>NW_027488368.1:7500000-8750000 GCF_051014445.1 Colletes latitarsis | reverse complement strand
AAAAGGCCAGGATCTGGCCAAAAAGTATGCGAAACATGCGAAAGCCAGATGAGGACAAATCCCGGACCTAACCGAGACATAACCGGCGTTATCCTCTAAAATAATAATCGCAACCAGTTTAATTGACTGTTTCGGTGTGGAACCTCATTACTACGGGATCCAAACCAGAAAAAGCCCAGGATCTGGCCAACAAGTATGCGAAAAACGCAAATATATGAGCCAGATGATTGCAAATACCAGAACTAACCCTGACATAACCAGCGTTATCCACTAAAATACGCATCGGAACATGGTTTTAATGACTGTTTCAGTGTGGTACCACATTACTACGTGATCCAAACCAGAAAAAGCCCAGGATCGGGCCAACAAGTATCAGAAATATGCGAAAGTATGAGCCAGATGAGGGCAAATCCTAGACCTAACCCAGACCTGACATGCGTTATCCTCTAAAATACTGGTTGTATCCAGGTTTAACTGACTGTTTCAGTGTGGTACCACATAACTACGTGATCCAATCCAGAAAAAGCCCAGAATCTGGCCAACATGAATGAGAAATATGCGAAAGTATGAGACAGATGGGGGCAAATCCTAGACCTAACACAGACCTAACATGCGTTATCCTCTAAAATATTGATCGAGGCCAGGTATAATTGATTGTATCAGTGTGGTACTACATTACTATGTGATCGAATCCAGAGAAAGCTACGGATCTGGGTAACAAGTATGAGAAATATGCGAAAGTATGAGCCTGATGGGGGCAAATCCGACACCTAACCGAGTCCCTACCGGCGTTATCCTCTAAACCGTTGACCGTGACCAGGGTTAATCGAGTGTTTCAGTGGTGGTACCACATTACTACCGGATCCAAACTAGAAAGAACCCAGGATCTGTTCAACAAGTATGTGAAGAATGCGAAAGTATGAGCCTCATGAGTGCAAATCCCAGACCTAACCCAGACCTAACATGCGATATCCTCTAAAATATTGATCGAGACCAGGTATAATTGACTGTATCAGTGTGGTACTACATTACTATGTGAATCCAATCCAGAAAAAGCAACGGATCTGGCTAATAAGTATGAGAAATATGCGAAAGTATGAGCCTGATGGGGGCAAATCCCACACCTAACCGAGTCCTAACCGGCGTTCTCCTCTAAAATGTTGATCGTGACCAGGGTTAATCGACTGTTTCAGTGTGGTACCACATTACTACCTGATCCAAACTAGAAAAAACCCAGGATCTGTTCAACAAGTATGTGAAGAATGCGAAAGTATGAGTCTGATGAGGGCAAATCCCAGGCCTAACCTAGACCTAACATGCGATATCCCATAAAATATTGATCGAGACTAGGTTTAATTGACTGTTTCAGTGTGGTTCCACATTACCACGTGATCCAAACCAGGAAGGGCCCAGGATCTGGCCAACGAGTATACGAAAAATGCGAAAGTATGAGCCAGATGAGGGCAAATCCTGGACCTAACCCAGACCTAACATGCGTTACCCTCAAAAATATTGGTTGTATCCGGGTTTAATTATCTGTTTCAGTGTGGTACCACATTACCACGTGATCCAAACCAGGAAAGGCCCAGGATCTGGCCAACGAGTATACGAAAAATGCGAAAGTATGAGCCAGATGAGGGCAAATCCAAGACCTAACCCAGACCTAACATGCGTTACCCTCAAAAATATTGGTCGTATCCGGGTTTAATTAACTGTTTCAGTGTGGTACCACATTACTACGTGATCCAATCCAGAAAAATCCAAGGATCTGTTCAACAAGTATGTGAAGAATGCGAGGGAATGATCCTGATGAGGGCAAATCCCACACCTAACCCAGACATAACATGCGTTATCCTCTAAAATATTGATCGAGACCAGGTTTAGTCGACTGTTTCAGTGTGGTACCACATTACAACGTGATCCAAACCAGAAAAAGCCCAGGATCAGGCCAACAAGTATGAGAAATATGCGAAAGTATGAGCATCATGAGGGCAAATCGCAGACCTAACCCAGACATAACATGCGTTATCCTCTAAAATATTGACCGAGACTAGCTATGATTGACTGTTTCAGTGTGGTACCACATTACCACGTGATCCAAACCAGAAAAATCCCTGGATCTGGCCAACGAGTATGCGAAAAATGCGAAAGTATGAGCCAATTGAGGGCAAATCATAGACCTAACCCAGACCTAACATGCGTTATGCTCTAAAATATTGATCGAGACCAGGTAAAATTGACTGTTTCAGTGTGGTACTACATTACTGTGTGATCCAATCCAGAAAAAGCAAAGGATCTGGCTAACAAGTATGAGAAATATGGGAAAGTATGAGTCTGATGAGGGCAAATCCCACACCTAACCGAGTCCTAACCGGCCTTATCCTCTAAAATGTTGACCGTATCCAGGTTTAATCGACTGCATCAGTGTGGTTTCCACATTACTACCTGATCCAAACCGGAAAAAGCCCAGGATCAGGCCAACAAGTATGAGAAATATGCGGAATTATGAGCCTTATGAGGGCAAATCCCAGACCCAACCCAGACCTAACATGCGTTATCCTCTAAAATATTGATCGAAACCAGGTTTAACTGACTGTTTCAGTATGGTACCACATTACTATGTGATCCAAACCAGAGAAAACCCAGGATCTGTTCAAGAAGTATGTGAAGAATGCGAATGTATGAGACTGATGAGGGCAAATCCTGGACCTAACCCAGACCTAACATGTGTTATCCTCTAAAATATTGATGGAAACCAGGTTTAATTGACTGTTTCAGTGTGGTACCACATTACTACGTGATCCAAACCAGCAAAATCCGGGGATCTGTTCAACATGTATGTTAAAACTGCGAAAGTATGACCCTGATGAGGGCAAATCCCAAACCTAACCTAGACCTAACATTTGTTATCCACTAAAATATTAATCGAAACCAGGTTTAATGGCCTGTTTCAGTGTGGCACCACATTACTACGTGATCGAAACCAGAAAAAACCCAGGATCTGTTCAAGAAGTATGTGAAGAATGCGAAAGTATGAGACTGATGAGGGCAAATCCTAGACCTAACCTAGACCTAACATGTGGTATCCTCTAAAATATTGACGGAAACCAGGGGTAATTGACAGTTTCTGATTCGTACCTCATTAATACGTGATCCAATCCAGAAAAAGCCCAGGATCTAGCCAACAAGTATGAGAAACATGCGAAAGTATGAGCCTGATGAAAGCAAATCCAAGGCCTAACCCAGACCTAACATGCGTTATCCTCTAAAATATTTATTCAGACCAGGTTTAATTGAGTGTTTCAGTGTGGTACAACATTATAACGTGATCCAATCCAGAAAAAGCACAGGATCTAGCAAACAAGTATGAGAAATATGCCAAAGTATGAGCCTGATGAGGGCAAATCCTAGACCTAATCCAGACCTAACACGCGTTATCCTCTAAAATATTTATCAAGACCAGGTTTAATTGAATGTTTCAGCGTGGTACCATATTACTACGTGATCCAAACCAGAAAAAACCCAGGATCTGTTCAAAAAGTATGTGAAGAATGCGAAAGTACGAGCCTGATGAGAGCAAATCCCAGACCTAACCTAGACCTAACATGAATTATTCTCTAAAATATTGATCGAAACCAGGTTGAATGGACTGTTTCAGTGTGGTACCACATTACTACGTGATCCAATCCAGAAAATGCCCAGGATTTCTTCAACAAGTATGTGAAGAATGCGAAAGTATGAGTCTGTTGAGGGAAATTCCCAGGCCTAACCTAGACCTAACATGCGTTATCCTCAAAAATATTGATCGAAACCAGGTTTAATCGACTGTTTCAGTGTGGTACCACATTACTACGTGTTCCAAACCAGAAAAAAACCACGGATCTGTTCAACAAGTATGTGAAGATTGCGAAAGTACGAGCCTCATGATAGCAAATCCCAGACCTATTCCAGACATAACCTGCGTTATCCTCCAAAATATTGATCGAAACCAGGTTTAATTGACTGTTTTAGTGTGGTACCAATTTGCTACGTGATATAAAGCAGAAAAAACCCTCGATCAGGTCATCATGTATGTTAAAACTGCGAAAGTATGACCCTGATGAGGGCAAATCCCAGACCAAACCTAGACCTAACATGTGTTATCCTCTAAAATATTGACGGAAGCCAGGTTTAATTGACAGTTTCAGTGTGGTACCACATTAATACGTGATCCAATCCAGAAAAAGCCCAGGGTCTAGCCAACAAGTATGAGTAATATGCGAAAGTATGAGCCTGATGAGGGAAAATCCTAGACCTATCCCAGAGCTAACATGCGTTATCCTCTAAAATATTTATCAAGACCAGGTTTAATTGACTGCTTCACTGTGGTACCACATTACTACGTGGTCCAAACCAGTGGAAGCCCAGGTTCTGGCCAACGAAAATGAGAAATATGCGAAAGTATGACCCTGATGTGGGCAAATCCCAGACCTAACCTAGACCTAACATGCGTTATCCTCTAAAATATTGATCCAAACCAGGTTTAATTGACTGTTTTAGTGTGGTACCACTTTGCTACGCGATCCAATGCTGAAAAAACCCTCGATCGGGCAATATGTATGTTAAAACTGCGAAAGTATGACCCTGATGAGGGCAAATCCAGGCCTAACCTAGACCTAACATGCATTATCCTCTAAAATATTGTTCGAAACCAGGTTTAATGGACTGTTTCAGTGTGGTACCACATTAGTACGTGATCCAATCCAGAAAATGCCCAGGATTTCTTCAACAAGTATGTGAAGAATGCGAAAGTATGAGTCTGATGAGGGAAAATCGCACGCCTAACCTAGACCTAACATGCGTTATCCGCAAAAATATTGATCGAAACCAGGTTTAATCGACTGTTTCAGTGTGGTACCACATTACTACGTGATCCAAACCAGAAAAAACCCCGGATCTGTTCAACAAGTATGTGAAGAATGCGAAAGTACGAGCCTGATGAGAGCAAATCCCAGACCTATCCCAGACATAACCTGCGTTATCCTCTAAAATATTGATCGAAACCAGGTTTAATTGACTGTTTTAGTGTGGTACCAATTTGCTACGTGATCCAAAGCAGAAAAAACCCTCGATCAGGTCAACATGTATGTTAAAATTGCGAAAGTATGACCCTGATGAGGGCAAACCCCAGACATATCCCAGACCTAACTTGCGTTATCCTATAAAAGATTGATTGGAACCAGGTTTAATTGACTGTTTCAGTGTGGTACCACATTACTATGTGATCCAACCCTGAAAAAACCCAGGACCTGTTCAAGAAGTATGTGAAGAATGCGAATGTATAAGACTGATGAGGGCTAATCCTGGAACTAACACAGACATAACATGCGTTATCCTCTAAAATATTGATCGAAACCAGGTTTAATGGACTGTTTCAGTGTGGTACCACATTACTACGTGATCCAAACCAGAAAAAGCCCAGAATCTGGCCATCAAGTATGAGAAATATGCGAAAGTACGAGCCCGATGAGAGCAAATGCCAGACCTAACCTAGACCTAACGTGAAATATTCTCTAAAATATTGATCGAAAACAGGTTTAATGGGCTGTTTCAGTGTGGTACCACTTTGCTACGCGATCCAATGCAGAAAAAACACTCGCTCAGGTCAACATGTATGTTAAAACTGCGAAAGTATGACCCTGATGTGGGCAAATCCCTGGCCTAACCTAGACCTAACATGCGTTATCCTCTAAAATATTGATCGAAACCAGGTTTAGTTGACTGTTTCAGTGTGATACCACATTACTACGTGATCCAAACCAGAAAAAACCCAGGATCTGTTCAACAAGTATGTGAAGAATGCGAAAGTATGAGTCTGATGTGGGAAAATCCCAGGCCTAACCTATACCTAACATGCGTTATCCTCAAGAATATTGATCGAAAACAGGGTTTATCAACTGTTTCAGTGTGGTACCACATTAGTACGTGATCCAAACCAGAAAAAACCCAGGATCTGTTCAACAAGTATGTGAAGATTGCGGAAGTATGAGTCTGATGAGGGAAAATCCTAGGCCCAACCTAGACCTAACATGCGTTATCCTCAAGAATATTGATCGAAAACAGGGTTTATCAACTGTTTCAGTGTGGTACCACATTAGTACGTGATCCAAACCAGAAAAAACCCAGGATCTGTTCAACAAGTATGTGAAGAGTGCGTATGTATGAGTCTGATGAGGGAAAATCCCAGGCCTAACCTAGACCTAACATGTGTTATCCACTAAAATATTAATCGAAACCAGGTTTAATGATCTGTTTCAGTGTGGTACCACATTACTACCTGATCCAAACCAGAAAAAGCCCAGAACCTGGCCCTCAAGTATGAGAAATATACGAAAGTACGAGCCTGATGAGAGCAAATCTCAGACCTAACCTAGACCTAAAATGCGTTATTCTCTAAAATATTGTTCGAAACCAGGTTTAATGGACTGTTTCAGTGTGGTACCACATTACTACGTGATGCAAACCAGAAAAAACCAAGGATCTGTTCAACAAGTATGCGAAAAACGCGAATATATGAGCCAGATGATTGCAAATACCAGAACTAACCCAGACGTAACCAGCGTTATCCTCTAAGATACTTATCGGAACATGGTTTTAATGACTGTTTCAGTGTGGTACCACATTACTACGTGATCCAAACCAGAAAAAGCCCAGGATCGGGCCAACAAGAATGCGAAAAATGCGAAAGTACGTGCCTGATGAGGGAAAATCCCAGACCTAACCGAGACGTAACCGGCGTTATCCACTAAAATATTTATCGCAACCAGGTTTAATTGGCCGTTTCGGTGTGGTACCACATTACTACGGGATCCAAACCAGAAAAAACCCAGGATCTGGCCAACAACAATGCGGAAAACGCGAAAGTATGAGCCAGATGATTGCAAATACCAGAACTATCCCAGACATAACCGGCGTTATCCTCTAAAATATTAATCGCAACCTGGTTTAATTGACTGTTTCGGTGTGGTACCACATTACTACGGGATCCAAACCAGAAAAAACCCAGGATCTGGCCAATAAGTATGCGAAAAGTGCGAAAGTACGAGGCAGATGAGGGCAAAGCCCAGACCTAACCGTGATATAACCGGCGTTATCCTCTAAAATATTAATCGCAAACAGGTTTAATTGACTGTTTCGGTGTGGTACCGCATTACTACGTGATCAAAACCATAAAAAGGCAAGGATCAGGCCAACAAGTAAGCGAAAAATGCGAAAGTACGAGCCAGATGAGGGCAAATCCCAGACCTAACCGAGACATAACCGGCGTTAACCTCTAAAATATTATTCGCAACCAGGTTTAATTGACTGTTTCGGTGTGGTACCACATTACTACGTGGTCCAAGCCAGAAAAAGGCCAGGATCTGGCCAAGTATGCGAAGAATGCGATAGTACGAGCCAGATGAGGGCAAATACCAGACCAAACCGAGACATTACCGGCTTTATCCTCTAAAATATTTATCGCAACCAGATTTAATTGACTGTTTCGGTGTTGTACCGCATTACTACGTGGTCCAAGCCAGAAAAAGGCCAGGATCTGGCCAACAAGAATGCGAAAAATGCGAAAGTACGAGCCAGATGTGGGCAAATCCCAGACCTACCCGAGACATAAACGGCGTTATCCTCTATGATATTAATCGCAACCAGGTTTAATTGACTGTTTCAGAGTGGTGCCACATTACTACGTGATCCAAACCAGAAAAAGCCCAGGATCTGGCCAACAAGTATGCGAAAAACGCGAAAGTATATGCCAGATGATAGCATATACCAGAACTAACCCAGACATAACCAGCGTTATCCTCTAAAATACTAATCGGAACCAGCTTCTATTGACCGTTTCAGTGTGGTACCACATTACTACGTGATCCGAACCAGAAAAAGGCTAGGATCAGGCCATCAAGTAAGCAAAAAACGCGAAAGTATGAGCCAGATGATTGCAAATACCAAAACTAACACAGACATAACCAGCGTTATCCTCTAAAATATTAATCGCAACCAGGTTTACTTGACAGTTTCAGTGTGGTACCACATTACTACGTGATCCAAACCAGAAAAAGCCCAGGATCTGGCCAACAAGTATGCGAAAAACGCGAAAGTATGTGCCAGATGATAGCAAATACGAGAACTAACCCAGACGTAACCAGCGTTATCCTCTAAAATACTTATCGGAACCAGCTTCTATTGACTGTTTCAGTGTGGTACCACATTACTACGTGATCCAAACCAGAAAATGGCCAGGGTCTGGCCAACAAGTGTGCGAAAAACGCGAAAGTATGAGCCAGATGATTGCAAATACCAGAACTAACACAGACATAACCGGCGTTATCCTCTAAAATACTAATCGGAACCAGCTTTTATTGACTGTTTCAGTGTGGTTCCACATTACTTCGTGATCCAAACCAGAAAAAGCCCAGGATCTGGCCAACAAGTATGCGAAAAACGAGAATATATGAGCCAGATGATTGCAAATACCAGAACTAACCCTGACATAACCAGCGTTATCCACTAAAATACGCATCGGAACATGGTTTTAATGACTGTTTCAGTGTGGTACCACATTACTACGTGATCCAAACCAGAAAAAGGCCAGGATCTGGCCAAAAAGTATGCGAAACATGCGAAAGCCAGATGAGGACAAATCCCGGACCTAACCGAGACATAACCGGCGTTATCCTCTAAAATAATAATCGCAACCAGTTTAATTGACTGTTTCGGTGTGGAACCTCATTACTACGGGATCCAAACCAGAAAAAGCCCAGGATCTGGCCAACAAGTATGCGAAAAACGCAAATATATGAGCCAGATGATTGCAAATACCAGAACTAACCCTGACATAACCAGCGTTATCCACTAAAATACGCATCGGAACATGGTTTTAATGACTGTTTCAGTGTGGTACCACATTACTACGTGATCCAAACCAGAAAAAGCCCAGGATCGGGCCAACAAGTATCAGAAATATGCGAAAGTATGAGCCAGATGAGGGCAAATCCTAGACCTAACCCAGACCTGACATGCGTTATCCTCTAAAATACTGGTTGTATCCAGGTTTAACTGACTGTTTCAGTGTGGTACCACATAACTACGTGATCCAATCCAGAAAAAGCCCAGAATCTGGCCAACATGAATGAGAAATATGCGAAAGTATGAGACAGATGGGGGCAAATCCTAGACCTAACACAGACCTAACATGCGTTATCCTCTAAAATATTGATCGAGGCCAGGTATAATTGATTGTATCAGTGTGGTACTACATTACTATGTGATCGAATCCAGAGAAAGCAACGGATCTGGGTAACAAGTATGAGAAATATGCGAAAGTATGAGCCTGATGGGGGCAAATCCGACACCTAACCGAGTCCCTACCGGCGTTATCCTCTAAACCGTTGATCGTGACCAGGGTTAATCGAGTGTTTCAGTGGTGGTACCACATTACTACCGGATCCAAACTAGAAAGAACCCAGGATCTGTTCAACAAGTATGTGAAGAATGCGAAAGTATGAGCCTCATGAGTGCAAATCCCAGACCTAACCCAGACCTAACATGCGATATCCTCTAAAATATTGATCGAGACCAGGTATAATTGACTGTATCAGTGTGGTACTACATTACTATGTGAATCCAATCCAGAAAAAGCAACGGATCTGGCTAATAAGTATGAGAAATATGCGAAAGTATGAGCCTGATGGGGGCAAATCCCACACCTAACCGAGTCCTAACCGGCGTTCTCCTCTAAAATGTTGATCGTGACCAGGGTTAATCGACTGTTTCAGTGTGGTACCACATTACTACCTGATCCAAACTAGAAAAAACCCAGGATCTGTTCAACAAGTATGTGAAGAATGCGAAAGTATGAGTCTGATGAGGGCAAATCCCAGGCCTAACCTAGACCTAACATGCGATATCCCATAAAATATTGATCGAGACTAGGTTTAATTGACTGTTTCAGTGTGGTTCCACATTACCACGTGATCCAAACCAGGAAGGGCCCAGGATCTGGCCAACGAGTATACGAAAAATGCGGAAGTATGAGCCAGATGAGGGCAAATCCTGGACCTAACCCAGACCTAACATGCGTTACCCTCAAAAATATTGGTTGTATCCGGGTTTAATTATCTGTTTCAGTGTGGTACCACATTACCACGTGATCCAAACCAGGAAAGGCCCAGGATCTGGCCAACGAGTATACGAAAAATGCGAAAGTATGAGCCAGATGAGGGCAAATCCAAGACCTAACCCAGACCTAACATGCGTTACCCTCAAAAATATTGGTCGTATCCGGGTTTAATTAACTGTTTCAGTGTGGTACCACATTACTACGTGATCCAATCCAGACAAATCCAAGGATCTGTTCAACAAGTATGTGAAGAATGCGAGGGAATGATCCTGATGAGGGCAAATCCCACACCTAACCCAGACATAACATGCGTTATCCTCTAAAATATTGATCGAGACCAGGTTTAGTCGACTGTTTCAGTGTGGTACCACATTACAACGTGATCCAAACCAGAAAAAGCCCAGGATCAGGCCAACAAGTATGAGAAATATGCGAAAGTATGAGCATCATGAGGGCAAATCGCAGACCTAACCCAGACATAACATGCGTTATCCTCTAAAATATTGACCGAGACTAGCTATGATTGACTGTTTCAGTGTGGTACCACATTACCACGTGATCCAAACCAGAAAAATCCCTGGATCTGGCCAACGAGTATGCGAAAAATGCGAAAGTATGAGCCAATTGAGGGCAAATCATAGACCTAACCCAGACCTAACATGCGTTATGCTCTAAAATATTGATCGAGACCAGGTAAAATTGACTGTTTCAGTGTGGTACTACATTACTGTGTGATCCAATCCAGAAAAAGCAAAGGATCTGGCTAACAAGTATGAGAAATATGGGAAAGTATGAGTCTGATGAGGGCAAATCCCACACCTAACCGAGTCCTAACCGGCCTTATCCTCTAAAATGTTGACCGTATCCAGGTTTAATCGACTGCATCAGTGTGGTTTCCACATTACTACCTGATCCAAACCGGAAAAAGCCCAGGATCAGGCCAACAAGTATGAGAAATATGCGGAATTATGAGCCTTATGAGGGCAAATCCCAGACCCAACCCAGACCTAACATGCGTTATCCTCTAAAATATTGATCGAAACCAGGTTTAACTGACTGTTTCAGTATGGTACCACATTACTATGTGATCCAAACCAGAGAAAACCCAGGATCTGTTCAAGAAGTATGTGAAGAATGCGAATGTATGAGACTGATGAGGGCAAATCCTGGACCTAACCCAGACCTAACATGTGTTATCCTCTAAAATATTGATGGAAACCAGGTTTAATTGACTGTTTCAGTGTGGTACCACATTACTACGTGATCCAAACCAGCAAAATCCGGGGATCTGTTCAACATGTATGTTAAAACTGCGAAAGTATGACCCTGATGAGGGCAAATCCCAAACCTAACCTAGACCTAACATTTGTTATCCACTAAAATATTAATCGAAACCAGGTTTAATGGCCTGTTTCAGTGTGGCACCACATTACTACGTGATCGAAACCAGAAAAAACCCAGGATCTGTTCAAGAAGTATGTGAAGAATGCGAAAGTATGAGACTGATGAGGGCAAATCCTAGACCTAACCTAGACCTAACATGTGGTATCCTCTAAAATATTGACGGAAACCAGGGGTAATTGACAGTTTCTGATTCGTACCTCATTAATACGTGATCCAATCCAGAAAAAGCCCAGGATCTAGCCAACAAGTATGAGAAACATGCGAAAGTATGAGCCTGATGAAAGCAAATCCAAGGCCTAACCCAGACCTAACATGCGTTATCCTCTAAAATATTTATTCAGACCAGGTTTAATTGAGTGTTTCAGTGTGGTACAACATTATAACGTGATCCAATCCAGAAAAAGCACAGGATCTAGCAAACAAGTATGAGAAATATGCCAAAGTATGAGCCTGATGAGGGCAAATCCTAGACCTAATCCAGACCTAACACGCGTTATCCTCTAAAATATTTATCAAGACCAGGTTTAATTGAATGTTTCAGCGTGGTACCATATTACTACGTGATCCAAACCAGAAAAAACCCAGGATCTGTTCAAAAAGTATGTGAAGAATGCGAAAGTACGAGCCTGATGAGAGCAAATCCCAGACCTAACCTAGACCTAACATGAATTATTCTCTAAAATATTGATCGAAACCAGGTTGAATGGACTGTTTCAGTGTGGTACCACATTACTACGTGATCCAATCCAGAAAATGCCCAGGATTTCTTCAACAAGTATGTGAAGAATGCGAAAGTATGAGTCTGTTGAGGGAAATTCCCAGGCCTAACCTAGACCTAACATGCGTTATCCTCAAAAATATTGATCGAAACCAGGTTTAATCGACTGTTTCAGTGTGGTACCACATTACTACGTGTTCCAAACCAGAAAAAAACCACGGATCTGTTCAACAAGTATGTGAAGATTGCGAAAGTACGAGCCTCATGATAGCAAATCCCAGACCTATTCCAGACATAACCTGCGTTATCCTCCAAAATATTGATCGAAACCAGGTTTAATTGACTGTTTTAGTGTGGTACCAATTTGCTACGTGATATAAAGCAGAAAAAACCCTCGATCAGGTCATCATGTATGTTAAAACTGCGAAAGTATGACCCTGATGAGGGCAAATCCCAGACCAAACCTAGACCTAACATGTGTTATCCTCTAAAATATTGACGGAAGCCAGGTTTAATTGACAGTTTCAGTGTGGTACCACATTAATACGTGATCCAATCCAGAAAAAGCCCAGGGTCTAGCCAACAAGTATGAGTAATATGCGAAAGTATGAGCCTGATGAGGGAAAATCCTAGACCTATCCCAGAGCTAACATGCGTTATCCTCTAAAATATTTATCAAGACCAGGTTTAATTGACTGCTTCACTGTGGTACCACATTACTACGTGGTCCAAACCAGTGGAAGCCCAGGTTCTGGCCAACGAAAATGAGAAATATGCGAAAGTATGACCCTGATGTGGGCAAATCCCAGACCTAACCTAGACCTAACATGCGTTATCCTCTAAAATATTGATCCAAACCAGGTTTAATTGACTGTTTTAGTGTGGTACCACTTTGCTACGCGATCCAATGCTGAAAAAACCCTCGATCGGGCAATATGTATGTTAAAACTGCGAAAGTATGACCCTGATGAGGGCAAATCCAGGCCTAACCTAGACCTAACATGCATTATCCTCTAAAATATTGTTCGAAACCAGGTTTAATGGACTGTTTCAGTGTGGTACCACATTAGTACGTGATCCAATCCAGAAAATGCCCAGGATTTCTTCAACAAGTATGTGAAGAATGCGAAAGTATGAGTCTGATGAGGGAAAATCGCAGGCCTAACCTAGACCTAACATGCGTTATCCGCAAAAATATTGATCGAAACCAGGTTTAATCGACTGTTTCAGTGTGGTACCACATTACTACGTGATCCAAACCAGAAAAAACCCCGGATCTGTTCAACAAGTATGTGAAGAATGCGAAAGTACGAGCCTGATGAGAGCAAATCCCAGACCTATCCCAGACATAACCTGCGTTATCCTCTAAAATATTGATCGAAACCAGGTTTAATTGAATGTTTTAGTGTGGTACCAATTTGCTACGTGATCCAAAGCAGAAAAAACCCTCGATCAGGTCAACATGTATGTTAAAATTGCGAAAGTATGACCCTGATGAGGGCAAACCCCAGACATATCCCAGACCTAACTTGCGTTATCCTATAAAAGATTGATTGGAACCAGGTTTAATTGACTGTTTCAGTGTGGTACCACATTACTATGTGATCCAACCCTGAAAAAACCCAGGACCTGTTCAAGAAGTATGTGAAGAATGCGAATGTATAAGACTGATGAGGGCTAATCCTGGAACTAACACAGACATAACATGCGTTATCCTCTAAAATATTGATCGAAACCAGGTTTAATGGACTGTTTCAGTGTGGTACCACATTACTACGTGATCCAAACCAGAAAAAGCCCAGAATCTGGCCATCAAGTATGAGAAATATGCGAAAGTACGAGCCCGATGAGAGCAAATGCCAGACCTAACCTAGACCTAACGTGAAATATTCTCTAAAATATTGATCGAAAACAGGTTTAATGGGCTGTTTCAGTGTGGTACCACTTTGCTACGCGATCCAATGCAGAAAAAACACTCGCTCAGGTCAACATGTATGTTAAAACTGCGAAAGTATGACCCTGATGTGGGCAAATCCCTGGCCTAACCTAGACCTAACATGCGTTATCCTCTAAAATATTGATCGAAACCAGGTTTAGTTGACTGTTTCAGTGTGATACCACATTACTACGTGATCCAAACCAGAAAAAACCCAGGATCTGTTCAACAAGTATGTGAAGAATGCGAAAGTATGAGTCTGATGTGGGAAAATCCCAGGCCTAACCTATACCTAACATGCGTTATCCTCAAGAATATTGATCGAAAACAGGGTTTATCAACTGTTTCAGTGTGGTACCACATTAGTACGTGATCCAAACCAGAAAAAACCCAGGATCTGTTCAACAAGTATGTGAAGATTGCGGAAGTATGAGTCTGATGAGGGAAAATCCTAGGCCCAACCTAGACCTAACATGCGTTATCCTCAAGAATATTGATCGAAAACAGGGTTTATCAACTGTTTCAGTGTGGTACCACATTAGTACGTGATCCAAACCAGAAAAAACCCAGGATCTGTTCAACAAGTATGTGAAGAGTGCGTATGTATGAGTCTGATGAGGGAAAATCCCAGGCCTAACCTAGACCTAACATGTGTTATCCACTAAAATATTAATCGAAACCAGGTTTAATGATCTGTTTCAGTGTGGTACCACATTACTACCTGATCCAAACCAGAAAAAGCCCAGAACCTGGCCCTCAAGTATGAGAAATATACGAAAGTACGAGCCTGATGAGAGCAAATCTCAGACCTAACCTAGACCTAAAATGCGTTATTCTCTAAAATATTGTTCGAAACCAGGTTTAATGGACTGTTTCAGTGTGGTACCACATTACTACGTGATGCAAACCAGAAAAAACCAAGGATCTGTTCAACAAGTATGCGAAAAACGCGAATATATGAGCCAGATGATTGCAAATACCAGAACTAACCCAGACGTAACCAGCGTTATCCTCTAAGATACTTATCGGAACATGGTTTTAATGACTGTTTCAGTGTGGTACCACATTACTACGTGATCCAAACCAGAAAAAGCCCAGGATCGGGCCAACAAGAATGCGAAAAATGCGAAAGTACGTGCCTGATGAGGGAAAATCCCAGACCTAACCGAGACGTAACCGGCGTTATCCACTAAAATATTTATCGCAACCAGGTTTAATTGGCCGTTTCGGTGTGGTACCGCATTACTACGGGATCCAAACCAGAAAAAACCCAGGATCTGGCCAACAACAATGCGGAAAACGCGAAAGTATGAGCCAGATGATTGCAAATACCAGAACTATCCCAGACATAACCGGCGTTATCCTCTAAAATATTAATCGCAACCTGGTTTAATTGACTGTTTCGGTGTGGTACCACATTACTACGGGATCCAAACCAGAAAAAATCCAGGATCTGGCCAATAAGTATGCGAAAAGTGCGAAAGTACGAGGCAGATGAGGGCAAAGCCCAGACCTAACCGTGATATAACCGGCGTTATCCTCTAAAATATTAATCGCAAACAGGTTTAATTGACTGTTTCGGTGTGGTACCGCATTACTACGTGATCAAAACCATAAAAAGGCAAGGATCAGGCCAACAAGTAAGCGAAAAATGCGAAAGTACGAGCCAGATGAGGGCAAATCCCAGACCTAACCGAGACATAACCGGCGTTAACCTCTAGAATATTATTCGCAACCAGGTTTAATTGACTGTTTCGGTGTGGTACCACATTACTACGTGGTCCAAGCCAGAAAAAGGCCAGGATCTGGCCAAGTATGCGAAGAATGCGATAGTACGAGCCAGATGAGGGCAAATACCAGACCAAACCGAGACATTACCGGCTTTATCCTCTAAAATATTTATCGCAACCAGATTTAATTGACTGTTTCGGTGTTGTACCGCATTACTACGTGGTCCAAGCCAGAAAAAGGCCAGGATCTGGCCAACAAGAATGCGAAAAATGCGAAAGTACGAGCCAGATGTGGGCAAATCCCAGACCTACCCGAGACATAAACGGCGTTATCCTCTATGATATTAATCGCAACCAGGTTTAATTGACTGTTTCAGAGTGGTGCCACATTACTACGTGATCCAAACCAGAAAAAGCCCAGGATCTGGCCAACAAGTATGCGAAAAACGCGAAAGTATATGCCAGATGATAGCATATACCAGAACTAACCCAGACATAACCAGCGTTATCCTCTAAAATACTAATCGGAACCAGCTTCTATTGACCGTTTCAGTGTGGTACCACATTACTACGTGATCCGAACCAGAAAAAGGCTAGGATCAGGCCATCAAGTAAGCAAAAAACGCGAAAGTATGAGCCAGATGATTGCAAATACCAAAACTAACACAGACATAACCAGCGTTATCCTCTAAAATATTAATCGCAACCAGGTTTACTTGACAGTTTCAGTGTGGTACCACATTACTACGTGATCCAAACCAGAAAAAGCCGAGGATCTGGCCAACAAGTATGCGAAAAACGCGAAAGTATGTGCCAGATGATAGCAAATACGAGAACTAACCCAGACGTAACCAGCGTTATCCTCTAAGATACTTATCGGAACCAGCTTCTATTGACTGTTTCAGTGTGGTACCACATTACTACGTGATCCAAACCAGAAAATGGCCAGGGTCTGGCCAACAAGTGTGCGAAAAACGCGAAAGTATGAGCCAGATGATTGCAAATACCAGAACTAACACAGACATAACCGGCGTTATCCTCTAAAATACTAATCGGAACCAGCTTTTATTGACTGTTTCAGTGTGGTTCCACATTACTTCGTGATCCAAACCAGAAAAAGCCCAGGATCTGGCCAACAAGTATGCGAAAAACGAGAATATATGAGCCAGATGATTGCAAATACCAGAACTAACCCTGACATAACCAGCGTTATCCACTAAAATACGCATCGGAACATGGTTTTAATGACTGTTTCAGTGTGGTACCACATTACTACGTGATCCAAACCAGAAAAAGCCCAGGATCGGGCCAACAAGAATGCGAAAAATGCGAAAGTACGAGCCTGATGAGGGAAAATCCCAGACCTAACCGAGACGTAACCGGCGTTATCCTCTAAAATATTTATCGCAACCAGGTTTAATTGGCCGTTTCGGTGTGGTACCGCATTACTACGTGATCCAAATGGTAAAAAGGCTAGGATCAGGCCAACAAGTAAGCGAAAAATGCGAAAGTACGAGCGAGATGGGGGCAAATACCAGACCCAACCTAGACATAACCGGCGTTATCTTCTAAAATATTAATCGCAACCAGGTTTAATTGACTGTTTCGGTGTGGAACCACGTTGCGATGGGATCCAAACCAGAAAAAACCGAGGATCTGGCCGAGAAGTATGCGAAAAACGCGAAAGTATGAGCCAGATGAGGACGAATGCCAGACCTAACCGAGACATAACCGGCGTTATCCTCTAAAATATTAATCGCAACCAGGTTTAATTGACTGTTTCGGTGTGGTACCACATTACTACGGGATCCAAACCAGAAAAAACCCAGGATCTGGCCAACAACAATGCGGAAAACGCGAAAGTATGAGCCAGATGATTGCAAATACCAGAACTATCCCAGACATAACCAGCGTTATCCTCTAAAATACTAATCGGAACCAGCTTTTATTGACTGTTTCGGTGTGGTACCGCGTTACTACGTGATCCAAACCAGAAAAAGGCCTGGATCTGGCCAATAAGTATGCGAAAAATGCGAAAGTAGGTGCCAGATGAGGGCAAATACCAGACCTAACCCAGACATAACCGGCGTTATCCTCTAAAATATTAATCGGAACCTGGTTTAATTGGCTGTTTCAGTGTGGCACCACATTACTGCGTGGTCCAAACCAGAAAAAACCCAGGATATGGCCAACAAATATGCGAAAAGTGCGAATGTACGAGCCAGATGAGGGCAAATACCAGACCTAACCCAGACATAACCCGCGTTATCCTCTAAAATATTAATCGGACCCAGGTTTAATTGACTGTTTCTGTGTGGTACCACTTTACTTCGTGGTCCAAGCCAGAAAAAGAACGGGATCGGGCCAACAAGTATGCGAAAAACGTGAAAGAACGAGCCAGATGAGGGCAAATACCAGACCAAACCGAGACATTACCGGCGTTCTCCTCTAAAATACTAATCGGAACCAGGTTTAATTGGCTGTTTCAGTGTGACACCACATTACTGCGTGGTCCAAGCCAGAAGAAGGCCAGGATCTGGCCAACAAGTATGCGAAAATTGCGAAAGTCTGAGCCAGATGAGGGCAAATCCCAGGCCTTACCGAGACATAACCGGCGATATCCCCTAAAATATTAATCGCAAACAGGTTTAATTGACTGCTTCGGTGTGGAACCACATTACTACGGGATCCAAACCAGATAAAATGCAGGATCTGGCCAACAAGTATGCGAAAAACGCGAAAGTACGAGACAGATGACGGCAAATCCTAGACCTAACCGATACATAACTCGCATTACCCTCTAAAATATTAATCGCAAACAGGTTTAATTGACTGCTTCGGTGTGGAACCACATTACTACGGGATCCAAACCAGATAAAATGCAGGATCTGGCCAACAAGTATGCGAAAAACGCGAAAGTACGAGACAGATGACGGCAAATCCTGGACCTAACCCATACATAACTCGCGTTATCCTCTAAAATATTAATCGCAACCTGGTTTAATTGACTGTTTCGGTGTGGTACCGCGTTACTAAGTGATCCAAACCAGTAAAAGGCCAGGATCTGGCCAACAAGTATGCGAAAAATGCGAAAGTACGAGCCAGATGAGGGCAAATACCAGACCTAACCCAGACATAACCGGCGTTATCCTCTGAAATTTTAATCGGAACCAGGCTTAATTGGCTGTTTCAGTGTGGCACCACATTACTGCGTGGTCCAAGCCAGCAAAAACCCAGGACCTGTCCAACAACTATGCGAAAAGTGCGAATGTACGAGCCAGATAAGGGCAAATACCAGACCTAACCCAGACATAACCCGCGTTATCCTGTAAAATATTAATCGGACCTAGGTTTAATTGACTGTTTCTGTGTGGTACCACTTTACTACGTGGTCCAAGCCAGAAAAAGGCCGGGATCTGGCCAACAAGTATGCGAAAAATGCGAAAGAACGAGCCACATGAGAGCAAATACCAGACCAAACCGAGACATTACCGGCGTTATCCTCTAAAATACTAATCGGAACCAGGTTTAATTGGCTGTTTCAGTGTGGAACCACATTACTACGGGATACAAACCAGAAAAATCTCAGGATCTGGCCAACAAGTATGCGAAAAACGCGAAAGTACGAGCCAGATGAGGGCAAATACCATACCTAACCCAGACAGAACCGGCGTTATCCTCTAAAATATAAATCGCAACCAGGTTTAATTGACTGTTTCGGTATGGAACCACATTACTACGGGATCCAAACCAGAAAATAACCCAGGATCTGGCCAACAACAATGCGAAAAAAGCGAAAGTACGAGCCTGAAGAGGGCAAATACCAGACCAAACCCAGACATAATCGGCGTTATCCTCCAAAATAGAAATCGCAACCCGGTTTAATTGACTGCTTCGGTGTGGAACCACATTACTACGGGATCCAAACCAGATAAAACGAAGGATCTGGCCAACAAGTATGCGAAAAACGCGAAAGTACGAGACAGATGACGGCAAATCCTAGACCTAACCGATACATAACTCGCATTACCCTCTAAAATATTAATCGCAACCTGGTTTAATTGACTGTTTCGGTGTGGTACCGCGTTACTACGTGATCCAAACCAGAAAAAGGCCAGGATCTGGCCAACAAGTATGCGAAAAATGCGAAAGTACGAGCCAGATAAGGGCAAATACCAAACCTAACCCTGACGTAACCGGCGTTATCCTCTAAAATAATAATCGCAACCAGGTTTAATTGACTGTTTCGGTGTGGAACCACATTACTACGGGATCCAAACCAGAAAAAGGCCAGGATCTGGCCAACAAGTATGCGAAAAACGCGAATGTATGAGCCAGATGATTGCAAATACCAGAACTAACACATACATAACCAGCGTTATCCTCTAAAATACTAATCGGAACCAGCTTCTATTGACTGTTTCTGTGTGGTACCACATTACTACGTGATCCAAACCAGAAAAAGGCCAGGATCTGGCCAACAAGTATGCGATAAACGCGAAAGTACGAGGCAGATGAGGGCAAATCCCAGACCTAACCGAGACATAACCGGCGGTATCCTCTAAAATATTTATCGCAACCAGGTTTAATTGGCTGTTTCAGTGTGGCACCACATTACTGCGTGGTCCAAGCCAGAAGAAGGCCAGGATCTGGCCAACAAGTATGCGAAAAATGCGAAAGTACGAGCCAGATGAGGGCAAATACCAAACCCAACCTTGACGTAACCGGCGTTATCCTCTAAAATATTAATCGGAACCTGGTTTAATTGGCTGTTTCAGTGTGGTACCACTTTACTTCGTGGTCCAAGCCAGAAAAAGGCTAGGATCAGGTCAACCAGTAAGCGAAAAATGCGAAAGTACGAGCCAGATGAGGGCATATACCAGACCTAACCAAGACATAACCGGCGTTATCCTCTAAAATATTAATCGCAACCAGGTTTAATTAATTGTTTCGGTGTGGAACCACACTACGACGGGATCCAATCCACAAAAAACCCATGATCTGGCCAACAAGTATGCGAAAAATGCGAAAGTACGAGCCAGATGAGGGCAAATACCAGACCTAACCCAGACATCACCGACGTTATCCTATAAAATATTAATCGGACCCAGGTTTAATTGACTGTTTCTGTGTGGTACCACTTTACTTCGTGGTCCAAGCCAGAAAAAGAACGGGATCGGGCCAACAAGTATGCGAAAAACGTGAAAGAACGAGCCAGATGAGGGCAAATACCAGACCAAACCGAGACATTACCGGCGTTCTCCTCTAAAATACTAATCGGAACCAGGTTTAATTGGCTGTTTCAGTGTGACACCACATTACTGCGTGGTCCAAGCCAGAAGAAGGCCAGGATCTGGCCAACAAGTATGCGAAAATTGCGAAAGTCTGAGCCAGATGAGGGCAAATCCCAGGCCTTACCGAGACATAACCGGCGATATCCCCTAAAATATTAATCGCAAACAGGTTTAATTGACTGCTTCGGTGTGGAACCACATTACTACGGGATCCAAACCAGATAAAATGCAGGATCTGGCCAACAAGTATGCGAAAAACGCGAAAGTACGAGACAGATGACGGCAAATCCTAGACCTAACCGATACATAACTCGCATTACCCTCTAAAATATTAATCGCAAACAGGTTTAATTGACTGCTTCGGTGTGGAACCACATTACTACGGGATCCAAACCAGATAAAATGCAGGATCTGGCCAACAAGTATGCGAAAAACGCGAAAGTACGAGACAGATGACGGCAAATCCTGGACCTAACCCATACATAACTCGCGTTATCCTCTAAAATATTAATCGCAACCTGGTTTAATTGACTGTTTCGGTGTGGTACCGCGTTACTAAGTGATCCAAACCAGTAAAAGGCCAGGATCTGGCCAACAAGTATGCGAAAAATGCGAAAGTACGAGCCAGATGAGGGCAAATACCAGACCTAACCGAGACATAACCGGCGTTATCCTCTAAAATTTTAATCGGAACCAGGCTTAATTGGCTGTTTCAGTGTGGCACCACATTACTGCGTGGTCGAAGCCAGCAAAAACCCAGGACCTGTCCAACAACTATGCGAAAAGTGCGAATGTACGAGCCAGATAAGGGCAAATACCAGACCTAACCCAGACATAACCCGCGTTATCCTGTAAAATATTAATCGGACCTAGGTTTAATTGACTGTTTCTGTGTGGTACCACTTTACTACGTGGTCCAAGCCAGAAAAAGGCCGGGATCTGGCCAACAAGTATGCGAAAAATGCGAAAGAACGAGCCACATGAGAGCAAATACCAGACCAAACCGAGACATTACCGGCGTTATCCTCTAAAATATAAATCGGAACCAGGTTTAATTGGCTGTTTCAGTGTGGAACCACATTACTACGGGATCCAAACCAGATAAAACGCAGGATCTGGCCAACAAGTATGCGAAAAACGCGAAAGTACGAGACAGATGACGGCAAATCCTGGACCTAACCCATACATAACTCGCGTTATCCTCTAAAATATAAATCGCAACCAGGTTTAATTGACTGTTTCGGTATGGAACCACATTACTACGGGATCCAAACCAGAAAATAACCCAGGATCTGGCCAACAACAATGCGAAAAACGCGAAAGTATGAGCCAGATGATTGCAAATACCAGAACTATCCCAGACATAACCAGCGTTATCCTCTAAAATATTATTCGCAACCAGGTTTAATTGACCGTTTCGGTGTGGAACCACATTACTTCGATATCAAAACCTGAAAAATCCCAGGATTTGGCCAACAAGTATGCGAAAAACGCGAAAGTACGAGCCAGATGAGGGCAAATACCAGACCTAACCCAGACATACCCGGCGATATCCTCTAAAATATTAATCGCAAACAGGTTTAATTGACAGCTTCGGTGTGGAACCACATTACTGCGGGATCCAAACCAGATAAAACGCAGGATCTGGCCAACAAGTATGCGAAGAACGCGAAAGTATGAGCCAGATGATTGCAAATACCAGAACTAACCCAGACATAACCAGCGTTATCCTCTAAAATACTAATCGGAACCAGCTTCTATTGACTGTTTCAGTGTGGTACCACATTACTAAGTGATCCAAAAAAGAAAAAGGCCTGGATCTGGCCAACAACTATGCGAAAAGTGCGAATGTAAGAGCCAGATGAGGGCAAGTCCCAGACCTAACCGAGACATAATCGGCGTTATCCTCTAAATTATTAATCGCAACCAGGTTTAATTGACTGTTTCGGTGTGGTACCGCATTACTACGTGATCCAAACCATAAAAAGGCTAGGATCAGGTCAACAAGTAAGCGAAAAATGCGAAAGTACGAGTCAGATGAGGGCAAATAGCAGACCTAACCAAGACATAACCGGCGTTATCCTCTAAAATATTAATCGCAACCAGGTTTAATTAATTGTTTCGGTGTGGAACCACACTACGACGGGATCCAATCCACAAAAAACCCATGATCTGTCCAACAAGTATGCGAAAAATGCGAAAGTACGAGCCAGATGAGGGCAAATACCAGACCTAACCCAGACATCACCGACGTTATCCTATAAAATATTAATCGCAGCCGGGTTTAATTGACCGTTTCGGTGTTGAACCACATTACTACGGGATCAAAACCTGAAAAATCCCAGGATTTGGCCAACTAGTATCCGAAAAACGCGAAAGTAGGAGCCAGATGATTGCAAATACCAGAACTATCCCAGACATAACCAGCGTTATCTTCAAAAATATTATTCGCAACCAGGTTTAATTGACCGTTTCGGTGTGGAACCACATTACTACGGGATCCAAACCAGATAAAACGCAGGATCTGGCCAACAAGTATGCAAGAAACGCGAAAGTACGAGACAGATCACGGCAAATCTTAGACCTAACCGAGACATAACCCGCGTTATCCTCTAAAATATTAATCGCAACCAGGTTTAATTGACTGTTTCGGTGTGGTACCGCATTACTACGTGATCCAAACCATAAAAAGGCTAGGATCTGGCCTAGAAGTAAGCGAAAAATGCGAAAGTACGACCCAGATGGGGGCAAATACCAGACCTAACCAAGACATAACCGGCGTTATCCTCTAAAATATTAATCGCAACCAGGTTTAATTAACTGTTTCGGTGTGGAACCACACTACGACGGGATACAATCCACAAAAAACCCAACATCTGGCCAACAAGTATGCGAGAAATGCGAAAGTACGAGCCAGGTGAGGGCAAATACCAGACCTAACCCAGACATAACCCGCGTTATCCTCTAAAATATTAATCGGACCCAGGTTTAATTGACTGTTTCTGTGTGGTACCACTTTACTACGTGGTCCAAGCCAGAAAAAGAGCGGGATCTGGCCATCAAGTATGCGAAAAATGTGAAAGAACGAGCCAGATGAGGGCAAATACCAGACCGAACCGAGACATTACCGGCGTTCTCCTCTAAAATACTAATCGGAACCAGGTTTAATTGGCTGTTTCAGTGTGACACCACATTACGGCGTGGTCCAAGCCAGAAGAAGGCCAGGATCTGGCCAACAAGTATGCTAAAAATGCGAAAGTATGAGCCAGATGAGGGCAAATCCCAGACCTAACCGAGACATAACCGGCGATATCCCCTAAAATATTAATCGCAAACAGGTTTAATTGACTGCTTCGGTGTGGAACCACATTACTACGGGATCCCAACCAGATAAAATGCAGGATCTGTCCAACAAGTATGCGAAAAACGCGAAAGTACGAGACAGATGACGGCAAATCCTGGACCTAACCGATACATAACTCGCGTTATCCTCTAAAATATTAATCGCATCCTGGTTTAATTGACAGCTTCGGTGTGGTACCGCGTTACTAAGTGATCCAAACCAGTAAAAGGCCAGGATCTGGCCAACAAGTATGCGAAAAATGCGAAAGTACGAGCCAGATGAGGGCAAATACCAGACCTAACCCAGACATAACCGGCGTTATCCACTAAAATTTTAATCGGAACCAGGCTTAATTGGCTGTTTCAGTGTGGCACCACATTACTGCGTGGTCGAAGCCAGCAAAAACCCAGGATCTGGCCAACAACTATGCGAAAAGTGCGAATGTACGAGCCCGATAAGGGCAAATACCAGACCTAACCCAGACATAACCCGCGTTATCCTGTAAAATATTAATCGGACCTAGGTTTAATTGGCTGTTTCTGTGTGGTACCACTTTACTACGTGGTCCAAGCGAGAAGAAGGCCAGGATCTGGCCAACTAGTATGCGAAAAATGCGAAAGTATGAGCCAGATGAGGGCAAATCCCAGACCTAATCGAGACATAACCGGCGATATCCTCTAAAATATTAATCGGACCCAGGTTTAATTGACTGTTTCTGTGTGGTACCACTTTACTACGTGGTCCAAGCCAGAAAAAGAGCGGGATCTGGCCATCAAGTATGCGAAAAATGTGAAAGAACGAGCCAGATGAGGGCAAATACCAGACCGAACCGAGACATTACCGGCGTTCTCCTCTAAAATACTAATCGGAACCAGGTTTAATTGGCTGTTTCAGTGTGACACCACATTACGGCGTGGTCCAAGCCAGAAGAAGGCCAGGATCTGGCCAACAAGTATGCTAAAAATGCGAAAGTATGAGCCAGATGAGGGCAAATCCCAGACCTAACCGAGACATAACCGGCGATATCCCCTAAAATATTAATCGCAAACAGGTTTAATTGACTGCTTCGGTGTGGAACCACATTACTACGGGATCCCAACCAGATAAAATGCAGGATCTGTCCAACAAGTATGCGAAAAACGCGAAAGTACGAGACAGATGACGGCAAATCCTGGACCTAACCGATACATAACTCGCGTTATCCTCTAAAATATTAATCGCATCCTGGTTTAATTGACAGCTTCGGTGTGGTACCGCGTTACTAAGTGATCCAAACCAGTAAAAGGCCAGGATCTGGCCAACAAGTATGCGAAAAATGCGAAAGTACGAGCCAGATGAGGGCAAATACCAGACCTAACCCAGACATAACCGGCGTTATCCACTAAAATTTTAATCGGAACCAGGCTTAATTGGCTGTTTCAGTGTGGCACCACATTACTGCGTGGTCGAAGCCAGCAAAAACCCAGGATCTGGCCAACAACTATGCGAAAAGTGCGAATGTACGAGCCCGATAAGGGCAAATACCAGACCTAACCCAGACATAACCCGCGTTATCCTGTAAAATATTAATCGGACCTAGGTTTAATTGGCTGTTTCTGTGTGGTACCACTTTACTACGTGGTCCAAGCGAGAAGAAGGCCAGGATCTGGCCAACTAGTATGCGAAAAATGCGAAAGTATGAGCCAGATGAGGGCAAATCCCAGACCTAATCGAGACATAACCGGCGATATCCTCTAAAATATTAATCGCAAACAGGTTTAATTGACTGCTTCGGTGTGGAACCACATTACTACGGGATACAAGCCAGAAAAATCTCAGGATCTGGCCAACAAGTATGCAAAAAACGCGAAAGTACGAGCCAGATGAGGGCAAATCCCAGACCTAACCGAGACATAACCGGCGTTACCCTCTAAAATATTTGACGCAACCAGGTTTAATTGACAGTTTCGGTGTGGTACCACATTACTCCGTGATCCAAACCATAAAAAGGCTAGGATCAGGCCAACAAGTAAGCGAAAAATGCGAAAGTACGAGCCAGATGATTGCAAATACCAGAACTATCCCAGACATAACCAGCGTTATCCTCTAAAATATTATTCGCAACCAGGTTTAATTCACTGTTTCTGTGTGGTACCACATTACTACGTGGTCCAAGCCAGAAAAACGCCAGGATCTGGCCAACAAGTATGCGAATAATGCGAAAGTATGAGCCAGATGAATGCAAATACCAGACCTAACCGAGACATAACCGGCGTTACCCTCCAAAATACTAATCGGAACCAGCTTCTATAGACTGTCTCAGTGTGGTACCACATTACTACGTGATCCAAACCAGAAAAAGCCCAGGATCTGGCCAACAACAATGTGAAAAACGCGAAAGTACGTGCCAGATGAGGGCAAATCTCAGACCAAACCCAGACATAACTGGCGTTATCCTCCAAAACAGTAATCGCAACCAGGTGTAATTGACTGTTTCGGTGTGGTACCGCGTTACTACGTGATCCAAACCAGAAAAAGCCCAGGTTCTGGCCAAGAAGTATGCAAAAAGTGCGAAAGTACGAGGCAGATGAGGGCATATCCCAGACCTAACCGAGACATAACCGGCGTTATCCTCTAAAATATTTGACGCAACCAGGTTTAATTAACTGTTTCGGTGTGGATCCGCACTACGACGGGATACAATCCACAAAAAACCCAACATCTGGCCAACAAGTATGCGAGAAATGCGAAAGTACGAGCCAGATGAGGGCAAATACCAGACCTAACCCAGACATAACCCGCGTTATCCTCTAAAATATTAATCGGACCCAGGTTTA
The DNA here is from genome assembly GCF_051014445.1 of Colletes latitarsis. Classification (NCBI taxonomy): domain Eukaryota; kingdom Metazoa; phylum Arthropoda; class Insecta; order Hymenoptera; family Colletidae; genus Colletes; species Colletes latitarsis. The sequence goes on along the minus strand of NW_027488368.1, from coordinate 8,722,606 downwards.
ATTGACTGTTTCTGTGTGGTACCACTTTACTACGTGGTCCAAGCCAGAAAAAGAACGGGATCTGGCCATCAAGTATGCGAAAAATGTGAAAGAACGAGCCAGATGAGGGCAAATACCAGACCGAACCGAGACATTACCGGCGTTCTCCTCTAAAATACTAATCGGAACCAGGTTTAATTGGCTGTTTCAGTGTGACACCACATTACGGCGTGGTCCAAGCCAGAAGAAGGCCAGGATCTGGCCAACAAGTATGCTAAAAATGCGAAAGTATGAGCCAGATGAGGGCAAATCCCAGACCTAACCGAGACATAACTGGCGTTATCCTCCAAAATAGTAATCGCAACCAGGTGTAATTGACTGTTTCGGTGTGGTACCGCGTTACTACGTGATCCAAACCAGAAAAAGCCCAGGTTCTGGCCAAGAAGTATGCAAAAAGTGCGAAAGTACGAGGCAGATGAGGGCAAATCCCAGACCTAACCGAGACATAACCGGCGTTATCCTCTAAAATATTTGACGCAACCAGGTTTAATTGGCAGTTTCGGTGTGGTACCACATTACTCCGTGATCCAAACCATAAAAAGGCTAGGATCAGGCCAACAAGTAAGCGAAAAATGCGAAAGTACGAGCCAGATGATTGCAAATACCAGAACTATCCCAGACATAACCAGCGTTATCCTCTAAAATATTATTCGCAACCAGGTTTAATTCACTGTTTCTGTGTGGTACCACATTACTACGTGGTCCAAGCCAGAAAAACGCCAGGATCTGGCCAACAAGTATGCGAATAATGCGAAAGTATGAGCCAGATGATTGCAAATACCAGACCAAACCCAGGCACAACCGACGTTATCCTCCAAAATAGTAATCGCAACCACATTTAATTGACTATTTCGGTGTGGTACCACATTACTACGTGGTCCAAGCCAGAAAAAGGCCGGGATCTGGCCAACAAGTATGCGAAAAATGCGAAAGAACGAGCCACATGAGAGCAAATACCAGACCAAACCGAGACATTACCGGCGTTATCCTCTAAAATACTAATCGGAACCAGGTTTAATTGGCCGTTTCAGTGTGGAACCACATTACTGCGTGGTCCAAGCGAGAAGAAGGCCAGGATCTGGCCAACAAGTATGCGAAAAATGCGAAAGTATGAGCCAGATGAGGGCAAATCCCAGACCTAACCGAGACATAACCGGCGATATCCTCTAAAATATTAATCGCAAACAGGTTTAATTGACTGCTTCGGTGTGGAACCACATTACTACGGGATACAAACCAGAAAAATCTCAGGATCTGGCCAACAAGTATGCGAAAAACGCGAAAGTACGAGCCAGATGAGGGCAAATACCATACCTAACCCAGACAAAACCGGCGTTATCCTCTAAAATATAAATCGCAACCAGGTTTAATTGACTGTTTCGGTATGGAACCACATTACTACGGGATCCAAACCAGAAAATAACCCAGGATCTGGCCAGCAACAATGCGAAAAAAGCGAAAGTACGAGCCAGAAGAGGGCAAATACCAGACCAAACCCAGACATAACCGGCGTTGTCCTCCAAAATAGAAATCGCAACCCGGTTTAATTGACTGCTTCGGTGTGGAACCACATTACTACGGGATCCAAACCAGATAAAACGCAGGATCTGGCCAACAAGTATGCGAAAAACGCGAAAGTACGAGACAGATGACGGCAAATCCTAGACCTAACCGATACATAACTCGCATTACCCTCTAAAATATTAATCGCAACCTGGTTTAATTGACTGTTTCGGTGTGGTACCGCGTTACTACGTGATCCAAACCAGAAAAAGGCCAGGATCTGGCCAACAAGTATGCGAAAAATGCGAAAGTACGAGCCAGATGAGGGCAAATACCAAACCTAACCTTGACGTAACCGGCGTTATCCTCTAAAATAATAATCGCAACCAGGTTTAATTGACTGTTTCGGTGTGGAACCACATTACTACGGGATCCAAACCAGAAAAAGGCCAGGATCTGGCCAACAAGTATGCGAAAAACGCGAATGTATGAGCCAGATGATTGCAAATACCAGAACTAACACATACATAACCAGCGTTATCCTCTAAAATACTAATCGGAACCAGCTTCTATTGACTGTTTCTGTGTGGTACCACATTACTACGTGATCCAAACCAGAAAAAGGCCAGGATCTGGCCAACAAGTATGCGATAAACGCGAAAGTACGAGGCAGATGAGGGCAAATCCCAGACCTAACCGAGACATAACCGGCGGTATCCTCTAAAATATTTATCGCAACCAGGTTTAATTGGCTGTTTCAGTGTGGCACCACATTACTGCGTGGTCCAAGCCAGAAGAAGGCCAGGATCTGGCCAACAAGTATGCGAAAAATGCGAAAGTACGAGCCAGATGAGGGCAAATACCAAACCTAACCTTGACGTAACCGGCGTTATCCTCTAAAATAATAATCGCAACCAGGTTTAATTGACTGTTTCGGTGTGGAACCACATTACTACGGGATCCAAACTAGAAAAAGGCCAGGATCTGGCCAACAAGTATGCGGAAAACGCGAATGTATGAGCCAGATGATTGCAAATACCAGAACTAACACATACATAACCAGCGTTATCCTCTAAAATACTAATCGGAACCAGCTTCTATTGACTGTTTCTGTGTGGTACCACATTACTACGGGATCCAAGCCAGAAAAAACCCAGGATCTGGCCAACAACTATGCGAAAAACGCGAAAGTATGAGCCAGATGATTGCAAATACCAGACCTAACCGAGACATAACCGGCGTTACCCTCCAAAATACTAATCGGAACCAGCTTCTATAGACTGTCTCAGTGTGGAACCACATTACTACGGGATCCAAACCAGATAAAACGCAGGATCTGGCCAACAAGTATGCGAAAAACGCGAATGTATGAGCCAGATGATTGCAAATACCAGAACTAACCCATACATAACCAGCGTTATCCTTTAAAATACTAATCGGAACCAGCTTCTATTGACTGTTTCTGTGTGGTACCACATTACTACGTGATCCAAACCAGAAAAAGGCCAGGATCTGGCCAACAAGTATGCGATAAACGCGAAAGTACGAGGCAGATGAGGGCAAATCCCAGACCTAACCGAGACATAACCGGCGGTATCCTCTAAAATATTTATCGCAACCAGGTTTAATTGGCTGTTTCAGTGTGGCACCACATTACTGCGTGGTCCAAGCCAGAAGAAGGCCAGGAGCTGGCCAACAAGTATGCGAAAAATGCGAAAGTACGAGCCAGATGAGGGCAAATACCAAACCTAACCTTGACGTAACCGGCGTTATCCTCTAAATTATTAATCGCAACCAGGTATAATTGACTGTTTCGGTGTGGTACCGCATTACTACGTGATCCAAACCATAAAAAGGCTAGGATCAGGTCAACAAGTAAGCGAAAAATGCGAAAGTACGAGCCAGATGAGGGCAAATACCAGACCTAACCAAGACATAACCGGCGTTATCCTCTAAAATATTAATCGCAACCAGGTTTAATTGACTGTTACGGTGTGGAACCACATTACTACGGGATCCAAACCAGAAAAAACCCAGGATCTGGCCAACAACTATGCGAAAAACGCGAAAGTATGAGCCAGATGATTGCAAATACCAGAACTATCCCAGACATAACCAGCGTTATCCTCTAAAATATTATTCGCAACCAGGTTTAATTGACCGTTTCGGTGTGGAACCACATTACTTCGATATCAAAACCTGAAAAATCCCAGGATTTGGCCAACAAGTATGCGAAAAACGCGAAAGTACGAGCCAGATGAGGGCAAATACCAGACCTAACCCAGACATACCCGGCGATATCCTCTAAAATATTAATCGCAAACAGGTTTAATTGACAGCTTCGGTGTGAAACCACATTACTGCGGGATCCAAACCAGATAAAACGCAGGATCTGGCCAACAAGTATGCGAAGAACGCGAAAGTATGAGCCAGATGATTGCAAATACCAGAACTAACCCAGACATAACCAGCGTTATCCTCTAAAATACTAATCGGAACCAGCTTCTATTGACTGTTTCAGTGTGGTACCACATTACTAAGTGATCCAAAAAAGAAAAAGGCCTGGATCTGGCCAACAACTATGCGAAAAGTGCGAATGTAAGAGCCAGATGAGGGCAAGTCCCAGACCTAACCGAGACATAATCGGCGTTATCCTCTAAATTATTAATCGCAACCAGGTTTAATTGACTGTTTCGGTGTGGTACCGCATTACTACGTGATCCAAACCATAAAAAGGCTAGGATCAGGTCAACAAGTAAGCGAAAAATGCGAAAGTACGAGCCAGATGAGGGCAAATACCAGACCTAACCAAGACATAACCGGCGTTATCCTCTAAAATATTAATCGCAACCAGGTTTAATTAATTGTTTCGGTGTGAAACCACACTACGACGGGATCCAATCCACAAAAAACCCATGATCTGTCCAACAAGTATGCGAAAAATGCGAAAGTACGAGCCAGATGAGGGCAAATACCAGACCTAACCCAGACATCACCGACGTTATCCTATAAAATATTAATCGCAGCCGGGTTTAATTGACCGTTTCGGTGTTGAACCACATTACTACGGGATCAAAACCTGAAAAATCCCAGGATTTGGCCAACTAGTATCCGAAAAACGCGAAAGTAGGAGCCAGATGATTGCAAATACCAGAACTATCCCAGACATAACCAGCGTTATCTTCAAAAATATTATTCGCAACCAGGTTTAATTGACCGTTTCGGTGTGGTACCGCGTTACTAAGTGATCCAAACCAGTAAAAGGCCGGGATCTGGCCAACAAGTATGCGAAAAATGCGAAAGTACGAGCCAGATGAGGGCAAATCCCAGACCTAACCGAGACATAACCGGCGTTACCCTCTAAAATATTTGACGCAACCAGGTTTAATTGACAGTTTCGGTGTGGTACCACATTACTCCGTGATCCAAACCATAAAAAGGCTAGGATCAGGCCAACAAGTAAGCGAAAAATGCGAAAGTACGAGCCAGATGATTGCAAATACCAGAACTATCCCAGACATAACCAGCGTTATCCTCTAAAATATTATTCGCAACCAGGTTTAATTCACTGTTTCTGTGTGGTACCACATTACTACGTGGTCCAAGCCAGAAAAACGCCAGGATCTGGCCAACAAGTATGCGAATAATGCGAAAGTATGAGCCAGATGATTGCAAATACCAGACCTAACCGAGACATAACCGGCGTTACCCTCCAAAATACTAATCGGAACCAGCTTCTATAGACTGTCTCAGTGTGGTACCACATTACTACGTGATCCAAACCAGAAAAAGCCCAGGATCTGGCCAACAACAATGCGAAAAACGCGAAAGTACGAGCCAGATGAGGGCAAATCACAGACCAAACCCAGACATAACTGGCGTTATCCTCCAAAATAGTAATCGCAACCAGGTGTAATTGACTGTTTCGGTGTGGTACCGCGTTACTACGTGATCCAAACCAGAAAAAGCCCAGGTTCTGGCCAAGAAGTATGCAAAAAGTGCGAAAGTACGAGGCAGATGAGGGCAAATCCCAGACCTAACCGAGACATAACCGGCGTTATCCTCTAAAATATTTGACGCAACCAGGTTTAATTAACTGTTTCGGTGTGGATCCGCACTACGACGGGATACAATCCACAAAAAACCCAACATCTGGCCCACAAGTATGCGAGAAATGCGAAAGTACGAGCCAGATGAGGGCAAATACCAGACCTAACCCAGACATAACCCGCGTTATCCTCTAAAATATTAATCGGACCCAGGTTTAATTGACTGTTTCTGTGTGGTACCACTTTACTACGTGGTCCAAGCCAGAAAAAGAACGGGATCTGGCCATCAAGTATGCGAAAAATGTGAAAGAACGAGCCAGATGAGGGCAAATACCAGACCGAACCGAGACATTACCGGCGTTCTCCTCTAAAATACTAATCGGAACCAGGTTTAATTGGCTGTTTCAGTGTGACACCACATTACGGCGTGGTCCAAGCCAGAAGAAGGCCAGGATCTGGCCAACAAGTATGCTAAAAATGCGAAAGTATGAGCCAGATGAGGGCAAATCCCAGACCTAACCGAGACATAACTGGCGTTATCCTCCAAAATAGTAATCGCAACCAGGTGTAATTGACTGTTTCGGTGTGGTACCGCGTTACTACGTGATCCAAACCAGAAAAAGCCCAGGTTCTGGCCAAGAAGTATGCAAAAAGTGCGAAAGTACGAGGCAGATGAGGGCAAATCCCAGACCTAACCGAGTCATAACCGGCGTTATCCTCTAAAATATTTGACGTAACCAGGTTTAATTGACAGTTTCGGTGTGGTACCACATTACTCCGTGATCCAAACCATAAAAAGGCTAGGATCAGACCAACAAGTAAGCGAAAAATGCGAAAGTACGAGCCAGATGATTGCAAATACCAGAACTATCCCAGACATAACCAGCGTTATCCTCTAAAATATTATTCGCAACCAGGTTTAATTCACTGTTTCTGTGTGGTACCACATTACTACGTGGTCCAAGCCAGAAAAACGCCAGGATCTGGCCAACTAGTATGCGAATAATGCGAAAGTATGAGCCAGATGATTGCAAATACCAGACCAAACCCAGACACAACCGACGTTATCCTCCAAAATAGTAATCGCAACCACATTTAATTGACTGTTTCGGTGTGGTACCACATTACTACGTGATCCAAACCATAAAAAGGCTAGGATCAGACCAACAAGTAAGCGAAAAATGCGAAAGTACGAGCCAGATGATTGCAAATACCAGAACTATCCCAGACATAACCAGCGTTATCCTCTAAAATATTATTCGCAACCAGGTTTAATTCACTGTTTCTGTGTGGTACCACATTACAACGTGGTCCAAGCCAGAAAAACGCCAGGATCTGGCCAACAAGTATGCGAAAAACGCGAATGTATGAGCCAGATGATTGCAAATACCAGAACTAACCCATACATAACCAGCGTTATCCTCTAAAATACTAATCGGAACCAGCTCCGATTGACTGTTTCTGTGTGGTACCACATTACTACGTGATCCAAACCAGAAAAAGTCCAGGATCTGGCCAACAAGTATGCGATAAACGCGAAAGTACGAGGCAGATGAGGGCAAATCCCAGACCTAACCGAGACATAACCGGCGTTATCCTCTAAAATATTTATCGCAACCAGGTTTAATTGGCTGTTTCAGTGTGGCACCACATTACTGCGTGGTCCGAGCCAGCAAAAACCCAGGATCTGGCCAACAACTATGCGAAAAGTGCGAATGTACGAGCCAGATGAGGGCAAATCCCAGACCTAACCGAGACATAACCGGCGTTATCCTGTAAAATATTAATCGCAAACAGGTTTAATTGACTGTTTCGGTGTGGTACCGCATTACTACGTGATCCAATCCATAAAAAGGCTAGGATCAGGCCAACAAGTATGCGAATAATGCGAAAGTATGAGCCAGATGATTGCAAATACCAGACCAAACCCAGACATAACCGACGTTATCCTCCAAAATAGTAATCGCAACCACGTTTAATTGACTGTTTCGGTGTGGTACCACGTTACTACGTGATCCATACCAGAAAAAGGCCAGGATCTGGCCAACAAGTATGCGATAAACGCGCTAGTGCGAGCCAGATGACGACAAATCCCAGACCTACCCGAGACATAACCGGCGTTATCCTCTAAAATATTAATCCGAACCAGGTTTAATTGACTGTTTCGGTGTGGTACCTCATTACTGCGGGATCCAAATCAGAAAAAACCCAGGATCTGGCCAACAAGTATGCGAAAAACGCGAAAGTATGAGCCAGATGATTGCAAATACCAGAACTAACCCAGGCATAAGCAGCGTTATCCTCTAAAATACTAAGCGGAACCAGCTTTTATTGACAGTGTGGTACCACATTACTACGTGATCCAAACAAGAAAAAGCCCAGGATCTGGCCAACAAGAATGCGAAAAGTGCGATAGTACGACGCAGATGAGGGCAAATCCCAGACCTAACCGAGACATAACCGGCGTTATCCTCTAAAATATTAATCCGAACCAGGTTTAATTGACAGTTTCGGTGTGGTACCGCGTTACTACGTGATCCAAACCTGAAAAAGGCCAGGATCTGACCAACAAGTATGCGAATAATGCGAAAGTACGTGCCAGATGAGGGCAAATACCAGACCTAACCCAGACATAACCGGCATTTTCCTCTAAAATATTAATCGCAACCAGTTTAATTGACTGTTTCGGTGTGGACTCTCATTACTACGGGATCTAAAGCAGAAAAAGGCCAGGATCTGGCCAACAAGTATGCGAAAAACGCGAAAGTACGAGCCAGATGATTGCAAATACCAGACCAAACCCAGACATAACCGACGTTATCCTCCAAAATAGTAATCGCAACCAGGTTTAGTTGACTGTTTCGGTGTGGTACCGCGTTACTACGTGATCCAAACCAGAAAAAGGCCTGGATCTGGCCAACAAGTATGCGAATAATGTGAAAGTACGTGCCAGATGAGGGCAAATACCAGACCTAACCCAGACATAACCGGCGTTATCCTCTAAAATATTAATCGCAACCAGGTTTAATTCACTGTTTCTGTGTGGTACCACATTACTACGTGGTCCTAGCCAGAAAAAGGCCAGGATCTGGCCAACAAGTATGCGAAAAATGCGAAAGTACGAGCCAGATGAGGGCAAATCCCAGACCTAACCGAGACATAACCGGCGTTATCCTCTGAAATATTAATCGCAGCCAGTTTAATTGACTGTTTCGGTGTGGACTCTCATTACTACGGGATCCAAAGCAGAAAAAGGCCAGGATCTGGCCAACAAGTATGCGAAAAACGCGAAAGTATGAGCCAGATGATTGCAAATACCAGACCAAACCCAGACATAACCGACGTTATCCTCCAAAATAGTAATCGCAACCAGGTTTAATTGACAGTTTCGGTGTGGTACCACATTACTCCGTGATCCAAACCAGAAAAAGGCTAGGATCAGGCCAACAAGTAAGCGAAAAATGCGAAAGTACGAGCCAGATGATTGCAAATACCAGAACTATCCCAGACTTAACCAGCGTTATCCTCTAAAATATTATTCGCAACCAGGTTTAATTCACTGTTTCGGTGTGGTACCGTGTTACTACGTGATCCAAACATGAAAAAACCCAGGATCTGGCCAACGAGTATGGGAGAAACGCGAAAGTATGAGCCAGATGATTGCAAATACCAGAACTAACCCACGCATAACCAGCGTTATCCTCTAAAATACTAACCGGAACCAGCTTTTATTGACAGTGTGGTACCACATTACTACGGGATCCAAACAAGAAAAAGCCCAGGATCTGGCCGACAAGTATGCGAAAAGTGCGATTGTAAGAGGCAGATGAGGGCAAATCCCAGACCTAACCGAGACATAACCAGCGTTAACCTCTAAAATATTTATCGCAACCAGTTTAATTGACTGTTTCGGTGTGGTACCGCGTTACTACGTGATCCAAACCAGAAAAAGGCCTGGATCTGGCCAACAAGTATGCGAATAATGTGAAAGTACGTGCCAGATGAGGGCAAATACCAGACCTAACCCAGACATAACCGGCGTTATCCTCTAAAATATTATTCGCAACCAGGTTTAATTCACTGTTTCTGTGTGGACTCTCATTACTACGGGATCCAAAGCAGAAAAAGGCCAGGATCTGGCCAACAAGTATGCGATAAACGCGAAAGTACGAGCTAGATGAGGACAAATGCCAAACCTACCCGAGACATAACCGGCGTTATCCTCTAAAATATTAATCCGAACCAGGTTTAATTGACTGTTTCGGCGTGGTACCGCGTTACTACGTGATCCAATCCAGAAAAAGGCTAGGATCAGGCCAACAAGTAAGCGAAAAATGCGAAAGTACGTGCCAGATGAGGGCAAATGCCAGACCTAACCCAGACATAACCGGCATTTTCCTCTAAAATATTAATCGCAACCAGTTTAATTGACTGTTCCGGTGTGGAACCTCATTACTACGGGATCCAAATCAGAAGAAACCCAGGATCTGGCCAACAAGTATGCGAAAAGTGCGATAGTACGAGGCAGATGAGGGCAAATGCCAGACCTAACCGAGACATAACCGGTGTTATCCTCTAAAATATTAATCGCAACCAGTTTAATTGACTGTTTCGGTGTGGTACCGCGTTACTACGTGATCCAATCCAGAAAAAGGCTAGGATCAGGCCAACAAGTAAGCGAAAAATGCGAAAGTACGAGCCAGATGATTGCAAATACCAGAACTATCCCAGACTTAACGTGCGTTATCCTCTAAAATATTATTCGCAACCAGGTTTAATTCACTGTTTCGGTGTGGTGCCGTGTTACTGCGTGATCCAAACATGAAAAAGGCCAGGATCTGGCCAACAAGTATGCGAATAATGCGAAAGTACGTGCCAGATGAGGGCAAATACCAGACCTAACCCAGACATAACCGGCGTTATCCTCTAAAATATTAATCGCAACCAGTTTAGATGACTTTTTCGGTGTGGACTCTCATTACTACGGGATCCAAAACGGAAAAAACCCAGGATCTGGCCAACGAGTATGGGAGAAACGCGAAAGTATGAGCCAGATGATTGCAAATACCAGAACTAACCCACGCATAACCAGCGTTATCCTCTAAAATACTAAGCGGAACCAGCTTTTATTGACAGTGTGGTACCACATTACTGCGGGATCCAAACAAGAAGAAGCCCAGGATCTGGCCGACATGTATGCGAAAAGTGCGATTGTAAGAGGCAGATGAGGGCAAATCCCAGACCTAACCCAGACATAACCGGCATTTTCCTCTAAAATATTAATCGCAACCAGTTTAATTGACTGTTCCGGTGTGGAACCTCATTACTACGGGATCCAAATCAGATGAAACCCAGGATCTGGCCAACAAGTATGCGAAAAGTGCGATAGTACGAGGCAGATGAGGGCAAATGCCAGACCTAACCGAGACATAACCGGTGTTATCCACTAAAATATTAATCGCAACCAGTTTAATTGACTGTTTCGGTGTGGTACCGCGTTACTACGTGATCCAATCCAGAAAAAGGCTAGGATCAGGCCAACAAGTAAGCGAAAAATGCGAAAGTACGAGCCAGATGATTGCAAATACCAGAACTATCCCAGACTTAACCAGCGTTATCCTCTAAAATATTATTCGCAACCAGGTTTAATTCACTGTTTCGGTGTGGTACCGTGTTACTACGTGATCCAAACATGAAAAAACCCAGGATCTGGCCAACGAGTATGGGAGAAACGCGAAAGTATGAGCCAGATGATTGCAAATACCAGAACTAACCCACGCATAACCAGCGTTATCCTCTAAAATACTAACCGGAACCAGCTTTTATTGACAGTGTGGTACCACATTACTACGGGATCCAAACAAGAAAAAGCCCAGGATCTGGCCGACAAGTATGCGAAAAGTGCGATTGTAAGAGGCAGATGAGGGCAAATCCCAGACCTAACCGAGACATAACCAGCGTTAACCTCTAAAATATTTATCGCAACCAGTTTAATTGACTGTTTCGGTGTCGTACCGCATTACTACGTGATCCAATCCAGAAAAAGGCCAGGATCTGGCCAACAAGTATGCGAAAAATGCGAAAGTAAGAGTCAGATGAGGGCAAATCCCAGAACTAACCGAGACATAACCGGCGTTACCCTCCAAAATACTAATCGGAACCAGCTTCTATAGACTGTCTCAGTGTGGTACCACATTACTACGTGATCCAAGCCAGAAAAAGCCCAGGATCTGGCCAACAACAATGCGAAAAACGCGAAAGTACGAGCCAGATGAGGGCAAATACCAGACCAAACCCAGACATAACTGGCGTTATCCTCCAAAATAGTAATCGCAACCAGGTTTAATTGACTGTTTCGGTGTGGTACCGCGTTACTACGTGATCCAAACCAGAAAAAGCCCAGGTTCTGGCCAAGAAGTATCTAAAAAGTGCGAAAGTACGAGGCAGATGAGGGCAAATCCCAGACCTAACCGACACATAACCGGCGTTATCCTCTAAAATATTTGATGCAACCAGGTTTAATTGACAGTTTCGGTGTGGTACCACATTACTCCGTGATCCAAACCATAAAAAGGCTAGGATCAGGCCAACAAGTAAGCGAAAAATGCGAAAGTACGAGCCAGATGATTGCAAATACCAGAACTATCCCAGACATAACCAGCGTTATCCTCTAAAATATTATTCGCAACCAGGTTTAATTCACTGTTTCTGTGTGGTACCACATTACTACGTGGTCCAAGCCAGAAAAACGCCAGGATCTGGCCAACAAGTATGCGAATAATGCGAAAGTATGAGCCAGATGATTGCAAATACCAGACCAAACCCAGACATAACCGACGTTATCCTCCAAAATAGTAATCGCAACCACATTTAATTGACTGTTTCGGTGTGGTACCACGTTACTACGTGATCCAAACCATAAAAAGGCTAGGATCAGACCAACAAGTAAGCGAAAAATGCGAAAGTACGAGCCAGATGATTGCAAATGCCAGAACTATCCCAGACATAACCAGCGTTATCCTCTAAAATATTAATCGCAACCAGGTTTAATTGACTGTTACGGTGTGGTACCACAATACTACGTGATCCAAACCAGGAAAAGGCCAGGATCTGGCCAACAAGTATGCGAAAAACGCGAATGTATGAGCCAGATGATTGCAAATACCGGAACTAACCCATACATAACCAGCGTTATCCTCTAAAATTCTAATCGGAACCAGCTTCTATTGACTGTTTCTGTGTGGTACCACATTACTACGTGATCCAAACCAGAAAAAGGCCAGGATCTGGCCAACAAGTATGCGATAAACGCGAAAGTACGAGGCAGATGAGGGCAAATCCCAGACCTAACCGAGACATAACCGGCGTTATCCTCTAAAATATTTATCGCAACCAGGTTTAATTGGCTGTTTCAGTGTGGCACCACATTACTGCGTGGTCCGAGCCAGCAAAAACCCAGGATCTGGCCAACAACTATGCGAAAAGTGCGAATGTACGAGCCAGATGAGAGCAAATACCAGACCAAACCGAGACATTACCGGCGTTATCCTCTAAAATACTAATCGGAACCAGGTTTAATTGGCTGTTTCAGTGTGGAACCACATTACTGCGTGGTCCAAGCGAGAAGAAGGCCAGGATCTGGCCAACAAGTATGCGAAAAATGCGAAAGTATGAGCCAGATGAGGGCAAATACCAGACCTAACCCAGACAAAACCGGTGTTATCCTCTAAAATATAAATCGCAACCAGGTTTAATTGACTGTTTCGGTATGGAACCGCATTACTACGGGATCCAAACCAGCAAAAACCCAGGATCTGGCCAACAACTATGCGAAAAGTGCGAATGTACGAGCCAGATGAGGGCAAATCCCAGACCTAACCGAGACATAACCGGCGTTATCCTGTAAAATATTAATCGCAAACAGGTTTAATTGACTGTTTCGGTGTGGTACCGCATTACTACGTGATCCAATCCATAAAAAGGCTAGGATCAGGCCAACAAGTATGCGAATAATGCGAAAGTATGAGCCAGATGATTGCAAATACCAAACCAAACCCAGACATAACCGACGTTATCCTCCAAAATAGTAATCGCAACCACGTTTAATTGACTGTTTCGGTGTGGTACCACGTTACTACGTGATCCAAACCAGAAAAAGGCCAGGATCTGGCCAACAAGTATGCGATAAACGCGCAAGTGCGAGCCAGATGAGGACAAATCCCAGACCTACCCGAGACATAACCGGCGTTATCCTCTAAAATATTAATCCGAACCAGGTTTAATTGACTGTTTCGGTGTGGTACCGCGTTACTACGTGATCCAAACCTGAAAAGGCCAGGATCTGACCAACAAGTATGCGAATAATGCGAAAGTACGTGCCAGATGAGGGCAAATACCAGACCTAACCCAGACATAACCGGCATTTTCCTCTAAAATATTAATCGCAACCAGTTTAATTGACTGTTCCGGTGTGGAACCTCATTACTACGGGATCCAAATCAGAAAAAACCCAGGATCTGGCCAACAAGTATGCGAAAAACGCGAAAGTATGAGCCAGATGATTGCAAATACCAGAACTAACCCAGGCATAAACAGCGTTATCCTCTAAAATACTAAGCGGAACCAGCTTTTATTGACAGTGTGGTACCACATTACTACGTGATCCAAACAAGAAAAAGCCCAGGATCTGGCCAACAAGAATGCGAAAAGTGCGATAGTACGAGGCAGATGAGGGCAAATCCCAGACCTAACCGAGACATAACCGGCGTTATCCTCTAAAATATTAATCCGAACCAGGTTTAATTGACAGTTTCGGTGTGGTACCGCGTTACTACGTGATCCAAACCTGAAAAAGGCCAGGGTCTGACCAACAAGTATGCGAATAATGCGAAAGTACGTGCCAGATGAGGGCAAATACCAGACCTAACCCAGACATAACCGGCATTTTCCTCTAAAATATTAATCGCAACCAGTTTAATTGACTGTTTCGGTGTGGACTCTCATTACTACGGGATCTAAAGCAGAAAAAGGCCAGGATCTGGCCAACAAGTATGCGAAAAACGCGAAAGTACGAGCCAGATGATTGCAAATACCAGACCAAACCCAGACATAACCGACGTTATCCTCCAAAATAGTAATCGCAACCAGGTTTAGTTGACTGTTTCGGTGTGGTACCGCGTTACTACGTGATCCAAACCAGAAAAAGGCCTGGATCTGGCCAACAAGTATGCGAATAATGTGAAAGTACGTGCCAGATGAGGGCAAATACCAGACCTAACCCAGACATAACCGGCGTTATCCTCTAAAATATTAATCGCAACCAGGTTTAATTCACTGTTTCTGTGTGGTACCACATTACTAGGTGGTCCTAGCCAGAAAAAGGCCAGGATCTGGCCAACAAGTATGCGAAAAATGCGAAAGTACGAGCCAGATGAGGGCAAATCCCAGACCTAACCGAGACATAACCGGCGTTATCCTCTGAAATATTAATCGCAGCCAGTTTAATTGACTGTTTCGGTGTGGACTCTCATTACTACGGGATCCAAAGCAGAAAAAGGCCAGGATCTGGCCAACAAGTATGCGAAAAACGCGAAAGTATGAGCCAGATGATTGCAAATACCAGACCAAACCCAGACATAACCGACGTTATCCTCCAAAATAGTAATCGCAACCAGGTTTAATTGACAGTTTCGGTGTGGTACCACATTACTCCGTGATCCAAACCAGAAAAAGGCTAGGATCAGGCCAACAAGTAAGCGAAAAATGCGAAAGTACGAGCCAGATGATTGCAAATACCAGAACTATCCCAGACTTAACCAGCGATATCCTCTAAAATATTATTCGCAACCAGGTTTAATTCACTGTTTCTGTGTGGTACCACATTACTACGTGGTCCTAGCCAGAAAAAGGCCAGGATCTGGCCAACAAGTATGCGAAAAATGCGAAAGTACGAGCCAGATGAGGACAAATCCCAGACCTACCCGAGACATAACCGGCGTTATCCTCTAAAATATTAATCCGAACCAGGTTTAATTGACTGTTTCGGTGTGGTACCGCGTTACTACGTGATCCAAACCTGAAAAAGGCCAGGATCTGACCAACAAGTATGCGATTAATGCGAAAGTACGTGCCAGATGAGGGCAAATACCAGACCTAGCCCAGACATAACCGGCATTTTCCTCTAAAATATTAATCGCAACCAGTTTAATTGACTGTTCCGGTGTGGAACCTCATTACTACTGGATCCAAATCAGAAAAAACCCAGGATCTGGCCAACAAGTATGCGAAAAACGCGAAAGTATGAGCCAGATGATTGCAAATACCAGACCAAACCCAGACATAACCGACGTTATCCTCCAAAATAGTAATCGCAACCACGTTTAATTGACTGTTTCGGTGTGGTACCACGTTACTACGTGATCCAAACCAGAAAAAGGCCAGGATCTGGCCACCAAGTATGCGAATAATGTGAAAGTACGTGCCAGATGAGGGCAAATACCAGACCTAACCCAGACATAACCGTCGTTATACTCTAAAATATTAATCGCAACCAGTTTAATTGACTGCTTCGGTGTGGACTCTCATTACTACGGGATCCAAAGCAGAAAAAGGCCAGGATCTGGCCAACAAGTATGCGATAAACGCGAAAGTACGAGCTAGATGAGGACAAATGCCAGACCTACCCGAGACATAACCGGCGTTATCCTCTAAAATATTAATCCGAACCAGGTTTAATTGACTGTTTCGGCGTGGTACCGCATTACTACGTGATCCAAACCTGAATAAGGCCAGGATCTGACCAACAAGTATGCGAATAAAGCGAAAGTACGTGCCAGATGAGGGCAAATGCCTGACCTAACCCAGACATAACCGGCATTTTCCTCTAAAATATTAATCGCAACCAGTTTAATTGACTGTTCCGGTGTGGAACCTCATTACTACGGGATCCAAATCAGAAAAAACCCAGGATCTGGCCAACAAGTATGCGAAAAGTGCGATAGTACGAGGTAGATGAGGGCAAATGCCAGACCTAACCGAGACATAACCGGTGTTATCCTCTAAAATATTAATCGCAACCAGTTTAATTGACTGTTTCGGTGTGGTACCGCGTTACTACGTGATCCAATCCAGAAAAAGGCTAGGATCAGGCCAACAAGTAAGCGAAAAATGCGAAAGTACGAGCCAGATGATTGCAAATTCCAGAACTATCCCAGACTTAACCAGCGTTATCCTCTAAAATATTATTCGCAACCAGGTTTAATTCACTGTTTCGGTGTGGTACCGTGTTACTACGTGATCCAAACATGAAAAAGGCCAGGATCTGGCCAACAAGTATGCGAATAATGCGAAAGTACGTGCCAGATGAGGGCAAATACCAGACCTAACCCAGACATAACCGGCGTTATCCTCTAAAATATTAATCGCAGCCAGTTTAGTTGACTTTTTCGGTGTGGACTCTCATTACTACGGGATCCAAAACGGAAAAAACCCAGGATCTGGCCAACGAGTATGGGAGAAACGCGAAAGTATGAGCCAGATGATTGCAAATACCAGATCTAACCCAGGCATAACCAGCGTTATCCTCTAAAATACTAAGCGGAACCAGCTTTTATTGACAGTGTGGTACCACATTACTACGTGATCCAAACCAGAAAAAGCCCAGGATCTGGTCAACAAGTATGGAAAAAGTGCGAAAGAACGAGCCAGATGAGGGCAAATCCCGGACCTAACCGAGACATAACCGGCGTTATCCTCTTAAATATAAATCGGAACCAGCTTCTATTGACTGTTTCAGTGTGGTACCACATTACTACGTGATCCAAACCAGAAAAAGGCCTGGATCTGGCCAACAAGTATGCGATAATCGCGAAAGTACGAGCTAGATGATGACAAATCCCAGACCTACCCGAGACATAACCGGCGTTATCCTCGTAAATATTAATCGCAACCAGTTTAATTGACTGTTTCGGTGTGGAACCTCATTACTACGGGATCCAAAACAGAAAAAACCCAGGGTCTGGCCAACAAGTATGCGAATAATGCGAAAGTACGTGCCAGATGAGGGCAAATACCAGACCTAACCCAGACATAACCGGCGTTATCCTCTAAAATATTAATCGCAATCGGTTTAATTGACTGTTTCGGTGTGGACTCTCATTACTACGGGATCAAAACCAGAAAAAGGCCAGGATCTGGCCAACAAATATGCGAAAAACGCGAAAATACGAGCCAGATGAGGACAAATCCCAGACCTACCCGAGACATAACTGACGTTATCCTCCAAAATAGTAATCGGAACCAGGTTTTATTGACTGTTTCGATGTGGTACCGCGATACTACGTGATCCAAACCAGAAAAAGGCCAGGATCTGGCCTACAAGTATGCGAAAAACGTGAAAGTACGAGCCAGATGAGTACAAATGCCAGACCTAACCGAGACAGTACCGGCGTTATCCTCTAAAATATTAATCGCAACCAGGTTTAATTGACGGTTTCGGTGTGGAACCACATTACTACGGGATCAAAACCAGAAAAAGGCCAGGATCTGGCCAACAAATATGCGAAAAACGCGAAAATACGAGCCAGATGAGGACAAATCCCAGACCTACCCGAGACATAACTGACGTTATCCTCCAAAATAGTAATCGGAACCAGGTTTTATTGACTGTTTCGATGTGGTACCGCGATACTACGTGATCCAAACCAGAAAAAGGCCAGGATCTGGCCTACAAGTATGCGAAAAACGTGAAAGTACGAGCCAGATGAGTACAAATGCCAGACCTAACCGAGACAGTACCGGCGTTATCCTCTAAAATATTAATCGCAACCAGGTTTAATTGACGGTTTCGGTGTGGAACCACATTACTACGGGATCAAAACCAGAAAAAGGCCAGGATCTGGCCAACAAATATGCGAAAAACGCGAAAATACGAGCCAGATGAGGACAAATCCCAGACCTACCCGAGACATAACTGACGTTATCCTCCAAAATAGTAATCGCAACCAGTTTAATTGACTGTTTCGGTGTGGAACCTCATTACTACGGGATCCAAACCAGAAAAGACCCAGGATCTGGCCAACAAGAATGCGAAAAACGCGAAAGTATGAGCCAGATGATTGCAAATACCAAAACTAACCCAGGAATAACCAGCGTTATCCTCTAAAGTACTAAGCGGAACCAGCTTTAATTGACAGTGTGGTACCACATTACTACGTGATCCAAACAAGAAAAAGCCCAGGATCTGGCCAACAAGTATGCGAAAAGTGCGATAGTACGAGGCAGATGAGGGCATATCACAGACCTAACCGTGACATAACCGGCCTTATCCTCAAAAATATTTATCGCAACCAGGTTTAATTGGGAGTTTCGGTGTGGTACCGCATTACTACGTGATCCAAACCGTAAAAAGGCTAGGATCAGGGCAACAAGTAAGCGAAAAATGCGGAAGTACGAGCGAGATGAGGGCAAATACCAGACCTAAACTAGACATAACCGGCATTATCCTCTAAACTATTAATCGCAACCAGGTTTAATTGACTGTTTCGGTGTGGCACCACATTGCGACGGGATCCAAACCAGAAAAAACCCAGGATCAGGCCAACGAGTATGCGAAAAACGCGAAAGTATGAGCCACATGATTGCAAATACCGGAACTATCCCAGACATAACAAGCGTTATCCTCTAAAATACTAATCGGAACCAGCTTTTATTGACTGTTTCAGTGTGGTACCACATTACTACGTGATCCAAACCAGAAAAAGGCCAGGATCAGGCCAAGAATTATGCGGAACATGCGATAGTACGAGCGAGATGAGGGCAAATACCAAACCTAACCTAGACATAACCGGCGTTATCCTCTAAAATATTAATCGCAACCAGGTTTAATTGACTGTTTCGGTGTGGTACCACATTACTACGGGATCCAAACCAGAAAAAACCCAGGATCTGGCAAACAACAATGCGGAAAACGCGAAAGTATGTGCCAGATGATAGCAAATACCAGAACTAACCCAGACATAACCAGCGTTATCCTCTAAAATACTAATCGGAACCAGCTTCTATTGACTGTTTCAGTGTGCTACAACATTACTACGTGGTCCAAGCCAGAAGAAGGCCAGTATGTGGCCTACAAGTATGCGAAAACTGCTAAAGTACGAGCCAGATAAGGACAAATCCCAGACCTACCCGAGACATAACCAGTGTTATCCTCTAAAATATAAATCTCAACCAGGTTTGATTGACTGTTTCGTTGTGGAACCACATTACTGCGGGATTCAAACCAGAAAAAACCCAGGATCTGGCCAACAAGTATGCGAAAAACGCGAAAGTATGAGTCAGATGAGGACAAATGCCAGACCTAACCGTGCCATAACCGGCGTTATCCTCTAAAATATTAATCGCAACCAGGTTTAATTGACTGTTTCGGTGTGGTACCACATTACTACGAGATCCAAACCAGAAAAAACCCAGGATCTGACCAACAACAATGCGAAAAACGCGAAAGTACGAGCCAGATGAAGGCAAATACCAGACCAAACCCAGACATAACCGACGTTATCCTCCAAAATAGTAATCGCAACCAGGTTTAATTGACTGTTTCGGTGTGGTACCGCGTTACTACGTGATCCAAACCAGAAAAAGGCCAGGATCTGGCCAGCAAGTATGCGAATAATGCGAAAGTACGTGCCAGATGAGGGCAAATACCAGACCTAACCCAGACATAACCGGCGTTATCCTCTAAAATATAAATCTCAACCAGGTTTGATTGACTGTTTCGTTGTGGAACCACATTACTGCAGGATTCAAACCAGAAAAAACCCAGGATCTGGCCAACAAGTATGCGACAAACGCGAAAGTATGAGGCAGATGATTGCAAATACCAGAACTAACCCAGGCATAACCAGCGTTATCCTCTAAAGTATTAATCGGAAACAGGTTTAATTGACTGTTTCAGTGTGGTACCACTTTACTACGTGGTGCAAGCCAGAAGAAGGCCAGGATGTGGCCAACAAGTATGCGAAAAATGCGAAAGTACGAGCCAGATGATGACAAATCCCAGACCCACCCTAGACATAACTGGCGTTATCCTCTTAAATATTAATCGCAACCAGTTTAATTGTCTGTTTCGGTGTGGAACCTCATTACTACGAGATCCAAAGCAGAAAAAGGCCAGGATCTGACCAACAAGTACGCGAAAAACGCGAAAGTACGAGCCAGATGAGGACAAATGCCTGACCTAACCGAGACATAACCGGCGTTATCCTCTAAAATATTAATCGCAACCAGTTTAATTGACTGTTTCGGTGTGGAACCTCATTACTACGGGATCGAAAACAGAAAAAACCCAGGATCTGGCCAACAAGTATGCGAAAAACGCGAAAGTATGAGCCAGATGATTGCAAATACCAGAACTAACCCAGGCATAACCAGCGTTATCCTCTAAAATACTAAGCGGAACCAGCTTTTATTGACAGTGTGGTAACACATTACTACGTGATCCAAACAACAAAAAGCCCAGGATCTGGCCAACAAGTATGCGAAAAGTGCGATAGTATGACGTATATGGGCGCAAATCCCAGACCTAACCGAGACATAACCGGCCGTATCCTCTAAAATATTAATCGCAACCAGTTTAATTGACTGTTTCGGTGTGGTCTCTCATTACTACGGGATCCGAAGCAGAAAAAGGCCAGGATCTGGCCAACATGTATGCGAAAAACGCGAAAGTACGAGCCAGATGAGGACAAATGCCAGACCTAACCGAGACATAACCGGCGTTATCCTCTAAAATATTAATCGCAACCAGGTTTAATTGACTGTTTCGGCCTGGAACCACATTACTACGGGATCCAAACCAGAAAAAGGCCAGGATCTGGCCAATAAGTATGCGAAAAACGCGAACGTACGAACCAGATGAGGACAAATCCCAGACCTACCCGAGACATAACCGGCGTTATTCTCTAAAATATTAATCGCAACCAGTTTAATTGACTGTTTCGGTGAGGAACCTCATTACTACGGGATCCAAAACAGAAAAAAACCAGGATCTGGCCAACAAGTATGCGAAAAACGCGAAAGTATGAGCCAGATGATTGCAAATACCAGAACTAACCCAGGCATAACCAGCGTTATCCTCTGAAATACTAAGCAGAACCAGCTTTAATTGACAGTGTGGTACCACATCACTACGTGATCCAAAGCAGAAGAAGCCCAGGATCTGGCCAACAAGTATGCGAAAAGTGCGAAAGTACGAGGCAGATGGGGGCAAGGCCCAGACCTAACCGTGACATAACCGGTGTTATCCTCTAAAATATTAATCGCAACCAGGTTTAATTGACTGTTTCGGTGTGGTACCACAATACTACGTGATCCAAACCAGAAAAAGCCCAGGATCTGGCCAACAAGTATGCGAAAAACGCGAATGTATTAGCCAGATGATTTCAAATACCAGAACTAACCCAGACATAACCAGCGTTATCCTCTAAAATACTAGTCGGAACCAGATTCTATTGACTGTTTCAGTGTGGTACCACTTTTCTACGTGATCCAAACCAGAAAAAGGCCAGGATCTGGCCAACAAGTATGCGAAAAACGCGAAAGTACGAGCCAGATGAGGGCAAATCCCAGACCTAACCGAGACATAACCGGCGTTATCCTCTAAAATATTATTCGCAACCAGGTTTAATTGACTGTTTCGGTGTGGTACCACATTACTACGTGGTCCAAACCAGAAAAAGCCCAGGATCTGGCCAACAAGTATGCGAAAAAGGCGAATGTATGAGCCAGATGATTGCAAATACAAGAACTGACCCAGACATAACCAGCGTTATCCTCTAAAATACTAATCGGAACCAGCTTCTATTGACTGTTTCAGTGTGGTACCACATTACTACGTGATCCAAACCAGAAAATGGCCTGGATCTGGCCAACAAGTATGCGAATAATGCGAAAGTACGTGCCAGATGAGGGCAAATACCAGACCTAACCCAGACATGACCGGCGTTATCCTCTAAAGTATTAATCGCAACCAGTTTAATTGACTGTTTCGGTGTGGACTCTCATTACTACGGGATCCAAAGCAGAAAAAGGCCAGGATCTGACCAACAAGTATGCGAATAATGCGAAAGTACGTGCCAGATGTGGGCAAATACCAGACCTAACCCAGACATAACCAGCGTTATCCTCTAAAATACTAATCGGAACCAGCTTCTATTGACTGTTTCAGTGTGGTACCACATTACTACGTGATCCAAACCAGAAAATGGCCTGGATCTGGCCAACAAGTATGCGAATAATGCGAAAGTACGTGCCAGATGTGGGCAAATACCAGACCTAACCCAGGCATAACCAGCGTTATCCTCTAAAATACTAAGCGGAACCAGCTTTTATTGACAGTGTGGTACCACATTACTACGTGATCCAAACAACAAAAAGCCCAGGATCTGGCCAACAAGTATGCGAAAAGTGCGATAGTATGACGTATATGGGCGCAAATCCCAGACCTAACCGAGACATAACCGGCGGTATCCTCTAAAATATTAATCGCAACCAGTTTAATTGACTGTTTCGGTGTGGAACCTCATTACTACGGGATCCAAAACAGAAAAAGGCCAGGATCTGGCCAACAAGTATGCGAATAATGCGAAAGTACGTGCCAGATGTGGGCAAATACCAGACCTAACCCAGGCATAACCAGCGTTATCCTCTAAAATACTGAGCGGAACCAGCTTTTATTGACAGTGTGGTACCACATTACTACGTGATCCAAACAACAAAAAGCCCAGGATCTGGCCAACAAGTATGCGAAAAGTGCGATAGTATGACGTATATGGGCGCAAATCCCAGACCTAACCGAGACATAACCGGCGGTATCCTCTAAAATATTAATCGCAACCAGTTTAATTGACTGTTTCGGTGTGGTCTCTCATTACTACGGGATCCGAAACAGAAAAAGGCCAGGATCTGGCCAATAAGTATGCGAAAAACGCGAACGTACGAACCAGATGAGGACAAATCCCAGACCTACACGAGACATAACCGGCGTTATTCTCTAAAATATTAATCGCAACCAGTTTAATTGACTGTTTCGGTGAGGAACCTCATTACTACGGGATCCAAAACAGAAAAAAACCAGGATCTGGCCAACAAGTATGCGAAAAACGCGAAAGAATGAGCCAGATGATTGCAAATACCAGAACTAACCCAGGCATAACCAGCGTTATCCTCTGAAATACTAAGCAGAACCAGCTTTAATTGACAGTGTGGTACCACATCACTACGTGATCCAAAGCAGAAGAAGCCCAGGATCTGGCCAACAAGTATGCGAAAAGTGCGAAAGTACGAGGCAGATGAGGGCAAAGCCAAGACCTAACCGTGACATAACCGGCGTTATCCTCTAAAATATTAATCGCAACCAGGTTTAATTGACTGTTTCGGTGTGGTACCACAATACTACGTGATCCAAACCAGAAAAAGCCCAGGATCTGGCCAACAAGTATGCGAAAAACGCGAATCTATGAGCCAGATGATTTCAAATACCAGAACTAACCCAGACATAACCAGCGTTATCCTCTAAAATACTAATCGGAACCAGATTCTATTGACTGTTTCAGTGTGGTACCACTTTACTACGTGGTCCAAACCAGAAAAAGGCCAGGATCTGGCCAACAAGTATGCTATAAACCCGAAAGTACGAGCCAGATGAGGACATATCCCAGACCTACCCGAGACATAACCGGCGTTATCCTCTAAAATATTAATCGCAACCAGTTTAATTGACTGTTTCGGTGTGGAACCTCATTACTACGGGATCCAAACCAGAAAAGACCCAGGATCTGGCCAACAAGAATGCGAAAAACGCGAAAGTATGAGCCAGATGATTGCAAATACCAGAACTAACCCAGGAATAACCAGCGTTATCCTCTAAAATATTAATCGCAACCAGGTTTAATTGACTGTTTCGGTGTGGTACCACATTACTACGGGATCCAAACCAGAAAAAACCCAGGATCTGGTCAACAAGTATGCGAAAAACGCGAAAGTATGAGCCAGATGATTGCAAATACCAGAACTAACACAGGCATAACCAGCGTTATCCTCTAAAGTACTAAGCGGAACCAGCTTTTATTGACAGTGTGGTAGCACATTACTACGTGATCCAAACAAGAAAAAGCCCGGGATCTGGCCAACAAGTATGCGAAAAGTGCGAAGTACGAGGCAGATGACGGCAAATCCCAGACCTAACCTAGACATAACCGGCGTTAACCTCTAAAATATTAACCGCAACCAGGTTTAATTGACTGTTTCGGTGTGGTACCACAATACTACGTGATCCAAACCGGAAAAAGCCCAGGATCTGGCCAACAACTATGAGAAAAACGCGAAAGCATGAGCCAGATGATTGCAAATACCAGAATTATCCCAGACTTAACCAGCGTTATCCTCTAAAATATTAATCGCAACCAGGTTTAATTGACTGTTTCGGTGTGGTACCACATTACTACGTGATCCAAACAAGAAAAAGCCCGGGATCTGGCCAACAAGTATGCGAAAAGTGCGAAGTACGAGCCAGATGAAGACAAATGCCAGACCTAACCGAGACATAACCGGAGTTATCCTCTAAAATATTAATCGCAACCAGGTTTAATTGACTGTTTCGGTGTGGTACCACATTACTACGGGATCCAAATCAGAAAAAGCCCAGGATCTGGCCAACGAGTATGCGAAAAACGCGAAAGTATGAGCCAGATTGTTGCAAATACCAGAACTAACCCAGGCATAACCAGCGTTATCCTCTAAAGTACTAAGCGGAACCAGCTTTTATTGACAGTGTGGTACCACATTACTACGTGATCCAAACAAGAAAAAGCCCAGGATATGGCCAACAAGTATGCGAAAAGTGCGATAGTACGAGCGAGATTAGGGCAAATACCAGACCTAAACTAGACATAACCGGCATTATCCTCTAAACTATTAATCGCAACCAGGTTTAATTGACTGTTTCGGTGTGGCACCACATTGCGACGGGATCCAAACCAGAAAAAACCCAGGATCAGGCCAACGAGTATGCGAAAAACGCGAAAGTATGAGCCAGATGGTTGCAAATACCAGAACTAACCCAGGCATAACCAGCGTTATCCTCTAAAGTACTAAGCGGAACCAGCTTTTATTGACAGTGTGGTACCACATTACTACGTGATCCAAACAAGAAAAAGCCCAGGATCTGGCCAACAAGTTTGCGAAAAGTGCGAAAGTACGAGCCAGATGAGGACAAATGCCAGACCTAACCGAGACATAACCGGCGTTATCGTCTAAAATATTAATCGCAACCAGGTTTAATTGACTGCTTCGGTGTGGCACCACATTGCGACGGGATCCAAACCAGAAAAAACCCAGGATCTGGCCAACAAGAATGCGAAAAACGCGAAAGTATGAGCCACATGATTGCAAATACCAGAACTATCCCAGACATAACAAGCGTTATCCTCTAAAATACTAATCGGAACCAGCTTTTATTGACTGTTTCAGTGTGGTACCACATTACAACGTGATCCAAACCAGAAAAAGGCCAGGATCTGGCCAAGAATTATGCGGAACATGCGATAGTACGAGCGAGATGAGGGCAAATACCAGACCTAACCTAGACATAATCGGCGTTATCCTCTAAAATATTAATCGCAACCAGGTTTAATTGACTGTTTCGGTGTGGTACCACATTACTACGGGATCCAAACCAGAAAAAACCCAGGATCTGGCAAACAACAATGCGGAAAACGCGAAAGTATGTGCCAGATGATAGCAAATACCAGAACTAACCCAGACATAACCAGCGTTATCCTCTAAAATACTAATCGGAAACGGCTTCTATTGACTGTTTCAGTGTGCTACAACATTACTACGTGGTCCAAGCCAGAAGAAGGCCAGTATGTGGCCGACAAGTATGCGAAAACTGCTAAAGTACGAGCCAGATAAGGACAAATCCCAGACCTACCCGAGACATAACCAGTGTTATCCTCTAAAATATAAATCTCAACCAGGTTTGATTGACTGTTTCGTTGTGGAACCACATTACTGCGGGATTCAAACCAGAAAAGACCCAGGATCTGGCCAACAAGTATGCGACAAACGCGAAAGTATGAGGCAGATGATTGCAAATACCAGAACTAACCAAGGCATAACCAGCGTTATCCTCTAAAGTATTAATCGGAAACAGGTTTAATTGACTGTTTCAGTGTGGTACCACTTTACTACGTGGTGCAAGCCAGAAGAAGGCCAGGATGTGGCCAACAAGTATGCGAAAAATGCGATAGTACGAGCCAGATGATGACAAATCCCAGACCTACCCTAGACATAACCGGCGTTATCCTCTAAAGTATTAATCGCAACCAGTTTAATTGACTGTTTCGGTGTGGAACCTCATTACTACGGGATCCAAAACAGAAAAAGGCCAGGATCTGGCCAACAAGTATGCGAATAATGCGAAAGTACGTGCCAGATGTGGGCAAATACCAGACCTAACCCAGGCATAACCAGCGTTATCCTCTAAAATACTAAGCGGAACCAGCCTTTATTGACAGTGTGGTACCACATTACTACGTGATCCAAACAACAAAAAGCCCAGGATCTGGCCAACAAGTATGCGAAAAGTGCGATAGTATGACGTATATGGGCGCAAATCCCAGACCTAA
Source organism: Colletes latitarsis (assembly GCF_051014445.1). Lineage (NCBI taxonomy): Eukaryota > Metazoa > Arthropoda > Insecta > Hymenoptera > Colletidae > Colletes > Colletes latitarsis. The sequence continues at coordinate 8,695,329 of NW_027488368.1, read as the reverse complement.
CCGAGACATAACCGGCGGTATCCTCTAAAATATTAATCGCAACCAGTTTAATTGACTGTTTCGGTGTGGTCTCTCATTACTACGGGATCCGAAGCAGAAAAAGGCCAGGATCTGGCCAATAAGTATGCGAAAAACGCGAACGTACGAACCAGATGAGGACAAATCCCAGACCTACCCGAGACATAATCGGCGTTATTCTCTAAAATATTAATCGCAACCAGTTTAATTGACTGTTTCGGTGAGGAACCTCATTACTACGGGATCCAAAACAGAAAAAAACCAGGATCTGGCCAACAAGTATGCGAAAAACGCGAATGTATGAGCCAGATGATTGCAAATACCAGAACTAACCCAGGCATAACCAGCGTTATCCTCTGAAATACTAAGCAGAACCAGCTTTAATTGACAGTGTGGTACCACATCACTACGTGATCCAAAGCAGAAGAAGCCCAGGATCTGGCCATCAAGTATGCGAAAAGTGCGAAAGTACGAGGCAGATGAGGGCAAGGCCAAGACCTAACCGTGACATAACCGGCGTTATCCTCTAAAATATTAATCGCAACCAGGTTTAATTGACTGTATCGGTGTGGTACCACAATACTACGTGATCCAAACCAGAAAAAGCCCAGGATCTGGCCAACAAGTATGCGAAAAACGCGAATCTATGAGCCAGATGATTTCAAATACCAGAACTAACCCAGACATAACCAGCGTTATCCTCTAAAATACTAATCGGAACCAGATTCTATTGACTGTTTCAGTGTGGTACCACTTTACTACGTGGTCCAAACCAGAAAAAGGCCAGGATCTGGCCAACAAGTATGCTATAAACGCGAAAGTACGAGCCAGATGAGGACATATCCCAGACCTACCCGACACATAACCGGCGTTATCCTCTAAAATATTATTCGCAACCAGTTTAATTGACTGTTTCGGTGTGGAACCTCATTACTACGGGATCCAAACCAGAAAAGACCCAGGATCTGGCCAACAAGAATGCGAAAAACGCGAAAGTATGAGCCAGATGATTGCAAATACCAGAACTAACCCAGGAATAACCAGCGTTATCCTCTAAAATATTAATCGCAACCAGGTTTAATTGACTGTTTCGGTGTGGTACCACATTACTACGGGATCCAAACCAGAAAAAACCCAGGATCTGGTCAACAAGTATGCGAAAAACGCGAAAGTATGAGCCAGATGATTGCAAATACCAGAACTAACACAGGCATAACCAGCGTTATCCTCTAAAGTACTAAGCGGAACCAGCTTTTATTGACAGTGTGGTAGCACATTACTACGTGATCCAAACAAGAAAAAGCCCGGGATCTGGCCAACAAGTATGCGAAAAGTGCGAAGTACGAGGCAGATGAGGGCAAATCCCAGACCTAACCTAGACATAACCGGCGTTATCCTCTAAAATATTAACCGCAACCAGGTTTAATTGACTGTTTCGGTGTGGTACCACAATACTACGTGATCCAAACCGGAAAAAGCCCAGGATCTGGCCAACAACTATGAGAAAAACGCGAAAGCATGAGCCAGATGATTGCAAATACCAGAACTATCCCAGACTTAACCAGCGTTATCCTCTAAAATACTAATCGGAACCAGCTTCTATTGACTGTTTCAGTGTGGTACCACTTTACTACGTGGTCGAAGCCAGAAGAAGGCCAGGATGTGGCCAACAGGTATGCGATAAATGCGAAAGTACGAGCCAGATGAGGACAAATGCCAGACCTAACCGAGACATAACCGGAGTTATCCTCTAAAATATTAATCGCAACCAGGTTTAATTGACTGTTTCGGTGTGGTACCACATTACTACGGGATCCAAATCAGAAAAAGCCCAGGATCTGGCCAACGAGTATGCGAAAAACGCGAAAGTATGAGCCAGATAGTTGCAAATACCAGAACTAACCCAGGCATAACCAGCGTTATCCTCTAAAGTACTAAGCGGAACCAGCTTTTATTGACAGTGTGGTACCAGATTACTACGTGATCCAAACAAGAAAAAGCCCAGGATATGGCCAACAAGTATGCGAAAAGTGCGATAGTACGAGGCAGATGAGGGCATATCACAGACCTAACCGTGACATAATCGGCCTTATCCTCAAAAATATTTATCGCAACCAGGTTTAATTGGGTGTTTCGGTGTGGTACCGCATTACTACGTGATCCAAACCGTAAAAAGGCTAGGATCAGGGCAACAAGTAAGCAGAAAAATGCGGCAGTACGAGCGAGATGAGAGCAAATACCAGACCTAAACTAGACATAACCGGCATTATCCTCTAAACTATAAATCGCAACCAGGTTTAATTGACTGTTTCGGTGTGGCACCACATTGCGACGGGATCCAAACCAGAAAAAACCCAGGATCAGGCCAACGAGTATGCGAAAAACGCGAAAGTATGAGCCAGATGGTTGCAAATACCAGAACTAACCCAGGCATAACCAGCGTTATCCTCTAAAGTACTAAGCGGAACCAGCTTTTATTGACAGTGTGGTACCACATTACTACGTGATCCATACAAGAAAAAGCCCAGGATCTGGCCAACAAGTTTGCGAGAAGTGCGAATGTACGAGCCAGATGAGGACAAATGCCAGACCTAACCGAGACATAACCGGCGTTATCCTCCAAAATAGTAATCGCAACCAGGTTTAATTGACTGTTTCGGTGTGGTACCGCGTTACTACGTGATCCAAACCAGAAAAAGGCCAGGATCTGGCCAACAAGTATGCGAATAATGCGAAAGTACGAGCCAGATGAGGGCAAATACCAGACCTAACCCAGACATAACCAGCATTATCCTCTAAAATACTAATCGGAACCAGCTTCTATTGACTGTTTCAGTGTGGTACCACATTACTACGTGATCCAAACCAGAAAAAGGCCTGGATCTGGCCAACAAGTATGCGATAAACGCGAAAGTATGAGCCAGATGATTGCAAAGACCAGAACTAACCCAGGCATAACCAGCGTTATCCTCTAAAATACTAAGCGGAACCAGCTTTTATTGACAGTGTGGTACCACATTACTACGTGATCCAAACAACAAAAAGCCCAGGATCTGGCCAACAAGTATGCGAAAAGTGCGATAGTATGACGTATATGGGCGCAAATCCCAGACCTAACCGAGACATAACCGGCGGTATCCTCTAAAATATTAATCGCAACCAGTTTAATTGACTGTTTCGGTGTGGTCTCTCATTACTACGGGATCCGAAGCAGAAAAAGGCCAGGATCTGGCCAACATGTATGCGAAAAACGCGAAAGTACGAGCCAGATGAGGACAAATGCCAGACCTAACCGAGACATAACCGGCGTTATCCTCTAAAATATTAATCGCAACCAGGTTTAATTGACTGTTTCGGCCTGGAACGACATTACTACGGGATCCAAACCAGAAAAAGGCCAGGATCAGGCCAATAAGTATGCGAAAAACGCGAACGTACGAAACAGATGAGGACAAATCCCAGACCTACCCGAGACATAACCGGCGTTATTCTCTAAAATATTAATCGCAACCAGTTTAATTGACTGTTTCGGTGAGGAACCTCATTACTACGGGATCCAAAACTGAAAAAAACCAGGATCTGGCCAACCAGTATGCGAAAAGTGCGAAAGTACGAGGCAGATGAGGGCAAAGCCCAGAGCTAACCGTGACATAACCGGCGTTATCCTCATATACGCGAAAGTATGAGCCAGATGATTGCAAATACCAGAACTAACCCAGGCATAACCAGCGTTATCCTCTGAAATACTAAGCAGAACCAGCTTTAATTGACAGTGTGGTACCACATCACTACGTGATCCAAAGCAGAAGAAGCCCAGGATCTGGCCAACATGTATGCGAAAAGTGCGAAAGTACGAGGCAGATGAGGGCAAAGCCCAGACCTAACCGTGACATAATCGGCGTTATCCTCTAAAATATTAATCGCAAACAGGTTTAATTGACTGTTTCGGTGTGGTACCACAATACTACGTGGGCCAAACCAGAAAAAGCCCAGGATCTGGCCAACAAGTATGCGAAAAACGCGAATTTATGAGCCAGATGATTTCAAATACCAGAACTAACCCAGACATAATCAGCGTTATCCTCCAAAATACTAATCGGAACCAGATTCTATTGACTGTTTCAGTGTGGTACCACTTTTCTACGTGATCCAAACCAGAAAAAGGCCAGGATCTGACCAACAAGTATGCGAAAAGTGCGATAGTATGACGTATATGGGCGCAAATCCCAGACCTAACCGAGACATAACCGGCGGTATCCTCCAAAATATTAATCGCAACCAGTTTAATTGACTGTTTCGGTGTGGTCTCTCATTACTACGGGATCCGAAGCAGAAAAGGGCCAGGATCTGGCCAACATGTATGCGAAAAACGCGAAAGTACGAGCCAGATGAGGACAAATGCCAGACCTAACCGAGACATAACCGGTGTTATCCTCTATAAAACTAATCGAAACCAGGTTTAATTGACTGTTTCAGTGTGGTACCACATTACTACGTGATCCAAACCAGAAAAAGCCCAGGATCTGGCCAACAAGTATGCGAAAAACGCGAAAGTATATGCCAGATTATAGCATATACCAGAACTAACCCAGACATAACAAGCGTTATCCTCTAAAATACTAATCGGAACCAGCTTCTATTGACCGTTTCAGTGTGTTACCACATTACTACGTGATCCGAACCAGAAAAAGGCTAGGATCAGGCCATCAAGTAAGCGAAGAACGCGAAAGTATGAGCCAGATGATTGCGAATACCAGAACTAACACAGACATAACCGGCGTTATCCTCTAAAATATTAATAGCAACCAGGTTTACTTGACCGCTTCAGTGTGGTACCACATTACTACGTGATCCAAACCAGAAAAAGCCGAGGATCTGGCCAACAAGTATGCGAAAAACGCGAAAGTATGTGCCAGATGATAGCAAATACCAGAACTAACCCAGACGTAACCAGCGTTATCCTCTAAGATACTTATCGGAACCAGCTTCTGTTGACTGTTTCAGTGTGGTACCACATTACTACGTGATCCAAACCAGAAAAGGGCCAGGGTCTGGCCAACAAGTGTGCGAAAAACGCGAAAGTATGAGCCAGATGATTGCAAATACCAGAACTAACACAGACATAACCAGCGTTATCCTCTAAAATACTAATCGGAACCAGCTTTTATTGACTGTTTCAGTGTGGTACCACATTACTACGTGATCCAAACCAGAAAAAGCCCAGGATCGGGCCAACAACAATGCGAAAAATGCGAAAGTACGAGCCTGATGAGGGAAAATCCCAGACCTAACCGAGACGTAACCGGCGTTATCCGCTAAAATATTAATCGCAACCAGGTATAATTGACTGTTTCGGCGTGGTACCGCCTTGCTACGATGATCCAAACCAGAAAGAGGCCAGGATCTGGCCAACAAGTATGCGAATAATGCGAAAGTACGTGCCAGATGAGGGCAAATACCAGACCTAACCCAGACATAACCGGCGTTATCCTCTAAAGTATTAATCGCAACCAGTTTAATTGACTGTTACGGTGTGGACTCTCATTACTACGGGATCCAAAGCAGAAAAAGGCCAGGATCTGACCAACAAGTATGCGATAAACGCGGAAGTACGAGCCAGATGATGACAAATCCCAGACCTACCCTAGACATAACTGGCGTTATCCTCTTAAATATTAATCGCAACCAGTTTAATTGTCTGTTTCGGTGTGGAACCTCATTACTACGGGATCCAAACCAGAAAAAGGCCAGGATCTGGCCAACAAGTATGCGAATAATGCGAAAGTACGTGCCAGATGTGGGCAAATACCAGACCTAACCCAGGCATAACCAGCGTTATCCTCTAAAATACTAAGCGGAACCAGCTTTTATTGACAGTGTGGTACCACATTACTACGTGATCCAAACAACAAAAAGCCCAGGATCTGGCCAACAAGTATGCGAAAAGTGCGATAGTATGACGTATATGGGCGCAAATCCCAGACCTAACCGAGACATAACTGGCGTTATCCTCTTAAATATTAATCGCAACCAGTTTAATTGTCTGTTTCGGTGTGGAACCTCATTACTACGGGATCCAAACCAGAAAAAGGCCAGGATCTGGGCAACAAGTATGCGAATAATGCGAAAGTACGTGCCAGATGTGGGCAAATACCAGACCTAACCCAGGCATAACCAGCGTTATCCTCTAAAATACTAAGCGGAACCAGCATTTATTGACAGTGTGGTACCACATTACTACGTGATCCAAACAACAAAAAGCACAGGATCTGACCAACAAGTATGCGAAAAGTGCGATAGTATGACGTATATGGGCGCAAATCCCAGACCTAACCGAGACATAACCGGCGGTATCCTCCAAAATATTAATCGCAACCAGTTTAATTGACTGTTTCGGTGTGGTCTCTCATTACTACGGGATCCGAAGCAGAAAAGGGCCAGGATCTGCCCAACATGTATGCGAAAAACGCGAAAGTACGAGCCAGATGAGGACAAATGCCAGACCTAACCGAGACATAACCGGTGTTATCCTCTATAAAACTAATCGAAACCAGGTTTAATTGACTGTTTCAGTGTGGTACCACATTACTACGTGATCCAAACCAGAAAAAGCCCAGGATCTGGCCAACAAGTATGCGAAAAACGCGAAAGTATATGCCAGATTATAGCATATACCAGAACTAACCCAGACATAACCAGCGTTATCCTCTAAAATACTAATCGGAACCAGCTTCTATTGACCGTTTCAGTGTGTTACCACATTACTACGTGATCCGAACCAGAAAAAGGCTAGGATCAGGCCATCAAGTAAGCGAAAAACGCGAAAGTATGAGCCAGATGATTGCAAATACCAGAACTAACACAGACATAACCGGCGTTATCCTCTAAAATATTAATAGCAACCAGGTTTACTTGACAGCTTCAGTGTGGTACCACATTACTACGTGATCCAAACCAGAAAAAGCCGAGGATCTGGCCAACAAGTATGCGAAAAACGCGAAAGTATGTGCCAGATGATAGCAAATACCAGAACTAACCCAGACGTAACCAGCGTTATCCTCTAAGATACTTATCGGAACCAGCTTCTGCTGACTGTTTCAGTGTGGTACCACATTACTACGTGATCCAAACCAGAAAAGGGCCAGGGTCTGGCCAACAAGTGTGCGAAAAACGCGAAAGTATGAGCCAGATGATTGCAAATACCAGAACTAACACAGACATAACCAGCGTTATCCTCTAAAATACTAATCGGAACCAGCTTTTATTGACTGTTTCAGTGTGGTACCACATTACTACGTGATCCAAACCAGAAAAAACCCAGGATCTGGCCAACAAGAATGCGAAAAACGCGAAAGTATGAGCCACATGATTGCAAATACCAGAACTATCCCAGACATAACAAGCGTTATCCTCTAAAATACTAATCGGAACCAGCTTTTATTGACTGTTTCAGTGTGGTACCACATTACAACGTGATCCAAACCAGAAAAAGGCCAGGATCTGGCCAAGAATTATGAGGAACATGCGATAGTACGAGCGAGATGAGGGCAAATACCAGACCTACCCTAGACATAACTGGCGTTATCCTCTTAAATATTAATCGCAACCAGTTTAATTGTCTGTTTCGGTGTGGAACCTCATTACTACGGGATCCAAAACAGAAAAAACCCAGGATCTGGCCAACAAGTATGCGAAAAACGCGAAAGTATGAGCCAGATGAGGACAAATGCCAGACCTAACCGTGCCATAACCGGCGTTATCCTCTAAAATATTAATCGCAACCAGGTTTAATTGACTGTTTCGGTGTGGTACCACATTACTACGAGATCCAAACCAGAAAAAACCCAGGATCTGACCAACAACAATGCGAAAAACGCGAAAGTACGAGCCAGATGAGGGCAAATACCAGACCAAACCCAGACATAACCGACGTTATCCTCCAAAATAGTAATCGCAACCAGGTTTAATTGACTGCTTCGGTGTGGTACCGCGTTACTACGTGATTCAAACCAGAAAAAGGCCAGGATCTGGCCAACAAGTATGCGAATAATGCGAAAGTACGTGCCAGATGAGGGCAAATACCAGACCTAACCCAGACATAACCGGCGTTATCCTCTAAAGTATTAATCGCAACCAGTTTAATTGACTGTTTCGGTGTGGAATCTCATTACTACGGGATCCAAAACAGAAAAAGGCCAGGATCTGGCCAACAAGTATGCGAATAATGCGAAAGTACGTGCCAGATGTGGGAAACTACCAGACCTAACCCAGGCATAACCAGCGTTATCCTCTAAAATACTAAGCGGAACCAGCCTTTATTGACAGTGTGGTACCACATTACTACGTGATCCAAACAACAAAAAGCCCAGGATCTGGCCAACAAGTATGCGAAAAGTGCGATAGTATGACGTATATGGGCGCAAATCCCAGACCTAACCGAGACATAACCGGCGGTATCCTCTAAAATATTAATCGCAACCAGTTTAATTGACTGTTTCGGTGTGGTCTCTCATTACTACGGGATCCGAAGCAGAAAAAGGCCAGGATCTGGCCAATAAGTATGCGAAAAACGCGAACGTACGAACCAGATGAGGACAAATCCCAGACCTACCCGAGACATAACCGGCGTTATTCTCTAAAATATTAATCGCAACCAGTTTAATTGACTGTTTCGGTGAGGAACCTCATTACTACGGGATCCAAAACAGAAAAAAACCAGGATCTGGCCAACAAGTATGCGAAAAACGCGAATGTATGAGCCAGATGATTGCAAATACCAGAACTAACCCAGGCATAACCAGCGTTATCCTCTGAAATACTAAGCAGAACCAGCTTTAATTGACAGTGTGGTACCACATCACTACGTGATCCAAAGCAGAAGAAGCCCAGGATCTGGCCATCAAGTATGCGAAAAGTGCGAAAGTACGAGGCAGATGAGGGCAAAGCCAAGACCTAACCGTGACATAACCGGCGTTATCCTCTAAAATATTAATCGCAACCAGGTTTAATTGACTGTATCGGTGTGGTACCACAATACTACGTGATCCAAACCAGAAAAAGCCCAGGATCTGGCCAACAAGTATGCGAAAAACGCGAATCTATGAGCCAGATGATTTCAAATACCAGAACTAACCCAGACATAACCAGCGTTATCCTCTAAAATACTAATCGGAACCAGATTCTATTGACTGTTTCAGTGTGGTACCACTTTACTACGTGGTCCAAACCAGAAAAAGGCCAGGATCTGGCCAACAAGTATGCTATAAACGCGAAAGTACGAGCCAGATGAGGACATATCCCAGACCTACCCGAGACATAACCGGCGTTATCCTCTAAAATATTATTCGCAACCAGTTTAATTGACTGTTTCGGTGTGGAACCTCATTACTACGGGATCCAAACCAGAAAAGACCCAGGATCTGGCCAACAAGAATGCGAAAAACGCGAAAGTATGAGCCAGATGATTGCAAATACCAGAACTAACCCAGGAATAACCAGCGTTATCCTCTAAAATATTAATCGCAACCAGGTTTAATTGACTGTTTCGGTGTGGTACCACATTACTACGGGATCCAAACCAGAAAAAACCCAGGATCTGGTCAACAAGTATGCGAAAAACGCGAAAGTATGAGCCAGATGATTGCAAATACCAGAACTAACACAGGCATAACCAGCGTTATCCTCTAAAGTACTAAGCGGAACCAGCTTTTATTGACAGTGTGGTAGCACATTACTACGTGATCCAAACAAGAAAAAGCCCGGGATCTGGCCAACAAGTATGCGAAAAGTGCGAAGTACGAGGCAGATGAGGGCAAATCCCAGACCTAACCTAGACATAACCGGCGTTATCCTCTAAAATATTAACCGCAACCAGGTTTAATTGACTGTTTCGGTGTGGTACCACAATACTACGTGATCCAAACCGGAAAAAGCCCAGGATCTGGCCAACAACTATGAGAAAAACGCGAAAGCATGAGCCAGATGATTGCAAATACCAGAACTATCCCAGACTTAACCAGCGTTATCCTCTAAAATACTAATCGGAACCAGCTTCTATTGACTGTTTCAGTGTGGTACCACTTTACTACGTGGTCGAAGCCAGAAGAAGGCCAGGATGTGGCCAACAGGTATGCGATAAATGCGAAAGTACGAGCCAGATGAGGACAAATGCCAGACCTAACCGAGACATAACCGGAGTTATCCTCTAAAATATTAATCGCAACCAGGTTTAATTGACTGTTTCGGTGTGGTACCACATTACTACGGGATCCAAATCAGAAAAAGCCCAGGATCTGGCCAACGAGTATGCGAAAAACGCGAAAGTATGAGCCAGATTGTTGCAAATACCAGAACTAACCCAGGCATAACCAGCGTTATCCTCTAAAGTACTAAGCGGAACCAGCTTTTATTGACAGTGTGGTACCAGATTACTACGTGATCCAAACAAGAAAAAGCCCAGGATATGGCCAACAAGTATGCGAAAAGTGCGATAGTACGAGGCAGATGAGGGCATATCACAGACCTAACCGTGACATAATCGGCCTTATCCTCAAAAATATTTATCGCAACCAGGTTTAATTGGGTGTTTCGGTGTGGTACCGCATTACTACGTGATCCAAACCGTAAAAAGGCTAGGATCAGGGCAACAAGTAAGCAGAAAAATGCGGAAGTACGAGCGAGATGAGGGCAAATACCAGACCTAAACTAGACATAACCGGCATTATCCTCTAAACTATTAATCGCAACCAGGTTTAATTGACTGTTTCGGTGTGGCACCACATTGCGACGGGATCCATACAAGAAAAAGCCCAGGATCTGGCCAACAAGTTTGCGAAAAGTGCGAATGTACGAGCCAGATGAGGACAAATGCCAGACCTAACCGAGACATAACCGGCGTTATCCTCCAAAATAGTAATCGCAACCAGGTTTAATTGACTGTTTCGGTGTGGTACCGCGTTACTACGTGATCCAAACCAGAAAAAGGCCAGGATCTGGCCAACAAGTATGCGAATAATGCGAAAGTACGTGCCAGATGAGGGCAAATACCAGACCTAACCGAGACATAACCGGCGTTATCCTCCAAAATACTAATCGGAACCAGCTTCTATTGACTGTTTCAGTGTGGTACCACATTACTACGTGATCCAAACCAGAAAAAGGCCTGGATCTGGCCAACAAGTATGCGATAAACGCGAAAGTATGAGCCAGATGATTGCAAAGACCAGAACTAATCCAGGCATAACCAGCGTTATCCTCTAAAATACTAAGCGGAACCAGCTTTTATTGACAGTGTGGTACCACATTACTACGTGATCCAAACAACAAAAAGCCCAGGATCTGGCCAACAAGTATGCGAAAAGTGCGATAGTATGACGTATATGGGCGCAAATCCCAGACCTAACCGAGACATAACCGGCGGTATCCTCCAAAATATTAATCGCAACCAGTTTAATTGACTGTTTCGGTGTGGTCTCTCATTACTACGGGATCCGAAGCAGAAAAGGGCCAGGATCTGGCCAACATGTATGCGAAAAACGCGAAAGTACGAGCCAGATGAGGACAAATGCCAGACCTAACCGAGACATAACCGGTGTTATCCTCTATAAAACTAATCGAAACCAGGTTTAATTGACTGTTTCAGTGTGGTACCACATTACTAAGTGATCCAAACCAGAAAAAGCCCAGGATCTGGCCAACAAGTATGCGAAAAACGCGAAAGTATATGCCAGATTATAGCATATACCAGAACTAACCCAGACATAACCAGCGTTATCCTCTAAAATACTAATCGGAACCAGCTTCTATTGACCGTTTCAGTGTGTTACCACATTACTACGTGATCCGAACCAGAAAAAGGCTAGGATCAGGCCATCAAGTAAGCGAAAAACGCGAAAGTATGAGCCAGATGATTGCGAATACCAGAACTAACACAGACATAACCGGCGTTATCCTCTAAAATATTAATAGCAACCAGGTTTACTTGACAGCTTCAGTGTGGTACCACATTACTACGTGATCCAAACCAGAAAAAGCCGAGGATCTGGCCAACAAGTATGCGAAAAACGCGAAAGTATGTGCCAGATGATAGCAAATACCAGAACTAACCCAGACGTAACCAGCGTTATCCTCTAAGATACTTATCGGAACCAGCTTCTGTTGACTGTTTCAGTGTGGTACCACATTACTACGTGATCCAAACCAGAAAAGGGCCAGGGTCTGGCCAACAAGTGTGCGAAAAACGCGAAAGTATGAGCCAGATGATTGCAAATACCAGAACTAACACAGACATAACCAGCGTTATCCTCTAAAATACTAATCGGAACCAGCTTTTATTGACTGTTTCAGTGTGGTACCACATTACTACCTGATCCAAACCAGAAAAAGCCCAGGATCGGGCCAACAACAATGCGAAAAATGCGAAAGTACGAGCCTGATGAGGGAAAATCCCAGACCTAACCGAGACGTAACCGGCGTTATCCCCTAAAATATTAATCGCAACCAGGTATAATTGACTGTTTCGGCGTGGTACCGCCTTGCTACGATGATCCAAACCAGAAAGAGGCCAGGATCTGGCCAACAAGTATGCGAATAATGCGAAAGTACGTGCCAGATGAGGGCAAATACCAGACCTAACCCAGACATAACCGGCGTTATCCTCTAAAGTATTAATCGCAACCAGTTTAATTGACTGTTTCGGTGTGGACTCTCATTACTACGGGATCCAAAGCAGAAAAAGGCCAGGATCTGACCAACAAGTATGCGATAAACGCGGAAGTACGAGCCAGATGATGACAAATCCCAGACCTACCCTAGACATAACTGGCGTTATCCTCTTAAATATTAATCGCAACCAGTTTAATTGTCTGTTTCGGTGTGGAACCTCATTACTACGGGATCCAAACCAGAAAAAGGCCAGGATCTGGCCAACAAGTATGCGAATAATGCGAAAGTACGTGCCAGATGTGGGCAAATACCAGACCTAACCCAGGCATAACCAGCGTTATCCTCTAAAATACTAAGCGGAACCAGCTTTTATTGACAGTGTGGTACCACATTACTACGTGATCCAAACAACAAAAAGCCCAGGATCTGGCCAACAAGTATGCGAAAAGTGCGATAGTATGACGTATATGGGCGCAAATCCCAGACCTAACCGAGACATAACTGGCGTTATCCTCTTAAATATTAATCGCAACCAGTTTAATTGTCTGTTTCGGTGTGGAACCTCATTACTACGGGATCCAAACCAGAAAAAGGCCAGGATCTGGGCAACAAGTATGCGAATAATGCGAAAGTACGTGCCAGATGTGGGCAAATACCAGACCTAACCCAGGCATAACCAGCGTTATCCTCTAAAATACTAAGCGGAACCAGCATTTATTGACAGTGTGGTACCACATTACTACGTGATCCAAACAACAAAAAGCCCAGGATCTGACCAACATGTATGCGAAAAATGCGATAGTATGACGTATATGGGCGCAAATCCCAGACCTAACCGAGACATAACCGGCGGTATCCTCCAAAATATTAATCGCAACCAGTTTAATTGACTGTTTCGGTGTGGTCTCTCATTACTACGGGATCCGAAGCAGAAAAGGGCCAGGATCTGGCCAACATGTATGCGAAAAACGCGAAAGTACGAGCCAGATGAGGACAAATGCCAGACCTAACCGAGACATAACCGGTGTTATCCTCTATAAAACTAATCGAAACCAGGTGTAATTGACTGTTTCAGTGTGGTACCACATTACTACGTGATCCAAACCAGAAAAAGCCCAGGATCTGGCCAACAAGTATGCGAAAAACGCGAAAGTATATGCCAGATTATAGCATATACCAGAACTAACCCAGACATAACCAGCGTTATCCTCTAAAATACTAATCGGAACCAGCTTCTATTGACCGTTTCAGTGTGTTACCACATTACTACGTGATCCGAACCAGAAAAAGGCTAGGATCAGGCCATCAAGTAAGCGAAAAACGCGAAAGTATGAGCCAGATGATTGCAAATACCAGAACTAACACAGACATAACCGGCGTTATCCTCTAAAATATTAATAGCAACCAGGTTTACTTGACAGCTTCAGTGTGGTACCACATTACTACGTGATCCAAACCAGAAAAAGCCGAGGATCTGGCCAACAAGTATGCGAAAAACGCGAAAGTATGTGCCAGATGATAGCAAATACCAGAACTAACCCAGACGTAACCAGCGTTATCCTCTAAGATACTTATCGGAACCAGCTTCTGCTGACTGTTTCAGTGTGGTACCACATTACTACGTGATCCAAACCAGAAAAGGGCCAGGGTCTGGCCAACAAGTGTGCGAAAAACGCGAAAGTATGAGCCAGATGATTGCAAATACCAGAACTAACACAGACATAACCAGCGTTATCCTCTAAAATACTAATCGGAACCAGCTTTTATTGACTGTTTCAGTGTGGTACCACATTACTACGTGATCCAAACCAGAAAAAGCCCAGGATCGGGCCAACAACAATGCGAAAAATGCGAAAGTACGAGCCTGATGACGGAAAATCCCAGACCTAATCGAGACGTAACCGGCGTTATCCCCTAAAATATTAATCGCAACCAGGTATAATTGACTGTTTCGGTGTGGAACCGCCTTGCTACGATGATCCAAACCAGAAAGAGGCCAGGATCTGGCCAACAAGTATGCGAATAATGCGAAAGTACGTGCCAGATGGGGGCAAATACCAGACCTAACCCAGACATAACCGGCGTTATCCTCTAAAGTATTAATCGCAACCAGTTTAATTGACTGTTTCGGTGTGGACTCTCATTACTACGGGATCCAAAGCAGAAAAAGGCCAGGATCTGACCAACAAGTATGCGATAAACGCGAAAGTACGAGCCAGATGATGACAAATCCCAGACCTACCCTAGACATAACTGGCGTTATCCTCTTAAATATTAATCGCAACCAGTTTAATTGTCTGTTTCGGTGTGGAACCTCATTACTACGGGATCCAAACCAGAAAAAGGCCAGGATCTGGCCAACAAGTATGCGAATAATGCGAAAGTACGTGCCAGATGTGGGCAAATACCAGACCTAACCCAGGCATAACCAGCGTTATCCTCTAAAATACTAAGCGGAACCAGCTTTTATTGACAGTGTGGTACCACATTACTACGTGATCCAAACAACAAAAAGCCCAGGATCTGGCCAACAAGTATGCGAAAAGTGCGATAGTATGACGTATATGGGCGCAAATCCCAGACCTAACCGAGACATAACTGGCGTTATCCTCTTAAATATTAATCGCAACCAGTTTAATTGTCTGTTTCGGTGTGGAACCTCATTACTACGGGATCCAAACCAGAAAAAGGCCAGGATCTGGGCAACAAGTATGCGAATAATGCGAAAGTACGTGCCAGATGTGGGCAAATACCAGACCTAACCCAGGCATAACCAGCGTTATCCTCTAAAATACTAAGCGGAACCAGCTTTTATTGACAGTGTGGTACCACATTACTACGTGATCCAAACAACAAAAAGCCCAGGATCTGACCAACAAGTATGCGAAAAGTGCGATAGTATGACGTATATGGGCGCAAATCCCAGACCTAACCGAGACATAACCGGCGGTATCCTCCAAAATATTAATCGCAACCAGTTTAATTGACTGTTTCGGTGTGGTCTCTCATTACTACGGGATCCGAAGCAGAAAAGGGCCAGGATCTGGCCAACATGTATGCGAAAAACGCGAAAGTACGAGCCAGATGAGGACAAATGCCAGACCTAACCGAGACATAACCGGTGTTATCCTCTATAATACTAATCGAAACCAGGTTTAATTGACTGTTTCAGTGTGGTACCACATTACTACGTGATCCGAACCAGAAAAAGGCTAGGATCAGGCCATCAAGTAAGCGAAAAACGCGAAAGTATGAGCCAGATGATTGCAAATACCAGAACTAACACAGACATAACCGGCGTTATCCTCTAAAATATTAATAGCAACCAGGTTTACTTGACAGCTTCAGTGTGGTACCACATTACTACGTGATCCAAACCAGAAAAAGCCGAGGATCTGGCCAACAAGTATGCGAAAAACGCGAAAGTATGTGCCAGATGATAGCAAATACCAGAACTAACCCAGACGTAACCAGCGTTATCCTCTAAGATACTTATCGGAACCAGCTTTTATTGACTGTTTCAGTGTGGTACCACATTACTACGTGATCCAAACCAGAAAAAGCCCAGGATCGGGCCAACAACAATGCGAAAAATGCGAAAGTACGAGCCTGATGAGGGAAAATCCCAGACCTAATCGAGACGTAACCGGCGTTATCCCCTAAAATATTAATCGCAACCAGGTATAATTGACTGTTTCGGTGTGGAACCGCCTTGCTACGATGATCCAAACCAGAAAGAGGCCAGGATCTGGCCAACAAGTATGCGAATAATGCGAAAGTACGTGCCAGATGAGGGCAAATACCAGACCTAACCCAGACATAACCGGCGTTATCCTCTAAAGTATTAATCGCAACCAGTTTAATTGACTGTTTCGGTGTGGACTCTCATTACTACGGGATCCAAAGCAGAAAAAGGCCAGGATCTGACCAACAAGTATGCGATAAACGCGAAAGTACGAGCCAGATGATGACAAATCCCAGACCTACCCTAGACATAACTGGCGTTATCCTCTTAAATATTAATCGCAACCAGTTTAATTGTCTGTTTCGGTGTGGAACCTCATTACTACGGGATCCAAACCAGAAAAAGGCCAGGATCTGGCCAACAAGTATGCGAATAATGCGAAAGTACGTGCCAGATGTGGGCAAATACCAGACCTAACCCAGGCATAACCAGCGTTATCCTCTAAAATACTAAGCGGAACCAGCTTTTATTGACAGTGTGGTACCACATTACTACGTGATCCAAACAACAAAAAGCCCAGGATCTGGCCAACAAGTATGCGAAAAGTGCGATAGTATGACGTATATGGGCGCAAATCCCAGACCTAACCGAGACATAACCGGCGGTATCCTCTAAAATATTAATCGCAACCAGTTTAATTGACTGTTTCGGTGTGGTCTCTCATTACTACGGGATCCGAAGCAGAAAAAGGCCAGGATCTGGCCAACAACTATGAGAAAAACGCGAAAGCATGAGCCAGATGATTGCAAATACCAGAACTATCCCAGACTTAACCAGCGTTATCCTCTAAAATACTAATCGGAACCAGCTTCTATTGACTGTTTCAGTGTGGTACCACTTTACTACGTGGTCCAAACCAGACAAAAGGCCAGGATCTGGCCAATAAGTATGCGAAAAACGCGAACGTACGAACCAGATGATGACAAATCCCAGACCTACCCGAGACATAACCGGCGTTATTCTCTAAAATATTAATCGCAACCAGTTTAATTGACTGTTTCGGTGAGGAACCTCATTACTACGGGATCCAAAACAGAAAAAAACCAGGATCTGGCCAACAAGTATGCGAAAAACGCGAAAGTATGAGCCTGATGATTGCAAATACCAGAACTAACCCAGGCATAACCAGCGTTATCCTCTGAAATACTAAGCAGAACCAGCTTTAATTGACAGTGTGGTACCACATCACTACGTGATCCAAAGCAGAAGAAGCCCAGGATCTGGCCAACAAGTATGCGAAAAGTGCGAAAGTACGAGGCAGATGAGGGCAAAGCCCAGTCCTAACCGTGACATAACCGGCGTTATCCTCTAAAATATTATTCGCAACCAGGTTTAATTGACTGTTTCGGTGTGGTACCACAATCCTACGTGATCCAAACCAGAAAAAGCCCAGGATCTGGCCAATAAGTATGCGAAAAACGCGAATGTATGAGCCAGATGATTTCAAATACCAGAACTAACCCAGACATAACCAGCGTTATCCTCTAAAATACTAATCGGAACCAGATTCTATTGACTGTTTCTGTGTGGTACCACTTTACTACGTGGTCCAAACCAGAAAAAGGCCAGGATCTGGCCAAGAATTATGCGGAACATGCGATAGTACGAGCGAGATGAGGGCAAATACCAGACCTAACCTAGACATAACCGGCGTTATCCTCTAAAATATTAATCGCAACCAGTTTAATTGACTGTTTCGGTGTGGAACCTCATTACTACGGGATCCAAACCAGAAAAGACCCAGGATCTGGCCAACAAGAATGCGAAAAACACGAAAGTATGAGCCAGATGATTGCAAATACCAGAACTAACCCAGGAATAACCAGCGTTATCCTCTAAAATATTAATCGCAACCAGGTTTAATTGACTGTTTCGGTGTGGTACCACATTACTACGGGATCCAAACCAGAAAAAACCCAGGATCTGGTCAACAAGTATGCGAAAAACGCGAAAGTATGAGCCAGATGATTGCAAATACCAGAACTAACACAGGCATAACCAGCGTTATCATCTAAAGTACTAAGCGGAACCAGCTTTTATTGACAGTGTGGTAGCACATTACTACATGATCCAAACAAGAAAAAGCCCGGGATCTGGCCAACAAGTATGCGAAAAGTGCGATAGTACGAGGCAGATGAGGGCAAATCACAGACCTAACCGTGACATAACCGCCTTATCCTCTAAAATATTTATCGCGACCAGGTTTAATTGACTGTTTCAGTGTGGTACCACAATACTACGTGATCCAAAACGGAAAAAGCCCAGGATCTGGCCAACAACTATGAGAAAAACGCGAAAGCATGAGCCAGATGATTGCAAATACCAGAACTATCCCAGACTTAACCAGCGTTATCCTCTAAAATACTAATCGGAACCAGCTTCTATTGACTGTTTCAGTGTGGTACCACTTTACTACGTTGTCGAAGCCAGAAGAAGGCCAGGATGTGGCCAACAGGTATGCGAAAAATGCGAAAGTACGAGCCAGATGAGGACAAATGCCAGACCTAACTTAGACATAACCGGCGTTATCCTCTAAAATATTAACCGCAACCAGGTTTAATTGACTGTTTCGTTGTGGTACCACAATACTACGTGATCCAAACCGGAAAAAGCCCAGGATCTGGCCAACAACTATGAGAAAAACGCGAAAGCATGAGCCAGATAATTGCAAATACCAGAACTATCCCAGACTTAACCAGCGTTATCCTCTAAAATACTAATCGGAACCAGCTTCTATTGACTGTTTCAGTGTGGTACCACTTTACTACGTGGTCGAAGCCAGAAGAAGGCCAGGATGTGGCCAACAGGTATGCGAAAAATGCGAAAGTACGAGCCAGATGAGGACAAATGCCAGAACTAACCGAGACATAACCGGAGTTATCCTCTAAAATATTAATCGCAACCAGGTTTAATTGACTGTTTCGGTGTGGTACCACACTACTACGGGATCCAAATCAGAAAAAGCCCAGGATCTGGCCATCGAGTATGCGAAAAACGCGAAAGTATGAGCCAGATTGTTGCAAATACCAGAACTAACCCAGGCATAACCAGCGTTATCCTCTAAAGTACTAATCGGAACCAGCTTTTATTGACTGTTTCAGTGTGGTACCACATTACTACGTGATCCAAACCAGAAAAAGGCCAGGATCTGGCCAAGAATTATGCGGAACATGCGATAGTACGAGCGAGATGAGGGCAAATACCAGACCTAACCTAGACATAACCGGCGTTATCCTCTAAAATATTAATCGCAACCAGGTTTAATTGACTGTTGCGGTGTGGTACCACAATACTACGTGATCCAAACCAGAAAAAGCCCAGGATCTGGCCAATAAGTATGCGAAAAACGCGAATGTATGAGCCAGATGATTTCAAATACCAGAACTAACCCAGGCATAACCAGCGTTATCCTCTGAAATACTAAGCAGAACCAGCTTTAATTGACAGTGTGGTACCACATCACTACGTGATCCAAAGCAGAAGAAGCCCAGGATCTGGCCAACAAGTATGCGAAAAGTGCGAAAGTACGAGGCAGATGAGGCAAAGCCCAGTCCTAACCGTGACATAACCGGCGTTATCCTCTAAAATATTATTCGCAACCAGGTTTAATTGACTGTTTCGGTGTGGTACCACAATACTACGTGATCCAAACCAGAAAAAGCCCAGGATCTGGCCAATAAGTATGCGAAAAACGCGAATGTATGAGCCAGATGATTTCAAATACCAGAACTAACCCAGACATAACCAGCGTTATCCTCTAAAATACTAATCGGAACCAGATTCTATTGACTGTTTCTGTGTGGTACCACTTTACTACGTGGTCCAAACCAGAAAAAGGCCAGGATCTGGCCAACAAGTATGCTATAAACGCGAAAGTACGAGCCAGATGAGGACATATCCCAGACCTACCCGAGACATAACCGGCGTTATCCTCTAAAATATTAATCGCAACCAGTTTAATTGACTGTTTCGGTGTGGAACCTCATTACTACGGGATCCAAACCAGAAAAGACCCAGGATCTGGCCAACAAGAATGCGAAAAACGCGAAAGTATGAGCCAGATGATTGCAAATACCAGAACTAACCCAGGAATAACCAGCGTTATCCTCTAAAATATTAATCGCAACCAGGTTTAATTGACTGTTTCGGTGTGGTACCACATTACTACGGGATCCAAACCAGAAAAAACCCAGGATCTGGTCAACAAGTATGCGAAAAACGCGAAAGTATGAGCCAGATGATTGCAAATACCAGAACTAACACAGGCATAACCAGCGTTATCATCTAAAGTACTAAGCGGAACCAGCTTTTATTGACAGTGTGGTAGCACATTACTACATGATCCAAACAAGAAAAAGCCCGGGATCTGGCCAACAAGTATGCGAAAAGTGCGATAGTACGAGGCAGATGAGGGCAAATCACAGACCTAACCGTGACATAACCGCCTTGTCCTCTAAAATATTTATCGCGACCAGGTTTAATTGACTGTTTCAGTGTGGTACCACAATACTACGTGATCCAAACCGGAAAAAGCCCAGGATCTGGCCAACAACTATGAGAAAAACGCGAAAGCATGAGCCAGATGATTGCAAATACCAGAACTATCCCAGACTTAACCAGCGTTATCCTCTAAAATACTAATCGGAACCAGCTTCTATTGACTGTTTCAGTGTGGTACCACTTTACTACGTTGTCGAAGCCAGAAGAAGGCCAGGATGTGGCCAACAGGTATGCGAAAAATGCGAAAGTACGAGCCAGATGAGGACAAATGCCAGACCTAACTTAGACATAACCGGCGTTATCCTCTAAAATATTAACCGCAACCAGGTTTAATTGACTGTTTCGTTGTGGTACCACAATACTACGTGATCCAAACCGGAAAAAGCCCAGGATCTGGCCAACAACTATGAGAAAAACGCGAAAGCATGAGCCAGATGATTGCAAATACCAGAACTATCCCAGACTTAACCAGCGTTATCCTCTAAAATACTAATCGGAACCAGCTTCTATTGACTGTTTCAGTGTGGTACCACTTTACTACGTGGTCGAAGCCAGAAGAAGGCCAGGATGTGGCCAACAGGTATGCGAAAAATGCGAAAGTACGAGCCAGATGAGGACAAATGCCAGACCTAACCTAGACATAACCGGCGTTATCCTCTAAAATATTTATCGCAACCAGGTTTAATGGACTGTTTCGGTGTGGTACCACATTACTACGGGATCCAAACCAGAAAAAACCCAGGATCTCGCAAACAACAATGCGGAAAACGCGAAAGTATGTGCCAGATGATAGCAAATACCAGACCTAACCCAGGCATAACCAGCGTTATCCTCTAAAATACTAAGCGGAACCAGCTTTTATTGACAGTGTTGTACCACATTACTACGTGATCCAAACAACAAAAAGCCCAGGATCTGACCAACAAGTATGCGAAAAGTGCGATAGTATGACGTATATGGGCGCAAATCCCAGACCTAACCGAGACATAACCGGCGGTATCCTCCAAAATATTAATCGCAACCAGTTTAATTGACTGTTTCGGTGTGGTCTCTCATTACTACGGGATCCGAAGCAGAAAAGGGCCAGGATCTGGCCAACATGTATGCGAAAAACGCGAAAGTACGAGCCAGATGAGGACAAATGCCAGACCTAACCGAGACATAACCGGTGTTATCCTCTATAATACTAATCGAAACCAGGTTTAATTGACTGTTTCAGTGTGGTACCACATTACTACGTGATCCAAACCAGAAAAGGGCCAGGGTCTGGCCAACAAGTGTGCGAAAAACGCGAAAGTATGAGCCAGATGATTGCAAATACCAGAACTAACACAGACATAACCAGCGTTATCCTCTAAAATACTAATCGGAACCAGCTTTTATTGACTGTTTCATTGTGGTACCACATTACTACGTGATCCAAACCAGAAAAAGCCCAGGATCGGGCCATCAACAATGCGAAAAATGCGAAAGTACGAGCCTGATGAGGGAAAATCCCAGACCTAATCGAGACGTAACCGGCGTTATCCCCTAAAATATTAATCGCAACCAGGTATAATTGACTGTTTCGGTGTGGAACCGCCTTGCTACGATGATCCAAACCAGAAAGAGGCCAGGATCTGGCCAACAAGTATGCGAATAATGCGAAAGTACGTGCCAGATGAGGGCAAATACCAGACCTAACCCAGACATAACCGGCGTTATCCTCTAAAGTATTAATCGCAACCAGTTTAATTGACTGTTTCGGTGTGGACTCTCATTACTACGGGATCCAAAGCAGAAAAAGGCCAGGATCTGACCAACAAGTATGCGATAAACGCGAAAGTACGAGCCAGATGATGACAAATCCCAGACCTACCCTAGACATAACTGGCGTTATCCTCTTAAATATTAATCGCAACCAGTTTAATTGTCTGTTTCGGTGTGGAACCTCATTACTACGGGATCCAAACCAGAAAAAGGCCAGGATCTGGCCAACAAGTATGCGAATAATGCGAAAGTACGTGCCAGATGTGGTCAAATACCAGACCTAACCCAGGCATAACCAGCGTTATCCTCTAAAATACTAAGCGGAACCAGCTTTTATTGACAGTGTGGTACCACATTACTACGTGATCCAAACAACAAAAAGCCCAGGATCTGGCCAACAAGTATGCGAAAAGTGCGATAGTATGACGTATATGGTCGCAAATCCCAGACCTAACCGAGACATAACCGGCGGTATCCTCTAAAATATTAATCGCAACCAGTTTAATTGACTGTTTCGGTGTGGTCTCTCATTACTACGGGATCCGAAGCAGAAAAAGGCCAGGATCTGGCCAACAACTATGAGAAAAACGCGAAAGCATGAGCCAGATGATTGCAAATACCAGAACTATCCCAGACTTAACCAGCGTTATCCTCTAAAATACTAATCGGAACCAGCTTCTATTGACTGTTTCAGTGTGGTACCACTTTACTACGTGGTCCAAACCAGAAAAAGGCCAGGATCTGGCCAATAAGTATGCGAAAAACGCGAACGTACGAACCAGATGATGACAAATCCCAGACCTACCCGAGACATAACCGGCGTTATTCTCTAAAATATTAATCGCAACCAGTTTAATTGACTGTTTCGGTGAGGAACCTCATTACTACGGGATCCAAAACAGAAAAAAACCAGGATCTGGCCAACAAGTATGCGAAAAACGCGAAAGTATGAGCCTGATGATTGCAAATACCAGAACTAACCCAGGCATAACCAGCGTTATCCTCTGAAATACTAAGCAGAACCAGCTTTAATTGACAGTGTGGTACCACATCACTACGTGATCCAAAGCAGAAGAAGCCCAGGATCTGGCCAACAAGTATGCGAAAAGTGCGAAAGTACGAGGCAGATGAGGGCAAAGCCCAGTCCTAACCGTAACATAACCGGCGTTATCCTCTAAAATATTATTCGCAACCAGGTTTAATTGACTGTTTCGGTGTGGTACCACAATACTACGTGATCCAAACCAGAAAAAGCCCAGGATCTGGCCAATAAGTATGCGAAAAACGCGAATGTATGAGCCAGATGATTTCAAATACCAGAACTAACCCAGACATAACCAGCGTTATCCTCTAAAATACTAATCGGAACCAGATTTTATTGACTGTTTCTGTGTGGTACCACTTTACTACGTGGTCCAAACCAGAAAAAGGCCAGGATCTGGCCAACAAGTATGCTATAAACGCGAAAGTACGAGCCAGATGAGGACATATCCCAGACCTACCCGAGACATAACCGGCGTTATCCTCTAAAATATTAATCGCAACCAGGTTTAATTGACTGTTTCAGTGTGGTACCACAATACTACGTGATCCAAACCGGAAAAAGCCCAGGATCTGGCCAACAACTATGAGAAAAACGCGAAAGCATGAGCCAGATGATTGCAAATACCAGAACTATCCCAGACTTAACCAGCGTTATCCTCTAAAATACTAATCGGAACCAGCTTCTATTGACTGTTTCAGTGTGGTACCACTTTACTACGTTGTCGAAGCCAGAAGAAGGCCAGGATGTGGCCAACAGGTATGCGAAAAATGCGAAAGTACGAGCCAGATGAGGACAAATGCCAGACCTAACTTAGACATAACCGGCGTTATCCTCTAAAATATTAACCGCAACCAGGTTTAATTGACTGTTTCGTTGTGGTACCACAATACTACGTGATCCAAACCGGAAAAAGCCCAGGATCTGGCCAACAACTATGAGAAAAACGCGAAAGCATGAGCCAGATGATTGCAAATACCAGAACTATCCCAGACTTAACCAGCGTTATCCTCTAAAATACTAATCGGAACCAGCTTCTATTGACTGTTTCAGTGTGGTACCACTTTACTACGTTGTCGAAGCCAGAAGAAGGCCAGGATGTGGCCAACAGGTATGCGAAAAATGCGAAAGTACGAGCCAGATGAGGACAAATGCCAGACCTAACCGAGACATAACCGGAGTTATCCTCTAAAATATTAATCGCAACCAGGTTTAATTGACTGTTTCGGTGTGGTACCACATTACTACGAGATCCAAACCAGAAAAAACCCAGGATCTGACCAACAACAATGCGAAAAACGCGAAAGTACGAGCCAGATGAGGGCAAATACCAGACCAAACCCAGACATAACCGACGTTATCCTCCAAAATAGTAATCGCAACCAGGTTTAATTGACTGTTTCGGTGTGGTACCACAATACTACGTGATCCAAACCAGAAAAAGCCCAGGATCTGGCCAACAAGTATGCGAAAAACGCGAATGTATGAGCCAGGTGATTTCAAATACCAGAACTAACCCAGACATAACCAGCGTTATCCTCTAAAATACTAATCGGAACCAGATTCTATTGACTGTTTCGGTGTGGAACCTCATTACTACGGGATCCAAAACAGAAAAAACCCAGGATCTGGCCAACAAGTATGCGACAAACGCGAAAGTATGAGGCAGATGATTGCAAATACCAGAACTAACCCAGGCATATCCAGCGTTATCCTCTAAAGTATTAATCGGAACCAGGTTTAATTGACTGTTTCAGTGTGGTACCACATTACTACGTGATCCAAACCAGAAAAAGCCCAGGATCTGGCCAGCAAGTATGCGAAACAAGCGAAAGTACGAGCCAGATGAGGACAAATCCCAGACCTACCCAAGACGTAACCGGCGTTATCCTCTAAAGTATTAATCGGAACCAGGTTTAATTGACTGTTTCTGTGTGGTACCACTTTACTACGTGGCCCAAGCCAGAAGAAGGCCAGGATGTGGCCAACAAGTATGCGAAAAAAGCGAAAGTACGAGCCAGATGAGGACAAATCCCAGACCTACCCAAGACGTAACCGGCCTTATCCTCTAAAGTATTAATCGGAACCATGTTTAATTGACTGTTTCTGTGTGGTACCACTTTACTACGTGGTCCAAGCCAGAAGAAGGCCAGGATGTGGCCAACAAGTATGCGAAAAACGCGAAAGTATGAGCCAGATGATTGCAAATACCAGAACAATCCCAGGCATAACCAGCGTTATCCTCCAAAATAGTAATCGCAACCAGGTTTAATTGACTGTTTCGGTGTGGTACCACATTACTACGTGATCCAAACCAGAAAAAGCCCAGGATCTGGCCAGCAAGTATGCGAAACAAGCGAAAGTACGAGCCAGATGAGGGCAAATACCAGACCTAACCCAGACATAACCGGCGTTATCCTCTAAAATATTAAACGGACCCAGGTTTAATTGACTGTTTCGGTGTAGAACCACATTACTACGGGATCCAAACCAGAAGAAGGCCAGGATGTGGCCAACAAGTATGCGAAAAATGCGATAGTACGAGCCAGATGAGGGCAAATACCAGACCAAACCGAGACATTACCGGCTTTATCCTCTAAAATATTTATCGCAACCAGATTTAATTGACTGTTTCGGTGTAGAACCACATTACTACGGGATCAAAACCAGAGAAAGCCCAGGATCTGTCCAACAAGTATGCGAAAAATGCGAAAGTATGAGCCAGATGATTGCAAATACCAGAACTATGCCTGACATAACCAGCGTTATCCTCTAAAATACGAATCGGAACATGCTTTTAATGACTGTTTCAGTGTGGTAACACATTACTACGAGATCCAAACCAGAGAAAGCCCAGGATCTGTCCAACAAGTATGCGAAAAACGCGAAAGTATGAGCCAGATGATTGCAAATACCAGAACAATCCCAGGCATAACCAGCGTTATCCTCTAAAATACTAAGCGGAACCAGCTTTTATTGACAGTGTGGTTCCACATTACTACGTGATCCAAACCAGAAAAAGCCCAGGATCTGGCCAACAAGTATGCGAAACGTGCGAAAGTACGAGGCAGATGAGGGCAAATCCCCGACCTAACCGTGACATAACCGGCGTTATCCACTAAAATATTTATCGCAACCAGGTTTAATTGACTGTTTCGGTGTGGAACCACAATACGACGGGATCCAATCTACAAAAAACCCAAGATCTGGCCAACAAGTATGCGAAAAATGCGAAAGTATAAGCCAGATGAGGGCAAATACCAGACCTAACCCAGACATAACCGGCGTTATCCTCTAAAATATTAAACGGACCCAGGTTTAATTGACTGTTTCGGTGTAGAACCACATTACTACGGGATCCAAACCAGAAGAAGGCCAGGATGTGGCCAACAAGTATGCGAAAAATGCGATAGTACGAGCCAGATGAGGGCAAATACCAGACCAAACCGAGACATTACCGGCTTTATCCTCTAAAATATTTATCGCAACCAGATTTAATTGACTGTTTCGGTGTAGAACCACATTACTACGGGATCAAAACCAGAGAAAGCCCAGGATCTGGCCATGAAGTATGCGAAAAACGCGAAAGTATATGCCAGATTATAGCATATACCAGAACTAACCCAGACATAACCAGTGTTATCCTCTAAAATACTAATCGGAACCACCTTCTATTGACCGTTTCAGTGTGGTACCTCATTACTACGTGATCCGAATCAGAAAAAGGCTAGGATCAGGCCATCAAGTAAGCGAAAAACGCGAAAGTATGTGCCAGATGATAGCAAATACCAGAACTAACCCAGACGTAACCAGCGTTATCCTCTATGATACTTATCGGAACCAGCTTCTGTTGACTGTTTCAGTGTGGTACCACATTACTACGTGATCCAAACCAGAAAAGGGCCAGGGTCTGGCCAACAAGTGTGCGAAAAACGCGAAAGTATGAGCCAGATGATTGCAAATACCAGAACTAACACAGACATAACCAGCGTTAACCTCTAAAATACTAATCGGAACCAGCTTTTATTGACTGTTTCAGTGTGGTACCACATTACTACGTGATCCAAACCAGAAAAAGCCCAGGATCGGGCCAACAACAATGCGAAAAATGCGAAAGTACGAGCCTAATGAGGGAAAATCCCAGACCTAACCGAGACGTAACCGGCGTTATCCCCTAAAATATTAATCGCAACCAGGTATAATTGACTGTTTCGGTGTGGTACCGCCTTGCTACGATGATCCAAACCAGAAAGAGGCCAGGATCTGGCCAACAAGTATGCGAATAATGCGTGTTTAAATATCGCGTTAATTGACGGATTTGAGAACCGTTTAGAGAAATATTCAAATTAACGTGAATTATAACTGAGAACCATAAATTCCTCGTACGGTATTGTTTTTCGTGTACGCGACATTCCAGAGACTCTCTGATGCGTAGTTCGGTACACGGAACGATACAGGTTAGAAAAACCATACGCGAGTGTTGGTTGCTCTCAGTCACGTGATCGACCCAATATATTTACTTGGGATCGATCGTTGAAGATCTATAAACAGAGAGGGTAGAGGAATATTGAAATTAAGAAGAGATAGACATTGAAGAGCAGGGATAGCGCCGCGAGGTGGTGATTACCCCTCTCGTGGCCGCGACTGCGGATGTCTGTTCGCTTCTTAGCTGCGAGACTCGAAAGCGAGTCCGCGCAGCGAGCAGATCGACAAACGATTCCGCTCCGCGACGAAACCAAATCTCCGAATATAGGTTCTGAGAACACTCGAACCTTTCGTTGAGAAGTTTAAATTATCGCTCAAAATTAACTAAATCGGTGAGGCATTTTATCAGCCCCGATTATTGACTGTACAATCTCGCCGAATAGCACGTGACGCTCGAGTTACGTGGACGTGTGAGGGAATTGAAAAACTTCGGTTCCCGCTTGGCGAGATTATTAATAAAATTTAAAAGACTGTGGGTTTTTCTCCCGGGGAGGGGTGGCATTGGCAATATCCTTGGATATTACCAATGCCTTTAACACCCTCCCCTGGGAAGAGATAAGGAGGGGGCTCGAATATCATCGAGTCCCCCCTTGTCTCAGGGCGGTCGTCGGGGATTATCTCCGCGGCAGGTGGATCGAGTATCCGGGCCGGGATGGTGATATGCGGAGGGAGGTGTACTGCGGTGTTCCGCAGGGGTCGGTCCTCGGGCCACTCCTGTGGAACATCGCGTACGACTCGGTGTTGCGGGCCGGCCTCCCCGACGGCGTCAGCACGGTGTGTTATGCGGATGACACACTGGTGCTGGCCGTCGGGGCGCACTGGGGGAGGGCCATGCGTCGCGCGGAGGAGGGGTCGCAACGCGTCGTCGACCGGATCAGGGGGATGGGGATGACGGTGGCGGTCCATAAGACCGAGGTGATTGCGTTTCATTCACCTCGGCAGGATCCGCCACCCCCTCTGATTCGGGTGGGTGGGGCTGACATCGAGGTGAAGCCCCAGATCAGGTATCTGGGGCTGATCCTCGATAGCCACTGGCGTTTCGAGAAGCATTTCCGCTGCCTGGTCCCCCGGTTGGAAAGGATGGTTGCGGCTCTGGGCCGGATCCTGCCCAACCTGGGGGGCCCGGCGGGCCGAGTTCGTCGCCTCTATGTGGCAATGGTCCAGTCGGTGGCCCTATACGGGGCCCCCGTCTGGGCGGACGACCTGGCTGCCTCCCGGCGCAGCATGACTATGCTGCGTCGGGTGCAGAGGCGCATGGCGCTCAGGGTCGTCCGCGGGTATCGGACCATGTCACATGAGGCGGCGACGGTTCTAGCGGGGATGCCGCCCATGGACCTGCTCGCGCGGTCGCACGCGGTGATGTACCGGCACCGCGTCGACCGTCGCGCGGGGGTGGGGGCGGTCCCGGGCGGGCAGGAACCTGCTTGGGGCGATTTGAAGCGCCAGGCCCGGCAGTCCGTGTTGCTCGCGTGGCAGGAGCGGCTGGCTCTGCCAACCGCGGGGCACCGGACTGTCGGGGCGGTTCGGCCACTCCTGAAGGAGTGGCTGGACAGAGGCCATGGCAGCCTCACCTACCGGATGGCACAGGTATTTTCCGGGCATGGCAGCTTCGGAAGATACCTGTGCCGGATAGGGAAGGAGCCGACGGCGCGTTGCTGCCACTGCGACGCTGAGCAGGACACGGCGGATCATACCCTGGAGGTATGCCCCGCGTGGGAGGGGGAGCGCCGTGTCCTGGTCGGCGTCGTCGGGCGGGATGTCTCGCTGCCGGGCGTGGTGCGCGCCATGCTCGGCAGCGAGGAGAAGTGGAGGGCCGTGGCCTCCTTCTGCGAGAACGTAATGTTGCAGAAGGAGGCCGCGGGGAGGGAGCGCGAGCTTCAGCGGCGTGCTGAAGCGCGCGCTCGTGCGGTGGCCCGAGGTCGTCGCCCGGTCGCGAGGCGTCGCGGGCGGCCGCCTCGGCGTGGCGGATGACCTAGGCTGGGAGGGGGGTCCTGAGGGGACCCTCCTCCCGCCAGGCGGCGCCGGGTCGGACCGGTTGGGGGTAGGAGTGCCTCCCCCTACCGGTCCGACGCAAGGGGAGGCACCCTCGGCGGTCTGGTGCGGCCATGAACGCCCGGCCGCCGAGGGGTGGAAACGGGGTCGCGGGCGGTTGCGAGTTGGGGCTCGCAGCCGCCACTAAACGCGGCCCCGGGACGGATAGCGGCGGGATGGAGTGGCCCCGTCCCGCCGCTATGAGGCAGTGTGTCTACTGGGGGGACCGATTGTCCCCCCGGGGGATGGGCGCGAAAGCGCGGGCACGGGGAGGATACCGGAAGAATGCTTCGAGCGATTCCCGGTATCCTCCCAAAGCGTGCCGAAGGGTCACCGTGGGGTTTTTAGTGGGTAGGTCCTGCGCCTGTCGTTGTACGGGCGCGGGGAATCCCACACACCCCTCCCACCTCTCCCCAAGGAGGTGGGAGGCAGTCTTTCGAAGATTTTCCCCACGACAAAAAAAAAAAAAAAAAAAAAAAAAAAAAAGACTGTGGGTTTTCGTCCAACTTTCATGTGACGTTTGTGCTACGCGGTCATGAAAGGGGAATCGAGATAAGAATCGTTTCCCGTGTGTCGAAACTCCAGTCTCAGCAAGGGCTACGGCCCGATCAGTACTGACGACTCCACGGACTGCTGCATTTGACGCGGTCGTGCGAGGCTGGCATTATCACGGACTGCTGCATTTGACGCGGTCGTGAGGCTGACTTTCCAACGTCTCGCTGCAACCAGCGGTCGTCGGAAGTCCAGTTTCGGCCAGTGGCTACGGCCAACTCACTACTGATTTCTCCACGGACTGCTGCATTTGACGCGGTCGTGTGAGGCTGATTATCTTCACGTGACGTTTGAGTTTCGCGGTCGTGTAAGAATTTGTCGTACGGACTGCTGCATTTGACGCGGTCGTGCGACAAGTTGAATTGTCCGCACGGTTTTGTATATCACCCCTAGGATGGTCTCTGACCGATACCCTACGTGGGCTCACCGTTTCTCAGGTCGGGGCTAAGAAATTCCGGACTTCTTAGCTCAACCTGCTCGAGCAACGCTCCTTGACCGCCAGTGAGTACGTACCCTGTGCGTAGAGCAACGCATAATGAGCACCGTGGTGTATGCTCCTTTAAACGTAAGACGCTACGTGCGCCGTTAAGGGCTACACCACACCGCGTCTTGTACGCAGGGAACGGTGAGAAACTGCGGTTTGGACAGCATTTGGAGCTTTACGACCTCCACCTGTTGTCCTTTCCTGCGGCATTCAACGATCGCTAAAAAGCGGAGAATTGAGAAATTAGATCTCTTCTTCCGCACAGCGATCGAACGGTTCTCGATTTGTGAGAACGTTCATAAATACAGTCCACTTATACATATCTCAGTTCGTCGAGACGTGTCTGTAATCTCCGCTCTTGAGTGCGAACGGCACAGACAGGAGCGTGCGAGATAGAGCGAGACAGGCGACGCGACAAGCGTTAATAGGTATTTAAATCCAGCCTTGTCTTTCCTTGTTACAGAACAACACATCGCGAACTTGGCCAGGAGAAGCCGGCCCAGGTTTTTTCCCCAGACGTCGAACCGACGTCTAGGCGGTTTTTTTTCCGTTTTTTTTTTCTTTTGATTGAAATAAACGTTTAATTTCTTGAGCAAATTCTGGTGCATCAATTTATTCAACACTTTTTCCCAGTGTCCTTTCCCTCGTAATCCGGACCACGTCAGACTAAAATAACCCCCCCTTAGGGCGGTTAAGGTCTTTATCCAAAGGTCCTTCGAGCCGGATTAAAACGAGGTTAATCGGGCCGGGAAAAAAGGGTGCACATTTTTTCACGTGTGAAGTTAACCACGTAAGAGGTTTTTTCGAGTTGATTGCTCCTCGATAACGCACACTATGGCCGTAGCACAGTTATCCATAGAAGTCGACCTCGACGACGAAATCGAAGACTTGGTCGATCTATGTGGTCAACTAAAACGGCTGGGCGTAAACCTTAAAAAACTAGGACGAGCGAAGTACTCAGAGCGAATGCTTGAGGAAAAACTCGAGCACGCTAAAGAAACTTGGCGCGATATACGCACCAAGTATGCTAACGTGCGGAAACAAATTCCTCCAGCGGAAAGACCGTCCCACGACATCTTTAAGCTGAATTATATGAGGAATGCCGAGGACGATTTCCAGGATTTCCAGGATCTTGTCCTTACTGAACTTGGCCGGCTGAGCGCTGAAACCAAACCAGCAACACCGGAAGTTCAAAGTAACATACCGATCGAGCTCCCGAAGCAACGATTACCCAAGTTCGGAGGGGATCCTCAGGAATGGGAACATTTCGAGGACCTGTTCACCTCCGGGGTCGTACGAAATGCAGGACTGTCAGATGTGCAAAGATTGCATTACCTGAATGCCTGCCTAGAGGGACCAGCTCTAGCGTCCATTGCTTCGATCGAGATCGTCGGCCGTAATTTTCCAGTGGCATGGTCGAAGCTGAAGAACACCTTCGGCCTCCCACGCATGGTCACGGGAAAATTGCTGGATAAGCTCCTGTTCCTAAAACCAATTGATACCGGTGATCTGGCTAGCATGCAGCAGATCACCGTGGGTTGTACACAGGCGCTCGCTGCCCTCGATAAGAAGGGCACGCCCGAACAGCAACGGGACTGGTTACTCGCGCATTGGGCGAAGCAAAAATTCTCGCCTGCGCTTGAGTTAGAGTGGCAGAAAACGCTCAACCTCTCGACCGAATATCCTACGTTTGAGGACGTACGGAGGTTCATCGAGATGCACTCTCGCGCACTGCTTTCCATGGACGAGAAGCGTCGCGAGGCTGCGCTTGCGCCTGCCACGAAACCGAGCGCACGTAGTCATAGTAGGACTCGGGAAACGAGATCTGCCTCGAGACACGTGCGCAGCCATAACACCGTTGTGGAAACCGACACGGCTGCACAGCTGCGGGGTTCAAGGACCAACGCCGTGAGGCAGGTTGGCCCTGCGCAAAAGCAAATGTGCGGGTTCTGTACCGGACCGCACAGCTTATTGCAGTGTAGCCCGTTTTTGGTTCTGCCGGCAAAAACACGTAGCCAATTTGTGCAGGGTCGCCATTGGTGTGTACAATGCCTGGCCTCCACCCACACAGTGCTACGGTGCCAAAGCCCCGAAGTATGCGCGAAGTGCAGTGGCAAGCACCATTTCCTGCTGCATTACGCGCAAAACCGGGAAGACAATAATACGAGGCCGGTTGCAAATAATTCGTACGATAATCGCGAGGAGAGGCGTGCGAACGCTCCTCCACGTAGATGGGCCAGGTCGAAGCCGAAAACGAAAACTCCGGCTTTAAATACTACCGCAAATAATGCCTCGACATCGCACTGTACCGCGCTCGGTACAGGAGCACCGAGGCCGGTGGTATTGGCCACGGCACAAGTACGAGTGTTCGGAAAGAACGGTGCAACGCGAAGCGCGCGTGCACTGCTGGACCAGGGCTCGGAATCGTCTTTCGTGTCCGCCAGCTTAGTCAACGACCTCCAACTAATGCGCAGACGAACTCCAGCCACGGTAACGGGTTTGGGGGGCGGTCAGGCGCAAATTATAAAATACAGCGTCGAGTTGAGTCTCGCTGAGGTAACAGCCATCAAACCGACATGTGGTACAAACGCGTACGTCGTGCCAAAAATCACGACCTACCGTGCACCGTCGGCGAACGCGCTTGATCACAGCGCGTTCAGTGGCTTAACGCTGGCTGACCCGGACCCCAAGGACGATCGGAATATTGAAATTCTAATTGGGGCGGACCTGTATGCACAGGTAATCCGACCGGGATTCCGACGCGGAGGAAAAATGGGTCCCATCGCCCAAGAAACTGTGTTTGGCTGGATCATATCCGGCCCGATAAACGCAGCGGGTGAAAACCAGAAAACCGTACAGACGCTGCATTGCACCGTCCTCGAATCGCTTGATTACGCGATTCGGCGGTTCTGGGAGACCGAGGAAATTCCCTCGACCTCGCTGCGGACCAAGGCGGAGGAGGAGTGTGAATCATTCTTCCGAAAAACCGTCACGCGGGACGCAACGGGACGTTTTGTAGTCCGGTTACCTTTGAATCACCCGAGCCCGGACGAAGCGTTAGGAAGTTCCTTCCACATAGCGCTCTCCGCTCTCACAAGGTTGCATAGGAAACTGGACGGCGACGTGGCCCTCAGAAGGGAATACTCGGAGTTTCTCGCGGAGTATGAGTCCTTAGGTCATATGACTCGAATCGAGCCCATTGACAAAACTAGGCTCTATATCCCGCACAGAGCGGTCATTCGCACCGAAAGTACGACAACCAAACTGCGGGTCGTATTTAACGCGACCAGCAGAACGGTTGGAGGCCGCTCTCTAAACGACATCCTACACGTAGGTCCAAAATTGCAGAACGACATTACCTCGGTTCTAACGAGGTGGCGTCTGCATGAATACGTGTTGGTGGCTGACATTGAGAAGATGTTTCGACAAATTCTAGTTGCCCCACAGGATCGTCGTTTCCAATGCATCTTATGGCGCGTGCCCGAAACCGAACGGCTAGAAGCGTTCGAGTTAAATACCGTTACATACGGAACGGCGTGCGCCCCATACTTATCGATGCGAACCCTTCTCGAACTGAAGGAGCAGGATGGAGATAGATTTCCTCTCGCCGCTCCTATTCTCGAGAAGGATACATACGTCGATGACGTATTCATGGGAGCGCCCGACAAACCCTTGCTGGAAAAAATTCGCACTCAAGTGTGCGAGCTCCTGCAAGGAGGTGGGTTCGAGTTGAGAAAGTGGGCCGGAAACTCGCCACAATTGCTGCGAAACATCCCCCAACACGCTCACTCCCACGCCGTAGACCTCACCTTGTTCGACGATACCGAACTAAAGGTGCTCGGTTTACGATGGATACCGTCTGGAGATTATTTTTATTTTAATCTGCAACGGTTTCAACCATCTGCGTCACCGATGACAAAAAGAAATTTGTTCTTGGAGATTGCCAAGCTGTTCGACCCGCTCGGCTGGTTATCACCAGTCGTAATTCGGGCAAAGATTTTGATGCAGTCCCAATGGCTGGAGAAGATCCAGTGGGACGACCAAATCTCAGCAAATACGCTAAAAACGTGGAACACGTTTTGCATAGACTGGAGCAGCTTGAAGGAATTAAAATTTCCTAGATGGGTCCGATACGGAGCAGACACAGTTTCCGTGGAATTGCACGGATTCTGCGACGCCTCACGCGCAGCCTATTCGGCCGTCACTTATTTACGCGTGATGACGACAAGCAATGACGTTTTTACGACATTGATAATGGCAAAAACGCGAGTGGCTCCGATCAAAACGCAGTCCATCCCCGTTCTGGAATTGAACGGGGCTGTGCTCCTCTCCGAGCTTGTGATGCACGTAAAACGGTCACTTTCCTTGAAAGTGGACCGCGTAATCTGCTGGACAGATTCTACGATTGCACTCGCTTGGTTGAGGAAGCATGCGTCGACCTGGAAGGTTGTGATTGCCAACCGAGTGTCGAAAATCCAGACTTCGCTTCCGAACACTGAATGGCGTCATGTTCCTACGCGCTTCAATCCCGCGGAGTTAAATTCGCGTGGAGTGGAAGCTGCGGAACTCCTTCAGTCGGAACTATGGATCTCTGGACCGAAGTGGCTTCAACAAGCGGAAGAAAATTGGCCGAAAATGCCCGCTTCCATCGAGACCGAAGAGGGTAAACGCGTATCGCATACCCTCGTAGTAACTCCGGAAAAAGAGTGGGATTTCGTATTCCGATTTTCCCAATGGAGTAAACTACTACGTGTAACCGCCTACTGTCTCCGTCTACGGAGAGCGCTGGCCGGCGAACGAAGGTCGTACGATGCAAAAGTCGTCGAAGCGTCGGAACTGCAGCATGCAACAGAAAGAATTGCACGCTATTTGCAGCGTACGCATTTTGCAGAAGAATACCAGTGCTTAATAAAGCGCCGAGAAATTCCTGCAAGATCTCCCTTAAAAAACCTGAACCCTTTTCTCGACGACAAATGCGTCTTGAGAGTGGGTGGAAGGTTGGAGAACGCGACGCTGGCCTGGGAAACCAAACACCCGATAATACTGCCTAAACATCATGTTTCTAACATGATAATAAGGCAGTGCCACGTCGATACGTTGCACGGGGGTTTGCAGTTGACCATATACACGGTGAGACAGAAATTCTGGATCATCGGCTGCCGAAACGCGGCGCGTATGGTTATCCATCAATGCATTCGATGCGTAAGATGGCAAGCGAAAGCTGCCACGCAGATAATGCAGGATTTAATACCGGAACGCAGCCGCCCGGCAAAGGCTTTCTCAAATTGCGGAGTAGATTATGCTGGACCGTATCGTGTCCGCGATTCCGCAGGCCGAGGAAAAACGGCTCATAAAACGTACATAGCAGTATTTGTCTGCTTCGTTACGAGAGCCGTACATATCGAACTCGTGCATGATTACACGACGAGTGCGTTTCTGGCCGCCTTAGATCGATTTATCGCCCGTCGAGGAGTTCCGTCCTGCATATTCAGTGACAATGGAACAAACTTCGTCGGAGCGGATCGAGAACTAAGGAAGCATTTCAACGCGGTGTATAACACGCAAGAAATGCGAAATAAATGTGGTCAGCAAGGCATTAAGTGGAACTTTAATCCGCCTAGTGCACCCCATTTCGGTGGTATGCAAGAAGCCGGTGTGAAATCGGTGAAACATCACCTGAAACGCATCCTCGGCGACTTCACTCCCACAAGCGAGGAAATACAGACATTGCTCTGCAAGATCGAAGCGAGTTTAAACTCGCGACCGATCGCCGCTTTAAGTGACAGTCCAGAGGATTATGCGCCTCTCACACCGGGCCACTTTTTGATCGGAAGTCCAATAAATGCACTTCCGGTAGAATCAGTGGAAACTGAAAAGCTCACGCGACTTACGCGTTGGAGAGCGATTCAAAAATTCCACGAACAGCTCTGGAGACATTGGACGCGAGATTACCTCACGCACCTCCAGAACCGCTATAAGTGGCGTACCACCCAATTGCAGTTGAAACCAAATGATTTGGTTTTAGTGCAAAACCCTCTTCTCCCCCCTAATCAATGGGAAATGGGAAGAATAGAGGAAGTTTTCCCGGGCAAGGATACAAATGTGCGTGTGGTTAAAGTACGTACAACTACATCTACGTACACACGCCCAATTGCACGTTTGTGTAAACTGCCTGTCGATGAGTAAACATCGACGCCGGCCGTCGAAGACGCCGATGGGATAGAAAAACTGTCGAGCTCCGCTGTCTAGACAAAGAGGAAGTGAGAACCACCGTTGAAAATAAAGACGGTGGTGATCCACAACTACCTTTGTCGTTGGTGACAATTACGAGGATAGGGGAATATACTTCCTACCATTCCGTAATAATTTAAGGGAAGGAGAATCCGCGAAACGCGAGTGTTCCTTGGCATAAAAGCAGGACCCGCTGGCGGATTCCCTCAGTTGCTAGTTACATACAGCAATATGTCGCAGTCACCGAACAACGAAAAGTCAGTGAGCGAGCCGGTCCGGAACCTGGACCCGGAAATGGAGGCCCAATTCCAACGCCTCCTGCAGCTGGGGGAGGGCCTCCGACCCTCTGCAGCAGCAGCACCAACTGCAGCCGCAGCATCAACGTCGAGAGAGCCGGCCGCCATGGAGGTTGGCGAGGCCACGGCGGCCCTTCGACAGCCACCACCAACGCCGACCTTCCGGCTGGATTTGGGGCAGGATGTCCTGGACATTCCAGTCCATGTCCCCTGGACGTCGCGACGGAGGAAAGTGGCAGTCCCAGGGGGCCACTATACCCTGAAATGGAATAAGACGGGGCGCCTCATAGCCTGCGACTTCCACGAGCCGGAGGCGCAGGCCACGGCGAGCAGCAACCCCGTGGGCCCACAGCCCCCGACGGTCCAGGCCGCCACAACGGCAGGGCCGCCTACAAGGCCGGCCAATCAAAGGAGGACCCGCCGCCGAAATAGAGCGCCGGAACAGGGTGGGAGTCGCCCTACAGGACGACCAGCTCCTCCAACGGGGCCATACGCCCGCATGGACCAGGCGACCATAAACGAGGCCGTGCTCACGACCCTGCAGTTTTTGCAGGGTCGAACGGACCTTTTCCGCCGCTAAAAGTAAGTAACTTAATTTTTTAATTAAGTGAAACTGACCCACCCTCTCTGTAACTGGACATTAAGATTTTCTCCGCGAATTACCGCTCCTTCCGTTTGTTGCACGGACCGTGCAAGGGGGGCGGTATGTTTAAATATCGCGTTAATTGACGGATTTGAGAACCGTTTAGAGAAATATTCAAGTTAACGTGAATTATAACTGAGAACCATAAATTCCTCGTACGGTATTGTTTTTCGTGTACGCGACATTCCAGAGACTCTCTGATGCGTAGTTCGGTACACGGAACGATACAGGTTAGAAAAACCATACGCGAGTGTTGGTTGCTCTCAGTCACGTGATCGACCCAATATATTTACTTGGGATCGATCGTTGAAGATCTATAAACAGAGAGGGTAGAGGAATATTGAAATTAAGAAGAGATAGACATTGAAGAGCAGGGATAGCGCCGCGAGGTGGTGATTACCCCTCTCGTGGCCGCGACTGCGGATGTCTGTTCGCTTCTTAGCTGCGAGACTCGAAAGCGAGTCCGCGCAGCGAGCAGATCGACAAACGATTCCGCTCCGCGACGAAACCAAATCTCCGAATATAGGTTCTGAGAACACTCGAACCTTTCGTTGAGAAGTTTAAATTATTGCTCAAAATTAACTAAATCGGTGAGGCATTTTATCAGCCCCGATTATTGACTGTACAATCTCGCCGAATAGCACGTGACGCTCGAGTTACGTGGACGTGTGAGGGAATTGAAAAACTTCGGTTCCCGCTTGGCGAGATTATTAATAAAATTTAAAAGACTGTGGGTTTTCGTCCAACTTTCATGTGACGTTTGTGCTACGCGGTCATGAAAGGGGAATCGAGATAAGAATCGTTTCCCGTGTGTCGAAACTCCAGTCTCAGCAAGGGCTACGGCCCGATCAGTACTGACGACTCCACGGACTGCTGCATTTGACGCGGTCGTGCGAGGCTGGCATTATCACGGACTGCTGCATTTGACGCGGTCGTGAGGCTGACTTTCCAACGTTTCGCTGCAACCAGCGGTCGTCGGAAGTCCAGTTTCGGCCAGTGGCTACGGCCAACTCACTACTGATTTCTCCACGGACTGCTGCATTTGACGCGGTCGTGTGAGGCTGATTATCTTCACGTGACGTTTGAGTTTCGCGGTCGTGTAAGAATTTGTCGTACGGACTGCTGCATTTGACGCGGTCGTGCGACAAGTTGAATTGTCCGCACGGTTTTGTATATCACCCCTAGGGTGGTCTCTGACCGATACCCTACGTGGGCTCACCGTTTCTCAGGTCGGGGCTAAGAAATTCCGGACTTCTTAGCTCAACCTGCTCGAGCAACGCTCCTTGACCGCCAGTGAGTACGTACCCTGTGCGTAGAGCAACGCATAATGAGCACCGTGGTGTATGCTCCTTTAAACGTAAGACGCTACGTGCGCCGTTAAGGGCTACACCACACCGCGTCTTGTACGCAGGGAACGGTGAGAAACTGCGGTTTGGACAGCATTTGGAGCTTTACGACCTCCACCTGTTGTCCTTTCCTGCGGCATTCAACGATCGCTAAAAAGCGGAGAATTGAGAAATTAGATCTCTTCTTCCGCACAGCGATCGAACGGTTCTCGATTTGTGAGAACGTTCATAAATACAGTCCACTTATACATATCTCAGTTCGTCGAGACGTGTCTGTAATCTCCGCTCTTGAGTGCGAACGGCACAGACAGGAGCGTGCGAGATAGAGCGAGACAGGCGACGCGACAAGCGTTAATAGGTATTTAAATCCAGCCTTGTCTTTCCTTGTTACAGAACAACACATCGCGAACTTGGCCAGGAGAAGCCGGCCCAGGTTTTTTCCCCAGACGTCGAACCGACGTCTAGGCGGTTTTTTTTCCGTTTTTTTTTTCTTTTGATTGAAATAAACGTTTAATTTCTAGAGCAAATTCTGGTGCATCAATTTATTCAACACTTTTTCCCAGTGTCCTTTCCCTCGTAATCCGGACCACGTCAGACTAAAATAACCCCCCCTTAGGGCGGTTAAGGTCTTTAAACAATGCGAAAGTGCGTGCCAGATGAGGGCAAATACCAGACCTAACCCAGACATAACCGGCGTTATCCTCTAAAGTATTAATCGCAACCAGTTTAATTGACTGTTTCGGTGTGGACTCTCATTACTACGGGATCCAAAGCAGAAAAAGGCCAGGACCTGACCAACAAGTCTGCGATAAACGCGAAAGTACGAGCCAGATGATGACAAATCCCAGACCTACCCTAGACATAACTGGCGTTATCCTCTTAAATATTAATCGCAACCAGTTTAATTGTCTGTTTCGGTGTGGAACCTCATTACTACGAGATCCAAAACAGTAAAAGGCCAGGATCTGGCCAACAAGTATGCGAATAATGCGAAAGTACGTGCCAGATGTGGGCAAATACCAGACCTAACCCAGGCATAACCAGCGTTATCCTCTAAAATACTAAGCGGAACCAGCTTTTATTGACAGTGTGGTACCACATTACTACGTGATCCAAACAACAAAAAGCCCGGGATCTGGCCAACAAGTATGCGAAAAGTGCGATAGTATGACGTATATGGGCGCAAATCCCAGACCTAACCGAGACATAACCGGCGGTATCCTCTAAAATATTAATCGCAACCAGTTTAATTGACTGTTTCGGAGTGGTCTCTCATTACTACGGGATCCGAGGCAGAAAAGGGCCAGGATCTGGCCAACATGTATGCGAAAAACGCGAAAGTACGAGCCAGATGAGGACAAATGCCAGACCTAACCGAGACATAACCGGCGTTATCCTCTAAAATATTAATCGCAACAAGGTTTAATTGACTGTTTCGGCCTGGAACCACATTACTACGGGATCCAAACCAGAAAAAGGCCAGGATCTGGCCAATAAGTATGCGAAAAACGCAAACGTACGAACCAGATGAGGACAAATCCCAGACCTACCCGAGACATAACCGGCGTTATTCTCTAAAATATTAATCGCAACCAGTTTAATTGACTGTTTCGGTGAGGAACCTCATTACTACGGGATCCAAAACAGAAAAAAACCAGGATCTGGCCAACAAGTATGCGAAAAACGCGAAAGTATGAGCCAGATGATTGCAAATACCAGAACTAACCCAGGCATAACCAGCGTTATCCTCTGAAATACGAAGCAGAACCAGCTTTAATTGACAGTGTGGTACCACGTCACTACGTGATCCAAAGCAGAAGAAGCCCAGGATCTGGCCAACAAGTATGCGAAAAGTGCGAAAGTACGAGGCAGATGAGGGCACAGCCCAGACCTAACCGTGACATAACCGGCGTTATCCTCTAGAATATTAATCGCAACCAGGTTTAATTGACTGTTTCGGTGTGGTACCACAATACTACGTGAGCCAAACCAGAAAAAGCCCAGGATCTGGCCAACAAGAATGCGAAAAACGCGAATGTATGAGCCAGATGATTTCAAATACCAGAACTAACCCAGACATAACCAGCGTTATCCTCTAAAATACTATTCGGAACCAG
The DNA here is from genome assembly GCF_051014445.1 of Colletes latitarsis. NCBI lineage: Eukaryota > Metazoa > Arthropoda > Insecta > Hymenoptera > Colletidae > Colletes > Colletes latitarsis. Next base: position 8,653,427 of record NW_027488368.1, on the reverse strand, counting down.
ATTCTATTGACTGTTTCAGTGTGGTTCCACTTTACTACGTGGTCCAAACCAGAAAAAGGCCAGGATCTGGCCAACAATTATGCTATAAACGCGAAAGTACGAGCCAGATGAGGACATATCCCAGACCTACCCGAGACATAACCGGCATTATCCTCTAAAATATTAATCGCAACCAGTTTAATTGACTGTTTCGGTGTGGAACCTCATTACTACGGGATCCAAACCAGAAAAAACCCAGGATCTGGTCAACAAGTATGCGAAAAACGCGAAAGTATGAGCCAGATGTTTGCAAATACCAGAACTAACACAGGCATAACCAGCGTTATCCTCTAAAGTACTAAGCGGAACCAGCTTTTATTGACAGTGTGGTAGCACATTACTACGTGATCCAAACAAGAAAAAGCCCGGGATCTGGCCAACAAGTATGCGAAAAGTGCGATAGTACGAGGCAGATGAGGGCAAATCACAGACCTAACCGTGACATAACCGGCCTTATCCTCTCAAATATTTATCGCGACCAGGTTTAATTGACTGTTTCAGTGAGGTACCGCATCACTACGTGATCCAAACCGTAAAAAGGCTAGGATCCGGCCAACAAGTAAGCGAAAAATGCGGAAGTACGAGCGAGATGAGGACAAATACCAGACCTAAACTAGACATAACCGGGTATTATCCTCTAAAATATTAATCGCAACCAGGTTTAATTGACTGTTTCGGTGTGGAACCACATTGCGACGGGATCCAAACCAGAAAAAACCCAGGATCTGGCCAACAAGTATGCGAAAAACGCGAAAGTATGAGCCAGATGATTGCAAATAGCAGAACTAACCCAGGCATAACCAGCGTTATCCTCTAAAGTACTAAGCGGAACCAGCTTTTATTGACAGTGTGGTACCACATTACTACGTGATCCAAACAAGAAAAAGCCCAGGATCTGGCCAACAAGTATGCGAAAAGTGCGAAGTACGAGGCAGATGAGGGCAAATCCCAGACCTAACCTAGACATAACCGGCGTTATCCTCTAAAATATTAACCGCAACCAGGTTTAATTGACTGTTTCGGTGTGGTACCACAATACTACGTGATCCAAACCGGAAAAAGCCCAGGATCTGGCCAACAACTATGAGAAAAACGAGAAAGCATGAGCCAGATGATTGCAAATACCAGAACTATCCCAGACTTAACCAGCGTTATCCTCTAAAATACTAATCGGAACCAGCTTCTATTGACTGTTTCAGTGTGGTACCACTTTACTGCGTGGTCGAAGCCAGAAGAAGGCCAGGATGTGGCCAACAGGTATGCGAAAAATGCGAAAGTACGAGCCAGATGAGGACAAATGCCAGACCTAACCGAGACATAACCGGAGTTATCCTCTAAAATATTAATCGCAACCAGGTTTAATTGACTGTTTCGGTGTGGTACCACATTACTACGGGATCCAAATCAGAAAAAGCCCAGGATCTGGCCAACGAGTATGCGAAAAACGCGAAAGTATGAGCCAGATTGTTGCAAATACCAGAACTAACCCAGGCATAACCAGCGTTATCCTCTAAAGTACTAAGCGGAACCAGCTTTTATTGACAGTGTGGTACCACATTACTACGTGATCCAAACAAGAAAAAGCCCAGGATCTGGCCAACAAGTATGCGAAAAGTGCGATAGTACGAGGCAGATGAGGGCATATCACAGACCTCACCGTGACATAACCGGCCTTATCCTCAAAAATATTTATCGCAACCAGGTTTAATTGGGTGTTTCGGTGTGGTACCGCATTACTACGTGATCCAAACCGTAAAAAGGCTAGGATCAGGGCAACAAGTAAGCGAAAAATGCGGAAGTACGAGCGAGATGAGGGCAAATACCAGACCTAAACTAGACATAACCGGCATTATCCTCTAAACTATTAATCGCAACCAGGTTTAATTGACTGTTTCGGTGTGGCACCACATTGCGACGGGATCCAAACCAGAAAAAACCCAGGATCAGGCCAACGAGTATGCGAAAAACGCGAAAGTATGAGCCAGATGGTTGCAAATACCAGAACTAACCCAGGCATAACCAGCGTTATCCTCTAAAGTTTTAAGTGGAACCAGCTTCTATTGACAGTGTGGTACCACATTACTACGTGATCCAAACAAGAAAAAGCCCAGGATCTGGCCAACAAGTTTGCGAAAAGTGCGAAAGTACGAGCCAGATGAGGACAAATGCCAGACCTAACCGAGACATAACCGGCGTTATCGTCTAAAATATTAATCGCAACCAGGTTTAATTGACTGTTTCGGTGTGGCACCACATTGCGACGGGATCCAAACCAGAAAAAACCCAGGATCTGGCCAAGAAGAATGCGAAAAACGCGAAAGTATGAGCCACATGATTGCAAATACCAGAACTATCCCAGACATAACAAGCGTTATCCTCTAAAATACTAATCGGAACCAGCTTTTATTGACTGTTTCAGTGTGGTACCACATTACTACGTGATCCAAACCAGAAAAAGGCCAGGATCTGGCCAACAAGTATGCGAAAAACGCGAAAGTACGAGCCAGATGAGGGCAAATCCCAGACCTAACCGAGACATAACCGGCGTTATCGTCTAAAATATTATTCGCAACCAGGTTTAATTGACTGTTTCGGTGTGGTACCGCATTACTACGTGATCCAAACCAGAAAGAGGCCAGGATCTGGCCAACAAGAATGCGAAAAATGCGAAAGTACGCGCCAGATGAGGGCAAATACCAGACCTAACCGAGACATAACCGGCGTTATCCTCTAAAATATTAATCGCAACCAGTTTAATTGACTGTTTCGGTGTGGAACCTCATTACTACGTGATCCAAACCAGATAAAGCCCAGGATCTGGCCAACAAGTATGAGAAAAATGCGAAAGTTCGAGCCAGATGAGGGCAAGTACCAGACCTAACCCAGACAAAACCGGCGTTATCCCCTAAAATATTAATCGCAACCAGGTATAATTGACTGTTTCGGTGTGGTACCGCATTGCTACGATGATCCAAACCAGAAAGAGGCCAGGATCTGGCTAACAAGTATGCAAAAAATGCGAAAGTACGATCCAGATGAGGGCAAATCCCAGACCTAACCGAGACATAACCGGCGTTATCCTCTAAAATATTAATCGCAACCAGGTTTAATTGACTGTTTCGTTGGGGAACCACATTACTACGTGGTCCAAGCCAGAAAAAGGCCAGGATCTGGCCAACAAGAATGCGAAAAATGCGAAAGTACGCGCCAGATGAGGGCAAATACCAGACCTAACCGAGACATTACCGGCATTATCCTCTAAAATATTAATCGCAACCAGATGTAATTGACTGTTTCGGTGTGGTACCGCATTACTACGTGATCCAAACCAGAAAAAGCCCAGGATCTGGCCAACAAGTAGGCGAAAAACGCGAAAGTATGTGCCAGATGAGGGCTAATCCCAGACCTAACCGAGACATAACCGGCGTTATCCTCTAAAATATTAATCGCAACCAGGTATAATTGACTGTTTCAGTGTGGTACCACATTACTACGTGATCCAAACCAGAAAAGGGCCAGGGTCTGGCCAACAAGTATGCGAAAAATACGAAAGACCGAGCCAGATGTGGGCAAATACCAGACCTAACCGAGACATAACCGGCGTTATCCTCTAAAATATTAATCGCAACCAGGTTCAAATGACTCTTTCGGTGTGGAACCACATTACTACGGGATCCAAACAAGAAAAAACCCAGGATCTGTTCAACAACTATGAGAAAAACGCGAAAGTATGAGCCAGATGCATACAAATACCAGAACTATCCCAGGCACAACCAGCGTTATCCTCTAAAATATTATTCGCAGACAGCTTTAATTGACTGTTTCGGTGTGGTACCGCATTGCTACGATGATCCAAACCAGAAAGAGGCCAGGATCTGGCCAACAAGTATGCGAAAATTGCGAAAGTATGAGCCAGATGAGGGCAAATCCCAGACCAAACCCAGACATAACCGGCGTTATCCTCTAAAATATTAATCGCAACCAGGTTTAATTGACTGTTTCGGTGTGGTACTGCATTACTACGTGATCCAGACCAGAAAAAGGCCAGGATCTGGCCAACAAGTATGCGGAAAATGCGAAAGTATGAGCCAGATGATTGCAAATACCAGAACTATGCCTGACATTACCAGAGTTATCCTCTAAAATACGAATCGGAACATGCTTTTAATGACTGTTTCAGTGTGGTAACACATTACTACGAGATCCAAACCAGAAAAACCCCAGGATCGGGCCGACAAGAATGCGAGAAACGCGAAAGTACGAGCCACATGAGGGAAAATCCCAGACCTAACCCAGTCATAGTCGGCGTTATCCGCTAAAATATTAATCGCAACCAGGTTTAATTGACTGTTTCGTTGTGGACCCACATTACTACGGGATTCAAACCAGGAAGAACCCAGGATCTGGGCAACAAGTAAGCGAAAAATGCGAAAGAACGATCCAGATGAGGGCAAATCCCAGACCTAACCGAGACATAACCGGCGTTATCCTCTAAAATATTAATTGCAACCAGGTTTAATTAACTGTTTCAGTGTGGTACCACATTACTACGTGATCCAAATCAGAAAAAGCCCAGGATCTGGCCAACAAGTATGCGAAAAATGCGAAAGTACGATCCAGATGAGGGCAAATCCCAGACCTAACCGAGACATAACCGGCGTTATCCTCTAAAATATTATTCGCAACCAGGTGTAATTGACTGTTTCGGTGTGGTACCACATTACTACGTGGTCCAAACCAGAAAAAGGCCAGGATCTGGCCAACAAGTATGCGAAAAATGCGAAAGTATGAGCCAGATGATTGCAAATACCAGAACTAACCCTGACATAACCAGAGTTATCCTCTAAAATATTAATCGCAACCAGGTTTAATTGACTGTTTCGGTGTGGTACTGCATTACTACGTGATCCAAACCAGAAAAAGCCCAGGATCTGGCCAACAAGAATGCGAAAAATGCGAAAGTACGCGCCAGATGAGGGCAAATACTAGACCGAACCGAGACATAACCGGCGCTATCCTCTAAAATATTAATCGCAACCAGGTTTAATTGACTGTTTCGGTGTGGTACTGCATTACTACGTGATCCAAACCAGAAAAAGCCCAGGATCTGGCCAACAAGTATGCGAAAAACGCGATTGTATGAGCCAGATGATTGCAAATACCAGAACTAACTCAGACATAACCAGCGTTATCCTCTAAAACACTGATCGCAACCAGCTTCTATTGACTGTTTCAGTGTGGCACCACATTACTACGTGATCCAAACCAGAAAAAGGCCAGGATCTGGCCAACAAGTATGCGAAAAACGTGTAAGTACGTGTTAGATGAGCACAAATCCCAGACCTACCCGAGACACAACCGGCGTTATCCTCTAAAATGTTAATCGCAACCAGTTTAATTTACTGTTTCGGTGTAGAACCTCATTACTACGTGATCCAAACCAGATAAAGCCCAGGATCTGGCCAACAAGTATGAGAAAAATGCGAAAGTTCGAGCCAGATGAGGGCAAGTACCAGACCGAACCCAGACAAAACCGGCGTTATCCCCTAAAATATTAATCGCAACCAGGTTTAATTGACTGTTTCGGTGTGGTACTGCATTACTACGTGGTCCAAACCAGAAAAAGCCCAGGATCTGGCCAACAAGAATGCGAAAAATGCGAAAGTACGATCCAGATGAGGGCAAATCCCAGACCTAACCGAGACATAACCGGCGCTATCCTCTAAAATATTAATCGCAACCAGGTTTAATTGACTGTTTCGGTGTGGCACCGCATTGCTACGATGATCCAAACCAGAAAGAGGCCAGGATCTGGCCAACAAGGATGAGAAAAATGCGAAAGTATGAGCCAGATGATTGCAAATACCAGAACTAACCTAGACATAACCAGAGTTATCCTCTAAAATATTAATCGCAACCAGGTTTAATTGACTGTTTCGGTGTGGTACTGCATTACTACGTGATCCAAACCAGAAAAAGCCCAGGATCTGGCCAACAAGAATGCGAAAAATGCGAAAGTACGCGCCAGATGAGGGCAAATACCAGACCTAACCGAGACATAACCGGCGTTATCCTCTAAAATATTAATCGCAACCAGGTTTAATTGACTGTTTCAGTGTGGTACCACATTACTACGTGATCCAAACCAGAAAAAGCCCAGGATCTGGCCAACAAGTATGCGAAAAATGCGAAAGTATGAGCCAGATGATTGCAAATACCAGAACTATGCCTGACATAACCAGCGTCATCCTCTAAAATACGAATCAGAACGTGCTTTTAATGACTGTTTCACTGTGGTACCACATTACTACGTGATCCAAACCAGAAAAAGGCCATGATCTGGCCAACAAGTATGCGAAAAATGCGAAAGTATGAGCCAGATGATTGCAAATACCAGAACTAACCTAGACATAACCAGAGTTATCCTCTAAAATATTAATCGCAACCAGGTTTAATTGACTGTTTCGGTGTGGTACTGCATTACTACGTGATCCAAACCAGAAAAAGCCCAGGATCTGGCCAACAAGAATGCGAAAAATGCGAAAGTACGCGCCAGATGAGGGCAAATACCAGACCTAACCGAGACATAACCGGCGTTATCCTCTAAAATATTAATCGCAACCAGGTTTAATTGACTGTTTCAGTGTGGTACTGCATTACTACGTGATCCAAACCAGAAAAAACCCAGGATCTGGCCAACAAGTATGCGAAAAATGCGAAAGTACGGTTCAGATGAGGGCAAATCCCAGACCTAACCGAGACATAACCGGCGCTATCCTCTAAAATATTAATCGCAACCAGGTTTAATTGACTGTTTCGGTGTGGTACTGCATTACTACGTGATCCAAAGCAGAAAAAGCGCAGGATCTGGCCAACAAGTATGTGAAAAACGCGATTGTATGAGCCAGATGATTGCAAATACCAGAACTAAGTCAGACATAACCAGCGTTATCCTCTAAAACACTGATCGCAACCAGCTTCTATTGACTGTTTCAGTGTGGCACCACATTACTACGTGATCCAAGCCAGAAAAAGGCCATGATCTGGCCAACAAGTATGCGAAAAATGCGAAAGTATGAGCCAGATGATTGCAAATACCAGAACTATGCCTGACATAACCAGCGTCATCCTCTAAAATACGAATCAGAACGTGCTTTTAATGACTGTTTCACTGTGGTACCACATTACTACGTGATCCAAACCAGAAAAAGGCCAGGATCTGGCCAAAAGGTATGCGAAACATGCGAAAGTACAAGCCAGATGAGGGCAAACACCAGACCTAACCGAGACATAACCGGCGTTATCCTCTAAAATATTAATCGCAACCAGGTTCAATCGACTGTTTCGGTGTGGAACCACATTACTACGGGATCCAAACCAGAAAAAACCCAGGATCTGGCCAACAACTATGAGAAAAACGCGAAAGTATGAGCCAGATGATTGCAAATACCAGAACTATCCCAGGCATAACCAGCGTTATCCTCTAAAATATTATTCGCAACCAGGTTTAACTGACTGTTTCGGTGTGGTTCCACATTACTACGTGGTCCAAGCCAGAGAAAGGCCAGGATCTGGCCAACAAGTATGCGAAAAACGCGAAAGTATGTGCCAGATGAGGGCTAATCCCAGACCTAACCGAGACATAACCGGCGTTATCCTCTAAAATATTAATCGCAACCATGTATAATTGACTGTTTCAGTGTGGTAGCACATTACTACGTGATCCAAACCAGAAAAGGGTCAGGGTCTGGCCAACAAGTATGCGAAAAATACGAAAGTCCGAGCCAGATATGGGCAAATACCAGACCTAACCGAGACATAACCGGCATTATCCTCCAAAATATTAATCGCAACCAGGTTCAATTGACTGTTTCGGTGTGGAACCACATTACTACGGGATCCAAACAAGAAAAAACCCTGGATCTGTTCAACAACTATGAGAAAAACGCGAAAGTACGAGCCAGATGAGGGAAAATCCCAGACCTAACCGAGACGTAACCGGCGTTATCCCCTAAAATATTAATCGCAACCAGGCATAATCGACTGTTTCGGTGTGGTACCGCATTGCTACGATGATCCAAACCAGAAAGAGGCCAGGATCTGGCCAACAAGTATGCGAAAATTGCGAAAGTATGAGCCAGATGATTGCAAATACCAGAACTAACCCAGACATAACCAGAGTTATCCTCTAAAATATTAATCGCAACCAGGTTTAATTGACTGTTTCGGTGTGGTACTGCATTACTACGTGTTCCAAACCAGAAAAAGCCCAGGATCTGGCCAACAAGAATGCGAAAAATGCGAAAGTACGCGCCAGATGAGGGCAAATACCAGACCTAACCGAGACATAACCGGCGTTATCCTCTAAAATATTAATCGCAATCAGGTCTAATTGACTGTTTCGTTGTGGAACCACATTACTGCGGGATCCAAACCAGAAAAAACCCAGTATCTGGCCAACAAGTATGCGAAAAATGCGAAAGTACGGTTCAGATGAGGGCAAATCCCAGACCTAACCGAGACATAACCGGCGCTATCCTCTAAAATATTAATCGCAACCAGGTTTAATTGACTGTTTCGGTGTGGTACTGCATTACTACGTGATCCAAACCAGAAAAAGGCCAGGATCTGGCCAACAACTATGAGGAAAACGCGAAAGTATGAGCCAGATGATTGCAAATACCAGAACTATCCCAGGCATAACCAGCGTTATCCTCTAAAATATTATTCGCAACCTGGTTTAATTGACTGTTTCGGTGTGGTACCACATTACTACGTGGTCCAAGCCAGAAAAAGGCCAGGATCTGGCCAACAAGTATGCGAAAAACGCGAAAGTATGTGCCAGATGAGGGCTAATCCCAGACCTAACCGAGACATAACCGGCGTTATCCTCTAAAATATTAATCGCACCATGTATAATTGACTGATTCAGTGTGGTAGCACATTACTACGTGATCCAAACCAGAAAAGGGCCAGGGTCTGGCCAACAAGTAAGCGAAAAATACGAAAGTCCGAGCCAGATGTGGGCAAATACCAGACCTAACCGAGACATAACCGGCGTTATCCTCTAAAATATTAATCGCAACCAGGTTCAATTGACTGTTTCGGTGTGGAACCACATTACTACGGGATCCAAACAAGAAAAAACCCTGGATCTGTTCAGCAACTATGAGAAAAACGCGAAAGTACGAGCCAGATGAGGGAAAATCCCAGACCTAACCGAGACGTAACCGGCGTTATCCCCTAAAATATTAATCGCAACCAGGTATAATTGACTGTTTCGGTGTGGTACCGCATTGCTACGATGATCCAAACCAGAAAAAGGCCCTGATCTGGCCAACAAGTATGCGAAAAATGCGAAAGTATGAGCCAGATGATTACAAATACCAGAACTATGCCTGACATAACCAGCGTTATCCTCTAAAATACGAATCAGAACGTGCTTTTAATGACTGTTTCAGTGTGGTACCTCATTACTACGTGATCCAAACCTGAAAAAGGCCAGGATCTGGCCAAAAAGTATGCGAAACATGCGAAAGTACGAGCCAGATGAGGGCAAACACCAGACCTAACCGAGACATAACCGGCGTTATCCTCTAAAATATTTATCGCAACCATGTATAATTGACTGTTTCAGTGTGGTAGCACATTACTACGGGATCCAAACCAGAAAAGGGCCAGGGTCTGGCCAACAAGTATGCGAAAAATACGAAAGTCCGAGCGAGATGTGGGCAAATACCAGACCTAACCGAGACATAACCGGCGTTATCCTCTAAAATATTAATTGCAACCAGGTTCAATTGACTGTTTCGGTGTGGAACCACATTACTACGGGATCCAAACAAGAAAAAACCCTGGATCTGTTCAACAACTATGAGAAAAACGCGAAAGTACGAGCCAGATGAGGGAAAATCCCAGACCTAACCGAGACGTAACCGGCGTTATCCCCTAAAATATTAATCGCAACCAGGCATAATCGACTGTTTCGGTGTGGTACCGCATTGCTACGATGATCCAAACCAGAAAGAGGCCAGGATCTGGCCAACAAGTATGCGAAAAATGCGAAAGTATGAGCCAGATGATTGCAAATACCAGAACTAACCCAGACATAACCAGCGTTATCCTCTAAAATATTAATCGCAACCAGGATTAATTGACTGTTTCGGTGTGGTACTGCATTACTACGTGATCCAGACCAGAAAAAGGCCAGGATCTGGCCAACAAGTATGCGCAAAATGCGAAAGTACGAGCCAGATGAGGGCAAATCCCAGACCAAACCGAGACATAACCGGCGTTATCCTCTAAAATATTAATCGCAACCAGGTTTAATTGACTGTTTCGATGTGTGGTACCGCATTACTACGTGATCCAAACCAGAAAAAGGCCATGATCTGGCCAACAAGTATGCGAAAAATGCGAAAGTATGAGCCAGATGATAGCAAATGCCAGAACTATGCCTGACATTACCAGCGTTATCCTCTAAAATACGAATCGGCACATGCTTTTAATGACTGTTTCAGTGTGGTAACACATTACTACGAGATCCAAACCAGAAAAATCCCAGGATCGGGCCTACAAGAATGCGAGAAACTCGAAAGTACGAGCCACATGAGGGAAAATCCCAGACCTAACCCAGACGTAACCGGCGTTATCCGCTAAAATATTAATCGCAACCAGGTTTAATTGACTGTTTCGTTTTGGACCCACATTACTACGGGATCCAAACCAGAAAGAACCCAGGATCTGGCCATCAAGTATGCGAAAAATGCGAAAGAACGATCCAGATGAGGGCAAATCCCAGACCTAACCGAGACATAACCGGCGTTAGCCTCTAAAATATTAATCGCAACCAGGTTCAATTGACTGTTTCGGTGTGGAACCACATTTCTACGTGATCCAAACCAGAAAAAGCCCAGGATCTGGCCAACAAGTAGGCGAAAAACGCGAAAGTATGTGCCAGATGAGGGCTAATCCCAGACCTAACCGAGATATAACCGGCGTTATCCTCTAAAATATTAATCGCAACCAGGTATAATTGACTGTTTCAGTGTGGTACCACATTACTACGTGATCCAAACCAGAAAAGGGCCAGTGTCTGGCCAACAAGTATGCGAAAAATACGAAAGACCGAGCCAGATGTGGGCAAATACCAGACCTAACCGAGACATAACCGGCGTTATCCTCTAAAATATTAATCGCAACCAGGTTCAAATGACTGTTTCGGTGTGGAACCACATTACTACGGGATCCAAACAAGAAAAAACCCAGGATCTGTTCAAAAACTATGAGAAAAACGCGATAGCACGAGCCAGATGAGGGAAAATCCCAGACCTAACCGAGACGTAACCGGCGTTATCCCCTAAAATATTAATCGCAACCAGGTATAATTGACTGTTTCGGTGTGGTACCACATTACTACGTGATCCAAACCAGAAAAGGGCCAGGGTCTGGCCAACAAGTATGCGAAAAATACGAAAGACCGAGCCAGATGTGGGCAAATACCAGACCTAACCGAGACATAACCGGCGTTATCCTCTAAAATATTAATCGCAACCAGGTATAATTGACTGTTTCAGTGTGGTACCTCATTACTACGTGATCCAAACCTGAAAAAGGCCAGGATCTGGCCAAAAAGTATGCGAAACATGCGAAAGTACGAGCCAGATGAGGGCAAACACCAGACCTAACCGAGACATAACCGGCGTTATCCTCTAAAATATTAATCGCAACCATGTATAATTGACTGTTTCAGTGTGGTAGCACATTACTACGGGATCCAAACCAGAAAAGGGCCAGGGTCTGGCCAACAAGTATGCGAAAAATACGAAAGTCCGAGCCAGATGTGGGCAAATACCAGACCTAACCGAGACATAACCGGCGTATCCTCTAAAATATTAATCGCAACCAGGTTCAATTGACTGTTTCGGTGTGGAACCACATTACTACGGGATCCAAACAAGAAAAAACCCTGGATCTGTTCAACAACTATGAGAAAAACGCGAAAGTACGAGCCAGATGAGGGAAAATCCCAGACCTAACCGAGACGTAACCGGCGTTATCCCCTAAAATATTAATCGCAACCAGGCATAATCGACTGTTTCGGTGTGGTACCGCATTGCTACGATGATCCAAATCAGAAAGAGGCCAGGATCTGGCCAACTAGTATGCGAAAATTGCGAAAGTATGAGCCAGATGATTGCAAATACCAGAACTAACCCAGACATAACCAGCGTTATCCTCTAAAATATTAATCGCAACCAGGTTTAATTGACTGTTTCGGTGTGGTACTGCATTACTACGTGATCCAAACCAGAAAAAGGCCAGGATCTGGCCAAAAAGTATGCGAAACATGCGAAAGTACGAGCCAGATGAGGGCAAACACCAGACCTAACCGAGACATAACCGGCGTTATCCTCTAAAATATTAATCGCAACCAGGTTCAATCGACTGTTTCGGTGTGGAACCACATTACTACGGGATCCAAACCAGAAAAAACCCAGGATCTGGCCAACAACTATGAGGAAAACGCGAAAGTATGAGCCAGATGATTGCAAATACCAGAACTATCCCAGGCATAACCAGCGTTATCCTCTAAAATATTAATCGCAACCAGGTTTAATTGACTGTTTCGGTGTGGTACTGCATTACTACGTGATCCAGACCAGAAAAAGGCCAGGATCTGGCCAACAAGTATGCGCAAAATGCGAAAGTACGAGCCAGATGAGGGCAAATCCCAGACCAAACCGAGACATAACCGGCGTTATCCTCTAAAATATTAATCGCAACCAGGTTTAATTGACTGTTTCGATGTGTGGTACCGCATTACTACGTGATCCAAACCAGAAAAAGGCCATGATCTGGCCAACAAGTATGCGAAAAATGCGAAAGTATGAGCCAGATGATAGCAAATGCCAGGACTATGCCTGACATTACCAGCGTTATCCTCTAAAATACGAATCGGCACATGCTTTTAATGACTGTTTCAGTGTGGTAACACATTACTACGAGATCCAAACCAGAAAAATCCCAGGATCGGGCCAACAAGAATGCGAGAAACTCGAAAGTACGAGCCACATGAGGGAAAATCCCAGACCTAACCCAGACATAACCGGCGTTATCCGCTAAAATATTAATCGCAACCAGGTTTAATTGACTGTTTCGTTGTGGACCCACATTACTACGGGATCCAAACCAGAAAGAACCCAGGATCTGGCCAACAAATATGCGAAAAATGCGAAAGAACGATCCAGATGAGGGCAAATCCCAGACCTAACCGAGACATAACCGGCGTTAGCCTCTAAAATATTAATCGCAACCAGGTTCAATTGACTGTTTCGGTGTGGAACCACATTACTACGGGATCCAAACCAGAAAAAACCCAGGATCTGGCCAACAACTATGAGAAAAACGCGAAAGTATGAGCCAGATGCATGCAAATACCAGAACTATCCCAGGCACAACCAGCGTTATCCTCTAAAATATTATTCGCAACCAGGTTTAATTGACTGTTTCGGTGAGGTACCACATTACTACGTGGTCCAAGCCAGAAAAATGCCAGGATCTGGCCAACATGAATGCGAAAAATGCGATAGTACGCGCCAGATGAGGGCAAATACCAGACCTAACCGAGACGTTACCGGCATTATCCTCTAAAATATTAATCGCAACCAGATTTAATTGACTGTTTCGGTGTGGTACCGCATTACTACGTGATCCAAACCAGAAAAAGCCCAGGATCTGGCCAACAAGCAGGCGAAAAACGCGAAAGTATGTGCCAGATGTGGGCTAATCCCAGACCTAACCGAGACATAACCGGCGTTATCCTCTAAAATATTAATCGCAACCATGTATAATTGACTGTTTCAGTGTGGTAACACATTACTACGAGATCCAAACCAGAAAAATCCCAGGATCGGGCCAACGAGAATGCGAGAAACTCGAAAGTACGAGCCACATGAGGGAAAATCCCAGACCTAACCCAGACATAACCGGCGTTATCCGCTAAAATATTATTCGCAACCAGGTTTAATTGACTGTTTCGTTGTGGACCCACATTACTACGGGATCCAGACCAGAAAGAACCCAGGATCTGGCCAACAAGTATGCGAAAAATGCGAAAGAACGATCCAGATGAGGGAAAATCCCAGACCTAACCCAGACATAACCGGCGTTATCCGCTAAAATATTAATCGCAACCAGGTTCAATTGACTGTTTCGGTGTGGAACCACATTACTACGGGATCCAAACAAGAAAAAACCCTGGATCTGTTCAACAACTATGAGAAAAACGCGAAAGTACGAGCCAGATGAGGGAAAATCCCAGACCTAACCGAGACGTAACCAGCGTTATCCTCTAAAATATTAATCGCAACCAGGTTTAATTGACTGTTTCGATGTGTGGTACCGCATTACTACGTGATCCATACCAGAAAAAGGCCATGATCTGGCCAACAAGTATGCGAAAAATGCGAAAGTATGAGCCAGATGATAGCAAATGCCAGAACTATGCCTGACATTACCAGCGTTATCCTCTAAAATACGAATCGGCACATGATTTTAATGACTGTCTCAGTGTGGTAACACATTACTACGAGATCCAAACCTGAAAAATCCCAGGATCGGGCCAACAAGAATGCGAGAAACTCGAAAGTACGAGCCACATGAGGGAAAATCCCAGACCTAACCCAGACATAACCGGCGTTATCCGCTAAAATATTAATCGCAACCGGGTTTAATTGACTGTTTCGTTGTGGACCCACATTACTACGGGATCCAAACCAGAAAGAACCCAGGATCTGGCCAACAAGTATGCGAAAAATGCGAAAGAACGATCCAGATGAGGGCAAATCCCAGACCTAACCGAGACATAACCGGCATTAGCCTCTAAAATATTAATCGCAACCAGGTTCAATTGACTGTTTCGGTGTGGTACCACATTACTACGTGGTCCAAGCCAGAAAAAGGCCAGGATCTGGCCAACAAGAATGCGAAAAATGCGAAAGTACGCGCCAGATGAGGGCAAATACCAGACCTAACCGAGACATTACCGGCATTATCCTCTAAAATATTAATCGCAACCAGATGTAATTGACTGTTTCGGTGTGGTACCGCATTACTACGTGATCCAAACCAGAAAAAGCCCAGGATCTGGCCAACAAGTAGGCGAAAAACGCGAAAGTATGTGCCAGATGAGGGCTAATCCCAGACCTAACCGAGACATAACCGGCGTTATCCTCTAAAATATTAATCGCAACCAGGTATAATTGACTGTTTCAGTGTGGTACCACATTACTACGTGATCCAAACCAGAAAAGGGCCAGGGTCTGGCCAACAAGTATGCGAAAAATACGAAAGACCGAGCCAGATGTGGGCAAATACCAGACCTAACCGAGACATAACCGGCGTTATCCTCTAAAATATTAATCGCAACCAGGTTCAAATGACTCTTTCGGTGTGGAACCACATTACTACGGGATCCAAACAAGAAAAAACCCAGGATCTGTTCAACAACTATGAGAAAAACGCGAAAGTATGAGCCAGATGCATACAAATACCAGAACTATCCCAGGCACAACCAGCGTTATCCTCTAAAATATTATTCGCAGACAGCTTTAATTGACTGTTTCGGTGTGGTACCGCATTGCTACGATGATCCAAACCAGAAAGAGGCCAGGATCTGGCCAACAAGTATGCGAAAATTGCGAAAGTATGAGCCAGATGAGGGCAAATCCCAGACCAAACCCAGACATAACCGGCGTTATCCTCTAAAATATTAATCGCAACCAGGTTTAATTGACTGTTTCGGTGTGGTACTGCATTACTACGTGATCCAGACCAGAAAAAGGCCAGGATCTGGCCAACAAGTATGCGGAAAATGCGAAAGTATGAGCCAGATGATTGCAAATACCAGAACTATGCCTGACATTACCAGAGTTATCCTCTAAAATACGAATCGGAACATGCTTTTAATGACTGTTTCAGTGTGGTAACACATTACTACGAGATCCAAACCAGAAAAACCCCAGGATCGGGCCGACAAGAATGCGAGAAACGCGAAAGTACGAGCCACATGAGGGAAAATCCCAGACCTAACCCAGTCATAGTCGGCGTTATCCGCTAAAATATTAATCGCAACCAGGTTTAATCGACTGTTTCGTTGTGGACCCACATTACTACGGGATTCAAACCAGGAAGAACCCAGGATCTGGGCAACAAGTAAGCGAAAAATGCGAAAGAACGATCCAGATGAGGGCAAATCCCAGACCTAACCGAGACATAACCGGCGTTATCCTCTAAAATATTAATTGCAACCAGGTTTAATTAACTGTTTCAGTGTGGTACCACATTACTACGTGATCCAAATCAGAAAAAGCCCAGGATCTGGCCAACAAGTATGCGAAAAATGCGAAAGTACGATCCAGATGAGGGCAAATCCCAGACCTAACCGAGACATAACCGGCGTTATCCTCTAAAATATTATTCGCAACCAGGTGTAATTGACTGTTTCGGTGTGGTACCACATTACTACGTGGTCCAAGCCAGAAAAAGGCCAGGATCTGGCCAACAAGTATGCGAAAAACGCGAAAGTACGAGACAGATGAGGACAAATCCCAGACCTACCCGAGACATAACCGGCGTTATCCTCTAAAATATTAATCGCAACCAGTTTAATTGACTGTTTCGGTGTGGAACCTCATTACTACGGGATCCAAAACAGAAACAACCCAGGATCTGGTCAACAAGTATGCGACAAACGCGAAAGTATATGCCAGATGATTGCAAATACCAGAACTAACCCAGACATAACCGGCGTTATCCCCTAAAATATTAATCGCAACCAGGTTTAATTGACTGTTTCGGTGTGGTACCGCATTACTACGTGATCCAAACCAGAGAAAGGCCAGGATCTGGCCGACAAGTATGCGAAAAACGCGAATGTATGAGCCAGATGGGGGCAAATCCCAGACCTAACCGAGACATAACCTGCGTTATCCTCTAAAATATTAATCGCAACCAGGTTTAATTAACTGTTTCGGTGTGGTACCGCATTGCTACGTGATCCAAACCAGAAAGGGGCCAGGATCTGGCCAACAAGGATGCGAAAAAAGCGAAAGTACGAGCCAGATGTGGGCAAACCCCAGACCTACCCGAGACATAACCGGCGTTATCCTCTAAAATATTAATCGCAACCAGTTTAATTGACTGTTTCGGTGTGGAACCTCATTACTACGGGATCCAAAACAGAAAAAACCCAGGATCTGGCCAACAAGTATGCGACATACGCGAAAGTATATGCCAGATGGTTGCAAATACCAGAACTAACCCAGACATAACCGGCGTTATCCCCTAAAATATTAATCGCAACCAGGTTTAATTGACTGTTTCGGTGTGGTACCGCATTACTACGTGATCCAAACCAGAGAAAGGCCAGGATCTGGCCAACAAGTATGCGAAAAACGCGAATGTATGAGCCAGATGAGGGCAAATCCCAGACCAAACCGAGACATAACCGGCGTTATCCTCTAAAATATTAATCGCAACCAGGTTTAATTGACTGTTTCGGTGTGGTACCGCGTTACTACGTGATCCAAACCAGAAAAAGGCCATGATCTGGCCAACAAGTATGCGGAAAATGCGAAAGTATGAGCCAGATGATTGCAAATACCAGAACTATGCCTGACATTACCAGAGTTATCCTCTAAAATACGAATCGGAACATGCTTTTAATGACTGTTTCAGTGTGGTAACACATTACTACGAGATCCAAACCAGAAAAACCCCAGGATCGGGCCAACAAGAATGCGAGAAACGCGAAAGTACGAGCCACATGAGGGAAAATCCCAGACCTAACCCAGTCATAGCCGGCGTTATCCGCTAAAATATTAATCGCAACCAGGTTTAATTGACTGTTTCGTTGTGGACCCACATTACTACGGGATTCAAACCAGAAAGAACCCAGGATCTGGGCAACAAGTATGCGAAAAATGCGAAAGAACGATCCAGATGAGGGCAAATCCCAGACCTAACCGAGACATAACCGGCGTTAGCCTCTAAAATATTAATCGCAACCAGGTTCAATTGACTGTTTCGGTGTGGAACCACATTTCTACGTGATCCAAACCAGAAAAAGCCCAGGATCTGGCCAACAAGTAGGCGAAAAACGCGAAAGTATGAGCCAGATGCATGCAAATACCAGAACTATCCCAGGCACAACCAGCGTTATCCTCTAAAATATTATTCGCAACCAGGTTTAATTGACTGTTTCGGTGAGGTACCACATTACTACGTGGTCCAAGCCAGAAAAATGCCAGGATCTGGCCAACAAGAATGCGAAAAATGCGATAGTACGCGCCAGATGAGGGCAAATACCAGACCTAACCGAGACATTACCGGCATTACCCTCTAAAATATTAATCGCAACCAGATTTAATTGACTGTTTCGGTGTGGTACCGCATTACTACGTGATCCAAACCAGAAAAAGCCCAGGATCTGGCCAACAAGCAGGCGAAAAACGCGAAAGTATGTGCCAGATGTGGGCTAATCCCAGACCTAACCGAGACGTAACCGGCGTTATCCTCTAAAATATTAATCGCAACCATGTATAATTGACTGTTTCAGTGTGGTAACACATTACTACGAGATCCAAACCAGAAAAATCCCAGGATCGGGCCAACGAGAATGCGAGAAACACGAAAGTACGAGCCACATGAGGGAAAATCCCAGACCTAACCCAGACATAACCGGCGTTATCCGCTAAAATATTATTCGCAACCAGGTTTAATTGACTGTTTCGTTGTGGACCCACATTACTACGGGATCCAGACCAGAAAGAACCCAGGATCTGGCCAACAAGTATGCGAAAAATGCGAAAGAACGATCCAGATGAGGGAAAATCCCAGACCTAACCGAGACATAACCGGCGTTATCCTCTAAAATATTAATCGCAACCAGGTATAATTGACTGTTTCGGTGTGGTACCGCATTGCTACGATGATCCAAACCAGAAAGAGGCCAGGATCTGGCCAACAAGTATGCGAAAATTGCGAAAGTATGAGCCAGATGATAGCAAATGCCAGAACTATGCCTGACATTACCAGCGTTATCCTCTAAAATACGAATCGGCACATGATTTTAATGACTGTTTCAGTGTGGTAACACATTACTACGAGATCCAAACCTGAAAAATCCAAGGATCCGGCCAACAAGAATGCGAGAAACTCGAAAGTACGAGCCACATGAGGGAAAATCCCAGACCTAACCCAGACATAACCGGCGTTATCCGCTAAAATATTAATCGCAACCGGGTTTAATTGACTGTTTCGTTGTGGACCCACATTACTACGGGATCCAAACCAGAAAGAACCCAGGATCTGGCCAACAAGTATGCGAAAAATGCGAAAGAACGATCCAGATGAGGGCAAATCCCAGACCTAACCGAGACATAACCGGCATTAGCCTCTAAAATATTAATCGCAACCAGGTTCAAATGACTCTTTCGGTGTGGAACCACATTACTACGGGATCCAAACAAGAAAAAACCCAGGATCTGTTCAACAACTATGAGAAAAACGCGATAGTACGAGCCAGATGAGGGAAAATCCCAGACCTAACCGAGACGTAACCGGCGTTATCCCCTAAAATATTAATCGCAACCAGGTATAATTGACTGTTTCGGTGTGGTACCGCATTGCTACGATGATCCAAACCAGAAAGAGGCCAGGATCTGGCCAACAAGTATGCGAAAATTGCGAAAGTATGAGCCAGATGACGGCAAATCCCAGACCAAACCGAGACATAACCGGCGTTATCCTCTAAAATATTAATCGCAACCAGGTTTAATTGACTGTTTCGGTGTGGTACCGCATTACTACGTGATCCAAACCAGAAAAAGGCCATGATCTGGCCAACAAGTATGCGGAAAATGCGAAAGTATGAGCCAGATACCGCGTCGACCGTCGCGCGGGGGTGGGGGCGGTCCCGGGCGGGCAGGAACCTGCTTGGGGCGATTTGATGCGCCAGGCCCGGCAGTCCGTGTTGCTCGCGTGGCAGGAGCGGCTGGCTCTGCCAACCGCGGGGCACCGGACTGTCGGGGCTGTTCGGCCACTCCTGAAGGAGTGGCTGGACAGAGGCCATGGCAGCCTCACCTACCGGCTGGCACAGGTATTTTCCGGGCATGGCAGTTTCGGAAGATACCTGTGCCGGATAGGGAAGGAGCCGACGGCGCGTTGCTGCCACTGCGACGCTGAGCAGGACACGGCGGATCATACCCTGGAGATATGCCCCGCGTGGGAGGGGAACCGCCGTGTCCTGGTCGGCGTCGTCGGGCGGGATGTCTCGCTGCCGGGCGTGGTGCGCGCCATGCTCGGCAGCGAGGAGAAGTGGAGGGCCGTGGCCTCCTTCTGCGAGAACGTAATGTTGCAGAAGGAGGCCGCGGGGAGGGAGCGCGAGCTTCAGCGGCGCGCTGAGGCTCGCGCTCGTGCGGTGGCCCGAGGTCGTCGCCCGGTCGCGAGGCGTCGCGGGCGGCCACCTCGGCGTGGCGGATGACCTAGGCTGGGAGGGGGGTCCTGAGGAGACCCTCCTCCCGCCAGGCGGCGCCGGGTCGGACCGGTTGGGGGTAGGAGTGTCTCCCCCTACCGGTCCGACGCAAGGGGAGGCACCCTCGGCGGTCTGGTGCGGCCATGAACGCCCGGCCGCCGAGGGGTGGAAACGGGGTCGCGGGCGGTTGCGAGTTGGGGCTCGCAGCCGCCACTAAACGCGGCCCCGGGACGGATAGCGGCGGGATGGAGTGGCCCCGTCCCGCCGCTATGAGGCAGTGTGTCTACTGGGGGGACCGATTGTCCCCCCGGGGGATGGGCGCGAAAGCGCGGGCACGGGGAGGATACCGGAAGAATGCTTCGAGCGATTCCCGGTATCCTCCCAAAGCGTGCCGAAGGGTCACCGTGGGGTTTTTAGTGGGTAAGTCCCGCGCCTGTCGTTGTACAAGCGCGGGGAATCCCACACACCCCTCCCACCTCTCCCCAAGGAGGTGGGAGGGAGTCTTTCGAAGATTTTCCCCACGACAAAAAAAAAAAAAAAAAAAAAAGTATGAGCCAGATGATTGCAAATACCAGAACTATGCCTGACATTACCAGAGTTATCCTCTAAAATACGAATCGGAACATGCTTTTAATGACTGTTTCAGTGTGGTAACACATTACTACGAGATCCAAACCAGAAAAACCCCAGGATCGGGCCAACAAGAATGCGAGAAACGCGAAAGTACGAGCCACATGAGGGAAAATCCCAGACCTAACCCAGTCATAGTCGGCGTTAACCGCTAAAATATTAATCGCAACCAGGTTTAATTGACTGTTTCGTTGTGGACCCACATTACTACGGGATTCAAACCAGAAAGAACCCAGGATCTGGGCAACAAGTATGCGAAAAATGCGAAAGAACGATCCAGATGAGGGCAAATCCCAGAACTAACCGAGACATAACCGGCGTTATCCTCTAAAATATTAATTGCAACCAGGTTTAATTAACTGTTTCAGTGTGGTACCACATTACTACGTGATCCAAATAAGAAAAAGCCCAGGATCTGGCCAACAAGTATGCGAAAAATGCGAAAGTACGATCCAGATGAGGGCAAATCCCAGACCTAACCGAGACATAACCGGCGTTATCCTCTAAAATATTATTCGCAACCAGGTGTAATTGACTGTTTCGGTGTGGTACCACATTACTACGTGGTCCAAGCCAGAAAAAGGCCAGGATCTGGCCAACAAGTATGCGAAAAACGCGAAAGTACGAGACAGATGAGGACAAATCCCAGACCCACCCGAGACATAACCGGCGTTATCCTCTAAAATATTAATCGCAACCAGTTTAATTGACTGTTTCGGTGTGGAACCTCATTACTACGGGATCCAAAACAGAAAAAACCCAGGATCTGGTCAACAAGTATGCGACAAACGCGAAAGTATATGCCAGATGATTGCAA
Organism: Colletes latitarsis; assembly: GCF_051014445.1. Taxonomy (NCBI): domain Eukaryota; kingdom Metazoa; phylum Arthropoda; class Insecta; order Hymenoptera; family Colletidae; genus Colletes; species Colletes latitarsis. Next base: position 8,631,405 of record NW_027488368.1, on the reverse strand, counting down.
ATACCAGAACTAACCCAGACATAACCGGCGTTATCCCCTAAAATATTAATCGCAACCAGGTTTAATTGACTGTTTCGGTGTGATACCGCATTACTACGTGATCCAAACCAGAGAAAGGCCAGGATCTGGCCAACAAGTATGCGAAAAACGCGAATGTATGAGCCAGATGGGGGCAAATCCCAGACCTAACCGAGACATAACCTGCGTTATCCTCTAAAATATTAATCGCAACCAGGTTTAATTAACTGTTTCGGTGTGGTACCGCATTGCTACGTGATCCAAACCAGAAAGGGGCCAGGATCTGGCCAACAAGGATGCGAAAAAAGCGAAAGTACGAGCCAGATGTGGGCAAATCCCAGACCTACCCGAGACATAACCGGCGTTATCCTCTAAAATATTAATCGCAACCAGTTTAATTGACTGTTTCGGTGTGGAACCTCATTACTACGGGATCCAAAACAGAAAAAACCCAGGATCTGGCCAACAAGTATGCGACAAACGCGAAAGTATATGCCAGATGGTTGCAAATACCAGAACTAACCCAGACATAACCGGCGTTATCCCCTAAAATATTAATCGCAACCAGGTTTAATTGACTGTTTCGGTGTGGTACCGCATTACTACGTGATCCAAACCAGAAAAAGGCCATGATCTGGCCAACAAGTATGCGGAAAATGCGAAAGTATGAGCCAGATGATTGCAAATACCAGAACTATGCCTGACATTACCAGAGTTATCCTCTAAAATACGAATCGAAACATGCTTTTAATGACTGTTTCAGTGTGGTAACACATTACTACGAGATCCAAACCAGAAAAACCCCAGGATCGGGCCAACAAGAATGCGAGAAACGCGAAAGTACGAGCCACATGAGGGAAAATCCCAGACCTAACCCAGTCATAGCCGGCGTTATCCGCTAAAATATTAATCGCAACCAGGTTTAGTTGACTGTTTCGTTGTGGACCCACATTACTACGGGATTCAAACCAGAAAGAACCAAGGATCTGGGCAACAAGTATGCGAAAAATGCGAAAGAACGATCCAGATGAGGGCAAATCCCAGACCTAACCGAGACATAACCGGCGTTAGCCTCTAAAATATTAATCGCAACCAGGTTCAATTGACTGTTTCAGTGTGGAACCACATTACTACGGGATTCAAACAAGAAAAAACCCTGGATCTGTTCAACAACTATGAGAAAAACGCGAAAGTACGAGCCAGATGAGGGAAAATCCCAGACCTAACCGAGACGTAACCGGCGTTATCCCCTAAAATATTAATCGCAACCAGGTATAATTGACTGTTTCGGTGTGGTACCGCATTGCTACGATGATCCAAACCAGAAAGAGGCCAGGATCTGGCCAACAAGTATGCGAAAATTGCGAAAGTATGAACCAGATGATAGCAAATGCCAGAACTATGCCTGACATTACCAGCGTTATCCTCTAAAATACGAATCGGCACATGCTTTTAATGACTGTTTCAGTGTGGTAACACATTACTACGAGATCCAAACCAGAAAAATCCCAGGATCGGCCCAACAAGAATGCGAGAAACTCGAAAGTACGAGCCACATGAGGGAAAATCCCAGACCTAACCCAGACATAACCGGCGTTATCCGCTAAAATATTAATCGCAACCAGGTTTAATTGACTGTTTCGTTGTGGACCCACATTACTACGGGTTCCAAACCAGAAAGAACCCAGGATCTGGCCAACAAGTATGCGAAAAATGCGAAAGAACGATCCAGATGAGGGCAAATCCCAGACCTAACCGAGACATAACCGGCATTAGCCTCTAAAATATTAATCGCAACCAGGTTCAATTGACTGTTTCGGTGTGGTACCACATTACTACGTGGTCCAAGCCAGAAAAAGGCCACGATCTGGCCAACAAGAATGCGAAAAATGCGAAAGTACGCGCCAGATGAGGGCAAATACCAGACCTAACCGAGACATTACCGGCATTATCCTCTAAAATATTAATCGCAACCAGATTTAATTGACTGTTTCGGTGTGGTACCGCATTACTACGTGATCCAAACCAGAGAAAGCCCAGGATCTGGCCAACAAGTAGGCGAAAAACGCGGAAGTATGTGCCAGATGAGGGCTAATCCCAGACCTAACCGAGACATAACCGGCGTTATCCTCTAAAATATTAATCGCCACCAGGTATAATTGACTGTTTCAGTGTGGTACCACATTACTACGTGATCCCAACCAGAAAAGGGCCAGGGTCTGGCCAACAAGTATGCGAAAAATACGAAAGACCGAGCCAGATGTGGGCAAATACCAGACCTAACCGAGACATAACCGGCGTTATCCTCTAAAATATTAATCGCAACCAGGTTCAAATGACTGTTTCGGTGTGGAACCACATTACTACGGGATCCAAACAAGAAAAAACCCAGGATCTGTTCAACAACTATGAGAAAAACGCGATAGTACGAGCCAGATGAGGGAAAATCCCAGACCTAACCGAGACATAACCGGCGTTATCCTCTAAAATATTAATCGCAACCAGGTTTAATTGACTGTTTCGGTGTGGTACCGCATTACTACGTGATCCAAACCAGAAAGAGGCCAGGATCTGGCCAACAAGTATGCGAAAAATGCGAAAGTATGAGCCAGATGATTGCAAATACCAGAACTATGCCTGACATAACCAGCGTTATCCTCTAAAATACGAATCGGAACATGCTTTTAATGACTGTTTCAGTGTGGTAACACATTACTACGAGATCCAAACCAGAAAAATCCCAGGATCGGGCCAACAAGAATGCGAGAAACGCGAAAGTACGAGCCACATGAGGGAAAATCCCAGATCTAACCCAGACATAACCGGCGTTATCCGCTAAAATATTAATCGCAACCAGGTTTAATTGACTGTTTCGTTGTGGAACCACATTACTACGGGATCCAAACCGGAAAGAACCCAGGATCTGGCCAACAAGTATGCGAAAAATGCGAAAGAACGATCCAGATGAGGGCAAATCCCAGACCTAACCGAGACATAACCGGCGTTATCCTCTAAAATATTAATCGCAACCAGGTTTCATTGACTGCTTCGGTGTGGTACCGCATTACTACGTGATCCAAACCAGAAAAAGGCCATGATCTGGCCAACAGGTATGCGAAAAATGCGAAAGTATGAGCCAGATGATTGCAAATACCAGAACTATGCCTGACATAACCAGCGTTATCCTCTAAAATACGAATCGGAACATGCTTTTAATGACTGTTTCAGTGTGGTAACACATTACTACGAGATCCAAACCAGAAAAATCCCAGGATCGGGCCAACAAGAATGCGAGAAACGCGAAAGTACGAGCCACATGAGGGAAAATCCCAGATCTAACCCAGACATAACCGGCGTTATCCGCTAAAATATTAATCGCAACCAGGTTTAATTGACTGTTTCGTTGCGGAACCACATTACTACGGGATCCAAACCGGAAAGAACCCAGGATCTGGCCAACAAGTATGCGAAAAATGCGAAAGTACGATCCAGATGAGGGCAAATCCCAGACCTAACCGAGACATAACCGGCGTTATCCTCTAAAATATTAATTGCAACCAGGTTTAATTGACTGTTTCAGTGTGGTGCCACATTACTACGTGATCCAAACCAGAAAAAGCCCAGGATCTGGCCAACAAGTATGCGAAAAATGCGAAAGTATATGCCAGGTGATAGCATATACCAGAACAAACCCAGACATAACCAGCGTTATCCTCTAAAATACTAATCGGAACCAGCTTCTATTGACCGTTTCAGTGTGGTACCACATTACTACGTGATCCGAACCAGAAAAAGGCTAGGATCAGGCCATCAAGTAAGCGAAAAACGCGAAAGTACGAGCCACATGAGGGAAAATCCCAGACCTAACCCAGACATAACCGGCGTTATCCGCTAAAATATTAATCGCAACCAGGTTTAATTGTCTGTTTCGTTGTGGAACCACATTACTGCGGGATCCAAACCAGAAAAAACCCAGGATCTGGCCAACAAGTATGCGAAGAATGCGAAAGTACGAGCCAGATGAGGGCAAATACCATACCTAACCGAGACATTGCCGGCTTTATCCTCTAAATTATTAATCGGAACCAGGTTTAATTGACAGTTTCAGTGTGGTACCACTTCACTACGTGGTCCAAGCCAGCAGAAGGCCAGTATGTGGCCAACAAGTATGCGAAAACTGCGAAAGTACGAGCCAGTTGAGGGCAAATACCAGACCGAACCGAGACATAACCGGCGTTATCCACTAAAATATTATTCACAGCCAGGTTTAATTGACTGCTTCGGTGTGGTACCACATTACTACGTGGTCCAAGCCAGAAAAAGGCCAGGATCTGGCCAACAAGTATGCGAAAAACGCGAATGTATGAGCCAGATGGGGGCAAATCCCAGACCTAACCGAGACATAACCTGCGTTATCCTCTAAAATATTAATCGCAACCAGGTTTAATTAACTGTTTCGGTGTGGTACCGCATTGCTACGTGATCCAAACCAGAAAGAGGCCAGGATCTGGCCAACAAGGATGCGAAAAAAGCGAAAGTACGAGCCAGATGTGGGCAAATCCCAGACCTACCCGAGACATAACCGGCGTTATCCTCAAAAATATTAATCGCAACCAGTTTAATTGACTGTTTCGGTGTGGAACCTCATTACTACGGGATCCAAAACAGAAAAAGCCCAGGATCTGGCCAACAAGTATGCGACAAACGCGAAAGTATATGCCAGATGGTTGCAAATACCAGAACTAACCCAGACATAACCGGCGTTATCCCCTAAAATATTAATCGTAACCAGGTTTAATTGACTGTTTCGGTGTGGTACCGCATTACTACGTGATCCAAACCAGAGAAAGGCCAGGATCTGGCCAACAAGTATGCGAAAAACGCGAATGTATGAGCCAGATGAGGGCAAATCCCAGACCAAACCGAGACATAACCGGCGTTATCCTCTAAAATATTAATCGCAACCAGGTTTAATTGACTGTTTCGGTGTGGTACCGCATTACTACGTGATCCAAACCAGAAAAAGGCCATGATCTGGCCAACAAGTATGCGGAAAATGCGAAAGTATGAGCCAGATGATTGCAAATACCAGAACTATGCCTGACATTACCAGAGTTATCCTCTAAAATACGAATCGGAACATGCTTTTAATGACTGTTTCAGTGTGGTAACACATTACTACGAGATCCAAACCAGAAAAACCCCAGGATCGGGCCAACAAGAATGCGAGAAACGCGAAAGTACGAGCCACATGAGGGAAAATCCCAGACCTAACCCAGTCATAGCCGGCGTTATCCGCTAAAATATTAATCGCAACCAGGTTTAATTGACTGTTTCGTTGTGGACCCACATTACTACGGGATTCAAACCAGAAAGAACCCAGGATCTGGGCAACAAGTATGCGAAAAATGCGAAAGAACGATCCAGATGAGGGCAAATCCCAGACCTAACCGAGACATAACCGGCGTTATCCTCTAAAATATTAATTGCAACCAGGTTTAATTAACTGTTTCAGTATGGTACCACATTACTACGTGATCCAAACCAGAAAAAGCCCAGGATCTGGCCAACAAGTATGCGAAAAATGCGAAAGTACGATCCAGATGAGGGCAAATCCCAGACCTAACCGAGACATAACCGGCGTTATCCTCTAAAATATTATTCGCAACCAGGTGTAATTGACTGTTTCGGTGTGGTACCACATTACTACGTGGTCCATGCCAGAAAAAGGCCAGGATCTGGCCAACAAGTATGCGAAAAACGCGAAAGTACGAGACAGATGAGGACAAATCCCAGACCTACCCGAGACATAACCGGCGTTATCCTCTAAAATATTAATCGCAACCAGTTTAATTGACTGTTTCGGTGTGGTACCGCATTACTACGTGATCCAAACCAGAGAAAGGCCAGGATCTGGCCAACAAGTATGCGAAAAACGCGAATTGATGAGCCAGATGGGGGCAAATCCCAGACCTAACCGAGACATAACCAGCGTTATCCTCTAAAATATTAATCGCAACCAGGTTTAATTAACTGTTTCGGTGTGGTACCACATTACTGCGGCATCCAAACCAGAAAAAACCCAGTATCTGGCCAACAAGTATGCGAAAAATGCGAAAGTACGGTTCAGATGAGGGCAAATCCCAGACCTAACCGAGACATAACCGGCGCTATCCTCTAAAATATTAATCGCAACCAGGTTTAATTGACTGTTTCGGTGTGGTACTGCATTACTACGTGATCCAAACCAGAAAAAGCGCAGGATCTGGCCAACAAGTATGCGAAAAACGCGAATGTATGAGCCAGATGGTTGCAAATACCAGAACTAACTCAGACATAGCCAGCGTTATCCTCTAAAACACTGATCGCAACCAGCTTCTATTGACTGCTTCGGTGTGGTACCGCATTACTACGTGATCCAAACCAGAAAAAGGCCATGATCTGGCCAACAAGTATGCGAAAAATGCGAAAGTATGAGCCAGATGATTGCAAATACCAGAACTATGCCTGACATAACCAGCGTTATCCTCTAAAATACGAATCGGAACATGCTTTTAATGACTGTTTCAGTGTGGTAACACATTACTACGAGATCCAAACCAGAAAAATCCCAGGACCGGGCCAACAAGAATGCGAGAAACGCGAAAGTACGAGCCACATGAGGGAAAATCCCAGATCTAACCCAGACATAACCGGCGTTATCCGCTAAAATATTAATCGCAACCAGGTTTAATTGACTGTTTCGTTGCGGAACCACATTACTACGGGATCCAAACCGGAAAGAACCCAGGATCTGGCCAACAATTATGCGAAAAATGCGAAAGGACGATCCAGATGAGGGCAAATCCCAGACCTAACCGAGACATAACCGGCGTTATCCTCTAAAATATTAATTGCAACCAGGTTTAATTGACTGTTTCAGTGTGGTGCCACATTACTACGGGATCCAAGCTAGAAAAAGGCCAGGATCTGGCCAACAAGTATGCGAAAACTGCGAAAGTACGAGCCAGTTGAGGGCAAATACCAGACCTAACCGAGACATAACCGGCGTTATCCACTAAAATATTATTCACAGCCAGGTTTAATTGACTGCTTCGGTGTGGTAGCACATTACTACGGGATCCAAACCAGAAAAGGGCCAGGGTCTGGACAACAAGTATGCGAAAAATACGAAAGTCCGAGCCAGATGTGGGCAAATACCAGACCTAACCGAGACATAACCGGCGTTATCCTCTAAAATATTAATCGCAACCAGGTTCAATTGACTGTTTCGGTGTGGAACCACATTACTACGGGATCCAAACCAGAAAAAACCCAGGATCTGGCCAACAAGTATGCGAAAAATGCGAAAGTACGAGCCAGATGAGGGCAAATACCATACCTAACCGAGACATTGCCGGCTTTATCCTCTAAATTATTAATCGGAACCAGGTTTAATTGACAGTTTCAGTGTGGTACCACTTCACTACGTGGTCCAAGCCAGCAGAAGGCCAGTATGTGGCCAACAAGTATGCGAAAACTGCGAAAGTACGAGCCAGTTGAGGGCAAATACCAGACCTAACCGAGACATAACCGGCGTTATCCACTAAAATATTATTCACAGCCAGGTTTAATTGACTGCTTCGGTGTGGTACCACATTACTACGTGGTCCAAGCCAGAAAAAGGCCAGGATCTGGCCAACAAGTATGCGAAAAACGCGAATGTATGAGCCAGATGGGGGCAAATCCCAGACCTAACCGAGACATAACCTGCGTTATCCTCTAAAATATTAATCGCAACCAGGTTTAATTAACTGTTTCGGTGTGGTACCGCATTGCTACGTGATCCAAACCAGAAAGAGGCCAGGATCTGGCCAACAAGGATGCGAAAAAAGCGAAAGTACGAGCCAGATGTGGGCAAATCCCAGACCTACCCGAGACATAACCGGCGTTATCCTCAAAAATATTAATCGCAACCAGTTTAATTGACTGTTTCGGTGTGGAACCTCATTACTACGGGATCCAAAACAGAAAAAACCCAGGATCTGGCCAACAAGTATGCGACAAACGCGAAAGTATATGCCAGATGGTTGCAAATACCAGAACTAACCCAGACATAACCGGCGTTATCCCCTAAAATATTAATCGTAACCAGGTTTAATTGACTGTTTCGGTGTGGTACCGCATTACTACGTGATCCAAACCAGAGAAAGGCCAGGATCTGGCCAACAAGTATGCGAAAAACGCGAATGTATGAGCCAGATGAGGGCAAATCCCAGACCAAACCGAGACATAACCGGCGTTATCCTCTAAAATATTAATCGCAACCAGGTTTAATTGACTGTTTCGGTGTGGTACCGCATTACTACGTGATCCAAACCAGAAAAAGGCCATGATCTGGCCAAAAAGTATGCGGAAAATGCGAAAGTATGAGCCAGATGATTGCAAATACCAGAACTATGCCTGACATTACCAGAGTTATCCTCTAAAATACGAATCGGAACGTGCTTTTAATGACTGTTTCAGTGTGGTAACACATTACTACGAGATCCAAACCAGAAAAACCCCAGGATCGGGCCAACAAGAATGCGAGAAACGCGAAAGTACGAGCCACATGAGGGAAAATCCCAGACCTAACCCAGTCATAGCCGGCGTTATCCGCTAAAATATTAATCGCAACCAGATTTAATTGACTGTTTCGTTGTGGACCCACATTACTACGGGATTCAAACCAGAAAGAACCCAGGATCTGGGCAACAAGTATGCGAAAAATGCGAAAGAACGATCCAGATGAGGGCAAATCCCAGACCTAACCGAGACATAACCGGCGTTATCCTCTAAAATATTAATTGCAACCAGGTTTAATTAACTGTTTCAGTATGGTACCATATTACTACGTGATCCAAACCAGAAAAAGCCCAGGATCTGGCCAACAAGTATGCGAAAAATGCGAAAGTACGATCCAGATGAGGGCAAATCCCAGACCTAACCGAGACATAACCGGCGTTATCCTCTAAAATATTATTCGCAACCAGGTGTAATTGACTGTTTCGGTGTGGTACCACATTACTACGTGGTCCAAGCCAGAAAAAGGCCAGGATCTGGCCAACAAGTATGCGAAAAATGCGAAAGTACGATCCAGATGAGGGCAAATCCCAGACCTAACCGAGACATAACCGGCGTTATCCTCTAAAATATTATTCGCAACCAGGTGTAATTGACTGTTTCGGTGTGGTACCACATTACTACGTGGTCCATGCCAGAAAAAGGCCAGGATCTGGCCATCAAGTATGCGAAAAACGCGAAAGTACGAGACAGATGAGGACAAATCCCAGACCTACCCGAGACATAACCGGCGTTATCCTCTAAAATATTAATCGCAACCAGTTTAATTGACTGTTTCGGTGTGGAACCTCATTACTACGGGATCCAAAACAGAAAAAACCCAGGATCTGGCCAACAAGTATGCGACAAACGCGAAAGTATGTGCCAGATGATTGCAAATACCAGAACTAACCCAGACATAACCGGCGTTATCCCCTAAAATATTAATCGCAACGAGGTTTAATTGACTGTTTCGGTGTGGTACCGCATTACTACGTGATCCAAACCAGAGAAAGGCCAGGATCTGGCCAACAAGTATGCGAAAAACGCGAATGTATGAGCCAGATGGGGGCAAATCCCAGACCTAACCGAGACATAACCAGCGTTATCCTCTAAAATATTAATCGCAACCAGGTTTAATTAACTGTTTCGGTGTGGTACCACATTACTGCGGCATCCAAACCAGAAAAAACCCAGTATCTGGCCAACAAGTATGCGAAAAATGCGAAAGTACGGTTCAGATGAGGGCAAATCCCAGAGCTAACCGAGACATAACCGGCGCTATCCTCTAAAATATTAATCGCAACCAGGTTTAATTGACTGTTTCGGTGTGGTACTGCATTACTACGTGATCCAAACCAGAAAAAGCGCAGGATCTGGCCAACAAGTATGCGAAAAACGCGAATGTATGAGCCAGATGATTGCAAATACCAGAACTAACTCAGACATAACCAGCGTTATCCTCTAAAACACTGATCGCAACCAGCTTCTATTGACTGTTTCAGTGTGGCACCACATTACTACGTGATCCAAACCAGAAAGAGGCCCTGATCTGGCCAACAAGTATGCGAAAAATGCGAAAGTATGAGCCAGATGATTGCAAATACCAGAACTATGCCTGACATAACCAGCGTTATCCTCTAAAATACGAATCAGAACGTGCTTTTAATGACTGTTTCAGTGTGGTACCTCATTACTACGTGATCCAAACCAGAAAAAGGCCAGGATCTGGCCAAAAAGTATGCGAAACATGCGAAAGTACGAGCCAGATGAGGGCAAACACCAGACCTAACCGAGACATAACCGGCGTTATCCTCTAAAATATTAATCGCAACCAGGTTCAATCGACTGTTTCGGTGTGGAACCACATTACTACGGGATCCAAACCAGAAAAAACCCAGGATCTGGCCAACAACTATGAGAAAAACGCGAAAGTATGAGCCAGATGATTGCAAATACCAGAACTATCCCAGGCATAACCAGCGTTATCCTCTAAAATATTATTCGCAACCAGGTTTAATTGACTGTTTCGGTGTGGTACCACATTACTACGTGGTCCAAGCTAGAAAAAGGCCAGGATCTGGCCAACAAGTATGCGAAAAACGCGAAAGTATGTGCCAGATGAGGGCTAATCCCACACCTAACCGAGACATAACCGGCGTTATCCTCTAAAATATTAATCGCAACCATGTATAATTGACTGTTTCAGTGTGGTAGCACATTACTACGGGATCCAAACCAGAAAAGGGCCAGGGTCTGGACAACAAGTATGCGAAAAATACGAAAGTCCGAGCCAGATGTGGGCAAATACCAGACCTAACCGAGACATAACCGGCGTTATCCTCTAAAATATTAATCGCAACCAGGTTCAATTGACTGTTTCGGTGTGGAACCACATTACTACGGGATCCAAACAAGAAAATACCCTGGATCTGTTCAACAACTATGAGAAAAACGCGAAAGTACGAGCCAGATGATGGAAAATCCCAGACCTAACCGAGACGTAACCGGCGTTATCCCCTAAAATATTAATCGCAACCAGGCATAATTGACTGTTTCGGTGTGGTACCGCATTGCTACGATGATCCAAACCAGAAAGAGGCCAGGATCTGGCCAACAAGTATGCGAAAATTGCGAAAGTATGAGCCAGATGATTGCAAATACCAGAACTAACCCAGACATAACCAGCGTTATCCTCTAAAATATTAATCGCAACCAGGTTTAATTGACTGTTTCGGTGTGGTACTGCACTACTACGTGATCCAGACCAGAAAAAGGCCAGGATCTGGCCAACAAGTATGCGCAAAATGCGAAAGTACGAGCCAGATGAGGGCAAATCCCAGACCAAACCGAGACATAACCGGCGTTATCCTCTAAAATATTAATCGCAACCAGGTTTAATTGACTGTTTCGATGTGTGGTACCGCATTACTACGTGATCCAAACCAGAAAAAGGCCATGATCTGGCCAACAAGTATGCGAAAAATGCGAAAGTATGAGCCAGATGATAGCAAATGCCAGAACTATGCCTGACATTACCAGCGTTATCCTCTAAAATACGAATCGGCACATGCTTTTAATGACTGTTTCAGTGTGGTAACACATTACTACGAGATCCAAAACAGAAAAATCCCAGGATCGGGCCAACAAGAATGCGAGAAACTCGAAAGTACGAGCCACATGAGGGAAAATCCCAGACCTAACCCAGACATAACCGGCGTTATCCGCTAAAATATTAATCGCAACCAGGTTTAATTGACTGTTTCGTTTTGGACCCACATTACTACGGGATCCAAACCAGAAAGAACCCAGGATCTGGCCATCAAGTAGGCGAAAAATGCGAAAGAACGATCCAGATGAGGGCAAATCCCAGACCTAACCGAGACATAACCGGCGTTATCCTCTAAAATATTAATCGCAACCAGGTTTCATTGACTGCTTCGGTGTGGTACCGCATTACTACGTGATCCAAACCAGAAAAAGGCCATGATCTGGCCAACAAGTATGCGAAAAATGCGAAAGTATGAGCCAGATGATTGCAAATACCAGAACTATGCCTGACATAACCAGCGTTATCCTCTAAAATACGAATCGGAACATGCTTTTAATGACTGTTTCAGTGTGGCAACACATTACTACGAGATCCAAACCAGAAAAATCCCAGGATGGGGCCAACAAGAATGCGAGAAACGCGAAAGTACGAGCCACATGAGGGAAAATCCCAGATCTAACCCAGACATAACCGGCGTTATCCGCTAAAATATTAATCGCAACCAGGTTTAATTGACTGTTTCGTTGCGGAACCACATTACTACGGGATCCAAACCGGAAAGAACCCAGGATCTGGACAACAAGTATGCGAAAAATGCGAAAGAACGATCCAGATGAGGGCAAATCCCAGACCTAACCGAGACATAACCGGCGTTATCCTCTAAAATATTAATTGCAACCAGGTTTAATTGGCTGTTTCAGTGTGGTGCCACATTACTACGTGATCCAAACCAGAAAAAGCCCAGGATCTGGCCAACAAGTATGCGAAAAATGCGGAAGTATATGCCAGATGATAGCACATACCAGAACAAACCCAGACATAACCAGCGTTATCCTCTAAAATACTAATCGGAACCAGCTTCTATTGACCGTTTCAGTGTGGTACCACATTACTACGTGATCCGAACCAGAAAAAGGCTAGGATCAGGCCATCAAGTAAGCGAAAAACGCGAAAGTACGAGCCACATGAAGGAAAATCCCAGACCTAACCCAGACATAACCGGCGTTATCCGCTAAAATATTAATCGCAACCAGGTTTAATTGTCTGTTTCGTTGTGGAAACACATTACTGCGGGATCCAAACCAGAAAAAACCCAGGATCTGGCCAACAAGTATGCGAAAAGTGCGAATGTACGAGCCAGATGAGGGCAAATACCATACCTAACCGAGACATTGCCGGCTTTATCCTCTAAATTATTAATCGGAACCAGGTTTAATTGACAGTTTCAGTGTGGTACCACTTCACTACGTGGTCCAAGCCAGCAGAAGGCCAGTATGTGGCCAACAAGTATGCGAAAACTGCGAAAGTACGAGCCAGTTGAGGGCAAATACCAGACCTAACCGAGACATAACCGGCGTTATCCACTAAAATATTACTCACAGCCAGGTTTAATTGACTGCTTCGGTGTGGTACCACATTACTACGTGGTCCAAGCCAGAAAAAGGCCAGGATCTGGCCAACAAGTATGCGAAAAACGCGAATGTATGAGCCAGATGGGGGCAAATCCCAGACCTAACCGAGACATAACCTGCGTTATCCTCTAAAATATTAATCGCAACCAGGTTTAATTTACTGTTTCGGTGTGGTTCCGCATTGCTACGTGATCCAAACCAGAAGGAGGCCAGGATCTGGCCAACAAGGATGCGAAAAAAGCGAAAGTACGAGCCAGATGTGGGCAAATCCCAGACCTACCCGAGACATAACCGGCGTTATCCTCTAAAATATTAATCGCAACCAGTTTAATTGACTGTTTCGGTGTGGAACCTCATTACTACGGGATCCAAAACAGAAAAAACCCAGGATCTGGCCAACAAGTATGCGACAAACGCGAAAGTATATGCCAGATGGTTGCAAATACCAGAACTAACCCAGACATAACCGGCGTTATCCCCTAAAATATTAATCGCAACCAGGTTTAATTGACTGTTTCGGTGTGGTACCGCATTACTACGTGATCCAAACCAGAGAAAGGCCAGGATCTGGCCAACAAGTATGCGAAAAACGCGAATGTATGAGCCAGATGAGGGCAAATCCCAGACCAAACCGAGACATAACCGGCGTTATCCTCTAAAATATTAATCGCAACCAGGTTTAATTGACTGTTTCGGTGTGGTACCGCATTACTACGTGATCCAAACCAGAAAAAGGCCATGATCTGGCCAACAAGTATGCGGAAAATGCGAAAGTATGAGCCAGATGATTGCAAATACCAGAACTATGCCTGACATTACCAGAGTTATCCTCTAAAATACGAATCGGAACATGCTTTTAATGACTGTTTCAGTGTGGTAACACATTACTACGAGATCCAAACCAGAAAAACCCCAGGATCGGGCCAACAAGAATGCGAGAAACGCGAAAGTACGAGCCACATGAGGGAAAATCCCAGACCTAACCCAGTCATAGCCGGCGTTATCCGCTAAAATATTAATCGCAACCAGGTTTAATTGACTGTTTCGTTGTGGACCCACATTACTACGGGATTCAAACCAGAAAGAAGCCAGGATCTGGGCAACAAGTATGCGAAAAATGCGAAAGAACGATCCAGATGAGGGCAAATCCCAGACCTAACCGAGACATAACCGGCGTTATCCTCTAAAATATTAATTGCAACCAGGTTTAATTAACTGTTTCAGTATGGTACCACATTACTACGTGATCCAAACCAGAAAAAGCCCAGGATCTGGCCAACAAGTATGCGAAAAATGCGAAAGTACGATCCAGATGAGGGCAAATCCCAGACCTAACCGAGACATAACCGGCGTTATCCTCTAAAATATTATTCGCAACCAGGTGTAATTGACTGTTTCGGTGTGGTACCACATTACTACGTGGTCCAAGCCAGAAAAAGGCCAGGATCTGGCCAACAAGTATGCGAAAAATGCGAAAGTACGATCCAGATGAGGGCAAATCCCTGACCTAACCGAGACATAACCGGCGTTATCCTCCAAAATATTATTCGCAACCAGGTGTAATTGACTGTTTCGGTGTGGTACCACATTACTACGTGGTCCATGCCAGAAAAAGGCCAGGATCCGGCCAACAAGTATGCGAAAAACGCGAAAGTACGAGACAGATGAGGACAAATCCCAGACCTACCCGAGACATAACCGGCGTTATCCTCTAAAATATTAATCGCAACCAGTTTAATTGACTGTTTCGGTGTGGAACCTCATTACTACGGGATACAAAACAGAAAAAACCCTGGATCTGCTCAACAACTATGAGAAAAACGCGATAGTACGAGCCAGATGAGGGAAAATCCCAGACCTAACCGAGACGTAACCGGCGTTAGCCTCTAAAATATTAATCGCAACCAGGTTCAAATGACTCTTTCGGTGTGGAACCACATTACTACGGGATCCAAACAAGAAAAAACCCAGGATCTGTTCAACAACTATGAGAAAAACGCGATAGTACGAGCCAGATGAGGGAAAATCCCAGACCTAACCGAGACATAACCGGCATTAGCCTCTAAAATATTAATCGCAACCAGGTTCAAATGACTCTTTCGGTGTGGAACCACATTACTACGGGATCCAAACAAGAAAAAACCCAGGATCTGTTCAACAACTATGAGAAAAACGCGATAGTACGAGCCAGAGGAGGGAAAATCCCAGACCTAACCGAGACGTAACCGGCGTTATCCCCTAAAATATTAATCGCAACCAGGTATAATTGACTGTTTCGGTGTGGTACCGCATTGCTACGATGATCCAAACCAGAAAGAGGCCAGGATCTGGCCAACAAGTATGCGAAAATTGCGAAAGTATGAGCCAGATGAGGGCAAATCCCAGACCAAACCGAGACATAACCGGCGTTATCCTCTAAAATATTAATCGCAACCAGGTTTAATTGACTGTTTCGGTGTGGACCCACATTACTACGGGATCCAAACCAGAAAGAACCCAGGATCTGGCCAACAAGTATGCGAAAAATGCGAAAGAACGATCCAGATGAGGGCAAATCCCAGACCTAACCGAGACATAACCGGCATTAGCCTCTAAAATATTAATCGCAACCAGGTTCAAATGATTCTTTCGGTGTGGAACCACATTACTACGGGATCCAAACAAGAAAAAACCCAGGATCTGTTCAACAACTATGAGAAAAACGCGATAGTACGAGCCAGATGAGGGCAAATCCCAGACCTAACCGAGACATAACCGGCGTTATCCTCTAAAATATTATTCGCAACCAGGTTTAATTGACTGTTTCGGTGTGGTACCGCATTACTACGTGATCCAAACCAGAGAAAGGCCAGGATCTGGCCAACAAGTATGCGAAAAACGCGAATGTACGAGCCAGATGTGGGCAAATCCCAGACCTACCCGAGACATAACCGGCGTTATCCTCTAAAATATTAATCGCAACCAGTTTAATTGACTGTTTCGGTGTGGAACCTCATTACTACGGGATCCAAAACAGAAAAAACCCAGGATCTGGCCAACAAGTATGCGACAAACGCGAAAGTATATGCCAGATGGTTGCAAATACCAGAACAAACCCAGACATAACCGGCGTTATCCCCTAAAATATTAATCGCAACCAGGTTTAATTGACTGTTTCGGTGTGGTACCGCATTACTACGTGATCCAAACCAGAGAAAGGCCAGGATCTGGCCAACAAGTATGCGAAAAACGCGAATGTATGAGCCAGATGAGGGCAAATCCCAGACCAAACCGAGACATAACCGGCGTTATCCTCTAAAATATTAATCGCAACCAGGTTTAATTGACTGTTTCGGTGTGGTACCGCATTACTACGTGATCCAAACCAGAAAAAGGCCATGATCTGGCCAACAAGTATGCGGAAAATGCGAAAGTATGAGCCAGATGATTGCAAATACCAGAACTATGCCTGACATTACCAGCGTTATCCTCTAAAATACGAATCGGCACATGCTTTTAATGACTGTTTCAGTGTGGTAACACATTACTACGAGATCCAAACCAGAAAAATCCCAGGATCGGGCCAACAAGAATGCGAGAAACGCGAAAGTACGAGCCACATGAGGGAAAATCCCAGACCTAACCCAGACATAACCGGCGTTATCCGCTAAAATATTAATCGCAACCAGGTTTAATTGACTGTTTCGTTGTGGACCCACATTACTACGGGTTCCAAACCAGAAAGAACCCAGGATCTGGCCAACAAGTATGCGAAAAATGCGAAAGACCGATCCAGATGAGGGCAAATCCCAGACCTAACCGAGACATAACCGACATTAGCCTCTAAAATATTAATCGCAACCAGGTTCAATTGACTGTTTCGGTGTGGTACCACATTACTACGTGGTCCAAGCCAGAAAAAGGCCACGATCTGGCCAACAAGAATGCGAAAAATGCGAAAGTACGCGCCAGATGAGGGCAAATACCAGACCTAACCGAGACATTACCGGCATTATCCTCTAAAATATTAATCGCAACCAGATTTAATTGACTGTTTCGGTGTGGTACCGCATTACTACGTGATCCAAACCAGAGAAAGCCCAGGATCTGGCCAACAAGTAGGCGAAAAACGCGAAAGTATGTGCCAGATGAGGGCTAATCCCAGACCTAACCGAGACATAACCGGCGTTATCCTCTAAAATATTAATCGCAACCAGGTATAATTGACTGTTTCAGTGTGGTACCACATTACTACGTGATCCCAACCAGAAAAAACCCAGGATCTGGCCAACAAGAATGCGAGAAACGCGAAAGTACGAGCCACATGAGGGAAAATCCCAGACCTAACCCAGTCATAGCCGGCGTTATCCGCTAAAATATTAATCGCAACCAGGTTTAATTGACTGTTTCGTTGTGGACCCACATTACTACGGGATTCAAACCAGAAAGAACCCAGGATCTGGGCAACAAGTATGCGAAAAATGCGAAAGAACGATCCAGATGAGGGCAAATCCCAGACCTAACCGAGACATTACCGACGTTATCCTCTAAAATATTAATTGCAACCAGGTTTAATTAACTGTTTCAGTGTGGTACCACATTACTACGTGATCCAAATCAGAAAAAGCCCAGGATCTGGCCAACAAGTATGCAAAAAATGCGAAAGTACGATCCAGATGAGGGCAAATCCCAGACCTAACCGAGACATAACCGGCGTTATCCTCTAAAATATTATTCGCAACCAGGTGTAGTTGACTGTTTCGGTGTGGTACCACATTACTACGTGGTCCAAGCCAGAAAAAGGCCAGGATCTGGCCAACAAGTATGCGAAAAACGCGAAAGTACGAGACAGATGAGGACAAATCCCAGACCTACCCGAGACATAACCGGCGTTATCCTCTAAAATATTAATCGCAACCAGTTTAATTGACTGTTTCGGTGTGGAACCTCATTACTACGGGATCCAAAACAGAAAAAACCCAGGATCTGGTCAACAAGTATGCGACAAACGCGAAAGTATATGCCAGATGATTGCAAATACCAGAACTAACCCAGACATAACCGGCGTTATCCCCTAAAATATTAATCGCAACCAGGTTTAATTGACTGTTTCGGTGTGGTACCGCATTACTACGTGATCCAAACCAGAGAAAGGCCAGGATCTGGCCAACAAGTATGCGAAAAACGCGAATGTATGAGCCAGATGGGGGCAAATCCCAGACCTAACCGAGACATAACCAGCGTTATCCTCTAAAATATTAATCGCAACCAGGTTTAATTAACTGTTTCGGTGTGGTACCGCATTACTACGTGATCCAAACCAGAAAGAGGCCAGGATCTGGCCAACAAGGATGCGAAAAGCGAAAGAACGATCCAGATGAGGGCAAATCCCAGACCTAACCGAGACATAACCGGCGTTATCCTCTAAAATATTAATTGCAACCAGGTTTAATTAACTGTTTCAGTGTGGTACCACATTACTACGTGATCCAAATCAGAAAAAGCCCAGGATCTGGCCAACAAGTATGCGAAAAATGCGAAAGTACGATCCAGATGAGGGCAAATCCCAGACCTAACCGAGACATAACCGGCGTTATCCTCTAAAATATTATTCGCAACCAGGTGTAATTGACTGTTTCGGTGTGGTACCACATTACTACGTGGTCCAAGCCAGAAAAAGGCCAGGATCTGGCCAACAAGTATGCGAAAAATGCGAAAGTACGATCCAGATGAGGGCAAATCCCAGACCTAACCGAGACATAACCGGCGTTATCCTCTAAAATATTATTCGCAACCAGGTGTAATTGACTGTTTCGGTGTGGTACCACATTACTACGTGGTCCAAGCCAGAAAAAGGCCAGGATCTGGCCAACAAGTATGCGAAAAACGCGAAAGTACGAGACAGATGAGGACAAATCCCAGACCTACCCGAGACATAACCGGCGTTATCCTCTAAAATATTAATCGCAACCAGTTTAATTGACTGTTTCGGTGTGGAACCTCATTACTACGGGATCAAAAACAGAATAAACCCAGGATCTGGCCAACAAGTATGCGACAAACGCGAAAGTATATGCCAGATGATTGCAAATACCAGAACTAACCCAGACATAACCGGCGTTATCCCCTAAAAT
Organism: Colletes latitarsis; assembly: GCF_051014445.1. NCBI lineage: Eukaryota > Metazoa > Arthropoda > Insecta > Hymenoptera > Colletidae > Colletes > Colletes latitarsis. The sequence continues at coordinate 8,612,008 of NW_027488368.1, read as the reverse complement.
ATTAATCGCAACCAGGTTTAATTGACTGTTTCGGTGTGGTACCGCATTACTACGTGATCCAAACCAGAGAAAGGCCAGGATCTGGCCAACAAGTATGCGAAAAACGCGAATGTATGAGCCAGATGGGGGCAAATCCCAGACCTAACCGTGACATAACCAGCATTATCCTCTAAAATATTAATCGCAACCAGGTTTAATTAACTGTTTCGGTGTGGTACCGCATTACTACGTGATCCAAACCAGAAAGAGGCCAGGATCTGGCCAACAAGTATGCGAAAAATGCGAAAGTATGAGCCAGATGATTGCAAATACCAGAACTATGCCTGACATAACCAGCGTTATCCTCTAAAATACGAATCGGAACATGCTTTTAATGACTGTTTCAGTGTGGTAACACATTACTACGAGATCCAAACCAGAAAAATCCCAGGATCGGGCCAACAAGAATGCGAGAAACGCGAAAGTACGAGCCACATGAGGGAAAATCCCAGATCTTACCCAGATATAACCGGCGTTATCCGCTAAAATATTAATCGCAACCAGGTTTAATTGACTGTTTCGTTGTGGAACCACATTACTACGGGATCCAAACCGGAAAGAACCCAGGATCTGGCCAACAAGTATGCGAAAAATGCAAAAGAACGATCCAGATGAGGGCAAATCCCAGACCTAACCGAGACATAACCGGCGTTATCCTCTAAAATATTAATCGCAACCAGGTTTAATTAACTGTTTCGGTGTGGTACCGCATTACTACGTGATCCAAACCAGAAAGAGGCCAGGATCTGTCCAACAAGTATGCGAAAAATGCGAAAGTATGAGCCAGATGATTGCAAATACCAGAACTATGCCTGACATAACCAGCGTTATCCTCTAAAATACGAATCGGAACATGCTTTTAATGACTGTTTCAGTGTGGTAACACATTACTACGAGATCCAAACCAGAAAAATCCCAGGATCGGGCCAACAAGAATGCGAGAAACGCGAAAGTACGAGCCACATGAGGGAAAATCCCAGATCTAACCCAGACATAACCGGCGTTATCCGCTAAAATATTAATCGCAACCAGGTTTAATTGACTGTTTCGTTGTGGAACCACATTACTACGGGATCCAAACCGGAAAGAACCCAGGATCTGGCCAACAAGTATGCGAAAAATGCGAAAGAACGATCCAGATGAGGGCAAATCCCAGACCTAACCGAGACATAACCGGCGTTATCCTCTAAAATATTAATCGCAACCAGGTTTCATTGACTGCTTCGGTGTGGTACCGCATTACTACGTGATCCAAACCAGAAAAAGGCCATGATCTGGCCAACAAGTATGCGAAAAATGCGAAAGTATGAGCCAGATGATTGCAAATACCAGAACTATGCCGGACATAACCAGCGTTATCCTCTAAAATACGAATCGGAACATGCTTTTAATGACTGTTTCAGTGTGGTAACACATTACTACGAGATCCAAACCAGAAAAATCCCAGGATCGGGCCAACAAGAATGCGAGAAACGCGAAAGTACGAGCCACATGAGGGAAAATCCCAGATCTAACCCAGACATAACCGGCGTTATCCGCTAAAATATTAATCGCAACCAGGTTTAATTGACTGTTTCGTTGCGGAACCACATTACTACGGGATCCAAACCGGAAAGAACCCAGGATCTGGCCAACAAGTATGCGAAAAATGCGAAAGAACGATCCAGATGAGGGCAAATCCCAGACCTAACCGAGACATAACCGGCGTTATCCTCTAAAATATTAATTGCAACCAGGTTTAATTGACTGTTTCAGTGTGGTGCCACATTACTACGTGATCCAAACCAGAAAAAGCCCAGGATCTGGCCAACAAGTATGCGAAAAATGCGAAAGTATATGCCAGATGATAGCATATACCAGAACAAACCCAGACATAACCAGCGTTATCCTCTAAAATACTAATCGGAACCAGCTTCTATTGACCGTTTCAGTGTGGTATCACATTACTACGTGATCCGAACCAGAAAAAGGCTAGGATCAGGCCATCAAGTAAGCGAAAAACGCGAAAGTACGAGCCACATGAGGGAAAATCCCAGACCTAACCCAGACATAACCGGCGTTATCCGCTAAAATATTAATCGCAACCAGGTTTAATTGTCTGTTTCGTTGTGGAACCACATTACTGCGGGATCCAAACCAGAAAAAACCCAGGATCTGGCCAACAAGTATGCGAAAAATGCGAAAGTACGAGCCAGATGAGGGCAAATACCATACCTAACCGAGACATTGCCGGCTTTATCCTCTAAATTATTAATCGGAACCAGGTTTAATTGACAGTTTCAGTGTGGTACCACTTCACTACGTGGTCCAAGCCAGCAGAAGGCCAGTATGTGGCCAACAAGTATGCGAAAACAGCGAAAGTACGAGCCAGTTGAGGGCAAATACCAGACCTAACCGAGACATAACCGGCGTTATCCTCCAAAATATTATTCGCAACCAGGTGTAATTGACTGTTTCGGTGTGGTACCACATTACTACGTGGTCCAAGCCAGAAAAAGGCCAGGATCTGGCCAACAAGTATGCGAAAAATGCGAAAGTACGATCCAGATGAGGGCAAATCCCAGACCTAACCGAGACATAACCGGCGTTATCCTCCAAAATATTATTCGCAACCAGGTGTAATTGACTGTTTCGGTGTGGTACCACATTACTACGTGGTCCAAGCCAGAAAAAGGCCAGGATCTGGCCAACAAGTATGCGAAAAATGCGAAAGTACGATCCAGATGAGGGCAAATCCCAGACCTAACCGAGACATAACCGGCGTTATCCTCTAAAATATTATTCGCAACCAGGTGTAATTGACTGTTTCGGTGTGGTACCACATTACTACGTGGTCCATGCCAGAAAAAGGCCAGGATCTGGCCAACAAGTATGCGAAAAACGCGAAAGTACGAGACAGATGAGGACAAATCCCAGACCTACCCGAGACATAACCGGCGTTATCCTCTAAAATATTAATCGCAACCAGTTTAATTGACTGTTTCGGTGTGGAACCTCATTACTACGGGATCCAAAACAGAAAAAACCCAGGATCTGGCCAACAAGTATGCGACAAACGCGAAAGTATATGCCAGATGATTGCAAATACCAGAACTAACCCAGACATAACCGGCGTTATCCCCTAAAATATTAATCGCAACGAGGTTTAATTGACTGTTTCGGTGTGGTACCGCATTACTACGTGATCCAAACCAGAGAAAGGCCAGGATCTGGCCAACAAGTATGCGAAAAACGCGAATGTATGAGCCAGATGGTGGCAAATCCCAGACCTAACCGAGACATAGCCAGCGTTATCCTCTAAAATATTAATCGCAACCAGGTTTAATTAACTGTTTCGGTGTGGTACCACATTACTGCGGCATCCAAACCAGAAAAAACCCAGTATCTGGCCAACAAGTATGCGAAAAATGCGAAAGTACGGTTCAGATGAGGGCAAATCCCAGACCTAACCGAGACATAACCGGCGCTATCCTCTAAAATATTAATCGCAACCAGGTTTAATTGACCGTTTCGGTGTGGTACTGCATTACTACGTGATCCAAACCAGAAAAAGCGCAGGATCTGGCCAACAAGTATGCGAAAAACGCGAATGTATGAGCCAGATGATTGCAAATACCAGAACTAACTCAGACATAACCAGCGTTATCCTCTAAAACACTGATCGCAACCAGCTTCTATTGACTGTTTCAGTGTGGCACCACATTACTACGTGATCCAAACCAGAAAAAGGCCCTGATCTGGCCAACAAGTATGCGAAACATGCGAAAGTACGAGCCAGATGAGGGCAAACACCAGACCTAACCGAGACATAACCGGCGTTATCCTCTAAAATATTAATCGCAACCAGGTTCAATCGACTGTTTCGGTGTGGAACCACATTACTACGGGATCCAAACCAGAAAAAACACAGGATCTGGCCAACAACTATGAGAAAAACGCGAAAGTATGAGCCAGATGATTGCAAATACCAGAACTATCCCAGGCATAACCAGCGTTATCCTCTAAAATATTATTCGCAACCAGGTTTAATTGACTGTTTCGGTGTGGTACCACATTACTACGTGGTCCAAGCTAGAAAAAGGCCAGGATCTGGCCAACAAGTATGCGAAAAACGCGAAAGTATGTGCCAGATGAGGGCTAATCCCAGACCTAACCGAGACATAACCGGCGTTATCCTCTAAAATATTAATCGCAACCATGTATAATTGACTGTTTCAGTGTGGTAGCACATTACTACGGGATCCAAACCAGAAAAGGGCCAGGGTCTGGACAACAAGTATGCGAAAAATACGAAAGTCCGAGCCAGATGTGGGCAAATACCAGACCTAACCGAGACATAACCGGCGTTATCCTCTAAAATATTAATCGCAACCAGGTTCAATTGACTGTTTCGGTGTGGAACCACATTACTACGGGATCCAAACAAGAAAAAACCCTGGATCTGTTCAACAACTATGAGAAAAACGCGAAAGTATGAGCCAGATGATGGAAAATCCCAGACCTAACCGAGACGTAACCGGCGTTATCCCCTAAAATATTAATCGCAACCAGGCATAATTGACTGTTTCGGTGTGGTACCGCATTGCTACGATGATCCAAACCAGAAAGAGGCCAGGATCTGGCCAACAAGTATGCGAAAATTGCGAAAGTATGAGCCAGATGATTGCAAATACCAGAACTAACCCAGACATAACCAGCGTTATCCTCTAAAATATTAATCGCAACCAGGTTTAATTGACTGTTTCGGTGTGGTACTGCACTACTACGTGATCCAGACCAGAAAAAGGCCAGGATCTGGCCAACAAGTATGCGCAAAATGCGAAAGTACGAGCCAGATGAGGGCAAAGCCCAGACCAAACCGAGACATAACCGGCGTTATCCTCTAAAATATTAATCGCAACCAGGTTTAATTGACTGTTTCGATGTGTGGTACCGCATTACTACGTGATCCAAACCAGAAAAAGGCCATGATCTGGCCAACAAGTATGCGAAAAATGCGAAAGTATGAGCCAGATGATAGCAAATGCCAGAACTATGCCTGACATTACCAGCGTTATCCTCTAAAATACGAATCGGCACATGCTTTTAATGACTGTTTCAGTGTGGTAACACATTACTACGAGATCCAAAACAGAAAAATCCCAGGATCGGGCCAACAAGAATGCGAGAAACTCGAAAGTACGAGCCACATGAGGGAAAATCCCAGACCTAACCCAGACATAACCGGCGTTATCCGCTAAAATATTAATCGCAACCAGGTTTAATTGACTGTTTCGTTTTGGACCCACATTACTACGGGATCCAAACCAGAAAGAACCCAGGATCTGGCCATCAAGTATGCGAAAAATGCGAAAGAACGATCCAGATGAGGGCAAATCCCAGACCTAACCGAGACATAACCGGCGTTAGCCTCTAAAATATTAATCGCAACCAGGTTCAATTGACTGTTTCCGTGTGGAACCACATTACTACGGGATCCAAACCAGAAAAAACCCAGGATCTGGCCAACAACTATGAGAAAAACGCGAAAGTATGAGCCAGATGCATGCAAATACCAGAACTATCCCAGGCACAACCAGCGTTATCCTCTAAAATATTATTCGCAACCAGGTTTAATTGACTGTTTCGGTGTGGAACCACATTACTACGGGATCCAAACAAGAAAAAACCCTGGATCTGTTCAACAACTGTGAGAAAAACGCGAAAGTACGAGCCAGATGAGGGAAAATCCCAGACCTAACCGAGACGTAACCGGCGTTATCCCCTAAAATATTAATCGCAACCAGGTATAATTGACTGTTTCGGTGTGGTACCGCATTGCTACGATGATCCAAACCAGAAAGAGGCCAGGATCTGGCCAACAAGTATGCGAAAATTGCGAAAGTATGAGCCAGATGATTGCAAATACCAGAACTAACCCAGACATAACCAGCGTTATCCTCTAAAATATTAATCGCAACCAGGTTTAATTGACTGTTTCGGTGTGGTACTGCATTACTACATGATCCAGACCAGAAAAAGGCCAGGATCTGGCCAACAAGTATGCGCAAAATGCGAAAGTACGAGCCAGATGAGGGCAAATCCCAGACCAAACCGAGACATAACCGGCGTTATCCTCTAAAATATTAATCTCAACCAGGTTTAATTGACTGTTTCGATGTGTGGTACCGCATTACTACGTGATCCAAACCAGAAAAAGGCCATGATCTGGCCAACAAGTATGCGAAAAATGCGAAAGTATGAGCCAGATGATACCAAATGCCAGGACTATGCCTGACATTACCTGCGTTATCCTCTAAAATACGAATCGGCACATGCTTTTAATAACTGTTTCAGTGTGGTAACACATTACTACGAGATCCAAACCAGAAAAATCCCAGGATCGGGCCAACAAGAATGCGAGAAAAACGAAAGTACGAGCCACATGAGGGAAAATCCCAGATCTAACCCAGACATAACCGGCGTTATCCGCTAAAATATTAATCGCAACCAGGTTTAATTGACTGTTTCGTTGTGGAACCACATTACTACGGGATCCAAACCGGAAAGAACCCAGGATCTGGCCAACAAGTATGCGAAAAATGCGAAAGAACGATCCAGATGAGGGCAAATCCCAGACCTAACCGAGACATAACCGGCGTTATCCTCTAAAATATTAATCGCAACCAGGTTTCATTGACTGCTTCGGTGTGGTACCGCATTACTACGTGATCCAAACCAGAAAAAGGCCATGATCTGGCCAACAAGTATGCGAAAAATGCGAAAGTATGAGCCAGATGATTGCAAATACCAGAACTATGCCTGACATAACCAGCGTTATCCTCTAAAATACGAATCGGAACATGCTTTTAATGACTGTTTCAGTGTGGTAACACATTACTACGAGATCCAAACCAGAAAAATCCCAGGATCGGGCCAACAAGAATGCGAGAAACGCGAAAGTACGAGCCACATGAGGGAAAATCCCAGATCTAACCCAGACATAACCGGCGTTATCCGCTAAAATATTAATCGCAACCAGGTTTAATTGACTGTTTCGTTGCGGAACCACATTACTACGGGATCCAAACCGGAAAGAACCCAGGATCTGGCCAACAAGTATGCGAAAAATGCGAAAGAACGATCCAGATGAGGGCAAATTCCAGACCTAACCGAGACATAACCGGCGTTATCCTCTAAAATATTAATTGCAACCAGGTTTAATTGACTGTTTCAGTGTGGTGCCACATTACTACGTGATCCAAACCAGAAAAAGCCCAGGATCTGGCCAACAAGTATGCGAAAAATGCGAAAGTATATGCCAGATAATAGCACATACCAGAACAAACCCAGACATAACCAGCGTTATCCTCTAAAATACTAATCGGAACCAGCTTCTATTGACCGTTTCAGTGTGGTACCACATTACTACGTGATCCGAACCAGAGAAAGGCTAGGATCAGGCCATCAAGTAAGCGAAAAACGCGAAAGTACGAGCCACATGAGGGAAAATCCCAGACCTAACCCAGACATAACCGGCGTTATCCGCTAAAATATTAATCGCAACCAGGTTTAATTGTCTGTTTCGTTGTGGAACCACATTACTGCGGGATCCAAACCAGAAAAAACCCAGGATCTGGCCAACAAGTATGCGAAAAATGCGAAAGTACGAGCCAGATGAGGGCAAATACCATACCTAACCGAGACATTGCCGGCTTTATCCTCCAAATTATTAATCGGAACCAGGTTTAATTGACAGTTTCAGTGTGGTACCACTTCACTACGTGGTCCAAGCCAGCAGAAGGCCAGTATGTGGCCAACAAGTATGCGAAAACTGCGAAAGTACGAGCCAGTTGAGGGCAAATACCAGACCTAACCGAGACATAACCGGCGTTATCCACTAAAATATTATTCACAGCCAGGTTTAATTGACTGCTTCGGTGTGGTACCACATTACTACGTGGTCCAAGCCAGAAAAAGGCCAGGATCTGGCCAACAAGGATGCGAAAAAAGCGAAAGTACGAGCCAGATGTGGGCAAATCCCAGACCTACCCGAGACATAACCGGCGTTATCCTCTAAAATATTAATCGCAACCAGTTTAATTGACTGTATCGGTGTGGAACCTCATTACTACGGGATCCAAAACAGAAAAAACCCAGGATCTGGCCAACAAGTATGCGACAAACGCGAAAGTATATGCCAGATGGTTGCAAATACCAGAACTAACCCAGACATAACCGGCGTTATCCCCTAAAATATTAATCGCAACCAGGTTTAATTGACTGTTTCGGTGTGGTACCGCATTACTACGTGATCCAAACAGGGAGAAAGGCCAGGATCTGGCCAACAAGTATGCGAAAAACGCGAATGTATGAGCCAGATGAGGGCAAATCCCAGACCAAACCGTGACATAACCGGCGTTATCCTCTAAAATATTAATCGCAACCAGGTTTAATTGACTGTTTCGGTGTGGTACCGCATTACTACGTGATCCAAACCAGAAAAAGGCCATGATCTGGCCAACAAGTATGCGGAAAATGCGAAAGTATGAGCCAGATGATTGCAAATACCAGAACTATGCCTGACATTACCAGAGTTATCCTCTAAAATACGAATCGGAACATGCTTTTAATGACTGTTTCAGTGTGGTAACACATTACTACGAGATCCAAACCAGAAAAACCCCAGGATCGGGCCAACAAGAATGCGAGAAACGCGAAAGTACGAGCCACATGAGGGAAAATCCCAGACCTAACCCAGTCATAGCCGGCGTTATCCGCTAAAATATTAATCGCAACCAGGTTTAATTGACTGTTTCGTTGTGGACCCACATTACTACGGGATTCAAACCAGAAAGAACCCAGGATCTGGGCAACAAGTATGCGAAAAATGCGAAAGAACGATCCAGATGAGGGCAAATCCCAGACCTAACCGAGACATAACCGGCGTTATCCTCTAAAATATTAATTGCAACCAGGTTTAATTAACTATTTCAGTATGGTACCACATTACTACGTGATCCAAACCAGAAAAAGCCCAGGATCTGGCCAACAAGTATGCGAAAAATGCGAAAGTACGATCCAGATGAGGGCAAATCCCAGACCTAACCGAGACATAACCGGCGTTATCCTCTAAAATATTATTCGCAACCAGGTGTAATTGACTGTTTCGGTGTGGTACCACATTACTACGTGGTCCAAGCCAGAAAAAGGCCAGGATCTGGCCAACAAGTATGCGAAAAATGCGAAAGTACGATCCAGATGAGGGCAAATCCCAGACCTAACCGAGACATAACCGGCGTTATCCTCTAAAATATTATTCGCAACCAGGTGTAATTGACTGTTTCGGTGTGGTACCACATTACTACGTGGTCCATGCCAGAAAAAGGCCAGGATCTGGCCAACAAGTATGCGAAAAACGCGAAAGTACGAGACAGATAAGGACAAATCCCAGACCTACCCGAGACATAACCGGCGTTATCCTCTAAAATATTAATCGCAACCAGTTTAATTGACTGTTTCGGTGTGGAACCTCATTACTACGGGATCCAAAACAGAAAAAACCCAGGATCTGGCCAACAAGTATGCGACAAACGCGAAAGTATATGCCAGATGATTGCAAATACCAGAACTAACCCAGACATAACCGGCGTTATCCCCTAAAATATTAATCGCAACCAGGTGTAATTGACTGTTTCAGTGTGGTACCACATTACTACGTGGTCCAAGCCAGAAAAAGGCCAGGATCTGGCCAACAAGTATGCGAAAAATGCGAAAGTACGATCCAGATGAGGGCAAATCCCAGACCTAACCGAGACATAACCGGCGTTATCCTCTAAAATATTATTCGCAACCAGGTGTAATTGACTGTTTCGGTGTGGTACCACATTACTACGTGGTCCATGCCAGAAAAAGGCCAGGAACTGGCCAACAAGTATGCGAAAAACGCGAAAGTACGAGACACATGAGGACAAATCCCAGACCTACCCGAGACATAACCGGCGTTATCCTCTAAAATATTAATCGCAACCAGTTTAATTGACTGTTTCGGTGTGGAACCTCATTACTACGGGATCCAAAACAGAAAAAACCCAGGATCTGGCCAACAAGTATGCGACAAACGCGAAAGTATATGCCAGATGATTGCAAATACCAGAACTAACCCAGACATAACCGGCGTTATCCCCTAAAATATTAATCGCAACGAGGTTTAATTGACTGTTTCGGTGTGGTACCGCATTACTACGTGATCCAAACCAGAGAAAGGCCAGGATCTGGCCAACAAGTATGCGAAAAACGCGAATGTATGAGCCAGATGGGGGCAAATCCCAGACCTAACCGAGACATAACCAGCGTTATCCTCTAAAATATTAATCGCAACCAGGTTTAATTAACTGTTTCGGTGTGGTACCACATTACTGCGGCATCCAAACCAGAAAAAACCCAGTATCTGGCCAACAAGTATGCGAAAAATGCGAAAGTACGGTTCAGATGAGGGCAAATCCCAGACCTACCCGAGACGTAACCAGCGCTATCCTCTAAAATATTAATCGCAACCAGGTTTAATTGACTGTTTCGGTGTGGTACCGCATTACTACGTGATCCAAACCAGAGAAAGGCCAGGATCTGGCCAACAAGTATGCGAAAAACGCGAATGTATGAGCCAGATGGGGGCAAATCCCAGACCTAACCGAGACATAACCAGCGTTATCCTCTAAAATATTAATCGCAACCAGGTTTAATTAACTGTTTCGGTGTGGTACCACATTACTGCGGCATCCAAACCAGAAAAAACCCAGTATCTGGCCAACAAGTATGCGAAAAATGCGAAAGTACGGTTCAGATGAGGGCAAATCCCAGACCTAACCGAGACATAACCGGCGCTATCCTCTAAAATATTAATCGCAACCAGGTTTAATTGACTGTTTCGGTGTGGTACTGCATTACTACGTGATCCAAACCAGAAAAAGCGCAGGATCTGGCCAACAAGTATGCGAAAAACGCGAATGTATGAGCCAGATGATTGCAAATACCGGAACTATCTCAGACATAACCAGCGTTATCCTCTAAAACACTGATCGCAACCAGCTTCTATTGACTGTTTCAGTGTGGCACCACATTACTACGTGATCCAAACCAGAAAAAGGCCCTGATCCGGCCAACAAGTATGCGAAAAATGCGAAAGTATGAGCCAGATGATTGCAAATACCAGAACTATGCCTGACATAACCAGCGTTATCCTCTAAAATACGAATCAGAACGTGCTTTTAATGACTGTTTCAGTGTGGTACCTCATTACTACGTGATCCAAACCAGAAAAAGGCCAGGATCTGGCCAAAAAGTATACGAAACATGCGAAAGTACGAGCCAGATGAGGGCAAACACCAGACCTAACCGAGACATAACCGGCGTTATCCTCTAAAATATTAATCGCAACCTGGTTCAATCGACTGTTTCGGTGTGGAACCACATTACTACGGGATCCAAACCAGAAAAAACCCAGGATCTGGCCAACAACTATGAGAAAAACGCGAAAGTATGAGCCAGATGATTGCAAATACCAGAACTTTCCCAGGCATAACCAGCGTTATCCTCTAAAATATTATTCGCAACCAGGTTTAATTGACTGTTTCGGTGTGGTACCACATTACTACGTGGTCCAAGCTAGAAAAAGGCCAGGATCTGGCCAACAAGTATGCGAAAAACGCGAAAGTATGTGCCAGATGAGGGCTAATCCCAGACCTAACCGAGACATAACCGGCGTTATCCTCTAAAATATTAATCGCAACCATGTATAATTGACTGTTTCAGTGTGGTAGCACATTACTACGGGATCCAAACCAGAAAAGGGCCAGGGTCTGGACAACAAGTATGCGAAAAATACGAAAGTCCGAGCCAGATGTGGGCAAATACCAGACCTAACCGAGACATAACCGGCGTTATCCTCTAAAATATTAATCGCAACCAGGTTCAATTGACTGTTTCGGTGTGGTACTGCACTACTACGTGATCCAGACCAGAAAAAGGCCAGGATCTGGCCAACAAGTATGCGAAAAATGCGAAAGTATGAGCCAGATGATAGCAAATGCCAGAACTATGCCTGACATTACCAGCGTTATCCTCTAAAATACGAATCGGCACATGCTTTTAATGACTGTTTCAGTGTGGTAACACATTACTACGAGATCCAAAACAGAAAAATCCCAGGATCGGGCCAACAAGAATGCGAGAAACTCGAAAGTACGAGCCACATGAGGGAAAATCCCAGACCTAACCCAGACATAACCGGCGTTATCCGCTAAAATATTAATCGCAACCAGGTTTAATTGACTGTTTCGTTTTGGACCCACATTACTACGGGATCCAAACCAGAAAGAACCCAGGATCTGGCCATCAAGTATGCGAAAAATGCGAAAGAACGATCCAGATGAGGGCAAATCCCAGACCTAACCGAGACATAACCGGCGTTAGCCTCTAAAATATTAATCGCAACCAGGTTCAATTGACTGTTTCCGTGTGGAACCACATTACTACGGGATCCAAACCAGAAAAAACCCAGGATCTGGCCAACAACTATGAGAAAAACGCGAAAGTATGAGCCAGATGCATGCAAATACCAGAACTATCCCAGGCACAACCAGCGTTATCCTCTAAAATATTATTCGCAACCAGGTTTAATTGACTGTTTCGGTGTGGAACCACATTACTACGGGATCCAAACAAGAAAAAACCCTGGATCTGTTCAACAACTGTGAGAAAAACGCGAAAGTACGAGCCAGATGAGGGAAAATCCCAGACCTAACCGAGACGTAACCGGCGTTATCCCCTAAAATATTAATCGCAACCAGGTATAATTGACTGTTTCGGTGTGGTACCGCATTGCTACGATGATCCAAACCAGAAAGAGGCCAGGATCTGGCCAACAAGTATGCGAAAATTGCGAAAGTATGAGCCAGATGATTGCAAATACCAGAACTAACCCAGACATAACCAGCGTTATCCTCTAAAATATTAATCGCAACCAGGTTTAATTGACTGTTTCGGTGTGGTACTGCATTACTACATGATCCAGACCAGAAAAAGGCCAGGATCTGGCCAACAAGTATGCGCAAAATGCGAAAGTACGAGCCAGATGAGGGCAAATCCCAGACCAAACCGAGACATAACCGGCGTTATCCTCTAAAATATTAATCTCAACCAGGTTTAATTGACTGTTTCGATGTGTGGTACCGCATTACTACGTGATCCAAACCAGAAAAAGGCCATGATCTGGCCAACAAGTATGCGAAAAATGCGAAAGTATGAGCCAGATGATACCAAATGCCAGGACTATGCCTGACATTACCTGCGTTATCCTCTAAAATACGAATCGGCACATGCTTTTAATGACTGTTTCAGTGTGGTAACACATTACTACGAGATCCAAACCAGAAAAATCCCAGGATCGGGCCAGCAAGAATGCGAGAAAAACGAAAGTACGAGCCACATGAGGGAAAATCCCAGATCTAACCCAGACATACCCGGCGTTATCCGCTAAAATATTAATCGCAACCAGGTTTAATTGACTGTTTCGTTGTGGAACCACATTACTACGGGATCCAAACCGGAAAGAACCCAGGATCTGGCCAACAAGTATGCGAAAAATGCGAAAGAACGATCCAGATGAGGGCAAATCCCAGACCTAACCGAGACATAACCGGCGTTATCCTCTAAAATATTAATCGCAACCAGGTTTCATTGACTGCTTCGGTGTGGTACCGCATTACTACGTGATCCAAACCAGAAAAAGGCCATGATCTGGCCAACAAGTATGCGAAAAATGCGAAAGTACGATCCAGATGAGGGCAAATCCCAGACCTAACCGAGACATAACCGGCGTTATCCTCTAAAATATTATTCGCAACCAGGTGTAATTGACTGTTTCGGTGTGGTACCACATTACTACGTGGTCCATGCCAGAAAAAGGCCAGGATCTGGCCAACAAGTATGGAAAAACGCGAAAGTACGAGACAGATGAGGACAAATCCCAGACCTACCCGAGACATAACCGGCGTTATCCTCTAAAATATTAATCGCAACCAGTTTAATTGACTGTTTCGGTGTGGAACCTCATTACTACGGGATCCAAAACAGAAAAAACCCAGGATCTGGCCAACAAGTATGCGACAAACGCGAAAGTATATGCCAGATGATTGCAAATACCAGAACTAACCCAGACATAACCGGCGTTATCCCCTAAAATATTAATCGCAACGAGGTTTAATTGACTGTTTCGGTGTGGTACCGCATTACTACGTGATCCAAACCAGAGAAAGGCCAGGATCTGGCCAACAAGTATGCGAAAAACGCGAATGTATGAGCCAGATGGGGGCAAATCCCAGACCTAACCGAGACATAACCAGCGTTATCCTCTAAAATATTAATCGCAACCAGGTTTAATTAACTGTTTCGGTGTGGTACCACATTACTGCGGCATCCAAACCAGAAAAAACCCAGTATCTGGCCAACAAGTATGCGAAAAATGCGAAAGTACGGTTCAGATGAGGGCAAATCCCAGACCTAACCGAGACATAACCAGCGCTATCCTCTAAAATATTAATCGCAACCAGGTTTAATTGACTGTTTCGGTGTGGTACTGCATTACTACGTGATCCAAACCAGAAAAAGCGCAGGATCTGGCCAACAAGTATGCGAAAAACGCGAATGTATGAGCCAGATGATTGCAAATACCAGAACTAACTCAGACATAACCAGCGTTATCCTCTAAAACACTGATCGCAACCAGCTTCTATTGACTGTTTCAGTGTGGCACCACATTACTACGTGATCCAAACCAGAAAAAGGCCCTGATCTGGCCAACAAGTATGCGAAAAATGCGAAAGTATGAGCCAGATGATTGCAAATACCAGAACTATGCCTGACATAACCAGCGTTATCCTCTAAAATACGAATCAGAACGTGCTTTTAATGACTGTTTCAGTGTGGTACCTCATTACTACGTGATCCAAACCAGAAAAAGGCCAGGATCTGGCCAAAAAGTATGCGAAACATGCGAAAGTACGAGCCAGATGAGGGCAAACACCAGACCTAACCGAGACATAACCGGCGTTATCCTCTAAAATATTAATCGCAACCAGGTTCAATCGACTGTTTCGGTGTGGAACCACATTACTACGGGATCCAAACCAGAAAAAACCCAGGATCTGGCCAACAACTATGAGAAAAACGCGAAAGTATGAGCCAGATGATTGCAAATACCAGAACTATCCCAGGCATAACCAGCGTTATCCTCTAAAATATTAATCGCAACCAGGTTTAATTGACTGTTTCGGTGTGGTACCACATTACTACGGGATCCAAACCAGAAAAGGGCCAGGGTCTGGACAACAAGTATGCGAAAAATACGAAAGTCCGAGCCAGATGTGGGCAAATACCAGACCTAACCGAGACATAACCGGCGTTATCCTCTAAAATATTAATCGCAACCAGGTTCAATTGACTGTTTCGGTGTGGAACCACATTACTACGGGATCGAAACAAGAAAAAACCCTGGATCTGTTCAACAACTATGAGAAAAACGCGAAAGTACGAGCCAGATGATGGAAAATCCCAGACCTAACCGAGACGTAACCGGCGTTATCCCCTAAAATATTAATCGCAACCAGGCATAATTGACTGTTTCGGTGTGGTACCGCATTCCTACGATGATCCAAACCAGAAAGAGGCCAGGATCTGGCCAACAAGTATGCGAAAATTGCGAAAGTATGAGCCAGATGATTGCAAATACCAGAACTAACCCAGACATAACCAGAGTTATCCTCTAAAATACGAATCGGCACATGCTTTTAATGACTGTTTCAGTGTGGTAACACATTACTACGAGATCCAAAACAGAAAAATCCCAGGATCGGGCCAACAAGAATGCGAGAAACTCGAAAGTACGAGCCACATGAGGGAAAATCCCAGACCTAACCCAGACATAACCGGCGTTATCCGCTAAAATATTAATCGCAACCAGGTTTAATTGACTGTTTCGTTTTGGACCCACATTACTACGGGATCCAAACCAGAAAGAACCCAGGATCTGGCCATCAAGTATGCGAAAAATGCGAAAGAACGATCCAGATGAGGGCAAATCCAAGACCTAACCGAGACATAACCGGCGTTAGCCTCTAAAATATTAATCGCAACCAGGTTCAATTGACTGTTTCCGTGTGGAACCACATTACTACGGGATCCAAACCAGAAAAAACCCAGGATCTGGCCAACAACTATGAGAAAAACGCGAAAGTATGAGCCAGATGCATGCAAATACCAGAACTATCCCAGGCACAACCAGCGTTATCCTCTAAAATATTATTCGCAACCAGGTTTAATTGACTGTTTCGGTGTGGAACCACATTACTACGGGATCCAAACAAGAAAAAACCCTGGATCTGTTCAACAACTGTGAGAAAAACGCGAAAGTACGAGCCAGATGAGGGAAAATCCCAGACCTAACCGAGACGTAACCGGCGTTATCCCCTAAAATATTAATCGCAACCAGGTATAATTGACTGTTTCGGTGTGGTACCGCATTGCTACGATGATCCAAACCAGAAAGAGGCCAGGATCTGGCCAACAAGTATGCGAAAATTGCGAAAGTATGAGCCAGATGATTGCAAATACCAGAACTAACCCAGACATAACCAGCGTTATCCTCTAAAATATTAATCGCAACCAGGTTTAATTGACTGTTTCGGTGTGGTACTGCATTACTACATGATCCAGACCAGAAAAAGGCCAGGATCTGGCCAACAAGTATGCGCAAAATGCGAAAGTACGAGCCAGATGAGGGCAAATCCCAGACCAAACCGAGACATAACCGGCGTTATCCTCTAAAATATTAATCTCAACCAGGTTTAATTGACTGTTTCGATATGTGGTACCGCATTACTACGTGATCCAAACCAGAAAAAACCCAGGATCTGGCCAACAAGTATGCGACAAACGCGAAAGTATATGCCAGATGATTGCAAATACCAGAAATAACCCAGACATAACCGGCGTTATCCCCTAAAATATTAATCGCAACGAGGTTTAATTGACTGTTTCGGTGTGGTACCGCATTACTACGTGATCCAAACCAGAGAAAGGCCAGGATCTGGCCAACAAGTATGCGAAAAACGCGAATGTATGAGCCAGATGGGGGCAAATCCCAGACCTAACCGAGACATAACCAGCGTTATCCTCTAAAATATTAATCGCAACCAGGTTTAATTAACTGTTTCGGTGTGGTACCACATTACTGCGGCATCCAAACCAGAAAAAACCCAGTATCTGGCCAACAAGTATGCGAAAAATGCGAAAGTACGGTTCAGATGAGGGCAAATCCCAGACCTAACCGAGACATAACCGGCGCTATCCTCTAAAATATTAATCGCAACCAGGTTTAATTGACTGTTTCGGTGTGGTACTGCATTACTACGTGATCCAAACCAGAAAAAGCGCAGGATCTGGCCAACAAGTATGCGAAAAACGCGAATGTATGAGCCAGATGATTGCAAATACCAGAACTAACTCAGACATAACCAGCGTTATCCTCTAAAACACTGATCGCAACCAGCTTCTATTGACTGTTTCAGTGTGGCACCACATTACTACGTGATCCAAACCAGAAAAAGGCCCTGATCTGGCCAACAAGTA
This sequence comes from Colletes latitarsis, assembly GCF_051014445.1. Taxonomy (NCBI): domain Eukaryota; kingdom Metazoa; phylum Arthropoda; class Insecta; order Hymenoptera; family Colletidae; genus Colletes; species Colletes latitarsis. Next base: position 8,594,305 of record NW_027488368.1, on the reverse strand, counting down.
TGCGAAAAATGCGAAAGTATGAGCCAGATGATTGCAAATACCAGAACTATGCCTGACATAACCAGCGTTATCCTCTAAAATACGAATCAGAACGTGCTTTTAATGACTGTTTCAGTGTGGTACCTCATTACTACGTGATCCAAACCAGAAAAAGGCCAGGATCTGGCCAAAAAGTATGCGAAACATGCGAAAGTACGAGCCATATGAGGGCAAACACCAGACCTAACCGAGACATAACCGGCGTCATCCTCTAAAATATTAATCGCAACCAGGTTCAATCGACTGTTTCGGTGTGGAACCACATTACTACGGGATCCAAACCAGAAAAAACCCAGGATCTGGCCAACAACTATGAGAAAAACACGAAAGTATGAGCCAGATGATTGCAAATACCAGAACTATCCCAGGCATAACCAGCGTTATCCTCTAAAATATTATTCGCAACCAGGTTTAATTGACTGTTTCGGTGTGGTACCACATTACTACGTGGTCCAAGCTAGAAAAAGGCCAGGATCTGGCCAACAAGTATGCGAAAAACGCGAAAGTATGTGCCAGATGAGGGCTAATCCCAGACCTAACCGAGACATAACCGGCGTTATCCTCTAAAATATTAATCGCAACCATGTATAATTGACTGTTTCAGTGTGGTAGCACATTACTACGGGATCCAAACCAGAAAAGGGCCAGGGTCTGGACAACAAGTATGCGAAAAATACGAAAGTCCGAGCCAGATGTGGGCAAATACCAGACCTAACCGAGACATAACCGGCGTTATCCTCTAAAATATTAATCGCAACCAGGTTCAATTGACTGTTTCGGTGTGGAACCACATTACTACGGGATCCAAACAAGAAAAAACCCTGGATCTGTTCAACAACTATGAGAAAAACGCGAAAGTACGAGCCAGATGTTGGAAAATCCCAGACCTAACCGAGACGTAACCGGCGTTATCCCCTAAAATATTAATCGCAACCAGGCATAATTGACTGTTTCGGTGTGGTACCGCATTGCTACGATGATCCAAACCAGAAAGAGGCCAGGATCTGGCCAACAAGTATGCGAAAATTGCGAAAGTATGAGCCAGATGATTGCAAATACCAGAACTAACCCAGACATAACCAGCGTTATCCTCTAAAATATTAATTGCAACCAGGTTTAATTGACTGTTTCGGTGTGGTACTGCACTACTACGTGATCCAGACCAGAAAAAGGCCAGGATCTGGCCAACAAGTATGCGCAAAATGCGAAAGTACGAGCCAGATGAGGGCAAATCCCAGACCAAACCGAGACATAACCGGCGTTATCTTCTAAAATATTAATCGCAACCAGGTTTAATTGACTGTTTCGATGTGTGGTACCGCATTACTACGGGATCCAAACAAGAAAAAACCCTGGATCTGTCCAACAACTATGAGAAAAACGCGAAAGTACGAGCCAGATGATAGCAAATGCCAGAACTATGCCTGACATTACCAGCGTTATCCTCTAAAATACGAATCGGCACATGCTTTTAATGACTGTTTCAGTGTGGTAACACATTACTACGAGATCCAAACCAGAAAAATCCAAGGATCGGGCCAACAAGAATGCGAGAAACTCGAAAGTACGAGCCACATGAGGGAAAATCCCAGACCTAACCCAGACATAACCGGCGTTATCCGCTAAAATATTAATCGCAACCAGGTTTAATTGACTGTTTCGTTTTGGACCCACATTACTACGGGATCCAAACCAGAAAGAACCCAGGATCTGGCCATCAAGTATGCGAAAAATGCGAAAGAACGATCCAGATGAGGGCAAATCCCAGACCTAACCGAGACATAACCGGCGTTAGCCTCTAAAATATTAATCGCAACCAGGTTCAATTGACTGTTTCCGTGTGGAACCACATTACTACGGGATCCAAACCAGAAAAAACCCAGGATCTGGCCAACAACTATGAGAAAAACGCGAAAGTATGAGCCAGATGCATGCAAATACCAGAACTATCCCAGGCACAACCAGCGTTATCCTCTAAAATATTATTCGCAACCAGGTTTAATTGACTGTTTCGGTGTGGAACCACATTACTACGGGATCCAAACAAGAAAAAACCCTGGATCTGTTCAACAACTGTGAGAAAAACGCGAAAGTACGAGCCAGATGAGGGAAAATCCCAGACCTAACCGAGACATAACCAGCGTTATCCTCTAAAATATTAATCGCAACCAGGTTTAATTAACTGTTTCGGTGTGGTACCACATTACTGCGGCATCCAAACCAGAAAAAACCCAGTATCTGGCCAACAAGTATGCGAAAAATGCGAAAGTACGGTTCAGATGAGGGCAAATCCCAGACCTAAACGAGACATAACCGGCGCTATCCTCTAAAATATTAATCGCAACCAGGTTTAATTGACTGTTTCGGTGTGGTACTGCATTACTACGTGATCCAAACCAGAAAAAGCGCAGGATCTGGCCAACAAGTATGCGAAAAACGCGAATGTATGAGCCAGATGATTGCAAATACCAGAACTAACTCAGACATAACCAGCGTTATCCTCTAAAACACTGATCGCAACCAGCTTCTATTGACTGTTTCAGTGTGGCACCACATTACTACGTGATCCAAACCAGAAAAAGGCCCTGATCTGGCCAACAAGTATGCGAAAAATGCGAAAGTATGAGCCAGATGATTGCAAATACCAGAACTATGCCTGACATAACCAGCGTTATCCTCTAAAATACGAATCAGAACGTGCTTTTAATGACTGTTTCAGTGTGGTACCTCATTACTACGTGATCCAAACCAGAAAAAGGCCAGTATCTGGCCAAAAAGTATGCGAAACATGCGAAAGTACGAGCCAGATGAGGGCAAACACCAGACCTAACCGAGACATAACCGGCGTTATCCTCTAAAATATTAATCGAAACCAGGTTCAATCGACTGTTTCGGTGTGGAACCACATTACTACGGGATCCAAACCAGAAAAAACCCAGGATCTGGCCAACAACTATGAGAAAAACGCGAAAGTATGAGCCAGATGATTGCAAATACCAGAACTATCCCAGGCATAACCAGCGTTATCCTCTAAAATATTATTCGCAACCAGGTTTAATTGACTGTTTCGGTGTGGTACCACATTACTACGTGGTCCAAGCTAGAAAAAGGCCAGGATCTGGCCAACAAGTATGCGAAAAACGCGAAAGTATGTGCCAGATGAGGGCTAATCCCAGACCTAACCGAGACATAACCGGCGTTATCCTCTAAAATATTAATCGCAACCATGTATAATTGACTGTTTCAGTGTGGTAGCACATTACTACGGGATCCAAACCAGAAAAGGGCCAGGGTCTGGACAACAAGTATGCGAAAAATACGAAAGTCCGAGCCAGATGTGGGCAAATACCAGACCTAACCGAGACATAACCGGCGTTATCCTCTAAAATATTAATCGCAACCAGGTTCAATTGACTGTTTCGGTGTGGAACCACATTACTACGGGATCCAAACAAGAAAAAACCCTGGATCTGTTCAACAACTATGAGAAAAACGCGAAAGTACGAGCCAGATGATGGAAAATCCCAGACCTAACCGAGACGTAACCGGCGTTATCCCCTAAAATATTAATCGCAACCAGGCATAATTGACTGTTTCGGTGTGGTACCGCATTGCTACGATGATCCAAACCAGAAAGAGGCCAGGATCTGGCCAACAAGTATGCGAAAATTTCGAAAGTATGAGCCAGATGATTGCAAATACCAGAACTAACCCAGACATAACCAGCGTTATCCTCTAAAATATTAATCGCAACCAGGTTTAATTGACTGTTTCGGTGTGGTACTGCACTACTACGTGATCCAGACCAGAAAAAGGCCAGGATCTGGCCAACAAGTATGCGCAAAATGCGAAAGTACGAGCCAGATGAGGGCAAATCCCAGACCAAACCGAGACATAACCGGCGTTATCCTCTAAAATATTAATCGCAACCAGGTTTAATTGACTGTTTCGATGTGTGGTACCGCATTACTACGTGATCCAAACCAGAAAAAGGCCATGATCTGGCCAACAAGTATGCGAAAAATGCGAAAGTATGAGCCAGATGATAGCAAATGCCAGAACTATGCCTGACATTACCAGCGTTATCCTCTAAAATACGAATCGGCACATGCTTTTAATGACTGTTTCAGTGTGGTAACACATTACTACGAGATCCAAAACAGAAAAATCCCAGGATCGGGCCAACAAGAATGCGAGAAACTCGAAAGTACGAGCCACATGAGGGAAAATCCCAGACCTAACCCAGACATAACCGGCGTTATCCGCTAAAATATTAATCGCAACCAGATTTAATTGACTGTTTCGTTTGGACCCACATTACTACGGGATCCAAACCAGAAAGAACCCAGGATCTGGCCATCAAGTATGCGAAAAATGCGAAAGAACGATCCAGATGAGGGCAAATCCCAGACCTAACCGAGACATAACCGACGTTAGCCTCTAAAATATTAATCGCAACCAGGTTCAATTGACTGTTTCCGTGTGGAACCACATTACTACGGGATCCAAACCAGAAAAAACCCAGGATCTGGCCAACAACTATGAGAAAAACGCGAAAGTATGAGCCAGATGCATGCAAATACCAGAACTATCCCAGGCACAACCAGCGTTATCCTCTAAAATATTATTCGCAACCAGGTTTAATTGACTGTTTCGGTGTGGAGCCACATTACTACGGGATCCAAACAAGAAAAAACCCTGGATCTGTTCAACAACTGTGAGAAAAACGCGAAAGTACGAGCCAGATGAGGGAAAATCCCAGACCTAACCGAGACGTAACCGGCGTTATCCCCTAAAATATTAATCTCAACCAGGTTTAATTGACTGTTTCGATGTGTGGTACCGCATTACTACGTGATCCAAACCAGAAAAAGGCCATGATCTGGCCAACAAGTATGCGAAAAATGCGAAAGTATGAGCCAGATGATACCAAATGCCAGGACTATGCCTGACATTACCTGCGTTATCCTCTAAAATACGAATCGGCACATGCTTTTAATGACTGTTTCAGTGTGGTAACACATTACTACGAGATCCAAACCAGAAAAATCCCAGGATCGGGCCAACAAGAATGCGAGAAAAACGAATGTACGAGCCACATGAGGGAAAATCCCAGACCTAACCGAGACGTAACCGGCGTTATCCCCTAAAATATTAATCGCAACCAGGTATAATTGACTGTTTCGGTGTGGTACCGCATTGCTACGATGATCCAAACCAGAAAGAGGCCAGGATCTGGCCAACAAGTATGCGAAAATTGCGAAAGTATGAGCCAGATGATTGCAAATACCAGAACTAACCCAGCCATAACCAGCGTTATCCTCTAAAATATTAATCGCAACCAGGTGTAATTGACTGTTTCGGTGTGGTACCACATTACTACGTGGTCCATGCCAGAAAAAGGCCAGGATCTGGCCAACAAGTATGCGAAAAACGCGAAAGTACGAGACAGATGAGGACAAGTCCCAGACCTACCCGAGACATAACCGGCGTTATCCTCTAAAATATTAATCGCAACCAGTTTAATTGACTGTTTCGGTGTGGAACCTCATTACTACGGGATCCAAAACAGAAAAAACCCAGGATCTGGCCAACAAGTATGCGACAAACGCGAAAGTATATGCCAGATGATTGCAAATACCAGAACTAACCCAGACATAACCGGCGTTATCCCCTAAAATATTAATCGCAACGAGGTTTAATTGACTGTTTCGGTGTGGTACCGCATTACTACGTGATCCAAACCAGAGAAAGGCCAGGATCTGGCCAACAAGTATGCGAAAAACGCGAATGTATGAGCCAGATGGGGGCAAATCCCAGACCTAACCGAGACATAACCAGCGTTATCCTCTAAAATATTAATCGCAACCAGGTTTAATTAACTGTTTCGGTGTGGTACCACATTACTGCGGCATCCAAACCAGAAAAAACCCAGTATCTGGCCAACAAGTATGCGAAAAATGCGAAAGTACGGTTCAGATGAGGGCAAATCCCAGACCTAACCGAGACATAACCGGCGCTATCCTCTAAAATATTAATCGCAACCAGGTTTAATTGACTGTTTCGGTGTGGTACTGCATTACTACGTGATCCAAACCAGAAAAAGCGCAGGATCTGGCCAACAAGTATGCGAAAAACGCGAATGTATGAGCCAGATGATTGCAAATACCAGAACTAACTCAGACATAACCAGCGTTATCCTCTAAAACACTGATCGCAACCAGCTTCTATTGACTGTTTCAGTGTGGCACCACATTACTACGTGATCCAAACCAGAAAAAGGCCCTGATCTGGCCAACAAGTATGCGAAACATGCGAAAGTACGAGCCAGATGAGGGCAAACACCAGACCTAACCGAGACATAACCGGCGTTATCCTCTAAAATATTAATCGCAACCAGGTTCAATCGACTGTTTCGGTGTGGAACCACATTACTACGGGATCCAAACCAGAAAAAACCCAGGATCTGGCCAACAACTATGAGAAAAACGCGAAAGTATGAGCCAGATGCATGCAAATACCAGAACTATCCCAGGCACAACCAGCGTTATCCTCTAAAATATTATTCGCAACCAGGTTTAATTGACTGTTTCGGTCTGGAACCACATTACTACGGGATCCAAACAAGAAAAAACCCAGGATCTGGCCAACAACTATGAGAAAAACGCGAAAGTATGAGCCAGATGATTGCAAATACCAGACCTAACCCAGACATAACCGGCGTTATCCTCTAAAATATTATTCGCAACCAGGTTTAATTGACTGTTTCGGTGTGGTACCACATTACTACGTGGTCCAAGCTAGAAAAAGGCCAGGATCTGGCCAACAAGTATGCGAAAAACGCGAAAGTATGTGCCAGATGAGGGCTAATCCCAGACCTAACCGAGACATAACCGGCGTTATCCTCTAAAATATTAATCGCAACCATGTATAATTGACTGTTTCAGTGTGGTAGCACATTACTACGGGATCCAAACCAGAAAAGGGCCAGGGTCTGGACAACAAGTATGCGAAAAATACGAAAGTCCGAGCCAGATGTGGGCAAATACCAGACCTAACCGAGACATAACCGGCGTTATCCTCTAAAATATTAATCGCAACCAGGTTCAATTGACTGTTTCGGTGTGGAACCACATTACTACGGGATCCAAACAAGAAAAAACCCTGGATCTGTTCAACAACTATGAGAAAAACGCGAAAGTATGAGCCAGATGATGGAAAATCCCAGACCTAACCGAGACGTAACCGGCGTTATCCCCTAAAATATTAATCGCAACCAGGCATAATTGACTGTTTCGGTGTGGTACCGCATTGCTACGATGATCCAAACCAGAAAGAGGCCAGGATCTGGCCAACAAGTATGCGAAAATTGCGAAAGTATGAGCCAGATGAATGCAAATACCAGAACTAACCCAGACATAACCAGCGTTATCCTCTAAAATATTAATCGCAACCAGGTTTAATTGACTGTTTCGGTGTGGTACTGCACTACTACGTGATCCAGACCAGAAAAAGGCCAGGATCTGGCCAACAAGTATGCGCAAAATGCGAAAGTACGAGCCAGATGAGGGCAAATCCCAGACCAAACCGAGACATAACCGGCGTTATCCTCTAAAATATTAATCGCAACCAGGTTTAATTGACTGTTTCGATGTGTGGTACCGCATTACTACGTGATCCAAACCAGAAAAAGGCCATGATCTGGCCAACAAGTATGCGAAAAATGCGAAAGTATGAGCCAGATGATAGCAAATGCCAGAACTATGCCTGACATTACCAGCGTTATCCTCTAAAATACGAATCGGCACATGCTTTTAATGACTGTTTCAGTGTGGTAACACATTACTACGAGATCCAAAACAGAAAAATCCCAGGATCGGGCCAACAAGAATGCGAGAAACTCGAAAGTACGAGCCACATGAGGGAAAATCCCAGACCTAACCCAGACATAACCGGCGTTATCCGCTAAAATATTAATCGCAACCAGGTTTAATTGACTGTTTCGTTTTGGACCCACATTACTACGGGATCCAAACCAGAAAGAACCCAGGATCTGGCCATCAAGTATGCGAAAAATGCGAAAGAACGATCCAGATGAGGGCAAATCCCAGACCTAACCGAGACATAACCGGCGTTAGCCTCTAAAATATTAATCGCAACCAGGTTCAATTGACTGTTTCCGTGTGGAACCACATTACTACGGGATCCAAACCAGAAAAAACCCAGGATCTGGCCAACAACTATGAGAAAAACGCGAAAGTATGAGCCAGATGCATGCAAATACCAGAACTATCCCAGGCACAACCAGCGTTATCCTCTAAAATATTATTCGCAACCAGGTTTAATTGACTGTTTCGGTGTGGAACCACATTACTACGGGATCCAAACAAGAAAAAACCCTGGATCTGTTCAACAACTGTGAGAAAAACGCGAAAGTACGAGCCAGATGAGGGAAAATCCCAGACCTAACCGAGACGTAACCGGCGTTATCCCCTAAAATATTAATCGCAACCAGGTATAATTGACTGTTTCGGTGTGGTACCGCATTGCTACGATGATCCAAACCAGAAAGAGGCCAGAATCTGGCCAACAAGTATGCGAAAATTGCGAAAGTATGAGCCAGATGATTGCAAATACCAGAACTAACCCAGACATAACCAGCGTTATCCTCTAAAATATTAATCGCAACCAGGTTTAATTGACTGTTTCGGTGTGGTACTGCATTACTACATGATCCAGACCAGAAAAAGGCCAGGATCTGGCCAACAAGTATGCGCAAAATGCGAAAGTACGAGCCAGATGAGGGCAAATCCCAGACCAAACCCAGACATAACCAGCGTTATCCTCTAAAATACTAATCGGAACCAGCTTCTATTGACCGTTTCAGTGTGGTACCACATTACTACGTGATCCGAACCAGAGAAAGGCTAGGATCAGGCCATCAAGTAAGCGAAAAACGCGAAAGTACGAGCCACATGAGGGAAAATCCCAGACCTAACCCAGACATAACCGGCGTTATCCGCTAAAATATTAATCGCAACCAGGTTTAATTGTCTGTTTCGTTGTGGAACCACATTACTGCGGGATCCAAACCAGAAAAAACCCAGGATCTGGCCAACAAGTATGCGAAAAATGCGAAAGTACGAGCCAGATGAGGGCAAATACCATACCTAACCGAGACATTGCCGGCTTTATCCTCCAAATTATTAATCGGAACCAGGTTTAATTGACAGTTTCAGTGTGGTACCACTTCACTACGTGGTCCAAGCCAGCAGAAGGCCAGTATGTGGCCAACAAGTATGCGAAAACTGCGAAAGTACGAGCCAGTTGAGGGCAAATACCAGACCTAACCGAGACATAACCGGCGTTATCCACTAAAATATTATTCACAGCCAGGTTTAATTGACTGCTTCGGTGTGGTACCACATTACTACGTGGTCCAAGCCAGAAAAAGGCCAGGATCTGGCCAACAAGGATGCGAAAAAAGCGAAAGTACGAGCCAGATGTGGGCAAATCCCAGACCTACCCGAGACATAACCGGCGTTATCCTCTAAAATATTAATCGCAACCAGTTTAATTGACTGTATCGGTGTGGAACCTCATTACTACGGGATCCAAAACAGAAAAAACCCAGGATCTGGCCAACAAGTATGCGACAAACGCGAAAGTATATGCCAGATGGTTGCAAATACCAGAACTAACCCAGACATAACCGGCGTTATCCCCTAAAATATTAATCGCAACCAGGTTTAATTGACTGTTTCGGTGTGGTACCGCATTACTACGTGATCCAAACCAGAGAAAGGCCAGGATCTGGCCAACAAGTATGCGAAAAACGCGAATGTATGAGCCAGATGAGGGCAAATCCCAGACCAAACCGAGACATAACCGGCGTTATCCTCTAAAATATTAATCGCAACCAGGTTTAATTGACTGTTTCGGTGTGGTACCGCATTACTACGTGATCCAAACCAGAAAAAGGCCATGATCTGGCCAACAAGTATGCGGAAAATGCGAAAGTATGAGCCAGATGATTGCAAATACCAGAACTATGCCTGACATTACCAGAGTTATCCTCTAAAATACGAATCGGAACATGCTTTTAATGACTGTTTCAGTGTGGTAACACATTACTACGAGATCCAAACCAGAAAAACCCCAGGATCGGGCCAACAAGAATGCGAGAAACGCGAAAGTACGAGCCACATGAGGGAAAATCCCAGACCTAACCCAGTCATAGCCGGCGTTATCCGCTAAAATATTAATCGCAACCAGGTTTAATTGACTGTTTCGTTGTGGACCCACATTACTACGGGATTCAAACCAGAAAGAACCCAGGATCTGGGCAACAAGTATGCGAAAAATGCGAAAGAACGATCCAGATGAGGGCAAATCCCAGACCTAACCGAGACATAACCGGCGTTATCCTCTAAAATATTAATTGCAACCAGGTTTAATTAACTATTTCAGTATGGTACCACATTACTACGTGATCCAAACCAGAAAAAGCCCAGGATCTGGCCAACAAGTATGCGAAAAATGCGAAAGTACGATCCAGATGAGGGCAAATCCCAGACCTAACCGAGACATAACCGGCGTTATCCTCTAAAATATTATTCGCAACCAGGTGTAATTGACTGTTTCGGTGTGGTACCACATTACTACGTGGTCCAAGCCAGAAAAAGGCCAGGATCTGGCCAACAAGTATGCGAAAAATGCGAAAGTACGATCCAGATGAGGGCAAATCCCAGACCTAACCGAGACATAACCGGCGTTATCCTCTAAAATATTATTCGCAACCAGGTGTAATTGACTGTTTCGGTGTGGTACCACATTACTACGTGGTCCATGCCAGAAAAAGGCCAGGATCTGGCCAACAAGTATGCGAAAAACGCGAAAGTACGAGACAGATAAGGACAAATCCCAGACCTACCCGAGACATAACCGGCGTTATCCTCTAAAATATTAATCGCAACCAGTTTAATTGACTGTTTCGGTGTGGAACCTCATTACTACGGGATCCAAAACAGAAAAAACCCAGGATCTGGCCAACAAGTATGCGACAAACGCGAAAGTATATGCCAGATGATTGCAAATACCAGAACTAACCCAGACATAACCGGCGTTATCCCCTAAAATATTAATCGCAACCAGGTGTAATTGACTGTTTCAGTGTGGTACCACATTACTACGTGGTCCAAGCCAGAAAAAGGCCAGGATCTGGCCAACAAGTATGCGAAAAATGCGAAAGTACGATCCAGATGAGGGCAAATCCCAGACCTAACCGAGACATAACCGGCGTTATCCTCTAAAATATTATTCGCAACCAGGTGTAATTGACTGTTTCGGTGTGGTACCACATTACTACGTGGTCCATGCCAGAAAAAGGCCAGGAACTGGCCAACAAGTATGCGAAAAACGCGAAAGTACGAGACACATGAGGACAAATCCCAGACCTACCCGAGACATAACCGGCGTTATCCTCTAAAATATTAATCGCAACCAGTTTAATTGACTGTTTCGGTGTGGAACCTCATTACTACGGGATCCAAAACAGAAAAAACCCAGGATCTGGCCAACAAGTATGCGACAAACGCGAAAGTATATGCCAGATGATTGCAAATACCAGAACTAACCCAGACATAACCGGCGTTATCCCCTAAAATATTAATCGCAACGAGGTTTAATTGACTGTTTCGGTGTGGTACCGCATTACTACGTGATCCAAACCAGAGAAAGGCCAGGATCTGGCCAACAAGTATGCGAAAAACGCGAATGTATGAGCCAGATGGGGGCAAATCCCAGACCTAACCGAGACATAACCAGCGTTATCCTCTAAAATATTAATCGCAACCAGGTTTAATTAACTGTTTCGGTGTGGTACCACATTACTGCGGCATCCAAACCAGAAAAAACCCAGTATCTGGCCAACAAGTATGCGAAAAATGCGAAAGTACGGTTCAGATGAGGGCAAATCCCAGACCTACCCGAGACGTAACCAGCGCTATCCTCTAAAATATTAATCGCAACCAGGTTTAATTGACTGTTTCGGTGTGGTACCGCATTACTACGTGATCCAAACCAGAGAAAGGCCAGGATCTGGCCAACAAGTATGCGAAAAACGCGAATGTATGAGCCAGATGGGGGCAAATCCCAGACCTAACCGAGACATAACCAGCGTTATCCTCTAAAATATTAATCGCAACCAGGTTTAATTAACTGTTTCGGTGTGGTACCACATTACTGCGGCATCCAAACCAGAAAAAACCCAGTATCTGGCCAACAAGTATGCGAAAAATGCGAAAGTACGGTTCAGATGAGGGCAAATCCCAGACCTAACCGAGACATAACCGGCGCTATCCTCTAAAATATTAATCGCAACCAGGTTTAATTGACTGTTTCGGTGTGGTACTGCATTACTACGTGATCCAAACCAGAAAAAGCGCAGGATCTGGCCAACAAGTATGCGAAAAACGCGAATGTATGAGCCAGATGATTGCAAATACCGGAACTAACTCAGACATAACCAGCGTTATCCTCTAAAACACTGATCGCAACCAGCTTCTATTGACTGTTTCAGTGTGGCACCACATTACTACGTGATCCAAACCAGAAAAAGGCCCTGATCCGGCCAACAAGTATGCGAAAAATGCGAAAGTATGAGCCAGATGATTGCAAATACCAGAACTATGCCTGACATAACCAGCGTTATCCTCTAAAATACGAATCAGAACGTGCTTTTAATGACTGTTTCAGTGTGGTACCTCATTACTACGTGATCCAAACCAGAAAAAGGCCAGGATCTGGCCAAAAAGTATACGAAACATGCGAAAGTACGAGCCAGATGAGGGCAAACACCAGACCTAACCGAGACATAACCGGCGTTATCCTCTAAAATATTAATCGCAACCTGGTTCAATCGACTGTTTCGGTGTGGAACCACATTACTACGGGATCCAAACCAGAAAAAACCCAGGATCTGGCCAACAACTATGAGAAAAACGCGAAAGTATGAGCCAGATGATTGCAAATACCAGAACTTTCCCAGGCATAACCAGCGTTATCCTCTAAAATATTATTCGCAACCAGGTTTAATTGACTGTTTCGGTGTGGTACCACATTACTACGTGGTCCAAGCTAGAAAAAGGCCAGGATCTGGCCAACAAGTATGCGAAAAACGCGAAAGTATGTGCCAGATGAGGGCTAATCCCAGACCTAACCGAGACATAACCGGCGTTATCCTCTAAAATATTAATCGCAACCATGTATAATTGACTGTTTCAGTGTGGTAGCACATTACTACGGGATCCAAACCAGAAAAGGGCCAGGGTCTGGACAACAAGTATGCGAAAAATACGAAAGTCCGAGCCAGATGTGGGCAAATACCAGACCTAACCGAGACATAACCGGCGTTATCCTCTAAAATATTAATCGCAACCAGGTTCAATTGACTGTTTCGGTGTGGTACTGCACTACTATGTGATCCAGACCAGAAAAAGGCCAGGATCTGGCCAACAAGTATGCGCAAAATGCGAAAGTACGAGCCAGATGAGGGCAAATGCCAGAACTATGCCTGACATTACCAGCGTTATCCTCTAAAATATTAATCGCAACCAGGTTTAATTGACTGTTTCGATGTGTGGTACCGCATTACTACGTGATCCAAACCAGAAAAAGGCCATGATCTGGCCAACAAGTATGCGAAAAATGCGAAAGTATGAGCCAGATGATAGCAAATGCCAGAACTATGCCTGACATTACCAGCGTTATCCTCTAAAATACGAATCGGCACATGCTTTTAATGACTGTTTCAGTGTGGTAACACATTACTACGAGATCCAAAACAGAAAAATCCCAGGATCGGGCCAACAAGAATGCGAGAAACTCGAAAGTACGAGCCACATGAGGGAAAATCCCAGACCTAACCCAGACATAACCGGCGTTATCCGCTAAAATATTAATCGCAACCAGATTTAATTGACTGTTTCGTTTTGGACCCACATTACTACGGGATCCAAACCAGAAAGAACCCAGGATCTGGCCATCAAGTATGCGAAAAATGCGAAAGAACGATCCAGATGAGGGCAAATCCCAGACCTAACCGAGACATAACCGGCGTTAGCCTCTAAAATATTAATCGCAACCAGGTTCAATTGACTGTTTCCGTGTGGAACCACATTACTACGGGATCCAAACCAGAAAAAACCCAGGATCTGGCCAACAACTATGAGAAAAACGCGAAAGTATGAGCCAGATGCATGCAAATACCAGAACTATCCCAGGCACAACCAGCGTTATCCTCTAAAATATTATTCGCAACCAGGTTTAATAGACTGTTTCGGTGTGGAACCACATTACTACGGGATCCAAACAAGAAAAAACCCTGGATCTGTTCAACAACTGTGAGAAAAACGCGAAAGTACGAGCCAGATGAGGGAAAATCCCAGACCTAACCGAGACGTAACCGGCGTTATCCCCTAAAATATTAATCGCAACCAGGTATAATTGACTGTTTCGGTGTGGTACCGCATTGCTACGATGATCCAAACCAGAAAGAGGCCAGGATCTGGCCAACAAGTATGCGAAAATTGCGAAAGTATGAGCCAGATGATTGCAAATACCAGAACTAACCCAGACATAACCAGCGTTATCCTCTAAAATATTAATCGCAACCAGGTTTAATTGACTGTTTCGGTGTGGTACTGCATTACTACATGATCCAGACCAGAAAAAGGCCAGGATCTGGCCAACAAGTATGCGCAAAATGCGAAAGTACGAGCCAGATGAGGGCAAATCCCAGACCAAACCGAGACATAACCGGCGTTATCCTCTAAAATATTAATCTCAACCAGGTTTAATTGACTGTTTCGATGTGTGGTACCGCATTACTACGTGATCCAAACCAGAAAAAGGCCATGATCTGGCCAACAAGTATGCGAAAAATGCGAAAGTATGAGCCAGATGATACCAAATGCCAGGACTATGCCTGACATTACCTGCGTTATCCTCTAAAATACGAATCGGCACATGCTTTTAATGACTGTTTCAGTGTGGTAACACATTACTACGAGATCCAAACCAGAAAAATCCCAGGATCGGGCCAGCAAGAATGCGAGAAAAACGAAAGTACGAGCCACATGAGGGAAAATCCCAGATCTAACCCAGACATAACCGGCGTTATCCGCTAAAATATTAATCGCAACCAGGTTTAATTGACTGTTTCGTTGTGGAACCACATTACTACGGGATCCAAACCGGAAAGAACCCAGGATCTGGCCAACAAGTATGCGAAAAATGCGAAAGAACGATCCAGATGAGGGCAAATCCCAGACCTAACCGAGACATAACCGGCGTTATCCTCTAAAATATTAATCGCAACCAGGTTTCATTGACTGCTTCGGTGTGGTACCGCATTACTACGTGATCCAAACCAGAAAAAGGCCATGATCTGGCCAACAAGTATGCGAAAAATGCGAAAGTATGAGCCAGATGATTGCAAATACCAGAACTATGCCTGACATAACCAGCGTTATCCTCTAAAATACGAATCGGAACATGCTTTTAATGACTGTTTCAGTGTGGTAACACATTACTACGAGATCCAAACCAGAAAAATCCCAGGATCGGGCCAACAAGAATGCGAGAAACGCGAAGGTACGAGCCACATGAGGGAAAATCCCAGATCTAACCCAGACATAACCGGCGTTATCCGCTAAAATATTAATCGCAACCAGGTTTAATTGACTGTTTCGTTGCGGAACCACATTACTACGGGATCCAAACCGGAAAGAACCCAGGATCTGGCCAACAAGTATGCGAAAAATGCGAAAGAACGATCCAGATGAGGGCAAATCCCAGACCTAACCGAGACATAACCGGCGTTATCCTCTAAAATATTAATTGCAACCAGGTTTAATTGACTGTTTCAGTGTGGTGCCACATTACTACGTGATCCAAACCAGAAAAAGCCCAGGATCTGGCCAACAAGTATGCGAAAAATGCGAAAGTACGATCCAGATGAGGGCAAATCCCAGACCTAACCGAGACATAACCGGCGTTATCCTCTAAAATATTATTCGCAACCAGGTGTAATTGACTGTTTCGGTGTGGTACCACATTACTACGTGGTCCAAGCCAGAAAAAGGCCAGGATCTGGCCAACAAGTATGCGAAAAATGCGAAAGTACGATCCA
Organism: Colletes latitarsis; assembly: GCF_051014445.1. Classification (NCBI taxonomy): domain Eukaryota; kingdom Metazoa; phylum Arthropoda; class Insecta; order Hymenoptera; family Colletidae; genus Colletes; species Colletes latitarsis. The sequence continues at coordinate 8,578,074 of NW_027488368.1, read as the reverse complement.
GATGAGGGCAAATCCCAGACCTAACCGAGACATAACCGGCGTTATCCTCTAAAATATTAATCGCAACCAGGTTTAATTGACTGTTTCGGTGTGGTACCGCATTACTACGTGATCCAAACCAGAAAAAGGCCATGATCTGGCCAACAAGTATGCGAAAAATGCGAAAGTATGAGCCAGATGATAGCAAATGCCAGAACTATGCCTGACATTACCAGCGTTATCCTCTAAAATACGAATCGGCACATGCTTTTAATGACTGTTTCAGTGTGGTAACACATTACTACGAGATCCAAAACAGAAAAATCCCAGGATCGGGCCAACAAGAATGCGAGAAACTCGAAAGTACGAGCCACATGAGGGAAAATCCCAGACCTAACCCAGACATAACCGGCGTTATCCGCTAAAATATTAATCGCAACCAGGTTTAATTGACTGTTTCGTTTTGGACCCACATTACTACGGGATCCAAACCAGAAAGAACCCAGGATCTGGCCATCAAGTATGCGAAAAATGCGAAAGAACGATCCAGATGAGGGCAAATCCCAGACCTAACCGAGACATAACCGGCGTTAGCCTCTAAAATATTAATCGCAACCAGGTTCAATTGACTGTTTCCGTGTGGAACCACATTACTACGGGATCCAAACCAGAAAAAACCCAGGATCTGGCCAACAACTATGAGAAAAACGCGAAAGTATGAGCCAGATGTATGCAAATACCAGAACTATCCCAGGCACAACCAGCGTTATCCTCTAAAATATTATTCGCAACCAGGTTTAATTGACTGTTTCGGTGTGGAACCACATTACTACGGGATCCAAACAAGAAAAAACCCTGGATCTGTTCAACAACTGTGAGAAAAACGCGAAAGTACGAGCCAGATGAGGGAAAATCCCAGACCTAACCGAGACATAACCAGCGTTATCCTCTAAAATATTAATCGCAACCAGGTTTAATTAACTGTTTCGGTGTGGTACCACATTACTGCGGCATCCAAACCAGAAAAAACCCAGTATCTGGCCAACAAGTATGCGAAAAATGCGAAAGTACGGTTCAGATGAGGGCAAATCCCAGACCTAAACGAGACATAACCGGCGCTATCCTCTAAAATATTAATCGCAACCAGGTTTAATTGACTGTTTCGGTGTGGTACTGCATTACTACGTGATCCAAACCAGAAAAAGCGCAGGATCTGGCCAACAAGTATGCGAAAAACGCGAATGTATGAGCCAGATGATTGCAAATACCAGAACTAACTCAGACATAACCAGCGTTATCCTCTAAAACACTGATCGCAACCAGCTTCTATTGACTGTTTCAGTGTGGCACCACATTACTACGTGATCCAAACCAGAAAAAGGCCCTGATCTGGCCAACAAGTATGCGAAAAATGCGAAAGTATGAGCCAGATGATTGCAAATACCAGAACTATGCCTGACATAACCAGCGTTATCCTCTAAAATACGAATCAGAACGTGCTTTTAATGACTGTTTCAGTGTGGTACCTCATTACTACGTGATCCAAACCAGAAAAAGGCCAGGATCTGGCCAAAAAGTATGCGAAACATGCGAAAGTACGAGCCAGATGAGGGCAAACACCAGACCTAACCGAGACATAACCGGCGTTATCCTCTAAAATATTAATCGAAACCAGGTTCAATCGACTGTTTCGGTGTGGAACCACATTACTACGGGATCCAAACCAGAAAAAACCCAGGATCTGGCCAACAACTATGAGAAAAACGCGAAAGTATGAGCCAGATGATTGCAAATACCAGAACTATCCCAGGCATAACCAGCGTTATCCTCTAAAATATTATTCGCAACCAGGTTTAATTGACTGTTTCGGTGTGGTACCACATTACTACGTGGTCCAAGCTAGAAAAAGGCCAGGATCTGGCCAACAAGTATGCGAAAAACGCGAAAGTATGTGCCAGATGAGGGCTAATCCCAGACCTAACCGAGACATAACCGGCGTTATCCTCTAAAATATTAATCGCAACCATGTATAATTGACTGTTTCAGTGTGGTAGCACATTACTACGGGATCCAAACCAGAAAAGGGCCAGGGTCTGGACAACAAGTATGCGAAAAATACGAAAGTCCGAGCCAGATGTGGGCAAATACCAGACCTAACCGAGACATAACCGGCGTTATCCTCTAAAATATTAATCGCAACCAGGTTCAATTGACTGTTTCGGTGTGGAACCACATTACTACGGGATCCAAACAAGAAAAAACCCTGGATCTGTTCAACAACTATGAGAAAAACGCGAAAGTACGAGCCAGATGATGGAAAATCCCAGACCTAACCGAGACGTAACCGGCGTTATCCCCTAAAATATTAATCGCAACCAGGCATAATTGACTGTTTCGGTGTGGTACCGCATTGCTACGATGATCCATACCAGAAAGAGGCCAGGATCTGGCCAACAAGTATGCGAAAATTTCGAAAGTATGAGCCAGATGATTGCAAATACCAGAACTAACCCAGACATAACCAGCGTTATCCTCTAAAATATTAATCGCAACCAGGTTTAATTGACTGTTTCGGTGTGGTACTGCACTACTACGTGATCCAGACCAGAAAAAGGCCAGGATCTGGCCAACAAGTATGCGCAAAATGCGAAAGTACGAGCCAGATGAGGGCAAATCCCAGACCAAACCGAGACATAACCGGCGTTATCCTCTAAAATATTAATCGCAACCAGGTTTAATTGACTGTTTCGATGTGTGGTACCGCATTACTACGTGATCCAAACCAGAAAAAGGCCATGATCTGGCCAACAAGTATGCGAAAAATGCGAAAGTATGAGCCAGATGATAGCAAATGCCAGAACTATGCCTGACATTACCAGCGTTATCCTCTAAAATACGAATCGGCACATGCTTTTAATGACTGTTTCAGTGTGGTAACACATTACTACGAGATCCAAAACAGAAAAATCCCAGGATCGGGCCAACAAGAATGCGAGAAACTCGAAAGTACGAGCCACATGAGGGAAAATCCCAGACCTAACCCAGACATAACCGGCGTTATCCGCTAAAATATTAATCGCAACCAGATTTAATTGACTGTTTCGTTTTGGACCCACATTACTACGGGATCCAAACCAGAAAGAACCCAGGATCTGGCCATCAAGTATGCGAAAAATGCGAAAGAACGATCCAGATGAGGGCAAATCCCAGACCTAACCGAGACATAACCGACGTTAGCCTCTAAAATATTAATCGCAACCAGGTTCAATTGACTGTTTCCGTGTGGAACCACATTACTACGGGATCCAAACCAGAAAAAACCCAGGATCTGGCCAACAACTATGAGAAAAACGCGAAAGTATGAGCCAGATGCATGCAAATACCAGAACTATCCCAGGCACAACCAGCGTTATCCTCTAAAATATTATTCGCAACCAGGTTTAATTGACTGTTTCGGTGTGGAGCCACATTACTACGGGATCCAAACAAGAAAAAACCCTGGATCTGTTCAACAACTGTGAGAAAAACGCGAAAGTACGAGCCAGATGAGGGAAAATCCCAGACCTAACCGAGACGTAACCGGCGTTATCCCCTAAAATATTAATCTCAACCAGGTTTAATTGACTGTTTCGATGTGTGGTACCGCATTACTACGTGATCCAAACCAGAAAAAGGCCATGATCTGGCCAACAAGTATGCGAAAAATGCGAAAGTATGAGCCAGATGATACCAAATGCCAGGACTATGCCTGACATTACCTGCGTTATCCTCTAAAATACGAATCGGCACATGCTTTTAATGACTGTTTCAGTGTGGTAACACATTACTACGAGATCCAAACCAGAAAAATCCCAGGATCGGGCCAACAAGAATGCGAGAAAAACGAATGTACGAGCCACATGAGGGAAAATCCCAGACCTAACCCAGACATAACCGGCGTTATCCGCTAAAATATTAATCGCAACCAGGTTCAATTGACTGTTTCGGTGTGGAACCACATTACTACGGGATCCAAACAAGAAAAAACCCTGGATCTGTCCAACAACTATGAGAAAAACGCGAAAGTACGAGCCAGATGAGGGAAAATCCCAGACCTAACCGAGACGTAACCGGCGTTATCCCCTAAAATATTAATCGCAACCAGGTATAATTGACTGTTTCGGTGTGGTACCGCATTGCTACGATGATCCAAACCAGAAAGAGGCCAGGATCTGGCCAACAAGTATGCGAAAATTGCGAAAGTATGAGCCAGATGATTGCAAATACCAGAACTAACCCAGCCATAACCAGCGTTATCCTCTAAAATATTAATCGCAACCAGGTGTAATTGACTGTTTCGGTGTGGTACCACATTACTACGTGGTCCATGCCAGAAAAAGGCCAGGATCTGGCCAACAAGTATGCGAAAAACGCGAAAGTACGAGACAGATGAGGACAAGTCCCAGACCTACCCGAGACATAACCGGCGTTATCCTCTAAAATATTAATCGCAACCAGTTTAATTGACTGTTTCGGTGTGGAACCTCATTACTACGGGATCCAAAACAGAAAAAACCCAGGATCTGGCCAACAAGTATGCGACAAACGCGAAAGTATATGCCAGATGATTGCAAATACCAGAACTAACCCAGACATAACCGGCGTTATCCCCTAAAATATTAATCGCAACGAGATTTAATTGACTGTTTCGGTGTGGTACCGCATTACTACGTGATCCAAACCAGAGAAAGGCCAGGATCTGGCCAACAAGTATGCGAAAAACGCGAATGTATGAGCCAGATGGGGGCAAATCCCAGACCTAACCGAGACATAACCAGCGTTATCCTCTAAAATATTAATCGCAACCAGGTTTAATTAACTGTTTCGGTGTGGTACCACATTACTGCGGCATCCAAACCAGAAAAAACCCAGTATCTGGCCAACAAGTATGCGAAAAATGCGAAAGTACGGTTCAGATGAGGGCAAATCCCAGACCTAACCGAGACATAACCGGCGCTATCCTCTAAAATATTAATCGCAACCAGGTTTAATTGACTGTTTCGGTGTGGTACTGCATTACTACGTGATCCAAACCAGAAAAAGCGCAGGATCTGGCCAACAAGTATGCGAAAAACGCGAATGTATGAGCCAGATGATTGCAAATACCAGAACTAACTCAGACATAACCAGCGTTATCCTCTAAAACACTGATCGCAACCAGCTTCTATTGACTGTTTCAGCGTGGCACCACATTACTACGTGATCCAAACCAGAAAAAGGCCCTGATCTGGCCAACAAGTATGCGAAAAATGCGAAAGTATGAGCCAGATGATTGCAAATACCAGATCTATGCCTGACATAACCAGCGTTATCCTCTAAAATACGAATCAGAACGTGCTTTTAATGACTGTTTCAGTGTGGTACCTCATTACTACGTGATCCAAACCAGAAAAAGGCCAGGATCTGGCCAAAAAGTATGCGAAACATGCGAAAGTACGAGACAGATGAGGGCAAACACCAGACCTAACCGAGACATAACCGGCGTTATCCTCTAAAATATTAATCGCAACCAGGTTCAATCGACTGTTTCGGTGTGGAACCACATTACTACGGGATCCAAACCAGAAAAAACCCAGGATCTGGCCAACAACTAGGAGAAAAACGCGAAAGTACGAGCCAGATGATGGAAAATCCCAGACCTAACCGAGACGTAACCGGCGTTATCCCCTAAAATATTAATCGCAACCAGGCATAATTGACTGTTTCGGTGTGGTACCGCATTGCTACGATGATCCAAACCAGAAAGAGGCCAGGATCTGGCCAACAAGTATGCGAAAATTGCGAAAGTATGAGCCAGATGATAGCAAATGCCAGAACTATGCCTGACATTATCAGCGTTATCCTCTAAAATACGAATCGGAACATGCTTTTAATGACTGTTTCAGTGTGGTAACACATTACTACGAGATCCAAACCAGAAAAATCCCAGGATCGGCCAACAAGAATGCGAGAAACTCGAAAGTACGAGCCACATGAGGGAAAATCCCAGACCTAACCCAGACATAACCGGCGTTATCCGCTAAAATATTTATCGCAACCAGGTTTAATCGACTGTTTCGTTGTGGACCCACATTACTACGGGATCCAAACCAGAAAGAACCCAGGATCTGGCCAACAAGTATGCGAAAAATGCGAAAGAACGATCCAGATGAGGGCAAATCCCAGACCTAACCGAGACATAACCGGCATTAGCCTCTAAAATATTAATCGCAACCAGGTTCAATTGACTGTTTCGGTGTGGTACCACATTACTACGTGGTCCAAGCCAGAAAAAGGCCACGATCTGGCCAACAAGAATGCGAGAAATGCGAAAGTACGCGCCAGATGAGGGCAAATACCTGACCTAACCGAGACATTACCGGCATTATCCTCTAAAATATTAATCGCAACCAGATTTAATTGACTGTTTCGGTGTGGTACCGCATTACTACGTGATCCAAACCAGAAAAAGCCCAGGATCTGGCCAACAAGTAGGCGAAAAACGCGAAAGTATGTGCCAGATGAGGGCTAATCCCAGACCTAACCGAGACATAACCGGCGTTATCCTCTAAAATATTAATCGCAACCAGGTATAATTGACTGTTTCAGTGTGGTACCACATTACTACGTGATCCCAACCAGAAAAGGGCCAGGGTCTGGCCAACAAGTATGCGAAAAATACGAAAGACCGAGCCAGATGTGGGCAAATACCAGACCTAACCGAGACATAACCGGCGTTATCCTCTAAAATATTAATCGCAACCAGGTTCAAATGACTGTTTCGGTGTGGAACCACATTACTACGGGATCCAAACAAGAAAAAACCCAGGATCTGGGTAACAAGTATGCGAAAAATGCGAAAGAACGATCCAGATGAGGGCAAATACCTGACCTAACCGAGACATTACCGGCATTATCCTCTAAAATATTAATCGCAACCAGATTTAATTGACTGTTTCGGTGTGGTACCGCATTACTACGTGATCCAAACCAGAAAAAGCCCAGGATCTGGCCAACAAGTATGCGAAAAATGCGAGAGTACGATCCAGATGAGGGCAAATCCCAGACCTAACCGAGACATAACCGGCGTTATCCTCTAAAATATTATTCGCAACCAGGTGTAATTGACTGTTTCGGTGTGGTACCACATTACTACGTGGTCCAAGCCAGAAAAAGGCCAGGATCTGGCCAACAAGTATGCGAAAAACGCGAAAGTACGAGACAGATGAGGACAAATACCAGAATTAACCCAGACATAACCGGCGTTATCCCCTAAAATATTAATCGCAACCAGGTTTAATTGACTGTTTCTGTGTGGTACCGCATTACTACGTGATCCAAACCAGAGAAAGGCCAGGATCTGGCCAACAAGTATGCGAAAAACGCGAATGTATGAGCCAGATGGGGGCAAATCCCAGACCTAACCGAGACATAACCAGCATTATCCTCTAAAATATTAATCGCAACCAGGTTTAATTAACTGTTTCGGTGTGGTACCGCATTACTACGTGATCCAAACCAGAAAGAGGCCAGGATCTGGCCAACAAGTATGCGAAAAATGCGAAAGTATGAGCCATATGATTGCAAATACCAGAACTATGCCTGACATAACCAGCGTTATCCTCTAAAATACGAATCGGAACATGCTTTTAATGACTGTTTCAGTGTGGTAACACATTACTACGAGATCCAAACCTGAAAAATCCCAGGATCGGGCCAACAAGAATGCGAGAAACGCGAAAGTACGAGCCACATGAGGGAAAATCCCAGATCTAACCCAGACATAACCGGCGTTATCCGCTAAAATATTAATCGCAACCAGGTTTAATTGACTGTTTCGTTGTGGAACCACATTACTACGGGATCCAAACCGGAAAGAACCCAGGATCTGGCCAACAAGTATGCGAAAAATGCGAAAGAACGATCCAGATGAGGGCAAATCCCAGACCTAACCGAGACATAACCGGCGTTATCCTCTAAAATATTAATCGCAACCAGGTTTCATTGACTGCTTCGGTGTGGTACCGCATTACTACGTGATCCAAACCAGAAAAAGGCCATGATCTGGCCAACAAGTATGCGAAAAATGCGAAAGTATGAGCCAGATGATTGCAAATACCAGAACTATGCCTGACATAACCAGCGTTATCCTCTAAAATACGAATCGGAACATGCTTTTAATGACTGTTTCAGTGTGGTAACACATTACTACGAGATCCAAACCAGAAAAATCCCAGGATCGGGCCAACAAGAATGCGAGAAACGCGAAAGTACGAGCCACATGAGGGAAAATCCCAGATCTAACCCAGACATAACCGGCGTTATCCGCTAAAATATTAATCGCAACCAGGTTTAATTGACTGTTTCGTTGCGGAACCACATTACTACGGGATCCAAACCAGAAAGAGGCCAGGATCTGGCCAACAAGAATGCGAAAAATGCGAAAGTACGCACCAGATGAGGGCAAATACCAGACCTAACCGAGACATAACCGGCGTTATCCTCTAAAATATTAATCGCAACCAGGTTTAATTGACTGTTTCAGTGTGGTACCACATTACTACGTGATCCAAACCAGAAAAAGCCCAGGATCTGGCCAACAAGTATGCGAAAAACGCGAAAGTATATGCCAGATGATAGCATATACCAGAACTAACCCAGACATAACCAGCGTTATCCTCTAAAATACTAATCGGAACCAGGTTTAATTGACTGTTTCGGTGTGGTACTGCATTACTACGTGATCCAAACCAGAAAAAGCCGAGGATCTGGCGAACAAGTATGCGAAAAACGCGAATGTATGAGCCAGATGATTGCAAATACCAGAACTAACTCAGACATTACCAGCGTTATCCTCTAAAACACTGATCGCAACCAGCTTCTATTGACTGTTTCAGTGTGGCACCACATTACTACGTGATCCAAACCAGAAAAAGGCCAGGATCTGGCCAACAAGTATGCGAAAAACGTGAAAGTACGAGTCAGATGAGCACAAATCCCAGACCTACCCGAGACATAACCGGCGTTATCCTCTAAAATATTAATCGCAACCAGTTTAATTGACTGTTTCGGTGTGGAACCTCATTACTACGTGATCCAAACCAGATAAAGCCCAGGATCTGGCCAACAAGTATGAGAAAAATGCGAAAGTTCGAGCCAGATGAGGGCAAGTACCAGACCTAACCCAGACAAAACCGGCGTTATCCCCTAAAATATAAATCGCAACCAGGTATAATTGACTGTTTCGGTGTGGTACCGCATTGCTACGATGATCCAAACCAGAAAGAGGCCAGGATCTGGCTAACAAGTATGCGAAAAATGCGAAAGTACGATCCAGATGAGGGCAAATCCCAGACCTAACCGAGACATAACCGGCGTTATCCTCTAAAATATTAATCGCAACCAGATTTAATTGACTGTTTCGTTGGGGAACCACATTACTGCGGGATCCAAACCAGAAAAAACCCAGGATCTGGCTAACAAGTATGCGAAAAATGCGAAATTTCGAGCCAGATGAGGGCAAATCCCAGACCTAACCGAGACATAACCGGCGTTATCCTCTAAAATATTAATCGCAACCTGGTTTAATTGACTGTTTCGGTGTGGTACCGCATTACTACGAGATCCAAACCAGAAAAAGGCCAGGATCTGGCCAACAAGTATGCGAAAAATGCGAAAGTATGAGCCAGATGATTGCAAATACCAGAACTAACCCAGACATAACCAGAGTTATCCTCTAAAATATTAATCGCAACCAGGTTTAATTGACTGTTTCGGTGTGGTACTGCATTACTACGTGATCCAAACCAGAAAAATCCCAGGATCTGGCCAACAAGAATGCGAAAAATGCGAAAGTACGCGCCAGATGAGGGCAAATACCAGACCGAACCGAGACATAACCGGCGTTATCCTCTAAAATATTAATCGCAACCAGGTTTAATTGACTGTTTCGTTGTGGAACCACATTACTGCGGGATCCAAACCAGAAAAAACCCAGGATCTGGCCAACAAGTATGCGAAGAATGCGAAGGTATGAGCCAGATGAGGGCAAATACCAGACCTAACCGAGACATAACCGGCGCTATCCTCTAAAATATTAATCGCAACCAGGTTTAATTGACTGTTTCGGTGTGGTACTGCAATACTACGTGATCCAAACCAGAAAAATCCCAGGATCTGGCCAACAAGAATGCGAAAAATGCGAAAGTACGCGCCAGATGAGGGCAAATACCAGACCGAACCGAGACATAACCGGCGTTATCCTCTAAAATATTAATCGCAACCAGGTTTAATTGACTGTTTCGTTGTGGAACCACATTACTGCGGGATCCAAACCAGAAAAAACCCAGGATCTGGCCAACAAGTATGCGAAGAATGCGAAAGTATGAGCCAGATGATTGCAAATACCAGAACTAACTCAGACATAACCAGCGTTATCCTCTAAAACACTGATCGCAACCACCTTCTATTGACTGTTTCAGTGTGGCACCACATTACTACGTGATCCAAACCAGAAAAAGGCCAGGATCTGGCCAACAAGTATGCGAAAAACGTGTAAGTACGTGTTAGATGAGCACAAATCCCAGACCTACCCTAGACACAACCGGCGTTATCCTCTAAAATGTTAATCGCAACCAGTTTAATTGACTGTTTCGGTGTAGAACCTCATTACTACGTGATCCAAACCAGATAAAGCCCAGGATCTGGCCAACAAGTATGAGAAAAATGCGAAAGTTCGAGCCAGATGAGGGCAAGTACCAGACCGAACCCAGACAAAACCGGCGTTATCCCCTAAAATATTAATCGCAACCAGGTATAATTGACTGTTTCGGTGTGGTACCGCATTGCAACGATGATCCAAACCAGAAAGAGGCCAGGATCTGGCCAACAAGGATGAGAAAAATGCGAAAGTATGAGCCAGATGATTGCAAATACCAGAACTAACCTTGACATAACCAGAGTTATCCTCTAAAATATTAATCGCAACCAGGTTTAATTGACTGTTTCGGTGTGGTACTGCATTACTACGTGATCCAAACCAGAAAAAGCCCAGGATCTGGCCAACAAGAATGCGAAAAATGCGAAAGTACGATCCAGATGAGGGCAAATCGCAGACCTAACCGAGACATAACCGGCGCTATCCTCTAAAATATTAATCGCAACCAGGTATAATTGACTGTTTCGGTGTGGTACCGCATTGCTACGATGATCCAAACCAGAAAGAGGCCAGGATCTGGCCAACAAGGATGAGAAAAATGCGAAAGTATGAGCCAGATGATTGCAAATACCAGAACTAACCTAGACATAACCAGAGTTATCCTCTAAAATATTAATCGCAACCAGGTTTAATTGACTGTTTCGGTGTGGTACTGCATTACTACGTGATCCAAACCAGAAAAAGCCCAGGATCTGGCCAACAAGAATGCGAAAAATGCGAAAGTACGCGCCAGATGAGGGCAAATACCAGACCTAACCGAGACATAACCGGCGTTATCCTCTAAAATATTAATCGCAACCAGGTTTAATTGACTGTTTCAGTGTGGTACCACATTACTACGTGATCCAAACCAGAAAAAGCCCAGGATCTGCCCAACAAGTATGCGAAAAACACGAATGTATGAGCCAGATGATTGCAAATCCCAGAACTAACTCAGACATAACCAGCGTTATCCTCAAAAATATTAATCTCAACCAGGTTTAATTGACTGTTTCATTGTGGAACCACATTACTACGGGATCCAAACCAGACAAAACCCAGGATCTGGCCAACAAGAATGCGAAAAATGCGAAAGTACGAGCCAGATGAGGGAAAATCCCAGACCTAACCGAGACGTAACCGGCGTTATCCCCTAAAATATTAATCGCAATCGTATAATTGACTGTTTCGATGTGGTACTGCATTACTACGTGATCCAAACCAGAAAAAGCCCAGGATCTGGCCAACAAGAATGCGAAAAATGCGAAAGTACGATCCAGATGAAGGCAAATCCCAGAACTAACCGAGACATAACCGACGTTATCCTCTAAAATATTAATCGCAACCAGGTTTAATTGACTGTTTCGTTGGGGAACCACATTGCGACGGGATCCAAACCGGAAAAAGCCCAGGATCTGGCCAACAAGTATGAGAAAAGTGCGATAGTACGAGGCAGATGAGGGCATATCACAGACCTAACCGTGACATAACCGGCCTTATCCTCAAAAATATTTATCGCAACCAGGTTTAATTGGGTGTTTCGGTGTGGTACCGCATTACTACGTGATCCAAACCGTAAAAAGGCTAGGATCAGGGCAACAAGTAAGCGAAAAATGCGGAAGTACGAGCGAGATGAGGGCAAATACCAGACCTAAACTAGACATAACCGGCATTATCCTCTAAACTATTAATCGCAACCAGGTTTAATTGACTGTTTCGGTGTGGCACCACATTGCGACGGGATCCAAAACAGAAAAAACCCAGGATCAGGCCAACGAGTATGCGAAAAACGCGAAAGTATGACCCAGATGGTTGCAAATACCAGAACTAACCCAGGCATAACCAGCGTTATCCTCTAAAGTATTAAGCGGAACCAGCTTTTATTGACAGTGTGGTACCACATTACTACGTGATCCAAACAAGAAAAAGCCCAGGATCTGGCCAACAAGTTTGCGAAAAGTGCGAAAGTACGAGCCAGATGAGGACAAATGCCAGACCTAACCGAGACATAACCGGAGTTATCCTCTAAAATATTATTCGCAACCAGGTTTAATTGACTGTTTCGGTGTGGTACCACATTACTACGGGATCCAAATCAGAAAAAGCCCAGGATCTGGCCAACGAGTATGCGAAAAACGCGAAAGTATGAGCCAGATTGTTGCAAATACCAGAACTAACCCAGGCATATCCAGCGTTATCCTCTAAAGTATTAAGCGGAACCAGCTTTTATTGACAGTGTGGTACCACATTACTACGTGATCCAAACAAGAAAAAGCCCAGGATCTGGCCAACAAGTATGAGAAAAGTGCGATAGTACGAGGCAGATGAGGGCATATCACAGACCTAACCGTGACATAACCGGCCTTATCCTCAAAAATATTTATCGCAACCAGGTTTAATTGGGTGTTTCGGTGTGGTACCGCATTACTACGTGATCCAAACCGTAAAAAGGCTAGGATCAGGGCAACAAGTAAGCGAAAAATGCGGAAGTACGAGCGAGATGAGGGCAAATACCAGACCTAAACTAGACATAACCGGCATTATCCTCTAAACTATTAATCGCAACCAGGTTTAATTGACTGTTTCGGTGTGGCACCACATTGCGACGGGATCCAAAACAGAAAAAACCCAGGATCAGGCCAACGAGTATGCGAAAAACGCGAAAGTATGAGCCAGATGGTTGCAAATACCAGAACTAACCCAGGCATAACCAGCGTTATCCTCTAAAGTATTAAGCGGAACCAGCTTTTATTGACAGTGTGGTACCACATTACTACGTGATCCAAACAAGAAAAAGCCCAGGATCTGGCCAACAAGTTTGCGAAAAGTGCGAAAGTACGAGCCAGATGAGGGCAAATCCCAGACCTAACCGAGACATAACCGGCGTTATCCTCTAAAATATTATTCGCAACCAGGTTTAATTGACTGTTTCGGTGTGGTACCGCATTACTACGTGATCCAAACCAGAAAGGGGCCAGGATCTGGCCAACAAGAATGCGAGAAATGCGAAAGTACGCGCCAGATGAGGGCAAATACCAGACCTAACCGAGACATAACCGGCGTTATCCTCTAAAATATTAATCGCAACCAGGTTTAGTTGACTGTTTCAGTGTGGTGCCACATTACTACGTGATCCAAACCAGAAAAAGCCCAGGATCTGGCCAACAAGTATGCGAAAAACGCGAATGTATGAGCCAGATGATTGCAAATACCAGAACTAACTCAGACATTACCAGCGTTATCCTCTAAAACACTGATCGCAACCAGCTTCTATTGACTGTTTCAGTGTGGCACCACATTACTACGTGATCCAAACCAGAAAAAGGCCAGGATCTGGCCAACAAGTATGCGAAAAACGTGAAAGTACGAGTCAGATGAGCACAAATCCCAGACCTACCCGAGACATAACCGGCGTTATCCTCTAAAATATTAATCGCAACCAGTTTAATTGACTGTTTCGGTGTGGAACCACATTACTGCGGGATCCAAACGAGAAAAAACCCAGGATCTGGCTAACAAGTATGCGAAAAATGCGAAAGTTCGAGCCAGATGAGGTTAAATCCCAGACCTAACCGAGACATAACCGGCGTTATCCTCTAAAATATTAATCGCAACCTGGTTTAATTGACTGTTTCGGTGTGGTACCGCATTACTACGTGATCCAAACCAGAAAAAGGCCAGGATCTGGCCAACAAGTATGCGAAAAATGCGAAAGTATGAGCCAGATGATTGCAAATACCAGAACTAACCCAGACATAACCAGAGTTATCCTCTAAAATATTAATCGCAACCAGGTTTAATTGACTGTTTCGGTGTGGTACTGCATTACTACGTGATCCAATCCAGAAAAAGCCCAGGATCTGGCCAACAAGAATGCGAAAAATGCGAAAGTACGCGCCAGATGAGGGCAAATACCAGACCGAACCGAGACATAACCAGCGTTATCCTCTAAAATATTAATCGCAACCAGGTTTAATTGACTGTTTCGTTGTGGAACCACATTACTGCGGGATCCAAACCAGAAAAATCCCCGGATCTGGCCGACAAGTATGCGAAGAATGCGAAGGTATGAGCCAGATGAGGGCAAATACCAGACCTAACCGAGACATAACCGGCGCTATCCTCTATAATATTAATCGCAACCAGGTTTAATTGACTGTTTCGGTTTGGTACTGCATTACTACGTGATCCAAACCAGAAAAAGCCCAGGATCTGGCCAACAAGTATGCGAAAAACGCGAATGTATGAGCCAGATGATTGCAAATACCAGAACTAACTCAGACATAACCAGCGTTATCCTCTAAAACACTGATCGCAACCAGCTTCTATTGACTGTTTCAGTGTGGCACCACATTACTACGTGATCCAAACCAGAAAAAGGCCAGGATCTGGCCAACAAGGATGAGAAAAATGCGAAAGTATGAGCCAGATGATTGCAAATACCAGAACTAACCTAGACATAACCAGAGTTATCCTCTAAAATATTAATCGCAACCAGGTTCAATTGACTGTTTCGGTGTGGTACTGCATTACTACATGATCCAAACCAGAAAAAGCCCAGGATCTGGCCAACAAGAATGCGAAAAATGCGAAAGTACGCGCCAGATGAGGGCAAATACCAGACCTAACCGAGACATAACCGGCGTTATCCTCTAAAATATTAATCGCAACCAGGTTTAATTGACTGTTTCAGTGTGGTACCACATTACTACGTGATCCAAACCAGAAAAAGCCCAGGATCTGGCCAACAAGTATGCGAAAAACGCGAATGTATGAGCCAGATGATTGCAAATACCAGAACTAACTCAGACATAACCAGCGTTATCTTCTAAAATATTAATCTCAACCAGGTTTAATTGACTGTTTCGTTGTGGAACCACATTACTACGGGATCCAAACCAGACAAAACCCAGGATCTGGCCAACAAGAATGCGAAAAATGCGAAAGTACGAGCCAGATGAGGGAAAATCCCAGACCTAACCGAGACGTAACCGGCGTTATCCTCTAAAATATTAATCGCAACCAGGTATAATTGACTGTTTCGGTGTGGTACTGCATTACTACGTGATCAAAACCAGAAAAAGCCCAGGATCTGGCCAACAAGAATGCGAAAAATGCGAAAGTACGATCCAGATGAGGGCAAATCCCAGACCTAACCGAGACATAACCGGCGCTATCCTCTAAAATATTAATCGCAACCAGGTATAATTGACTGTTTCGGTATGGTACCGCATTGCTACGATGATCCAAACCAGAAAGACGCCAGGATCTGGCCAACAAGGATGAGAAAAATGCGAAAGTATGAGCCAGATGATTGCAAATACCAGAACTAACCTAGACATAACCAGAGTTATCCTCTAAAATATTAATCGCAACAAGGTTTAATTGACTGTTTCGTTGTGGAACCACATTACTGCGGGATCCAAACCAGAAAAAACCCAGGATCTGGCCAACAAGTATGCGAAAAATGCGAAAGTACGGTTCAGATGAGGGCAAATCCCAGACCTAACCGAGACATAACCGGCGCTATCCTCTAAAATATTAATCGCAACCAGGTTTAATTGACTGTTTCGGTGTGGTACTGCATTACTACGTGATCCAAACCAGAAAAAGCGCAGGATCTGGCCAAGAAGTATGCGAAAAACGCGACTGTATGAGCCAGATGATTGCAAATACCAGAACTAAGTCAGACATAACCAGCGTTATCCTCTAAAACACTGATCGCAACCAGCTTCTATTGACTGTTTCAGTGTGGCACCACATTACTACGTGATCCAAGCCAGAAAAAGGCCATGATCTGGCCAACAAGTATGCGAAAAATGCGAAAGTATGAGCCAGATGATTGCAAATACCAGAACTATGCCTGACATAACCAGCGTTATCCTCTAAAATACGAATCAGAACGTGCTTTTAATGACTGTTTCACTGTGGTACCACATTACTACGTGATCCAAACCAGAAAAAGGCCAGGATCTGGCCAAAAAGTATGCGGAACATGCGAAAGTACGAGCCAGATGAGGGCAAACACCAGACCTAACCGAGACATAACCGGCGTTATCCTCTAAAGTATTAATCGCAACCAGGTTCAATCGACTGTTTCGGTGTGGAACCACATTACTACGGGATCCAAACCAGAAAAAACCCAGGATGTGGCCAACAACTATGAGAAAAACGCGAAAGTATGAGGCAGATGATTGCAAATACCAGAACTATCCCAGGCGTAACCAGCGTTATCCTCTAAAATATTATTCGCAACCAGGTTTAATTGACTGTTTCGGTGTGGTACCACATTACTACGTGGTCCAAGCCAGAGAAAGGCCAGGATCTGGCCAACAAGTATGCGAAAAACGCGAAAGCCCGAGCCAGATGTGGGCAAATACCAGACCTAACCGAGACATAACCGGCATTATCCTCCAAAATATTAATCGCAACCAGGTTCAATTGACTGTTTCGGTGTGGAACCACATTACTACGGGATCCAAACAAGAAAAAACCCTGGATCTGTTCAACAACTATGAGAAAGACGCGAAAGTACGAGCCAGATGAGGGAAAATCCCAGACCTAACCGAGACGTAACCGGCGTTATCCCCTAAAATATTAATCGCAACCAGGTATAATTGACTGTTTCGGTGTGGTACCGCATTACTACGTGATCCAAACCAGAAAGAGGCCAGGATCTGGCCAACAAGAATGCGAAAAATGCGAAAGTACGCACCAGATGAGGGCAAATACCAGACCTAACCGAGACATAACCGGCGTTATCCTCTAAAATATTAATCGCAACCAGGTTTAATTGACTGTTTCAGTGTGGTACCACATTACTACGTGATCCAAACCAGAAAAAGCCCAGGATCTGGCCAACAAGTATGCGAAAAACGCGAAAGTATATGCCAGATGATAGCATATACCAGAACTAACCCAGACATAACCAGCGTTATCCTCTAAAATACTAATCGGAACCAGGTTTAATTGACTGTTTCGGTGTGGTACTGCATTACTACGTGATCCAAACCAGAAAAAGCCGAAGATCTGGCCAACAAGTATGCGAAAAACGCGAATGTATGAGCCAGATGATTGCAAATACCAGAACTAACTCAGACATTACCAGCGTTATCCTCTAAAACACTGATCGCAACCAGCTTCTATTG
The DNA here is from genome assembly GCF_051014445.1 of Colletes latitarsis. Classification (NCBI taxonomy): domain Eukaryota; kingdom Metazoa; phylum Arthropoda; class Insecta; order Hymenoptera; family Colletidae; genus Colletes; species Colletes latitarsis. The sequence continues at coordinate 8,560,233 of NW_027488368.1, read as the reverse complement.
ACTGTTTCAGTGTGGCACCACATTACTACGTGATCCAAACCAGAAAAAGGCCAGGATCTGGCCAACAAGTATGCGAAAAACGTGAAAGTACGAGTCAGATGAGCACAAATCCCAGACCTACCCGAGACATAACCGGCGTTATCCTCTAAAATATTAATCGCAACCAGTTTAATTGACTGTTTCGGTGTGGAACCTCATTACTACGTGATCCAAACCAGATAAAGCCCAGGATCTGGCCAACAAGTATGAGAAAAATGCGAAAGTTCGAGCCAGATGAGGGCAAGTACCAGACCTAACCCAGACAAAACCGGCGTTATCCCCTAAAATATAAATCGCAACCAGGTATAATTGACTGTTTCGGTGTGGTACCGCATTGCTACGATGATCCAAACCAGAAAGAGGCCAGGATCTGGCTAACAAGTATGCGAAAAATGCGAAAGTACGATCCAAATGAGGGCAAATCCCAGACCTAACCGAGACATAACCGGCGTTATCCTCTAAAATATTAATCGCAACCAGGTTTAATTGACTGTTTCGTTGGGGAACCACATTACTGCGGGATCCAAACCAGAAAAAACCCAGGATCTGGCTAACAAGTATGCGAAAAATGCGAAATTTCGAGCCAGATGAGGGCAAATCCCAGACCTAACCGAGACATAACCGGCGTTATCCTCTAAAATATTAATCGCAACCTGGTTTAATTGACTGTTTCGGTGTGGTACCGCATTACTACGAGATCCAAACCAGAAAAAGGCCAGGATCTGGCCAACAAGTATGCGAAAAATGCGAAAGTATGAGCCAGATGATTGCAAATACCAGAACTAACCCAGACATAACCAGAGTTATCCTCTAAAATATTAATCGCAACCAGGTTTAATTGACTGTTTCGGTGTGGTACTGCATTACTACGTGATCCAAACCAGAAAAATCCCAGGATCTGGCCAACAAGAATGCGAAAAATGCGAAAGTATGCGCCAGATGAGGGCAAATACCAGACCGAACCGAGACATAACCGGCGTTATCCTCTAAAATATTAATCGCAACCAGGTTTGATTGACTGTTTCGTTGTGGAACCACATTACTGCGGGATCCAAACCAGAAAAAACCCAGGATCTGGCCAACAAGTATGCGAAAAACGCGAAAGTACGAGCCAGATGAGGGCAAATCCCAGACCTAACCGAGACATAACCGGCGTTATCCTCTAAAATATTATTCGCAACCAGGTTTAATTGACTGTTTCGGTGTGGTACCGCATTACTACGTGATCCAAACCAGAAAGAGGCCAGGATCTGGCCAACAAGAATGCGAAAAATGCGAAAGTACGCACCAGATGAGGGCAAATACCAGACCTAACCGAGACATAACCGGCGTTATCCTCTAAAATATTAATCGCAACCAGGTTTAATTGACTGTTTCAGTGTGGTACCACATTACTACGTGATCCAAACCAGAAAAAGCCCAGGATCTGGCCAACAAGTATGCGAAAAACGCGAAAGTATATGCCAGATGATAGCATATACCAGAACTAACCCAGACATAACCAGCGTTATCCTCTAAAATACTAATCGGAACCAGGTTTAATTGACTGTTTCGGTGTGGTACTGCATTACTACGTGATCCAAACCAGAAAAAGCCGAAGATCTGGCCAACAAGTATGCGAAAAACGCGAATGTATGAGCCAGATGATTGCAAATACCAGAACTAACTCAGACATTACCAGCGTTATCCTCTAAAACACTGATCGCAACCAGCTTCTATTGACTGTTTCAGTGTGGCACCACATTACTACGTGATCCAAACCAGAAAAAGGCCAGGATCTGGCCAACAAGTATGCGAAAAACGTGAAAGTACGAGTCAGATGAGCACAAATCCCAGACCTACCCGAGACATAACCGGCGTTATCCTCTAAAATATTAATCGCAACCAGTTTAATTGACTGTTTCGGTGTGGAACCTCATTACTACGTGATCCAAACCAGATAAAGCCCAGGATCTGGCCAACAAGTATGAGAAAAATGCGAAAGTACGCGCCAGATGAGGGCAAATACCAGACCGAACCGAGACATAACCGGCGTTATCCTCTAAAATATTAATCGCAACCAGGTTTAATTGACTGTTTCGTTGTGGAACCACATTACTGCGGGATCCAAACCAGAAAAAACCCAGGATCTGGCCAACAAGTATGCGAAGAATGCGAAGGTATGAGCCAGATGAGGGCAAATACCAGACCTAACCGAGACATAACCGGCGCTATCCTCTAAAATATTAATCGCAACCAGGTTTAATTGACTGTTTCGGTGTGGTACTGCATTACTACGTGATCCAAACCAGAAAAATTTCAGGATCTGGCCAACAAGAATGCGAAAAATGCGAAAGTACGCGCCAGATGAGGGCAAATACCTGACCTAACCGAGACATAACCAGCGTTATCCTCTAAAATATTAATCTCAACCAGGTTTAATTGACTGTTTCGTTGTGGAACCACATTACTACGGGATCCAAACCAGACAAAACCCAGGATCTGGCCAACAAGAATGCGAAAAATGCGAAAGTACGAGCCAGATGAGGGAAAATCCCAGACCTAACCGAGACATAACCGGCGTTATCCTCTAAAATATTAATCGCAACCAGGTTTAATTGACTGTTTCGGTGTGGTACCACAATACTACGTGATCCAAACCGGAAAAAGCCCAGGATCTGGCCAACAACTATGAGAAAAACGCGAAAGCATGAGCCAGATGATTGCAAATACCAGAACTATCCCAGACTTAACCAGCGTTATCCTCTAAAATACTAATCGGAACCAGGTTTAATTGACTGTTTCGGTGTGGTACTGCATTACTACGTGATCCAAACCAGAAAAATTTCAGGATCTGGCCAACAAGAATGCGAAGAATGCGAAGGTATGAGCCAGATGAGGGCAAATACCAGACCTAACCGAGACATAACCGGCGTTATCCCCTAAAATATTAATCGCAATCGTATAATTGACTGTTTCGGTGTGGTACTGCATTACTACGTTATCCAAACCAGAAAAAGCCCAGGATCTGGCCAACAAGAATGCGAAAAATGCGAAAGTACGATCCAGATGAAGGCAAATCCCAGACCTAACCGAGACATAACCGGCGTTATCCTCTAAAATATTAATCGCAACCAGGTTTAATTGACTGTTTCGTTGGGGAACCACATTGCGACGGGATCCAAACCAGAAAAAACCCAGGATCAGGCCAACGAGTATGCGAAAAACGCGAAAGTATTAGCAAGATGATTGCAAATACCAGAACTAACACAGGCATAACCAGCGTTATCCTCTAAAGTACTAAGCGGAACCAGCTTTTATTGACAGTGTGGTAGCACATTACTACGTGATCCAAACAAGAAAAAGCCCAGGATCTGGCCAACAAGTATGCGAAAAGTGCGAAGTACGAGGCAGATGCGGGCAAATCCCAGACCTAACCTAGACATAACCGGCGTTATCCTCTAAAATATTAACCGCAACCAGGTTTAATTGACTGTTTCGGTGTGGTACCACAATACTACGTGATCCAAACCGGAAAAAGCCCAGGATCTGGCCAACAACTATGAGAAAAACGCGAAAGCATGAGCCAGATGATTGCAAATACCAGAACTATCCCAGACTTAACCAGCGTTATCCTCTAAAATACTAATCGGAACCAGCTTCTATTGACTGTTTCAGTGTGGTACCACTTTACTACGTGGTCGAAGCCAGAAGAAGGCCAGGATGTGGCCAACAGGTATGCGAAAAATGCGAAAGTACGAGCCAGATGAGGACAAATGCCAGACCTAACCGAGACATAACCGGAGTTATCCTCTAAAATATTATTCGCAACCAGGTTTAATTGACTGTTTCGGTGTGGTACCACATTACTACGGGATCCAAATCAGAAAAAGCCCAGGATCTGGCCAACGAGTATGCGTAAAACGCGAAAGTATGAGCCAGATTGTTGCAAATACCAGAACTAACCCAGGCATATCCAGCGTTATCCTCTAAAGTATTAAGCGGAACCAGCTTTTATTGACAGTGTGGTACCACATTACTACGTGATCCAAACAAGAAAAAGCCCAGGATCTGGCCAACAAGTATGCGAAAAGTGCGATAGTACGAGGCAGATGAGGGCATATCACAGACCTAACCGTGACATAACCGGCCTTATCCTCAAAAATATTTATCGCAACCAGGTTTAATTGGGTGTTTCGGTGTGGTACCGCATTACTACGTGATCCAAACCGTAAAAAGGCTAGGATCAGGGCAACAAGTAAGCGAAAAATGCGGAAGTACGAGCGAGATGAGGGCAAATACCAGACCTAAACTAGACATAACCGGCATTATCCTCTAAACTATTAATCGCAACCAGGTTTAATTGACTGTTTCGGTCTGGCACCACATTGCGACGGGATCCAAACCAGAAAAAACCCAGGATCAGGCCAACGAGTATGCGAAAAACGCGAAAGTATGAGCCAGATGGTTGCAAATACCAGAACTAACCCAGGCATAACCAGCGTTATCCTCTAAAGTATTAAGCGGAACCAGCTTTTATTGACAGTGTGGTACCACATTACTACGTGATCCAAACAAGAAAAAGCCCAGGATCTGGCCAACAAGTTTGCGAAAAGTGCGAAAGTACGAGCCAGATGAGGGCAAATCCCAGACCTAACCGAGACATAACCGGCGTTATCCTCTAAAATATTATTCGCAACCAGGTTTAATTGACTGTTTCGGTGTGGTACCGCATTACTACGTGATCCAAACCAGAAAGGGGCCAGGATCTGGCCAACAAGAATGCGAAAAATGCGAAAGTACGCGCCAGATGAGGGCAAATACCAGACCTAACCGAGACATAACCGGCGTTATCCTCTAAAATATTAATCGCAACCAGGTTTAGTTGACTGTTTCAGTGTGGTACCACATTACTACGTGATCCAAACCAGAAAAAGCCCAGGATCTGGCCAACAAGAATGCGAAAAATGCGAAAGTACGATCCAGATGAGGGCAAATCCCAGACCTAACCGAGACATAACCGGCGCTATCCTCTAAAATATTAATCGCAACCAGGTATAATTGACTGTTTCGGTATGGTACCGCATTGCTACGATGATCCAAACCAGAAAGACGCCAGGATCTGGCCAACAAGGATGAGAAAAATGCGAAAGTATGAGCCAGATGATTGCAAATACCAGAACTAACCTAGACATAACCAGAGTTATCCTCTAAAATATTAATCGCAACCAGGTTTAATTGACTGTTTCGTTGTGGAACCACATTACTGCGGGATCCAAACCAGAAAAAACCCAGGATCTGGCCAACAAGTATGCGAAAAATGCGAAAGTTCGCGCCAGATGAGGGCAAATACCAGACCTAACCGAGACATTACCGGCATTATCCTCTAAAATATTAATCGCAACCAGATTTAATTGACTGTTTCGGTGTGGTACCGCATTACTACGTGATCCAAACCAGAAAAAGCCCAGGATCTGACCAACAAGTAGGCGAAAAACGCGAAAGTATGTGCCAGATGAGGGCTAATCCCAGACCTAACCGAGACATAACCGGCGTTATCCTCTAAAATATTAATCGCAACCAGGTATAATTGACTGTTTCAGTGTGGTACCACATTACTACGTGATCCCAACCAGAAAAGGGCCAGGGTCTGGCCAACAAGTATGCGAAAAATACGAAAGACCGAGCCAGATGTGGGCAAATACCACCCCTAACCGAGACATAACCGGCGTTATCCTCTAAAATATTAATCGCAACCAGGTTCAAATGACTGTTTCGGTGTGGAACCACATTACTACGGGATCCAAACAAGAAAAAACCCAGGATCTGTTCAACAACTATGAGAAAAACGCGATAGTACGAGCCAGATGAGGGAAAATCCCAGACCTAACCGAGACGTAACCGGCGTTATCCCCTAAAATATTAATCGCAACCAGGTATAATTGACTGTTTCGGTGTGGTACCGCAATACTACGTGATCCAAACCAGAAAAAGGCCATGATCTGGCCAACAAGTATGCGGAAAATGCGAAAGTATGAGCCAGATGATTGCAAATACCAGAACTATGCCTGACATTACCAGAGTTATCCTCTAAAATACGAATCGGAACATGCTTTTAATGACTGTTTCAGTGTGGTAACACATTACTACGAGATCCAAACCAGAAAAACCCCAGGATCGGGCCAACAAGAATGCGAGAAACGCGAAAGTACGAGCCACATGAGGGAAAATCCCAGACCTAACCCAGTCATAGCCGGCGTTATCCGCTAAAATATTAATCGCAACCAGGTTTAATTGACTGTTTCGTTGTGGACCCACATTACTACGGGATTCAAACCAGAAAGAACCCAGGATCTGGGCAACAAGTATGCGAAAAATGCGAAAGAACGATCCAGATGAGGGCAAATCCCAGACCTAACCGAGACATAACCGGCGTTATCCTCTAAAATATTAATTGCAACCAGGTTTAATTAACTGTTTCAGTGTGGTACCACATTACTACGTGATCCAAATCAGAAAAAGCCCAGGATCTGGCCAACAAGTATGCGAAAAATGCGAAAGTACGATCCAGATGAGGGCAAATCCCAGACCTAACCGAGACATAACCGGCGCTATCCTCTAAAATATTATTCGCAACCAGGTGTAATTGACTGTTTCGGTGTGGTACCACATTACTACGTGGTCCAAGCCAGAAAAAGGCCAGGATCTGGCCAACAAGTATGCGAAAAATGCGAAAGTACGATCCAGATGAGGGCAAATCCCAGACCTAACCGAGACATAACCGGCGTTATCCTCTAAAATATTATTCGCAACCAGGTGTAATTGACTGTTTCGGTGTGGTACCACATTACTACGTGGTCCAAGCTAGAAAAAGGCCAGGATCTGGCCAACAAGTATGCGAAAAACGCGGAAGTACGAGACAGATGAGGACAAATCCCAGACCTACCCAAGACATAACCGGCGTTATCCTCTAAAATATTAATCGCAACCAGTTTAATTGACTGTTTCGGAGTGGAACCTCATTACTACGGGATCCAAACCAGAAAAAACCCAGGATCTGGCCAACAAGTATGCGACAAACGCGAAAGTATATGCCAGATGATTGCAAATACCAGAACTAACCCAGACATAAGCGGCGTTATCCCCTAAAATATTAATCGCAACCAGGTTTAATTGACTGTTTCGGTGTGGTACCGCATTACTACGTGATCCAAACCAGAGAAAGGCCAGGATCTGGCCAACAAGTATGCGAAAAACGCGAATGTATGAGCCAGATGAGGGCAAATCCCAGACCAAACCGAGACATAACCGGCGTTATCCTCTAAAATATTAATCGCAACCAGGTTTAATTGACTGTTTCGGTGTGGTACTGCATTACTACGTGATCCAAACCAGAAAAAGGCCATGATCTGGCCAACAAGTATGCGGAAAATGCGAAAGTATGAGCCAGATGATTGCAAATACCAGAACTATGCCTGACATTCCAAGAGTTATCCTCTAAAATACGAATCGGAACATGCTCTTAATGACTGTTTCAGTGTGGTAACACATTACTACGAGATCCAAACCAGAAAAACCCCAGGATCGGGCCAACAATAATGCGAGAAACGCGAAAGTACGAGCCACATGAGGGCAAATCCCAGACCTAACCCAGTCATAGCCGGCGTTATCCGCTAGAATATTAATCGCAACCAGGTTTAGTTGACTGTTTCGTTGTGGACCCACATTACTACGGGATTCAAACCAGAAAGAACCCAGGATCTGGCAAACAAGTATGCGAAAAATGCGAAAGAACGATCCAGATGAGGGCAAATCCCAGACCTAACCGAGACATAACCGGCGTTATCCTCTAAAATATTAATTGCAACCAGGTTTAATTAACTGTTTCAGTGTGGTACCACATTACTACGTGATCCAAATCAGAAAAAGCCCAGGATCTGGCCAACAAGTATGCGACAAACGCGAAAGTATATGCCAGATGATTGCAAATACCAGAACTAACCTAGACATAACCGGCGTTATCCCCTAAAATATTAATCGCAACCAGGTTTAATTGACTGTTTCGGTGTGGTACCGCATTACTACGTGATCCAAACCAGAGAAAGGCCAGGATCTGGCCAACAAGTATGCGAAAAACGCGAATGTATGAGCCAGATGGGGGCAAATCCCAGACCTAACCGAGACATAACCAGCATTATCCTCTAAAATATTAATCGCAACCAGGTTTAATTAACTGTTTCGGTGTGGTACCGCATTACTACGTGATCCAAACCAGAGAAAGGCCGGGATCTGGCCAACATGTATGCGAAAAATGCGAAAGAACGATCCAGATGAGGGCAAATCCCAGACCTAACCGAGACATAACCGGCGTTATCCTCTAAAATATTAATCGCAACCAGGTTTCATTGACTGCTTCGGTGTGGTACCGCATTACTGCGTGATCCAAACCAGAAAAAGGCCATGATCTGGCCAACAAGTATGCGAAAAATGCGAATGTATGAGCCAGATGATTGCAAATACCAGAACTAACTCAGACATTACCAGCGTTATCCTCTAAAACACTGATCGCAACCAGCTTCTATTGACTGTTTCAGTGTGGCACCACATTACTACGTGATCCAAACCAGAAAAAGGCCAGGATCTGGCCAACAAGTATGCGAAAAACGTGAAAGTACGAGTCAGATGAGCACAAATCCCAGACCTACCCGAGACATAACCGGCGTTATCCTCTAAAATATTAATCGCAACCAGTTTAATTGACTGTTTCGGTGTGGAACCTCATTACTACGTGATCCAAACCAGATAAAGCCCAGGATCTGGCCAACAAGTATGAGAAAAATGCGAAAGTTCGAGCCAGATGAGGGCAAGTACCAGACCTAACCCAGACAAAACCGGCGTTATCCCCTAAAATATTAATCGCAACCAGGTATAATTGACTGTTTCGGTGTGGTACCGCATTGCTACGATGATCCAAACCAGAAAGAGGCCAGGATCTGGCCAACAAGGATGAGAAAAATGCGAAAGTATGAGCCAGATGATTGCAAATACCAGAACTAACCTTGACATAACCAGAGTTATCCTCTAAAATATTAATCGCAACCAGGTTTAATTGACTGTTTCGGTGTGGTACTGCATTACTACGTGATCCAAACCAGAAAAAGCCCAGGATCTGGCCAACAAGAATGCGAAAAATGCGAAAGTACGATCCAGATGAGGGCAAATCCCAGACCTAACCGAGACATAACCGGCGTTATCCTCTAAAATATTAATCGCAACCAGGTTTAATTGACTGTTTCGTTGGGGAACCACATTACTGCGGGATCCAAACGAGAAAAAACCCAGGATCTGGCTAACAAGTATGCGAAAAATGCGAAAGTTCGAGCCAGATGAGGGCAAATCCCAGACCTAACCGAGACATAACCGGCGTTATCCTCTAAAATATTAATCGCAACCTGGTTTAATTGACTGTTTCGGTGTGGTACCGCATTACTACGTGATCCAAACCAGAAAAAGGCCAGGATCTGGCCAACAAGTATGCGAAAAATGCGAAAGTATGAGCCAGATGATTGCAAATACCAGAACTAACCCAGACATAACCAGAGTTATCCTCTAAAATATTAATCGCAACCAGGTTTAATTGACTGTTTCGGTGTGGTACTGCATTACTACGTGATCCAAACCAGAAAAAGCCCAGGATCTGGCCAACAAGTATGCGAAAAACGCGAATGTATGAGCCAGATGATTGCAAATACCAGAACTAACTCAGACATAACCAGCGTTATCCTCTAAAATATTAATCTCAACCAGGTTTAATTGACTGTTTCGTTGTGGAACCACATTACTACGGGATCCAAACCAGACAAAACCCAGGATCTGGCCAACAAGAATGCGAAAAATGCGAAAGTACGAGCCAGATGAGGGAAAATCCCAGACCTAACCGAGACGTAACCGGCGTTATCCCCTAAAATATTAATCGCAACCAGGTATAATTGACTGTTTCGGTGTGGTACTGCATTACTACGTGATCCAAACCAGAAAAAGCCCAGGATCTGGCCAACAAGAATGCGAAAAATGCGAAAGTACGATCCAGATGAGGGCAAATCCCAGACCTAACCGAGACATAACCGGCGCTATCCTCTAAAATATTAATCGCAACCAGGTATAATTGACTGTTTCGGTATGGTACCGCATTGCTACGATGATCCAAACCAGAAAGACGCCAGGATCTGGCCAACAAGGATGAGAAAAATGCGAAAGTATGAGCCAGATGATTGCAAATACCAGAACTAACCTAGACATAACCAGAGTTATCCTCTAAAATATTAATCGCAACCAGGTTTAATTGACTGTTTCGTTGTGGAACCACATTACTGCGGGATCCAAACCAGAAAAAACCCAGGATCTGGCCAACAAGTATGCGAAAAATGCGAAAGTACGGTTCAGATGAGGGCAAATCCCAGAACTAACCGAGACATAACCGGCGCTATCCTCTAAAATATTAATCGCAACCAGGTTTAATTGACTGTTTCGGTGTGGTACTGCATTACTACGTGATCCAAACCAGAAAAAGCGCAGGATCTGGCCAACAAGTATGCGAAAAACGCGACTGTATGAGCCAGATGATTGCAAATACCAGAACTAAGTCAGACATAACCAGCGTTATCCTCTAAAACACTGATCGCAACCAGCTTCTATTGACTGTTTCAGTGTGGCACCACATTACTACGTGATCCAAGCCAGAAAAAGGCCATGATCTGGCCAACAAGTATGCGAAAAATGCGAAAGTATGAGCCAGATGATTGCAAATACCAGAACTATGCCTGACATAACCAGCGTTATCCTCTAAAATACGAATCAGAACGTGCTTTTAATGACTGTTTCACTGTGGTACCACATTACTACGTGATCCAAACCAGAAAAAGGCCAGGATCTGGCCAAAAAGTATGCGGAACATGCGAAAGTACGAGCCAGATGAGGGCAAACACCAGACCTAACCGAGACATAACCGGCGTTATCCTCTAAAATATTAATCGCAACCAGGTTCAATCGACTGTTTCGGTGTGGAACCACATTACTACGGGATCCAAACCAGAAAAAACCCAGGATCTGGCCAACAACTATGAGAAAAACGCGAAAGTATGAGGCAGATGATTGCAAATACCAGAACTATCCCAGGCGTAACCAGCGTTATCCTCTAAAATATTATTCGCAACCAGGTTTAATTGACTGTTTCGGTGTGGTACCACATTACTACGTGGTCCAAGCCAGAGAAAGGCCAGGATCTGGCCAACAAGTATGCGAAAAACGCGAAAGTCCGAGCCAGATGTGGGCAAATACCAGACCTAACCGAGACATAACCGGCATTATCCTCCAAAATATTAATCGCAACCAGGTTCAATTGACTGTTTCGGTGTGGAACCACATTACTACGGGATCCAAACAAGAAAAAACCCTGGATCTGTTCAACAACTATGAGAAAAACGCGAAAGTACGAGCCAGATGAGGGAAAATCCCAGACCTAACCGAGACGTAACCGGCGTTATCCCCTAAAATATTAATCGCAACCAGGTATAATTGACTGTTTCGGTGTGGTACCGCATTGCTACGATGATCCAAACCAGAAAGAGGCCAGGATCTGGCCAACAAGTATGCGAAAATTGCGAAAGTATGAGCCAGATGATTGCCAATACCAGAACTAACCCAGACATAACCAGAGATATCCTCTAAAATATTAATCGCAACCAGGTTTAATTGACTGTTTCGGTGTGGCACTGCATTACTACGTGTTCCAAACCAGAAAAAGCCCAGGATCTGGCCAACAAGAATGCGAAAAATGCGAAAGTACGCGCCAGATGAGGGCAAATGCCAGACCTAACCGAGACATAACCGGCGTTATCGTCTAAAATATTAATCGCAAACAGGTTTAATTGACTGTTTCGGTGTGGCACCACATTGCGACGGGATCCAAACCAGAAAAAACCCAGGATCTGGCCAACAAGAATGCGAAAAACGCGAAAGTATGAGCCACATGATTGCAAATACCAGAACTATCCCAGACATAACAAGCGTTATCCTCTAAAATACTAATCGGAACCAGCTTTTATTGACTGTTTCAGTGTGGTACCACATTACTACGTGATCCAAACCAGAAAAAGGCCAGGATCTGGCCAACAAGTATGCGAAAAACGCGAAAGTACGAGCCAGATGAGGGCAAATCCCAGACCTAACCGAGACATAACCGGCGTTATCCTCTAAAATATTATTCGCAACCAGGTTTAATTGACTGTTTCGGTGTGGTACCGCATTACTACGTGATCCAAACCAGAAAGAGGCCAGGATCTGGCCAACAAGAATGCGAAAAATGCGAAAGTACGCACCAGATGAGGGCAAATACCAGACCTAACCGAGACATAACCGGCGTTATCCTCTAAAATATTAATCGCAACCAGGTTTAATTGACTGTTTCAGTGTGGTACCACATTACTACGTGATCCAAACCAGAAAAAGCCCAGGATCTGGCCAACAAGTATGCGAAAAACGCGAAAGTATATGCCAGATGATAGCATATACCAGAACTAACCCAGACATAACCAGCGTTATCCTCTAAAATACTAATCGGAACCAGGTTTAATTGACTGTTTCGGTGTGGTACTGCATTACTACGTGATCCAAACCAGAAAAAGCCGAGGATCTGGCCAACAAGTATGCGAAAAACGCGAATGTATGAGCCAGATGATTGCAAATACCAGAACTAACTCAGACATTACCAGCGTTATCCTCTAAAACACTGATCGCAACCAGCTTCTATTGACTGTTTCAGTGTGGCACCACATTACTACGTGATCCAAACCAGAAAAAGGCCAGGATCTGGCCAACAAGTATGCGAGAAACGTGAAAGTACGAGTCAGATGAGCACAAATCCCAGACCTACCCGAGACATAACCGGCGTTATCCTCTAAAATATTAATCGCAACCAGTTTAATTGACTGTTTCGGTGTGGAACCTCATTACTACGTGATCCAAACCAGATAAAGCCCAGGATCTGGCCAACAAGTATGAGAAAAATGCGAAAGTTCGAGCCAGATGAGGGCAAGTACCAGACCTAACCCAGACAAAACCGGCGTTATCCCCTAAAATATAAATCGCAACCAGGTATAATTGACTGTTTCGGTGTGGTACCGCATTGCTACGATGATCCAAACCAGAAAGAGGCCAGGATCTGGCTAACAAGTATGCGAAAAATGCGAAAGTACGATCCAGATGAGGGCAAATCCCAGACCTAACCGAGACATAACCGGCGTTATCCTCTAAAATATTAATCGCAACCAGGTTTAATTGACTGTTTCGTTGGGGAACCACATTACTGCGGGATCCAAACCAGAAAAAACCCAGGATCTGGCTAACAAGTATGCGAAAAATGCGAAATTTCGAGCCAGATGAGGGCAAATCCCAGACCTAACCGAGACATAACCGGCGTTATCCTCTAAAATATTAATCGCAACCTGGTTTAATTGACTGTTTCGGTGTGGAACCTCATTACTACGTGATCCAAACCAGATAAAGCCCAGGATCTGGCCAACAAGTATGAGAAAAATGCGAAAGTTCGAGCCAGATGAGGGCAAGTACCAGACCTAACCCAGACAAAACCGGCGTTATCCCCTAAAATATAAATCGCAACCAGGTATAATTGACTGTTTCGGTGTGGTACCGCATTGCTACGATGATCCAAACCAGAAAGAGGCCAGGATCTGGCTAACAAGTATGCGAAAAATGCGAAAGTACGATCCAGATGAGGGCAAATCCCAGACCTAACCGAGACATAACCGGCGTTATCCTCTAAAATATTAATCGCAACCAGGTTTAATTGACTGTTTCGTTGGGGAACCACATTACTGCGGGATCCAAACCAGAAAAAACCCAGGATCTGGCTAACAAGTATGCGAAAAATGCGAAATTTCGAGCCAGATGAGGGCAAATCCCAGACCTAACCGAGACATAACCGGCGTTATCCTCTAAAATATTAATCGCAACCTGGTTTAATTGACTGTTTCGGTGTGGTACCGCATTACTACGAGATCCAAACCAGAAAAAGGCCAGGATCTGGCCAACAAGTATGCGAAAAATGCGAAAGTATGAGCCGGATGATTGCAAATACCAGAACTAACCCAGACATAACCAGAGTTATCCTCTAAAATATTAATCGCAACCAGGTTTAATTGACTGTTTCGGTGTGGTACTGCATTACTACGTGATCCAAACCAGAAAAATCCCAGGATCTGGCCAACAAGAATGCGAAAAATGCGAAAGTACGCGCCAGATGAGGGCAAATACCAGACCGAACCGAGACATAACCGGCGTTATCCTCTAAAATATTAATCGCAACCAGGTTTAATTGACTGTTTCGTTGTGGAACCACACTACTGCGGGATCCAAACCAGAAAAAACCCAGGATCTGGCCAACAAGTATGCGAAGAATGCGAAGGTATGAGCCAGATGAGGGCAAATACCAGACCTAACCGAGACATAACCGGCGCTATCCTCTAAAATATTAATCGCAACCAGGTTTTATTGACTGTTTCGGTGTGGTACTGCATTACTACGTGATCCAAACCAGAAAAATCCCAGGATCTGGCCAACAAGAATGCGAAAAATGCGAAAGTACGCGCCAGATGAGGGCAAATACCAGACCGAACCGAGACATAACCGGCGTTATCCTCTAAAATATTAATCGCAACCAGGTTTAATTGACTGTTTCGTTGTGGAACCACATTACTGCGGGATCCAAACCATAAAAAACCCAGGATCTGGCCAACAAGTATGCGAAAAATGCGAAAGTATGAGCCAGATGATTGCAAATACCAGAACTAACTCAGACATAACCAGCGTTATCCTCTAAAACACTGATCGCAACCACCTTCTATTGACTGTTTCAGTGTGGCACCACATTACTACGTGATCCAAACCAGAAAAAGGCCAGGATCTGGCCAACAAGTATGCGAAAAACGTGTAAGTACGTGTTAGATGAGCACAAATCCCAGACCTACCCGAGACACAACCGGCGTTATCCTCTAAAATGTTAATCGCAACCAGTTTAATTGACTGTTTCGGTGTGGTACTGCATTACTACGTGATCCAAACCAGAAAAATCCCAGGATCTGGCCAACAAGAATGCGAAAAATGCGAAAGTACGCGCCAGATGAGGGCAAATACCAGACCTAACCGAGACGTAACCGGCGTTATCCCCTAAAATATTAATCGCAATCGTATAATTGACTGTTTCGGTGTGGTACTGCATTACTACGTGATCCAAACCAGAAAAAGCCCAGGATCTGGCCAACAAGTATGCGAAAAACGCGAATGTATGAGCCAGATGATTGCAAATACCAGAACTAACTCAGACATAACCAGCGTTATCCTCTAAAATATTAATCTCAACCAGGTTTAATTGACTGTTTCGTTGTGGAACCACATTACTACGGGATCCAAACCAGACAAAACCCAGGATCTGGCCAACAAGAATGCGAAAAATGCGAAAGTACGAGCCAGATGAGGGAAAATCCCAGACCTAACCGAGACGTAACCGGCGTTATCCCCTAAAATATTAATCGCAACCAGGTATAATTGACTGTTTCGGTGTGGTACTGCATTACTACGTGATCCAAACCAGAAAAAGCCCAGGATCTGGCCAACAAGAATGCGAAAAATGCGAAAGTACGATCCAGATGAGGGCAAATCCCAGACCTAACCGAGACATAACCGGCGCTATCCTCTAAAATATTAATCGCAACCAGGTATAATTGACTGTTTCGGTATGGTACCGCATTGCTACGATGACCCAAACCAGAAAGACGCCAGGATCTGGCCAACAAGGATGAGAAAAATGCGAAAGTATGAGCCAGATGATTGCAAATACCAGAACTAACCTAGACATAACCAGAGTTATCCTCTAAAATATTAATCGCAACCAGGTTTAATTGACTGTTTCGTTGTGGAACCACATTACTGCGGGATCCAAACCAGAAAAAACCCAGGATCTGGCCAACAAGTATGCGAAAAATGCGAAAGTACGGTTCAGATGAGGGCAAATCCCAGACCTAACCGAGACATAACCGGCGCTATCCTCTAAAATATTAATCGCAACCAGGTTTAATTGACTGTTTCGGTGTGGTACTGCATTACTACGTGATCCAAACCAGAAAAAGCGCAGGATCTGGCCAACAAGTATGCGAAAAACGCGACTGTATGAGCCAGATGATTGCAAATACCAGAACTAAGTCAGACATAACCAGCGTTATCCTCTAAAACACTGATCGCAACCAGCTTCTATTGACTGTTTCAGTGTGGCACCACATTACTACGTGATCCAAGCCAGAAAAAGGCCATGATCTGGCCAACAAGTATGCGAAAAATGCGAAAGTATGAGCCAGATGATTGCAAATACCAGAACTATGCCTGACATAACCAGCGTTATCCTCTAAAATACGAATCAGAACGTGCTTTTAATGACTGTTTCACTGTGGTACCACATTACTACGTGATCCAAACCAGAAAAAGGCCAGGATCTGGCCAAAAAGTATGCGGAACATGCGAAAGTACGAGCCAGATGAGGGCAAACACCAGACCTAACCGAGACATAACCGGCGTTATCCTCTAAAATATTAATCGCAACCAGGTTCAATCGACTGTTTCGGTGTGGAACCACATTACTACGGGATCCAAACCAGAAAAAACCCAGGATCTGGCCAACAACTATGAGAAAAACGCGAAAGTATGAGGCAGATGATTGCAAATACCAGAACTATCCCAGGCGTAACCAGCGTTATCCTCTAAAATATTATTCGCAACCAGGTTTAATTGACTGTTTCGGTGTGGTACCACATTACTACGTGGTCCAAGCCAGAGAAAGGCCAGGATCTGGCCAACAAGTATGCGAAAAACGCGAAAGTCCGAGCCAGATGTGGGCAAATACCAGACCTAACCGAGACATAACCGGCATTATCCTCCAAAATATTAATCGCAACCAGGTTCAATTGACTGTTTCGGCGTGGAACCACATTACTACGGGATCCAAACAAGAAAAAACCCTGGATCTGTTCAACAACTATGAGAAAAACGCGAAAGTACGAGCCAGATGAGGGAAAATCCCAGACCTAACCGAGACGTAACCGGCGTTATCCCCTAAAACATTAATCGCAACCAGGTATAATTGACTGTTTCGGTGTGGTACCGCATTGCTACGATGATCCAAACCAGAAAGAGGCCAGGATCTGGCCAACAAGTATGCGAAAATTGCGAAAGTATGAGCCAGATGATTGCCAATACCAGAACTAACCCAGACATAACCAGAGATATCCTCTAAAATATTAATCGCAACCAGGTTTAATTGACTGTTTCGGTGTGGTACTGCATTACTACGTGTTCCAAACCAGAAAAAGCCCAGGATCTGGCCAACAAGAATGCGAAAAATGCGAAAGTACGCGCCAGATGAGGGCAAATACCAGACCTAACCGAGACATAACCGGCGTTATCCTCTAAAATATTAATCGCAACCAGGTTTAATTGACTGTTTCGTTGTGGAACCACATTACTGCGGGATCCAAACCAGAAAAAACCCAGTATCTGGCCAACAACTATGAGAAAAACGCGAAAGTACGAGCCAGATGAGGGAAAATCCCAGACCTAACCGAGACGTAACCGGCGTTATCCCCTAAAACATTAATCGCAACCAGGTATAATTGACTGTTTCGGTGTGGTACCGCATTGCTACGATGATCCAAACCAGAAAGAGGCCAGGATCTGGCCAACAAGTATGCGAAAATTGCGAAAGTATGAGCCAGATGATTGCCAATACCAGAACTAACCCAGACATAACCAGAGATATCCTCTAAAATATTAATCGCAACCAGGTTTAATTGACTGTTTCGGTGTGGTACTGCATTACTACGTGTTCCAAACCAGAAAAAGCCCAGGATCTGGCCAACAAGAATGCGAAAAATGCGAAAGTACGCGCCAGATGAGGGCAAATACCAGACCTAACCGAGACATAACCGGCGTTATCCTCTAAAATATTAATCGCAACCAGGTTTAATTGACTGTTTCGTTGTGGAACCACATTACTGCGGGATCCAAACCAGAAAAAACCCAGTATCTGGCCAACAAGTATGCGAAAAATGCGAAAGTACGGTTCAGATGAGGGCAAATCCCAGACCTAACCGAGACATAACCGGCGCTATCCTCTAAAATATTAATCGCAACCAGGTTTAATTGACTGTTTCGGTGTGGTACTGCATTACTACGTGATCCAAACCAGAAAAAGCGCAGGATCTGGCCAACAAGTATGCGAAAAACGCGAATGTATGAGCCAGATGATTGCAAATACCAGAACTATGCCTGACATAACCAGCGTTATCCTCTAAAATACGAATCAGAACGTGCTTTTAATGACTGTTTCAGTGTGGTACCACATTACTACGTGATCCAAACCAGAAAAAGGCCAGGATCTGGCCAAAAAGTATGCGAAACATGCGAAAGAACGAGCCAGATGAGGGCAAACACCAGACCTAACCGAGACATAACCGGCGTTATCCTCTAAAATATTAATCGCAACCAGGTTCAATCGACTGTTTCGGTGTGGAACCACATTACTACGGGATCCAAACCAGAAAAAACCCAGGATCTGGCCAACAACTATGAGAAAAACGCGAAAGTATGAGCCAGATGATTGCAAATACCAGAACTATCCCAGGCATAACCAGCGTTATCCTCTAAAATATTATTCTCAACCAGGTTTAATTGACTGTTTCGGTGTGGTACCACATTACTACGTGGTCCAAGCCAGAAAAAGGCTAGGATCTGGCCAACAAGTATGCGAAAAACGCGAAAGTACGCGCCAGATGAGGGCAAATGCAAGACCTAACCGAGACATAACCGGCGTTATCGTCTAAAATATTAATCGCAAACAGGTTTAATTGACTGTTTCGGTGTGGCACCACATTGCGACGGGATCCAAACCAGAAAAAACCCAGGATCTGGCCAACAAGAATGCGAAAAACGCGAAAGTATGAGCCACATGATTGCAAATACCAGAACTATCCCAGACATAACAAGCGTTATCCTCTAAAATACTAATCGGAACCAGCTTTTATTGACTGTTTCAGTGTGGTACCACATTACTACGTGATCCAAACCAGAAAAAGGCCAGGATCTGGCCAACAAGTATGCGAAAAATACGAAAGTCCGAGCCAGATGTGGGCAAATACCAGACCTAACCGAGACATAACCGGCGTTATCCTCTAAAATATTAATCGCAACCAGGTTCAATTGACTGTTTCGGTGTGGAACCGCATTGCTACGATGATCCAAACCAGAAAGAGGCCAGGATCTGGCCAACAAGTATGCGAAACATGCGAAGGTACGAGCCAGATGAGGGCAAACACCAGACCTAACCGAGACATAACCGGCGTTATCCTCTAAAATATTAATCGCAACCAGGTTCAATTGACTGTTTCGGTGTGGAACCACATTACTACGGGATCCAAACCAGAAAGAACCCAGGATCTGGCCATCAAGTATGCGAAAAATGCGAAAGAACGATCCAGATGAGGGCAAATCCCAGACCTAACCGAGACATAACCGGCGTTAGCCTCTAAAATATTAATCGCAACCAGGTTCAATTGACTGTTTCGGTGTGGAACCACATTACTACGGGATCCAAACCAGAAAAAACCCAGGATCTGGCCAACAACTATGAGAAAAACGCGAAAGTATGAGCCAGATGCATGCAAATACCAGAACTATCCCAGGCACAACCAGCGTTATCCTCTAAAATATTATTCGCAACCAGGTTTAATTGACTGTTTCGGTGTGGTACCGCATTGCTACGATGATCCAAACCAGAAAGAGGCCAGGATCTGGCCAACAAGTATGCGAAAATTGCGAAAGTATGAGCCAGATGATTGCAAATACCAGAACTAACCCAGACATAACCAGCGTTATCCTCTAAAATATTAATCGCAACCAGGTTTAATTGACTGTTTCGATGTGTGGTACCGCATTTCTACGTGATCCAAACCAGAAAAAGGCCATGATCTGGCCAACAAGTATGCGAAAAATGCGAAAGTATGAGCCAGATGATAGCAAATGCCAGGACTATGCCTGACATTACCAGCGTTATCCTCTAAAATACGAATCGGCACATGCTTTTAATGACTGTTTCAGTGTGGTAACACATTACTACGAGATCCAAACCAGAAAAATCCCAGGATCGGGCCAACAAGAATGCGAGAAACTCGAAAGTACGAGCCACATGAGGGAAAATCCCAGACCTAACCCAGACATAACCGTCGTTATCCGCTAAAATATTAATCGCAACCAGGTTTAATTGACTGTTTCGTTGTGGACCCACATTACTACGGGATCCAAACCAGAATGAACCCAGGATCTGGCCAACAAGTATGCGAAAAATGCGAAAGAACGATCCAGATGAGGGCAAATCCCGGACCTAACCGAGACATAACCGGCGTTAGCCTCTAAAATATTAATCGCAACCAGGTTCAATTGACTGTTTCGGTGTGGAACCACATTACTACGGGATCCAAACCAGAAAAAACCCAGGATCTGGGCAACAACTATGAGAAAAACGCGAAAGTATGAGCCAGATGCATGCAAATACCAGAACTATCCCAGGCACAACCAGCGTTATCCTCTAAAATATTATTCGCAACCAGGTTTAATTGATTGTGTCGGTGAGGTACCACATTACTACGTGGTCCAAGCCAGAAAAATGCCAGGATCTGGCCAACAAGAATGCGAAAAATGCGATAGTACGCGCCAGATGAGGGCAAATACCAGACCTAACCGAGACATTACCGGCATTATCCTCTAAAATATTAATCGCAACCAGATTTAATTGACTGTTTCGGTGTGGTACCGCATTACTACGTGATCCAAACCAGAAAAAGCCCAGGATCTGGCCAACAAGTAGGCGAAAAACGCGAAAGTATGTGCCAGATGAGGGCTAATCCCAGACCTAACCGAGACATAACCGGCGTTATCCTCTAAAATATTAATCGCAACCATGTATAATTGACTGTTTCAGTGTGGTAACACATTATTACGAGATCCAAACCAGAAAGAACCCAGGATCTGGCCAACAAGTATGCGAAAAATGCGAAAGAACGATCCAGATGAGGGAAAATCCCAGACCTAACCCAGACATAACCGGCGTTATCCGCTAAAATATTAATCGCAACCAGGTTCAATTGACTGTTTCGGTGTGGAACCACATTACTACGGGATCCAAACAAGAAAAAACCCTGGATCTGTTCAACAACTATGAGAAAAACGCGAATGTACGAGCCAGATGAGGGAAAATCCCAGACCTAACCGAGACGTAACCGGCGTTATCCCCTAAAATATTAATCGCAACCAGGTATAATTGACTGTTTCGGTGTGGTACCGCATTGCTACGATGATCCAAACCAGAAAGAGGCCAGGATCTGGCCAACAAGTATGCGAAAATTGCGAAAGTATGAGCCAGATGATTGCAAATGCCAGAACTATGCCTGACATTACCAGAGTTATCCTCTAAAATACAAATCGGAACATGCTTTTAATGACTGTTTCAGTGTGGTAACACATTACTACGAGATCCAAACCAGAAAAACCCCAGGATCGGGCCAACAAGAATGCGAGAAACGCGAAAGTACGAGCCACATGAGGGAAAATCCCAGACCTAACCCAGTCATAGCCGGCGTTATCCGCTAAAATATTAATCGCAACCAGGTTTAATTGACTGTTTCGTTGTGGACCCACATTACTACGGGATCCAAACCAGAAAGAACCCAGGATCTGGCCAACAAGTATGCGAAAAATGCGAAAGAACGATCCAGATGAGGGCAAATCCCAGACCTAACCGAGACATAACCGGCATTAGCCTCTAAAATATTAATCGCAACCAGGTTCAATTGACTGTTTCGGTGTGGTACCACATTACTACGTGGTCCAAGCCAGAAAAAGGCCAGGATCTGGCCAACAAGAATGCGAAAAATGCGAAAGTTCGCGCCAGATGAGGGCAAATACCAGACCTAACCGAGACATTACCGGCATTATCCTCTAAAATATTAATCGCAACCAGATTTAATTGACTGTTTCGGTGTGGTACCGCATTACTACGTGATCCAAACCAGAAAAAGCCCAGGATCTGACCAACAAGTAGGCGAAAAACGCGAAAGTATGTGCCAGATGAGGGCTAATCCCAGACCTAACCGAGACATAACCGGCGTTATCCTCTAAAATATTAATCGCAACCAGGTATAATTGACTGTTTCAGTGTGGTACCACATTACTACGTGATCCCAACCAGAAAAGGGCCAGGGTCTGGCCAACAAGTATGCGAAAAATACGAAAGACCGAGCCAGATGTGGGCAAATACCACCCCTAACCGAGACATAACCGGCGTTATCCTCTAAAATATTAATCGCAACCAGGTTCAAATGACTGTTTCGGTGTGGAACCACATTACTACGGGATCCAAACAAGAAAAAACCCAGGATCTGTTCAACAACTATGAGAAAAACGCGATAGTACGAGCCAGATGAGGGAAAATCCCAGACCTAACCGAGACGTAACCGGCGTTATCCCCTAAAATATTAATCGCAACCAGGTATAATTGACTGTTTCGGTGTGGTACCGCATTGCTACGATGATCCAAACCAGAAAGAGGCCAGGATCTGGCCAACAAGTATGCGAAAATTGCGAAAGTATGAGCCAGATGAGGGCAAATCCCAGACCAAACCGAGACATAACCGGCGTTATCCTCTAAAATATTAATCGCAACCAGGTTTAATTGACTGTTTCGGTGTGGTACCGCAATACTACGTGATCCAAACCAGAAAAAGGCCATGATCTGGCCAACAAGTATGCGGAAAATGCGAAAGTATGAGCCAGATGATTGCAAATACCAGAACTATGCCTGACATTACCAGAGTTATCCTCTAAAATACGAATCGGAACATGCTTTTAATGACTGTTTCAGTGTGGTAACACATTACTACGAGATCCAAACCAGAAAAACCCCAGGATCGGGCCAACAAGAATGCGAGAAACGCGAAAGTACGAGCCACATGAGGGAAAATCCCAGACCTAACCCAGTCATAGCCGGCGTTATCCGCTAAAATATTAATCGCAACCAGGTTTAATTGACTGTTTCGTTGTGGACCCACATTACTACGGGATTCAAACCAGAAAGAACCCAGGATCTGGGCAACAAGTATGCGAAAAATGCGAAAGAACGATCCAGATGAGGGCAAATCCCAGACCTAACCGAGACATAACCGGCGTTATCCTCTAAAATATTAATTGCAACCAGGTTTAATTAACTGTTTCAGTGTGGTACCACATTACTACGTGATCCAAATCAGAAAAAGCCCAGGATCTGGCCAACAAGTATGCGAAAAATGCGAAAGTACGATCCAGATGAGGGCAAATCCCAGACCTAACCGAGACATAACCGGCGTTATCCTCTAAAATATTATTCGCAACCAGGTGTAATTGACTGTTTCGGTGTGGTACCACATTACTACGTGGTCCAAGCCAG
The DNA here is from genome assembly GCF_051014445.1 of Colletes latitarsis. Taxonomy (NCBI): domain Eukaryota; kingdom Metazoa; phylum Arthropoda; class Insecta; order Hymenoptera; family Colletidae; genus Colletes; species Colletes latitarsis. The sequence continues at coordinate 8,536,619 of NW_027488368.1, read as the reverse complement.
AAAAAGGCCAGGATCTGGCCAACAAGTATGCGAAAAATGCGAAAGTACGATCCAGATGAGGGCAAATCCCAGACCTAACCGAGACATAACCGGCGTTATCCTCTAAAATATTATTCGCAACCAGGTGTAATTGACTGTTTCGGTGTGGTACCACATTACTACGTGGTCCAAGCTAGAAAAAGGCCAGGATCTGGCCAACAAGTATGCGAAAAACGCGGAAGTACGAGACAGATGAGGACAAATCCCAGACCTACCCGAGACATAACCGGCGTTATCCTCTAAAATATTAATCGCAACCAGTTTAATTGACTGTTTCGGAGTGGAACCTCATTACTACGGGATCCAAAACAGAAAAAACCCAGGATCTGGCCAACAAGTATGCGACAAACGCGAAAGTATATGCCAGATGATTGCAAATACCAGAACTAACCCAGACATAAGCGGCGTTATCCCCTAAAATATTAATCGCAACCAGGTTTAATTGACTGTTTCGGTGTGGTACCGCATTACTACGTGATCCAAACCAGAGAAAGGCCAGGATCTGGCCAACAAGTATGCGAAAAACGCGAATGTATGAGCCAGATGAGGGCAAATCCCAGACCAAACCGAGACATAACCGGCGTTATCCTCTAAAATATTAATCGCAACCAGGTTTAATTGACTGTTTCGGTGTGGTACTGCATTACTACGTGATCCAAACCAGAAAAAGGCCATGATCTGGCCAACAAGTATGCGGAAAATGCGAAAGTATGAGCCAGATGATTGCAAATACCAGTACTATGCCTGACATTCCAAGAGTTATCCTCTAAAATCCGAATCGGAACATGCTCTTAATGACTGTTTCAGTGTGGTAACACATTACTACGAGATCCAAACCAGAAAAACCCCAGGATCGGGCCAACATTAATGCGAGAAACGCGAAAGTACGAGCCACATGAGGGCAAATCCCAGACCTAACCCAGTCATAGCCGGCGTTATCCGCTAGAATATTAATCGCAACCAGGTTTAGTTGACTGTTTCGTTGTGGACCCACATTACTACGGGATTCAAACCAGAAAGAACCCAGGATCTGGCAAACAAGTATGCGAAAAATGCGAAAGAACGATCCAGATGAGGGCAAATCCCAGACCTAACCGAGACATAACCGGCGTTATCCTCTAAAATATTAATTGCAACCAGGTTTAATTAACTGTTTCAGTGTGGTACCACATTACTACGTGATCCAAATCAGAAAAAGCCCAGGATCTGGCCAACAAGTATGCGACAAACGCGAAAGTATATGCCAGATGATTGCAAATACCAGAACTAACCCAGACATAACCGGCGTTATCCCCTAAAATATTAATCGCAACCAGGTTTAATTGACTGTTTCGGTGTGGTACCGCATTACTACGTGATCCAAACCAGAGAAAGGCCAGGATCTGGCCAACAAGTATGCGAAAAACGCGAATGTATGAGCCAGATGGGGGCAAATCCCAGACCTAACCGAGACATAACCAGCATTATCCTCTAAAATATTAATCGCAACCAGGTTTAATTAACTGTTTCGGTGTGGTACCGCATTACTACGTGATCCAAACCAGAGAAAGGCCGGGATCTGGCCAACAAGTATGCGAAAAATGCGAAAGAACGATCCAGATGAGGGCAAATCCCAGACCTAACCGAGACATAACCGGCGTTATCCTCTAAAATATTAATCGCAACCAGGTTTCATTGACTGCTTCGGTGTGGTACCGCATTACTGCGTGATCCAAACCAGAAAAAGGCCATGATCTGGCCAACAAGTATGCGAAAAATGCGAATGTATGAGCCAGATGATTGCAAATACCAGACCTAACCGAGACATAACCGGCGTTATCCTCTAAAATATTATTCGCAACCAGGTGTAATTGACTAATTCGGTGTGGTACCACATTACTACGTGGTCCAAGCCAGAAAAAGGCCAGGATCTGGCCAACAAGTATGCGAAAAACGCGAAAGTACGAGACAGATGAGGACAAATCCCAGACCTACCCGAGACATAACCGGCGTTATCCTCTAAAATATTAATCGCAACCAGTTTAATTGACTGTTTCGGTGTGGAACCTCATTACTACGGGATCCAAAACAGAAAAAACCCAGGATCTGGCCAACAAGTATGCGACAAACGCGAAAGTATATGCCAGGTGATTGCAAATACCAGAACTAACCCAGACATAACCGGCGTTATCCCCTAAAATATTAATCGCAACCAGGTGTAATTGACTGTTTCGGTGTGGTACCGCATTACTACGTGATCCAAACCAGAGAAAGGCCAGGATCTGGCCAACAAGTATGCGAAAAACGCGAATGTATGAGCCAGATGGGGGCAAATCCCAGACCTAACCGAGACATAACCAGCGTTATCCTCTAAAATATTAATCGCAACCAGGTTTAATTAACTGTTTCGGTGTGGTACCGCATTACTACGTGATCCAAACCAGAAAGAGGCCAGGATCTGGCCAACAAGGATGCGAAAAAAGCGAAAGTACGAGCCAGATGTGGGCAAATCCCAGACCTACCCGAGACATAACCGGCGTTATCCTCTAAAATATTAATCGCAACCAGTTCAATTGATTGTTTCGGTGTGGAACCTCATTACTACGGGATCCAAAACAGAAAAAACCCAGGATCTGGCCAACAAGTATGCGACAAACGCGAAAGTATATGCCAGATGATTGCAAATACCAGAACTAACCCAGACATAACCGGCGTTATCCCCCAAATATTAATCGCAACCAGGTTTAATTGACTGTTTCGGTGTGGCACCGCATTACTACGTGATCCAAACCAGAAAAAGGCCATAATCTGGCCAACAAGTATGTGGAAAATGCGAAAGTATGAGCCAGATGATTGCAAATACCAGAACTATGCCTGACATTACCAGAGTTATCCTCTAAAATACGAATCGGAACATGCTTTTAATGACTGTTTCAGTGTGGTAACACGTTACTACGAGATCCGAACCAGAAAAACCCCAGGATCGGGCCAACAAGAATGCGAGAAACGCGAAAGTACGAGCCACATGAGGGAAAATCCCAGACCTAACCCAGTCATAGCCGGCGTTATCCGCTAAAATATTAATCGCAACCAGGTTTAATTGACTGTTTCGTTGTGGACCCACATTACTACGGGATTCAAACCAGAAAGAACCCAGGATCTGGGCAACAAGTATGCGAAAAATGCGAAAGAACGATCCAGATGAGAGCAAATCCCAGACCTAACCGAGACGTAACCGGCGTTATCCTCTAAAATATTAATTGCAACCAGGTTTAATTAACTGTTTCAGTGTGGTACCACATTACTACGTGATCCAAATCAGAAAAAGCCCAGGATCTGGCCAACAAGTATGCGAAAACTGCGAAAGAACGATCCAGATGAGGGCAAATCCCAGACCTAACCGAGACATAACCGGCGTTATCCTCTAAAATATTAATCGCAACCAGGTTTAATTAACTGTTTCGGTGTGGTACCGCATTACTACGTGATCCAAACCAGAAAGAGGCCAGGATCTGGCCAACAAGTATGCGAAAAATGCGAAAGTATGCGCCAGATGATTGCAAATACCAGAACTATGCCTGACATAACCAGCGTTATCCTCTAAAATACGAATCGGAACATGCTTTTAATGACTGTTTCAGTGTGGTAACACATTACTACGAGATCCAAACCAGAAAAATCCCAGGATCGGGCCAACAAGAATGCGAGAAACGCGAAAGTACGAGCCACATGAGGGAAAATCCCAGATCTAACCCAGACATAACCGGCGTTATCCGCTAAAATATTAATCGCAACCAGGTTTAATTGACTGTTTCGTTGTGGAACCACATTACTACGGGATCCAAACCGGAAAGAACCCAGGATCTGGCCAACAAGTATGCGAAAAATGCGAAAGAACGATCCAGATGAGGGCAAATCCCAGACCTAACCGAGACATAACCGGCGTTATCCTCTAAAATATTAATCGCAACCAGGTTTCATTGACTGCTTCGGTGTGGTACCGCATTACTACGTGATCCAAACCAGAAAAAGGCCATGATCTGGCCAACAAGTATGCGAAAAATGCGAAAGTATGAGCCAGATGATTGCAAATACCAGAACTATGCCTGACATAACCAGCGTTATCCTCTAAAATACGAATCGGTACATGCTTTTAATGACTGTTTCAGTGTGGTAACACATTACTACGAGATCCAAACCAGAAAAATCCCAGGGTCGGGCCAACAAGAATGCGAGAAACGCGAAAGTACGAGCCACATGAGGGAAAATCCCAGATCTAACCCAGACATAACCGGCGTTATCCGCTAAAATATTAATCGCAACCAGGTTTAATTGACTGTTTCGTTGTGGAACCACATTACTACGGGATCCAAACCGGAAAGAACCCAGGATCTGGCCAACAAGTATGCGAAAAATGCGAAAGAACGATCCAGATGAGGGCAAATCCCAGACCTAACCGAGACATAACCGGCGTTATCCTCTAAAATATTAATTGCAACCAGGTTTAATTGACTGTTTCAGTGTGGTGCCACACTACTACGTGATCCAAACCAGAAAAAGCCCAGGATCTGGCCAACAAGTATGCGATAAATGCGAAAGTATATGCCAGATGATAGCATATACCAGAACAAACCCAGACCTAACCAGCGTTATCCTCTAAAATACTAATCGGAACCAGCTTCTATTGACCGTTTCAGTGTGGTACTACATTACTACGTGATCCGAACCAGAAAAAGGCTAGGATCAGGCCATCAAGTAAGCGAAAAACGCGAAAGTACGAGCCACATGAGGGAAAATCCCAGACCTAACCCAGACATAACCGGCGTTATCCGCTAAAATATTAATCGCAACCAGGTTTAATTGTCTGTTTCGTTGTGGAACCACATTACTGCGGGATCCAAACCAGAAAAAACCCAGGATCTGGCCAACAAGTATGCGAAAAATGCGAAAGTACGATCCAGATGAGGGCAAATCCCAGACCTAACCGAGACATAACCGGCGTTATCCTCTAAAATATTAATCGCAACCAGTTTAATTGACTGTTTCGGTGTGGAACCTCATTACTACGGGAACCAAACAAGAAAAAGCCCAGGATCTGGCCAACAAGTATGCGAAAAGTGTGAAAGTACGAGGCAGTTGAGGGCAAATCCTAGACCTAACCGAGACATAACCGGCCTTAACCTCTAAAATATTAATCTCAACCGGTTTGGTTTAATTGACTGTTTTGGTGTGGTACCGCATTACTACGTGATCCAAACTCTAAAAAGGCTAGGATCAGGCCAACAAGTAAGCGAAAAATGCGAATGTACGAGCGAGATGAGGACAAATCCCAGACCTACCCGAGACATAACCGGCGTTAACCTCTAAAATATTAATCTCAACCGGTTTGGTTTAATTGACTGTTTTGGTGTGGAACCTCATTACTACGTGATCCAAACCAGAAAGAGGCCAGGATCTGGCCAACAAGTATGCGAAAAGTGCGAAAGTACGAGGCAGTTGAGGGCAAATCCCAGACCTAACCGTGACATAACCGGCCTTAACCTCTAAAATATTTATAGCAACCAGGTTTAATTGACAGTTTCAGTGTGGTACCACTTCACTACGTGGTCCAAGCCAGCAGAAGGCCAGTATGTGGCCAACAAGTATGCGAAATCTGCGAAAGTACGAGCCAGTTGAGAGCAAATACCAGACCTAACCGAGACATAACCGGCGTTATCCACTAAAATATTATTCACAACCAGGTTTAATTGACTGCTTCGGTGTGGTACCACATTACTACGTCGTCCAAGCCAGAAAAATGCCAGGATCAGGCCAACAAGTATGCGAAAAATGCGAAAGTACGATCCAGATGAGGGCAAATCCCAGACCTAACCGAGACATAACCGGCGTTATCCTCTAAAGTATTAATCGGAACCAGGTTTAGTTGACTGTTTCAGTGTGGTACCTCTTTACTACGTGGTCCAAGCCAGAAGAAGGCCAGGATGTGGCCAACAAGTATGCGAAAAATGCGAAAGTACGAGCCAGATGAGGACAAATCCCAGACCTACCCGAGACATATCCGGCGTTATCCTCTAAAGTATTAATCGGAACCAGGTTTAATTGACTGTTTCAGTGTGGTACCTCTTTACTACGTGGTCCAAGCCAGAAGAAGGCCAGGATGTGGCCAACAAGTATGCGAAAAATGCGAAAGTACGAGCCAGATGAGGGCAAATACCAGACCTAACCGAGACATAACCGGCGTTATCCTCTAAAATATTAATCGCAACCAGGTTTAATTGACTGTTTCGTTGTGGAACCACATTACTGCGGGATCCAAACCAGAAAAAACTCAGGATCTGGCCAACAAGTATGCGAAAAATGCGAAAGTACGATCCAGATGAGGGCAAATCCCAGACCTAACCGAGACATAACCGGCGTTATCCTCTAAAATATTATTCGCAACCAGGTTTAATTGACTGTTTCGGTGTGGTACCACATTACTACGTGGTCCAAGCCAGAAAAAGGCCAGGATCTGGCCAACAAGTATGCGAAAAACGCGAAAGTACGAGCCAGATGAGGAAAAATCCCAGACCTTCACGAGACATAACCGGCGTTATCCTCTAAAATATTAATCGCAACCTGTTTAATTGACTGTTTCGGTGTGGAACCTCATTACTACGGGATCCAAAACAGAAAAAACGCTGGATTTGGCCAACAAGTATGCGACAAACGCGAAAGTATATGCCAGATGATAGCATATACCAGAACTAACCCAGACATAACCAGCGTTATCCTCTAAAATACTAATCGGAACCAGCGTCTATTGACCGTTTCAGTGTGGTACCACATTACTACGAGATCCGAACCAGAAAAAGGCTAGGATCAGTCCATCAAGTAAGCGAAAAACGCGAAAGTATGAGCCAGATGATTGCAAATACCAGAACTAACACAGACATAACCAACGTTATCCTCTAAAATATTAATCGCAACCAGGTTTACGTGACAGCTTCAGTGTCGTACCACATTACTTCGTGATCCAAACCAGAAAAAGCCGAGGATCTGGCCAACAAGTATGCGAAAAACGCGAATGTATGTGCCAGATGATAGCAAATACCAGAACTAACCCAGACGTAACCAGCGTTATCCTCTAAGATACTTATCGGAACCAGCTTCTATTGACTGTTTCAGTGTGGTATCACATTACTACGTGATCCAAACCAGAAAAAGCCCAGGATCTGGCCAACAAGTATGCGAAAAACGCGAAAGTATGAGCCAGATGATTGCAAATACCAGAACTAACACAGACATAACCAGAGTTATCCTCTAAAATACTAATCGGAACCAGCTTTTATTGACTGTTTCAGTGTGGTACCACATTACTACGTGATCCAAACCAGAAAAAGCGCAGGATCTGGCCAACAAGTATGCGAAGAATGCGAATATATGACCCAGATGATTGCAAATACCAGAACTAACCCTGACATAACCTGCGTTATCCTCTAAAATACGCATTGCAACATGCTTTTACTGACTGTTTCAGTGTGGTACCACATTACTACGTGATCCAAACCTGAAAAAGCCCAGGTTCGGGCCAACAAGAATGCGAAAAATGCGAAAGTACGAGTCAGATGAGGACAAATCCCAGACCTACCCGAGACATAACCGGCGTTATCCTCTAAAATATTAATCGCAACCAGTTTAATTGACTGTTTCGGTGTGGTACCGCATTACTACGTGATCCAAACCAGAGAAAACTCAGGATACGGCCAACAAGTATGCGAAAAATGCGAAGGTATGAGCCAGATGATGGCAAATACCAGACCTAACCCAGACATAACCGGCGTTATCCGCTAAAATATTAATCTCAACCAGGTTTAATTGACTGTTTCGTTGTGGAACCACATTACTACGGGATGCAAACCAGAGAAAACCCAGGATCTGGCCAACAGGTATGCGAAAAATGCGAAAGTATGAGCCAGATGATTGCAAATACTAGAACTAACCCAGACATAACCAGCGTTATGCTCTAAAATACTTATCGGAATCAGCTTCTATTGACTGTTTCGGTGTGGAACCACATTACTACGGGATCCAAACCAGAAAAAAACCTAGGATATGGCCAACAAGTATGCGAAAAATGCGAAGGTATGAGCCAGATGAGGGCAAATACCAGAACTAACCCAGACATAACCAGCGTTATCCTCTAAAATACTAATCGGAACCAGCTCCTATTGACTGTGTCAGTGTGGTACCACATTACTACGTGATCCAAACCAGAAAAAGCCCAGGATCGGGCCAACTAGAATGCGAAAAATGCGAAAGTACGAGCCTGATGACGGAAAATCCCAGACCTAACCGAGACGTAACCGGCGTTATCCCCTAAAATATTAATCGCAACCAGGTATAATTGACTGTTTCGTTGTGGTTCCGCATTACTACGTGATCCAAACCAGAGAAAACCCAGGATACGGCCAACAAGTATGCGAAAAATGCGAAGGTATGAGCCAGATGATGGCAAATACCAGACCTAACCCAGACATAACCGGCGTTATCCGCTAAAATATTAATCTCAACCAGGTTTAATTGACTGTTTCGTTGTGGAACCACATTACTACGGGATGCAAACCAGAGAAAACCCAGGATCTGGCCAACAGGTATGCGAAAAATGCGAAAGTATGAGCCAGATGATAGCAAATACTAGAACTAACCCAGACATAACCAGCGTTATGCTCTAAAATACTTATCGGAATCAGCTTCTATTGACTGTTTCGGTGTGGAACCACATTACTGCGGGATCCCAACCAGAAAAAAACCTAGGATATGGCCAACAAGAATGCGAAAAATGCGAAAGTACGATCCTGATGAGGGAAAATCCCAGACCTAACCGAGACGTAACCGGCGTTATCCCCTAAAATATTAATCGCAACCAGGTATAATTGACTGTTTCGGTGTGGTACCGCATTGCTACGACGATCCAAACCATAAAAAGGTTGGGATGAGGCCAGCAAGTATGCGAAAAACGCGAAAGTACGAGCCAGATGAGGACAAATCCCAGACCTACCCGAGACGTAACCGGCGTTATCCCCTAAAATACTTATCGGAACCAGCCTCTATTAACTGTTTCAGTGTGGCACCACGTTACTACGTGATCCAAATGAGAAAAGGGCCGGGGTCTGGCCAAAAAGTGTGCGAAAAACGCGAAACTATGAGCCAGATGATTGCAAATACCAAAACTAACACAGACATAACCAGCGTTATCCTTTAAAATACTAATCGGAACATGCTTTTATTGACTGTTTCAGTGTGGTACCACATTACTACGGGATCCAAACCAAAAAAAGGCCAGGATCTGGCCAGCAAGTATGCGAAAAACGCGAAGGTACGAGCCAGATGATGACAAATCCCAGAGCTACCCGAGACGTAACCGGCGTTATCCTCTAAAATATTAATCGCAACGAGGTTTAATTGACTGTTTCGGTGTGGAACCTCATTACTACGGGATCCAAGACAGAAAAAACCCAGGATCTGGCTAACAAGTATGCGAAAAACGCGAAACTATGAGCCAGATGATTGCAAATACCAGAACAATACCAGGCATAACCAGCGTTATCCTCTAAAATACTAAGCGGAACCAGCTTTTATTGACAGTGTGGTACCACATTACTACGTCATCCAAACCAGAAAAAGCCCAGGATCTGGCCAACAAGTATGGGAAACGTGCGAAAGTACGAGGCAGATGAGGGCAAATCCCAGACCTAACCGTGACATAACCGGCGTTATCCACTAAAATATTTATCGCAACTAGGTTTAATTGACTGTTTCGGTGTGGTACCGCATTACTACGTGATCCAAACCATAAAAAGCCTAGGATCAGGCCAACAAGTAAGCGAAAAATGCGAAAGTATGAGCCAGATGAGGGCAAATACCAGACATAACCCAGACATAACCGGCGTTATCCTCTAAAATATTAATCGGACCCAGGTTTAATTGACTGTTTCGGTGTGGAACCACATTACTACGGGATCCAAACCAGAAAAACGCAGGATCTGGCCAACAACTATGAGAAAAACTCGAAAGCATGAGCCAGATGATTGCAAATACCAGAACTATCCCAGACATAACCAGCGTTATCCTCTAAAATATTATTCGCAACCAGGTTTAATTGACTGTTTCAGTTTGGTACCACTTTACTACGTGGTCCAAGCCAGAAGAAGGCCAGGATCTGGCTAACAAGTATGCGAAAAATGCGAAAGTCCGAGCCAGATGAGGGCAAATACCAGACCTAACCGAGACATAACCGGCATTATCCTCTAAAATATTAATCGCAACCAGGTTCAATTGACTGTTTCGGTGTGGAACCACATTACTACGGGATCCAAACCAGAAAAAACCCAGGATCTGGCCAACAACTATGAGGAAAACGCGAAAGTATGAGCCAGATGATTGCAAATACCAGAACTAACCCAGGCATAACCAGCGTTATCCTCTAAAATACTTATCGGAACCAGCTTCTATTGACTGTTTCAGTGTGGTACCACATTACTACGTGATCCAAACCAGAAAAGGGCCAGGGTCTGGCCAACAAATGTGCGAAAAACGCGAAAGTATGAGCCAGATGATTGCAAATACCAAAACTAACACAGACATAACCAGCGTTATCCTTTAAAATACTAATCGGAACATGCTTTTATTGACTGTTTCAGTGTGGTACCACATTACTACGGGATCCAAATCAGCAAAAGCCCAGGATCTGGCCAACAAGAATGCGGAACATGCGAAAGTACGAGCCAGATGAGGGCAAACACCAGACCTACCCGAGACATAACCGGCGTTATCCTCTAAAATATTAATCGCAACCAGTTTAATTGACTGTTTCGGTGTGGTACCGCATTACTACGTGATCTAAACCAGAGAAAACCCAGGATACGGCCAACAAGTATGCGAAAAATGCGAAGGTATGAGCCAGATGAGGGCAAATACCAGACCTAACCCAGACATAACCGCCGTTATCCGCTAAAATATTAATCTCAACCAGGTTTAATTGACTGTTTCGTTGTGGAACCACATTACTACGGGATCGAAACCAGAGAAAACCCAGGATCTGGCCAACAGGTATGCGAAAAATGCGAAAGTATGAGCCAGATGGTTGCAAATACTAGAACTAACCCAGACATAACCAGCGTTATGCTCTAAAATACTTATCGGAACCAGCTTCTATTGACTGTTTCGGTGAGGAACCACATTACTACGGGATCCAAACCAGAAAAAAACCCAGGATATGGCCAACAATTATGCGAAAAATGCGAAGGTATGAGCCAGATGAGGGCAAATACCAGACATAACCCAGACATAACCGGCGTTATCCGCTAAAATATTAATCTCAACCAGGTTTAATTGACTGTTTCGTTGTGGAACCACATTACTACGGGATCCAAACCAGAGAAAACCCAGGATCTGGCCAACAGGTATGCGAAAAATGCGAAAGTATGAGCCAGATGATTGCAAATACTAGATATAACCCAGACATAACCAGCGTTATCCTCTAAAATATTAATCGCAACCAGGTTTAATTGACTGTTTCGGTGTGGTACCGCATTACTACGTGATCCAAACCAGAGAAAGGCCAGGATCTGGCCAACAAGGATGAGAAAAATGCAAAAGTACGGTCCAGATGAGGGCAAATCCCAGACCTAACCGAGACATAACCGGCGTTATCCTCTAAAATATTAATCGCAACCAGGTTTAATTGACTGTTTCGGTGTGATAACGCATTACTACGTGATCCAAACCAGAAGAAGCCCAGTATCTGGCCAACAAGTATGCGAAAAATGCGAAATTACGAGCCAGATGAGGGCAAATACCAGACCTAGCCCAGACATAACCGGCGTTATCCGCTAAAATATTTATCGCAACCAGGTTTAATTGACTGTTTCGGTGTGGTACCGCATTACTACGTGATCCAAACCAGAAAAAACCCAGGATCTGGCCAACAAGTATGCGAAAAACGCGAAAGTATGTGCCAGATGATAGCAAATACCAGAACGAACCCAGACATAACCAGCGTTATCCTCTAAAATACTTATAGGAACCAGCATCTATTGACTGTTTCAGTGTGGTACTACATTACTACGTGATCCAAACCAGAAGAGGGCCAGGGTCTGGCCAACAAGTATGCGAAAAATGGGAAAGCCCGAGCCAGATGAGGGCAAATACCAGACCTAACCGAGACATAACCGGCGTTATCCTCTAAAATATTAATCGCAACCAGGTTTATTTGACTGTTTCAGTGTGGTACAACATTACTACGTGATCCAAACCAGAAAAAGCCCAGGATCTGGCCAACAAGTATGCGAAAAACGCGAATGTATGAGCCAGATGATTGCATATACCAGAACTAACCCAGACATAACCAGCGTTATCCTCTAAAATACTGATCGGAACCAGCTTCTATTGACTGTTTCAGCGTGGTACCACATTACTACGTGATCCAAACCAGAAAAAGGCCAGGATCTGGCCAACAAGTATGCGAAAAAAGTGAAAGTACGAGCCAGATGAGGACAAATCCCAAACCTTCCCGAGACATAACCGGCGTTATCCTCTAAAATGTTAATCTCAACCAGGTTTAACTGACTGTTTCGTTGTGGAACCACATTACTACGGGATCCAAACCAGAAAAAACCCAGGATCTGGCCAACAAGTATGCGAAAAATGCGAAAGTATGAACGAGATGATTGCAAATACCAGAACTAACCCAGACATAACCGGCGTTATCCCCTAAAATATTAATCGCACCCAGGTTTAATTGACTGTTTCGGTGTGCTACCGCATTGCTACGATGATCCAAACCAGAAAAAGGCCATGATCTGGCCAATAAGTATGCGAAAAATGCGAAAGTATGAGCCAGATGATTGCAAATACCAGACCTAACCGAGACATAACCGGCGTTATCCTCTAAAATATTAATCGCAACCAGGTTCAATTGACTGTTTCAGTGTGGTACCACATTACTACGGGATCCAAATCAGAAAAAGCCCAGGATCTGGCCAACAAGAATGCGAAAAATGCGAAAGTACGAGCCAGATGGGGTCAAATCCCAGACCTAACCGAGACATAACCAGCGTTATCCTCTAAAATATTAATAGCAACCAGGTTTAATTGACAGTTTCGATGTGGTACCGCATTACTACGTGGTCCAAACCAGAAAGTGGCCAGGATCTGGCCAACAAGAATGCGTAAAATACGAAAGTACGAGCCAGATGGGGGCGAATACTAGAACTAACCCAGACATAACCAGCGTTATGCTCTAAAATATTAATCGCAACCAGGTTTAATTGACTGTTTCAGTGTGGTACCACATTACTACGTGATCCAAACCAGAAGAAGCGCAGTATCTGGCCAACAAGTATGCGAAAAATGCGAAGGTATGAGCCAGATGAGGGCAAATACCAGACCTAACCCAGACATAACCGGCGTTATCCGCTAAAATATTAATCTCAACCAGGTTTAATTGACTGTTTCGTTGTGGAACCACATTACTACGGGATCGAAACCAGAGAAAACCGAGGATCTGGCCAACAGGTATGCGAAAAATGCGGAAGTATGAGCCAGATGATTGCAAATACTAGAACTAACCCAGACATAACCAGCGTTATGCTCTAAAATACTTATCGGAACCAGCTTCTATTGACTGTTTCGGTGTGGAACCACATTACTACGGGATCCGAACCAGAAAAAAACCCAGGATATGGCCAACAAGTATGCGAAAAATGCGAAGGTATGAGCCAGATGAGGGCAAATACCAGACCTAACCCAGACATAACCGGCGTTATCCGCTAAAATATTAATCTCAACCAGGTTTAATTGACTGTTTCGTTGTGGAACCACATTACTACGGGATCGAAACCAGAGAAAACCGAGGATCTGGCCAACAGGTATGCGAAAAATGCGGAAGTATGAGCCAGATGATTGCAAATACTAGAACTAACCCAGACGTAACCGGCGTTATCCCCTAAAATATTAATCGCAACCAGGTATAATTGACTGTTTCGGTGTGGTACCGCATTGCTACGACGATCCAAACCATAAAAAGGTTGGGATGAGGCCAGCAAGTATGCGAAAAACGCGAAAGTACGAGCCAGATGAGGACAAATCCCAGACCTACCCGAGACGTAACCGGCGTTATCCCCTAAAATACTTATCGGAACCAGCCTCTATTAACTGTTTCAGTGTGGCACCACGTTACTACGTGATCCAAATGAGAAAAGGGCCGGGGTCTGGCCAAAAAGTGTGCGAAAAACGCGAAACTATGAGCCAGATGATTGCAAATACCAAAACTAACACAGACATAACCAGCGTTATCCTTTAAAATACTAATCGGAACATGCTTTTATTGACTGTTTCAGTGTGGTACCACATTACTACGGGATCCAAACCAAAAAAAGGCCAGGATCTGGCCAGCAAGTATGCGAAAAACGCGAAGGTACGAGCCAGATGATGACAAATCCCAGAGCTACCCGAGACGTAACCGGCGTTATCCTCTAAAATATTAATCGCAACGAGGTTTAATTGACTGTTTCGGTGTGGAACCTCATTACTACGGGATCCAAGACAGAAAAAACCCAGGATCTGGCTAACAAGTATGCGAAAAACGCGAAACTATGAGCCAGATGATTGCAAATACCAGAACAATACCAGGCATAACCAGCGTTATCCTCTAAAATACTAAGCGGAACCAGCTTTTATTGACAGTGTGGTACCACATTACTACGTCATCCAAACCAGAAAAAGCCCAGGATCTGGCCAACAAGTATGGGAAACGTGCGAAAGTACGAGGCAGATGAGGGCAAATCCCAGACCTAACCGTGACATAACCGGCGTTATCCACTAAAATATTTATCGCAACTAGGTTTAATTGACTGTTTCGGTGTGGTACCGCATTACTACGTGATCCAAACCATAAAAAGCCTAGGATCAGGCCAACAAGTAAGCGAAAAATGCGAAAGTATGAGCCAGATGAGGGCAAATACCAGACATAACCCAGACATAACCGGCGTTATCCTCTAAAATATTAATCGGACCCAGGTTTAATTGACTGTTTCGGTGTGGAACCACATTACTACGGGATCCAAACCAGAAAAACGCAGGATCTGGCCAACAACTATGAGAAAAACTCGAAAGCATGAGCCAGATGATTGCAAATACCAGAACTATCCCAGACATAACCAGCGTTATCCTCTAAAATATTATTCGCAACCAGGTTTAATTGACTGTTTCAGTTTGGTACCACTTTACTACGTGGTCCAAGCCAGAAGAAGGCCAGGATCTGGCTAACAAGTATGCGAAAAATGCGAAAGTCCGAGCCAGATGAGGGCAAATACCAGACCTAACCGAGACATAACCGGCATTATCCTCTAAAATATTAATCGCAACCAGGTTCAATTGACTGTTTCGGTGTGGAACCACATTACTACGGGATCCAAACCAGAAAAAACCCAGGATCTGGCCAACAACTATGAGGAAAACGCGAAAGTATGAGCCAGATGATTGCAAATACCAGAACTAACCCAGGCATAACCAGCGTTATCCTCTAAAATACTTATCGGAACCAGCTTCTATTGACTGTTTCAGTGTGGTACCACATTACTACGTGATCCAAACCAGAAAAGGGCCAGGGTCTGGCCAACAAATGTGCGAAAAACGCGAAAGTATGAGCCAGATGATTGCAAATACCAAAACTAACACAGACATAACCAGCGTTATCCTTTAAAATACTAATCGGAACATGCTTTTATTGACTGTTTCAGTGTGGTACCACATTACTACGGGATCCAAATCAGCAAAAGCCCAGGATCTGGCCAACAAGAATGCGGAACATGCGAAAGTACGAGCCAGATGAGGGCAAACACCAGACCTACCCGAGACATAACCGGCGTTATCCTCTAAAATATTAATCGCAACCAGTTTAATTGACTGTTTCGGTGTGGTACCGCATTACTACGTGATCTAAACCAGAGAAAACCCAGGATACGGCCAACAAGTATGCGAAAAATGCGAAGGTATGAGCCAGATGAGGGCAAATACCAGACCTAACCCAGACATAACCGCCGTTATCCGCTAAAATATTAATCTCAACCAGGTTTAATTGACTGTTTCGTTGTGGAACCACATTACTACGGGATCGAAACCAGAGAAAACCCAGGATCTGACCAACAGGTATGCGAAAAATGCGAAAGTATGAGCCAGATGGTTGCAAATACTAGAACTAATCCAGACATAACCAGCGTTATGCTCTAAAATACTTATCGGAACCAGCTTCTATTGACTGTTTCGGTGAGGAACCACATTACTACGGGATCCAAACCAGAAAAAAACCCAGGATATGGCCAACAATTATGCGAAAAATGCGAAGGTATGAGCCAGATGAGGGCAAATACCAGACATAACCCAGACATAACCGGCGTTATCCGCTAAAATATTAATCTCAACCAGGTTTAATTGACTGTTTCGTTGTGGAACCACATTACTACGGGATCCAAACCAGAGAAAACCCAGGATCTGGCCAACAGGTATGCGAAAAATGCGAAAGTATGAGCCAGATGATTGCAAATACTAGATATAACCCAGACATAACCAGCGTTATCCTCTAAAATATTAATCGCAACCAGGTTTAATTGACTGTTTCGGTGTGGTACCGCATTACTACGTGATCCAAACCAGAGAAAGGCCAGGATCTGGCCAACAAGGATGAGAAAAATGCAAAAGTACGGTCCAGATGAGGGCAAATCCCAGACCTAACCGAGACATAACCGGCGTTATCCTCTAAAATATTAATCGCAACCAGGTTTAATTGACTGTTTCGGTGTGATAACGCATTACTACGTGATCCAAACCAGAAGAAGCCCAGTATCTGGCCAACAAGTATGCGAAAAATGCGAAATTACGAGCCAGATGAGGGCAAATACCAGACCTAGCCCAGACATAACCGGCGTTATCCGCTAAAATATTTATCGCAACCAGGTTTAATTGACTGTTTCGGTGTGGTACCGCATTACTACGTGATCCAAACCAGAAAAAACCCAGGATCTGGCCAACAAGTATGCGAAAAACGCGAAAGTATGTGCCAGATGATAGCAAATACCAGAACGAACCCAGACATAACCAGCGTTATCCTCTAAAATACTTATAGGAACCAGCATCTATTGACTGTTTCAGTGTGGTACTACATTACTACGTGATCCAAACCAGAAGAGGGCCAGGGTCTGGCCAACAAGTATGCGAAAAATGGGAAAGCCCGAGCCAGATGAGGGCAAATACCAGACCTAACCGAGACATAACCGGCGTTATCCTCTAAAATATTAATCGCAACCAGGTTTATTTGACTGTTTCAGTGTGGTACAACATTACTACGTGATCCAAACCAGAAAAAGCCCAGGATCTGGCCAACAAGTATGCGAAAAACGCGAATGTATGAGCCAGATGATTGCATATACCAGAACTAACCCAGACATAACCAGCGTTATCCTCTAAAATACTGATCGGAACCAGCTTCTATTGACTGTTTCAGTGTGGTACTACATTACTACGTGATCCAAACCAGAAGAGGGCCAGGGTCTGGCCAACAAGTATGCGATAAATGGGAAAGCCCGAGCCAGATGAGGGCAAATACCAGACCTAACCGAGACATAACCGGCGTTATCCTCTAAAATATTAATCGCAACCAGGTTTATTTGACTGTTTCAGTGTGGTACAACATTACTACGTGATCCAAACCAGAAAAAGCCCAGGATCTGGCCAACAAGTATGCGAAAAACGCGAATGTATGAGCCAGATGATTGCATATACCAGAACTAACCCAGACATAACCAGCGTTATCCTCTAAAATACTGATCGGAACCAGCTTCTATTGACTGTTTCAGCGTGGTACCACATTACTACGTGATCCAAACCAGAAAAAGGCCAGGATCTGGCCAACAAGTATGCGAAAAAAGTGAAAGTACGAGCCAGATGAGGACAAATCCCAAACCTTCCCGAGACATAACCGGCGTTATCCTCTAAAATGTTAATCTCAACCAGGTTTAACTGACTGTTTCGTTGTGGAACCACATTACTACGGGATCCAAACCAGAAAAAACCCAGGATCTGGCCAACAAGTATGCGAAAAATGCGAAAGTATGAACGAGATGATTGCAAATACCAGAACTAACCCAGACATAACCGGCGTTATCCCCTAAAATATTAATCGCAACCAGGTTTAATTGACTGTTTCGGTGTGCTACCGCATTGCTACGATGATCCAAACCAGAAAAAGGCCATGATCTGGCCAATAAGTATGCGAAAAATGCGAAAGTATGAGCCAGATGATTGCAAATACCAGACCTAACCGAGACATAACCGGCGTTATCCTCTAAAATATTAATCGCAACCAGGTTCAATTGACTGTTTCAGTGTGGTACCACATTACTACGGGATCCAAATCAGAAAAAGCCCAGGATCTGGCCAACAAGAATGCGGAAAATGCGAAAGTACGAGCCAGATGGGGTCAAATCCCAGACCTAACCGAGACATAACCAGCGTTATCCTCTAAAATATTAATAGCAACCAGGTTTAATTGACAGTTTCGATGTGGTACCGCATTACTACGTGGTCCAAACCAGAAAGTGGCCAGGATCTGGCCAACAAGAATGCGTAAAATACGAAAGTACGAGCCAGATGGGGGCGAATACTAGAACTAACCCAGACATAACCAGCGTTATGCTCTAAAATATTAATCGCAACCAGGTTTAATTGACTGTTTCAGTGTGGTACCACATTACTACGTGATCCAAACCAGAAGAAGCGCAGTATCTGGCCAACAAGTATGCGAAAAATGCGAAGGTATGAGCCAGATGAGGGCAAATACCAGACCTAACCCAGACATAACCGGCGTTATCCGCTAAAATATTAATCTCAACCAGGTTTAATTGACTGTTTCGTTGTGGAACCACATTACTACGGGATCGAAACCAGAGAAAACCGAGGATCTGGCCAACAGGTATGCGAAAAATGCGGAAGTATGAGCCAGATGATTGCAAATACTAGAACTAACCCAGACATAACCAGCGTTATGCTCTAAAATACTTATCGGAACCAGCTTCTATTGACTGTTTCGGTGTGGAACCACATTACTACGGGATCCGAACCAGAAAAAAACCCAGGATATGGCCAACAAGTATGCGAAAAATGCGAAGGTATGAGCCAGATGAGGGCAAATACCAGACCTAACCCAGACATAACCGGCGTTATCCGCTAAAATATTAATCTCAACCAGGTTTAATTGACTGTTTCGTTGTGGAACCACATTACTACGGGATCCAAACCAGAGGAAACCCAGGATCTGGCCAACAGGTATGCGAAAAATGCGAAAGTATGAGCCAGATGATTGCAAATACTAGATATAACCCAGACATAACCAGCGTTATCCTCTAAAATATTAATCGCAACCAGGTTTAATTGACTGTTTCGGTGTGGTACCGCATTACTACGTGATCCAAACCAGAGAAAGGCCAGGATCTGGCCAACAAGGATGAGAAAAATGCGAAAGTACGGTCCAGATGAGGGCAAATCCCAGACCTAACCGAGACATAACCGGCGTTATCCTCTAAAATATTAATCGCAACCAGGTTTAATTGACTGTTTCGGTGTGGTAACGGATTACTACGTGATCCAAACCAGAAGAAGCCCAGTATCTGGCCAACAAGTATGCGAAAAATGCGAAATTACGAGCCAGATGAGGGCAAATACCAGACCTAGCCCAGACATAACCGGCGTTATCCGCTAAACTATTTATCGCAACCAGGTTTAATTGACTGTTTCGGTGTGATACCGCATTACTACGGGATCCAAATCAGAAAAAGCCCAGGATCTGGCCAACAAGAATGCGAAAAATGCGAAAGTACGATCCAGATGGGGGCAAATCCCAAACCTAACCGAGACATAACCGGCGTTATCCTCTAAAATATTAATCGCAACCAGGTTTAATTGACTGTTTCAGTGTGGTACCACATTACTACGTGATCCAAACCAGAAGAAGGCCAGGATCTGGCTAACAAGTATGCGAAAAATGCGAAAGTCCGAGCCAGATGAGGGCAAATACCAGACCTAACCGAGACATAACCGGCGTTATCCTCTAAAATATTAATCGCAACCAGGTTCAATTGACTGTTTCGGTGTGGAACCACATTACTGTGGGTGATGAAAGAATCGCGAAGATAAACACTGCCGAAAGGCAAGCGACCGCGAGAGCGAGAGTGAGAGAGAGTGAGAGAGAGTGAGAGCGTACGCGCGAGCGAGAGATGTGTAAAGGGCCGAAATCGGTGTGGCAATGAACGAGTGCGAGAACCGAAATATAAGAAAGCGAACGATAAAGGGATGAGTTCAGGGGGTTGGATGTGAATGTGTCATTGAGAGAAATTGTGACATTAAAAACTTGTGTGAGCACCGAAATTACGAGGGATAATATCTAAATTGTTATTACATAACCATTTCCCTACAAATTGGGGGCCCCTCCGGGATTTAACGAAATCAGAGGTGAAATTCGGTGCAACAATCTTGTTAAGTCAAGATCTAATCCAAGTATGGAGCAATACAGTGGGTTTACGGTGCAACAACTAAAAGATAAATTGCGAGAGTTAGGACAGTCTACCGCGGGCCCAAAAATAGAGCTTGTCGCCAGGCTCATGAACGTCGAGGCGGAAGGGCTGGCAGCACCCGCACCTGAAATCATGCAGGTGCCGATGGCTGCGGACTATCGCGGAGAGGACGAGAGAAGGACCGAGTGGATGCAACGCGAGATGGAGATGGCTCGGAGGGAACGCGACATGATGCAGAAGGAGCTGGAAATAGCGAGACGAGAGATCGAGGTGATGCAGCAAATGCAGCGGTTGCATTTGGCGGCAAATTCAGATCGACCAGCGATGGAGGAAGTCAGGCTGCGACAAGATATTTTACAAACATCGACGCCCGAAGAGATACATCGAACACGGATAAGCGTAACGGTGATCGCCGAATTGCTAAGCCATTTCGATGGTAACGGGCCTTACGAGCATTGGGAACGGCAATTCGAGCTACTACGAGGTGCGCATCAGCTAACGAATTGTGAAGCGATGATTTTGCTGGGATCGCGGCTGAGGGGGAAAGCAATGGAGTGGTTCCACTCTAGACCAGAATACTTCACGATGCCCGTGGACGAGTTATTAAAGGAAATGCGAGGGATGTTCCACCATCTCCCGAGCTGAGTGGCCAGGAAAAGGGAATTTGAGCAACGATATTGGAGATACGGTGAGCGGTTCAGCGATTATTATCACCAGAAGTTGATTTTAGGGAACCGTGTACCCATCGACGATGACGAAATTATCGAGTATCTTCTTGAGGGAATTCCCGATCTAATCCTACGGAACCAGGCCCGCATCGAAAGGTTCAGGACGAAGGCCGATCTTTTCGCTGCATTTGAGAAGGTGGTGCTACCGCCGAGAGCCGATGCCAGTCGAATTTCGAGGAAAACCACGGGGGTGGACGGGTACGTGGAACAGCAGCAGATCATCGAGAGGTGTCACAACTGCGGAGGGAGAGGTCATCGAGCAGACGGGTACGTGGAACAGCAGCAGATCATCGAGAGGTGTCACAACTGCGGAGGGAGAGGTCATCGAGCAGCCGAATGCCCAGCAAAGGACAGAGGGGTGAAGTGCTTTCATTGCCGAGAGTTTGGACACATCGCGTCTAGATGCCCACGAAAGACGTCAGCTGCAGTGGACAGCTATTTTGCCGAAACAACTGCGAAAGGGAAATACATTAAGTCCGTAACAATAAATAATTCAGAAATGACTGCTCTCATCGATACCGGGAGCGATGTAACGCTGATACGAGCGGACGCGTACGATAGAATAGGCGCGCCGCGTATAGAGTATAACCAAGTAAGCTTCGACGGTATAGGCTCGGTTTCAAATAAAACTTTAGGAGGATTCACAACCACCATCGAGATCGACGGGTCGTTGTACACTATTAAGGCACACGTTGTGCCCGAATCGCTCATGCGGCATAGCCTTTTGCTGGGGGCTGATTTCCTAAATAACGTACAACTAACTATCGAGCACGGGCGTGTCGAGATCCAGCAGCTGAGCAGAGTTCAGCCGACGGAGAACGACCTGACCGAAGTATTGCAAATAAACGTGTGCGAAGAAGCAAGACGAGTGGATATATCCCACATAAAAAATTCCGAGACCGCGAGCCGTGTGATGTCTATGGTGGATGGTTACGAAGCAAAGAAAATACGTGAGGTAGGGGTCGAAATGGCAATTATCTTAAAAGACGAAGAACCCGTTTATCAGCGAGCTAGGCGTCTATCCGCGGTAGAACGAGACGAGGTAAATGCGCATATACGAGAGTGGTTGCGCGACGGGATCATTCAACCCTCATTATCAGATTTTGCGAGTCCGGTCGTTCTAGTGCGGAAGAAGGACGGATCGTCACGACTATGCGTCGATTACAGGCAGCTCAATCGGAAAGTTATCGGCAAAGTATTACGGTCTGTATCGTGTAACGAGAGTGCTGCGAAACAAACGATATATTGTAGAGAGGGTAGGCGATCACGAAGGCCCGGGAGAAACCAGCACAGCAGCAGAGTACATGAAAGTTTGGGTCCACGACTCAGGCTCCGACCGAAGCGACGAAGAAAACGCGGAAAATGTCTGAGGCCAGACATCGCTGCAGGACGGCCGAGTGTGGGTGACAGTGTGGGTGATGAAAGAATCGCGAAGATAAACACTGCCGAAAGGCAAGCGACCGCGAGAGCGAGAGTGAGAGAGAGTGAGAGAGAGTGAGAGCGTACGCGCGAGCGAGAGATGTGTAAAGGGCCGAAATCGGTGTGGCAATGAACGAGTGCGAGAACCGAAATATAAGAAAGCGAACGATAAAGGGATGAGTTCAGGGGGTTGGATGTGAATGTGTCATTGAGAGAAATTGTGACATTAAAAACTTGTGTGAGCACCGAAATTACGAGGGATAATATCTAAGTTGTTATTACATAACCATATCCCTACATTACTACGGGATCCAAACCAGAAAAAACCCAGGATCTGGCCAACAACTATGAGGAAAACGCGAAAGTATGAGCCAGATGATTGCAAATACCAGAACTAACCCAGACATAACCAGCGTTATCCTCTAAAATACTTATCGGAACCAGCTTCTATTGACTGTTTCAGTGTGGTACCACATTACTACGTGATCCAAACCAGAAAAGGGCCAGGGTCTGGCCAACAAGTGTGCGAAAAACGCGAAAGTATGAGCCAGATGATTGCAAATACCAAAACTAACACAGACATAACCAGCGTTATCCTTTAAAATACTAATCGGAACATGCTTTTATTGACTGTTTCAGTGTGGTACCACATTACTACGGGATCCAAATCAGAAAAAGCCCAGGATCTGGCCAACAAGAATGCGAAAAATGCGAAAGTACGATCCAGATGGGGGCAAATCCCAGACCTAACCGAGACATAACCGGTGTTATCCTCTAAAATATTAATCGCAACCAGGTTTAATTGACTGTTTCAGTGTGGCACCACATTACTACGTGATCCAAACCAGAAAAAGCCCAGGGTCTGGCCAACAAGTATGCGAAAAACGCGAATGTATGAGCCAGATGATTGCAAATACCAGAACTAACTCAGACATAACCAGCGTTATCCTCTAAAATACTGATCGGAACCAGCTTCTATTGACTGTTTCAGTGTGGTACCACGTTACTACGTGATCCAAACCAGAAAAAGGCCAGGATCTGGCCAACAAGTATGCGAAAAACGAGAAAGTACGAGTCAGATGAGGACAAATCCCAGACCTACCCGAGACATAACCGGCGTTATCCTCTAAAATATTAATCGCAACCAGTTTAATTGACTGTTTCGGTGTGGTACCGCATTACTACGTGATCTAAACCAGAGAAAACCCAGGATACGGCCAACAAGTATGCGGAAAATGCGAAGGTATGAGCCAGATGAGGGCAAATACCAGACCTAACCCAGACATAACCGGCGTTATCCGCTAAAATATTAATCTCAACCAGGTTTAATTGACTGTTTCGTTGTGGAACCACATTACTACGGGATCGAAACCAGAGAAAACCCAGGATCATGCCAACAGGTATGCGAAAAATGCGAAAGTATGAGCCAGATGATTGCAAATACTAGAACTAACCCAGACATAACCAGCGTTATGCTCTAAAATACTTATCGGAACCAGCTTCTATTGACTGTTTCGATGTGGAACCACATTACTACGGGTTCCAAACCAGAAAAAAACCCAGGATATGGCCAACAAGTATGCGAAAAATGCGAAGGTATGAGCCAGAAGAGGGCAAATACCAGACCTAACCCAGACATAACCGGCGTTATCCACTAAAATATTAATCGAAACCAGGTTTAATTGACTGTTTCGGTGTGGTACCGCATTACTACGTGATCCAAACCAGAAAAAACCCAGGATCTGGCCAACAGGTATGCGAAAAATGCGAAAGTATGAGCCAGATGATTGCAAATACTAGATATAACCCTGACATAACCAGCGTTATCCTCTAAAATATTAATCGCAACCAGGTTTAATTGACTGTTTCGGTGTGGTACCGCATTACTACGTGATCCAAACCAGAGAAAGGCCAGGATCTGGCCGACAAGGATGAGAAAAATGCGAAAGTACGGTCCAGATGAGGGCAAATCCCAGACCTAACCGAGACATAACCGGCGTTATCCTCTAAAATATTTATCGAAACCAGGTTTAATTGACTGTTTCGGTGTGGTACCGCATTACTACGTGATCCAAACCAGAAAAAACCCAGGATCTGGCCAACAAGTATGCGAAAAACGCGAAAGTATGTGCCAGATGATAGCTAATACCAGAACGAACCCAGACATAACCAGCGTTATCCTCTAAAATACTTATAGGAACCAGCATCTATTGACTGTTTCAGTGTGGTACCACATTACTACGTGATCCAAACCAGAAAAGGGCCAGGGTCTGGCCAACAAGTATGCGAAAAATGGGAAAGTCCGAGCCAGATGAGGGCAAATACCAGACCTAACCGAGACATAACCGGCGTTATCCTCTAAAATATTAATCGCAACCAGGTTCTATTGACTGTTTCGATGTGGAACCTCATTACTACGGGATCCAAACCAAAAAAAACCCAGGATCTGGCCAACAACTATGAGAAAAACGCGAAAGTACGAGCCAGATGGGGGCAAATCCCAGACCTAACCGAGACATAACCAGCGTTATCCTCTAAAATATTAATCGCAACCAGGTTTAATTGACTGTTTCGGTGTTGTACCGCATTACTACGTGATCCAAACCAGAAAGAGGCCAGGATCTGGCCAACAAGAATGCGAAAAAGGCGAAAGTACGAGCCAGATGTGGGCAAATCCCAGAACTACCCGAGACATAACCGGCGTTATCCTCTAAAATATTAATCGCAACCAGGTTTATTTGACTGTTTCAGTGTGGTACCACATTACTACGTGATCCAAACCAGAAAAAGCCCAGGATCTGGCCAACAAGTATGCGAAAAACGCGAATGTATGAGCCAGATGATTGCATATACCAGAACTAACCCAGACATAACCAGAGTTATCCTCTAAAATACTGATCGGAACCAGCTTCTATTGACTGTTTCAGCGTGGTACCACATTACTACGTGATCCAAACCAGAAAAAGGCCAGGATCTGGCCAACAAGTATGCGAAAAATGTGAAAGTACGAGCCAGATGAGGACAAATCCCAAACCTACCCGAGACATAACCGGCGTTATCCTCTAAAATGTTAATCTCAACCAGGTTTAATTGACTGTTTCGTTGTGGAACCACATTACTACGGGATCCAAACCAGAGAATACCCAGGATCTGGCCAACAAGTATGCGAAAAATGCGAAAGTATGAGCGAGATGATTGCAAATACCAGAACTAACCCAGACATAACCGGCGTTATCCCCTAAAATATTAAAAGCAACCAGGTTTGATTGACTGTTTCGGTCTGGTACCGCATTGCTACGATGATCCAAACCAGAAAAAGGCCATGATCTGGCCAATAAGTATGCGAAAAATGCGGAAGTATGAGCCAGATGATTGCAAATACCAGGCCTAACCGAGACATAACCGGCGTTATCCTCTAAAATATTAATCGCAACCAGGTTCAATTGACTGTTTCGGTGTGGAACCACATTACTACGGGATCCAAACCAGAAAAAACCCGGGATCTGGCCAATAACTATGAGAAAAACGCGAAAGTATGAGCCAGATGATTGCAAATACCAGAACTAACACAGACATAACCAGCGTTATCCTCCAAAATACTAATCGGAACCTGCTTTTATTGACTGTTTCAGTGTGGTACCACATTACTACGGGATCCAAATCAGAAAAAGCCCAGGATCTGGCCAACAAGAATGCGAAAAATGCGAAAGTACGAGCCAGATGGGGTCAAATCCCAGACCTAACCGAGACATAACCAGCGTTATCCTCTAAAATATTAATAGCAACCAGGTTCAATTGACAGTTTCGATGTGGTACCGCATTACTACGTGATCCAAACCAGAAAGTGGCCAGGATCTGGCCAACAAGAATGCGTAAAATACGAAAGTACGAGCCAGATGGGGGCAAATCCCAGACCTAACCGAGACATAACCAGCGTTATCCTCTAAAATATTAATAGCAACCAGGTTTAATTGACTGTTTCAGTGTGGTACCGCATTACTACGTGATCCAAACCTGAAAAAGCCCAGGATCTGGCCAACAAGTATGCGAAAAACGCGAAAGTATGAGCCAGACGATTGCAAATACCACAACTATGCCTGACATAACCAGCGTTGTCCTCTAAAATACGAATCGGAACATGCTTTTAATGACTGTTTCAGTGTGGTGACACATTACTACGAGATCCAAACCAGAAAAATCCCACGATTGGGCCAACAAGAATGCGAGAAACGCGCAAGTACGAGCAACATGAGGGAAAATCCCAGACCTAACCCAGGCATAACCGGCGTTATCCTCTAAAATATTAATCGCAACCAGGTTTAATTGACTGTTTCAGTGTGGTACCACATTACTACGTGATCCAAACCAGAAAAAGCCTGGGATCTGGCCAACAAGTATGCGAAAAATGCGAAAGTATGAGCCAGATGATTGCAAATACCAGAACAATCCCAGGCATAACCAGCGTTATCCTCTAAATACTAAGCGGAACCAGCTTTTATTGACAGTGTGGTACCACATTACTACGTGATCCAAACCAGAAAAAGCCCAGGATCTGGCCAACAAGTATGCGAAACGTGCGAAAGTACGAGGCAGATGAGGGCAAATCCCAGACAAAACCGTGACATAACCGGCGTTATCCACTAAAATATTTATCGCAACCAGGTTTAATTGACTGTTTCGGTGTGGTACCGCATTACTACGTGATCCAAACCATAAAAAGGCTAGGATGAGGCCAACAAGTAAGCGAAAGATGCGAAAGTACGAGCGACATGAGGGCAAATACCAGACCTAACCTAGACATAACCGGCGTTATCCTCTAAAATATTAATCGCAACCAGGTTTAATTGACTGTTTCGGTGTGGAACCACAATACGACGGGATCCAATCTACAAAAGACCCAGGATCTGGCCAACAACTATGAGAAGAACGCGAAAGTATGAGCCAGATGATTGCAAATACCAGAACTAACCCAGACATAACCAGCGTTATCCTCTAAAATACTTATCGGAACCAGCTTCTATTGACTGTTTCAGTGTGGTACCACATTACTACGTGATCCAAACCAGAAAAGGGCCAGGGTCTGGCCAACAAGTGAGCGAAAAACGTGAAAGTATGAGCCAGATGATTGCAAATACCAGAACTAACACAGACATAACCAGCGTTATCCTCTAAAATACTTAGCGGAACATGCTTTTCATGACTGTTTCAGTGTGGTAACACATTACTACGAGATCCAAACCATAAAAATCCCAGGATCGGGCCAACAAGAATGCGAGAAACGTGAAAGTACGAGTCAGATGAGGAAAAATCCCAGACCTACCCGAGACATAACCGGCGTTATCCTCTAAAATATTAATCGCATCCAGTTTAATTGACTGTTTCGGTGTGGAACCTCATTACTACGGGATCCAAAACAGAAAAAGCACAGGATCTGGCCAACAAGTATGCGAAAAACGCGGAAGTATGTGCCAGATGATAGCAAATACCAGAACTAACCCAGACATAACCAGCGTTATCCTCTAAAATATTAATCGCAACCAGGTTTAATTGACTGTTTCAGTCTGGTACCGCATTACTACGGGATCCAAACCAGAAAAAACCCAGGATCTGGCCAACAGGTATGCGAAAAATGCGAAGGTATGAGCCAGATGAGGGCAAATACCAGACCTAACCCAGACGTAACCGGCGTTATCCGCTAAAATATTAATCTCAACCAGGTTTAATTGACTGTTTCGTTGTGGTACCACATTACTACGGGATCCAAACCAGAGAAAACCCAGGATCTGGCCAACAGGTATGCGAAAAATGCGAAAGTATGAGCCAGATGGTTGCAAATACCAGAACTAACCCAGACATAACCAGCGTTATCCTCTAAAATACATATCGGAACATGCTTTTAATGACTGTTTCAGTGTGGTACCACATTACTACGTGATCCAAACCAGAAAAAGCCCAGGATCGGGCCAACAAGAGTGCGAAAAATGCGAAAGTACGAGCCAGATGAGGGAAAATCCCAGACCTAACCGAGACGTAACCGGCGTTATCCCCTAAAATATTAATCGCAACCAGGTTTAATTGACTGTTTCAGTGTGGTACTGCATTCCTACGTGATCCAGACCAGAAAAAGGCCAGGATCTGGCCAACAAGTATGCGCAAAATGCGAAAGTACGAACCAGATGAGGGCAAATCCCAGACCAAACCGAGACATAGCCGGCGTTATCCTCTAAAATATTAATCGCAACCAGGTTTAATTGACTGTTTCGGTGTGGTACCGCATTACTACGTGATCCAAACCAGAAAAAGGCCATGATCTGGCCAACAAGTATGCGAAATATGCGAAAGTATGACCCAGATGTTTGCAAATACCAGAACTAACTCAGACATAACCAGCGTTATCCTCTAAAATACTGATCGGGACCAGCTTCTATTGACTGTTTCAGTGTGGCACCACATTACTACGTGATCCAAACCAGAAAAACGCCAGGATCTGGCCAACAAGTATGCGAAAAACGTGAAAGTACGAGTCAGATGAGGACAAATCCCGGACCTAGCCGAGACATAACCGGCGTTATCCTGTAAAATATTGATCGCAACCAGTTTAATTGACTGTTTCGGTGTGGAACCTCATTACTACGTGATCCAAACCAGATAAAGCCCAGGATCTGGCCAACAAGTATGCGAAAAACGCGAAATTATGAGCCAGATGATTGCAAATACCAGAACTATGCCTGACATAAACAGCGTTATCCTCTAAAATACGAATCAGAACATGTTTTTAATGACTGTTTCAGTGTGGTACCACATTACTACGTGATCCAAACCAGAAAAAGGCCAGGATCTGGCCAACAAGTATGCGAAAATCGTGAAAGTACGAGCCAGATGAGGACAAATCCCAGACCTACCCGAGACATAACCGGCGTTATCCTCTAAAATATTAATCTCAACCAGGTTTAATTGACTGTTTCGTTGTGGAACCACACTACTACGGGATCCAAACCAGAAAAAACCCAGGATCTGGCCAACAAGAATGCGAAAAATGCGAAAGTATGAGTCAGATAATTGCAAATACCAGAACTATCCCAGGCATAACCAGCGTTATCCTCTAAAATATTATTCGCAACCAGGTTTAATTGACTGTTTCGGTGTGGTACCACATTACTACGTGGTCCAAGCCAGAAAAAGGCCAGGATCTGGCCAACAAGAATGCGAAAAATGCGAAAGTACGCGCCAGATGAGGGCAAATACCAGACCTAACCGAGACATTACCGGCGTTATCCTATAAAATATTAATCGCAACCAGGTTTAATTGACTGTTTCGGTGTGGTACCGCATTACTACGTGATCCAAACCAGAAAAAGGCCAGGACCTGGCCAACAAGTATGCGAAAAATGCGAAAGTACGTGCCAGATGAGGGCAAATACAAGACCTAACCCAGACATAACCGGCGTTATCCTCTAAAATACTGATCGGAACCAGCTTCTATTGACTGTTTCTGTGTGGTTCTACATTACTACGTGATCCAAACCAGAAAAAGGCCAGGATCTGGCCAACAAGTATGCGAAAAATGCGAAAGTATGAGCCAGATGATTGCAAATACCAGAACTAACCCAGACATAACCGGCGTTATCCTATAAAATATTAATCGCAACCAGGTTTAATTGACTGTTTCGGTGTGGTACCGCATTACTACGTGATCCAAACCAGAGAAAGGCCGGGATCTGGCCAACGAGGATGAGAAAAATGCGAAAGTATGAGCCAGATGGGGGCAAATCCCAGACCTAACCGAGACATAACCGGCGTTATCCTCTAAAATATTAATCGCAACCAGGTTTAATTGACTGTTTCGGTGTGGTACCGCATTACTACGTGATCTAAACCAGAAAAAGGCCATGATCTGGCCAACAAGTATGCGAAATATGCGAAAGTTTGAGCCAGATGTTTGCAAATACCAGAACTGACTCAGACATAACCAGCGTTATCCTCTAAAATACTGATCGGGACCAGCTTCTATTGACTGTTTCAGTGTGGCACCGCATTACTACGTGATCCAAACCAGAAAAAGGCCAGGATCTGGCCAACAAGTATGCGAAAAACGTGAAAGTACGAGTCAGATGAGGACAAATCCCAGACCTAGCCGAGACATAACCGGCGTTATCCTCTAAAATATTGATCGCAACCAGTTTAATTGACTGTTTCGGTGTGGAACCTCATTACTACGTGATCCAAACCAGATAAAGCCCAGGATCTGGCCAACAAGAATGCGAAAAACGTGAAAGTACGAGTCAGATGAGGACAAATCCCAGACCTAGCCGAGACATAACCGGCGTTATCCTCTAAAATATTGATCGCAACCAGGTTTAATTGACTGTTTCGTTGTGGAACCACATTACTACGTGATCCAAACCAGAAAAAGGCCAGGATCTGGCCAACAAGTATGCGAAAAATGCGAAATTATGAGCCAGATGATTGCAAATACCAGAACTATGCCTGACATAAACAGCGTTATCCTCTAAAATACGAATCAGAACATGTTTTTAATGACTGTTTCGTTGTGGAACCACATTACTACGTGATCCAAACCAGAAAAAGGCCAGGATCTGGCCAACAAGTATGCGAAAAATGCGAAATTATGAGCCAGATGATTGCAAATACCAGAACTATGCCTGACATAAACAGCGTTATCCTCTAAAATACGAATCAGAACATGTTTTTAATGACTGTTTCAGTGTGGTACCACATTACTACGTGATCCAAACCAGAAAAAGGCCACGATCTGGCCAACAAGTATGCGAAAAACGTGAAAGTACGAGCCAGATGAGGGCAAATACCAGACCTACCCGAGACATTACCGGCGTTATCCTCTAAAATATTGATCTCAATCAGGTTTAATTGACTGTTTCGTTGTGGAACCACACTACTACGGGATCCAAACCAGAAAAAACCCAGGATCTGGCCAACAAGAATGCGAAAAATGCGAAAGTATGAGCCAGATAATTGCAAATACCAGAACTATCCCAGGCATAACCAGCGTTATCCTCTAAAATATTATTCGCAACCAGGTTTAATTGACTGTTTCGGTGTGGTACCACATTACTACGTGGTCCAAGCCAGAAAAAGGCCAGGATCTGGCCAACAAGAATGCGAAAAATGCGAAAGTACGCGCCAGATGAGGGCAAATACCAGACCTAACCGAGACATTACCGGCGTTATCCTCTAAAATATTAATCGCAACCAGGTTTAATTGACTGTTTCGGTGTGGTACCGCATTACTACGTGATCCAAACCAGAAAAAGGCCAGGATCTGGCCAACAAGTATGCGAAAAATGCGAAAGTACGTGCCAGATGAGGGCAAATACAAGACCTAACCCAGACATAACCGGCGTTAGCCTCTAAAATACTGATCGGAACCAGCTTCTATTGACTGTTTCAGTGTGGTTCCACATTACTACGTGATCCAAACCAGAAAAAGGCCAGGATCTGGCCAACAAGTATGCGAAAAACGTGAAAGTACGAGTCAGATGAGGACAAATCCCGGACCTAGCCGAGACATAACCGGCGTTATCCTGTAAAATATTGATCGCAACCAGTTTAATTGACTGTTTCGGTGTGGAACCTCATTACTACGTGATCTAAACCAGAAAAAGGCCATGATCTGGCCAACAAGTATGCGAAATATGCGAAAGTATGAGCCAGATGTTTGCAAATACCAGACCTAGCCGAGACATAACCGGCGTTATCCTCTAAAATATTGATCGCAACCAGGTTTAATTGACTGTTTCGGTGTGGTACCGCATTACTACGTGATCCAAACCAGAGAAAGGCCAGGATCTGGCCAACAAGGATGAGAAAAATGCGAAAGTATGAGCCAGATGGGGGCAAATCCCAGACCTAACCGAGACATAACCGGCGTTATCCTCTAAAATATTAATCGCAACCAGGTTTAATTGACTGTTTCGGTGTGTAACCTCATTACTACGGGATCCAAAACAGAAAAAGCACAGGATCTGGCCAACACGTATGCGAAAAACGCGGAAGTATGTGCCAGATGATAGCAAATACCAGAACTAACCCAGACATAACCAGCGTTATCCTATAAAATATTAATCGCAACCAGGTTTAATTGACTGTTTCGGTGTGGTACCGCATTACTACGTGATCCAAACCAGAGAAAGGCCAGGATCTGGCCAACAAGGATGAGAAAAATGCGAAAGTATGAGCCAGATGGGGGCAAATCCCAGACCTAACCGAGACATAACCGGCGTTATCCTCTAAAATATTAATCGCAACCAGGTTTAATTGACTGTTTCGGTGTGGTACCGCATTACTACGTGATCTAAACCAGAAAAAGGCCATGATCTGGCCAACAAGTATGCGAAATATGCGAAAGTATGAGCCAGATGTTTGCAAATACCAGACCTAGCCGAGACATAACCGGCGTTATCCTCTAAAATATTGATCGCAACCAGTTTAATTGACTGTTTCGGTGTGGAACCTCATTACTACGTGATCCAAACCAGATAAAGCCCAGGATCTGGCCAACAAGTATGCGAAAAACGTGAAAGTACGAGTCAGATGAGGACAAATCCCAGACCTAGCCGAGACATAACCGGCGTTATCCTCTAAAATATTGATCGCAACCAGGTTTAATTGACTGTTTCGTTGTGGAACCACATTACTACGTGATCCAAACCAGAAAAAGGCCAGGATCTGGCCAACAAGTATGCGAAAAATGCGAAATAATGAGCCAGATGATTGCAAATACCAGAACTATGCCTGACATAAACAGCGTTATCCTCTAAAATACGAATCAGAACATGTTTTTAATGACTGTTTTGTTGTGGAACCACATTACTACGTGATCCAAACCAGAAAAAGGCCAGGATCTGGCCAACAAGTATGCGAAAAATGCGAAATTATGAGCCAGATGATTGCAAATACCAGAACTATGCCTGACATAAACAGCGTTATCCTCTAAAATACGAATCAGAACATGTTTTTAATGACTGCTTCAGTGTGGTACCACATTACTACGTGATCCAAACCAGAAAAAGGCCAGGATCTGGCCAACAAGTATGCGAAAAACGCGGAAGTACGTGCCAGATGATAGCAAATACCAGAACTAACCCAGACATAACCAGCGTTATCCTATAAAATATTAATCGCAACCAGGTTTAATTGACTGTTTCGGTGTGGTACCGCATTACTACGTGATCCAAACCAGAGAAAGGCCAGGATCTGGCCAACAAGGATGAGAAAAATGCGAAAGTATGAGCCAGATGGGGGCAAATCCCAGACCTAACCGAGACATAACCGGCGTTATCCTCTAAAATATTAATCGCAACCAGGTTTAATTGACTGTTTCGGTGTGGTACCGCATTACTACGGGATCCAAAACAGAAAAAGCACAGGATCTGGCCAACACGTATGCGAAAAACGCGGAAGTATGTGCCAGATGATAGCAAATACCAGAACTAACCAAGACATAACCAGCGTTATCCTATAAAATATTAATCGCAACCAGGTTTAATTGACTGTTTCGGTGTGGTACCGCATTACTACGTGATCCAAACCAGAGAAAGGCCAGGATCTGGCCAACAAGGATGAGAAAAATGCGAAAGTATGAGCCAGATGGGGGCAAATCCCAGACCTAACCGAGACATAACCGGCGTTATCCTCTAAAATATTAATCGCAACCAGGTTTAATTGACTGTTTCGGTGTGGTACCGCATTACTACGTGATCTAAGCCAGAAAAAGGCCATGATCTGGCCAACAAGTATGCGAAATATGCGAAAGTATGAGCCAGATGTTTGCAAATACCAGAACTGACTCAGACATAACCAGCGTTATCCTCTAAAATACTGATCGGGACCAGCTTCTATTGACTGTTTCAGTGTGGCACCGCATTACTACGTGATCCAAACCAGAAAAAGGCCAGGATCTGGCCAACAAGTATGCGAAAAACGTGAAAGTACGAGTCAGATGAGGACAAATCCCAGACCTAGCCGAGACATAACCGGCGTTATCCTCTAAAATATTGATCGCAACCAGTTTAATTGACTGTTTCGGTGTGGAACCTCATTACTACGTGATCCAAACCAGATAAAGCCCAGGATCTGGCCAACAAGTATGCGAAAAACGTGAAAGTACGAGTCAGATGAGGACAAATCCCAGACCTAGCCGAGACATAAACAGCGTTATCCTCTAAAATACGAATCAGAACATGTTTTTAATGACTGTTTCGTTGTGGAACCACATTACTACGGGATCCAAACCAGAAAAAACCCCGGATCTGGCCAACAAAAATGCGAAAAATGCGAAAGTATGAGCCAGATGATTGCAAATACCAGAACTAACCCAGACATAACCGGCGTTATCCTATAAAATATTAATCGCAACCAGGTTTAATTGACTGTTTCGGTGTGGTACCGCATTACTACGTGATCCAAACCAGAGAAAGGCCAGGATCTGGCCAACAATGATGAGAAAAATGCGAAAGTATGAGCCAGATGGGGGCAAATCCCAGACCTAACCGAGACATAACCGGCGTTATCCTCTAAAATATTAATCGCAACCAGGTTTAATTGACTGTTTCGGTGCTGTACCGCATTACTACGTGATCCAAACCAGAAAAAGGCCATGATCTGGCCAACAAGTATGCGAAAAATGCGAAAGTACGAGCCAGATGGGGGCAAATCCCAGACCTAACCGAGACGTAACCGGCGTTATCCCCTAAAATATTAATCGCAACCAGGTTTAATTGACTGTTTCAGTGTGGTAACACATTACTGCGAGATCCAAACCAGAAAAATCCAAGGATCGGGCCAACAAGAATGCGAGAAACGCGAAAGTACGAGCCACATGAGGGAAAATCCCAGACCTAACCCAGACATAACCGGCGTTATCCTCTAAAATATTAATCGCAACCAGGTTTAATTGACTGTTTCAGTGTGGTACCACATTACTACGTGATCCAAACCAGAAAAAGCCCAGGATCTGGCCAACAAGTATGCGAAAAATGCGAAAGTATGAGCCAGATGAGGGAAAATCCCAGACCTAACCGAGACGTAACCGGCGTTATCCCCTAAAATATTAATCGCAACCAGGTTTAATTGACTGTTTCAGTGTGGTACTGCATTACTACGTGATCCAGACCAGAAAAAGGCCAGGATCTGGCCAACAAGTATGCGCAAAATGCGAAAGTACGAACCAGATGAGGGCAAATCCCAGACCAAACCGAGACATAACCGGCGTTATCCTCTAAAATATTAATCGCAACCAGGTTTAATTGACTGTTTCGGTGCGGTACCGCATTACTACGTGATCCAAACCAGAAAAAGGCCATGATCTGGCCAACAAGTATGCGAAAAATGCGAAAGTACGAGCCAGATGGGGGCAAATCCCAGACCTAACCGAGACATAACCGGCGTTATCCTCTAAAATATTAATCGCAACCAGGTTTAATTGACTGTTTCGGTGTGGAACCTCATTACTACGGGATCCAAAACAGAAAAAGCACAGGATCTGGCCAACAAGTATGCGAAAAACGCGGAAGTATGTGCCAGATGATAGCAAATACCAGAACTAACCCAGACATAACCAGCGTTATCCTCTAAAATACGAATCAGAACATGTTTTTAATGACTGTTTCAGTGTGGTACCACATTACTACGTGATCCAAACCAAAAAAAGGCCAGGATCTGGCCAACAAGTATGCGAAAAACGTGAAAGTACGAGCCAGATGAGGACAAATCCCAGACCTACCCGAGACATAACCGGCGATATCCTCTAAAATATTAATCGCAACCAGGTCTAATTGACTGTTTCGGTGCTGTACCGCATTAGTACGTGATCCAAACCAGAAAAAGGCCATGATCTGGCCAACATGTATGCGAAAAATGCAAAAGTACGAGCCAGATGGGGGCAAATCCCAGACCTAACCGAGACATAACCGGCGTTATCCTCTAAAATATTAATCGCAACCAGGTTTAATTGACTGTTTCGGTTTGGTACCACATTACTACGTGGTCCAAGCCAGAAAAAGCACAGGATCTGGCCAACAAGTATGCGAAAAACGCGGAAGTATGTGCCAGATGATAGGAAATACCAGAACTAACCCAGACATAACCGGCGTTATCCTCTAAAATACTGATCGGAACCCGGTTTAATTGACTGTTTCGGTGTGGTTCTACATTACTACGTGATCCAAACCAGAAAAAGGCCAGGATCTGGCCAACAAGTATGCGAAAAACGTGAAAGTACGAGCCAGATGAGGACAAATCCCAGTCATACCCGAGACATAACCGGCGTTATCCCCTAAAATATTAATCGCAACCAGGTTTAATTGACTGTTTCGGTGTGGTACTGCATTACTACGTAATCCAGACCAGAAAAAGGCCAGGATCTGGCCAACAAGTATGCGCAAAATGCGAAAGTACGAACCAGATGAGGGCAAATCCCAGACCAAACCGAGACATAACCGGCGTTATCCTCTAATATATTAATCGCAACCAGGTTTAATTGACTGTTTCGGTGCGGTACCGCATTACTACGTGATCCAAACCAGAAAAAGGCCATGATCTGGCCAACAAGTATGCGAAAAATGCGAAAGTACGTGCCAGATGGGGGCAAATCCCAGACCTAACCGAGACATAACCGGCGTTATCCTCTAAAATATTAATCGCAACCAGGTTTAATTGACTGTCTCGGTGTGTAACCACATTACTACGTGATCCAAACCAGAAAAAGCCCTGGATCTGGCCAACAAGTATGCGAAAAATGCGAAAGTATGAGCCAGATGAGGGAAAATCCCAGACCTAACCGAGACGTAACCGGCGTTATCCCCTAAAATATTAATCGCAACCAGGTTTAATTGACTGTTTCAGTGTGGTACTGCATTACTACGTGATCCAGACCAGAAAAAGGCCAGGATCTGGCCAACAAGTATGCGCAAAATGCGAAAGTACGAACCAGATGAGGGCAAATCCCAGACCAAACCGAGACATAACCGGCGTTATCCTCTAAAATATTAATCGCAACCAGGTTTAATTGACTGTTTCGGTGCGGTACCACATTACTACGTGATCCAAACCAGAAAAAGGCCATGATCTGGCCAACAAGTATGCGAAAAATGCGAAAGTACGAGCCAGATGGGGGCAAATCCCAGACCTAACCGAGACATAACCGGCGTTATCCTCTAAAATATTGATCGCAACCAGGTTTAATTGACTGTTTCGTTGTGGAACCACATTACTACGTGATCCAAACCAGAAAAAGGCCAGGATCTGGCCAACAAGTATGCGAAAAATGCGAAATTATGAGCCAGATGATTGCAAATACCAGAACTATGCCTGACATAAACAGCGTTATCCTCTAAAATACGAATCAGAACATGTTTTTAATGACTGTTTCAGTGTGGTACCACATTACTACGTGATCCAAACCAGAAAAAGGCCAGGATCTGGCCAACAAGTTTGCGAAAAACGTGAAAGTACGAGCCAGATGAGGACAAATCCCAGACCTACCCGAGACATAACCGGCGTTATCCTCTAAAATATTAATCTCAACCAGGTTTAATTGACTGTTTCGTTGTGGAACCACACTACTACGGGATCCAAACCAGAAAAAACCCAGGATCTGGCCAACAAGAATGCGAAAAATGCGAAAGTATGAGCCAGATAATTGCAAATACCAGAACTATCCCAGGCATAACCAGCGTTATCCTCTAAAATATTATTCGCAACCAGATTTAATTGACTGTTTCGGTTTGGTACCACATTACTACGTGGTCCAAGCCAGAAAAAGGCCAGGATCTGGCCAACAAGAATGCGAAAAATGCGAAAGTACGCGCCAGATGAGGGCAAATACCAGACCTAACCGAGACATTACCGGCGTTATCCTCTAAAATATTAATCGCAACCAGGTTTAATTGACTGTTTCGGTGTGGTACCGCATTACTACGTGATCCAAACCAGAAAAAGGCCAGGATCTGGCCAACAAGTTTGCGAAAAATGCGAAAGTACGTGCCAGATGAGGGCAAATACAAGACCTAACCCAGACATAACCGGCGTTAGCCTCTAAAATACTGATCGGAACCAGCTTCTATTGACTGTTTCAGTGTGGTTCCACATTACTACGTGATCCAAACCAGAAAAAGGCCAGGATCTGGCCAACAAGTATGCGAAAAACGTGAAAGTACGAGCCAGATGAGGACAAATCCCAGTCATGCCCGAGACATAACCGGCGTTATCCTCTAAAATATTAATCTCAACCAGGTTTATTTGACTGTTTCGTTGTGGAACCACATTACTACGGGATCCAAACCAGAAAAAACTCAGGATCTGGCCAACAAAAATGCGAAAAATGCGAAAGTATGAGCCAGATGATTGCAAATACCAGAACTAACCCAGACATAACCGGCGTTATCCTATAAAATATTAATCGCAACCAGGTTTAATTGACTGTTTCGGTGTGGTACCGCATTACTACGTGATCCAAACCAGAGAAAGGCCAGGATCTGGCCAACAAGGATGAGAAAAATGCGAAAGTATGAGCCAGATGGGGGCAAATCCCAGACCTAACCGAGACATAACCGGCGTTATCCTCTAAAATATTAATCGCAACCAGGTTTAATTGACTGTTTCGGTGCTGTACCGCATTAGTACGTGATCCAAACCAGAAAAAGGCCATGATCTGGCCGACAAGTATGCGAAAAACGCGGAAGTATGTGCCAGATGATAGGAAATACCAGAACTAACCCAGACATAACCAGCGTTATCCTCTAAAATACTTATCGGAACATGCTTTTAATGACTGTTTCAGTGTGGTAACACATTACTACGAGATCCAAACCAGAAAAATCCCAGGATCTGGCCAACAAGTATGCGAAAAATGCGAAAGTACGAGCCAGATGGGGGCAAATCCCAGACCTAACCGAGACATAACCGGCGTTATCCTCTAAAATATTAATCGCAACCAGGTTTAATTGACTGTTTCAGTGTGGTACCACATTACTACGTGATCCAAACCAGAAAAAGCCCAGGATCTGGCCAACAAGTATGCGAAAAATGCGAAAGTATGAGCCAGATGAGGGAAAATCCCAGACCTAACCGAGACGTAACCGGCGTTATCCCCTAAAATATTAATCGCAACCAGGTTTAATTGACTGTTTCAGTGTGGTACTGCATTACTACGTGATCCAGACCAGGAAAAGGCCAGGATCTGGCCAACAAGTATGCGCAAAATGCGAAAGTACGAACCAGATGAGGGCAAATCCCAGACCAAACCGAGACATAACCGGCGTTATCCTCTAAAATATTAATCGCAACCAGTTTAATTGACTGTTTCGGTGCGGTACCACATTACTACGTGATCCAAACCAGAAAAAGGCCATGATCTGGCCAACAAGTATGCGAAAAATGCGAAAGTACGAGCCAGATGGGGGCAAATCCCAGACCTAACCGAGACATAACCGGCGTTATCCTCTAAAATATTGATCGCAACCAGGTTTAATTGACTGTTTCGTTGTGGAACCACATTACTACGTGATCCAAACCAGAAAAAGGCCAGGATCTGGCCAACAAGTATGCGAAAAATGCGAAATTATGAGCCAGAAGATTGCAAATACCAGAACTATGCCTGACATAAACAGCGTTATCCTCTAAAGTACGAATCAGAACATGTTTTTAATGACTGTTTCAGTGTGGCACCACATTACTACGTGATCCAAACCAGAAAAACGCCAGGATCTGGCCAACAAGTATGCGAAAAACGTGAAAGTACGAGCCAGATGAGGACAAATCCCAGACCTACCCGAGACATAACCGGCGTTATCCTCTAAAATATTAATCTCAACCAGGTTTAATTGACTGTTTCGTTGTGGAACCACACTACTACGGGATCCAAACCAGAAAAAACCCAGGATCTGGCCAACAAGAATGCGAAAAATGCGAAAGTATGAGCCAGATAATTGCAAATACCAGAACTATCCCAGGCATAACCAGCGTTATCCTCTAAAATATTATTCGCAACCAGGTTTAATTGACTGTTTCGGTGTGGTACCACATTACTACGTGGTCCAAGCCAGAAAAAGGCCAGGATCTGGCCAACAAGAATGCGAAAAATGCGAAAGTACGCGCCAGATGAGGGCAAATACCAGACCTAACCGAGACATTACCGGCGTTATCCTCTAAAATATTAATCGCAACCAGGTTTAATTGACTGTTTCGGTGTGGTACCGCATTACTACGTGATCCAAACCAGAAAAAGGCCAGGATCTGGCCAACAAGTATGCGAAAAATGCGGAAGTATGTGCCAGATGATAGCAAATACCAGAACTAACCCAGACATAACCAGCGTTATCCTCTAAAATACATATCGGAACCAGCTTCTATTGACTGTTTCAGTGTGGTACCACACTACTACGTGATCCAAACCAGAAAAGGGCCAGGGTCTGTCCAACAAGTATGCGAAAAATGCGAAAGTACGTTCCAGATGAGGGCAAATACCAGACCTAACCGAGACATAACCGGCGTTATCTTCTAAAATATTAATCGCAACCAGGTTCAATTGACTGTTTCGGTGTGGAACCACATTACTACGGGATCCGAACCAGAAAAAACCCAGGATCTGGCCAACAAGAATGCGAAAAATGCGAAAGTACGTTCCAGATGAGGGCAAATCCCAGACCTATCCGAGACATAACCGGCGTTATCCTCTAATATATTAATCGCAACCAGGTTTAATTGACTGTTTCGTTGTGGAACCACATTACTACGTGATCCAAACCAGAAAAAGGCCAGGATCTGGCCAACAAGTATGCGAAAATTGCGAAATTATGAGCCAGATGATTGCAAATACCAGAACTATGCCTGACATAAACAGCGTTATCCTCTAAAATACGAATCAGAACATGTTTTTAATGACTGTTTCAGTGTGGTACCACATTACTACGTGATCCAAACCAGAAAAAGGCCAGGATCTGGCCAACAAGTTTGCGAAAAACGTGAAAGTACGAGCCAGATGAGGACAAATCCCAGACCTACCCGAGACATAACCGGCGTTATCCTCTAAAATATTAATCTCAACCAGGTTTAATTGACTGTTTCGTTGTGGAACCACACTACTACGGGATCCAAACCAGAAAAAACCCAGGATCTGGCCAACAAGTATGCGCAAAATGCGAAAGTACGAACCAGATGAGGGCAAATCCCAGACCAAACCGAGACATAACCGGCGTTATCCTCTAAAATATTAATCGCAACCAGTTTAATTGACTGTTTCGGTGCGGTACCACATTACTACGTGATCCAAACCAGAAAAAGGCCATGATCTGGCCAACAAGTATGCGAAAAATGCGAAAGTACGAGCCAGATGGGGGCAAATCCCAGACCTAACCGAGACATAACCGGCGTTATCCTCTAAAATATTGATCGCAACCAGGTTTAATTGACTGTTTCGTTGTGGAACCACATTACTACGTGATCCAAACCAGAAAAAGGCCAGGATCTGGCCAACAAGTATGCGAAAAATGCGAAATTATGAGCCAGAAGATTGCAAATACCAGAACTATGCCTGACATAAACAGCGTTATCCTCTAAAATACGAATCAGAACATGTTTTTAATGACTGTTTCAGTGTGGCACCACATTACTACGTGATCCAAACCAGAAAAAGGCCAGGATCTGGCCAACAAGTATGCGAAAAACGTGAAAGTACGAGCCAGATGAGGACAAAT
Organism: Colletes latitarsis; assembly: GCF_051014445.1. NCBI lineage: Eukaryota > Metazoa > Arthropoda > Insecta > Hymenoptera > Colletidae > Colletes > Colletes latitarsis. The sequence goes on along the minus strand of NW_027488368.1, from coordinate 8,494,115 downwards.
CCCAGACCTACCCGAGACATAACCGGCGTTATCCTCTAAAATATTAATCTCAACCAGGTTTAATTGACTGTTTCGTTGTGGAACCACACTACTACGGGATCCAAACCAGAAAAAACCCAGGATCTGGCCAACAAGAATGCGAAAAATGCGAAAGTATGAGCCAGATAATTGCAAATACCAGAACTATCCCAGGCATAACCAGCGTTATCCTCTAAAATATTATTCGCAACCAGGTTTAATTGACTGTTTCGGTGTGGTACCACATTACTACGTGGTCCAAGCCAGAAAAAGGCCAGGATCTGGCCAACAAGAATGCGAAAAATGCGAAAGTACGCGCCAGATGAGGGCAAATACCAGACCTAACCGAGACATTACCGGCGTTATCCTCTAAAATATTAATCGCAACCAGGTTTAATTGACTGTTTCGGTGTGGTACCGCATTACTACGTGATCCAAACCAGAAAAAGGCCAGGATCTGGCCAACAAGTATGCGAAAAACGTGAAAGTACGAGCCAGATGAGGACAAATCCCAGTCATACCCGAGACATAACCGGCGTTATCCTCTAAAATATTAATCTCAACCAGGTTTATTTGACTGTTTCGTTGTGGAACCACATTACTACGGGATCCAAACCAGAAAAAACCCAGGATCTGGCCAACAAAAATGCGAAAAACGTGAAAGTACGAGTCAGATGAGGACAAATCCCAGACCTAGCCGAAACATAACCGGCGTTATCCTCTAAAATATTGATCGCAACCAGTTTAATTGACTGTTTCGGTGTCGTACCGCATTACTACGTGATCCAAACCAGAAAAAGCCCAGGATCTGGCCAACAAGTATGCGAAAAACGCGGAAGTATGTGCCAGATGATAGCAAATACCAGAACTAACCCAGACATAACCAGCGTTATCCTCTAAAATACATATCGGAACCAGCTTCTATTGACTGTTTCAGTGTGGTACCACACTACTACGTGATCCAAACCAGAAAAGGGCCAGGGTCTGTCCAACAAGTATGCGAAAAATGCGAAAGTACGTTCCAGATGAGGGCAAATACCAGACCTAACCGAGACATAACCGGCCTTATCTTCTAAAATATTAATCGCAACCAGGTTCAATTGACTGTTTCGGTGTGGAACCACATTACTACGGGATCCGAACCAGAAAAAACCCAGGATCTGGCCAACAAGAATGCGAAAAATGCGAAAGTACGTTCCAGATGAGGGCAAATCCCAGACCTATCCGAGACATAACCGGCGTTATCCTCTAATATATTAATCGCAACCAGGTTTAATTGACTGTTTCGTTGTGGAACCACATTACTGCGGGATCGAAACCAGAAAAAACCCAGGATCTGGCCAACAAGTATGCGCAAAATGCGAAAGTACGAACCAGATGAGGGCAAATCCCAGACCAAACCGAGACATAACCGTCGTTATCCTCTAAAATATTAATCGCAACCAGGTTTAATTGACTGTTTCGTTGTGGAACCACATTACTGCGGGATCCAAACCAGAAAAAACCCAGGATCTGGCCAACAAGTATGCGAAAAATGCGAAAGTACGAGCCAGATGAGGGAAAATCCCAGACCTAACCGAGACGTAACCGGCGTTATCCCCTAAAATATTAATCGCAACCAGGTTTAATTGACTGTTTCAGTGTGGTACTGCATTACTACGTGATCCAAACCAGAAAAAGGCCAGGATCTGGCCAACATGTATGCGAAAAACGTGAAAGTACGAGTCAGATGAGGACAAATCCCAGACCTAGCCGAGACAAAACCGGCGTTATCCTCTAAAATATTAATCGCAACCAGTTTAATTGACTGTTTCGGTGTGGAACCACATTACTACGGGATCCGAACCAGAAAAAACCCAGGATCTGGCCAACAAGAATGCGAAAAATGCGAAAGTACGTTCCAGATGAGGGCAAATCCCAGAACTATCCGAGACATAACCGGCGTTATCCTCTAATATATTAATCGCAACCAGGTTTAATTGACTGTTTCGTTGTGGAACCACATTACTGCGGGATCCAAACCAGAAAAAACCCAGGATCTGGCCAACAAGTATGCGCAAAATGCGAAAGTACGAACCAGATGAGGGCAAATCCCAGACCAAACCGAGACATAACCGTCGTTATCCTCTAAAATATTAATCGCAACCAGGTTTAATTGACTGTTTCGTTGTGGAACCACATTACTGCGGGATCCAAACCAGAAAAAACCCAGGATCTGGCCAACAAGTATGCGAAAAATGCGAAAGTACGAGCCAGATGAGGGAAAATCCCAGACCTAACCGAGACGTAACCGGCGTTATCCCCTAAAATATTAATCGCAACCAGGTTTAATTGACTGTTTCAGTGTGGTACTGCATTACTACGTGATCCAAACCAGAAAAAGGCCAGGATCTGGCCAACATGTATGCGAAAAACGTGAAAGTACGAGTCAGATGAGGACAAATCCCAGACCTAGCCGAGACAAAACCGGCGTTATCCTCTAAAATATTAATCGCAACCAGTTTAATTGACTGTTTCGGTGTGGAACCTCATTACTACGTGATCCAAACCAGATAAAGCCCAGGATCTGGCCAACAGGTATGAGAAAAATGCGAAAGTTCGAGCCAGATGGGGGCAAGTACCAGACCTAACCCAGACAAAACCGGCGTTATCCCCTAAAATATTAATCGCAACCAGGTATAATTGACTGTTTCGGTGTGGTACCGCATTGCTACGATGATCCAAACCAGAAAGAGGCCAGGATCTGGCTAACAAGTATGCGAAAAATGCGAAAGTACGATCCAGATGAGGGCAAATCCCAGACCTAACCGAGACATAACCGGCGTTATCCTCTAAAATATTAATCGCAACCAGGTTTAATTGACTGTTTCGTTGTGGAACCACATTACTGCGGGATCCAAACCAGAAAAAACCCAGGATCTGGCCAACAAGTATGCGAAAAATGCGAAAGTACGATCCAGATGAGGGCAAATCCCAGACCTAGCCGAGACATAACCGGCGTTATCCTCTAAAATATTAATCGCAACCAGGTTTAATTGACTGTTTCGGTGTGGTACCGCATTACTACGTGATCCAAACCAGAAACAGGCCAGGATCTGCCCAACAAGTATCCGAAAAATGCGAAATTTTGAGCCAGATGATTGCAAATACCAGAACTATGCCTGACATAAACAGCGTTATCCCCTAAAATATTAATCGCAACCAGGTATAATTGACTGTTTCGCTGTGGTACCGCATTGCTACGATGATCCAAACCAGAAAAAACCCAGGATCTGGCCAACAACTATGAGAAAAACGCGAAAGAATGAGCCAGATGATTGCAAATACCAGAACTATCCCAGGCATAACCAGCGTTATCCTCTAAAATATTATTCGCAACCAGGTTTAATTGACTGTGTCGGTGTGGTACCACATTACTACGTGGTCCAGGCCAGAAAAAGGCCAGGATCTGGCCAACAACTATGAGAAAAACGCGAAAGAATGAGCCAGATGATTGCAAATACCAGAACTATCCCAGGCATAACCAGCGTTATCCTCTAAAATATTAATCGCAACCAGGTTTAATTGACTGTTTCGGTGTGGTACCGCATTACTACGTGATCCAAACCAGAAACAGGCCAGGATCTGCCCAACAAGTATCCGAAAAATGCGAAATTTTGAGCCAGATGATTGCAAATACCAGAACTATGCCTGACATAAACAGCGTTATCCCCTAAAATATTAATCGCAACCAGGTATAATTGACTGTTTCGCTGTGGTACCGCATTGCTACGATGATCCAAACCAGAAAAAACCCAGGATCTGGCCAACAACTATGAGAAAAACGCGAAAGAATGAGCCAGATGATTGCAAATACCAGAACTATCCCAGGCATAACCAGCGATATCCTCTAAAATATTATTCGCAACCAGGTTTAATTGACTGTGTCGGTGTGGTACCACATTACTACGTGGTCCAGGCCAGAAAGAGGCCAGGATCTGGCTAACAAGTATGCGAAAAATGCGAAAGTACGATCCAGATGAGGGCAAATCCCAGACCTAACCGAGACATAACCGGCGTTATCCTCTAAAATATTAATCGCAACCAGGTTTAATTGACTGTGTCGGTGTGGTACCACATTACTACGTGATCCAAACCAGATAAAGCCCAGGATCTGGCCAACAACTATGAGAAAAACGCGAAAGAATGAGCCAGATGATTGCAAATACCAGAACTATCCCAGGCATAACCAGCGTTATCCTCTAAAATATTATTCGCAACCAGGTTTAATTGACTGTGTCGGTGTGGTACCACATTACTACGTGATCCAAACCAGAAAAAGCCCAGGATCGGGCCAACAAGAATCCGAAAAATGCGAAAGTACGAGCCAGATGAGGGAAAATCCCAGACCTAACCGAGACGTAACCGGCGTTATCCCCTAAAATATTTATCGCAACCAGGTATAATTGACTGTTTCGGTGTGGTAACACATTACTACGAGATCCAAACCAGAAAAATCCCAGGATCGGGCCAACAAGAATGCGAGAAACGCGAAAGTACGAGCCACATGAGGGAAAATCCCAGACCTATCCCAGACATAACCGGCGTTATCCGCTAAAATATTAATCGCAACCAGGTTTAATTGACTGTTTCGTTGTGGAACCACATTACTACGGGATCCAAACCAGAAAGAACCCAGGATCTGGCCAACAAGTATGCGAAAAATGCGAAAGAACGATCCAGATGAGGGCAAATCCCAGACCTAACCGAGACATAACCGGCGTTATCCTCTAAAATATTAATTGCAACCAGGTTTAGTTAACTGTTTCAGTGTGGTACCACATTACTACGTGATCCAAATCAGAAAAAGCCCAGGATTTGGCCAACAAGTATGCGAAAAATGCGAAAGTACGAGCCAGATGAGGGCAAATCCCAGACCTAACCGAGACATAACCGGCGTTATCCTCTAAAATATTAATCGCAACCAGGTTTATTTGACTGTTTCGGTGTGGTAACGCATTACTACGTGATCCAAACCAGATAAAGCCCAGGATCTGGCTAACAAGTATGCGAAAAATGCGAAAGTACGAGCCAGATGAGGGCAAATCCGAGACCAAACCGAGACATAACCGGCGTTATCCTGTAAAATATTAATCGCAACCAGGTTTGACCGTTTCGGTGTGGAACCACATTACTACGGGATCCAAACCAGAGAAAACCCAGGATCTGGCCAACAGGTATGCGAAAAATGCTAAAGTATGAGCCAGATGATTGCAAATACTAGAACTAACCCAGCCATAACCAGCGTTATCCTCTAAAATATTAATCGCAACCAGGTTTAATTGACTGTTTCGGTGTGGTACCGCATTACTACGTGATCCAAACCAGAGAAAGGCCAGGATCTGGCCAACAAGGATGAGAAAAATGCGAAAGTATGAGCAAGATGATTGCAAATACCAGAACTAACCCTGACATAACCAGCGTTATCCTCTAAAATACGAATGGGAACATGCTTTTAATGACTGTTTCAGTGTGGTAACACATTACTACGTGATCCAAACCAGAAACATCCCAGGATCGGGCCAACAAGAATGCGAAAAATGCGATAGTACCAGCCAGAGGAGGGCAAATACCAGACTTAACACAGACATAACCGGCGTTATCCTCTAAAATATTAATCGCAACCGGGTTTAATTGACTGTTTCCGTGTGGAACCACGTTACTACGGGATCCAAACCAGAAAAAACCCAGGATCTGGCCAACAACTATGAGAAAAATGCGAAAGTACGAGCCAGATGAGGGCAAATCCGAGACCAAACCGAGACATAACCGGCGTTATCCTGTAAAATATTAATCGCAACCAGGTTTAATTGACTGTTTCGGTGTGGTACCGCATTACTACGTGATCCAAACCAGAGAAAGGCCAGGATCTGGCCAACAAGGATGAGAAAAATGCGAAAGTATGAGCGAGATGATTGCAAATACCAGAACTAACCCTGACATAACCAGCGTTATCCTCTAAAATACGAATGGGAACATGCTTTTAATGACTGTTTCAGTGTGGTAACACATTACTACGTGATCCAAACCAGAAACATCCCAGGATCGGGCCAACAAGAATGCGAAAAATGCGATAGTACCAGCCAGAGGAGGGCAAATACCAGACTTGACACAGACATAACCGGCGTTATCCTCTAAAATATTAATCGCAACCGGGTTTAATTGACTGTTTCCGTGTGGAACCACATTACTACGGGATCCAAACCAGAAAAAACCCAGGATCTGGCCGACAAGTATTCGAAAAATGCGATAGTACGAGCCAGAGGAGGGCATATACCAGACTTAACACAGACATAACCGGCGTTATCCTCTAAAATATTAATCGCAACCGGGTTTAATTGACTGTTTCCGTGTGGAACCACATTACTACGTGATCCAAACCAGAAAAAGGCCATGATCTGGCCAACAAGTATGCGAAAAATGCGAAAGTACGAGCCAGATGGGGGCAAATCCCAGACCTAACCGAGACATAACCGGCGTTATCCCCTAAAATATTAATCGCAACCAGGTATAATTGACTGTTTCGGTGTGGTACCGCATTGCTACGATGATCCAAACCAGAAAGAGGCCAGGATCTGGCTAACAAGTATGCGAAAAATGCGAAAGTACGATCCAGATGAGGGCAAATCCCAGACCTAACCGAGACATAACCGGCGTTATCCTCTAAAATATTAATCGCAACCAGGTTTAATTGACTGTTTCGTTGTGGAACCACATTACTGCGGGATCCAAACCAGAAAAAACCCAGGATCTGGCCAACAAGTATGCGAAAAATGCGAAAGTACGATCCAGATGAGGGCAAATCCCAGACCTAGCCGAGACATAACCGGCGTTATCCTCTAAAATATTAATCGCAACCAGGTTTAATTGACTGTTTCGGTGTGGTACCGCATTACTACGTGATCCAAACCAGAAACAGGCCAGGATCTGCCCAACAAGTATCCGAAAAATGCGAAATTTTGAGCCAGATGATTGCAAATACCAGAACTATGCCTGACATAAACAGCGTTATCCCCTAAAATATTAATCGCAACCAGGTTTAATTGACTGTTTCGGTGTGGTACCGCATTACTACGTGATCCAAACCAGAAACAGGCCAGGATCTGCCCAACAAGTATCCGAAAAATGCGAAATTTTGAGCCAGATGATTGCAAATACCAGAACTATCCCAGGCATAACCAGCGTTATCCTCTAAAATATTATTCGCAACCAGGTTTAATTGACTGTTTCGGTGTGGTACCACATTACTACGTGGTCCAGGCCAGAAAAAGGCCAGGATCTGGCCAACAAGGATGAGAAAAATGCGAATATATGATCGAGATGATTGCAAATACCAGAACTATCCCTGACATAACCAGCGTTATCCTCTAAAATACGCATCGGAACATACTTTTAATGACTCTTTCAGTGTGGTACCACATTACTACGTGATCCAAACCAGAAAAAGCCCAGGATCGGGCCAACAAGAATCCGAAAAATGCGAAAGTACGAGCCAGATGAGGGAAAATCCCAGACCTAACCGAGACGTAACCGGCGTTATCCCCTAAAATATTTATCGCAACCAGGTATAATTGACTGTTTCGGTGTGCTAACACATTACTACGAGATCCAAACCAGAAAAATCCCAGGATCGGGCCAACAAGAATGCGAGAAACGCGAAAGTACGAGCCACATGAGGGAAAATCCCAGACCTATCCCAGACATAACCGGCGTTATCCGCTAAAATATTAATCGCAACAAGGTTTAATTGACTGTTTCGTTGTGGAACCACATTACTACGGGATCCAAACCAGAAAGAACCCAGGATCTGGCCAACAAGTATGCGAAAAATGCGAAAGAACGATCCAGATGAGGGCAAATCCCAGACCTAACCGAGACATAACCGGCGTTATCCTCTAAAATATTAATTGCAACCAGGTTTAGTTAACTGTTTCAGTGTGGTACCACATTACTACGTGATCCAAATCAGAAAAAGCCCAGGATTTGGCCAACAAGTATGCGAAAAATGCGAAAGTACGAGCCAGATGAGGGCAAATCCCAGACCTAACCGAGACATAACCGGCGTTATCCTCTAAAATATTAATCGCAACCAGGTTTATTTGACTGTTTCGGTGTGGTAACGCATTACTACGTGATCCAAACCAGATAAAGCCCAGGATCTGGCTAACAAGTATGCGAAAAATGCGAAAGTACGAGCCAGATGAGGGCAAATCCGAGACCAAACCGAGACATAACCGGCGTTATCCTGTAAAATATTAATCGCAACCAGGTTTGACCGTTTCGGTGTGGAACCACATTACTACGGGATCCAAACCAGAGAAAACCCAGGATCTGGCCAACAGGTATGCGAAAAATGCTAAAGTATGAGCCAGATGATTGCAAATACTAGAACTAACCCAGCCATAACCAGCGTTATCCTCTAAAATATTAATCGCAACCAGGTTTAATTGACTGTTTCGGTGTGGTACCGCATTACTACGTGATCCAAACCAGAGAAAGGCCAGGATCTGGCCAACAAGGATGAGAAAAATGCGAAAGTATGAGCAAGATGATTGCAAATACCAGAACTAACCCTGACATAACCAGCGTTATCCTCTAAAATACGAATGGGAACATGCTTTTAATGACTGTTTCAGTGTGGTAACACATTACTACGTGATCCAAACCAGAAACATCCCAGGATCGGGCCAACAAGAATGCGAAAAATGCGATAGTACCAGCCAGAGGAGGGCAAATACCAGACTTAACACAGACATAACCGGCGTTATCCTCTAAAATATTAATCGCAACCGGGTTTAATTGACTGTTTCCGTGTGGAACCACATTACTACGGGATCCAAACCAGAAAAAACCCAGGATCTGGCCAACAACTATGAGAAAAACGCGAAAGTATGAGCCAGATGATTGCAAATACCAGAACTATCCCAGGCATAACCAGCGTTATCCTCTAAAATATTATTCGCAACCAGGTTTAATTGACTGTTTCGGTGTGGTACCACATTACTACGTGGTCCAGGCCAGAAAAAGGCCAGGATCTGGCCAACAAGAATGCGAAAATTGTGAAAGTACGCGCCAGATGAGGGCAAATACCAGAACTAACCCAGACATAACCAGCGTTATCCTCTAAAGTACTGATCGGAACCAGCTTCTATTGACTGTTTCAGTGTGGTACCACATTACTACGTGATCCACACCCGAAAAAGGCCAGGATCTGGCCAACAAGTATGCGAAAAACGTTAAAGTATGAGCCAGATGATTGCAAATACCAGACCTAACCGAGACGTAACCGGCGTTATCCCCTAAAATATTAATCGCAACCAGGTATAATTGACTGTTTCGGTGTGGTACCGCATTGCTACGATGATCCAAACCAGAAATAACCCAGGATCTGGCCAACAAGGATGAGAAAAATGCGAAAGTATGAGCAAGATGATTGCAAACACCAGAACTAACCCTGACATAACCAGCGTTATCCTCTAAAATACGAATGGGAACATGCTTTTAATGACTGTTTCAGTGTGGTAACACATTACTACGTGATCCAAACCAGAAACATCCCAGGATCGGGCCAACAAGGATGCGAAAAATGCGAAAGTACGAACCAGGTGAGGGAAAATCCCAGACCTAACCGAGATGTAACCGGCGTTATCCCCTAAAATATTAATCGCAACCAGGTTTAATTGACTGTTTCGGTGTGGAACCACGTTACTACGGGATCCAAACCAGAAAAAACTCAGGATCTGGCCGACAAGTATTCGAAAAATGCGATAGTACGAGCCAGAGGAGGGCAAATACCAGACTTAACACAGACATAACCGGCGTTATCCTCTAAAATATTAATCGCAACCGAGTTTAATTCACTGTTTCCGTGTGGAACCACATTACTACGGGATCCAAACCAGAAAAAACCCAGGATCTGGCCAACAACTATGAGAAAAATGCGAAAGTACGAGCCAGATGAGGGCAAATCCCAGACCTAACCGAGACATAACCGGCGTTATCCTCTAAAATATTAATCGCAACCAGGTTTATTTGACTGTTTCGGTGTGGTACCGCATTACTACGTGATCCAAACCAGAGAAAGGCCAGGATCTGGCCAACAAGGATGAGAAAAATGCGAAAGTATGAGCAAGATGATTGCAAATACCAGAACTAACCCTGACATAACCAGCGTTATCCTCTAAAATACGAATGGGAACATGCTTTTAATGACTGTTTCAGTGTGGTAACACATTACTACGTGATCCAAACCAGAAACATCCCAGGATCGGGCCAACAAGAATGCGAAAAATGCGATAGTACCAGCCAGAGGAGGGCAAATACCAGACTTAACACAGACATAACCGGCGTTATCCTCTAAAATATTAATCGCAACCGGGTTTAATTGACTGTTTCCGTGTGGAACCACATTACTACGGGATCCAAACCAGAAAAAACCCAGGATCTGGCCGACAAGTATTCGAAAAATGCGATAGTACGAGCCAGAGGAGGGCAAATACCAGACTTAACACAGACATAACCGGCGTTATCCTCTAAAATATTAATCGCAACCGGGTTTAATTGACTGTTTCCGTGTGGAACCACATTACTACGTGATCCAAACCAGAAAAAGGCCATGATCTGGCCAACAAGTATGCGAAAAATGCGAAAGTACGAGCCAGATGGGGGCAAATCCCAGACCTAACCGAGACATAACCGGCGTTATCCTCTAAAATATTAATCGCAACCAGGTTTAATTGACTGTTTCGGTGTGGAACCTCATTACTACGGGATCCAAAACAGAAAAAGCACAGGATCTGGCCAACAAGTATGCGAAAAACGCGGAAGTATGTGCCAGATGAAAGCAAATACCAGAACTAACCCAGACATAACCAGCGTTATCCTCTAAAATACGAATGGGAACATGCTTTTAATGACTGTTTCAGTGTGGTAACACATTACTACGTGATCCAAACCAGAAACATCCCAGGATCGGGCCAACAAGGATGCGAAAAATGCGAAAGTACGAACCAGGTGAGGGAAAATCCCAGACCTAACCGAGATGTAACCGGCGTTATCCCCTAAAATATTAATCGCAACCAGGTTTAATTGACTGTTTCGGTGTGGAACCACGTTACTACGGGATCCAAACCAGAAAAAACTCAGGATCTGGCCGACAAGTATTCGAAAAATGCGAAATTTTGAGCCAGATGATTGCAAATACCAGAACTATCCCAGGCATAACCAGCGTTATCCTCTAAAATATTATTCGCAACCAGGTTTAATTGACTGTTTCGGTGTGGTACCACATTACTACGTGGTCCAGGCCAGAAAAAGGCCAGGATCTGGCCAACAAGGATGAGAAAAATGCGAATATATGATCGAGATGATTGCAAATACCAGAACTATCCCTGACATAACCAGCGTTATCCTCTAAAATACGCATCGGAACATACTTTTAATGACTCTTTCAGTGTGGTACCACATTACTACGTGATCCAAACCAGAAAAAGCCCAGGATCGGGCCAACAAGAATCCGAAAAATGCGAAAGTACGAGCCAGATGAGGGAAAATCCCAGACCTAACCGAGACGTAACCGGCGTTATCCCCTAAAATATTTATCGCAACCAGGTATAATTGACTGTTTCGGTGTGCTAACACATTACTACGAGATCCAAACCAGAAAAATCCCAGGATCGGGCCAACAAGAATGCGAGAAACGCGAAAGTACGAGCCACATGAGGGAAAATCCCAGACCTATCCCAGACATAACCGGCGTTATCCGCTAAAATATTAATCGCAACAAGGTTTAATTGACTGTTTCGTTGTGGAACCACATTACTACGGGATCCAAACCAGAAAGAACCCAGGATCTGGCCAACAAGTATGCGAAAAATGCGAAAGAACGATCCAGATGAGGGCAAATCCCAGACCTAACCGAGACATAACCGGCGTTATCCTCTAAAATATTAATTGCAACCAGGTTTAGTTAACTGTTTCAGTGTGGTACCACATTACTACGTGATCCAAATCAGAAAAAGCCCAGGATTTGGCCAACAAGTATGCGAAAAATGCGAAAGTACGAGCCAGATGAGGGCAAATCCCAGACCTAACCGAGACATAACCGGCGTTATCCTCTAAAATATTAATCGCAACCAGGTTTATTTGACTGTTTCGGTGTGGTAACGCATTACTACGTGATCCAAACCAGATAAAGCCCAGGATCTGGCTAACAAGTATGCGAAAAATGCGAAAGTACGAGCCAGATGAGGGCAAATCCGAGACCAAACCGAGACATAACCGGCGTTATCCTGTAAAATATTAATCGCAACCAGGTTTGACCGTTTCGGTGTGGAACCACATTACTACGGGATCCAAACCAGAGAAAACCCAGGATCTGGCCAACAGGTATGCGAAAAATGCTAAAGTATGAGCCAGATGATTGCAAATACTAGAACTAACCCAGCCATAACCAGCGTTATCCTCTAAAATATTAATCGCAACCAGGTTTAATTGACTGTTTCGGTGTGGTACCGCATTACTACGTGATCCAAACCAGAGAAAGGCCAGGATCTGGCCAACAAGGATGAGAAAAATGCGAAAGTATGAGCAAGATGATTGCAAATACCAGAACTAACCCTGACATAACCAGCGTTATCCTCTAAAATACGAATGGGAACATGCTTTTAATGACTGTTTCAGTGTGGTAACACATTACTACGTGATCCAAACCAGAAACATCCCAGGATCGGGCCAACAAGAATGCGAAAAATGCGATAGTACCAGCCAGAGGAGGGCAAATACCAGACTTAACACAGACATAACCGGCGTTATCCTCTAAAATATTAATCGCAACCGGGTTTAATTGACTGTTTCCGTGTGGAACCACATTACTACGGGATCCAAACCAGAAAAAACCCAGGATCTGGCCAACAACTATGAGAAAAACGCGAAAGTATGAGCCAGATGATTGCAAATACCAGAACTATCCCAGGCATAACCAGCGTTATCCTCTAAAATATTATTCGCAACCAGGTTTAATTGACTGTTTCGGTGTGGTACCACATTACTACGTGGTCCAGGCCAGAAAAAGGCCAGGATCTGGCCAACAAGAATGCGAAAATTGTGAAAGTACGCGCCAGATGAGGGCAAATACCAGAACTAACCCAGACATAACCAGCGTTATCCTCTAAAGTACTGATCGGAACCAGCTTCTATTGACTGTTTCAGTGTGGTACCACATTACTACGTGATCCACACCCGAAAAAGGCCAGGATCTGGCCAACAAGTATGCGAAAAACGTTAAAGTATGAGCCAGATGATTGCAAATACCAGACCTAACCGAGACGTAACCGGCGTTATCCCCTAAAATATTAATCGCAACCAGGTATAATTGACTGTTTCGGTGTGGTACCGCATTGCTACGATGATCCAAACCAGAAATAACCCAGGATCTGGCCAACAAGGATGAGAAAAATGCGAAAGTATGAGCAAGATGATTGCAAACACCAGAACTAACCCTGACATAACCAGCGTTATCCTCTAAAATACGAATGGGAACATGCTTTTAATGACTGTTTCAGTGTGGTAACACATTACTACGTGATCCAAACCAGAAACATCCCAGGATCGGGCCAACAAGGATGCGAAAAATGCGAAAGTACGAACCAGGTGAGGGAAAATCCCAGACCTAACCGAGATGTAACCGGCGTTATCCCCTAAAATATTAATCGCAACCAGGTTTAATTGACTGTTTCGGTGTGGAACCACGTTACTACGGGATCCAAACCAGAAAAAACTCAGGATCTGGCCGACAAGTATTCGAAAAATGCGATAGTACGAGCCAGAGGAGGGCAAATACCAGACTTAACACAGACATAACCGGCGTTATCCTCTAAAATATTAATCGCAACCGAGTTTAATTCACTGTTTCCGTGTGGAACCACATTACTACGGGATCCAAACCAGAAAAAACCCAGGATCTGGCCAACAACTATGAGAAAAATGCGAAAGTACGAGCCAGATGAGGGCAAATCCCAGACCTAACCGAGACATAACCGGCGTTATCCTCTAAAATATTAATCGCAACCAGGTTTATTTGACTGTTTCGGTGTGGTACCGCATTACTACGTGATCCAAACCAGAGAAAGGCCAGGATCTGGCCAACAAGGATGAGAAAAATGCGAAAGTATGAGCAAGATGATTGCAAATACCAGAACTAACCCTGACATAACCAGCGTTATCCTCTAAAATACGAATGGGAACATGCTTTTAATGACTGTTTCAGTGTGGTAACACATTACTACGTGATCCAAACCAGAAACATCCCAGGATCGGGCCAACAAGAATGCGAAAAATGCGATAGTACCAGCCAGAGGAGGGCAAATACCAGACTTAACACAGACATAACCGGCGTTATCCTCTAAAATATTAATCGCAACCGGGTTTAATTGACTGTTTCCGTGTGGAACCACATTACTACGGGATCCAAACCAGAAAAAACCCAGGATCTGGCCGACAAGTATTCGAAAAATGCGATAGTACGAGCCAGAGGAGGGCAAATACCAGACTTAACACAGACATAACCGGCGTTATCCTCTAAAATATTAATCGCAACCGGGTTTAATTGACTGTTTCCGTGTGGAACCACATTACTACGTGATCCAAACCAGAAAAAGGCCATGATCTGGCCAACAAGTATGCGAAAAATGCGAAAGTACGAGCCAGATGGGGGCAAATCCCAGACCTAACCGAGACATAACCGGCGTTATCCTCTAAAATATTAATCGCAACCAGGTTTAATTGACTGTTTCGGTGTGGAACCTCATTACTACGGGATCCAAAACAGAAAAAGCACAGGATCTGGCCAACAAGTATGCGAAAAACGCGGAAGTATGTGCCAGATGAAAGCAAATACCAGAACTAACCCAGACATAACCAGCGTTATCCTCTAAAATACTTATCGGAACATGCTTTTAATGACTGTTTCAGTGTGGTAACACATTACTACGAGATCCAAACCAGAAAAATCCCAGGATCTGGCCAACAAGTATGCGAAAAATGCGAAAGTACGAGCCAGATGGGGGCAAATCCCAGACCTAACCGAGACATAACCGGCGTTATCCTCTAAAATATTAATCGCAACCAGGTTTAATTGACTGTTTCGGTGTGTAACCACATTACTACGTGATCCAAACCAGAAAAAGCCCAGGATCTGGCCAACAAGTATGCGAAAAATGCGAAAGTATGAGCCAGATGAGGGAAAATCCCAGACCTAACCGAGACGTAACCGGCGTTATCCCCTAAAATATTAATCGCAACCAGGTTTAATTGACTGTTTCAGTGTGGTACTGCATTACTACGTGATCCAGACCAGGAAAAGGCCAGGATCTGGCCAACAAGTATGCGCAAAATGCGAAAGTACGAACCAGATGAGGGCAAATCCCAGACCAAACCGAGACATAACCGGCGTTATCCTCTAAAATATTAATCGCAACCAGTTTAATTGACTGTTTCGGTGCGGTACCACATTACTACGTGATCCAAACCAGAAAAAGGCCATGATCTGGCCAACAAGTATGCGAAAAATGCGAAAGTACGAGCCAGATGGGGGCAAATCCCAGACCTAACCGAGACATAACCGGCGTTATCCTCTAAAATATTGATCGCAACCAGGTTTAATTGACTGTTTCGTTGTGGAACCACATTACTACGTGATCCAAACCAGAAAAAGGCCAGGATCTGGCCAACAAGTATGCGAAAAATGCGAAATTATGAGCCAGAAGATTGCAAATACCAGAACTATGGCCGACATAAACAGCGTTATCCTCTAAAATACGAATCAGAACATGTTTTTAATGACTGTTTCAGTGTGGTACCACATTACTACGTGATCAAAACCAGAAAAAGGCCAGGATCTGGCCAACAAGTATGCGAAAAACGCGGAAGTATGTGCCAGATGATAGCAAATACCAGAACTAACCCAGACATAACCAGCGTTATCCTCTAAAATACTTATCGGAACATGCTTTTAATGACTGTTTCAGTGTGGTAACACATTACTACGAGATCCAAACCAGAAAAATCCCAGGATCTGGCCAACAAGTATGCGAAAAATGCGAAAGTACGAGCCAGATGGGGGCAAATCCCAGACCTAACCGAGACATAACCGGCGTTATCCTCTAAAATATTAATCGCAACCAGGTTTAATTGACTGTTTCGGTGTGTAACCACATTACTACGTGATCCAAACCAGAAAAAGCCCAGGATCTGGCCAACAAGTATGCGAAAAATGCGAAAGTATGAGCCAGATGAGGGAAAATCCCAGACCTAACCGAGACGTAACCGGCGTTATCCCCTAAAATATTAATCGCAACCAGGTTTAATTGACTGTTTCAGTGTGGTACTGCATTACTACGTGATCCAGACCAGGAAAAGGCCAGGATCTGGCCAACAAGTATGCGCAAAATGCGAAAGTACGAACCAGATGAGGGCAAATCCCAGACCAAACCGAGACATAACCGGCGTTATCCTCTAAAATATTAATCGCAACCAGTTTAATTGACTGTTTCGGTGCGGTACCACATTACTACGTGATCCAAACCAGAAAAAGGCCAGGATCTGGCCAACAAGTATGCGAAAAACGTGAAAGTACGAGCCAGATGTGGACAAATCCCAGACCTACCCGAGACATAACCGGCGTTATCCTCTAAAATATTAATCTCAACCAGGTTTAATTGACTGTTTCGTTGTGGAACCACACTACTACGGGATCCAAACCAGAAAAAACCCAGGATCTGGCCAACAAGAATGCGAAAAATGCGAAAGTATGAGCCAGATAATTGCAAATACCAGAACTATCCCAGGCATAACCAGCGTTATCCTCTAAAATATTATTCGCAACCACGTTTAATTGACTGTTTCGGTGTGGTACCACATTACTACGTGGTCCAAGCCAGAAAAAGGCCAGGATCTGGCCAACAAGAATGCGAAAAATGCGAAAGTACGCGCCAGATGAGGGCAAATACCAGACCTAACCGAGACATTACCGGCGTTATCCTCTAAAATATTAATCGCAACCAGGTTTAATTGACTGTTTCGGTGTGGTACCGCATTACTACGTGATCCAAACCAGAAAAAGGCCAGGATCTGGCCAACAAGTATGCGAAAAACGTGAAAGTACGAGCCAGATGAGGACAAATCCCAGTCATACCCGAGACATAACCGGCGTTATCCTCTAAAATATTAATCTCAACCAGGTTTATTTGACTGTTTCGTTGTGGAACCACATTACTACGGGATCCAAACCAGAAAAAACCCAGGATCTGGCCAACAAAAATGCGAAAAACGTGAAAGTACGAGTCAGATGAGGACAAATCCCAGACCTAGCCGAAACATCACCGGCGTTATCCTCTAAAATATTGATCGCAACCAGTTTAATTGACTGTTTCGGTGTGGTACCGCATTACTACGTGATCCAAACCAGAAAAAGCCCAGGATCTGGCCAACAAGTATGCGAAAAACGCGGAAGTATGTGCCAGATGATAGCAAATACCAGAACTAACCCAGACATAACCAGCGTTATCCTCTAAAATACATATCGGAACCAGCTTCTATTGACTGTTTCAGTGTGGTACCACACTACTACGTGATCCAAACCAGAAAAGGGCCAGGGTCTGTCCAACAAGTATGCGAAAAATGTGAAAGTCCCAGCCAGATGAGGGCAAATACCAGACCTAACCGAGACATAACCGGCGTTATCTTCTAAAATATTAATCGCAACCAGGTTTAATTGACTGTTTCGTTGTGGAACCACATTACTGCGGGATCCAAACCAGAAAAAACCCAGGATCTGGCCAACAAGTATGCGCAAAATGCGAAAGTACGAACCAGATGAGGGCAAATCCCAGACCAAACCGAGACATAACCGTCGTTATCCTCTAAAATATTAATCGCAACCAGGTTTAATTGACTGTTTCGTTGTGGAACCACATTACTACGTGATCCAAACCAGAAAAAGCACAGGATCTGGCCAACAAGTATGCGAAAAACGCGGAAGTATGTGCCAGATGATAGCAAATACCAGAACTAACCCAGACATAACCAGCGTTATCCTCTAAAATACTTATCGGAACATGCTTTTAATGACTGTTTCAGTGTGGTAACACATTACTACGAGATCGAAACCAGAAAAATCCCAGGATCTGGCCAACAAGTATGCGAAAAATGCGAAAGTACGAGCCAGATGGGGGCAAATCCCAGACCTAACCGAGACATAACCGGCGTTATCCTCTAAAATATTAATCGCAACCAGGTTTAATTGACTGTTTCGGTGTGTAACAACATTACTACGTGATCCAAACCAGAAAAAGCCCAGGATCTGGCCAACAAGTATGCGAAAAATGCGAAAGTATGAGCCAGATGAGGGAAAATCCCAGACCTAACCGAGACGTAACCGGCGTTATCCCCTAAAATATTAATCGCAACCAGGTTTAATTGACTGTTTCAGTGTGGTACTGCATTACTACGTGATCCAGACCAGGAAAAGGCCAGGATCTGGCCAACAAGTATGCGCAAAATGCGAAAGTACGAACCAGATGAGGGCAAATCCCAGACCAAACCGAGACATAACCGGCGTTATCCTCTAAAATATTAATCGCAACCAGGTATAATTGACTGTTTCGGTGTGGTACCGCATTGCTACGATGATCCAAACCAGAAATAACCCAGGATCTGGCCAACAAGGATGAGAAAAATGTGAAAGTATGAGCAAGATGATTGCAAACACCAGAACTAACCCTGACATAACCAGCGTTATCCTCTAAAATACGAATGGGAACATGCTTTTAATGACTGTTTCAGTGTGGTAACACATTACTACGTGATCCAAACCAGAAACATCCCAGGATCGGGCCAACAAGGATGCGAAAAATGCGAAAGTACGAACCAGGTGAGGGAAAATCCCAGACCTAACCGAGATGTAACCGGCGTTATCCCCTAAAATATTAATCGCAACCAGGTTTAATTGACTGTTTCGGTGTGGAACCACGTTACTACGGGATCCAAACCAGAAAAAACTCAGGATCTGGCCGACAAGTATTCGAAAAATGCGATAGTACGAGCCAGAGGAGGGCAAATACCAGACTTAACACAGACATAACCGGCGTTATCCTCTAAAATATTAATCGCAACCGAGTTTAATTCACTGTTTCCGTGTGGAACCACATTACTACGGGATCCAAACCAGAAAAAACCCAGGATCTGGCCAACAACTATGAGAAAAATGCGAAAGTACGAGCCAGATGAGGGCAAATCCCAGACCTAACCGAGACATAACCGGCGTTATCCTCTAAAATATTAATCGCAACCAGGTTTATTTGACTGTTTCGGTGTGGTACCGCATTACTACGTGATCCAAACCAGAGAAAGGCCAGGATCTGGCCAACAAGGATGAGAAAAATGCGAAAGTATGAGCAAGATGATTGCAAATACCAGAACTAACCCTGACATAACCAGCGTTATCCTCTAAAATACGAATGGGAACATGCTTTTAATGACTGCTTCAGTGTGGTAACACATTACTACGTGATCCAAACCAGAAACATCCCAGGATCGGGCCAACAAGAATGCGAAAAATGCGATAGTACCAGCCAGAGGAGGGCAAATACCAGACTTAACACAGACATAACCGGCGTTATCCTCTAAAATATTAATCGCAACCGGGTTTAATTGACTGTTTCCGTGTGGAACCACATTACTACGGGATCCAAACCAGAAAAAACCCAGGATCTGGCCGACAAGTATTCGAAAAATGCGATAGTACGAGCCAGAGGAGGGCAAATACCAGACTTAACACAGACATAACCGGCGTTATCCTCTAAAATATTAATCGCAACCGGGTTTAATTGACTGTTTCCGTGTGGAACCACATTACTACGTGATCCAAACCAGAAAAAGGCCATGATCTGGCCAACAAGTATGCGAAAAATGCGAAAGTACGAGCCAGATGGGGGCAAATCCCAGACCTAACCGAGACATAACCGGCGTTATCCTCTAAAATATTAATCGCAACCAGGTTTAATTGACTGTTTCGGTGTGGAACCTCATTACTACGGGATCCAAAACAGAAAAAGCACAGGATCTGGCCAACAAGTATGCGAAAAACGCGGAAGTATGTGCCAGATGATAGCAAATACCAGAACTAACCCAGACATAACCAGCGTTATCCTCTAAAATACTTATCGGAACATGCTTTTAATGACTGTTTCAGTGTGGTAACACATTACTACGAGATCCAAACCAGAAAAATCCCAGGATCTGGCCAACAAGTATGCGAAAAATGCGAAAGTACGAGCCAGATGGGGGCAAATCCCAGACCTAACCGAGACATAACCGGCGTTATCCTCTAAAATATTAATCGCAACCAGGTTTAATTGACTGTTTCGGTGTGTAACCACATTACTACGTGATCCAAACCAGAAAAAGCCCAGGATCTGGCCAACAAGTATGCGAAAAATGCGAAAGTATGAGCCAGATGAGGGAAAATCCCAGACCTAACCGAGACGTAACCGGCGTTATCCCCTAAAATATTAATCGCAACCAGGTTTAATTGACTGTTTCAGTGTGGTACTGCATTACTACGTGATCCAGACCAGGAAAAGGCCAGGATCTGGCCAACAAGTATGCGCAAAATGCGAAAGTACGAACCAGATGAGGGCAAATCCCAGACCAAACCGAGACATAACCGGCGTTATCCTCTAAAATATTAATCGCAACCAGTTTAATTGACTGTTTCGGTGCGGTACCACATTACTACGTGATCCAAACCAGAAAAAGGCCATGATCTGGCCAACAAGTATGCGAAAAATGCGAAAGTACGAGCCAGATGGGGGCAAATCCCAGACCTAACCGAGACATAACCGGCGTTATCCTCTAAAATATTGATCGCAACCAGGTTTAATTGACTGTTTCGTTGTGGAACCACATTACTACGTGATCCAAACCAGAAAAAGGCCAGGATCTGGCCAACAAGTATGCGAAAAATGCGAAATTATGAGCCAGAAGATTGCAAATACCAGAACTATGCCCGACATAAACAGCGTTATCCTCTAAAATACGAATCAGAACATGTTTTTAATGACTGTTTCAGTGTGGTACCACATTACTACGTGATCCAAACCAGAAAAAGGCCAGGATCTGGCCAACAAGTATGCGAAAAACGCGGAAGTATGTGCCAGATGATAGCAAATACCAGAACTAACCCAGACATAACCAGCGTTATCCTCTAAAATACTTATCGGAACATGCTTTTAATGACTGTTTCAGTGTGGTAACACATTACTACGAGATCCAAACCAGAAAAATCCCAGGATCTGGCCAACAAGTATGCGAAAAATGCGAAAGTACGAGCCAGATGGGGGCAAATCCCAGACCTAACCGAGACATAACCGGCGTTATCCTCTAAAATATTAATCGCAACCAGGTTTAATTGACTGTTTCGGTGTGTAACCACATTACTACGTGATCCAAACCAGAAAAAGCCCAGGATCTGGCCAACAAGTATGCGAAAAATGCGAAAGTATGAGCCAGATGAGGGAAAATCCCAGACCTAACCGAGACGTAACCGGCGTTATCCCCTAAAATATTAATCGCAACCAGGTTTAATTGACTGTTTCAGTGTGGTACTGCATTACTACGTGATCCAGACCAGGAAAAGGCCAGGATCTGGCCAACAAGTATGCGCAAAATGCGAAAGTACGAACCAGATGAGGGCAAATCCCAGACCAAACCGAGACATAACCGGCGTTGTCCTCTAAAATATTAATCGCAACCAGTTTAATTGACTGTTTCGGTGCGGTACCACATTACTACGTGATCCAAACCAGAAAAAGGCCAGGATCTGGCCAACAAGTATGCGAAAAACGTGAAAGTACGAGCCAGATGTGGACAAATCCCAGACCTACCCGAGACATAACCGGCGTTATCCTCTAAAATATTAATCTCAACCAGGTTTAATTGACTGTTTCGTTGTGGAACCACACTACTACGGGATCCAAACCAGAAAAAACCCAGGATCTGGCCAACAAGAATGCGAAAAATGCGAAAGTATGAGCCAGATAATTGCAAATACCAGAACTATCCTAGGCATAACCAGCGTTATCCTCTAAAATATTATTCGCAACCAGGTTTAATTGACTGTTTCGGTGTGGTACCACATTACTACGTGGTCCAAGCCAGAAAAAGGCCAGGATCTGGCCAACAAGAATGCGAAAAATGCGAAAGTACGCGCCAGATGAGGGCAAATACCAGACCTAACCGAGACATTACCGGCGTTATCCTCTAAAATATTAATCGCAACCAGGTTTAATTGACTGTTTCGGTGTGGTACCGCATTACTACGTGATCCAAACCAGAAAAAGGCCAGGATCTGGCCAACAAGTATGCGAAAAACGTGAAAGTACGAGCCAGATGAGGACAAATCCCAGTCATACCCGAGACATAACCGGCGTTATCCTCTAAAATATTAATCTCAACCAGGTTTATTTGACTGTTTCGTTGTGGAACCACATTACTACGGGATCCAAACCAGAAAAAACCCAGGATCTGGCCAACAAAAATGCGAAAAACGTGAAAGTACGAGTCAGATGAGGACAAATCCCAGTTCTAGCCGAAACATCACCGGCGTTATCCTCTAAAATATTGATCGCAACCAGTTTAATTGACTGTTTCGGTGTGGTACCGCATTACTACGTGATCCAAACCAGAAAAAGCCCAGGATCTGGCCAACAAGTATGCGAAAAACGCGGAAGTATGTGCCAGATGATAGCAAATACCAGAACTAACCCAGACATAACCAGCGTTATCCTCTAAAATACATATCGGAACCAGCTTCTATTGACTGTTTCAGTGTGGTACCACACTACTACGTGATCCAAACCAGAAAAGGGCCAGGGTCTGTCCAACAAGTATGCGAAAAATGTGAAAGTCCCAGCCAGATGAGGGCAAATACCAGACCTAACCGAGACATAACCGGCGTTATCTTCTAAAATATTAATCGCAACCAGGTTTAATTGACTGTTTCGTTGTGGAACCACATTACTGCGGGATCCAAACCAGAAAAAACCCAGGATCTGGCCAACAAGTATGCGCAAAATGCGAAAGTACGAACCAGATGAGGGCAAATCCCAGACCAAACCGAGACATAACCGTCGTTATCCTCTAAAATATTCATCGCAACCAGGTTTAATTGACTGTTTCGTTGTGGAACCACATTACTGCGGGATCCAAACCAGAAAAAACCCAGGATCTGGCCAACAAGTATGCGAAAAATGCGAAAGTACGAGCCAGATGAGGGAAAATCCCAGACCTAACCGAGACGTAACCGGCGTTATCCCCAAAATATTAATCGCAACCCGGTTTAATTGACTGTTTCAGTGTGGTACTGCATTACTACGTGATCCAAACCAGAAAAAGGCCAGGATCTGGCCAACATGTATGCGAAAAATGTGAAAGTACGAGTCAGATGAGGACAAATCCCAGACCTAGCCGAGACAAAACCGGCGTTATCCTCTAAAATATTAATCGCAACCAGTTTAATTGACTGTTTCGGTGTGGAACCTCATTACTACGTGATCCAAACCAGATAAAGCCCAGGATCTGGCCAACAAGTATGAGAAAAATGCGAAAGTTCGAGCCAGATGAGGGCAAGTACCAGACCTAACCCAGACAAAACCGGCGTTATCCCCTGAAATATTAATCGCAACCAGGTATAATTGACTGTTTCGGTGTGGTACCGCATTGCTACGATGATCCAAACCAGAAAGAGGCCAGGATCTGGCTAACAAGTATGCGAAAAATGCGAAAGTACGATCCAGATGAGGGCAAATCCCAGACCTAACCGAGACATAACCGGCGTTATCCTCTAAAATATTAATCGCAACCAGGTTTAATTGACTGTTTCGTTGTGGAACCACATTACTGCGGGATCCAAACCAGAAAAAACCCAGGATCTGGCCAACAAGTATGCGAAAAATGCGAAAGTACGATCCAGATGAGGGCAAATCCCAGACCTAGCCGAGACATAACCGGCGTTATCCTCTAAAATATTAATCGCAACCAGGTTTAATTGACTGTTTCGGTGTGGTACCGCATTACTACGTGATCCAAACCAGAAACAGGCCAGGATCTGCCCAACAAGTATCCGAAAAATGCGAAATTTTGAGCCAGATGATTGCAAATACCAGAACTATGCCTGACATAAACAGCGTTATCCCCTAAAATATTAATCGCAACCAGGTATAATTGACTGTTTCGCTGTGGTACCGCATTGCTACGATGATCCAAACCAGAAAAAACCCAGGATCTGGCCAACAACTATGAGAAAAACGCGAAAGTATGAGCCAGATGATTGCAAATACCAGAACTATCCCAGGTATAACCAGCGTTATCCTCTAAAATATTATTCGCAACCAGGTTTAATTGACTGTTTCGGTGTGGTACCACATTACTACGTGGTCCAGGCCAGAAAAAGGCCAGGATCTGGCCAACAAGGATGAGAAAAATGCGAATATATGATCGAGATGATTGCAAATACCAGAACTATCCCTGACATAACCAGCGTTATCCTCTAAAATACGCATCGGAACATACTTTTAATGACTGTTTCAGTGTGGTACCACATTACTACGTGATCCAAACCAGAAAAAGCCCAGGATCGGGCCAACAAGAATCCGAAAAATGCGAAAGTACGAGCCAGATGAGGGAAAATCCCAGACCTAACCGAGACGTAACCGGCGTTATCCCCTAAAATATTTATCGCAACCAGGTATAATTGACTGTTTCGGTGTGGTAACACATTACTACGAGACCCAAACCAGAAAAATCCCAGGATCGGGCCAACAAGAATGCGAGAAACGCGAAAGTACGAGCCACATGAGGGAAAATCCCAGACCTATCCCAGACATAACCGGCGTTATCCGCTAAAATATTAATCGCAACCAGGTTTAATTGACTGTTTCGTTGTGGAACCACATTACTACGGGATCCAAACCAGAAAGAACCCAGGATCTGGCCAACAAGTATGCGAAAAATGCGAAAGAACGATCCAGATGAGGGCAAATCCCAGACCTAACCGAGACATAACCGGCGTTATCCTCTAAAATATTAATTGCAACCAGGTTTAGTTAACTGTTTCAGTGTGGTACCACATTACTACGTGATCCAAATCAGAAAAAGCCCAGGATTTGGCCAACAAGTATGCGAAAAATGCGAAAGTACGAGCCAGATGAGGGCAAATCCCAGACCTAACCGAGACATAACCGGCGTTATCCTCTAAAATATTAATCGCAACCAGGTTTATTTGACTGTTTCGGTGTGGTAACGCATTACTACGTGATCCAAACCAGATAAAGCCCAGGATCTGGCTAACAAGTATGCGAAAAATGCGAAAGTACGAGCCAGATGAGGGCAAATCCGAGACCAAACCGAGACATAACCGGCGTTATCCTGTAAAATATTAATCGCAACCAGGTTTGACCGTTTCGGTGTGGAACCACATTACTACGGGATCCAAACCAGAGAAAACCCAGGATCTGGCCAACAGGTATGCGAAAAATGCTAAAGTATGAGCCAGATGATTGCAAATACTAGAACTAACCCAGACATAACCAGCGTTATCCTCTAAAATATTAATCGCAACCAGGTTTAATTGACTGTTTCGGTGTGGTACCGCATTACTACGTGATCCAAACCAGAGAAAGGCCAGGATCTGGCCAACAAGGATGAGAAAAATGCGAAAGTATGAGCAAGATGATTGCAAATACCAGAACTAACCCTGACATAACCAGCGTTATCCTCTAAAATACGAATGGGAACATGCTTTTAATGACTGTTTCAGTGTGGTAACACATTACTACGTGATCCAAACCAGAAACATCCCAGGATCGGGCCAACAAGAATGCGAAAAATGCGATAGTACCAGCCAGAGGAGGGCAAATACCAGACTTAACACAGACATAACCGGCGTTATCCTCTAAAATATTAATCGCAACCGGGTTTAATTGACTGTTTCCGTGTGGAACCACATTACTACGGGATCCAAACCAGAAAAAACCCAGGATCTGGCCAACAACTATGAGAAAAACGCGAAAGTATGAGCCAGATGATTGCAAATACCAGAACTATCCCAGGCATAACCAGCGTTATCCTCTAAAATATTATTCGCAACCAGGTTTAATTGACTGTTTCGGTGTGGTACCACATTACTACGTGGTCCAGGCCAGAAAAAGGCCAGGATCTGGCCAACAAGAATGCGAAAATTGCGAAAGTACGCGCCAGATGAGGGCAAATACCAGAACTAACCCAGACATAACCAGCGTTATCCTCTAAAGTACTGATCGGAACCAGCTGCTATTGACTGTTTCAGTGTGGTACCACATTACTACGTGATCCACACCCGAAAAAGGCCAGGATCTGGCCAACAAGTATGCGAAAAACGTTAAAGTACGAGCCAGATGAGGACAAATCCCAGACCTAACCGATACGTAACCGGCGTTATCCCCTAAAATATTAATCGCAACCAGGTATAATTGACTGTTTCGGTGTGGTACCGCATTGCTACGATGATCCAAACCAGAAATAACCCAGGATCTGGCCAACAAGGATGAGAAAAATGCGAAAGTATGAGCAAGATGATTGCAAATACCAGAACTAACCCTGACATAACCAGCGTTATCCTCTAAAATACGAATGGGAACATGCTTTTAATGACTGTTTCAGTGTGGTAACACATTACTACGTGATCCAAACCAGAAACATCCCAGGATCGAGCCAACAAGGATGCGAAAAATGCGAAAGTACGAACCAGGTGAGGGAAAATCCCAGACCTAACCGAGATGTAACCGGCGTTATCCCCTAAAATATTAATCGCAACCAGGTTTAATTGACTGTTTCGGTGTGGAACCACGTTACTACGGGATCCAAACCAGAAAAAACTCAGGATCTGGCCGACAAGTATTCGAAAAATGCGATAGTACGAGCCAGAGGAGGGCAAATACCAGACTTAACACAGACATAACCGGCGTTATCCCCTAAAATATTAATCGCAACCAGGTTTAATTGACTGTTTCAGTGTGGTACTGCATTACTACGTGATCCAAACCAGAAAAAGGCCAGGATCTGGCCAACATGTATGCGAAAAACGTGAAAGTACGAGTCAGATGAGGACAAATCCCAGACCTAGCCGAGACAAAACCGGCGTTATCCTCTAAAATATTAATCGCAACCAGTTTAATTGACTGTTTCGGTGTGGAACCTCATTACTACGTGATCCAAACCAGATAAAGCCCAGGATCTGGCCAACAAGTATGAGAAAAATGCGAAAGTTCGAGCCAGATGGGGGCAAGTACCAGACCTAACCCAGACAAAACCGGCGTTATCCCCTAAAATATTAATCGCAACCAGGTATAATTGACTGTTTCGGTGTGGTACCGCATTGCTACGATGATCCAAACCAGAAAGAGGCCAGGATCTGGCTAACAAGTATGCGAAAAATGCGAAAGTACGATCCAGATGAGGGCAAATCCCAGACCTAACCGAGACATAACCGGCGTTATCCTCTAAAATATTAATCGCAACCAGGTTTAATTGACTGTTTCGTTGTGGAACCACATTACTGCGGGATCCAAACCAGAAAAAACCCAGGATCTGGCCAACAAGTATGCGAAAAATGCGAAAGTACGATCCAGATGAGGGCAAATCCCAGACCTAGCCGAGACATAACCGGCGTTATCCTCTAAAATATTAATCGCAACCAGGTTTAATTGACTGTTTCGGTGTGGTACCGCATTACTACGTGATCCAAACCAGAAACAGGCCAGGATCTGCCCAACAAGTATCCGAAAAATGCGAAATTTTGAGCCAGATGATTGCAAATACCAGAACTATGCCTGACATAAACAGCGTTATCCCCTAAAATATTAATCGCAACCAGGTATAATTGACTGTTTCGCTGTGGTACCGCATTGCTACGATGATCCAAACCAGAAAAAACCCAGGATCTGGCCAACAACTATGAGAAAAACGCGAAAGTATGAGCCAGATGATTGCAAATACCAGAACTATCCCAGGCATAACCAGCGTTATCCTCTAAAATATTATTCGCAACCAGGTTTAATTGACTGTTTCGGTGTGGTACCACATTACTACGTGGTCCAGGCCAGAAAAAGGCCAGGATCTGGCCAACAAGGATGAGAAAAATGCGAATATATGATCGAGATGATTGCAAATACCAGAACTATCCCTGACATAACCAGCGTTATCCTCTAAAATACGCATCGGAACATACTTTTAATGACTGTTTCAGTGTGGTACCACATTACTACGTGATCCAAACCAGAAAAAGCCCAGGATCGGGCCAACAAGAATCCGAAAAATGCGAAAGTACGAGCCAGATGAGGGAAAATCCCAGACCTAACCGAGACGTAACCGGCGTTATCCCCTAAAATATTTATCGCAACCAGGTATAATTGACTGTTTCGGTGTGGTAACACATTACTACGAGATCCAAACCAGAAAAATCCCAGGATCGGGCCAACAAGAATGCGAGAAACGCGAAAGTACGAGCCACATGAGGGAAAATCCCAGACCTATCCCAGACATAACCGGCGTTATCCGCTAAAATATTAATCGCAACCAGGTTTAATTGACTGTTTCGTTGTGGAACCACATTACTACGGGATCCAAACCAGAAAGAACCCAGGATCTGGCCAACAAGTATGCGAAAAATGCGAAAGAACGATCCAGATGAGGGCAAATCCCAGACCTAACCGAGACATAACCGGCGTTATCCTCTAAAATATTAATTGCAACCAGGTTTAGTTAACTGTTTCAGTGTGGTACCACATTACTACGTGATCCAAATCAGAAAAAGCCCAGGATTTGGCCAACAAGTATGCGAAAAATGCGAAAGTACGAGCCAGATGAGGGCAAATCCCAGACCTAACCGAGACATAACCGGCGTTATCCTCTAAAATATTAATCGCAACCAGGTTTATTTGACTGTTTCGGTGTGGTAACGCATTACTACGTGATCCAAACCAGATAAAGCCCAGGATCTGGCTAGCAAGTATGCGAAAAATGCGAAAGTACGAGCCAGATGAGGGCAAATCCGAGACCAAACCGAGACATAACCGGCGTTATCCTGTAAAATATTAATCGCAACCAGGTTTGACCGTTTCGGTGTGGAACCACATTACTACGGGATCCAAAACAGAGAAAACCCAGGTTCTGGCCGACAAGTATTCGAAAAATGCGATAGTACGAGCCAGAGGAGGGCAAATACCAGACTTAACACAGACATAACCGGCGTTATCCCCTAAAATATTAATCGCAACCAGGTTTAATTGACTGTTTCAGTGTGGTACTGCATTACTACGTGATCCAAACCAGAAAAAGGCCAGGATCTGGCCAACATGTATGCGAAAAACGTGAAAGTACGAGTCAGATGAGGACAAATCCCAGACCTAGCCGAGACAAAACCGGCGTTATCCTCTAAAATATTAATCGCAACCAGTTTAATTGACTGTTTCGGTGTGGAACCTCATTACTACGTGATCCAAACCAGATAAAGCCCAGGATCTGGCCAACAAGTATGAGAAAAATGCGAAAGTTCGAGCCAGATGGGGGCAAGTACCAGACCTAACCCAGACAAAACCGGCGTTATCCCCTAAAATATTAATCGCAACCAGGTATAATTGACTGTTTCGGTGTGGTACCGCATTGCTACGATGATCCAAACCAGAAAGAGGCCAGGATCTGGCTAACAAGTATGCGAAAAATGCGAAAGTACGATCCAGATGAGGGCAAATCCCAGACCTAACCGAGACATAAC
The DNA here is from genome assembly GCF_051014445.1 of Colletes latitarsis. Taxonomy (NCBI): domain Eukaryota; kingdom Metazoa; phylum Arthropoda; class Insecta; order Hymenoptera; family Colletidae; genus Colletes; species Colletes latitarsis. Next base: position 8,464,192 of record NW_027488368.1, on the reverse strand, counting down.
CGGCGTTATCCTCTAAAATATTAATCGCAACCAGGTTTAATTGACTGTTTCGTTGTGGAACCACATTACTGCGGGATCCAAACCAGAAAAAACCCAGGATCTGGCCAACAAGTATGCGAAAAATGCGAAAGTACGATCCAGATGAGGGCAAATCCCAGACCTAGCCGAGACATAACCGGCGTTATCCTCTAAAATATTAATCGCAACCAGGTTTAATTGACTGTTTCGGTGTGGTACCGCATTACTACGTGATCCAAACCAGAAACAGGCCAGGATCTGCCCAACAAGTATCCGAAAAATGCGAAATTTTGAGCCAGATGATTGCAAATACCAGAACTATGCCTGACATAAACAGCGTTATCCCCTAAAATATTAATCGCAACCAGGTATAATTGACTGTTTCGCTGTGGTACCGCATTGCTACGATGATCCAAACCAGAAAAAACCCAGGATCTGGCCAACAACTATGAGAAAAACGCGAAAGTATGAGCCAGATGATTGCAAATACCAGAACTATCCCAGGCATAACCAGCGTTATCCTCTAAAATATTATTCGCAACCAGGTTTAATTGACTGTTTCGGTGTGGTACCACATTACTACGTGGTCCAGGCCAGAAAAAGGCCAGGATCTGGCCAACAAGGATGAGAAAAATGCGAATATATGATCGAGATGATTGCAAATACCAGAACTATCCCTGACATAACCAGCGTTATCCTCTAAAATACGCATCGGAACATACTTTTAATGACTGTTTCAGTGTGGTACCACATTACTACGTGATCCAAACCAGAAAAAGCCCAGGATCGGGCCAACAAGAATCCGAAAAATGCGAAAGTACGAGCCAGATGAGGGAAAATCCCAGACCTAACCGAGACGTAACCGGCGTTATCCCCTAAAATATTTATCGCAACCAGGTATAATTGACTGTTTCGGTGTGGTAACACATTACTACGAGATCCAAACCAGAAAAATCCCAGGATCGGGCCAACAAGAATGCGAGAAACGCGAAAGTACGAGCCACATGAGGGAAAATCCCAGACCTATCCCAGACATAACCGGCGTTATCCGCTAAAATATTAATCGCAACCAGGTTTAATTGACTGTTTCGGTGTGGAACCACGTTACTACGGGATCCAAACCAGAAAAAACTCAGGATCTGGCCGACAAGTATTCGAAAAATGCGATAGTACGAGCCAGAGGAGGGCAAATACCAGACTTAACACAGACATAACCGGCGTTATCCTCTAAAATAGTAATCGCAACCGAGTTTAATTCACTGTTTCCGTGTGGAACCACATTACTACGGGATCCAAACCAGAAAAAACCCAGGATCTGGCCAACAACTATGAGAAAAATGCGAAAGTACGAGCCAGATGAGGGCAAATCCCAGACCTAACCGAGACATAACCGGCGTTATCCTCTAAAATATTAATCGCAACCAGGTTTATTTGACTGTTTCGGTGTGGTAACGCATTACTACGTGATCCAAACCAGATAAAGCCCAGGATCTGGCTAACAAGTATGCGAAAAATGCGAAAGTACGAGCCAGATGAGGGCAAATCCGAGACCAAACCGAGACATAACCGGCGTTATCCTGTAAAATATTAATCGCAACCAGGTTTAATTGACTGTTTCGGTGTGGTACCGCATTACTACGTGATCCAAACCAGAGAAAGGCCAGGATCTGGCCAACAAGGATGAGAAAAATGCGAAAGTATGAGCAAGATGATTGCAAATACCAGAACTAACCCTGACATAACCAGCGTTATCCTCTAAAATACGAATGGGAACATGCTTTTAATGACTGTTTCAGTGTGGTAACACATTACTACGTGATCCAAACCAGAAACATCCCAGGATCGGGCCAACAAGAATGGGAAAAATGCGATAGTACCAGCCAGAGGAGGGCAAATACCAGACTTAACACAGACATAACCGGCGTTATCCTCTAAAATATTAATCGCAACCGGGTTTAATTGACTGTTTCCGTGTGGAACCACATTACTACGGGATCCAAACCAGAAAAAACCCAGGATCTGGCCGACAAGTATTCGAAAAATGCGATAGTACGAGCCAGAGGAGGGCAAATACCAGACTTAACACAGACATAACCGGCGTTATCCTCTAAAATATTAATCGCAAACCGGGTTTAATTGACTGTTTCCGTGTGGAACCACATTACTACGGGATCCAAACCAGATAAAACCCAGGATCTGGCCAACAACTATGAGAAAAATGCGAAAGTATGAGCCAGATGATTGCTAATACCAGAACTATCCCAGGCATAACCAGCGTTATCCTCTAAAATATTATTCGCAACCAGGTTTAATTGACTGTTTCAGTGTGGTACTACATTACTACGTGGTCCAGGCCAGAAAAAGGCCAGGATCTGGCCAACAAGAATGCGAAAATTGCGAAAGTACGCGCCAGATGAGGGCAAATACCAGAACTAACCCAGACATAACCAGCGTTATCCTCTAAAGTACTGATCGGAACCAGCTTCTATTGACTGTTTCAGTGTGGTACCACATTACTACGTGATCCACACCCGAAAAAGGCCAGGATCTGGCCAACAAGTATGCGAAAAACGTTAAAGTACGAGCCAGATGAGGACAAATCCCAGACCTAACCGACACGTAACCTGCGTTATCCCCTAAAATGTTAATCGCAACCAGGTATAATTGACTGTTTCGGTGTGGTACCGCATTGCTACGATGATCCAAACCAGAAAGAGGCCAGGATCTGGCCAACAAGTATGCGAAAAATGCGAAAGTATGAGCCAGATGATTGCAAATACCAGAACTAACCCAGACATAACCGGCGTTATCTCCTAAAATATTAATCGCGACCAGGTTTAATTGACTGTTTCGGTGTGGTACCGCATTACTACGTGGTCCAAACCAGAGAAAGGCCAGGATCTGGCCAACAAGGATGAGAAAAATGCGAATATATGATCCAGATGATTGCAAATACCAGAACTAACCCTGACATAACCAGCGTTATCCTCTAAAATACGCATCGGAACATACTTTTAATGACTGTTTCAGTGTGGTACCACATTACTATGTGATCCAAACCAGAAAAAGCCCAGGATCGGGCCAACAAGAATGCGAGAAACGCGAAAGTACGAGCCACATGAGGGAAAATCCCAGATCTATCCCAGACATAACCGGCGGTATCCGCTAAAATATTAATCGCAACCAGGTTTAATTGACTGTTTCGTTGTGGAAACACATTACTACGGGATCCAAACCAGAAAGAACCCAGGATCTGGCCAACAAGTATGCGAAAAATGCGAAAGAACGATCCAGATGAGGGCAAATCCCAGACCTAACCGAGACATAACCGGCGTTATCCTCTAAAATATTAATTGCAACCAGGTTTAGTTAACTGTTTCAGTGTGGTACCACATTACTACGTGATCGAAATCAGAAAAAGCCCAGGATTTGGCCAACAAGTATGCGAAAAATGCGAAAGTACGAGCCAGATGAGGCCAAATCCCAGACCTAACCGAGACATAACCGGCGTTATCCTCTAAAATATTAATCGTAACCAGGTATAATTGACTGTTTCAGTGTGGTACCACATTACTACGTGATCCACACCCGAAAAAGGCCAGGATCTGGCCAACAAGTATGCGAAAAACGTTAAAGTACGAGCCAGATGAGGACAAATCCCAGACCTAACCGACACGTAACCGGCGTTATCCCCTAGAATGTTAATCGCAACCAGGTATAATTGACTGTTTCGGTGTGGTACCGCATTGCTACGATGATCCAAACCAGAAAGAGGCCAGGATCTGGCCAACAAGTATGCGAAAAATGCGAAAGTATGAGCCAGATGATTGTAAATACCAGAACTAACCCAGATATAACCGGCGTTATCTCCTAAAATATTAATCGCGACCAGGTTTAATTGACTGTTTCGGTGTGGTACCGCATTACTACGTGATCCAAACCAGAGAAAGGCCAGGATCTGGCCAACAAGGATGAGAAAAATGCGAATATATGATCCAGATGATTGCAAATACCAGAACTAACCCTGACATAACCAGCGTTATCCTCTAAAATACGCATCGGAACATACTTTTAATGACTGTTTCAGTGTGGTACCACATTACTATGTGATCCAAACCAGAAAAAGCCCAGGATCGGGCCAACAAGAATGCGAGAAACGCGAAAGTACGAGCCACATGAGGGAAAATCCCAGATCTATCCCAGACATAACCGGCGGTATCCGCTAAAATATTAATCGCAACCAGGTTTAATTGACTGTTTCGTTGTGGAAACACATTACTACGGGATCCAAACCAGAAAGAACCCAGGATCTGGCCAACAAGTATGCGAAAAATGCGAAAGAACGATCCAGATGAGGGCAAATCCCAGACCTAACCGAGACATAACCGGCGTTATCCTCTAAAATATTAATTGCAACCAGGTTTAGTTAACTGTTTCAGTGTGGTACCACATTACTACGTGATCCAAATCAGAAAAAGCCCAGGATTTGGCCAACAAGTATGCGAAAAATGCGAAAGTACGAGCCAGATGAGGCCAAATCCCAGACCTAACCGAGACATAACCGGCGTTATCCTCTAAAATATTAATCGTAACCAGGTATAATTGACTGTTTCGGTGTGGTAACACATTACTTTTTTTTTTTTTTTTTTTTTTTTTTTTGTCGTGGGGAAAATCTTCGAAAGACTCCCTCCCACCTCCTTGGGGAGAGGTGGGAGGGGTGTGTGGGATTCCCCGCGCCCGTACAACGACAGGCGCGGGACCTACCCACTAAAAACCCCACGGTGACCCTTCGGCACGCTTTGGGAGGTTACCGGGAATTGCTCGAAGCATTCTTCCGGTATCCTCCCCGTGCCCGCGCTTTCGCGCCCATCCCCCGGGGGGACAATCGGTCCCCCCAGTAGACACACTGCCTCATAGCGGCGGGACGGGGCCACTCCATCCCGCCGCTATCCGTCCCGGGGCCGCGTTTAGTGGCGGCTGCGAGCCCCAACTCGCAACCGCCCGCGACGCCGTTTCCACCCCTCGGCGGCCGGGCGTTCATGGCCGCACCAGACCGCCGAGGGTGCCTCCCCTTGCGTCGGACCGGTAGGGGGAGGCACTCCTACCCCCAACCGGTCCGACCCGGCGCCGCCTGGCGGGAGGAGGGTCCCCTCAGGACCCCCCTCCCAGCCTAGGTCATCCGCCACGCCGAGGCGGCCGCCCGCGACGCCTCGCGACCGGGCGACGACCTCGGGCCACCGCACGAGCGCGAGCTTCAGCGCGCCACTGAAGCTCGCGCTCCCTCCCCGCGGCCTCCTTCTGCAACATTACGTTCTCGCAGAAGGAGGCCACGGCCCTCCACTTCTCCTCGCTGCCGAGCATGGCGCGCACCACGCCCGGCAGCAAGTCATCCCGCCCGACGACGCCGACCAGGACACGGCGCTCCCCCTCCCACGCGGGGCATACCTCCAGGGTATGATCCGCCGTGTCCTGCTCAGCGTCGCAGTGGCAGCAACGCGCCGTCGGCTCCTTCCCTATCCGGCACAGGTATCTTCCGAAGCTGCCATGCCCGGAAAATACCTGTGCCAGCCGGTAGGTGAGGCTGCCATGGCCTCTGTCCAGCCACTCCTTCTGGAGTGGCCGAACAGCCCCGACAGTCCGGTGCCCCGCGGTTGGCAGAGCCAGCCGCTCCTGCCACGCGAGCAACACGGACTGCCGGGCCTGGCGCTTCAAATCGCCCCAAGCAGGTTCCTGCCCGCCCGGGACCGCCCCCACTCCCGCGCGACGGTCGACGCGGTGCCGGTACATCACCGCGTGCGACCGCGCGAGCAGGTCCATGGGCGGCATCCCCGCTAGAACCGTCGCCGCCTCATGTGACATGGTCCGATACCCGCGGACGACCCTGAGCGCCATGCGCCTCTGCACCCGACGCAGCATAGTCATGCTGCGCCGGGAGGCAGCCAGGTCGTCCGCCCAGACGGGGGCCCCGTATAGGGCCACCGACTGGACCATTGCCACATAGAGGCGACGAACTCGGCCCGCCGGGCCCCCCAGGTTGGGCAGGATCCGGCCCAGAGCCGCAACCATCCTTTCCAACCGGGGGACCAGGCAGCGGAAATGCTCCTCGAAACGCCAGTGGCTATCGAGGATCAGCCCTAGATACCTGATCTGGGGCTTCACCTCGATATCAGCCCCACCCACCCGGATCAGAGGGGGTGGCGGATCCTGCCGAGGTGAATGAAACGCAATCATCTCGGTCTTATGGACCGCCACCGTCATCCCCATCCCCCTGATCCGGTCGACGACGCGTTGCGACCCCTCCTCCGCGCGACGCATGGCCCTCCCCCAGTGCGCCCCGACGGCCAGCACCAGTGTGTCATCCGCATAACACACCGTGCTGACGCCGTCGGGGAGGCCAGCCCGCAACACCGAGTCGTACGCGATGTTCCACAGGAGTGGCCCGAGGACCGACCCCTGCGGAACACCGCAGTACACCTCCCTCCGCATATCACCATCCCGGCCCGGATACTCGATCCACCTGCCGCGGAGATAATCCCCGACGACCGCCCTGAGACAAGGGGGGACTCGATAATATTCGAGTCCCCTCCTTATCTCTTTCCAGGGGAGGGTGTTAAAGGCATTGGCAATATCCAAGGATATTGCCAATGCCACCCCTCCCCGGGAGACGGCCGCCTCCGAGAGGGCCCCCACACGACCTATCGCGTCGATAGTCGATCGGCCCCCCCGGAAACCGAACTGGCAGTCGGCCAGCCCGGGATCACCCCGCGACAGGTGCTCGACGAGGCGGGCAGCAATCACACGCTCGAAGAGCTTGCCCACCTCGTCGAGGAGACAAATGGGCCGGTATGCGGAGGGAGACTCCGCGGGCCGACCCTCCTTCCGGAGGAGGACCATTCTCGCCACCTTCCAACTGGGGGGGAATCGCCCGTCCCTCAGGCAGCGGTCGAACAACCGCCTGAGGTCGGCCCCAAGGACGCCCTGGGTCAAGACCCAAACCCGGCCGGGCACACCATCCGGACCCGGGGCCGTGTTACGAACCCCGAGCCGTCTGATGGCCGCTGCCAGCTCCTCCTGCGTGACCCCCAGCTCGGCCGTCCACTCCACTGGGACAGCCGCCGCCGCCGGAGGACGCGGTCCCCTCCCCCAATTGGGAAGAGTGTATTGACCACGTCCTCCAACAGCCGGGGTTCAAGACCCTCGGTGACGGGGGGCGCCCACGGGCGGAGCTTATTCAGCACCACCTTATATGGTCGCCCCCATGGATCGTCATCAAGGGTCTGGAGGAGCTCCTTCCATGCCTGGGTCTTGGCCCGTTTGATGGCGACCTGCAGAGCAACTCGCGCCACGCGGTATGCTCCATACAGGTCATCAGCTGCCCTCGCTCGCGCCACGCCGTCGCCTGTACGTTGACGACGGCGCGCGCGGGTGTACTGGCGTCGGGCGCGGACAGTCGCGACTCGCAACTCCGCGATCGCGTCCGACCACCAGTACACCGCCCGGCGAGGAGAAGCCCGCCCGACCCGAGGCATCGCCGCGTCGCAAATACCCGCGACCAATGCTCCGAGCCGGGCGACCTCCTCCTCTATGCTCGGCAACTCGGCCGCTCCCTGCGGCCAAGTTGCAGCGAGGGCAGCTGCCATCAGGGCGTCCTTGTCCAGGCGCCGAAGCGCCCAGCGGCGTGGTGGGGTGCCACGCAGGCGGCCGTGTCGGGATGCACTCGCGGCGGCAGAGACCTCCATCCGGATGTACCGGTGATCGGAGAGTGTCTCTGCCCCCGCGACCACGTGCCAACCCGACACCATGCGCACGGCGTTGGGGGTCGCGAATCCAACATCCACGATGGACCCCCCATATCGCCGCACGCATGTGTGCTCCGACCCCCGGTTCAATACCCGGAGGTCGAGCCCCGCCGCCCAATCGCCCAGGATCCCGCCGCGAACGGAGGTCCTGGGGGATCCCCAAGCCACCGACTTGGCATTAAAATCCCCCAGGACCAGCACCGGCCGGGCCGCGTAGCGCTGCACGCATGCCGCGACCTCGGCCAAGTACAGCTCGAACGCAGCGTGACCGCTACGGGGCGAAATGTAGCACCCCACCACAGCGACTCCCCCCCAGTCCAGGGCGACGAATCCCCGACCGCGCTCCAACAAGGAGAACGGTGGGGACCCGTCGCCCCCTCCCCATACCGTCGCCACCAAGCCGTCCGCGTCGCCCACCCAATGAGGGTGATCAGGGACGCGGTACGGCTCGGCGGCGACCGCCAGGCCAACCCCCCACTCCGCGAGGACTTGGGACATCAAGTCCTGTGCCGCGCGGCAGTGGTTGAGGTTGGCCTGGAGGAGGAGGCGGGGCGGCATTAATTAATGGCCGCGCCAGCCTCCTCCCGGCCGTCCGTCCCCGTAGTACCGTCCACCTCCATGGAGGACGATGCCACCGCCCTCGGCACCGGAGCCGGTGCAGCCCGCCTCTTCCTCTCCTTCCGGGAGGGGGGGGGGGAGCACTTCTTGCTCCCCACCCTGTGATCGGCTGGCCTCCCCATGTCCGCACACAGCGGGCAGTGCGGGGCCGCCGAGCACTGGCTCGCACGGTGCTCTTTGGCACCGCAGCGGTAACACTGACCGCTGCGGTTCACCGGCGAGGTGCACCACTGCCTCACGTGCCCCAATTCGAGGCAGCGGTGACACTGGAGCGGGCGCGGCGCGAGGATTTCCACTCGCGCCGAAACCCACCCCACCAACACCCTCCCGGATTCCGCCACCTTACGGGCGGCGGAGAGGGGGCACCGGGCCCACACCGACCCGAGGCCGGAGGGCGACCTGCGGATCTCTCCGATCCGCAGGTCCTCCACAGGACAGTCCCCCGCCCTCGCAAGGGCACGGGACACATCCTGTGCGCTGACCGAGTCGTCCAGCCCACAAACGCGCATCTCCGTGCGCTTCGTGGGCCGGGCGACCCGGACAACTCGCTCGCCCAGCTGCTCCCGGAGCCTCTGGGCGAGACGATCCGCCTTCGCGCCGCCTTCTGCACCGGGGATCTCCAGCAAGAGACCCCCGGTCACGGCCCTCTTCGCCCTCACGGAGGCGATGCCCAGCTCTTCCAGGGAGATATTCTCCCTGGCGAGCCGCATCGCCTCCGCGAGGGTCAGGTCGCCCCCCTGCGCAACGGTCAGCGTCACCGCTGCCGTTTTTGGGGGACGACCTGGTCGTGCCTTCCCGACCTTCGCGGCCTTTACCTTGGCCGCCGGCGGCGGAGGCGGAGGCTGCGGTTGCGAGGCCTTCCTCGCCGCCCGCTTCGCCTTCCGCCCCACCACCTCACTCCACGCCACCCCCCCCTTGGGAGGGTGCTGTGGAGGACGCGACCACCGCGACCACGGGTACACCACCCCCCTTGGGGGTCGCGACCCGGGGCCCTGGTGCAGCAACGCTGGGCGGAGCCTTCACTCCGCCCTTCTTTGCCTTCCCCGACTGTACCGGAACAGGTCGGGGAGGCACCGCCTTCCTGCTGACCGCTCTTCCGGCGAGGAGCTCTTCCCGGAAGGCGGCCAGCTTGCCATCAATCATGTCCCCAATCCTCCTCAGAAGATCGTCTTCTGAGGAGGACGGGGACTTCTTCACGGGCGGAGTGCGGGTGGAGGGGCCCGCGGTGCCCCGCACCACTGCCGCCGCACTCCGCTTATTTACCTCCGCCGAGGGACGCGGCGGTGGATGAGGAGGTAGGATGGGAGGGAGGGCCGGGCTGTTCCACAGCGCCTCTGCCCTCCTCCTCCCCTGTCGCTCCTCCTCCAACAGGAGCTGCAGACGGGCGTTCCGCACTCTGAGCTCCCGCGCCCGAGCAGCCTCCCTCATTTCCTCCGCCGCGGCCTTCAGGGCCTCCGCGCCACCGCTTTTCTGCCCCTTAAAGGCGCAGGCAGCGGCGACTTTCTCCACCCGCCTCAGGGACGAGGAGATCCTCTCCGATATCTCCTCGGTCACCTCGTCCCTGAGGCAACTCACCCTCACCGACGGGCTCATCGCCCCGCCCACCTCGACGACGGCCTGCCCCGTCCTCTTCCTCTTAGAGCCTATGTGGCTCGTGCTGGAGGAGAAGGACGAGACCGACGCCGTCTCGTCGTCCTCCTCCACCCTCTACGAAGCCGGACCTGGCGCTGAGTGGGGCGCGAGCGCCGCCACCCTAACCCCAACCCCGTCTCCGTCCTCCCCAGCCGACAAAACCCGCCCCATCCCCATTTTATTTTCTGTGTCCATAATAATCCCACGAGATGGTCGGAAATAAAGGTCCACCCGGGCAGAGCCGCCTTACCCGGGTAAGCCTAATACTCCGGGGGTTCGGCAGGTTCCCCGGAGGTGGTCGCTTGGGATTGGGCCTTCTCCCCCAACCATGCATCCCATCGCCGCGCACCATAGCTTAGGATTGGAGGGCGATTTTATAGAGTCGCCATACTCGTGGCCCAGGCGGTTAAGCCAAGACCCCCGTTCCTCCTGCCGTCACGTACCATTCACAAAACCAATAGGGAATTGTGAATGGGTCGTTGTGACGACCAACAGGAGGCTTACGGTGTGTGTATGACTCGGATACCCCGGGTTCGTTAAGCCCGTACTGCAGCTGAAAGGCTGGCAGCCCCTCAGGGGATTTTTCGCATACTTGTTGGCCAGATCCTGGCCTTTTTCCGGCTTGGACCACGTAGTAATGTGGTACCACACCGAAACTGTCAGCTAAACCTGGTTGCGATTAATATTTTAGAGGATAACCCCGGTTATGTCTAGGTTAGGTCTGGGATTTGCAATCATCTGGCTCATGCTTTCGCGTTTTTCGCATACTTGTTGGGCAGATCCTGGGTTTTTTCTGGTTTGGATCACGTAGTAATGTGGTTCCACACCGAAACAGTCAATTAAACCAGGTTGCGATTAATATTTTGGAGGATAACGCTGGTTATGTCTGGGTTAGTTCTGGTATCTGCAATCATCTGGCTCATACTTTCGCGTTTTTCGCATACTTGTTGGGCAGATCCTGGGTTTTTTCTGGTTTGGATCACGTAGTACTGTGGTACCACACTGAAACAGTCAATAAAAGCTGGTTCCGATTAATAGTTTGGAGTATAACGCTGGTTACGTTTGGGTTAGGTCTGGGATTTGCAATCATCTGGCTCATACTTTCGCGTTTTTCGCATACTTTTTGACCAGATCCTGGCCTTTTTCTGGCTTGGACCACGTAGTAATGTGGTACCACACCGAAACAGTCAATTAACCCTGGTTGCGAATAATATTTTAGAGGATAACGCTGGTTATGTCTGGGTTAGTTCCGGTATTTGCAATCTTCTGGCTCATACTTTCGCGTTTTTCGCATATTTGTTGGCCAGATCGTGGGTTTTTTCTCGTTTGGATCCCGTACTAATGTGGTACCACACTGAAACAGTTAATAGATGCTGGTTCCGATAAGTATTTTAGAGGATAACGCTGGTTATGTCTGGGTTAGTTCTGGTATTTGGTATCATCTGGCACATACTTTCACATTTTTCGCATACTTCTTGGCCAGATCCTGGGTTTCTTCTGGTTTGGATCCCGTCGTTATGTGGTTCCACACCGAAACAGGCAATTAAACCTGGTTGCGATTAACATTTTAGAGGATAACGCCGGTAATGTCTCGGTTAGGTCTGGTATTTGCCATCATCTGGCTCGTACTTTCGCATTTTTCGCATACTTCTTGGCCAGATCCTGAGTTTTTTCTGGTTTGGATCCCGTAGTAATGCGGTACCACACCGAAACAGTCAATTAAACCTGGTTGCGATTAATATTTTGGAGGATAGCGCTGGTTATGTCTGGGTTAGTTCTGGTATCAGCAATCATCTGGCTCATACTTTCGCATTCTTCGCATACTTGTTGGGCAGATCCCGGGTTTTTTCCGGTTTGGATCACGTAGTACTGTGGTATCACACTGAAACAGTCAATAAAAGCTGGTTCCGATTAATATTTTGGAGGATAACGCTGGTTATGTCTGGGTTAGTTCTGGTATCTGCAATCATCTGGCTCATACTTTCGCGTTTTTCGCATACTTGTTGGGCAGATCATGGTTTTTTTCTGGTTTGGATCACGTAGTACTGTGGTATCACACTGAAACAGTCAATAAAAGCTGGTTCCGATTAATAATTTGGAGGATAACGCTGGTTATGTCTGGGATAGTTCTGGTATTTGCAATCATCTGGCTCATACATTCGCGTTTTTCGCGTAGTTGTTGGCCAGATCCTGGGATATTTCTGGTTTGGATCACGTAGTAATGCGGTACCACACCGAAACGGTCAACTAAACCTTTTTGCGATTAATATTTTGGAGGATAACGCTGGTTATGTCTGGGTTAGTTCAGGTATTTGCAATCATCTGTCTCATACTTTCTCGTTTTTCTGATACTTGTTGGGCAGATCCTGGGTTTTTTCTGGTTTGGATCCCGTAGTAATGTGGTTCCACACCGAAACAGTCAATTAAACCTGGTTGCGATTAATATTTTCTAGGATAACGCCGGTTATGTCTCGGTTAGGTCTGGTATTTACCCTCATCTGGCTCGTACTTTCGCATTTTTCGCATACTTGTAGGCCAGACACTGGCCTTTTTCTGGCTTAGACCACGTAGTAAAGTGGTACCACACTGAAACAGTCAATTAAACCTGGGTGCGATTAATATTTTAGAGGATAACGCCGGTTATGTCTGGGTTAGGTCTGGTATTTGCCCTCATCTGGCACGTACTTTCGCATTTTTCGCATAGTTGTTGGCCAGATCCTGGGTTTTTTCAGGTTTGGATCCCGTAGTAATGTGGTTCCACACTGAAACAGGCATTTAAACCTGGTTGCGGTTAATATATTATAGGATAACGCCGGTAATGTCTCGGTTAGGTCTGGTATTTGCCCTCATCTGGCTCGTACTTTCGCATTTTTCGCATTCTTGTTGGCCAGATCCTGGCCTTTTTCTAGTTTGGATCACGTAGTAAAGTGGTACCACACTGAAACAGTCAATTAAACCAGGTTCCGATTAATATTTTAGATGATAACGCCGGTTATGTCTGGGTTAGGTCTGCTATTTGCCCTCAACTGTCTCGTACTTTCGCGTTTTTCGCATAGTTGCTGGCCAGATCCTGGGATTTTTCTGGTTTGGATCCGGTAGTAACGCGGTACCACACCGAAACAGTCAATTAAACCTGGTTGCGATTACTATTTTGGAGGATAACGCCGGTTATGTCTGGGATAGGTCTGGTATTTGCCCTCATCTGGCTCGTACATTCGCGTTTTTCGCATATTTGTTGCCGAAATCGTGGGTTTTTTCTCGTTTGGATCCCGTACTAATGTGGTACCACACTGAAACAGTTAATAGAAGCTGGTTCCGATAAGTATTTTAGAGGATAACGCTGGTTATGTCTGGGTTAGTTCTGGTATTTGCTATCATCTGGCACATACTTTCACATTTTTCGCATACTTGTTGGCCAGATCCTGGGTTTCTTCTGGTTTGGATCCCGTAGTAATGTGGTTCCACTTCGAAACAGTCAATTAAACCTGGTTGCGATTAATATTTTAGAGGATAACGCCGGTAATGTCTCGGTTAGGTCTGGGATTTGCCCTCATCTGACTCGTACTTTCGCATTTTTCGCTTATTTGTTGGCCAGATCTCGGGTTTTTTGTGGTTTGGATCCCGTCGTTATGTGGTTCCACACCGAAACTGTCAATTAAACCTGGTTGCGATTAATATTTTGGAGGATAACGCTGGTTATGTTTGGGTTAGTTCTGGTATTTGCAATCACCAGGCACATACTTTCGTATTTTTCGCATACTTGTTGGCCAGATCCTGGGATATTTCTGGTTTGGTTCCCGCGGTAATGCGGTACCACGCCGAAACAGTCAACTAAACATTGTTGCGTTTAATATTTTAGAGGATAACGCCGGTTACATCTCGGTTAGGTCTGGTATTTGCCCTCATCTGTCTCGTACTTTCGCATTCTTCGCATACTTGTTGGGCAGATCCCGGGTTTTTTCCGGTTTGGATCACGTAGTAATGCGGTACCACACCGAAACAGTCAATTATACCTGGTTGCGATTAATATTTTGGAGGATAACGCTGGTTATGTCTGGGTTAGTTCTGGTATCTGCAATCATCTGGCTCATACTTTCGCGTCTTTCGCATATATGTTGGGCAGATCATGGGTTTTTTCTGGTTTGGATCACGTAGTACTGTGGTATCACACTGAAACAGTCAATAAAAGCTGGTTCCGATTAATAGTTTGGAGGATAACGCTGGTTACGTTTGGGTTAGTTCTGGTGTTAGCAACCATCTGGCTCGTACTTTCGCATTTTTCGCATACTTGTTGTTCAGATCCTGGCCTTTTTCTGGCTTGGACCACGTAGTAATGTGGTACCACACCGAAACAGGCAATTAAACCTGGTTGCGATTAATATTTTAGAGGATAACGCTGGTTATGTCTGGGATAGTTCTGGTATTGGCAATCATCTGGCTCATACATTCGCGTTTTTCGCATAGTTGTTGGCCAGATCCTGGGATATTTCTGGTTTGGATCACGTAGTAATGCGGTACCACACCGAAACGGTCAACTAAACCTTTTTGCGATTAATATTTTGGAGCATAACGCTGGTTATGTCTGGGTTAGTTCAGGTATTTGCAATCATCTGTCTCATACTTTCTCGTTTTTCTGATACTTGTTGGGCAGATCCTGGGTTTTTTCTGGTTTGGATCCCGTAGTAATGTGGTTCCACACCGAAACAGTCAATTAAACCTGGTTGCGATTAATATTTTATAGGATAACGCCGGTTATGTCTCGGTTAGGTCTGGTATTAGCCCTCATCTGGCTCGTACTTTCGCTTTTTTCGCATACTTGTTGGCCAGATCCTGGCCTTTTTGCGGCTTGGACCACGTAGTAAAGTGGTACAACACTGTAACAGTCAATTAAACCTGGGTCCGATTAATATTTTAGAGGATAACGCCGGTTATGTCTCGGTTAGGTCTGGTATTAGCCCTCATCTGGCTCGTACATTCGCTTTTTTCGCATACTTGTTGGCCAGATCCTGGCCTTTTTGCGGCTTGGACCACGTAGTAATGCGGTACCACATTGAAACAGTCAATTAAACCTGGGTCCGATTAATATTTTAGAGGATAACGCCGGTTATGTCTGGGTTAGGTCTGGTATTTACCCTCATCTGGCTCGTACTTTCGCATTTTTCGCATACTTGTAGGCCAGACACTGGCCTTTTTCTGGCTTGGACCACGTAGTAAAGTGGTACCACACTGAAACAGTCAATTAAACCTGGGTGCGATTAATATTTTAGAGGATAACGCCGGTTATGTCTGGGTTAGGTTTGGTATTTGCCCCCATCTGGCTCGTACCTTCACATTTTTCGCATACTTGTTGGCCAGATCCTGGCCTTTTTCTGGTTTGGATCACGTAGTAACGCGGTGCCACACCGAAACAGTCAATTAAACCTGGTTGCGATAACTATTTTGGAGTATAACGCCGGTTATGTCTGGGTTAGGTCTAGTATTTGCCCTCAACTGGATCGTACTTTCGCGTTTTTCGCATAGTTGCTGGCCAGATCCTGGGATTTTTCTGGTTTGGATCCCGTAGTAATGTGGTTCCACACTGAAACAGGCAATTAAGCCTGGTTTCGATTAACACTTTAGAGGATAACGCCGGTTACGTCTGGGTTAGGTCTGGTATTTGCCCTCATCTGGCACGTACTTTCGCATTTTTCGCATAGTTGTTGGCCAGATCCTGGGTTTTTTCAGGTTTGGATCCCGTAGTAATGTGGTTCCACACTGAAACAGGCAACTAAACCTGGTTGCGGTTAATATATTATAGGATAACGCCGGTAATGTCTCGGTTAGGTCTGGTATTTGCCCTCATCTGGCTCGTACTTTCGCATTTTTCGCATTCTTGTTGGCCGGATCCTGGGCTTTCCTGGTTTGGATCACGTAGTAATGTGTTACCACACTGAAACAGTCAATTAAACCTGGTTGCGATTAATATTTTAGAGGATAACGCCGGCTATGTCTCGAGTAGCTCTGGGATTTGTCCACATCTGGCTCGTACTTTCGCATTTTTCGCATTCTTTTTGGCCGGATCCTGGCCTTTTTCTGGTTTGGATCACGTAGTAATGCGGTACCACACCGAAACAGGCAATTAAACCTGGTTGCGATTAATATTTTATAGGATAACGCCGGTAATGTCTCGGTTAGGTCTGGTATTTGCCCTCATCTGGCTCGTACTTTCGCATTTTTCGCATACTTGTTGGCCAGATCGTGGCCTCCTTCTGGCTTGGACCAAGTAGTAAAGTGGTACCACACTGAAACAGTCAATTAAACCTGGGTCCGATTAATATTTTAGTGGATAACGCCGGTTCAGTCTCGGTTAGGTCTAGGATTTGCCCTCATCTGGCTCGTACTTTCGCATTGTACGCATACTTTTTGGCCAGATCATGGCCTTTTTCTGGCTTGGACCACGTAGTAATGTGGTACTAAACCGAAACAGTCAATTAAGTCAGGTTGCGAATAATATTTTAGAGGATAACGCTGGTTATGTCTGGGATAGTTCTGGTGTTTGCAATCATCTGGCTCATACATTCGCGTTTTTCGCATAGGTGTTGTCCAGATCCTGGGATATTTCTGGTTTGGATCACGTAGTAATGCGGTACCACACCGAAACAGTCAACTAAACCTTTTTGCGATTAATATTTTGGAGGATAACGCTGGTTATGTCTTGGTTAGTTCTGGTATTTGCAATCATCTGGCTCATACTTTCTCGTTTTTCTGATCCTTGTTGGGCAGATCCTGGGTTTTTTCTGGTTTGGATCACGTAGTAATGTGGTTCCACACCGAAACAGGCAATTAAACCTGGTTGCGATTAACATTTTAGAGGATAACGCCGGTAATGTCTCGGTTAGGTCTGGTATTTGCCATCATCTGTCTCGTACTTTCGCATTTTTCGCATACTTCTTGGCCAGCTCCTGAGTTTTCTCTGGTTTGGATCCCGTAGCAATGTGGTACCACACAGAAACAGTCAATAGAAGCTGGCTCCGATAAGTATTTTAGAGTATAACGCTGGTTATGTCTGGGTTAGGTCTGGTATTTGCCCTCATCTGGCTCGTACTTTCGCATTTTTCGCATACTTGTTGGCCAGATCCTGGCCTTTTTCTGGCTTGCACCACGTAGTAAAGTGGTACCACACTGAAATAGTCAATTAAACCTGGGTCTGATTAATATTTTTGAGTATAACGCCGGTTATGTCTGGGTTAGGTCTGGTATTTGCGCTCATCTAGCTCGTACTTTCGCGTTTTTCGCATAGTTGCTGGCCAGATCCTGAGATTTTTCTGGTTTGGATCCCGTAGTAATGTGGTTCCACACTGAAACGGTCAACTAAACCTGGCTGCGATTAATATTTTAAAGGATAACGCCGGTTATGTCTGGGTTAGGTCTGGTATTTGCCATCATCTGGCTCGTACCTTTTTTTTTTTTTTTTTTTTTTTTTTTTGTCGTGGGGAAAATCTTCGAAAGACTCCCTCCCACCTCCTTGGGGAGAGGTGGGAGGGGTGTGTGGGATTCCCCGCGCCCGTACAACGACAGGCGCGGGACCTACCCACTAAAAACCCCACGGTGACCCTTCGGCACGCTTTGGGAGGATACCGGGAATCGCTCGAAGCATTCTTCCGGTATCCTCCCCGTGCCCGCGCTTTCGCGCCCATCCCCTGGGGGGACAATCGGTCCCCCCAGTAGACACACTGCCTCATAGCGGCGGGACGGGGCCACTCCATCCCGCCGCTATCCGTCCCGGGGCCGCGTTTAGTGGCGGCTGCGAGCCCCAACTCGCAACCGCCCGCGACCCCGTTTCCACCCCTCGGCGGCCGGGCGTTCATGGCCGCACCAGACCGCCGAGGGTGCCTCCCCTTGCGTCGGACCGGTAGGGGGAGGCACTCCTACCCCCAACCGGTCCGACCCGGCGCCGCCTGGCGGGAGGAGGGTCCCCTCAGGATCCCCCTCCCAGCCTAGGTCATCCGCCACGCCGAGGCGGCCGCCCGCGACGCCTCGCGACCGGGCGACGACCTCGGGCCACCGCACGAGCGCGAGCTTCAGCGCGCCGCTGAAGCTCGCGCTCCCTCCCCGCGGCCTCCTTCTGCAACATTACGTTCTCGCAGAAGGAGGCCACGGCCCTCCACTTCTCCTCGCTGCCGAGCATGGCGCGCACCACGCCCGGCAGCGAGACATCCCGCCCGACGACGCCGACCAGGACACGACGCTCCCCCTCCCACGCGGGGCATACCTCCAGGGTATGATCCGCCGTGTCCTGCTCAGCGTCGCAGTGGCAGCAACGCGCCGTCGGCTCCTTCCCTATCCGGCACAGGTATCTTCCGAAGCTGCCATGCCCGGAAAATACCTGTGCCATCCGGTAGGTGAGGCTGCCATGGCCTCTGTCCAGCCACTCCTTCAGGAGTGGCCGAACCGCCCCGACAGTCCGGTGCCCCGCGGTTGGCAGAGCCAGCCGCTCCTGCCACGCGAGCAACACGGACTGCCGGGCCTGGCGCTTCAAATCGCCCCAAGCAGGTTCCTGCCCGCCCGGGACCGCCCCCACCCCCGCGCGACCGTCGACGCGGTGCCGGTACATCACCGCGTGCGACCGCGCGAGCAGGTCCATGGGCGGCATCCCCGCTAGAACCGTCGCCGCCTCATGTGACATGGTCCGATACCCGCGGACGACCCTGAGCGCCATGCGCCTCTGCACCCGACGCAGCATAGTCATGCCGCGCCGGGAGGCAGCCAGGTCGTCCGCCCAGACGGGGGCCCCGTATAGGGCCACCGACTGGACCATTGCCACATAGAGGCGACGAACTCGGCCTACCGGGCCCCCCAGGTTGGGCAGGATCCGACCCAGAGCCGCAACCATCCTTTCCAACCGGGGGACCAGGCAGCGGAAATGCTCCTCGAAACGCCAGTGGCTATCGAGGATCAGCCCTAGATACCTGATCTGGGGCTTCACCTCGATGTCAGCCCCACCCACCCGGATCAGAGGGGGTGGCGGATCCTGCCGAGGTGAATGAAACGCAATCACCTCGGTCTTATGGACCGCCACCGTCATCCCCATCCCCCTGATCCGGTCGACGACGCGTTGCGACCCCTCCTCCGCGCGACGCATGGCCCTCCCCCAGTGCGCCCCGACGGCCAGCACCAGTGTGTCATCCGCATAACACACCGTGCTGACGCCGTCGGGGAGGCCGGCCCGCAACACCGAGTCGTACGCGATGTTCCACAGGAGTGGCCCGAGGACCGACCCCTGCGGAACACCGCAGTACACCTCCCTCCGCATATCACCATCCCGGCCCGGATACTCGATCCACCTGCCGCGGAGATAATCTCCGACGACCGCCCTGAGACAAGGGGGGACTCGATGATATTCGAGTCCCCTCCTTATCTCTTCCCAGGGGAGGGTGTTAAAGGCATTAGCAATATCCAAGGATATTGCCAATGCCACCCCTCCCCGGGAGACGGCCGCCTCCGAGAGGGCCCTCACACGACCTATCGCGTCGATAGTCGATCGGCCCCCCCGGAAAATCTGGCTCGTACCTTCGCATTTTTCGCATACTTGTTGGCCAGATCCTGGCCTTTTTCTGGTTTGGATCACGTAGTAGCGCGCAGCCACACCGAAACAGTAAATTAAACTGGATGCGATTAATATTTTAGAGGATAACGCCGGTTATGTCTCTGGTAGGTCTGGGATTTGTCCTCATCTGGCTCGTACTTTCGCGTTTTCCGCATACTTGTTTGCCGGATCCTGGCCTTTTTCCGGTTTGGATCACGTAGTAACGTGGTACCACACTGAAGCAGTCAATTAAACCTGTTTGCGATAAATATTTTACAGGACAACGCCGGTTATGTCTCGGTTAGTTCTAGGATTTCCCGTCATCTGTCTCGTACTTTTGCGTTTTTCGCATAGTTGTTGGCCAGATCCTGAGTATTTTCTGGTTTGGATCCCGTAGTAATGTGGTACCACACTGAAACTGTCAATAAAAGCTGGTTCCGATTAGTATTTTAGAGGATAACGCTGGTTATGTCTGTGTCAGTTCTGGTATTTGCAATCATCTGGCTCATAGTTTCGCGTTTTTCGCACACTTGTTGGCCAGATCCTGGCCCTTTTCTGGTTTGGATCACCTAGTACTGTGGTACCACACTGAAACAGTCAATAGAAGCTGGTTCCGATAAGTATTTTAGAGGATAACGCTGGTTATGTCTGGGTTAGTTCTGGTTTTTGCCATCATCTGGCACATACATACGAGTTTTTCGCATACTTGTTGGCCTGATCCTGGGCTTTTTCTGGTTCGGATCACGTAGTAATGTGGGACCACACTCAAACAGTCAACTAAACCTGGTTGCGATTAATATTTTAGAGGATAACGCCGGTTATGTCTCGGTTAGGTCTGGTATTAGCCCTCATCTGGCTCGAACTTTCGCTTTTTTCGCATACTTGTTGGCCAGATCCTGGCCTTTTTGCGGCTTGGACCACGTAGTAATGTGGTACCACACTGAAACAGTCAATTAAACCTGGGTCCGATTAATATTTTAGAGGATAACGCCGGTTATGTCTGGGTTAGGTCTGGTATTTGCCCACATCTGGCTCGTACTTTTGCACTATTCGCATACTTGTTGGCCAGATCCTGGCTTTTTTCTGGTTTGGATCACGTTGTAACGCGGTACCACACCGAAACAGTCAATGAAACCTGGTTGCGATTAATATTTTAGAGGATAACGCCGGTTATGTCTCGGTTAGGTCTGGGATTTGCAATCATTTGGCTCGTACTTTCGCGTTTTTCGCATACTTGTTGGCCAGATCCTGGCCTTTTTCTGGCCTTGACATGGCAGTAATGTGGTACCACACTGAAACAGTCAAATAATCCTGGTTCCGATTAATATTTTAGAGGAAAACGCCGGTTATGTCTAGGTTAGGTCTGGTATTTACCCTCATCTGGCACGTACTTTCGCATTTTTCGCATACTTGTTGACCAGATCCTGGCCTTTTTCCGGCTTGGACCACGTAGTAATGTGGTACCACACCGAAACTGTCAGCTAAACCTGGTTGCGATTAATATTTTAGAGGATAACGCAGGTTATGTCTAGTTTAGGTCTGGGATTTGCCCTCATCTGGCTCATACTTTCGCATTTTTCGCATTACTTGTTGGCCAGAACCTGGGCTTTTTCAGGTTTGGATCACGTAGTAATGCGGCACCACACCGAAACAGGCAATTAAACCTGGTTGCGATTAATATATTATAGGATAACGCCGGTAATGTCTCGGTTAGGTCTGGTATTTGCCCTCATCTGGCTCGTACTTTCGCATTTTTCGCATTCTTGTTGGCCGGATCCTGGGCTTTTTCTGGTTTGGATCACGTAGTAATGTGTTACCACACTGAAACAGTCAATTAAACCTGGTTGCGATTAATATTTTAGAGGATAACGCCGGCTATGTCTCGAGTAGCTCTGGGATTTGTCCACATCTGGCTCGTACTTTCGCATTTTTCGCATTCTTTTTGGCCGGATCCTGGCCTTTTTCTGGTTTGGATCACGTAGTAATGCGGTACCACACCGAAACAGGCAATTAAACCTGGTTGCGATTAATATTTTATAGGATAACGCCGGTAATGTCTCGGTTAGGTCTGGTATTTGCCCTCATCTGGCTTGTACTTTCGCATTTTTCGCATACTTGTTGGCCAGATCGTGGCCTCCTTCTGGCTTGGACCAAGTAGTAAAGTGGTACCACACTGAAACAGTCAATTAAACCAGGGTCCGATTAATATTTTAGTGGATAGCGCCGGTTCTGTCTCGGTTAGGTCTAGGATTTGCCCTCATCTGGCTCGTACTTTCGCATTTTACGCATACTTTTTGGCCAGATCATGGCCTTTTTCTGGCTTGGACCACGTAGTAATGTGGTACCAAACCGAAACAGTCAATTAAATCAGGTTGCGAATAATATTTTAGAGGATAACGTTGGTTATGTCTGGGATAGTTCTGGTGTTTGCAATCATCTGGCTCATACTTTCTCGTTTTTCTGATACTTGTTGGGCAGATCCTGGGTTTTTTCTGGTTTGGATCACGTAGTCGCGCGGAGCCACACCGAAGCAGTCAATTAAACCTGGTTGCGATATCTATTTTTGTGTATAACGCCGGTTATGTCAGGGTTAGGTCTGGTATTTGCGCTCATCTAGCTCGTACTTTCGCGTTTTTCGCATAGTTGCTGGCCAGATCCTGAGATTTTTCTGGTTTGGATCCCGTAGTAATGTGGTTCCACACTGAAACGGTCAACTAAACCTGGCTGCGATTAATATTTTAAAGGATAACGTCGGTTATGTCTGGGTTAGGTCTGGTATTTGCCATCATCTGGCTCGTGCCTTCGCATTTTTCGCATACTTGTTGGCCAGATCCTGGCCTTTTTCTGGTTTGGATCACGTAGTAGCGCGGAGCCACGCCGAAACAGTAAATTAAACTGGATGCGATTAATATTTTAGAGGATAACGCCGGTTATGTCTCGGGTAGGTCTGGGATTTGTCCTCATCTGGCTCGTTCTTTCGCGTTTTCCGCATACTTGTTTGCCGGATCCTGGCCTTTTTCTGGTTTGGATCACGTAGTAACGTGGTACCACACTGAAGCAGTCAATTAAACCTATTTGCGAAAAATATTTTAGAGGATAACGCCGGTTATGTCTCGGTTAGTTCTAGGATTTCCCGTCATCTGTCTCGTACTTTTGCGTTTTTCGCATAGTTGTTGGCCAGATCTTGAGTATATTCTGGTTTGGATCCCGTAGTAATGTGGTACCACACTGAAACTGTCAATAAAAGCTGGTTCCGATTAGTATTTTAGAGGATAACGCTGGTTATGTCTGTGTCAGTTCTGGTATTTGCAATCATCTGGCTCATAGTTTCGCGTTTTTCGCACACTTGTTGGCCAGATCCTGGCCCTTTTCTGGTTTGGATCACCTAGTAATGTGGTACCACACTGAAACAGACAATAGAAGCTGGTTCCGATAAGTATTTTAGAGGATAACGCTGGTTATGTCTGGGTTAGTTCTGGTTTTTGCCATCATCTGGCACATACATACGAGTTTTTCGCATACTTGGTGGCCTGATCCTGGGCTTTTTCTGGTTTGGATCACGTAGTAATGTGGGACCACACTGAAACAGTCAACTAAACCTGGTTGCGATTAATATTTTAGAGGATAACGCCGGTTCTGTCTCGGTTAGGTCTGGGATTTGCCCTTATCTGGCACGTACTTTCGCGTTTATCGCATACTTGTTGGCCAGATCCTGGGTTTTTTCTGGTTTGGATCCCGTAGTCATGTGGTACCACACTGAAACAGTCAATTAAACCTGGGTCCGATTAATATTTTAGAGGATAACGCCGGTTATGTCTGGGTTAGGTCTGGTATTTACCCTCATCTGGCTCGTACTTTCGCATTTTTCGCATACTTGTTGGCCAGATCCTGGCCTCCTTCTGTCTTGGACCAAGTAGTAAAGTGGTACCACACTGAAACAGTCAATTAAACCAGGGTCCGATTAATATTTTAGAGGATAACGCCGGTTATGTCTGGGTTAGGTCTGGTATTTGCCCTCATCTGGCTCGTACCTTCGCATTTTTCGCATACTTGTTGGCCAGATCCTGGCCTTTTTCTGGTTTGGATCACGTAGTAACGCGGTGCCACACCGAAACAGTCAATTAAACCTGGTTGCGATAACTATTTTAGAGGATAACGCTGGTTATGTCTGGGTTAGGTCTGGTATTTGCCCTCATCTGGCTTGTACTTTCGCATTTTTCGCATACTTGTTGGCCAGATCCTGGCCTCCTTCTGGCTTGGACCAAGTAGTAAAGTGGTACCACACTGAAACAGTCAATTAAACCAGGGTCCGATTAATATTTTAGTGGATAACGCCGGTTCTGTCTCGGTTAGGTCTAGGATTTGCCCTCATCTGGCTCGTACTTTCGCATTTTACGCATACTTTTTGGCCAGATCATGGCCTTTTTCTGGCTTGGACCACGTAGTAATGTGGTACCAAACCGAGACAGTCAATTAAATCAGGTTGCGAATAATATTTTAGAGAATAACGCTGGTTATGTCTGGGATAGTTCTGGTGTTTGCAATCATCTGGCTCATACTTTCTCGTTTTTCTGATACTTGTTGGGCAGATCCTGGGTTTTTTCTGGTTTGGATCACGTAGTAATGTGGTTCCACACCGAAACAGGCAAGTAAACCTGGTTGCGATTAACATCTTAGAGGATAACGCCGGTAGTGTCTCGGTTAGGTCTGGTATTTGCCATCATCTGGCTCGTACTTTCGCATTTTTCGCATACTTCTTGGCCAGATCCTGAGTTTTTTCTGCTTTGGATCCCGTAGCAATGTGGTACCACACAGAAACAGTCAATAGAAGCTGGTTCCGATAAGTATTTTAGAGGATAACGCTGGTTATGTCTGGGTTAGGTCTGGTATTTGCCCTCATCTGGCTCGTACTTTCGCATTTTTCGCATACTTGTTGGCCAGATCCTGGCCTTTTTCTGGCTTGCACCACGTAGTAAAGTGGTACCACACTGAAATAGTCAATTAAACCGGGGTCTGATTAATATTTTAGAGGATAACGCCGGTTATGTCAGGGTTAGGTCTGGTATTTGCCATCATCTGGCTCGTACCTTCGCATTTTTCGCATACTTGTTGGCCACATCCTGGCCTTTTTCTGGTTTGGATCACGTAGTAGTGCGGAGCCACACCGAAACAGTCAATTAAACCTGGTTGCGATAACTATTTTTGAGTATAACGCCGGTTATGTCTGGGTTAGGTCTGGTATTTGCGCTCATCTAGCTCGTACTTTCGCGTTTTTCGCATAGTTGCTGGCCAGATCCTGAGTATTTTCTGGTTTGGATCCCGTAGTAATATGGTACCACACTGAAACTGTCAATAAAAGCTGGTTCCGATTAGTATTTTAGAGGATAACGCTGGTTATGTCTGTGTCAGTTCTGGTATTTGCAATCATCTGGCTCATAGTTTCGCGTTTTTCGCACACTTGTTGGCCAGATCCTGGCCCTTTTCTGGTTTGGATCACCTAGTAATGTGGTACCACACTGAAACAGACAATAGTAGCTGGTTCCGATAAGTATTTTAGAGGATAACGCTGGTTATGTCTGGGTTAGTTCTGGTTTTTGCCATCATCTGGCACATACATACGAGTTTTTCGCATACTTGTTGGCCTGATCCTGGTCTTTTTCTGGCTTGGATCACGTAGTAATGTGGGACCACACTGAAACAGTCAACTAAACCTGGTTGCGATTAATATTTTAGAGGATAACGCCGGTTCTGTCTCGGTTAGGTCTGGGATTTGCCCTTATCTGGCACGTACTTTCGCGTTTTTCGCATACTTGTTGGCCAGACCCTGGCCTTTTTCTGGCTTGGACCACGTAGTAAAGTGGTACCACACTGAAACAGTCAATTAAACCTGGGTCCGATTAATATTTTAGAGGATAACGCCGGTTATGTCTGGGTTAGGTCTGGTATTTGCCCTCATCTGGCTCGTACCTTCGCATTTTTCGCATACTTGTTGGCCAGATCCTGGCCTTTTTCTGGCTTGCACCACGTAGAAAAGTGGTACCACACTGAAATAGTCAATTAAACCTGGGTCTGATTAATATTTTAGAGGATAACGCCGGTTATGTCTGGGTTAGGTCTGGTATTTGCAATCATCTGCCTCATAGTTTCGCGTTTTTCGCACACTTGTTGGCCAGATCCTGGCCCTTTTCTGGTTTGGATCACCTAGTAATGTGGTACCACACTGAAACAGACAATAGAAGCAGGTTCCGATAAGTATTTTAGAGGATAACGCTGGTTATGTCTGGGTTAGTTCTGGTATTTGCAATCATCTGGCACATACTTTCGCGTTTTTCGCATACTTGTTGGCCAGATCCTGGGCTTTTTCCGGCTTGGACCACGTAGTAATGTGGCACCACAATGAAACAGACAATTAAGCCTGGTTGGGATTAATATTTTAGAGGATAACGCCGGTTATGTCTCGGGTAGGTCTGGGATTTGTCCACATCTGGCTCGTACTTTCGCATTTTTCGCATACTTGTAAGCCAGATCCTGGCCTTCTTCTGGCTTCGACCACGCAGTAACGTGGTACCACACTGAAACAGTCAATTAATTCTAGTTCCGATTAATGTTTTAGAGGATAACGCTGGTTATGTCTGGGATAGTTTTGGTATTTGCAATCATCTGGCACATACTTTCGCGTTTTTCGCATACTTGTTGGCCAGATCCTGGGCTTTTTCCGGCTTGGACCACGTAGTAATGTGGTACCACAATGAAACAGACAATTAAGCCTGGTTGCGATTAATATTTTAGAGGATAACGCCGGTTATGTCTCGGGTACGTCTGGGATTTGTCCACATCTGGCTCGTACTTTCGCATTTTTCGCATACTTGTAAGCCAGATCCTGGCCTTCTTCTGGCTTGGACCACGTAGTAAAGTTGTGCCACACTGAAACAGTCAATTAATTCTAGTTCCGATTAATATTTTAGAGGATAACGCCGGATATATCTCGGCTATTTCTGGGATTTGCCCTCATCTGGCTCGTACTTTCGCATTTTTCGCATACTTGTTGACCAGATCCTGGCCTTTTTCTAGCTTGGACCACGTAGTAATGTGGTACCACACCGAAACAGTCAATTAAACCTTGTTGCGAATAATATTTTAGAGGCTAACGCTGGTTATGTCTGGGATAGTTTTGTTATTTGCAATCATCTGGCACATACTTTCGCGTTTTTCGCATACTTGTTGGCCAGATCCTGGCCTTTTTCTGGTTTGGATCACGTAGTAACGCGGTACCGCACCGAAACAGTCAATTAAACCGGGTTGCCATTACTATTTTGGAGGATAACGCCGGCTATGTCTGGGTTAGGTCTGGGATTTGCCCTCATCTGGCTCATACTCTCACGTTTTTCGCATAGTTGTTGGCCAGATCCTGGGTTTTTTCTGGTTTGGATCCCGTAGTAATGTGGTACCACACTGAAACAGTCAATTAAACCAGGTTCCGATTAATATTTTAGAGGATAACGCCGGTTATGTCTGGGTTAGGTCTGGTATTTGCCCTCATCTGGCTCGTACCTTCGCATTTTTCGCATACTTGTTGGCCAGATCCTGGCCTTTTTCTGGTTTGGATCACGTAGTAACGCGGTGCCACACCGAAACAGTCAATTAAACCTGGTTGCGATAACTATTTTAGAGGATAACGCTGGTTATGTCTGGGTTAGGTCTGGTATTTGCCCTCATCTGGCTTGTACTTTCGCATTTTTCGCATACTTGTTGGCCAGATCCTGGCCTCCTTCTGGCTTGGACCAAGTAGTAAAGTGGTACCACACTGAAACAGTCAATTAAACCAGGGTCCGATTAATATTTTAGTGGATAACGCCGGTTCTGTCTCGGTTAGGTCTAGGATTTGCCCTCATCTGGCTCGTACTTTCGCATTTTACGCATACTTTTTGGCCAGATCATGGCCTTTTTCTGGCTTGGACCACGTAGTAATGTGGTACCAAACCGAGACAGTCAATTAAATCAGGTTGCGAATAATATTTTAGAGGATATCGCTGGTTATGTCTGGGATAGTTCTGGTGTTTGCAATCATCTGGCTCATACTTTCTCGTTTTTCTGATACTTGTTGGTCAGATCCTGGGTTTTTTCTGGTTTGGATCGCGTAGTAATGTGGTTCCACACCGAAACAGGCAAGTAAACCTGGTTGCGATTAACATCTTAGAGGATAACGCCGGTAATGTCTCGGTTAGGTCTGGTATTTGCCATCATCTGGCTCGTACTTTCGCATTTTTCGCATACTTCTTGGCCAGATCCTGAATTTTTTC
Organism: Colletes latitarsis; assembly: GCF_051014445.1. Classification (NCBI taxonomy): domain Eukaryota; kingdom Metazoa; phylum Arthropoda; class Insecta; order Hymenoptera; family Colletidae; genus Colletes; species Colletes latitarsis. Next base: position 8,436,260 of record NW_027488368.1, on the reverse strand, counting down.
TGCTTTGGATCCCGTAGCAATGTGGTACCACACAGAAACAGTCAATAGAAGCTGGTTCCGATAAGTATTTTAGAGGATAACGCTGGTTATGTCTGGTATTTGCCCTCATCTGGCTCGTACTTTCGCATTTTTCGCATACTTGTTGGCCAGATCCTGGCCTTTTTCTGGCTTGCACCACGTAGTAAAGTGGTACCACACTGAAATAGTCAATTAAACCGGGGTCTGATTAATATTTTAGAGGATAACGCCGGTTATGTCTGGGTTAGGTCTGGTATTTGCCATCATCTGGCTCGTACCTTCGCATTTTTCGCATACTTGTTGGCCACATCCTGGCCTTTTTCTGGTTTGGATCACGTAGTAGTGCGGAGCCACACCGAAACAGTCAATTAAACCTGGTTGCGATAACTATTTTTGAGTATAACGCCGGTTATGTCTGGGTTAGGTCTGGTATTTGCGCTCATCTAGCTCGTACTTTCGCGTTTTTCGCATAGTTGCTGGCCAGATCCTGAGTATTTTCTGGTTTGGATCCCGTAGTAATGTGGTACCACACTGAAACTGTCAATAAAAGCTGGTTCCGATTAGTATTTTAGAGGATAACGCTGGTTATGTCAGTGTCAGTTCTGGTATTTGCAATCATCTGGCTCATAGTTTCGCGTTTTTCGCACACTTGTTGGCCAGATCCTGGCCCTTTTCTGGTTTGGATCACCTAGTAATGTGGTACCACACTGAAACAGACAATAGAAGCTGGTTCCGATAAGTATTTTAGAGGATAACGCTGGTTATGTCTGGGTTAGTTCTGGTTTTTGCCATCATCTGGCACATACATACGAGTTTTTCGCATACTTGTTGGCCTGATCCTGGGCTTTTTCTGGCTTGGATCACGTAGTAATGTGGGACCACACTGAAACAGTCAACTAAACCTGGTTGCGATTAATATTTTAGAGGATAACGCCGGTTCTGTCTCGGTTAGGTCTGGGATTTGCCCTTATCTGGCACGTACTTTCGCGTTTTTCGCATACTTGTTGGCCAGACCCTGGCCTTTTTCTGGCTTGGACCACGTAGTAAAGTGGTACCACACTGAAACAGTCAATTAAACCTGGGTCCGATTAATATTTTAGAGGATAACGCCGGTTATGTCTGGGTTAGGTCTGGTATTTGCCCTCATCTGGCTCGTACCTTCGCATTTTTCGCATACTTGTTGGCCAGATCCTGGCCTTTTTCTGGCTTGCACCACGTAGTAAAGTGGTACCACACTGAAATAGTCAATTAAACCTGGGTCTGATTAATATTTTAGAGGATAACGCCGGTTATGTCTGGGTTAGGTCTGGTATTTGCAATCATCTGGCTCATAGTTTCGCGTTTTTCGCACACTTGTTGGCCAGATCCTGGCCCTTTTCTGGTTTGGATCACCTAGTAATGTGGTACCACACTGAAACAGACAATAGAAGCTGGTTCCGATAAGTATTTTAGAGGATAACGCTGGTTATGTCTGGGTTAGTTCTGGTATTTGCAATCATCTGGCACATACTTTCGCGTTTTTCGCATACTTGTTGGCCAGATCCTGGGCTTTTTCCGGCTTGGACCACGTAGTAATGTGGTACCACAATGAAACAGACAATTAAGCCTGGTTGCGATTAATATTTTAGAGGATAACGCCGGTTATGTCTCGGGTACGTCTGGGATTTGTCCACATCTGGCTCGTACTTTCGCATTTTTCGCATACTTGTAAGCCAGATCCTGGCCTTCTTCTGGCTTGGACCACGTAGTAAAGTTGTACCACACTGAAACAGTCAATTAATTCTAGTTCCGATTAATATTTTAGAGGATAACGCCGGATATATCTCGGCTATTTCTGGGATTTGCCCTCATCTGGCTCGTACTTTCGCATTTTTCGCATACTTGTTGACCAGATCCTGGCCTTTTTCTAGCTTGGACCACGTAGTAATGTGGTACCACACCGAAACAGTCAATTAAACCTTGTTGCGAATAATATTTTAGAGGCTAACGCTGGTTATGTCTGGGATAGTTTTGGTATTTGCAATCATCTGGCACATACTTTCGCGTTTTTCGCATACTTGTTGGCCAGATCCTGGCCTTTTTCTGGTTTGGATCACGTAGTAACGCGGTACCGCACCGAAACAGTCAATTAAACCGGGTTGCCATTACTATTTTGGAGGATAACGCCGGCTATGTCTGGGTTAGGTCTGGGATTTGCCCTCATCTGGCTCATACTCTCACGTTTTTCGCATAGTTGTTGGCCAGATCCTGGGTTTTTTCTGGTTTGGATCCCGTAGTAATGTGGTACCACACTGAAACAGTCAATTAAACCAGGTTCCGATTAATATTTTAGAGGATAACGCCGGTTATGTCTGGGTTAGGTCTGGTATTTGCCCTCATCTGGCTCGTACCTTCGCATTTTTCGCATACTTGTTGGCCAGATCCTGGCCTTTTTCTGGTTTGGATCACGTAGTAACGCGGTGCCACACCGAAACAGTCAATTAAACCTGGTTGCGATAACTATTTTAGAGGATAACGCTGGTTATGTCTGGGTTAGGTCTGGTATTTGCCCTCATCTGGCTTGTACTTTCGCATTTTTCGCATACTTGTTGGCCAGATCCTGGCCTCCTTCTGGCTTGGACCAAGTAGTAAAGTGGTACCACACTGAAACAGTCAATTAAACCAGGGTCCGATTAATATTTTAGTGGATAACGCCGGTTCTGTCTCGGTTAGGTCTAGGATTTGCCCTCATCTGGCTCGTACTTTCGCTTATTACGCATACTTTTTGGCCAGATCATGGCCTTTTTCTGGCTTGGACCACGTAGTAATGTGGTACCAAACCGAAACAGTCAATTAAATCAGGTTGCGAATAATATTTTAGAGGATAACGCTGGTTATGTCTGGGATAGTTCTGGTGTTTGCAATCATCTGGCTCATACTTTCTCGTTTTTCTGATACTTGTTGGGCAGATCCTGGGTTTTTTCTGGTTAGGATCACGTAGTAATGTTGTTCCACACCGAAACAGGCAAGTAAACCTGGTTGCGATTAACATTTTAGAGGATAACGCCGGTAATGTCTCGGTTAGGTCTGGTATTTGCCATCATCTGGCACGTACTTTCGCATTTTTCGCATACTTCTTGGCCAGATCCTGAGTTTTTTCTGCTTTGGATCCCGTAGCAATGTGGTACCACACAGAAACAGTCAATAGAAGCTGGTTCCGATAAGTATTTTAGAGGATAACGCTGGTTATGTCTGGGTTAGGTCTGGTATTTGCCCTCATCTGGCTCGTACTTTCGCATTTTTCGCATACTTGTTGGCCAGATCCTGGCCTTTTTCTGGCTTGCACCACGTAGTAAAGTGGTACCACACTGAAATAGTCAATTAAACCTGGGTCTGATTAATATTTTAGAGGATAACGCCGGTTATGTCTGGGTTAGGTCTGGTATTTGCCATCATCTGGCTCGTACCTTCGCATTTTTCGCATACTTGTTGGCCAGATCCTGGCCTTTTTCTGGTTTGGATCACGTAGTAGCGCGGAGCCACACCGAAACAGTAAATTAAACTGGATGCGATTAATATTTTAGAGGATAACGCCGGTTATGTCTCGGGTAGGTCTGGGATTTGTCCTCATCTGGCTCGTACTTTCGCGTTTTCCGCATACTTGTTTGCCGGATCCTGGCCTTTTTCCGGATTGGATCACGTAGTAACGTGGTACCACACTGAAGCAGTCAATTAAACCTGTTTGCGATAAATATTTTAGAGGATAACGCCGGTTACGTCTCGGTTAGTTCTAGGATTTCCCGTCATCTGTCTCGTACTTTTGCGTTTTTCGCATAGTTGTTGGCCAGATCCTGAGTATTTTCTGGTTTGGATCCCGTAGTAATGTGGTACCACACTGAAACTGTCAATAAAAGCTGGTTCCGATTAGTATTTTAGAGGATAACGCTGGTTATGTCTGTGTCAGTTCTGGTATTTGCAATCATCTGGCTCATAGTTTCGCGTTTTTCGCACACTTGTTGGCCAGATCCTGGCCCTTTTCTGGTTTGGATCACCTAGTAATGTGGTACCACACTGAAACAGACAATAGAAGCTGGTTCCGATAAGTATTTTAGAGGATAACGCTGGTTATGTCTGGGTTAGTTCTGGTTTTTGCCATCATCTGGCACATACATACGAGTTTTTCGCATACTTGTTGGCCTGATCCTGGGCTTTTTCTGGCTTGGATCACGTAGTAATGTGGGACCACACTGAAACAGTCCACTAAACCTGGTTGCGATTAATATTTTAGAGGATAACGCCGGTTCTGTCTCGGTTAGGTCTGGGATTTGCCCTTATCTGGCACGTACTTTCGCGTTTTTCGCATACTTGTTGGCCAGACCCTGGCCCTTTTCTGGTTTGGATCACCTAGTAATGTGGTACCACACTGAAACAGACAATAGAAGCAGGTTCCGATAAGTATTTTAGAGGATAACGCTGGTTATGTCTGGGTTAGTTCTGGTTTTTGCCATCATCTGGCACATACATACGAGTTTTTCGCATACTTGTTGGCCTGATCCTGGGCTTTTTCTGGCTTGGACCACGTAGTAAAGTGGTACCACACTGAAACAGTCAGTTAAACCTGGGTCCGATTAATATTTTAGAGGATAACGCCGGTTTTGTCTGGGTTAGGTCTGGTATTTGCCCTCATCTGGCTCGTACCTTCGCATTTTTCGCACACTTGTTGGCCAGATCCTGGCCTTTCTCTGGCTTGCACCACGTAGTAAAGTGGTACCACACTGAAACAGTCAATTAAACCTGGGTCCGATTAATATTTTAGAGGATAACGCCGGTTATGTCTGGGTTAGGTCTGGTATTTGCAATCATCTGGCTCATAGTTTCGCGTTTTTCGCACACTTGCTGGCCAGATCCTGGCCCTTTTCTGGTTTGGATCACCTAGTAATGTGGTACCACACTGAAACAGACAATAGAAGCAGGTTCCGATAAGTATTTTAGAGGATAACGCTGGTTATGTCTGGGTTAGTTCTGGTTTTTGCCATCATCTGGCACATACATACGAGTTTTTCGCATACTTGTTGGCCTGATCCTGGGCTTTTTCTGGTTTGGATCACGTAGTAATGTGGTACCACACTGAAACAGTCAATTAAACCAGGTTCCGATTAATATTTTAGAGGATAACGCCGGTTATGTCTGGGGTAGGTCTGGGATTTGTCCACATCTGGCTCGTACTTTCGCATTTTTCGCATACTTGTAAGCCAGATCCTGGCCTTCTTCTGGCTTCGACCACGCAGTAAAGTGGTACCACACTGAAACAGTCAATTAATTCTAGTTCCGATTAATATTTTAGAGGATAACGCTGGTTATGTCTGGGATAGTTTTGGTATTTGCAATCATCTGGCACATACTTTCGCGTTTTTCGCATACTTGTTGGCCAGATCCTGGGCTTTTTCCGGCTTGGACCACGTAGTAATGTGGTACCACAATGAAACAGACAATTAAGCCTGGTTGCGATTAATATTTTAAAGGATAACGCCGGTTATGTCTCGGGTACGTCTGGGATTTGTCCACATCTGGCTCGTACTTTCGCATTTTTCGCATACTTGTAAGCCAGATCCTGGCCTTCTTCTGGCTTGGACCACGTAGTAAAGTTGTACCACTCTGAAACAGTCAACTAATTCTAGTTCCGATTAATATTTTAGAGGATAACGCCGGATATATCTCGGCTATTTCTGGGATTTGCCCTCATCTGGCTCGTACTTTCGCATTTTTCGCATACTTGTTGACCAGATCCTGGCCTTTTTCTAGCTTGGACCACGTAGTAATGTGGTACCACACCGAAACAGTCAATTAAACCTTGTTGCGAATAATATTTTAGAGGCTAACGCTGGTTATGTCTGGGATAGTTTTGGTATTTGCAATCATCTGGCACATACTTTCGCGTTTTTCGCATACTTGTTGGCCAGATCCTGGCCTTTTTCTGGTTTGGATCACGTAGTAACGCGGTACCGCACCGAAACAGTCAATTAAACCGGGTTGTGATTACTATTTTGGAGGATAACGCCGGCTATGTCTGGGTTAGGTCTGGGATTTGCCCTCATCTGGCTCATACTCTCACGTTTTTCGCATAGTTGTTGGCCAGATCCTGGGTTTTTTCTGGTTTGGATCCCGTAGTAATGTGGTACCACACTGAAACAGTCAATTAAACCAGGTTCCGATTAATATTTTAGAGGATAACGCCGGTTATGTCTGGGTTAGGTCTGGTATTTGCCCTCATCTGGCTCGTACCTTCGCATTTTTCCCATAGTTGTTGGCCAGATCCTGGCCTTTTTCTGGTTTGGATCACGTAGTAACGCGGTGCCACACCGAAACAGTCAATTAAACCTGGTTGCGATAACTATTTTAGAGGATAACGCTGGTTATGTCTGGGTTAGGTCTGGTATTTGCCCTCATCTGGCTCGTACTTTCGCATTTTACGCATACTTTTTGGCCAGATCATGGCCTTTTTCTGGCTTGGACCACGTAGTAATGTGGTACCAAACCGAAACAGTCAATTAAATCAGGTTGCGAATAATATTTTAGAGGATAACGCTGGTTATGTCTGGGATAGTTCTGGTGTTTGCAATCATCTGGCTCATACTTTCTCGTTTTTCTGATACTTGTTGGGCAGATCCTGGGTTTTTTCTGGTTTGGATCACGTAGTAATGTGGTTCCACACCGAAACAGGCAAGTAAACCTGGTTGCGATTAACATTTTAGAGGATAACGCCGGTAATGTCTCGGTTAGGTCTGGTATTTGCCATCATCTGGCTCGTACTTTCGCATTTTTCGCATACTTCTTGGCCAGATCCTGAGTTTTTTCTGCTTTGGATCCCTTAGCAATGTGGTACCACACAGAAACAGTCAATAGAAGCTGGTTCCGATAAGTATTTTAGAGGATAACGCTGGTTATGTCTGGGTTAGGCCTGGTATTTGCCCTCATCTGGCTCGTACTTTCGCATTTTTCGCATACTTGTTGGCCAGATCCTGGCCTTTTTCTGGCTTGCACCACGTAGTAAAGTGGTACCACACTGAAATAGTCAATTAAACCTGGGTCTGATTAATATTTTAGAGGATAACGCCGGTTATGTCTGGGTTAGGTCTGGTATTTGCCATCATCTGGCTCGTACCTTCGCATTTTTCGCATACTTGTTGGCCACATCCTGGCCTTTTTCTGGTTTGGACCACGTAGTAGCGCGGAGCCACACCGAAACAGTCAATTAAACCTGGTTGCGATAACTATTTTTGAGTATATCGCCGGTTATGTCTGGGTTAGGTCTGGTATTTGCGCTCATCTAGCTCGTACTTTCGCGTTTTTCGCATAGTTGCTGGCCAGATCCTGAGATTTTTCTGGTTTGGATCCCGTAGTAATGTGGTTCCACACTGAAACGGTCAACTAAACCTGGCTGCGATTAATATTTTAAAGGATAACGTCGGTTATGTCTGGGTTAGGTCTGGTATTTGCCATCATCTGGCTCGTACCTTCGCATTTTTCGCATACTTGTTGGCCAGATCCTGGCCTTTTTCTGGTTTGGATCACGTAGTAGCGCGGAGCCACACCGAAACAGTAAATTAAACTGGATGCGATTAATATTTTAGAGGATAACGCCGGTTATGTCTCGGGTAGGTCTGGGATTTGTCCTCATCTGGCTCGTACTTTCGCGTTTTCCGCATACTTGTTTGCCGGATCCTGGCCTTTTTCCGGTTTGGATCACGTAGTAACGTGGTACCACACTGAAGCAGTCAATTAAACCTGTTTGCGATAAATATTTTAGAGGATAACGCCGGTTATGTCTCGGTTAGTTCTAGGATTTCCCGTCATCTGTCTCGTACTTTTGCGTTTTTCGCATAGTTGTTGGCCAGATCCTGAGTATTTTCTGGTTTGGATCCCGTAGTAATGTGGTACCACACTGAAACTGTCAATAAAAGCTGGTTCCGATTAGTATTTTAGAGGATAACGCTGGTTATGTCTGTGTCAGTTCTGGTATTTGCAATCATCTGGCTCATAGTTTCGCGTTTTTCGCACACTTGTTGGCCAGATCCTGGCCCTTTTCTGGTTTGGATCACCTAGTAATGTGGTACCACACTGAAACAGACAATAGAAGCTGGTTCCGATAAGTATTTTAGAGGATAACGCTGGTTATGTCTGGGTTAGTTCTGGTTTTTGCCATCATCTGGCACATACATACGAGTTTTTCGCATACTTGTTGGCCTGATCCTGGGCTTTTTCTGGCTTGGATCACGTAGTAATGTGGGACCACACTGAAACAGTCCACTAAACCTGGTTGCGATTAATATTTTAGAGGATAACGCCGGTTCTGTCTCGGTTAGGTCTGGGATTTGCCCTTATCTGGCACGTACTTTCGCGTTTTTCGCATACTTGTTGGCCAGACCCTGGCCCTTTTCTGGTTTGGATCACCTAGTAATGTGGTACCACACTGAAACAGACAATAGAAGCAGGTTCCGATAAGTATTTTAGAGGATAACGCTGGTTATGTCTGGGTTAGTTCTGGTTTTTGCCATCATCTGGCACATACATACGAGTTTTTCGCATACTTGTTGGCCTGATCCTGGGCTTTTTCTGGCTTGGACCACGTAGTAAAGTGGTACCACACTGAAACAGTCAGTTAAACCTGGGTCCGATTAATATTTTAGAGGATAACGCCGGTTATGTCTGGGTTAGGTCTGGTATTTGCCCTCATCTGGCTCGTACCTTCGCATTTTTCGCATACTTGTTGGCCAGATCCTGGCCTTTTTCTGGCTTGCACCACGTAGTAAAGTGGTACCACACTGAAACAGTCAATTAAACCTGGGTCCGATTAATATTTTAGAGGATAACGCCGGTTATGTCTGGGTTAGGTCTGGTATTTGCAATCATCTGGCTCATAGTTTCGCGTTTTTCGCACACTTGTTGGCCAGATCCTGGCCCTTTTCTGGTTTGGATCACCTAGTAATGTGGTACCACACTGAAACAGACAATAGAAGCAGGTTCCGATAAGTATTTTAGAGGATAACGCTGGTTATGTCTGGGTTAGTTCTGGTTTTTGCCATCATCTGGCACATACATACGAGTTTTTCGCATACTTGTTGGCCTGATCCTGGGCTTTTTCTGGTTTGGATCACGTAGTAATGTGGTACCACACTGAAACAGTCAGTTAAACCAGGTTCCGATTAATATTTTAGAGGATAACGCCGGTTATGTCTGGGGTAGGTCTGGGATTTGTCCACATCTGGCTCGTACTTTCGCATTTTTCGCATACTTGTAAGCCAGATCCTGGCCTTCTTCTGGCTTCGACCACGCAGTAAAGTGGTACCACACTGAAACAGTCAATTAATTCTAGTTCCGATTAATATTTTAGAGGATAACGCCGGTTATGTCTGGGTTAGGTCTGGTATTTGCCCTCATCTGGCTCGTACCTTCGCGTTTTTCGCATACTTGTTGGCCAGATCCTTGGCTTTTTCTGGTTTGGATCACGTAGTAATGTGGTACCACAATGAAACAGACAATTAAACCTGGTTGCGATTAATATTTTAGAGGATAGCGCCGGTTATGTCTCGGTTAGGTCTGGTATTTGCCCTCATCTGGCTCGTACTTTCGCATTTTTCGCATACTTGTTGGCCAGATCCTGTCCTTTTTCTGGTTTGGATCACGTAGTAACGCGGTACCACACCGAAACAGTCAATTAAACCTGGTTGCGATTACTATTTTGGAGGATAACGCCGGTTATGTCTGGGTTAGGTCTGGGATTTGCCCTCATCTGGCTCGTACTTTCGCGTTTTTCGCATAGTTGTTGGCCAGATCCTGTGTTTTTTCTGGTTTGGATCCCGTAGTAATGTGGTACCACTCTGAAACAGTCAATAGAAGCTGGTTCCGATAAGTATTTTAGAGGATAACGCTGGTTATGTCTGGGTTAGTTCTGGTATTTGCTATCATCAGGCACATACTTTCGCGTTTTTCGCATACTTGTTGGCCAGATCCTGGCCCTTTTCTGGTTTGGATCACCTAGTAATGTGGTACCACACTGAAACAGACAATAGAAGCAGGTTCCGATAAGTATTTTAGAGGATAACGCTGGTTATGTCTGGGTTAGTTCTGGTTTTTGCCATCATCTGGCACATACATACGAGTTTTTCGCATACTTGTTGGCCTGATCCTGGGCTTTTTCTGGTTTGGATCACGTAGTAATGTGGTACCACACTGAAACAGTCAATTAAACCAGGTTCCGATTAATAGTTTAGAGGATAACGCCGGTTATGTCTGGGGTAGGTCTGGGATTTGTCCACATCTGGCTCGTACTTTCGCATTTTTCGCATACTTGTAAGCCAGATCCTGGCCTTCTTCTGGCTTCGACCACGCAGTAAAGTGGTACCACACTGAAACAGTCAATTAATTCTAGTTCCGATTAATATTTTAGAGGATAACGCTGGTTATGTCTGGGATAGTTTTGGTATTTGCAATCATCTGGCACATACTTTCGCGTTTTTCGCATACTTGTTGGCCAGATCCTGGGCTTTTTCCGGCTTGGACCACGTAGTAATGTGGTACCACAATGAAACAGACAATTAAGCCTGGTTGCGATTAATATTTTAAAGGATAACGCCGGTTATGTCTCGGGTACGTCTGGGATTTGTCCACATCTGGCTCGTACTTTCGCATTTTTCGCATACTTGTAAGCCAGATCCTGGCCTTCTTCTGGCTTGGACCACGTAGTAACGCGGTACCGCACCGAAACAGTCAATTAAACCGGGTTGTGATTACTATTTTGGAGGATAACGCCGGCTATGTCTGGGTTAGGTCTGGGATTTGCCCTCATCTGGCTCATACTCTCACGTTTTTCGCATAGTTGTTGGCCAGATCCTGGGTTTTTTCTGGTTTGGATCCCGTAGTAATGTGGTACCACACTGAAACAGTCAATTAAACCAGGTTCCGATTAATATTTTAGAGGATAACGCCGGTTATGTCTGGGTTAGGTCTGGTATTTGCCCTCATCTGGCTCGTACCTTCGCATTTTTCGCATACTTGTTGGCCAGATCCTGGCCTTTTTCTGGTTTGGATCACGTAGTAATGTGGTACCACACCGAAACAGTCAATTAAACCTTGTTGCGAATAATATTTTAGAGGCTAACGCTGGTTATGTCTGGGATAGTTTTGGTATTTGCAATCATCTGGCACATACTTTCGCGTTTTTCGCATACTTGTTGGCCAGATCCTGGCCTTTTTCTGGTTTGGATCACGTAGTAACGCGGTACCGCACCGAAACAGTCAATTAAACCGGGTTGTGATTACTATTTTGGAGGATAACGCCGGCTATGTCTGGGTTAGGTCTGGGATTTGCCCTCATCTGGCTCATACTCTCACGTTTTTCGCATAGTTGTTGGCCAGATCCTGGGTTTTTTCTGGTTTGGATCCCGTAGTAATGTGGTACCACACTGAAACAGTCAATTAAACCAGGTTCCGATTAATATTTTAGAGGATAACGCCGGTTATGTCTGGGTTAGGTCTGGTATTTGCCCTCATCTGGCTCGTACCTTCGCATTTTTCGCATACTTGTTGGCCAGATCCTGGCCTTTTTCTGGTTTGGATCACGTAGTAACGCGGTGCCACACCGAAACAGTCAATTAAACCTGGTTGCGATAACTATTTTAGAGGATAACGCTGGTTATGTCTGGGTTAGGTCTGGTATTTGCCCTCATCTGGCTTGTACTTTCGCATTTTTCGCATACTTGTTGGCCAGATCCTGGCCTCCTTCTGGCTTGGACCAAGTAGTAAAGTGGTACCACACTGAAACAGTCAATTAAACCAGGGTCCGATTGATATTTTAGTGGATAACGCCGGTTCTGTCTCGGTTAGGTCTAGGATTTGCCCTCATCTGGCTCGTACTTTCGCATTTTACGCATACTTTTTGGCCACATCATGGCCTTTTTCTGGCTTGGACCACGTAGTAATGTGGTACCAAACCGAAACAGTCAATTAAATCAGGTTGCGAATAATATTTTAGAGGATAACGCTGGTTATGTCTGGGATAGTTCTGGTGTTTGCAATCATCTGGCTCATACTTTCTCGTTTTTCTGATACTTGTTGGGCAGATCCTGGGTTTTTTCTGGTTTGGATCACGTAGTAATGTGGTTCCACACCGAAACAGGCAAGTAAACCTGGTTGCGATTAACATTTTAGAGGATAACGCCGGTAATGTCTCGGTTAGGTCTGGTATTTGCCATCATCTGGCTCGTACTTTCGCATTTTTCGCATACTTCTTGGCCAGATCCTGAGTTTTTTCTGCTTTGGATCCCTTAGCAATGTGGTACCACACAGAAACAGTCAATAGAAGCTGGTTCCGATAAGTATTTTAGAGGATAACGCTGGTTATGTCTGGGTTAGGCCTGGTATTTGCCCTCATCTGGCTCGTACTTTCGCATTTTTCGCATACTTGTTGGCCAGATCCAGACTTTTTCTGGCTTGCACCACGTAGTAAAGTGGTACCACACTGAAATAGTCAATTAAACCTGGGTCTGATTAATATTTTAGAGGATAACGCCGGTTATGTCTGGGTTAGGTCTGGTATTTGCCATCATCTGGCTCGTACCTTCGCATTTTTCGCATACTTGTTGGCCACATCCTGGCCTTTTTCTGGTTTGGACCACGTAGTAGCGCGGAGCCACACCGAAACAGTCAATTAAACCTGGTTGCGATAACTATTTTTGAGTATAACGCCGGTTATGTCTGGGTTAGGTCTGGTATTTGCGCTCATCTAGCTCGTACTTTCGCGTTTTTCGCATAGTTGCTGGCCAGATCCTGAGATTTTTCTGGTTTGGATCCCGTAGTAATGTGGTTCCACACTGAAACGTTCAACTAAACCTGGGTCTGATTAATATTTTAGAGGATAACGCCGGTTATGTCTGAGTTAGGTCTGGTATTTGCCATCATCTGGCTCGTACCTTCGCATTTTTCGCATACTTGTTGGCCACATCCTGGCCTTTTTCTGGTTTGGACCACGTAGTAGCGCGGAGCCACACCGAAACAGTAAATTAAACTGGATGCGATTAATATTTTAGAGGATAACGCCGGTTATGTCTCGGGTAGGTCTGGGATTTGTCCTCATCTGGCTCGTACTTTCGCGTTTTCCGCATACTTGTTTGCCGGATCCTGGCCTTTTTCCGGTTTGGATCACGTAGTAACGTGGTACCACACTGAAGCAGTCAATTAAACCTGTTTGCGATAAATATTTTAGAGGATAACGCCGGTTATGTCTCGGTTAGTTCTAGGATTTCCCGTCATCTGTCTCGTACTTTAACGTTTTTCGCATACTTGTTGGCCTGATCCTGGGCTTTTTCTGGCTTGGATCACGTAGTAATGTGGGACCACACTGAAACAGTCAACTAAACCTGGTTGCGATAAATATTTTAGAGGATAACGCCGGTTATGTCTCGGTTAGTTCTAGGATTTCCCGTCATCTGTCTCGTACTTTTGCGTTTTTCGCATAGTTGTTGGCCAGATCCTGAGTATTTTCTGGTTTGGATCCCGTAATAATGTGGTACCACACTGAAACTGTCAATAAAAGCTGGTTCCGATTAGTATTTTAAAGGATAACGCTGGTTATGTCTGTGTCAGTTCTGGTATTTGCAATCATCTGGCTCATAGTTTCGCGTTTTTCGCACACTTGTTGGCCAGATCCTGGCCCTTTTCTGGTTTGGATCACCTAGTAATGTGGTACCACACTGAAACAGACAATAGAAGCTGGTTCCGCTAAGTATTTTAGAGGATAACGCTGGTTATGTCTGGGTTAGTTCTGGTTTTTGCCATCATCTGGCACATACTTACGAGTTTTTCGCATACTTGTTGGCCTGATCCTGGGCTTTTTCTGGCTTGGATCACGTAGTAATGTGGGACCACACTGAAACAGTCAACTAAACCTGGTTGCGATTAATATTTTAGAGGATAACGCCGGTTCTGTCTCGGTTAGGTCTGGGATTTGCCCTTATCTGGCACGTACTTTCGCGTTTTTCGCATACTTGTTGGCCAGACCCTGGCCTTTTTCTGGCGTGGACCACGTAGTAAAGTGGTACCACACTGAAACAGTCAATTAAACCTGGGTCCGATTAATATTTTAGAGGATAACGCCGGTTATGTCTGGGTTAAGTCTGGTATTTGCCCTCATCTGGCTCGTGCCTTCGCATTTTTCGCATACTTGTTGGCCAGATCCTGGCCTTTTTCTGGCTTGCACCACGTAGTAAAGTGGTACCTCACTGAAATAGTCAATTAAACCTGGGTCTGATTAATATTTTAGAGGATAACGCCGGTTATGTCTGGGTTAGGTCTGGTATTTGCAATCATCTGGCTCATAGTTTCGCGTTTTTCGCACACTTGTTGGCCAGATCCTGGCCCTTTTCTGGTTTGGATCACCTAGTAATGTGGTACCACACTGAAACAGACAATAGAAGCAGGTTCCGATAAGTATTTTAGAGGATAACGCTGGTTATGTCTGGGTTAGTTCTGGTTTTTGCCATCATCTGGCACATACATACGAGTTTTTCGCATACTTGTTGGCCTGATCCTGGGCTTTTTCTGGTTTGGATCACGTAGTAATGTGGTACCACACTGAAACAGTCAATTAAACCAGGTTCCGATTAATATTTTAGAGGATAACGCCGGTTATGTCAGGGGTAGGTCTGGGATTTGTCCACATCTGGCTCGTACTTTCGCATTTTTCGCATACTTGTAAGCCAGATCCTGGCCTTCTTCTGGCTTCGACCACGCAGTAAAGTGGTACCACACTGAAACAGTCAATTAATTCTAGTTCCGATTAATATTTTAGAGGATAACGCTGGTTATGTCTGGGATAGTTTTGGTATTTGCAATCATCTGGCACATACTTTCGCGTTTTTCGCATACTTGTTGGCCAGATCCTGGGCTTTCTCCGGCTTGGACCACGTAGTAATGTGGTACCACAATGAAACAGACAATTAAGCCTGGTTGCGATTAATATTTTAGAGGATAACGCCGGTTATGTCTCGGGTACGTCTGGGATTTGTCCACATCTGGCTCGTACTTTCGCATTTTTCGCATACTTGTAAGCCAGATCCTGGCCTTCTTCTGGCTTGGACCACGTAGTAAAGTTGTACCACACTGAAACAGTCAATTAATTCTAGTTCCGATTAATATTTTAGAGGATAACGCCGGATATATCTCGGCTATTTCTGGGATTTGCCCTCATCTGGCTCGTACTTTCGCATTTTTCGCATACTTGTTGACCAGATCCTGGCCTTTTTCTAGCTTGGACCACGTAGTAATGTGGTACCACACCGAAACAGTCAATTAAACCTTGTTGCGAATAATATTTTAGAGGCTAACGCTGGTTATGTCTGGGATAGTTTTGGTATTTGCAATCATCTGGCACATACTTTCGCGTTTTTCGCATACTTGTTGGCCAGATCCTGGCCTTTTTCTGGTTTGGATCACGTAGTAACGCGGTACCGCACCGAAACAGTCAATTAAACCGGGTTGTGATTACTATTTTGGAGGATAACGCCGGCTATGTCTGGGTTAGGTCTGGGATTTGCCCTCATCTGGCTCATACTCTCACGTTTTTCGCATAGTTGTTGGCCAGATCCTGGGTTTTTTCTGGTTTGGATCCCGTAGTAATGTGGTACCACACTGAAACAGTCAATTAAACCAGGTTCCGATTAATATTTTAGAGGATAACGCCGGTTATGTCTGGGTTAGGTCTGGTATTTGCCCTCATCTGGCTCGTACCTTCGCATTTTTCGCATACTTGTTGGCCAGATCCTGGCCTTTTTCTGGTTTGGATCACGTAGTAACGCGGTGCCACACCGAAACAGTCAATTAAACCTGGTTGCGATAACTATTTTAGAGGATAACGCTGGTTATGTCTGGGTTAGGTCTGGTATTTGCCCTCATCTGGCTTGTACTTTCGCATTTTTCGCATACTTGTTGGCCAGATCCTGGCCTCCTTCTGGCTTGGACCAAGTAGTAAAGTGGTACCACACTGAAACAGTCAATTAAACCAAGGTCCGATTGATATTTTAGTGGATAACGCCGGTTCTGTCTCGGTTAGGTCTAGGATTTGCCCTCATCTGGCTCGTACTTTCGCATTTTACGCATACTTTTTGGCCAGATCATGGCCTTTTTCTGGCTTGGACCACGTAGTAATGTGGTACCAAACCGAAACAGTCAATTAAATCAGGTTGCGAATAATATTTTAGAGGATAACGCTGGTTATGTCTGGGATAGTTCTGGTGTTTGCAATCATCTGGCTCATACTTTCTCGTTTTTCTGATACTTGTTGGGCAGATCCTGGGTTTTTTCTGGTTTGGATCACGTAGTAATGTGGTTCCACACCGAAACAGGCAAGTAAACCTGGTTGCGATTTACATTTTAGAGGATAACGCCGGTAATGTCTCGGTTAGGTCTGGTATTTGCCATCATCTGGCTCGTACTTTCGCATTTTTCGCATACTTGTTGGCCAGATCCTGGCCTTTTTCTGGTTTGGATCACCTAGTAATGTGGTACCACACTGAAACAGACAATAGAAGCAGGTTCCGATAAGTATTTTAGAGGATAACGAATGTTAGGTCTAGGTTAGACCTGGGATTTGCCCTCATGAGGGTCATACTTTCGCAGTTTTAACATACATGATGACCTGATCGAGGGTTTTTTCTGCTTTGGATCACGTAGTAAAGTGGTACCACACTGAAACAGTCCATTAAACCTGGTTTGGATCAATATTTTAGAGAATAATTCATGTTAGGTCTAGGTTAGGTCTGGGATTTGCCCTCATCAGGCTCGTACCTTCGCATTTTTCGCATACTTGTTGGCCACATCCTGGCCTTTTTCTGGTTTGGACCACGTAGTAGCGCGGAGCCACACCGAAACAGTCAATTAAACCTGGTTGCGATAACTATTTTTGAGTATAACGCCGGTTATGTCTGGGTTAGGTCTGGTATTTGCGCTCATCTAGCTCGTACTTTCGCGTTTTTCGCATAGTTGCTGGCCAGATCCTGAGATTTTTCTGGTTTGGATCCCGTAGTAATGTGGTTCCACACTGAAACGGTCAACTAAACCTGGCTGCGATTAATATTTTAAAGGATAACGTCGGTTATGTCTGGGTTAGGTCTGGTATTTGCCATCATCTGGCTCGTACCTTCGCATTTTTCGCATACTTGTTGGTCAGATCCTGGCCTTTTTCTGGTTTGGATCACGTAGTAGCGCGGAGCCACACCGAAACAGTAAATTAAACTGGATGCGATTAATATTTTAGAGGATAACGCCGGTTATGTCTCGGGTAGGTCTGGGATTTGTCCTCATCTGGCTCGTACTTTCGCGTTTTCCGCATACTTGTTTGCCGGATCCTGGCCTTTTTCCGGTTTGGATCACGTAGTAACGTGGTACCACACTGAAGCAGTCAATTAAACCTGTTTGCGATAAATATTTTAGAGGATAACGCCGGTTATGTCTCGGTTAGTTCTAGGATTTCCCGTCATCTGTCTCGTACTTTTGCGTTTTTCGCATAGTTGTTGGCCAGATCCTGAGTATTTTCTGGTTTGGATCCCGTAGTAATGTGGTACCACACTGAAACTGTCAATAAAAGCTGGTTCCGATTAGTATTTTAAAGGATAACGCTGGTTATGTCAGTGTCAGTTCTGGTATTTGCAATCATCTGGCTCATAGTTTCGCGTTTTTCGCACACTTGTTGGCCAGATCCTGGCCCTTTTCTGGTTTGGATCACCTAGTAATGTGGTACCACACTGAAACAGACAATAGAAGCTGGTTCCGATAAGTATTTTAGCGGATAACGCTGGTTATGTCTGGGTTAGTTCTGGTTTTTGCCATCATCTGGCACATACATACGAGTTTTTCGCATACTTGTTGGCCTGATCCTGGGCTTTTTCTGGCTTGGATCACGTAGTAATGTGGGACCACACTGAAACAGTCAACTAAACCTGGTTGCGATTAATATTTTAGAGGATAACGCCGGTTCTGTCTCGGTTAGGTCTGGGATTTGCCCTTATCTGGCACGTACTTTCGCGTTTTTCGCATACTTGTTGGCCAGACCCTGGCCTTTTTCTGGCGTGGACCACGTAGTAAAGTGGTACCACACTGAAACAGTCAATTAAACCAGGTTCCGATTAATATTTTAGAGGATAACGCCGGTTATGTCTGGGGTAGGTCTGGTATTTGCCCTCATCTGGCTCGTACTTTCGCATTTTTCGCATACTTGTTGGCCAGATCCTGGCCTTTTTCTGGTTTGGATCACGTAGTAACGCGGTACCGCACCGAAACAGTCAATTAAACCGGGTTGCGATTACTATTTTGGAGGATAACGCCGGCTATGTCTGGGTTAGGTCTGGGATTTGCCCTCATCTGGCTCATACTCTCACGTTTTTCGCATACTTGTTGGCCAGATCCTGGCCTTTTTCTGGTTTGGATCACGTAGTAGCGCGGAGCCACACCGAAACGGTCAATTAAACCTGGTTGCGATAACTATTTTTGAGTATAACGCCGGTTATGTCTGGGTTAGGTCTGGTATTTGCGCTCATCTAGCTCGTACTTTCGCGTTTTTCGCATAGTTGCTGGCCAGATCCTGAGATTTTTCTGGTTTGGATCACGTAGTAATGTGGTACCACATTGAAACAGTCAATAGAAGCTGGTTCCGCTTAGTAATTTAGAGGATAACGCTGGTTATGCCTGGGTTAGTTCTGGTATTTGCTATCATCTGGCACATACCTTCGAGTTTTTCGCATAGTTGTTGGCCAGATCCTGGGTTTTTTCTGGATTGGATCCCGTAGTAATGTCGTACCACACTGAAACAGTCAATAAAAGCTGGTTCCGATTAGTATTTTAGAGGATAACGCTGGTTATGTCTGTGTCAGTTCTGGTATTTGCAATCATCTGGCTCATACTTTCGCGTTTTTCGCACACTCGTGGCCAGATCCTGGCCCTTTTCTGGTTTGGGTCACGTAGTAATGTGGTACCACACTGAAACAGTCAATAGAAGCTGGTTCCGATAAGTATTTTAGAGGATAACGCTGGTTATGTCTGGGTTAGTTCTGGTATTTGCTATCATCTGGCACATACTTTCGAGTTTTTCGCATACTTGTGGGCCAGATCCTGGGCTTTTCCTGGATTGGATCACGTAGTAATGTGGTACCACACCGAGACAGTCAATTAATTCTAGTTCCGATTAATATTTTAGAGGATAACGCCGGATATATCTCGGTTATTTCTGGGATTTGCCCTCATCTGGCTCGTACTTTCGCATTTTTCGCATACTTGTTGACCAGATCCTGGCCTTTTTCTGGCTTGGACCACGTAGTAATGTGGTACCACACCGAAACAGTCAATTAAACCTTGTTGCGAATAATATTTTAGAGGCTAACGCTGGTTATGTCTGGGATAGTTTTGGTATTTGCAATCATCTGGCACATACCTTCGAGATTTTCGCATAATTGTTGGCCAGATCCTGGGCTTTTTCTGGTTTGGATCACGTAGTAATGTGGTACCACACGGAAACAGTCAATTAAACCTTGTTGCGAATAATATTTTAGAGGATAACGCTGGTTATGTCTGGGATAGTTTTGGTATTTGCAATCATCTGGCACATACTTTCGCGTTTTTCGCATACTTGTTGGCCAGATCCTGGGCTTTTTCCGGCTTGGGCCACGTAGTAATGCGGTACCACAATGAAACAGACAATTAAGCCTGGTTGCGATTAATATTTTAGAGGATAACGCCGGTTATGTCTCGGGTAGGTCTGGGATTTGTCCACATCTGGCTCGTACTTTCGCATTTTTCGCATACTTGTTGACCAGATCCTGGCCTTCTTCTGGCTTCGACCTCGCAGTAAAGTGGTACCACACTGAAACAGTCAATTAATTCTAGTTCCGATTAATATTTTAGAGGATAACGCCGGATATATCTCGGTTAGTTCTGGGATTTGCCCTCATCTGGCTCGTACTTTCGCATTTTTCGCATACTTGTTGACCAGATCCTGGCCTTTTTCTGGCTTGGACCACGTAGTAATGTGGTACCACACCGAAACAGTCAATTAAACCTTGTTGCGAATAATATTTTAGAGGATAACGCTGGTTATGTCTGGGATAGTTCTGGTATTTGCAATCACCTGGCACATACTTTTTTTTTTTTTTTTTTTTTTTTGTCGTGGGGAAAATCTTCGAAAGACTCCCTCCCACCTCCTTGGGGAGAGGTGGGAGGGGTGTGTGGGATTCCCCGCGCCCGTACAACGACAGGCGCGGGACCTACCCACTAAAAACCCCACGGTGACCCTTCGGCACGCTTTGGGAGGATACCGGGAATCGCTCGAAGCATTCTTCCGGTATCCTCCCCGTGCCCGCGCTTTCGCGCCCATCCCCCGGGGGGACAATCGGTCCCCCCAGTAGACACACTGCCTCATAGCGGCGGGACGGGGCCACTCCATCCCGCCGCTATCCGTCCCGGGGCTGCGTTTAGTGGCGGCTGCGAGCCCCAACTCGCAACCGCCCGCGACCCCGTTTCCACCCCTCGGCGGCCGGGCGTTCATGGCCGCACCAGACCGCCGAGGGTGCCTCCCCTTGCGTCGGACCGGTAGGGGGAGGCACTTCTACCCCCAACCGGTCCGACCCGGCGCCGCCTGGCGGGAGGAGGGTCCCCTCAGGACCCCCCTCCCAGCCTAGGTCATCCGCCACGCCGAGGCGGCCGCCCGCGACGCCTCGCGACCGGGCCCTGGCACATACTTACGCGTTTTTCGCATACTTGTGGGCAGATCCTGTGTTTTTTCTGGTATGGATAACGTGGTAATGTGGTACCACACTGAAACAGTCAATAAAAGCTGGTTCCGATTAATATTTTAGAGGATAACGCTGGTTATGTCTGGGATAGTTCTGGTATTTCCAATCATCTGGCACATACTTTCGCGTTTTTCGCATACTTGTTGGCCAGATCCTTGGCTTTTTCTGGTTTGGATCACGTAGTAATGTGGTACCACAATGAAACAGACAATTAAACCTGGTTGCGATTAATATTTTAGAGGATAGCGCCGGTTATGTCTCGGTTAGGTCTGGTATTTGCCCTCATCTGGCTCGTACTTTCGCATTTTTCGCATACTTGTTGGCCAGATCCTGTCCTTTTTCTGGTTTGGATCACGTAGTAACGCGGTACCACACCGAAACAGTCAATTAAACCTGGTTGCGATTACTATTTTGGAGGATAACGCCGGTTATGTCTGGGTTAGGTCTGGGATTTACCCTCATCTGGCTCGTACTTTCGCGTTTTTCGCATAGTTGTTGGCCAGATCCTGTGTTTTTTCTGGTTTGGATCCCGTAGTAATGTGGTACCACTCTGAAACAGTCAATAGAAGCTGGTTCCGATAAGTATTTTAGAGGATAACGCTGGTTATGTCTGGGTTAGTTCTGGTATTTGCTATCATCAGGCACATACTTTCGCGTTTTTCGCATACTTGTTGGCCAGATCCTGGCCCTTTTCTGGTTTGGATCACGTAGTAATGTGGTACCACATTGAAACAGTCAATAGAAGCTGGTTCCGCTTAGTAATTTAGAGGATAACGCTGAATATGCCTGGGTTAGTCCTGGCATTTGCAATCATCTGGCTCATACTTTCGCGTTTTTCGCATACTTGTTGGCCTGATCCTGGGCTTTTCCTGGTTTGGATCAGGTAGTAATGTGGTACCACACTGGAACAGACAAATAAACCTGGATGCGATTAATACTTTAGAGGCTAACGCCGGTTATGTCTCGGGTAGGTCTGGGATTTGTCCACATCTGGCTCGTACTTTCGCATTTTTCGCATTCTTGTTGGCCAGATCCTGGCCTTTTTCTGGTTCGGATCACGTAGCAATGCGGTACCACACCGAAACAGTCAATTAAACCTGGTTGCGATTAATATTTTAGAGGATAACGCCGGTAATGTCTCGGTTAGGTCTGGTTTTTGCCCTCATCTGGCTCGTACTTCCGCGTTTTTCGCATACTTGTTGGCCAGATCCTGAGTTTTTTCTGGTTTGGATCCCGTAGCAATGTGGTACCACACTGAAACAGTCAATAGAAGCTGGTTCCGATATGTATTTTAGAGGATAACGCCGGTTATGTCTCGGTTAGGTCTGGGATTTGCCCTCATCTAGCTCGTACTTTCGCACTTTTCGCAAATATTTGCTGGCCAGATCCTGGGCTTTTTCTGGCTTGGATCACGTAGTAATGTGGTACCACACTGTCAATAAAAGCTGGTTCCGATTAGTATTTTAGAGGATAACGCTGGTTATGTCTGGGTTAGTTCTGTTATTTTCAATCATCTGACTCATACTTACGCGTTTTTCGCATACTTGTTAGGCAGATCCTGTGTTTTTTCTGGTTTGGATAACGTGGTAATGTGGTACCGCACTGAAACAGTCAATAAAAGCTGGTTCCGATTAATATTTTAGAGGATAACGCCGGTTATGTCTGGGTTAGGTCTGGGATTTGCCCCCATCTGGCTCGTACTTTCGCGTTTTTCGCGTAGTTGTTGGCCAGATCCTGGGTTTTTTCTGGTTTGGATCACGTAGTAATGTGGTACCACATTGAAACAGTCAATAGAAGCTGGCTCCACATAGTAATTTAGAGGATAACGCTGGTTATGCCTGGGTTAGTTCTGGTATTTGCAATCATCTGGCTCATACTTTCGCGTTTCTCGCATACTTGTTGGCCAGATCCTGGGCTTTTCCTCGCTTGGACCACGTAGTAATGTGGTACCACACTGAAACAGTCAATTAAACCTGGTTTCGAATAATACTTTAGAGGATAACGCCGGTTATGTCTGGGTTACGTCTGGTATTTGCAACCATCTGGCTCATACTTTCGCGTTTTTCGCATACTTGATGGCCAGATCCTGGGCTTTTCCTGGCTTGGACCACGTAGTAATGTGGTACCACACTGAAACAGTCAATTAAACCTGGTTTCGAATAATACTTTAGAGGATAACGCCGGTTATGTCTGGGTTAGGTCTGGTATTTGCCCTCATCTGGCTCGTACTTTCGCGTTTTTTGCATACTTGTTGGCCAGATCCTGGCCCTCTTCTGGTTTGGATCACGTAGTAATGTGGGGCCACATTGAAATAGTCTATAGAAGCTGGTTCCACTTAGTAATTTAGAGGATAACGCTGGTTATGCCTGGGTTAGTTCTGGTATTTGCAATCATCTGGCTCATACTTTCGCGTTTTTCGCATACTTGTTGGCCAGGTCCTGGGTTTTTTTCTGGTTTGGATCCCGTAGTAATGCGGTACCACACTGAAACAGTCAATTAAAGCTGGTTGCGATTAATATTTTGGAGGATAACGCCGGTTATGTCTCGGTTAGTTCTGGGATTTCCCATCATCTGGCTCGTGCTCTCGCACTTTTCGCATACTTGTTGTTCAGATCCTGGCCTTTTTCTGGCTTGGACCACGTAGTAATGCGGTACCACACCGAAACAGTCAACCAAACCTGGTTGCGTTTAATATTTTAGAGGATAACGCCGGTTATGTCTCGGTTGGGTCTGGGATTTGCAATCATCTGGCTCGTACTTTCGCAATTTTCGCATACTTTTTGGCCAGATCCTGGCCTATTTCTGGCTTGGACCACGTAGTAATGCGGTACCATAACAGAAACAGTCAATTAAACCTGGTTGCGATTAATATTTGAGAGGATAACGCCGGTTATGTCTCGGTTAGGTCTGGGATATGCCCTCATCTGGCGCGTACTTTCGCGTTTTTCGCATACTTGTTGGCCAGATCCTGGCCTTTTTCTGGCTTTGACATGGCAGTAATGTGGAACCACACTGAAACAGTCAATTAAACCTGTTTCCGATTAATATCTTAGAGGATAACGCAGGTTATGTCTCGGTTAGGTCTGGTATTTGCCCTCATCTGGCTCGTACTTTCGCATTTTTCGCATACTTGTTGGCCAGATCCTGGCCTTTTTCTGGTTTGGATCACGTTGACACGCGGCGCCACACCGAAACAGTCAATAAATCCTGGTTGCCATTAATATTTTAGAGGATAACGCCGGCTATGTCTGGGTTAGGTCTGGTAATTGCGCACATCAGGCTCGTACTTTCGCATTTCTCGCATACTTGTTGGCCAGATCCTGGGCTTTTTCTGGTTTGGATCACGTAGTAATGTGGTACCACACTGAAACACACAATTAAACCTGGTTCCGATAAGTATTTTAGAGGATAACGCTGGTTATGTCTGGGTTAGTTCTGGTATTTGCTATCATCAGGCACATACTTTCGCGTTTTTCGCATACTTGTTGGCCAGATCCTGGCCCTTTTCTGGTTTGGATCACGTAGTAATGTGGTACCACATTGAAACAGTCAATAGAAGCTGGTTCCGCTTAGTAATTTAGAGGATAACGCTGATTATGCCTGGGTTAGTTCTGGCATTTGCAATCATCTGGCTCATACTTTCGCGTTTTTCGCATACTTGTTGGCCAGATCCTGGGCTTTTCCTGGTTTGGATCAGGTAGTAATGTGGTACCACACTGGAACAGACAAATAAACCTGGATGCGATTAATACTTTAGAGGCTAACGCCGGTTATGTCTCGGGTAGGTCTGGGATTTGTCCACATCTGGCTCGTACTTTCGCATTTTTCGCATTCTTGTTGGCCAGATCCTGGCCTTTTTCTGGTTCGGATCACGTAGCAATGCGGTACCACACCGATACAGTCAATTAAACCTGGTTGCGATTAATATTTTAGAGGATAACGCCGGTAATGTGTCGGTTAGGTCTGGTTTTTGCCCTCATCTGGCTCGTACTTCCGCGTTTTTCGCATACTTGTTGGCCAGATCCTGAGTTTTTTCTGGTTTGGATCCCGTAGCAATGTGGTACCACACTGAAACAGTCAATAGAAGCTGGTTCCGATATGTATTTTAGAGGATAACGCCGGTTATGTCTCGGTTAGGTCTGGGATTTGCCCTCATCTAACTCGTACTTTCGCACTTTTCGCAAATATTTGCTGGCCAGATCCTGGGCTTTTTCTGGCTTGGATCACGTAGTAACGTGGTACCACACTGTCAATAAAAGCTGGTTCCGATTAGTATTTTAGAGGATAACGCTGGTTATGTCTGGGTTAGTTCTGTTATTTTCAATCATCTGACTCATACTTACGCGTTTTTCGCATACTTGTTGGGCAGATCCTGTGTTTTTTCTGGTTTGGATAACGTGGTAATGTGGTACCACACTGAAACAGTCAATAAAAGCTGGTTCCGATTAATATTTTAGAGGATAACGCCGGTTATGTCGCGGTTAGGTCTGGGATTTGCCCTCATCTGGCTCGTACTTTCGCATTTCTCGCATACTTGTTGGCCAGATCCTGGGCTTTTTCTGGTTTGGATCACGTAGTAATGTGGTACCACACTGAAACACACAATTAAACCTGGTTGCGGTTAATATTTTAGATGATAACGCCGGTTATGTCTCGGTTAGGTCTGGTATTTGCCCTCATCTGGCTCGTACTTTCGCACTTTTCGCAAATATTTGTTGGCCAGATCCTGGCCTTTTTCTGGTTTGGATCACGTAGTAACGCGGTACCACACCGAAACAGTCAATTAAACCTTGTTGCGATTACTATTTTGGAGGATAACGCCGGTTATGTCTGGGTTAGGTCTGGGATTTGCCCTCATCTGGCTCGTACTTTCGCGTTTTTCGCGTAGTTGTTGGCCAGATCCTGGGTTTTTTCTGGTTTGGATCCCGTAGTAATGTGGTACCACACTGAAACAGTCAATAGAAGCTGGTTCCGATAAGTATTTTAGAGGATAACGCTGGTTATGTCTGGGTGAGTTCTGGTATTTGCTATCATCAGGCACATACTTTCGCGTTTTTTGCATACTTGTTGGCCAGATACTGGCGCTTTTCTGGTTTGGATCACGTAGTAATGTGGTACCACATTGAAACAGTCAATAGAAGCTGGTTCCACTTAGTAATTTAGAGGATAACGCTGGTTACGTTTGGGTTAGTTCTGGTATTAGCAATCATCTGGCTCGTACTTTCGCGTTTTTCGCATACTTGTTGGCCAGGTCCTGGGTTTTTTTCTGGTTTGGATCCCGTGGTAATGCGATACCACACCGAAACAGTCAATTAAAGCTGGTTGCGATTAATATTTTGGAGGATAACGCCGGTTATGTCTCGGTTAGTTCTGGGATTTCCCATCATCTGGCTCGTGCTCTCGCACTTTTCGCAAACTTGTTGTTCAGATCCTGGCCTTTTTTCTGGCTTGGACCACGTAGTAATGCGGTACCACACCGAAACAGTCAACCAAACCAGGTTGCGTTTAATATTTTAGAGGATAACGCCGGTTATGTCTCGGTTGGGTCTGGGATTTGCAATCATCTGGCTCGTACTTTCGCAATTTTCGCATACTTTTTGGCCAGATCCTGGCCTATTTCTGGCTTGGACCACGTAGTAATGCGGTGCCATAACAGAAACAGTCAATTAAACCTGGTTGCGATTAATATTTGAGAGGATAACGCCGGTTATGTCTCGGTTAGGTCTGGGATATGCCCTCATCTGGCGCGTACTTTCGCGTTTTTCGCATACCTGTTGGCCAGATCCTGGCCTTTTTCTGGCTTTGACATGGCAGTAATGTGGAACCACACTGAAACAGTCAATTAAACCTGGTTCCGATTAATATTTTAGAGGATAACGCAGGTTATGTCTCGGTTAGGTCTGGTATTTGCCCTCATCTGGCTCGTACTTTCGCATTTTTCGCATACTTGTTGGCCAGATCCTGGCCTTTTTCTGGTTTGGATCATGTTGACACGCGGCGCCACACCGAAACAGTCAATAAATCCTGGTTGCCATTAATATTTTAGAGGATAACGCCGGCTATGTCTGGGTTAGGTCTGGTAATTGCGCACATCTGGCTCGTACTTTTGCGTTTTTCGCATACTTGTTGGCCAGATCCTGGCATTTTTCTGGCTTTGACATGGCAGTAATGTGGTACCACACTGAAACAGTCAATTAAACCTGGTTCCGATTAATATTTTAGAGGATAACGCAAGTTATGTCTCGGTTCGGTCGGGTATTTGCCATCATCTGGCTCGTACTTTTGCGTTTTTCGCATACTTGTTGGCCAGATCCTGGCCTTTTTCTGGCTTGGACCACGTAGTAATGTGGTACCACACCGAAACAGTCAATTAAACCTTGTTGCGAATAATATTTTAGAGGCTAACGCTGGTTATGTCTGGGATAGTTTTGGTATTTGCAATCATCTGGCACATACCTTCGAGTTTTTCGCATAATTGTTGGCCAGATCCTGGGCTTTTTCTGGTTTGGATCACGTAGTAATGTGGTACCACACGGAAACAGTCAATTAAACCTTGTTGCGAATAATATTTTAGAGGATAACGCTGGTTATGTCTGGGATAGTTTTGGTATTTGCAATCATCTGGCACATACTTTCGCGTTTTTCGCATACTTGTTGGCCAGATCCTGGGCTTTTTCCGGCTTGGACCACGTAGTAATGTGGTACCACAATGAAACAGACAATTAAGCCTGGTTGCGATTAATATTTTAGAGGATAACGCCGGTTATGTCTCGGGTAGGTCTGGGATTTGTCCACATCTGGCTCGTACTTTCGCATTTTTCGCATACTTGTAAGCCAGATCCTGGCCTTCTTCTGGCTTCGACCTCGCAGTAAAGTGGTACCACACTGAAACAGTCAATTAATTCTAGTTCCGATTAATATTTTAGAGGATAACGCCGGATATATCTCGGTTAGTTCTGGGATTTGCCCTCATCTGGCTCGTACTTTCGCATTTTTCGCATACTTGTTGACCAGATCCTGGCCTTTTTCTGGCTTGGACCACGTAGTAATGTGGTACCACACCGAAACAGTCAATTAAACCTTGTTGCGAATAATATTTTAGAGGATAACGCTGGTTATGTCTGGGATAGTTCTGGTATTTGCAATCACCTGGCTCATACTTTCGCGTTTTTCGCATACTTGTTGGCCAGATCCTGGCCCTTTTCTGGTTTGGATCACGTAGTAATGTGGTACCACATTGAAACAGTCAATAGAAGCTGGTTCCGCTTAGTAATTTAGAGGATAACGCTGATTATGCCTGGGTTAGTCCTGGCATTTGCAATCATCTGGCTCATACTTTCGCGTTTTTCGCATACTTGTTGGCCTGATCCTGGGCTTTTCCTGGTTTGGATCAGGTAGTAATGTGGTACCACACTGGAACAGACAAATAAACCTGGATGCGATTAATACTTTAGAGGCTAACGCCGGTTATGTCTCGGGTAGGTCTGGGATTTGTCCACATCTGGCTCGTACTTTCGCATTTTTCGCATTCTTGTTGGCCAGATCCTGGCCTTTTTCTGGTTCGGATCACGTAGCAATGCGGTACCACACCGAAACAGTCAATTAAACCTGGTTGCGATTAATATTTTAGAGGATAACGCCGGTAATGTCTCGGTTAGGTCTGGTTTTTGCCCTCATCTGGCTCGTACTTCCGCGTTTTTCGCATACTTGTTGGCCAGATCCTGAGTTTTTTCTGGTTTGGATCCCGTAGCAATGTGGTACCACACTGAAACAGTCAATAGAAGCTGGTTCCGATATGTATTTTAGAGGATAACGCCGGTTATGTCTCGGTTAGGTCTGGGATTTGCCCTCATCTAGCTCGTACTTTCGCACTTTTCGCAAATATTTGCTGGCCAGATCCTGGGCTTTTTCTGGCTTGGATCACGTAGTAATGTGGTACCACACTGTCAATAAAAGCTGGTTCCGATTAGTATTTTAGAGGATAACGCTGGTTATGTCTGGGTTAGTTCTGTTATTTTCAATCATCTGACTCATACTTACGCGTTTTTCGCATACTTGTTGGGCAGATCCTGTGTTTTTTCTGGTTTGGATAACGTGGTAATGTGGTACCACACTGAAACAGTCAATAAAAGCTGGTTCCGATTAATATTTTAGAGGATAACGCCGGTTATGTCTGGGTTAGGTCTGGGATTTGCCCTCATCTGGCTCGTACTTTCGCGTTTTTCGCGTAGTTGTTGGCCAGATCCTGGGTTTTTTCTGGTTTGGATCACGTAGTAATGTGGTACCACATTGAAACAGTCAATAGAAGCTGGTTCCACATAGTAATTTAGAGGATAACGCTGGTTATGCCTGGGTTAGTTCTGGTATTTGCAATCATATGGCTCATACTTTCGCGTTTCTCGCATACTTGTTGGCCAGATCCTGGGCTTTTCCTCGCTTGGACCACGTAGTAATGTGGTACCACACTGAAACAGTCAATTAAACCTGGTTTCGAATAATACTTTAGAGGATAACGCCGGTTATGTCTGGGTTACGTCTGGTATTTGCAACCATCTGGCTCATACTTTCGCGTTTTTCGCATACTTGATGGCCAGATCCTGGGCTTTTCCTGGCTTGGACCACGTAGTAATGTGGTACCACACTGAAACAGTCAATTAAACCTGGTTTCGAATAATACTTTAGAGGATAACGCCGGTTATGTCTGGGTTAGGTCTGGTATTTGCCCTCATCTGGCTCGTACTTTCGCGTTTTTTGCATACTTGTTGGCCAGATCCTGGCCCTCTTCTGGCTTGGATCACGTAGTAATGTGGTACCACATTGAAACAGTCTATAGAAGCTGGTTCCACTTAGTAATTTAGAGGATAACGCTGGTTATGCCTGGGTTAGTTCTGGTATTTGCAATCATCTGGCTCATACTTTCGCGTTTTTCGCATACTTGTTGGCCAGGTCCTGGGTTTTTTTCTGGTTTGGATCCCGTAGTAATGCGGTACCACACTGAAACAGTCAATTAAAGCTGGTTGCGATTAATATTTTGGAGGATAACGCCGGTTATGTCTCGGTTAGTTCTGGGATTTCCCATCATCTGGCTCGTGCTCTCGCACTTTTCGCATACTTGTTGTTCAGATCCTGGCCTTTTTCTGGCTTGGACCACGTAGTAATGCGGTACCACACCGAAACAGTCAACCAAACCTGGTTGCGTTTAATATTTTAGAGGATAACGCCGGTTATGTCTCGGTTGGGTCTGGGATTTGCAATCATCTGGCTCGTACTTTCGCAATTTTCGCATACTTTTTGGCCAGATCCTGGCCTATTTCTGGCTTGGACCACGTAGTAATGCGGTACCATAACAGAAACAGTCAATTAAACCTGGTTGCGATTAATATTTGAGAGGATAACGCCGGTTATGTCTCGGTTAGGTCTGGGATATGCCCTCATCTGGCGCGTACTTTCGCGTTTTTCGCATACTTGTTGGCCAGATCCTGGCCTTTTTCTGGCTTTGACATGGCAGTAATGTGGAACCACACTGAAACAGTCAATTAAACCTGTTTCCGATTAATATCTTAGAGGATAACGCAGGTTATGTCTCGGTTAGGTCTGGTATTTGCCCTCATCTGGCTCGTACTTTCGCATTTTTCGCATACTTGTTGGCCAGATCCTGGCCTTTTTCTGGTTTGGATCACGTTGACACGCGGCGCCACACCGAAACAGTCAATAAATCCTGGTTGCCATTAATATTTTAGAGGATAACGCCGGCTATGTCTGGGTTAGGTCTGGTAATTGCGCACATCTGGCTCGTACTTTCGCATTTTTCGCGTACTTGTTGGCCAGATCCTGGCCTTTTTCTGGTTTGGATCACGTAGTAATACGGTACCACTCCGAAAAAGTACACTTAAATCTGGTTGCGATTAATATTTTAGAGGATAGCGCAGGTTATGTCTCGGTTAGGTCTGGTATATGCCCTCATCTGGCTCGTACTTTCGCATTTCTCGCATACTAGTAGGCCAGATCCTGGGTTTTTTCTGGTTTGGATCACGTAGTAATGTGGTACCACACTGAAACGGTCAATATAGGCTGGTTCCGATTAATAGTTTGGAGGATAACGCTGGTTACGTTTGGGTTAGTTCTGGTATTAGCAATCATCTGGCTCATACTTTCGCATTTTTCGCATACTTGTTGGCCAGATCCTGGCCTTTTTCTGGCTTTGACATGGCAGTAATGTGGTACCACACTGAAACAGTCAATTAAACCTGGCTCCGATTAATATTTTAGAGGATAACGCAGGTTATGTCTCGGTTAGGTCGGGTATTTGCCCTCATCTGGCTCGTACTTTCGCATTTTTCGCATACTTGTTGGCCAGATCCTGGCCCTTCTCTGGTTTGGATCACGTAGTAATACGGTACCACTCCGAAAAAGTACACTTAAATCTGGTTGCGATTAATATTTTAGAGGATAGCGCAGGTTATGTCTCGGTTAGGTCTGGTATATGCCCTCATCTGGCTCGTGCTTTCGCATCTTTCGCGTACTTGTTGGCCAGATCCTGGCCTTTTTCTGGTTTGGATCACGTAGTAATATTTTACCACTCCGAAACAGTAAATTAAACCTGGTTGCGATTAATATTTTAGAGGATAGCGCAGGTTATCTATCGGTTAGGTCTAGGATTTCTCCTCATCTGGCTCGTACTTTCGCATTTCTCGCATACTAGTTGGCCAGATCCTGGGCTTTTTCTGGTATGGATCACGTAGTAATGCGGTACCACACCGAAACAGTCAATTAAACCTGTTTGTGATTAATATTTTAGATGATAACGCCGGTTATGTCTCGGTTAGGTCTGGGATTAGCCCTCATCTGGCACATACTTTCGCGTTTTTCGCATACTTGTTGGCCAGATCCTGGCCTTTTTCTGGCTTGGACCACGTAGTAATGTGGTACCACACCGAAACAGTCAATTAAACCTGTTTGTGATTAATATTTTAGAGGATAACGCCGGTTATGTCTCGGTTTGGTCTGGTATTAGCAATCATCTGGCTCATACTTTCGCATTTTTCGTATACTTGTTGGCCTGTTCCTGGCCCTTCTCTGGTTTGGATCA
Organism: Colletes latitarsis; assembly: GCF_051014445.1. Lineage (NCBI taxonomy): Eukaryota > Metazoa > Arthropoda > Insecta > Hymenoptera > Colletidae > Colletes > Colletes latitarsis. Next base: position 8,404,340 of record NW_027488368.1, on the reverse strand, counting down.
CGTTGTAACGCGGCACCACACCGAAACAGTCAATAAATCCTGGTTGCCATTAATATTTTGGAGGATATCGCCGGTTATGTCTGGGTTACGTCTGGTATTTGCCCTCATCTGGCTCGTACTTTTGCATTTTTCGCATACTTGTTGGCCAGATCCTGTCCTTTTTCTGGCTTGGCCCACGTAGTAATGTGGTACCACACTGTCAATAAAAGCTGGTTCCGATTAGTATTTTAGAGGATAACGCTGGTTATGTCTGGGTTAGTTCTGGTATTTGCAATCATCTGGCTCAAACTTTTGCGCTTCTCGCATACTTGTTGGGCAGATCCTGTGTTTTTTCTGGTTTGGATCACGTTGACACGCGGCACCACACCGAAACTGTCAATAAATCCTGGTTGCCATTAATATTTTAGAGGATAACGCCGGTTATGTCTGGGTTAGGTCTGGTATTTGCCCTCATCTGGCTCATACTTTCGCGTTTTTCGCATACTTGTTGGCCAGATCATGGCCTTTTTCTGGCTTGGTCCACGTAGTAATGTGGTACCACACTGTCAATAACAGCTGGTTCCGATTAGTATTTTAGGGGACAACGCCGGTTATGTCTGGGTTAGGTCTGGTATTTGCCCTCATCTGGCTCGAACTTTCGCATTTTTTGCATACTTGTTGGCCAGATCCTGGCCTTTTTCTGGTATGGATCACGTAGTAATGCGGTGCCACACCGAAACAGTCAATTAAACCTGTTTGCGATTAATATTTTAGAGGATAACGCCGGTTATGTCTCGGTTTGGTCTGGTATTAGCAATCATCTGGCTCATACTTTCGCATTTTTCGCATGCTTGTTGGGCAGATCCTGGCCTTTTTCTGGCTTGGACCACGTAGTAATGTGGTACCACACTGAAGCAGCCAATTAAACCTGGTTCCGATTAATATTTTAGAGGATAGCGCCGGTTATGTCCGGGTTAGGTCTGGTATTTGCCCACATCTGGCTCGTACTTTCGCATTTTTCACATACTTGTTGGCCAGATCCTGGCCTTTTTCTGGCTTTGACCACGTAGTAATGTGGTACCACACTGAAACAGTCAATTAAACCTGGCACCGATTAATATTTTAGAGGATAACGCTGGTTATGTCTGGGTTAGTTCTGGTATTTGCACTCATCTGGCTCGTACTTCCGCATTTTTCGCATACTTGTTGGCCAGAGCCTGGGCTTTTTCTGGTTTGGATCCCGTAGTAATGTGGTACCACACCGGAACAGTCAATTAAACCTGGTTCCGATTAATATTTTAGTGGATAACGCCGCTTATATCTCGGTTAGGTCTGGGATTTGCCCTCATCTGGCTCGTCATTTCGCATTTTTCGCAAACTTATTGGCCAGTTCCTGGCCTTTTTCTGGCTTTGACCACGTAGTAATGTAGTACCACACCGGAACAGACAATTAAACCTGGTTCCGATTAATATTCTAGTGGATAACGCCGGTTATATCTCGGTTAGGTCTGGGACTTGCCCCCATCTGGCCCGTCATTTCGCATTTTTCGCATACTTATTGGCCAGTTCCTGGCCTTTTTCTGGCTTTGACCACGTAGTAATGTGGTACCACACCGGAACAGTCAATTAAACCTGGTTCCGATTAATATTTTAGAGGATAACGCCGGTTATGTCCGGGTTAGGTCTGGTATTTGCCCTTATCTGGCTTGTACTTTCGCATTTTTCGCATACATGTCGGCCAGATCATTGCGTTTTTCTGGTTTGGATCACGTTGACACGCGGCACCACACCGAAACAGTCAATAAATCCAGGTTGCCATTAATATTTTAGAGGATAACGCCGGTTATGTCTGGGTTAGGTCTGGTATTTGCCCTCATCTGGCTTGTACTTTCGCATTTTTCGCATACATGTCGGCCAGATCATGGCCTTTTTCTGGTTTGGATCACGTTGACACGCGGCACCACACCGAAACAGTCAATAAACCCAGGTTGCCATTAATATTTTAGAGGATAACGTCGGTTATGTCTGGGTTAGGTCGGGTATTTACCCTCATCTGGCTCGTACTTTCGCGTTTTTCGCATACTTGTTGGCCAGATCCTGGCCTTTTCCTGGCTTGGACCACGTAGTAATGTGGTACCACACTGAAGCAGCCAATTAAACCTGGTTCCGATTAATGTTTTAGAGGATAACGCCGGTTATGTCCGGGTTAGGTCTGGTATTTGCCCTCATCTGGCTCGTACTTTCGCGTTTTTCGCATACTTGTTGGCCAGATCCTGGCCTTTTTCTGGCTTGGACCACGTAGTAATGTGGTACCACACTGTCAATAAAAGCTGGTTCCGATTAGTATTTTAGAGGGTAACGCAGGTTATGACTGGGTTAGTTCTGGTATTTGCAATCATCTGGCTCAAACTTTCGCGCTTTTCGCATACTTGTTGGCCAGATCCTGAACTTTTTATGGTTTAGATCACGTAGTAATGTGGTACCACACTGAAATGGTCAATATAGGCTGGTTCCGATTATTAGTTTGGAGGATAACGCTGGTTACGTTTGGGATAGTTCTGGTATTAGCAATCATCTGGCTCATACTTTCGCGGTTTTCGCATACTTGTTGGCCAGATCCTGGCCTTTTTCTGGCTTTGACATGGCAGTAATGTGGTACCACACTGAAACAGTCAATTAAACCTGGTTCCGATTAGTATTTTAGAGGATAACGCCGGTTTATGTCCGGGTTAGGTCTGGTCTTTGCCCTCATCTGGCTCGTACTATCGCATTTTTCGCATACTTGTTGGCCAGATCCTGGCCTTTTTCTGGCTTTGACGTGGCAGTAATGTGGAACCACACTGAAACTGTCAGTTAAACCTGGTTGCGATTAATATTTTAGAGTATAGCGCAGGTTATGTCTCGGTTAGGTCTGGTATTTGCCCTCATCTGGCTCGCACTTTCGCATTTTTTGCATACTTGTTGGCCAGATCCTGGCCTTTTTCTGGTTTGGATCACGTTGTAACGCGGCACCACACCGAAACAGTCAATTAATCCCGGTTGCGATTAATATTTTAGAGTATAACGCAGGTTATGTCTCGTTTAGGTCTGGTATTTGCCCTCATCTGGCTCGTACTTTCGCATTTTTCGCATACTTGTTGACCAGATCCTGGGCTTTTTCTGACTTGCATCACGTGGTAATGTGGTACCACCCTGTCAATGAAAGCTGGTTCCGATTAGTATTTTAGAGGATAATGCTGGTTATGTCTGGGTTAGTTCTGGTATTTGCAATCATCTGGCTCATATTTCGCATTTCTCGCATACTAGTTGGCCAGATCCTAGCCTTTTTCTGGCTTTGACATGGCAGTTATGTGGTACCACACTGAAACAGTCAATTAAACATGGTTCCGATTAATATTTCAGAGGATAACGCAGGTTATGTCTGGGTTAGGTCTGGTATTTGCCCTGATCTGGCTCATACTTTCGCATTTTTCGCGTACTTGTTGGCCAGATCCTGGCATTTTTCTGGTTTGGATCACGTAGTAATACGGTACCACTCCGAAACAGTAAATCAAACCTGGTTGAGATTAATATTTTAGAGGATAGCGCAGGTTATGTCTCGGTTAGGTCTAGGATTTCTCCTCATCTGGCTCGTACTTTCGCATTTCTCGCATACTAGTTGGCCAGATCCTGGGCTTTTTCTGACTTGGATCACGTAGTAATGTGGTACCACACTGAAACAGTCAATAACAGCTGGTTCCGATTAGTATTTTAGGGGATAACGCCGGTTATGTCTGGGTTAGGTCTGGTATTTGGCCTCATCTGGCTCGAACTTTCGCATTTTTTGCATACTTGTTGGCCAGATCCTGGCCTTTTTCTGGTATGGATCACGTAGTAATGCGGTACCACACCGAAACAGTCAATTAAACCTGTTTGCGATTAATATTTTAGAGGATAACGCCGGTTATGTCTCAGTTTGGTCTGGTATTAGCAATCAGCCGACTCATACTGTCGCATTTTTCGCATGCTTGTTGGCCAGATCCTGGCATTTTTCTGGTTTGGATCACGTAGTAATACGGTACCACTCCGAAACAGTAAATCAAACCTGGTTGAGATTAATATTTTAGAGGATAGCGCAGGTTATGTCTCGGTTAGGTCTAGGATTTCTCCTCATCTGGCTCGTACTTTCGCATTTCTCGCATACTAGTTGGCCAGATCCTGGGCTTTTTCTGACTTGGATCACGTAGTAATGTGGTACCACACTGAAACAGTCAATAACAGCTGGTTCCGATTAGTATTTTAGGGGATAACGCCGGTTATGTCTGGGTTAGGTCTGGTATTTGCCCTCATCTGGCTCGAACTTTCGCATTTTTTGCATACTTGTTGGCCAGATCCTGGCCTTTTTCTGGTATGGATCACGTAGTAATGCGGTACCACACCGAAACAGTCCATTAAACCTGTTTGCGATTAATATTTTAGAGGATAACGCCGGTTATGTCTCGGTTTGGTCTGGTATTAGCAATCAGCCGGCTCATACTGTCGCATTTTTCGCATGCTTGTTGGCCAGATCCTGGCCTTTTTCTGGTTTCGATCACGTTGTAGCGCAGCACCACACCGAAACAGTCAATAAATCCTGGTTGCGATTAATATTTTAGATGATATCGCCGGTTATGTCTGGGTTAGGTCTGGTATTTGCCCTCATCTGGCTTGTACTGTGGTATTTTTCGCTTACTTGTTGGCCAGATCTCGGGTTTTTTGTGGTTTGCATCCCGTCGTAATGTGGTTCCACACCGAAACAGTCAATTAAACCTGGTTGCGTTTAATATTTTGGAGGATAACGCTGGTTATGTTTGGGTTAGTTCTGGTATTCGCAATCATCAGGCACATACTTTCGCATTTTTCGCATAATTGTTGGCCAGATCCTGGGATATTTCTGGTTTGGATCACGTAGTAATACGGTACCACTCCGAAACAGTAAATTAAACCTGGTTGAGATTAATATTTTAGAGGATAGCGCAGGTTATGTCTCGGTTAGTTCTGGGATTTGCCCTCATCTGGCTCGTACTTTCGCATTTCTCGCATACTAGTTGGCCAGATCCTGGGCTTTTTCTGGTTTGGATCACGTAGTAATGTGGTACCACACTGAAACAGTCAATAAAATCTGGTTCCGATTAGTATTGTAGGGGATAACGCCGGTTGTGTCTTGGTTAGGTCTGGTATTTGACCTCATCTGGCTCGTACTTTCGCATTCCTCGCATACTTGTTGGCCAGATCCTGGCCTTTTTCTGGTATGGATCACGTAGTAATTCGGTACCACACCGAAACAGTCAATTAAACCTGTTTGCGATTTTTATTTTAGAGGATAACGCCGGTTATGTCTCGGTTTGGTCTGGTATTAGCAATCATCCGGCACGTACTTTCGCATTTTACGCATACTTGTTGGGCAGATCCTGGCCTTTTTCTGGCTTGGACCGCGTTGTAATGTGGTACCACACTGAAACAGTCAATTAAACCTGGTTCCGATTAGTATTTTAGAGGATAACGCCGGTTTATGTCCGGGTTAGGTCTGGTATTTGCCCTCATCTGGCTCGTACTTTCGCATTTTTCGCATACTTGTTGGCCAGATCCTGGCCTTTTTCTGGCTTTGACGTGGCAGTAATGTGGAACCACACTGAAACTGTCAGTTAAACCTGGTTGCGATTGATATTTTAGAGTATAGCGCAGGTTATGTCTCGGTTAGGTCTGGTATTTGCCCTCATCTGGCTCGCACTTTCGCATTTTTTGCATACTTGTTGGCCAGATCCTGGCCTTTTTCTGGTTTGGATCACGTTGTAACGCAGCATCACACCGAAACAGTCAATTAATCCCGGTTGCGATTAATATTTTAGAGTATAACGCAGGCTATGTCTCGGTTAGGTCTGGTATTTGCCCTCATCTGGCTCGTACTTTCGCATTTTTCCCATACTTGTTGACCAGATCCTGGGCTTTTTCTGACTTGCATCACGTGGTAATGTGGTACCACCCTGTCAATGAAAGCTGGTTCCGATTAATAGTTTGGAGGATAACGCTGGTTACGTTTGGGTTAGTTCTGGTATTAGCAATCATCTGGCTCGTACTTTCGCATTTCTCGCATACTAGTTAGCCAGATCCTGGATTTCTTCTGGTTTGGATCACGCAGTAATGTGGTACCACACTGAAACTGTCAATATAGGCTGGTTCCGATTAATAGTTTGGAGGATAACGCTGGTTACGTTTGGCTTAGTTCAGGTATTAGCAATCATCTGGCTCATACTTTCGCGTTTTTCGCATACTTGTTGGCCAGATCCTGGCCTTTTTCTGGCTTTGACATGGCAGTTATGTGGTATCACACTGAAACTGTCAATATAGGCTGGTTCCGATTAATAGTTTGGAGGATAACGCTGGTTACGTTTGGGTTAGTTCTGGTATTAGCAATCATCTGGCTCATACTTTCGCGTTTTTCGCATACTTGTTGGCCAGATTGTGGCCTTTTGCTGGCTTTGACATGGCAGTTATGTGGTACCACACTGAAACAGTCAATTAAACATGGTTCCGATTAATATTTCAGAGGATAACGCAGGTTATGTCTGGGTTAGGTCTGGTATTTGCCCTGATCTGGCTCGTACTTTCGCATTTTTCGCGTACTTGTTGGCCAGATCCTGGCATTTTTCTGGTTTGGATCACGTAGTAATACGGTACCACTCCGAAACAGTAAATCAAACCTGGTTGAGATTAATATTTTAGAGGATAGCGCAGGTTATGTCTCGGTTAGGTCTAGGATTTCTCCTCATCTGGCTCATACTTTCGCATTTCTCGCATACTAGTTGGCCAGATCCTGGGCTTTTTCTGACTTGGATCACGTAGTAATGTGGTACCACACTGAAACAGTCAATAACAGCTGGTTCCGATTAGTATTTTAGGGGATAACGCCGGTTATGTCTGGGTTAGGTCTGGTATTTGCCCTCATCTGGCTCGAACTTTCGCATTTTTTGCATACTTGTTGGCCAGATCCTGGCCTTTTTCTGGTATGGATCACGTAGTAATGCGGTACCACACCGAAACAGTCAATTAAACCTGTTTGCGATTAATATTTTAGAGGATAACGCCGGTTATGTCTCGGTTTGGTCTGGTATTAGCAATCAGCCGGCTCATACTGTCGCATTTTTCGCATGCTTGTTGGCCAGATCCTGGCCTTTTTCTGGTTTCGATCACGTTGTAGCGCAGCACCACACCGAAACAGTCAATAAATCCTGGTTGCGATTAATATTTTAGATGATATCGCCGGTTATGTCTCGGTTTGGTCTGGTATTAGCAATCATCCGGCACGTACTTTCGCATTTTACGCATACTTGTTGGGCAGATCCTGGCCTTTTTCTGGCTTGGACCGCGTTGTAATGTGGTACCATACTGAAACAGTCAATTAAACCTGGTTCCGATTAGTATTTTAGAGGATAACGCCGGTTTATGTCTGGGTTAGGTCTGGTATTTGCCCTCATCTGGCTTGTACTGTGGTATTTTTCGCTTACTTGTTGGCCAGATCTCGGGTTTTTTGTGGTTTGCATCCCGTCGTAATGTGGTTCCACACCGAAACAGTCAACTAAACCTGGTTGCGTTTAATATTTTGGAGGATAACGCTGGTTATGTTTGGGTTAGTTCTGGTATTCGCAATCATCAGGCACATACTTTCGCATTTTTCGCATAATTGTTGGCCAGATCCTGGGATATTTCTGGTTTGGATCACGTAGTAATACGGTACCACTCCGAAACAGTAAATTAAACCTGGTTGAGATTAATATTTTAGAGGATAGCGCAGGTTATGTCTCGGTTAGTTCTGGGATTTGCCCTCATCTGGCTCGTACTTTCGCATTTCTCGCATACTAGTTGGCCAGATCCTGGGCTTTTTCTGGTTTGGATCACGTAGTAATGTGGTACCACACTGAAACAGTCAATAAAAGCTGGTTCCGATTAGTATTGTAGGGGATAACGCCGGTTGTGTCTTGGTTAGGTCTGGTATTTGACCTCATCTGGCTCGTACTTTCGCATTCCTCGCATACTTGTTGGCCAGATCCTGGCCTTTTTCTGGTATGGATCACGTAGTAATGCGGTACCACACCGAAACAGTCAATTAAACCTGTTTGCGATTTTTATTTTAGAGGATAACGCCGGTTATGTCTCGGTTTGGTCTGGTATTAGCAATCATCTGGCTCGTACTTTCGCATTTTACGCATACTTGTTGGGCAGATCCTGGCCTTTTTCTGGCTTGGACCGCGTTGTAATGTGGTACCACACTGAAACAGTCAATTAAACCTGGTTCCGATTAGTATTTTAGAGGATAACGCCGGTTTATGTCCGGGTTAGGTCTGGTATTTGCCCTCATCTGGCTCGTACTTTCGCATTTTTCTCATACTTGTTGGCCAGATCCTGGCCTTTTTCTGGCTTTGACGTGGCAGTAATGTGGAACCACACTGAAACTGTCAGTTAAACCTGGTTGCGATTAATATTTTAGAGTATAGCGCAGGTTATGTCTCGGTTAGGTCTGGTATTTGCCCTCATCTGGCTCGCACTTTCGCATTTTTTGCATACTTGTTGGCCAGATCCTGGCCTTTTTCTGGTTTGGATCACGTTGTAACGCGGCATCACACCGAAACAGTCAATTAATCCCGGTTGCGATTAATATTTTAGAGTATAACGCAGGCTATGTCTCGGTTAGGTCTGGTATTTGCCCTCATCTGGCTCGTACTTTCGCATTTTTCCCATACTTGTTGACCAGATCCTGGGCTTTTTCTGACTTGCATCACGTGGTAATGTGGTACCACCCTGAAAATGAAAGCTGGTTCCGATTAGTATTTTAGAGGATAATGCTGGTTATGTCTGGGTTAGTTCTGGTATTTGCAATCATCTGGCTCATACTTTCGCATTTCTCGCATACTAGTTGGCCAGATCCTGGGTTTTTTCTGGTTTGGATCACGTAGTTATCTGGTACCACACTGAAACGGTCAATAAAAGCTGGTTCCGATTAATAGTTTGGAGGATAACGCTGGTTACGTTTGGGTTAGTTCTGGTATTAGCAATCATCTGGCTCGTACTTTCGCATTTCTCGCATACTAGTTAGCCAGATCCTGGGTTTCTTCTGGTTTGGATCACGTAGTAATGTGGTACCACACTGAAACTGTCAATATAGGCTGGTTCCGATTAATAGTTTGGAGGATAACGCTGGTTACGTTTGGGTTAGTTCTGGTATTAGCAATCATCTGGCTCATACTTTCGCGTTTTTCGCATACTTGTTGGCCAGATTCTGGCCTTTTTCTGGCTTTGACATGGCAGTTATGCGGTACCACACTGAAACAGTCAATTAAACATGGTTCCGGTTAATATTTCAGAGGATAACGCAGGTTATGTCTGGGTTAGGTCTGGTATTTGCCCTGATCTGGCTCGTACTTTCGCATTTTTCGCGTACTTGTTGGCCAGATCCTGGCATTTTTCTGGTTTGGATCACGTAGTAATACGGTACCACTCCGAAACAGTAAATCAAACCTGGTTGAGATTAATATTTTAGAGGATAGCGCAGGTTATGTCTCGGTTAGGTCTAGGATTTCTCCTCATCTGGCTCGTACTTTCGCATTTCTCGCATACTAGTTGGCCAGATCCTGGGCTTTTTCTGACTTGGATCACGTAGTAATGTGGTACCACACTGAAACAGTCAATAACAGCTGGTTCCGATTAGTATTTTAGGGGATAACGCCGGTTATGTCTGGGTTAGGTCTGGTATTTGCCCTTATCTGGCTCGAATTTTCGCATTTTTCGCATGCTTGTTGGGCAGATCCTGGCCTTTTTCTGGCTTGGACCACGTAGTAATGTGGTACCACACTGAAGCAGCCAATTAAACCTGGTTCCGATTAATATTTTAGAGGATAGCGCCGGTTATGTCCGGGTTAGGTCTGGTATTTGCCCACATCTGGCTCGTACTTTCGCATTTTTCACATACTTGTTGGCCAGATCGTAGCCTTTTTCTGGCTTTGACCACGTAGTAATGTGGTACCACACTGAAACAGTCAAATAAACCTTGCACCGATTAATATTTTAGAGGATAACGCTGGTTATGTCTGCGTTAGTTCTGGTATTTGCACTCATCTGGCTCGTACTTTCGCATTTTCCGCTCACTTCATGGCCAGATCCTGGCATTTTTTCTGGTTTGACTCACGTTGTAATGCGGTACCACATCGAAACTGTCAACTAAACCTGGTGGCGATCAATATGTTAGAGGATAACGCCGGTTATGTCTCGGTTAGTTCTGGGATTTGCCCTCATCTGGCGCGTACTTTCGCATTTCTCGCATACTTGTTGGCCAGAGCCTGGGCTTTTTCTGGTTTGGATCCCGTAGTAATGTGGTACGACACCGGAACAGTCAATTAAACCTGGTTCCGATTAATATTTTAGTGGATAACGCCGCTTATATCTCGGTTAGGTCTGGGATTTGCCCTCATCTGGCTCGTACTTTCGCATTTCTCGCATACTAGTTGGCCAGATCCTGGCCTTTTTCTGGTTTTGACCACGTAGTAATGTGGTACCACACCGGAACAGTCAATTAAACCTGGTTCCGATTAATATTTTAGTGGATAACGCCGGTTATATAACGGTTAGGTCTGGGATTTGCCCTCATCTGGCTCGTCATTTCGCATTTTTCGCATACTTATTGGCCAGATCCTGGCATTTTTCTGGTTTGGATCACGTAGTAATACGGTACCACTCCGAAACAGTAAATCAAACCTGGTTGAGATTAATATTTTAGAGGATAGCGCAGGTTGTGTCTCGGGTAGGTCGGGTATTTGCCCTCATCTGGCTCGATCTTTCGCATTTTTCGCATACTTGTTGGCCAGATCCTGGCCTTTTTCTGGTATGGATCACGTAGTAATGCGGTACCACACTGAAACAGTCAATTAAACCTGGTTTCGATTAATATTTTAGAGGATAACGCCGGTTATGTCGGGGTTAGGTCTGGTATTTGCCCTCATCTGGCTCGTACTTTCGCATTTTTCGCTTACTTGTTGGCCAGATCCTGGCATTTTTTCTGGTTTGGATCACGTAGTAATGCGGTACCACATCGAAACTGTCAACTAAACCTGGTTGCGATCAATATTTTGGAGGATACCGCCGGTTATGTCTCGGTTAGGTCTGGGATTTGCCCCCATCTGACTCGTAATTTCGCATTTTTCCCATACTTGTTGGCCAGATCCTGGCCTTTTTCTGGCTTTGACCACGTAGTAATGTGGTACCACCCTGAAACTGTCTATAAAAGCTGGTTCCGATTAATATTTTAGAGGATAACGCCGGTTATATCTCGGTTGGGTCTGGTATTTGCCCTCATCTGGCTCGTACTTTCGCATTTTCCGCATACTTGTTTGCCAGATTCTGGCCTTTTTCTGGCTTTGACCACGTAGTAATGTGGTACCTCACTGAAACAGTCAATTAAACCTGGTTCCGATTAATATTTTAGAGGATAACGCAGGTTATATCTCGGTTAGGTCGGGTATTTGCCCTCATCTGGCTCGTACTTTCGCATTTTTCGCATACTTGTTGGCCAGATCCTGGCCCTTTTCTGGCTTTGACCACGTAGTAACGTGGTACCACACTGAAACAGTCAATTAAACCTGGTTCCGATTAATATTTTAGAGGATAACGCCGGTTATGTCTGGGTTAGGTCTGGTATTTGCCCTCATCTGGCTCGAACTTTTGCATTTTTCGCATACTTGTTTGCCAGATTCTGGCCTTTTTCTGGTTTGGATCACGTAGTAATGCGGTACCACACCGAAACAGTCAATTAAACCTGGTTCCGATTAATATTTTAGAGGATAACGCCGGTTATATCTCGGTCAGGTCTGGTATTTGCCCTCATCTGGCTCGTACTTTCGCATTTTTCGCATACTTGTTTGCCAGATTCTGGCCTTTTTCTGGCGATGACCACGTAGTAATGTGGTACCACACTGAAACAGTCAGTTAAAGCTGGTTCCGATTAATATTTTAGATTATAACGCCGGTTATGTCTGGGTTAGGTCGGGTATTTGCCCTCATCTGGCTCGTACTTTCGCATTTTTCGCATACTTGTTGGCCAGATCCTGGCCCTTTTCTGGTTTGGATCACGTTGTAACGCGGCACAACACAGAAACAGTCAATTAATCCTTGTTGCGATTAATATTTTAGAGGATAGCGCAGGTTATGTCTCGGGTAGGTCTAGGATTTGTCCTCATCTGGCTCGTACTTTCGCGTTTTTCCCATACTTGTTGGCCAGATCCTGGCCTCTTTCTGGCTTGGACCACGTAGTAATGTGGTACCACACTGAAACAGTCAATTAAACCTGGTTTCGATTAATATTTTAGAGGATAACGCTGGTTATGTTTGGGTTAGGTCTGGTATTTGCCCTCATCTGGCTCGTACTTTCGCATTTTTCGCATACTTGTTGGCCAGATCTCGGGTTTTTTGTGGTTTGGATCCCGTCGTAATGTGATTCCACACCGAAACAGTCAACTAAACCTGGTTGCGATTAATATTTTGGAGGATAACGCTGGTTATGTTTGGGTTAGTTCTGGTATTTGCAATCATCATGCTCGTACTTTCGCATTTTTCGCATACTTGTTGGCCAGATCCTGGCCTTTTTCTGGCTTGGACCACGTAGTAATGTGGTACCACACTGAAACAGTCAATTAAACCTGGTTTCGATTAATATTTTAGAGGATAACGCCGGTTATGTCGGGGTTAGGTCTGGTATTTGCCCTCATCTGGCTCGTACTTTCGCATTTTTCGCTTACTTGTTCGCCAGATCCTGAAATTTTTTCTGGTTTGGATCACGTAGTAATGCGGTACCACATCGAAACTGTCAACTAAACCTGGTTGCGATCAATATTTTGGAGGATAACGCCGGTTATGTCTCGGTTAGGTCTGGGATTTGCCCCCATCTGGCTCGTACTTTCGCGTTTTTCCCATACTTGTTGGCCAGTTCCTGGCCTTTTTCTGGCTTTGAACACGTAGTAATGTAGTACCACACCGGAACAGTCAATTAAACCTGGTTCCGATTAATATTCTAGTGGATAACGCCCGTTATATATCGGTTAGGTCTGGGATTTGCCCTCATCTGGCTCGTCATTTCGCATTTTTCGCATACTTATTGGCCAGTTCCTGGCCTTTTTCTGGCTTTGACCACGTAGTAATGTGGTACCACACCGGAACAGTCAATTAAACCTGGTTACGATTAATATTTTAGTGGATAACGCCGGTTATGTCTCGGTTAGGTCTGGGATTTGCCCTCATGTGGCTCGTACTTTCGCAATTTTCGCATACATATTGGCCAGATCCTGGCCTTTTTCTGGCTTGGACCACGTAGTAATGTGGTACCACACTGAAACAGTCAATTAAACCTGGTTCCGATTAATATATTAGAGGATAGCGCAGGTTATGTCTCGGGTAGGTCGGGTCTTTGCCCTCATCTGGCTCGATCTTTCGCATTTTTCGCATACTTGTTGGCCAGATCCTGGCCTTTTTCTGGTATGGATCACGTAGTAATGCGGTACCACACTGAAACAGTCAATTAAACCTGGTTTCGATTAATATTTTAGAGGATAACGCCGGTTATGTCGGGGTTAGGTCTGGTATTTGCCCTCATCTGGCTCGTACTTTCGCATTTTTCGCTTACTTGTTGGCCAGATCCTGGCATTTTTTCTGGTTTGGATCACGTAGTAATGCGGTACCACATCGAAACTGTCAACTAAACCTGGTTGCGATCAATATTTTGGAGGATACCGCCGGTTATGTCTCGGTTAGGTCTGGGATTTGCCCCCATCTGACTCGTAATTTCGCATTTTTCCCATACTTGTTGGCCAGATCCTGGCCTTTTTCTGGCTTTGACCACGTAGTAATGTGGTACCACCCTGAAACTGTCTATAAAAGCTGGTTCCGATTAATATTTTAGAGGATAACGCCGGTTATATCTCGGTTGGGTCTGGTATTTGCCCTCATCTGGCTCGTACTTTCGCATTTTCCGCATACTTGTTTGCCAGATTCTGGCCTTTTTCTGGCTTTGACCACGTAGTAATGTGGTACCTCACTGAAACAGTCAATTAAACCTGGTTCCGATTAATATTTTAGAGGATAACGCAGGTTATATCTCGGTTAGGTCGGGTATTTGCCCTCATCTGGCTCGTACTTTCGCATTTTTCGCATACTTGTTGGCCAGATCCTGGCCCTTTTCTGGCTTTGACCACGTAGTAACGTGGTACCACACTGAAACAGTCAATTAAACCTGGTTCCGATTAATATTTTAGAGGATAACGCCGGTTATGTCTGGGTTTGGTCTGGTATTTGCCCTCATCTGGCTCGTACTTTCGCGTTTTTCGCATACTTGTTGGGCAGATCCTGGGTTTTTTCTGGTTTGGATCACGTAGTAATGTGGTACCACACTGAAACTGTCTATAAAAGCTGGTTCCGATTAATATTTTAGAGGATAACGCAGGTTATATCTCGGTTAGGTCGGGTATTTGCCCACATCTGGCTCGTACTTTCGCATTTTTCGCATACTTGTTGGCCAGATCCTGGCCCTTTTCTGGCTTTGACCACGTAGTAACGTGGTACCACACTGAAACAGTCAATTAAACCTGGTTCCGATTAATATTTTAGAGGATAACGCTGGTTACGTTTGGGTTAGTTCTGGAATTAGCAATCATCTGGCTCGTACTTTCGCATTTTTCACATACTTGTTGGCCAGATCCTGGCTTTTTTCTGGTTTTGATCACGTAGTAATACGGTACCACACTGAAACATTCAATTAAACCAGGTTCCGATTAATATTTTAGAGGATAACGCCGGTTATGTCTGGGTTAGGTCTGGTATTTGCCCTCATCTGGCTCGTATTTTTGCATTTTTCGCATACTTGTTGGCCAGATCCTGGGCTTTTTCTGGCTTGGATCACGTTGTAACGCGGCACCACACAGAAACAGTCAACTAATCCTGGTTGCGATTAACATTTTAGAGGATAACGCCGATTATGTCTGGGTTAGGTCTGGTATTTGCCCTCATCTGGCTCGAACTTTTGCATTTTTCGCATACTTGTTTGCCAGATTCTGGCCTTTTTCTGGTTTGGATCACGTAGTAATGCGGTACCACACCGAAACAGTCAATTAAACCTGGTTCCGATTAATATTTTAGAGGATAACGCCGGTTATATCTCGGTCAGGTCTGGTATTTGCCCTCATCTGGCTCGTACTTTCGCATTTTTCGCATACTTGTTTGCCAGATTCTGGCCTTTTTCTGGCGATGACCACGTAGTAATGTGGTACCACACTGAAACAGTCAGTTAAAGCTGGTTCCGATTAATATTTTAGATTATAACGCCGGTTATGTCTGGGTTAGGTCTGGTATTTGCTCTCATCTGGCTCGTACTTTCGCATTTTTCGCATACTTGTCGGCCAGTTCCTGGCCTTTTTCTGGTTTGGATCACGTAGTAATGCGGTACCACACCGAAACAGTCAATTAAACCTGGTTCCGATTAATATTTTAGAGGATAACGCCGGTTATATCTCGGTTAGGTCTGGTATTTGCCCTCATCTGGCTCGTACTTTCGCATTTTTCGCATACTTGTTTGCCAGATTTTGGCCTTTTTCTGGCTTTGACCACGTAGTAATGTGGTACCT
Source organism: Colletes latitarsis (assembly GCF_051014445.1). NCBI lineage: Eukaryota > Metazoa > Arthropoda > Insecta > Hymenoptera > Colletidae > Colletes > Colletes latitarsis. The sequence goes on along the minus strand of NW_027488368.1, from coordinate 8,388,687 downwards.
CACTGAAACAGTCAATTAAACCTGGTTCCGATTAATATTTTAGAGGATAACGCAGGTTATATCTCGGTTAGGTCGGGTATTTGCCCTCATCTGGCTCGTTCTTTCGCATTTTTCGCATACTTGTTGGCCAGATCCTGGCCCTTTTCTGGTTTGGATCACGTTGTAACGCGGCACAACACAGAAACAGTCAATTAATCCTTGTTGCGATTAATATTTTAGAGGATAGCGCAGGTTATGTCTCGGGTAGGTCTAGGATTTGTCCTCATCTGGCTCGTACTTTCGCGTTTTTCCCATACTTGTTGGCCAGATCCTGGCCTCTTTCTGGCTTGGACCACGTAGTAATGTGGTACCACACCGAAACAGTCAATTAAACCTGGTTCCGATTAATATTTTAGAGGATAACGCCGGTTATGTCTGGGTTAGGTCTGGTATTTGCCCTCATCTGGCTCGTACTTTCGCATTTTTCGCAAACTTGTTGGCCAGATCCTGGCCTTTTTCTGGCTTTGACCACGTAGTAATGTGGTACCACACTGAAACAGTCAATTAAACCTGGTTCCGATTAATATTTTAGAGGATAACGCCGGTTATGTCTGGGTATGGTCTGGTATTTGCCCTCATCTGGCTCGTACTTTCGCGTTTTTCGCATACTTGTTGGGCAGATCCTGGGTTTTTTCTGGTTTGGATCACGTAGTAATGTGTTACCACATTGAAACTGTCTATAAAAGCTGGTTCCGATTAATAGTTTAGAGGATAACGCTGGTTACGTTTGGGTTAGTTCTGGTATTAGCAATCATCTGGCTCGTACTTTCGCGTTTTTCCCATACTTGTTGGCCAGATCCTGGCCTCTTTCTGGCTTGGACCACGTAGTAATGTGGTACCACACTGAAACAGTCAATTAAACCTGGTTTCGATTAATATTTTAGAGGATAACGCTGGTTATGTTTGGGTTAGGTCTGGTATTTGCCCTCATCTGGCTCGTACTTTCGCATTTTTCGCATACTTGTTGGCCAGATCTCGGGTTTTTTGTGGTTTGGATCCCGTCGTAATGTGATTCCACACCGAAACAGTCAACTAAACCTGGTTGCGATTAATATTTTGGAGGATAACGCTGGTTATGTTTGGGTTAGTTCTGGTATTTGCAATCATCATGCTCGTACTTTCGCATTTTTCGCATACTTGTTGGCCAGATCCTGGCCTTTTTCTGGCTTGGACCACGTAGTAATGTGGTACCACACTGAAACAGTCAATTAAACCTGGTTTCGATTAATATTTTAGAGGATAACGCCGGTTATGTCGGGGTTAGGTCTGGTATTTGCCCTCATCTGGCTCGTACTTTCGCATTTTTCGCTTACTTGTTCGCCAGATCCTGACATTTTTTCTGGTTTGGATCACGTAGTAATGCGGTACCACATCGAAACTGTCAACTAAACCTGGTTGCGATCAATATTTTGGAGGATAACGCCGGTTATGTCTCGGTTAGGTCTGGGATTTGCCCCCATCTGGCTCGTACTTTCGCGTTTTTCCCATACTTGTTGGCCAGATCCTGGCCTCTTTCTGGCTTGGACCACGTAGTAATGTGGTACCACACCGAAACAGTCAATTAAACCTGGTTCCGATTAATATTTTAGAGGATAACGCCGGTTATGGCTGGGTTAGGTCTGGTATTTGCCCTCATCTGGCTCGTACTTTCGCATTTTTCGCATACTTGTTTGCCAGATCCTGGGCTTTTTCTGGTTTGGATCACGTAGTAATGTGGTACCACACTGAAACAGTCAATTAAACCTGGTTTCGATTAATATTTTAGAGGATAACGCTGGCTATGTTTGCGTTAGGTCTGGTATTTGCCCTCATCTGGCTCGTACTTTCGCATTTTTCGCATACTTGTTGGCCAGATCTCGGGTTTTTTGTGGTTTGGATCCCGTCGTAATGTGATTCCACACCGAAACAGTCAACTAAACCTGGTTGCTATTAATATTTTGGAGGATAACGCTGGTTATGTTTGGGTTAGTTCTGGTATTTGCAATCATCATGCTCGTACTTTCGCATTTTTCGCATACTTGTTGGCCAGATCCTAGCCTTTTTCTGACTTGGACCACGTAGTAATGTGGTACCTCACTGAAACAGTCAATTAAACCTGGTTCCGATTAATATTTTAGAGGATAACGCAGGTTATATCTCGGATAGGTCGGGTATTTGCCCTCATCTGGCGCGTACTTTCGCATTTTTCGCATACTTGTTGGCCAGATCCTGGCCCTTTTCTGGTTTGGATCACGTTGTAACGCAGCACCACACAGAAACAGTCAATTAATCCTTGTTGCGATTAATATTTTAGAGGATAGCGCAGGTTATGTCTCGGTTAGGTCTAGGATTTGTCCTCATCTGGCTCGTACTTTCGCGTTTTTCCCATACTTGTTGGCCAGATCCTGGCCTTTTTCTGGCTTGGACCACGTAGTAATGTGGTACCACACCGAAACAGTCAATTAAACCTGGTTCCGATTAATATTTTAGAGGATAACGCCGGTTATGTCTGGGTTTGTCCTGGTATTTGCCCTCATCTGGCTCGTACTTTCGCGTTTTTCGCATACTTGTTGGGCAGATCCTGGGTTTTTTCTGGTTTGGATCACGTAGTAATGTGGTACCACACTGAAACTGTCTATAAAAGCTGGTTCCGATTAATAGTTTGGAGGATAACGCTGGTAACGTTTGGGTTAGTTGTGGTATTAGCAATCATCTGGCTCGTACTTTCGCATTTTTCGCTTACTTGTTGGCCAGATCCTGGCATTTTTTCTGTTTTGGATCACGTAGTAATGCGGTACCACATCGAATCTGTCAACTAAACCTGGTTGCGATCAATATTTTGGAGGATAATGCCGGTTATGTCTGGGTTAGGTCTGGGATTTGCCCCCATCTAACTCGTAATTTCGCATTTTTCCCATACTTGTTGGCCAGATCCTGGCTTTTTTCTGGTTTGGATGACGTAGTAATACGGTACCACTCTGAAACAGTCAATTAAACCAGGTTCCGATTAATATTTTAGAGGATAACGCCGGTTATGTCTCGGGTAGGTCTAGGATTTGTCCTCATCTGGCTCGTACTTTCGCGTTTTTCCCATACTTGTTGGCCAGATCCTGGCCCTTTTCTGGTTTGGATCACGTTGTAATGTGGTACCACACCGAAACAGTCAATTAAACCTGGTTCCGATTAATATTTTAGAGGATAACGCCGGTTATGTCTGGGTTAGGTCTGGTATTTGCCCTCATCTGGCTCGTACTTTCGCATTTTTCGCATACTTGTTGGCCAGATCCTGGCCTTTTTCTGGCTTTGACCACGTAGTAATGTGGTACCACACTGAAACAGTCAATTAAACCTGGTTCCAATTAATATTTTAGAGGATAACGCAGGTTATATCTCGGTTAGGTCGGGTATTTGCCCTCATCTGGCTCGTACTTTCGCATTTTTCGCATACTTGTTGGCCAGATCCTGGCCCTTTTCTGGTTTGGATCACGTTCTAATGTGGTACCACACCGAAACAGTCAATTAAACCTGGTTCCGATTAATATTTTAGAGGATAACGCCGGTTATGTCTGGGTTAGGTCTGGTATTTGCCCTCATCTGGCTCGTACTTTCGCATTTTTCGCATACTTGTTGGCCAGATCCTGGCCTTTTTCTGGCTTTGACCACGTAGTAATGTGGTACCACACTGAAACAGTCAATTAAACCTGGTTCCAATTAATATTTTAGATGATAACTCCGGTTTGTCTGGGTTTGGTCTGGTATTTGCCCTCATCTGGCTCGTACTTTCGCGTTTTTCGCATACTTGTTGGGCAGATCCCGGGTTTTTTCTGGTTTGGATCACGTAGTAATGTGGTACCACACAGAAACAGTCAATTAATCCTGGTTGCGATTAATATTTTAGAGGATAACGCCCGTTATGTCTGGGTTAGGTCTGGTATTTGCCCTCAGCTGGCTCGAACTTTTGCATTTTTCGCATACTTGTTGGCCAGATCCTGGCCTTTTTCTGGTTTGGATCACGTAGTAATACGGTACCACACCGAAACAGTATATTAAACCTGGTGGCTATTAATATTTCAGAGGATAACGCCGGTTATGTCTGGGTTAGGTCTGGTATTTGCCCTCATCTGTCACGAACTTTCGCATTTTTCGCATACTTGTTGGCCAGATGCTGGGCTTTTTCTGGTTTGGATCACGTAGTAATGTGGTACCATACTGAAACAGTCAATAAAAGCTGGTTCCGATTAGTATTTTAGGGGATAACGCCGGTTATGTCTGGGTTTGGTCTGGTATTTGCCCTCATCTGGCTCGTACTTTCGCATTTTTCGCATACTTGTTGGCCAGATCCTGGCCCTTTTCTGGTTTGGATCACGTTGTAACGCGGCACCACACAGAAACAGTCAATTAACCCTTGTTGCGATTAATATTTTAGAGGATAGCGCAGGTTATGTCTCGGTTAGGTCTGGTATTTGCCCTCATCTGGCTCGAACTTTCGCATTCTTCGCATACTTGTTGGCCAGATCCTGGCCTTTTTCTGGTATGGATCACGTAGTAATGCGGTACCACACCGAAACAGTCAATTAAACCTGTTTGCGATTATTATTTTAGAGGATAACGCCGGTTATGTCTCGGTTTGGTCTGGTCTTTGCCCTCATCTGGCTCCCACTTTCGCATTTTTCGCATACTTGTCGGCCAGTTCCTGGCCTTTTTCTGGTTTGGAACACGTATTAATACGGTACCACCGAAACAGTCAATTAAACCTGGTTCCGATTAATATTTTAGAGGATAACGCCGGTTATATCTCGGTTAGGTCTGGTATTTGCCCTCATCTGGCTGGTACTTTCGCATTTTTCGCATACTTGTTGGCCAGATCCTGGCCTTTTTCTGGCTTTGACCACGTAGTAATGTGGTACCACACTGAAACAGTCAATTAAACCTGGTTCCAATTAATATTTTAGATGATAACTCCGGTTTGTCTGGGTTTGGTCTGGTATTTGCCCTCATCTGGCTCGTACTTTCGCATTTTTCGCATACTTGTTGGCCAGATCCTGGCCCTTTTCTGGTTTGGATCACGTTGTAACGCGGCACCACACAGAAACAGTCAATTAACCCTTGTTGCGATTAATATTTTAGAGGATAGCGCAGGTTATGTCTCGGTTAGGTCTAGGATTTGTCCTCATCTGGCTCGTACTTTCGCATTTCTCGCATAATAGTTGGCCAGATCCTGGGCTTTTTCTGACTTGGATCACGTGTAATGTGGTACCACACTGAAACTGTCTATAAAAGCTGGTTCCGATTAATATTTTAGAGGATAACGCCGGTTATATCTCGGTTGGGTCTGGTATTTGCCCTCATCTGGCTCGTACTTTTGCATTTTCCGCATACTTGTTTGCCAGATTCTGGCCTTTTTCTGGCTTTGACCACGTAGTAATGTGGTACCTCACTGAAACAGTCAATTAAACCTGGTTCCGATTAATATTTTAGAGGATAACGCAGGTTATATCTCGGTTAGGTCGGGTATTTGCCCTCATCTGGCTCGTACTTTCGCATTTTTCGCATACTTGTTGGCCAGATCCTGGCCCTTTTCTGGTTTGGATCACGTTGTAATGTGGTACCACACCGAAACAGTCAATTAAACCTGGTTCCGATTAATATTTTAGAGGATAACGCCGGTTATGTCTGGGTTAGGTCTGGTATTTGCCCTCATCTGGCTCGTACTTTCGCATTTTTCGCATACTTGTTGGCCAGATCCTGGCCTTTTTCTGGCTTTGACCACGTAGTAATGTGGTACCACACTGAAACAGTCAATTAAACCTGGTTCCGATTAATATTTTAGATGATAACGCCGGTTATGTCTGGGTTTGGTCTGGTATTTGCCCTCATCTGGCTCGTACTTTCGCATTTTTCGCATACTTGTTGGCCAGATCCTGGCCCTTTTCTGGTTTGGATCACGTTGTAACGCGGCACCACACAGAAACAGTCAATTAACCCTTGTTGCGATTAATATTTTGGAGGATAGCGCAGGTTATGTCTCGGTTAGGTCTAGGATTTGTCCTCATCTGGCTCGTACTTTCGCATTTCTCGCATAATAGTTGGCCAGATCCTGGGCTTTTTCTGACTTGGATCACGTGTAATGTGGTACCACACTGAAACAGTCAATAGAAGCTGGTTCCGAATAGTATTTTAGAGGATAACGCTGGTTACGTCTGGGTTAGTTCTTTGTATTCGCAATCATCTGGCTCATACTTTCGCGTTTTTCCCATACTTGTTGGCCAGATCGTGGCCTTTTTCTGGCTTGGATCACGTAGTAATGTGGTACCATACTGAAACAGTCATTAAAAGCTGGTTCCTATTAGTATTTTAGGGGATAACGCCGGTTATGTCTGGGTTAGGTCCGGTATTTGCCCTCATCTGGCTCGTACTTTCGCATTTTACGCTTACTTGTTGGCCAGATCTCGGGCTTTTTGTGGTTTGAATCACGTGGTAATGTGGTTCCACACCGAAACAGTAAATTAAACCTGGTTGCGATTAATATTTTAGAGGATAACGCTGGTTATGTTTGGGTTAGTTCTGGTATTTGCAATCATCAGGCATATACTTTCGCATTTTTCGCATACTTGTTGGCCAGATCCTGGCCTTTTTCTGGCTTTAACATGGCAGTAATGTGGTAACACACTGAAACAGTCAATTAAACCTGGTTCCGATTATTATTTTAGAGGATAACGCAGGTTATGTCTCGGTTAGGTCTGGTATTTGCCCTCAGCTGGCTCGAACTTTTGCATTTTTCGCATACTTGTTGGCCAGATCCTGGGTTTTTTCTGGTTTGGATCACGTCGTAATGTGGTACCACATTGAAACGGTCTATAAAAGCTGGTTCCGATTAATAGTTTGGAGGATAACGCTGGTTACGTTTGGGTTAGTTCTGGTATTAGCAAACATCTGGCTCGTACTTTCGCATTTTTCACATACTTGTTGGCCAGATCCTGGCTTTTTTCTGGTTTGGATCACGTAGTAATACGGTACCACACCGAAACAGTAAATTAAACCTGGTTACGATTAATATTTTAGAGGATAGCGCAGGTTATGTCTCGGTTTGGTCTGGTATTAGCAATCATATGGCTCATACTTTCGCATTTTTCGCATACTTGTTGGGCAGAACCTGGGTTTTTTCTGGTTTGGACCACGTAGTAATGCGGTACCACACCGAAACAGTCAATTAAACCTGGTTCAGATTAATAGTTTAGAGGACAACGCTGGTTAAGTTTGGGTTAGTTCTGGTATTAGCAATCATCTGGCTCGTACTTTCGCATTTTTCGCATACTTGTTTGGCAGATCCTGGCCCTTTTCTGGCTTGGACCACGTAGTAATGCGGTACCACACCGAAACAGTCAATCAAACCGGGTTGCGATTAATATTTTAGAGGATAACTACGGTTATGTCTGGGTTAGGTCTGGTATTTGCCCTCATCTGGCTCGTACTTTCGCATTTTTCGCATACTTGTTGGCCAGATCCTGGCCTTTTTCTGGCTTTGACCACGTAGTAATGTGGTACCACACTGAAACAGTCAATTAAACCTGGTTCCGATTAATATTTTAGATGATAACGCCGGTTTGTCTGGGTTCGGTCTGGTATTTGCCCTCATCTGGCTCGTACTTTCGCGTTTTTCGCATACTTGTTGGGCAGATCCTGGGTTTTTTCTGGTTTGGATCACGTAGTAATGTGGTACCACACAGAAACAGTCAATTAATCCTGGTTGCGATTAATATTTTAGAGGATAACGCCGGTTATGTCTGGGTTAGGTCTGGTATTTGCCCTCATCTGGCTCGAACTTTTGCATTTTTCGCATACTTGTTGGCCAGATCCTGGCCTTTTTCTGGTTTCGATCACGTAGTAATACGGTACCACACCGAAACAGTAAATTAAACCTGGTGGCTATTAATATTTCAGAGGATAGCGCAGGTTATGTCTCGGTTAGGTCTGGGATTTGCCCTCATCTGGCTCGTACTTTCGCATTTTTCGCATACTTGTTTGCCAGATCCTGGGCTTTTTCTGGTTTGGATCAGGTAGTAATGTGGTAGCACACTGAAACAGTCAATAAAAGCTGGTTCCGATTAGTATTTTAGGGGATAACGCCGGTTATGTCTGGGTTAGGTCCGGTATTTGCCCTCATCTGGCTCGTACTTTCGCATTTTACGCTTACTTGTTGGCCAGATCTCGGGTTTTTTGTGGTTTGAATCACGTGGTAATGTGGTTCCACACCGAAACAGTCAATTAAACCTGGTTGCGATTAATATTTTAGAGGATAGCGCAGGTTATGCCTCGGTTAGGTCTGGGATTTGCCCTCATCTGGCTCGTACTTTCGCATTTTTCGCATACTTGTTTGCCAGATCCTGGGCTTTTTCTGGTTTGGATCAGGTAGTAATGTGGTAGCACACTGAAACAGTCAATAAAAGCTGGTTGCGATTAGTATTTTAGGGGATAACACCGGTTATGTCTGGGTTAGGTCCGGTATTTGCCCTCATCTGGCTCGTACTATCGCACTTTACGCTTACTTGTTGGCCAGATCTCGGGTTTTTTGTGGTTTGAATCACGTGGTAATGTGGTTCCACACCGAAACAGTCAATTAAACCTGGTTGCGATTAATATTTTAGAGGATAGCGCAGGTTATGCCTCGGTTAGGTCTGGGATTTGCCCTCATCTGGCTCGTGCTTTCGCATTTTTCGCATACTTGTTGGCCAGATCCTGGGCTTTTTCTGACTTGGATCACGTAGTAATGTGGTACCACACTGTCAATAAAAGCTGGTTCCGATTAGTATTTTAGAGGATAATGCTGGTTATGTCTGGGTTAGTAATGGTATTTGCAATCATCTGGCTCATACTTTCGCGTTTTTCGCATACTTGTTGGGCAGATCCTGGGTTTTTTCTGGTTTTGATCACGTAGTAATGTGCTACCACACTGAAACGGTCTATAAAAGCTGGTTCCGATTAATAGTTTGGAGGATAACGCTGGTTACGTTTGGGTTAGTTCTGGTATTAGCAATCATCTGGCTCGTACTTTCGCATTTTTCACATACTTGTTGGCCAGATCCTGGCCTTTTTCTGGTTTGGATCACGTAGTAATACGGTACCACACCGAAACAGTCAATTAAACCTGGTTGCGATTAATATTTCAGAGGATAACGCCGGTTATGTCTCGGTTAGGTCTGGGATTTACCCTCATCTGACTCGTAATTTCGCACTTTTCGCATACTTGTTGGCCAGATCCTGGGCTTTTTCTGGCTTGGATCACGTAGTAATGTGGTAACACACTGTCAATAAAAGCTGGTTCCGAATATTATTTTAGAGGATAACGCAGGTTACGTCTGGGTTAGTTCTGGTATTTGCCCTCATCTGGCTCGTACTTTCGCATTTTTCGCATACTTGTCGGCCAGTTCCTGGCCTTTTTCTGGTTTGGATCACGTAGTAATGCTGTACCACACCGAAACAGTAAATTAAACCTGGTTACGATTAATATTTTAGAGGATAGAGCAGGTTATGTCTCGGTTAGGTCTGGGATTTGCCCTCATCTGGCTCGTACTTTCGCATTTTTCGCATACTTGTTGGCCAGATCCTGGGCTTTTTCTGACTTGGATCACGTAGTAATGTGGTACCACACTGTCAATAAAAGCTGGGTCCGATTAGTATTTTAGAGGATAATGCTGGTTATGTCTGGGTTAGTAATGGTATTTGCAATCATCTGGCTCATACTTTCGCGTTTTTCGCATACTTGTTGGGCAGATCCTGGGTTTTTTCTGGTTTTGATCACGTAGTAATGTGGTACCACACTGAAACGGTCTATAAAAGCTGGTTCCGATTAATAGTTTGGAGGATAACGCTGGTTACGTTTGCGTTAGTTCTGGTATTAGCAATCATCTGGCTCGTACTTTCGCATTTTTCAGATACTTGTTGGCCAGATCCTGGCTTTTTTCTGGTTTGGATCACGTAGTAATACGGTACCACACCGAAACAGTAAATAAAACCTGGTTACGATTAATATTTTAGAGGATAACTACGGTTATGTCTGGGTTAGGTCTGGTATTTGCCCCCATCTGGCTCGTACTTTCGCATTTTTCGCATACTTGTTGGCCAGATCCTGGCCTTTTTCTGGCTTTGACCACGTAGTAATGTGGTACCACACTGAAACAGTCAATTAAACCTGGTCCCGATTAATATTTTAGATGATAACGCCGGTTTGTCTGGGTTTGGTCTGGTATTTGCCCTCATCTGGCTCGTACTTTCGCGTTTTTCGCATACTTGTTGGGCAGATCCTGGGTTTTTTCTGGTTTGGATCACGTAGTAGTGTGGTACCACACAGAAACAGTCAATTAATCCTGGTTGCGATTAATATTTTAGAGGATAACGCCGGTTATGTCTGGGTTAGGTCTGGTATTTGCCCTCATCTGGCTCGAACTATTGCATTTTTCGCATACTTGTTGGCCAGATCCTGGCCTTTTTCTGGTTTGGATCACGTAGTAATACGGTACCACACCGAAACAGTAAATTAAACCTGGTGGCTATTAATATTTCAGAGGATAGCGCAGGTTATGCCTCGGTTAGGTCTGGGATTTGCCCTCATCTGGCTCGTACTTTCGCATTTTTCGCATACTTGTTTGCCAGATCCTGGGCTTTTTCTGGTTTGGATCACGTAGTAATGTGGTACCACACTGAAACGGTCTATAAGAGCTGGTTCCGATTAATAGTTTGGAGGGTAACGCTGGTTACGTTTGGGTTAGTTCTGGTATTAGCAATCATCTGGCTCGTACTTTCGCATTTTTCACAAACTTGTTGGCCAGATCATGGCTTTTTTCTGGTTTGGATCACGTAGTAATACGGTACCACACCGAAACAGTAAATTAAACCTGGTTACGATTAATATTTTAGAGGATAGCGCGGATTATGTCTCGGTTAGGTCTGGGATTTGCCCTCATCTGGCTCGTACTTTCGCATTTTTCGCATACTTGTTGGCCAGATCCTGGGCTTTTTCTGACTTCGATCACGTAGTAATGTGGTACCACACTGTCAATAAAAGCTGGTTCCGATTAGTATTTTAGAGGATAATGCTGGTTATGTCTGGGTTAGTAATGGTATTTGCAATCATCTGGCTCATACTTTCGCGTTTTTCGCATACTTGTTGGGCAGATCCTGGGTTTTTTCTGGTTTTGATCACGTAGTAATGTGCTACCACACTGAAACGGTCTATAAAAGCTGGTTCCGATTAATAGTTTGGAGGATAACGCTGGTTACGTTTGGGTTAGTTCTGGTATTAGCAATCATCTGGCTCGTACTTTCGCATATTTCACATACTTGTTGGCCAGATCCTGGCCTTTTTCTGGTTTGGATCACGTAGTAATACGGTACCACACCGAAACAGTCAATTAAACCTGGTTGCGATTAATATTTCAGAGGATAACGCCGGTTATGTCTCGGTTAGGTCTGGGATTTACCCTCATCTGACTCGTAATTTCGCAGTTTTCGCATACTTGTTGGCCAGATCCTGGGCTTTTTCTGGCTTGGATCACGTAGTAATGTGGTAACACACTGTCAATAAAAGCTGGTTCCGAATATTATTTTAGAGGATAACGCAGGTTACGTCTGGGTTAGTTCTGGTATTTGCCCTCATCTGGCTCGTACTTTCGCATTTTTCGCATACTTGTTGGGCTGATCCTGGGCTTTTTCTGACTTGGATCACGTAGTAATGTGGTACCACACTGTCAATAAAAGCTGGTTCCGATTAGTATTTTAGAGGATAATGCTGGTTATGTCTGGGTTAGTAATGGTATTTGCAATCATCTGGCTCATACTTTCGCGTTTTTCGCATACTTGTTGGGCAGATCCTGGGTTTTTTCTGGTTTTGATCACGTAGTAATGTGGTACCACACTGAAACGGTCTATAAAAGCTGGTTCCGATTAATGGTTTGGAGGATAACGCTGGTTACGTTTGGGTTAGTTCTGGTATTAGCAATCATCTGGCTCGTACTTTCGCATTTTTCAGATACTTGTTGGCCAGATCCTGGCTTTTTTCTGGTTTGGATCACGTAGTAATACGGTACCACACCGAAACAGTAAATAAAACCTGGTTACGATTAATATTTTAGAGGATAGCGCAGGTTATGTCTCGGTTTGGTCTGGTATTAGCAATCATATGGCTCATACTTTCGCATTTTTCGCATACTTGTTGGGCTGATCCTGGGTTTTTTCTGGTTTGGACCACGTAGTAATGCGGTACCACACCGAAACAGTCAATTAAACCTGGTTCAGATTATTAGTTTAGAGGACAATGCTGGTTAAGTTTGGGTTAGTTCTGGTATTAGCAATCATCTGGCTCGTACTTTCGCATTTTTCGCATACTTGTTGGGCAGATGCTGGCCCTTTTCTGGCTTGGACCACGTAGTAATGCGGTACCACACCGAAACAGTCAATCAAACCGGGTTGCGATTAATATTTTAGAGGATAACTACGGTTATGTCTGGGTTAGGTCTGGTATTTGCCCTCATCTGGCTCGTACTTTCGCATTTTTCGCATACTTGTTGGCCAGATCCTGGCCTTTTTCTGGCTTTGACCACGTAGTAATGTGGTACCACACTGAAACAGTCAATTAAACCTGGTTCCGATTAATATTTTAGATGATAACGCCGGTTTGTCTGGGTTTGGTCTGGTATTTGCCCTCATCTGGCTCGTACTTTCGCGTTTTTCGCATACTTGTTGGGCAGATCCTGGGTTTTTTCTGGTTTGGATCACGTAGTAAAGTGGTACCACACAGAAACAGTCAATTAATCCTGGTTGCGATTAATAGTTTAGAGGATAACGCCGGTTATGTCTGGGTTAGGTCTGGTATTTGCCCTCATCAGGCTCGAACTTTTGCATTTTTCGCATACTTGTTGGCCAGATCCTGGCCTTTTTCTGGTTTGGATCACGTAGTAATACGGTACCACACCGAAACAGTAAATTAAACCTGGTGGCTATTAATATTTCAGAGGATAGCGCAGGTTATGCCTCGGTTAGGTCTGGGATTTGCCCTCATCTGGCTCGTACTTTCGCATTTTTCGCATACTTGTTTGCCAGATCCTGGGCTTTTTCTGGTTTGGATCACGTAGTAATGTGGTACCACACTGAAACGGTCTATAAGAGCTGGTTCCGATTAATAGTTTGGAGGGTAACGCTGGTTACGTTTGGGTTAGTTCTGGTATTAGCAATCATCTGGCTCGTACTTTCGCATTTTTCACATACTTGTTGGCCAGATCATGGCTTTTTTCTGGTTTGGATCACGTAGTAATACGGTACCACACCGAAACAGTAAATTAAACCTGGTTACGATTAATATTTTAGAGGATAGCGCAGGTTATGTCTCTGCTTGGTCTGGTATTAGCAATCATATGGCTCATACTTTCGCATTTTGCGCATACTTGTCGGGCAGATCCTGGCCTTTTTCTGGTTTGGATCCCGTAGTAATGAGGTTCCACACCGAAACAGTCAATTAAACCTGGTTGCGATTAATATTTCAGAGGATAACGTCGGTTATGTCTCGGTTAGGTCTGGGATTTACCCACATGTGACTCGTAATTTCGCATTTTTCCCATACTTGTTGGCCAGATCCTGGCCTTTTTCTGCCTTTGACCACCTAGTAATGTGGTGCCACACTGAAACAGTCAATTAAACCTGGTTGCGATTAGTATTTTAGATTATAACGCCGGTTATGTCTGGGTTAGGTCTGGTATTTGCCCTCATCTGGCTCGTTCTTTCGCATTTTTCGCATACTTGTCGGCCAGTTCCTGGCCTTTTTCTGGTTTGGATCACGTAGTAATGCGGTACCACACCGAAACAGTAAATTAAACCTGGTTACGATTAATATTTTAGAGGATAGAGCAGGTTATGTCTCGGTTAGGTCTGGGATTTGCCCTCATCTGGCTCGTACTTTCGCACTTTTCGCATACTTGTTGGCCAGATCCTGGGCTTTTTCTGGCTTGGATCACGTAGTAATGTGGTAACACACTGTCAATAAAAGCTGGTTCCAAATATTATTTTAGAGGATAACGCAGGTTACGTCTGGGTTAGTTCTGGTATTCGCAATCATCTGGCTCGTACTTTCGCATTTTTCGCATACTTGTTGGCCAGATCCTGGCCTTTTTCTGGCTTGGACAACGTAGTGATGTGGAACCACACTGAAACAGTCAATTAAACCTGGTTCCGATTAATATTTTAGAGAACAACGCCGGTTATGTCTGGGTTAGGTCTGGTATTTGCCCTCATCTGGCTCGTACTTTCGCATTTTTCGCTTACTTGTTGACCAGATCCTGGCATTTTTTCTGGTTTGGATCCCGTAGAAATGTGGTTCCACACCGAAGCAGTCAATTAAACCAGGTTGCGCCTAATATTTTAGAGGATATCGCCGGCTATGTCTCGGTTAGGTCTGGTATTTGCCCTCATCTGGCTCGTAATTTTGCATTTTTCGCATACTTGTTGGGCAGATCCTGGCCTTTTTCTGGTTTGTATCACGTAGTAATACGGTACCACACCGAAACAGTCAATTAAACCTGGTTGCGATTAATATTTTAGAGGATATCGCCGGCTATGTCTCGGTTAGGTCTGGGATTTGCCCTCATCTGGCTCGTACTTTCGCATTTTTCGCATACTTGTTGGCCAGATCCTGGCTCTTTTCTGGCTTGGACCACGTAGTAATGTGGTACCACACTGAAACAGTCAATAAAAGCTGGTTCCGATTAGTATTTTAGAGGATAACGACGGTTATGCCTGGGTTAGGTCTGGTATTTGTCCTCATCTGGCTCGTACTTTCGCATTTTTCGCATACTTATTGGCCAGATCCTGGGCTTTTTCTGGTTTGGATCACGTAGTAATGTGGTACCACACTGAAACAGTCAATTAAACCTGGTGCGGATTAATATTTTAGAGCACAACGCAGGTTATGTCTCGGTTAGGTCTTGGATTTGTCCTCATCTGGCTCGTACTTTCGCATTTTTCGCATACTTGTTGGCCAGATCATGGGCTTTTTCTGACTTGGATCACGTAGTAATGTAGTACCACACTGAAACAGTCAATAAAAGCTGGTTCCGATTTGTATTTTAGGGGATAACGCCGGTTATGTCTGGGTTAGGTCTGGTATTTGCCCTCATCTGGCTCGTACTTTCGCATTTTTCACATACTTGTTGGCCAGATCATGGCTTTTTTCTGGTTTGGATCACGTAGTAATACGGTACCACACCGAAACAGTAAATTAAACCTGGTTACGATTAATATTTTAGAGGATAGCGCAGATTATGTCTCGGTTAGGTCTGGGATTTGCCCTCATCTGGCTCGTACTTTCGCATATTTCGCATACTTGTTGGCCAGATCCTGGGCTTTTTCTGACTTGGATCACGTAGTAATGTGGTACCACACTGTCAATAAAAGCTGGTTCCGATTAGTATTTTAGAGGATAATGCTGGTTATGTCTGGGTTAGTAATGGTATTTGCAATCATCTGGCTCATACTTTCGCGTTTTTCGCATACTTGTTGGGCAGATCCTGGGATTTTTCTGGTTTTGATCACGTAGTAATGTGGTACCACACTGAAACGGTCTATAAAAGCTGGTTCCGATTAATAGTTTGGAGGATAACGCTGGTTACGTTTGGGTTAGTTCTGGTATTAGCAATCATCTGGCTCGTACTTTCGCATTTTTCACATACTTGTTGGCCAGATCCTGGCTTTTTTCTGGTTTGGATCACGTAGTAATACGGTACCACACCGAAACAGTAAATTAAACCTGGTTACGATTAATATTTTAGAGGATAGCGCAGGTTATGTCTCTGCTTGGTCTGGTATTAGCAATCATATGGCTCATACTTTCGCATTTTTCGCATACTTGTCGGGCAGATCCTGGCCTTTTTCTGGTTTGGATCCCGTAGTAATGAGGTTCCACACCGAAACAGTCAATTAAACCTGGTTGCGATTAGTATTTTAGATTATAACGCCGGTTATGTCTGGGTTAGGTCTGGTAATTGCCCTCATCTGGCTCGTTCTTTCGCATTTTTCGCATACTTGTCGGCCAGTTCCTGGCCTTTTTCTGGTTTGGATCACGTAGTAATGCGGTACCACACCGAAACAGTAAATTAAACCTGGTTACGATTAATATTTTAGAGGATAGAGCAGGTTATGTCTCGGTTAGGTCTGGGATTTGCCCTCATCTGGCTCGTACTTTCGCACTTTTCGCATACTTGTTGGCCAGATCCTGGGCTTTTTCTGGCTTGGATCACGTAGTAATGTGGTAACACACTGTCAATAAAAGCTGGTTCCAAATATTATTTTAGAGGATAACGCAGGTTACGTCTGGGTTAGTTCTGGTATTCGCAATCATCTGGCTCGTACTTTCGCATTTTTCGCATACTTGTTGGCCAGATCCTGGCCTTTTTCTGGCTTGGACAACGTAGTGATGTGGAACCACACTGAAACAGTCAATTAAACCTGGTTCCGATTAATATTTTAGAGGACAACGCCGGTTATGTCTGGGTTAGGTCTGGTATTTGCCCTCATCTGGCTCGTACTTTCGCATTTTTCGCTTACTTGTTGACCAGATCCTGGCATTTTTTCTGGTTTGGATCCCGTAGAAATGTGGTTCCACACCGAAGCAGTCAATTAAACCAGGTTGCGCCTAATATTTTAGAGGATATCGCCGGCTATGTCTCGGTTAGGTCTGGTATTTGCCCTCATCTGGCTCGTAATTTTGCATTTTTCGCATACTTGTTGGGCAGATCCTGGCCTTTTTCTGGTTTGTATCACGTAGTAATACGGTACCACACCGAAACAGTAAATTAAGCCTGATTGCCATTAATATTTTAGAGGATTCCGCAGGTTATGTCTAGGTTAGGTCTGGGATTTGCCCTCATCTGGCTCGTACTTTCGCATTTTTCACATACTTGTTGGCCAGATCCTGGCCTTTTTCTGGCTTGGACCAAGTAGTAATGTGGGACCACACCGAAGCAGTCAATTAGACCAGGTTGCGCTTAATATTTTAGAGCATATCGCCGGCTATGTCTCGGTTAGGTCTGGGATTTGCCCTCATCTGGCTCGTACTTTCGCATTTTTCTCATACTTGTTGGCCAGATCCTGGGCTTTTTCTGGTTTGGATCATGTAGTAATGCGGTACCACACCGAAACAGTCAATTAAACCTGGTTGCGATTAATATTTTAGAGGATATCGCCGGCTATGTCTCGGTTAGGTCTGGGATTTGCCCTCATCTGGCTCGTACTTTCGCATTTTTCGCATACTTGTTGGCCAGATCCTGGCTCTTTTCTGGCTTGGACCACGTAGTAATGTGGTACCACACTGAAACAGTCAATAAAAGCTGGTTCCGATTAGTATTTTAGAGGATAACGACGGTTATGCCTGGGTTAGGTCTGGTATTTGTCCTCATCTGGCTCGTACTTTCGCATTTTTCGCATACTTATTGGCCAGATCCTGGGCTTTTTCTGGTTTGGATCACGTAGTAATGTGGTACCACACTGAAACAGTCGATTAAACCTGGTGCGGATTAATATTTTAGAGCACAACGCAGGTTATGTCTCGGTTAGGTCTTGGATTTGTCCTCATCTGGCTCGTACTTTCGCATTTTTCGCATACTTGTTGGCCAGATCATGGGCTTTTTCTGACTTGGATCACGTAGTAATGTAGTACCACACTGAAACAGTCAATAAAAGCTGGTTCCGATTTGTATTTTAGGGGATAACGCCGGTTATGTCTGGGTTAGGTCTGGTATTTGCCCTCATCTGACTCGTAATTTCGCATTTTTCCCATACTTGTTGGCCAGATCCTGGCCTCTTTCTGGCTTTGACCACGTAGTAATATGGTACCACACTGAAACAGTCAATTAAACCTGGTTCCGATTAATATTTTAGAGGATAGCGCCGGTTATGTCTGGGTTAGGTCTGGTATTTGCCCTCATCTGGCTCGTACTTTCGCATTTTTCGCATACTTGTCGGCCAGTTCCTGGCCTTTTTCTGGTTTGGATCACGTAGTAGTGCGGTACCACACCGAAACAGTCAATTAAACCTGGTTCCGATTAATATTTTAGAGGATTACGTCGGTTATATCACGGTTAGGTGTGGGATTTGCCCTCATCTGGCTCGTACTTTCGCATTTCTCGCATACTAGTTGGCCAGATCCTGGGCTTTTTCTGGTTTGGATCACGTAGTAATGTGGTACCACACTGAAACATTCAATTAAACCTGGTTCCGATTAATATTTTAGGGGATAACGCAGGTTATGTCTCGGTTAGTTCTGGGATTTGCCCTCATCTGGCTCGTACTTTCGCATTTCTCGCATACTAGTTGGCCAGATCATGGGCTTTTTCTGACTTGGATCACGTAGTAATGTAGTACCACACTGAAACAGTCAATAAAAGCTGGTTCCGATTTGTATTTTAGGGGATAACGCCGGTTATGTCTGGGTTAATTCTGGTATTCGCAATCATCTGGCTGATACTTTCGCGTTTTTCCCATACTTGTTGACCAGATCCTGGCCTTTTTCTGGCTTGGACCACGCAGTAATGTGGTACCACACCGGAACAGTCAATTAAACCTGGTTCCGATTAATATTTTAGAGGATAACGCCGGTTATGTCTGGGTGTGGTCTGGTATTTGCCCTCATCTGGCTCGTACTTTCGCATTTTTCTCATACTTGTTGGCCAGATCCTGGGCTTTTTCTGGTTTGGATCATGTTGTAATGTGGGACCACACCGAAACAGTCAATAAAAGCTGGTTCCGATTAGTATTTTAGGGGATAACGCCGGTTATATCTCGGTTAGGTCTGGTATTTGCCCTCATCTGGCACGTACCTTCGCATTTTTCGCATACTTGTTGGCTAGATCCTGGCATTTTTCTGGCTCGGACCACGTAGTAATGTGGTACCACACCGAAACAGTCAATAAAAGCTGGTTTCGATTAATATTTTAGAGGATAACGCTGGTTATATCTTGGTTTGTTCTGGTATTTGCACTCATCTGGCTCGTACTTTCGCATTTTTCACATACTTGTTGGCCAGATCCTGGCCTTTTTCTGGCTTGGACCAAGTAGTAATGTGGGACCACACCGAAGCAGTCAATTAAACCAGGTTGCGCTTAATATTTTAGAGCATATCGCCGGCTATGTCTCGGTTAGGTCTGGGATTTGCCCTCATCTGGCTCGTACTTTCGCATTTTTCTCATACTTGTTGGCCAGATCCTGGGTTTTTTCTGGTTTGGATCATGTAGTAATGCGGTACCACACCGAAACAGTCAATTAAACCTGGTTCCGATTAGTATTTTAGGGGATAACGCCGGCTATGTCTCGGTTAGGTCTGGGATTTGCCCTCATCTGGCTCGTACTTTCGCTTATTTCTCATACTTGTTGGCCAGATCCTGGGCTTTTTCTGATTTGGATCACGTAGTATTTCGGTACCACACCGAAACAGTCAATTAAACCTGGTTGCGATTAATATTTTAGAGGATAACGCCGGTTATATCTTGGTTAGGTCTGGTATTTGCCCTCATCTGGCTCGTACTTTCGCATTTTTCACATACTTGTTGGCCAGATCCTGGCCTTTTTCTGGCTTGGACCAAGTAGTAATGTGGGACCACACCGAAACAGTCAATTAAACCTGTTTGCGATTAATATTTTACAGGATAACGCCGGTTATGTCACGGTTTGGTCTGGTATTAGCAATCATCTGGCTCATACTTACGCATTTTTCGCATACTTGTTGGGCAGATCCTGGCCTTTTTCTGGTTTGGATCCGGTAGTAATGAGGTTCCACACCGAAGCAGTCAATTACACCTGGTTGCGATTAATATTTCAGAGGATGACGCCGGTTATGTCTCGGTTAGGTCTGGGATTTGCCCTCATCTGACTCGTAATTTCGCATTTTTCCCATACTTGTTGGCCAGATCCTGGCCTTTTTCTGGCTTTGACCACGTAGTAATGTGGTATCGCACTGAAACAGTCAATTAAACCTGGTTCCGATTAATATTTTAGAGGATAGCGCCGGTTATGTCTGGGTTAGGTCTGGTATTTGCCCTCATCTGGCTCGTACTTTCGCATTTTTCGCATACTTGACGGCCAGTGCCCGGCCTCTTTCTGGTTTGGATCACGTAGTAATGCGGTACCACACCGAAACAGTCAATTAAAGCTGGTTACGATTAATATTTTAGAGGATAGAGCAGGTTATGTCTCGGTTAGGTCTGGGATTTGCCCTCATCTGGCTCGTACTTTCGCACTTTTCGCATACTTGTTGGCCAGATCCTGGGCTTTTTCTGGCTTGGATCACGTAGTAATGTGGTAACACACTGTCAATAAAAGCTGGTTCCAAATATTATTTTAGAGGATAACGCAGGTTACGTCTGGGTTAGTTCTGGTATTCGCAATCATCTGGCTCGTACTTTCGCATTTTTCGCATACTTTTTGGCCAGATCCTGGCCTTTTTCTGGCTTGGACAACGTAGTGATGTGGAACCACACTGAAACAGTCAATTAAACCTGGTTCCGATTAATATTTTAGAGAACAACGCCGGTTATGTCTGGGTTAGGTCTGGTATTTGCCCTCATCTGGCTCGTACTTTCGCATTTTTCGCTTACTTGTTGACCAGATCCTGGCATTTTTTCTGGTTTGGATCCCGTAGAAATGTGGTTCCACACCGAAGCAGTCAATTAAACCAGGTTGCGCCTAATATTTTAGAGGATATCGCCGGCTATGTCTCGGTTAGGTCTGGTATTTGCCCTCATCTGGCTCGTAATTTTGCATTTTTCGCATACTTGTTGGGCAGATCCTGGCCTTTTTCTGGTTTGTATCACGTAGTAATACGGTACCACACCGAAACAGTCAATTAAACCTGGTTGCGATTAATATTTTAGAGGATATCGCCGGCTATGTCTCGGTTAGGTCTGGGATTTGCCCTCATCTGGCTCGTACTTTCGCATTTTTCGCATACTTGTTGGCCAGATCCTGGCTCTTTTCTGGCTTGGACCACGTAGTAATGTGGTACCACACTGAAACAGTCAATAAAAGCTGGTTCCGATTAGTATTTTAGAGGATAACGACGGTTATGCCTGGGTTAGGTCTGGTATTTGTCCTCATCTGGCTCGTACTTTCGCATTTTTCGCATACTTATTGGCCAGATCCTGGGCTTTTTCTGGTTTGGATCACGTAGTAATGTGGTACCACACTGAAACAGTCAATTAAACCTGGTGCGGATTAATATTTTAGAGCACAACGCAGGTTATGTCTCGGTTAGGTCTTGGATTTGTCCTCATCTGGCTCGTACTTTCGCATTTTTCGCATACTTGTTGGCCAGATCATGGGCTTTTTCTGACTTGGATCACGTAGTAATGTAGTACCACACTGAAACAGTCAATAAAAGCTGGTTCCGATTTGTATTTTAGGGGATAACGCCGGTTATGTCTGGTTTAGGTCTGGTATTTGCCCTCATCTGGCTCGTACTTTCGCATTTTTCACATACTTGTTGGCCAGATCATGGCTTTTTTCTGGTTTGGATCACGTAGTAATACGGTACCACACCGAAACAGTAAATTAAACCTGGTTACGATTAATATTTTAGAGGATAGCGCAGATTATGTCTCGGTTAGGTCTGGGATTTGCCCTCATCTGGCTCGTACTTTCGCATATTTCGCATACTTGTTGGCCAGATCCTGGGCTTTTTCTGACTTGGATCACGTAGTAATGTGGTACCACACTGTCAATAAAAGCTGGTTCCGATTAGTATTTTAGAGGATAATGCTGGTTATGTCTGGGTTAGTAATGGTATTTGCAATCATCTGGCTCATACTTTCGCGTTTTTCGCATACTTGTTGGGCAGATCCTGGGATTTTTCTGGTTTTGATCACGTAGTAATGTGGTACCACACTGAAACGGTCTATAAAAGCTGGTTCCGATTAATAGTTTGGAGGATAACGCTGGTTACGTTTGGGTTAGTTCTGGTATTAGCAATCATCTGGCTCGTACTTTCGCATTTTTCACATACTTGTTGGCCAGATCCTGGCTTTTTTCTGGTTTGGATCACGTAGTAATACGGTACCACACCGAAACAGTAAATTAAACCTGGTTACGAATAATATTTTAGAGGATAGCGCAGGTTATGTCTCTGCTTGGTCTGGTATTAGCAATCATATGGCTCATACTTTCGCATTTTTCGCATACTTGTCGGGCAGATCCTGGCCTTTTTCTGGTTTGGATCCCGTAGTAATGAGGTTCCACACCGAAACAGTCAATTAAACCTGGTTGCGATTAATATTTCAGAGGATAACGTCGGTTATGTCTCGGTTAGGTCTGGGATTTACCCACATGTGACTCGTAATTTCGCATTTTTCCCATACTTGTTGGCCAGATCCTGGCCTTTTTCTGCCTTTGACCACCTAGTAATGTGGTGCCACACTGAAACAGTCAATTAAACCTGGTTGCGATTAGTATTTTAGATTATAACGCCGGTTATGTCTGGGTTAGGTCTGGTAATTGCCCTCATCTGGCTCGTTCTTTCGCATTTTTCGCATACTTGTCAGCCAGTTCCTGGCCTTTTTCTGGTTTGGATCACGTAGTAATGCGGTACCACACCGAAACAGTAAATTAAACCTGGTTACGATTAATATTTTAGAGGATAGAGCAGGTTATGTCTCGGTTAGGTCTGGGATTTGCCCTCATCTGGCTCGTACTTTCGCACTTTTCGCATACTTGTTGGCCAGATCCTGGGCTTTTTCTGGCTTGGATCACGTAGTAATGTGGTAACACACTGTCAATAAAAGCTGGTTCCAAATATTATTTTAGAGGATAACGCAGGTTACGTCTGGGTTAGTTCTGGTATTCGCAATCATCTGGCTCGTACTTTCGCATTTTTCGCATACTTGTTGGCCAGATCCTGGCCTTTTTCTGGCTTGGACAACGTAGTGATGTGGAACCACACTGAAACAGTCAATTAAACCTGGTTCCGATTAATATTTTAGAGGACAACGCCGGTTATGTCTGGGTTAGGTCTGGTATTTGCCCTCATCTGGCTCGTACTTTCGCATTTTTCGCTTACTTGTTGACCAGATCCTGGCATTTTTTCTGGTTTGGATCCCGTAGAAATGTGGTTCCACACCGAAGCAGTCAATTAAACCAGGTTGCGCCTAATATTTTAGAGGATATCGCCGGCTATGTCTCGGTTAGGTCTGGTATTTGCCCTCATCTGGCTCGTAATTTTGCATTTTTCGCATACTTGTTGGGCAGATCCTGGCCTTTTTCTGGTTTGTATCACGTAGTAATACGGTACCACACCGAAACAGTAAATTAAGCCTGGTTGCCATTAATATTTTAGAGGATTCCGCAGGTTATGTCTAGGTTAGGTCTGGGATTTGCCCTCATCTGGCTCGTACTTTCGCATTTTTCACATACTTGTTGGCCAGATCCTGGCCTTTTTCTGGCTTGGACCAAGTAGTAATGTGGGACCACACCGAAGCAGTCAATTAGACCAGGTTGCGCTTAATATTTTAGAGCATATCGCCGGCTATGTCTCGGTTAGGTCTGGGATTTGCCCTCATCTGGCTCGTACTTTCGCATTTTTCTCATACTTGTTGGCCAGATCCTGGGCTTTTTCTGGTTTGGATCATGTAGTAATGCGGTACCACACCGAAACAGTCAATTAAAGCTGGTTGCGATTAATATTTTAGAGGATATCGCCGGCTATGTCTCGGTTAGGTCTGGGATTTGCCCTCATCTGGCTCGTACTTTCGCATTTTTCGCATACTTGTTGGCCAGATCCTGGCTCTTTTCTGGCTTGGACCACGTAGTAATGTGGTACCACACTGAAACAGTCAATAAAAGCTGGTTCCGATTAGTATTTTAGAGGATAACGACGGTTATGCCTGGGTTAGGTCTGGTATTTGTCCTCATCTGGCTCGTACTTTCGCATTTTTCGCATACTTATTGGCCAGATCCTGGGCTTTTTCTGGTTTGGATCACGTAGTAATGTGGTACCACACTGAAACAGTCGATTAAACCTGGTGCGGATTAATATTTTAGAGCACAACGCAGGTTATGTCTCGGTTAGGTCTTGGATTTGTCCTCATCTGGCTCGTACTTTCGCATTTTTCGCATACTTGTTGGCCAGATCATGGGCTTTTTCTGACTTGGATCACGTAGTAATGTAGTACCACACTGAAACAGTCAATAAAAGCTGGTTCCGATTTGTATTTTAGGGGATAACGCCGGTTATGTCTGGGTTAGGTCTGGTATTTGCCCTCATCTGACTCGTAATTTCGCATTTTTCCCATACTTGTTGGCCAGATCCTGGCCTCTTTCTGGCTTTGACCACGTAGTAATATGGTACCACACTGAAACAGTCAATTAAACCTGGTTCCGATTAATATTTTAGAGGATAGCGCCGGTTATGTCTGGGTTAGGTCTGGTATTTGCCCTCATCTGGCTCGTACTTTCGCATTTTTCGCATACTTGTCGGCCAGTTCCTGGCCTTTTTCTGGTTTGGATCACGTAGTAGTGCGGTACCACACCGAAACAGTCAATTAAACCTGGTTCCGATTAATATTTTAGAGGATTACGTCGGTTATATCACGGTTAGGTGTGGGATTTGCCCTCATCTGGCTCGTACTTTCGCATTTCTCGCATACTAGTTGGCCAGATCCTGGGCTTTTTCTGGTTTGGATCACGTAGTAATGTGGTACCACACTGAAACATTCAATTAAACCTGGTTCCGATTAATATTTTAGGGGATAACGCAGGTTATGTCTCGGTTAGTTCTGGGATTTGCCCTCATCTGGCTCGTACTTTCGCATTTCTCGCATACTAGTTGGCCAGATCATGGGCTTTTTCTGACTTGGATCACGTAGTAATGTAGTACCACACTGAAACAGTCAATAAAAGCTGGTTCCGATTTGTATTTTAGGGGATAACGCCGGTTATGTCTGGGTTAATTCTGGTATTCGCAATCATCTGGCTGATACTTTCGCGTTTTTCCCATACTTGTTGACCAGATCCTGGCCTTTTTCTGGCTTGGACCACGCAGTAATGTGGTACCACACCGGAACAGTCAATTAAACCTGGTTCCGATTAATATTTTAGAGGATAACGCCGGTTATGTCTGGGTGTGGTCTGGTATTTGCCCTCATCTGGCTCGTACTTTCGCATTTTTCTCATACTTGTTGGCCAGATCCTGGGCTTTTTCTGGTTTGGATCATGTTGTAATGTGGGACCACACCGAAACAGTCAATAAAAGCTGGTTCCGATTAGTATTTTAGGGGATAACGCCGGTTATATCTCGGTTAGGTCTGGTATTTGCCCTCATCTGGCACGTACCTTCGCATTTTTCGCATACTTGTTGGCTAGATCCTGGCATTTTTCTGGCTCGGACCACGTAGTAATGTGGTACCACACCGAAACAGTCAATAAAAGCTGGTTTCGATTAATATTTTAGAGGATAACGCTGGTTATATCTTGGTTTGTTCTGGTATTTGCACTCATCTGGCTCGTACTTTCGCATTTTTCACATACTTGTTGGCCAGATCCTGGCCTTTTTCTGGCTTGGACCAAGTAGTAATGTGGGACCACACCGAAGCAGTCAATTAAACCAGGTTGCGCTTAATATTTTAGAGCATATCGCCGGCTATGTCTCGGTTAGGTCTGGGATTTGCCCTCATCTGGCTCGTACTTTCGCATTTTTCTCATACTTGTTGGCCAGATCCTGGGTTTTTTCTGGTTTGGATCATGTAGTAATGCGGTACCACACCGAAACAGTCAATTAAACCTGGTTCCGATTAGTATTTTAGGGGATAACGCCGGCTATGTCTCGGTTAGGTCTGGGATTTGCCCTCATCTGGCTCGTACTTTCGCTTATTTCTCATACTTGTTGGCCAGATCCTGGGCTTTTTCTGATTTGGATCACGTAGTATTTCGGTACCACACCGAAACAGTCAATTAAACCTGGTTGCGATTAATATTTTAGAGGATAACGCCGGTTATATCTTGGTTAGGTCTGGTATTTGCCCTCATCTGGCTCGTACTTTCGCATTTTTCACATACTTGTTGGCCAGATCCTGGCCTTTTTCTGGCTTGGACCAAGTAGTAATGTGGGACCACACCGAAACAGTCAATTAAACCTGTTTGCGATTAATATTTTAGAGGATAACGCCGGTTATGTCACGGTTTGGTCTGGTATTAGCAATCATCTGGCTCATACTTACGCATTTTTCGCATACTTGTTGGGCAGATCCTGGCCTTTTTCTGGTTTGGATCCGGTAGTAATGAGGTTCCACACCGAAGCAGTCAATTACACCTGGTTGCGATTAATATTTCAGAGGATGACGCCGGTTATGTCTCGGTTAGGTCTGGGATTTGCCCTCATCTGACTCGTAATTTCGCATTTTTCCCATACTTGTTGGCCAGATCCTGGCCTTTTTCTGGCTTTGACCACGTAGTAATGTGGTATCGCACTGAAACAGTCAATTAAACCTGGTTCCGATTAATATTTTAGAGGATAGCGCCGGTTATGTCTGGGTTAGGTCTGGTATTTGCCCTCATCTGGCTCGTACTTTCGCATTTTTCGCATACTTGACGGCCAGTGCCCGGCCTCTTTCTGGTTTGGATCACGTAGTAATGCGGTACCACACCGAAACAGTCAATTAAACCTGGTTCCGATTAATATTTTAGAGGATTACGTCGGTTATATCACGGTTAGGTCTGGGATTCGCCCTCATCTGGCTCGTACTTTCGCATTTCTCGCATACTAGGTGGCCAGATCCTGGGCTTTTTCTGGTTTGGATCACGTAGTAGTGTGGTACCACACCGAAACAGTCAATTAAACCTGGTTCCGATTAATATTTTAGAGGACAACGCAGGTTATGTCTCGGTTCGAATCTGGGATTTGCCCTCATCTGGATCGTACTTTCGCATTTCTCGCATACTAGTTGGCCAGATCCTAGGCTTTTTCTGGTTTGGATCACGTAGTAATGTGGTACCACACTGAAAGAGTCAATTAAACCTGGTTGCGATTAATATTTTAGAGGATATCGCCGGTTATATCTGCGTTAGTTCTGGGATTTGCCCTCATCTGGCTGATACTTTCGCGTTTTTCCCATACTTGTTGGCCAGATCCTGGCCTTTTTCTGGCTTGGACCAAGTAATAATATGGGACCACACCGAAGCATTCAATTAAACCAGGTTGCGCATAATATTTTAGAGCATATCGCCGGCTATGTCTCGGTTAGGTCTGGTATTTGCCCTCATCTGGCTCGTACCTTCGCATTTTTCGCATACCTGTTGGCCAGAACCTGGCCTTTTTCTGGCTTGGACCAAGTAGTAATGTGGGACCACACCGAAGCATTCAATTAAACCAGGTTGCGCTTAATATTTTAGAGGATATCGCCGGTTATATCTGCGTTAGTTCTGGGATTTGCCCTCATCTGGCTGATACTTTCGCGTTTTTCCCATACTTGTTGGCCAGATCCTGGCCTTTTTCTGGCTTGGACCAAGTAATAATATGGGACCACACCGAAGCATTCAATTAAACCAGGTTGCGCTTAATATTTTAGAGCATATCGCCGGCTATGTCTCGGTTAGGTCTGGGATTTGCCCTCATCTGGCTCGTACCTTCGCATTTTTCGCATACATGTTGGCCAGATCCTGGCCTTTTTCTGGCTTGGACCAAGTAGTAATGTGGTACCACACTGAAACAGTCAATAAAAGCTGTTTCCGATTAGTATTTTAGGGGATAACGCCGGTTATGTCTGGGTTAGGTCTGGTATTTGCCCTCATCTGGCTCGTACTTTCGCATTTTTCGCATACATGTTGGCCAGATCCTGGCCTTTTTCTGGCTTGGACCAAGTAGTAATGTGGTACCACACCGAAACAGTCAATAAAAGCTGGTTCCGATTAGTATTTTAGGGGATAACGCCGGTTATGTCTGGGTTAGGTCTGGTATTTGCCCTCATCTGGCTCGTACTTTCGCATTTTTCGCATACTTGTTGGCCAGATCCTGGGCTTTTTCTGGCTTGGATCACGTAGTTATGTGGTACCACACTGAAACAGTCAATAAAAGCTGGTTCCGATTAGAGTTTTAGAGGATAACGCTGGTTATGTCTGGGTTCGTTCTGGGATTTGCAATAATCTGGCTCATACATTCGCTTTTTTCACATACTTGTTGGCCAGATGCTGGGTTCTTTCTGGTTTGGATCCCGTCATAATGACGATCCACACAGAAACAGTCAATTAAACCTGGTTTCGATTAATATTTTAAAGGATAACGCCGGTTACATCTCGGTTAGGTCTGGTATTTGCCCTCATCTGGCTCGTACCTTCGCATTTTTCGCATACCTGTTGGCTAGATCCTGGCATTTTTCTGGCTCGTACCACGTAGTAATGTGGTACCACACCGAAACAGTCAATAAAAGCTGGTTTCGATTAATATTTTAGAGGATAACGCTGGTTATAACTTGGTTAGGTCTGGTATTTGCCCTCATCTGGCTCGTACTTTCGCATTTTTCACATACTTGTTGGCCAGATCCTGGGCTTTTTCTGGCTTGGATCATGTAATAATGTGGTACCACACTGAAACAGTCAATAAAAGCTGTTTCCGATTAGTATTTTAGGGGATAACGCCGGTTATGTCTGGGTTAGGTCTAGTATTTGCCCTCATCTGGTTCGAACTTTCGCATTTTTCGCATACTTGTTGGCCAGATGCTGGGCTTTTTCTGGTTTGGATCCCGTAGTAATGTGGTACCACACAGAAACAGTTAATAAAAGCTGGTTCCGATTAGTATTTTAGAGGATAACGCTGGTTATGTCTGGGTTAGGTCTGGTATTTGCCTTCATCTGGCTCGTACTTTCGCATTTTTCGCATACTTGTTGGCCAGATCCTGGCCTTTTTCTGGCTTGGATCACGTAGTAATGTGGTACCGCACTGAGACAGTCGATAAAAGCTGGTTCCGATTAGTATTTTAGAGGAGAACGCTGGTTACGCCTGGGTTACTTCTGGTATATGCAATCATCTGGCTCATACTTTCGCGTTTTTCGCATACATGTTGGTCAGATCCTGGCCTTTTTCTGGCTTGGACTAAGTAGTAATCTGGGACCACACTCAAACAGTGAATTAAACCTGGTTGCGATAAATATTTTAGAGGGTAGCGGCGGCTATTTCTCGGTTAGGTCTGGGCTTTGCCCTCATCTGTCTCATACTTTCGCTTTTTCGCATACTTGTTGGCCTGGTGTTGGGTTTTTTTCTTGTTTGGATCCCGTAATAATGACGTTCCACACCGAAACAGTCAATTAAACGTGGTTTCGATTAATATTTTAGAGGATGACGCCGGTTATATCTCGGTTAGGTCTGGGATTTGCACTCATCTGGCTCGTACCTTCGCATTTTTCGTGTACTTGTTGGCCAGATCCTGGCCTTTTCCTGGTTTGGATCACGTAGTAATGTGGTACCACACTGAAACAGTCAATTAAACCAGGTTGCGATTAATATTTTGGAGGATAACGCTGGTTTTGTTTGGGTTAGTTCCGGTATTTGCAACGATCTGTCTCATGCTTTCGCATTGTTTGCATACTTGTTGGGCAGATCCTCGCCTTTTTCTGTTTTGGATCACGTAGTAATGTGGTACCACACTGAAACAGTCAATTAAACCTGGTTCCGATTAATATTTTAGAGGATAACGCCGATTATGCCTGGGTCAGGTCTGGTATTTGCCCTCATCTGGCTCGTACTTTCGCATTTTTCGCATACTTGTAGGCCAGATCCTGGGCTTTTTCTGGCTTGGATCACGTAGTTATGTGGTACCACACTGAAACAGTCAATAAAAGCTGGTTCCGATTAGAACTTTAGAGGATAACGCTGGTTATGTCTGGGTTCGTTCTGGGATTTGCAATAATCTGGCTCATACATTCGCTTTTTTCACATACATGTTGGCCAGATGCTGGGTTCTTTCTGGTTTGGATCCCGTCATAATGACGATCCACACAGAAACAGCCAATTAAACCTGGTTTCGATTAATATTTTAAAGGATAACGCCGGTTACATCTCGGTTAGGTCTGGTATTTGCCCTCATCTGGCTCGTACCTTCGCATTTTTCGCATACTTGTTGGCTAGATCCTGGCATTTTTCTGGCTCGGACCACGTAGTAATGTGGTACCACACCGAAACAGTCAATAAAAGCTGGTTTCGATTAATATTTTAGAGGATAACGCTGGTTATATCTTGGTTAGGTCTGGTATTTGCCCTCATCTGGCTCGTACTTTCGCATTTTTCACATACTTGTTGGCCAGATCCTGGCCTTTTTCTGGCTTGGACCAAGTAGTAATGTGGGACCACACCGAAGCAGTCAATTAAACCAGGTTGCGCTTAATATTTCAGAGCATATCGCCGGCTATGTCTCGGTTAGGTCTGGGATTTGCCCTCATCTGGCTCGTACTTTCGCATTTTTCGCTTACTTGTTGACCAGATCCTGGCCTTTTTCTGGTATGGATCACGTAGTAATGCGGTACCACACCGAAACAGTCAATTAAACCTGTTTGCGATTAATATTTTAGAGGATAACGCCGGTTATGTCACGGATTGGTCTGGTATTAGCAATCATCTGGCTCATACTTACGCATTTTTCGCATACTTGTTGGGCAGATCCTGGCCTTTTTCTGGTTTGGATCCCGTAGTAATGAGGTTCCACACCGAAGCAGTCAATTAAACCTGGTAGCGATTAATATTTTAGAGGATAACGCCGGTTATGTCTGGGTTAGGTCTGGTATTTGCCCTCATCTGGCACGAACTTTCGCATTTCTCGCATACTTGTTGGCCAGATCCTGGCCTTTTTCTGGTATGGATCACGTAGTAATGCGGTACCACACCGAAACAGTCAATTAAACCTGTTTGCGATTAATATTTTAGAGGATAACGCCGGTTATGTCACGGTTTGGTCTGGTATTAGCAATCATCTGGCTCATACTTACGCATTTTTCGCATACTTGTTGGGCAGATCCTGGCCTTTTTCTGGTTTGGATCCCGTAGTAATGAGGTTACACACCGAAGCAGTCAATTAAACCTGGTTGCGATTAATATTTCAGAGGATAACGCCGGTTATGTCTCGGTTAGGTCTGGGATTTGCCCTCATCTGACTCGTAATTTCGCATTTTTCCCATACTTGTTGGCCAGATCCTGGCCTTTTTCTGGCTTTGACCACGTAGTAATGTGGTACCGCACTGAAACAGTCAATTAAACCTGGTTCCGATTAATATTTTAGAGGATAGCGCCGGTTATGTCTGGGTTAGGTCTGGTATTTGCCCTCATCTGGCTCGTACTTTCGCATTTTTCGCATACTTGACGGCCAGTGCCTGGCCTCTTTCTGGTTTGGATCACGTAGTAATGCGGTACCACACCGAAACAGTCAATTAAACCTGGTTCCGATTAATATTTTAGAGGATTACGTCGGTTATATCACGGTTAGGTCTGGGATTCGCCCTCATCTGGCTCGTACTTTCGCATTTCTCGCATACTAGTTGGCCAGATCCTGGGCTTTTTCTGGTTTGGCTCACGTAGTAGTGTGGTACCACACTGAAACAGTCAATTAAACCTGGTTCCGATTAATATTTTAGAGGACAACGCAGGTTATGTCTCGGTTAGTTCTGGTATTTGCACTCATCTGGCTCGTACTTTCGCGTTTTTCCCATACTTGTTGGCCAGATCCTGGCCTTTTTCTGGCTTGGACCACGTAGTAATGTGGTACCACACCGAAACAGTCAATTAAACCGGGTTGCGATTAATATTTTAGAGGATAACTACGGTTATGTCTGGGTTAGGTCTGGTATTTGCCCTCATCTGGCTCGTACTTTCGCATTTTTCGCATACTTGTTGGCCAGATCCTGGCCTTTTTCTGGCTTTGACCACGTAGTAATGTGGTACCACACTGAAACAGTCAATTAAACCTGGTTCCGATTAATATTTTAGATGATAACGCCGGTTTGTCTGGGTTTGGTCTGGTATTTGCCCTTATCTGGCTCGTACTTTCGAATTTTCGCATACTTGTTGGGCAGATCCTGGCCTTTTTCTGGTTTGGATCCCGTAGTAACGAGGTTACACACCGAAGCAGTCAATTAAACCTGGTTCCGATTAATATTTTAGAGGACAACGCCGGTTATGTCTGGGTTAGGTCTGGTATTTGCCCTCATCTGGCTCGTACTTTCGCATTTTTCGCTAACTTGTTGACCAGATCCTGGCATTTTTTCTGGTTTGGATCCCGTAGAAATGTGGTTCCACACCGAAGCAGTCAATTAAACCAGGTTGCGCCTAATATTTTAGAGGATATCGCCGGCTATGTCTCGGTTAGGTCTGGTATTTGCCCTCATCTGGCTCGTAATTTTGCATTTTTCGCATACTTGTTGGGCAGATCCTGGCCTTTTTCTGGTTTGTATCACGTACTAATACGGTACCACACCGAAACAGTAAATTAAGCCTGGTTGCCATTAATATTTTAGAGGATTCCGCAGGTTATGTCTAGGTTAGGTCTGGGATTTGCCCTCATCTGGCTCGTACTTTCGCATTTTTCACATACTTGTTGGCCAGATCCTGGCCTTTTTCTGGCTTGGACCAAGTAGTAATGTGGGACCACACCGAAGCAGTCAATTAAACCAGGTTGCGCTTAATATTTTAGAGCATATCGCCGGCTATGTCTCGGTTAGGTCTGGGATTTGCCCTCATCTGGCTCGTACTTTCGCATTTTTCTCATACTTGTTGGCCAGATCCTGGGCTTTTTCTGGTTTGGATCATGTAGTAATGCGGTACCACACCGAAACAGTCAATTAAACCTGGTTGCGATTAATATTTTAGAGGATAACGCCGGTTATGTCTCGGTTAGGTCTGGGATTTGCCCTCATCTGGCTCGTACTTTCGCATTTTTCGCTTACTTGTTGACCAGATCCTGGCCTTTTTCTGGTATGGATCACGTAGTAATGCGGTACCACACCGAAACAGTCAATTAAACCTGTTTGCGATTAATATTTTAGAGGATAACGCCGGTTATGTCACGGATTGGTCTGGTATTAGCAATCATCTGGCTCATACTTACGCATTTTTCGCATACTTGTTGGGCAGATCCTGGCCTTTTTCTGGTTTGGATCCCGTAGTAATGAGGTTCCACACCGAAGCAGTCAATTAAACCTGGTTGCGATTAATATTTCAGAGGATAACGCCGGTTATGTCTCGGTTAGGTCTGGGATTTGCCCTCATCTGACTCGTAATTTCGCGTTTTTCCCATACTTGTTGGCCAGATCCTGGGCTTTTTCTGGCTTGGACCACGTAGTAATGTGGTACCACACCGAAACAGTCAATTAAAACTGGTTCCGATTAATATTTTAGAGGATAACGCCAGTTATGTCTGGGTTAGGTCTGGTATTTGCCCTCATCTGGCTCGTACTTTCGCATTTTTCGCATACTTGTTGGCCAGATCCTGGCTCTTTTCTGGCTTGGACCACGTAGTAATGTGGTACCACACTGAAACAGTCAATAAAAGCTGGTTCCGATTTGTATTTTAGGGGATAACGCCGGTTATGTCTGGGTGTGGTCTGGTATTTGCCCTCATCTGACTCGTAATTTCGCATTTTTCCCATACTTGTTGGCCAGATCCTGGCCTCTTTCTGGCTTTGACCACGTAGTAATATGGTACCACACTGAAACAGTCAATTAAACCTGGTTCCGATTAATATTTTAGAGGATAGCGCCGGTTATGTCTGGGTTAGGTCTGGTATTTGCCCTCATCTGGCTCGTACTTTCGCATTTTTCGCATACTAGTTGGCCAGGTCCTGGGCTTTTTCTGGTTTGGATCACGTAGTAATGTGGTACCACACTGAAACATTCAATTAAACCTGGTTCCGATTAATATTTTAGGGGATAACGCAGGTTATGTCTCGGTTAGTTCTGGGATTTGCCCTCATCTGGCTCGTACTTTCGCATTTCTCGCATACTAGTTGGCCAGATCCTGGGCTTTTTCTGGTTTGGATCACGTAGTAATGTGGTACCACACTGAAACATTCAATTAAACCTGGTTCCGAATAGTATTTTAGAGGATAACGCAGGTTACGTCTGGGTTAATTCTGGTATTCGCAATCATGTGGCTGATACTTTCGCGTTATTCCCATACTTGTTGACCAGATCCTGGCCTTTTTCTGGCTTGGACCACGCAGTAATGTGGTACCACACCGGAACAGTCAATTAAACCTGGTTCCGATTAATATTTTAGAGGATAACGCCGGTTATGTCTGGGTTAGGTCTGGTATTTGCCCTCATCTGGCTCGTACTTTCGCGTTTTTCCCATACTTGTTGGCCAGATCCTGGCCTTTTTCTGGCTTTGACCACGTAGTAATGTGGTACCACACTGAAACAGTCAATAAAAGCTGGTTTCGATTAATATTTTAGAGGATAACGCTGGTTATATCTTGGTTTGTTCTGGTATTTGCACTCATCTGGCTCGTACTATCGCATTTTTCACATACTTGTTGGCCAGATCCTGGCCTTTTTCTGGCTTGGACCAAGTAGTAATGTGGGACCACACCGAAGCAGTCAATTAAACCAGGTTGCGCTTAATATTTTAGAGCATATCGCCGGCTATGTCTCGGTTAGGTCTGGGATTTGCCCTCATCTGGCTCGTACTTTCGCATTTTTCTCATACTTGTTGGCCAGATCCTGGGCTTTTTCTGGTTTGGATCATGTAGTAATGCGGTACCACACCGAAACAGTCAATTAAACCTGGTTCCGATTAGTATTTTAGGGGATAACGCCGGCTATGTCTCGGTTAGGTCTGGGATTTGCCCTCATCTGGCTCGTACTTTCGCTTATTTCTCATACTTGTTGGCCAGATCCTGGGCTTTTTCTGATTTGGATCACGTAGTATTTCGGTACCACACCGAAACAGTCAATTAAACCTGGTTGCGATTAATATTTTAGAGGATAACGCCGGTTATATCTTGGTTAGGTCTGGTATTTGCCCTCATCTGGTTCGTACTTTCGCATTTTTCACATACTTGTTGGCCAGATCCTGGCCTTTTTCTGGCTTGGACCAAGTAGTAATGTGGGACCACACCGAAACAGTCAATTAAACCTGTTTGCGATTAATATTTTAGAGGATAACGCCGGTTATGTCACGGTTTGGTCTGGTATTAGCAATCATCTGGCTCATACTTACACATTTTTCGCATACTTGTTGGGCAGATCCTGGCCTTTTTCTGGTTTGGATCCCGTAGTAATGAGGTTCCACACCGATGCAGTCAATTACACCTGGTTGCGATTAATATTTCAGAGGATAACGCCGGTTATGTCTCGGTTAGGTCTGGGATTTGCCCTCATCTGACTCGTAATTTCGCATTTTTCCCATACTTGTTGGCCAGATCCTGGCCTTTTTCTGGCTTTGACCACGTAGTAATGTGGTATCGCACTGAAACAGTCAATTAAACCTGGTTCCGATTAATATTTTAGAGGATAGCGCCGGTTATGTCTGGGTTAGGTCTGGTATTTGCCCTCATCTGGCTCGTACTTTCGCATTTTTCGCATACTTGACGGCCAGTGCCTGGCCTCTTTCTGGTTTGGATCACGTAGTAATGCGGTACCACACCGAAACAGTCAATTAAACCTGGTTCCGATTAATATTTTAGAGGATTACGTCGGTTATATCACGGTTAGGTCTGGGATTCGCCCTCATCTGGCTCGTCCTTTCGCATTTCTCGCATACTAGTTGGCCAGGTCCTGGGCTTTTTCTGGTTTGGATCACGTAGTAATGTGGTACCACACTGAAACAGTCAATTAAACCTGGTTGCGATTAATATTTTAGAGGATATCGCCGGTTATATCTGCGTTAGTTCTGGGATTTGCCCTCATCTGGCTGATACTTTCGCGTTTTTCCCATACTTGTTGGCCAGATCCTGGCCTTTTTCTGGCTTGGACCAAGTAATAATATGGGACCACACCGAAGCATTCAATTAAACCAGGTTGCGCATAATATTTTAGAGCATATCGCCGGCTATGTCTCGGTTAGGTCTGGTATTTGCCCTCATCTGGCTCGTACCTTCGCATTTTTCGCATACCTGTTGGCCAGAACCTGGCCTTTTTCTGGCTTGGACCAAGTAGTAATGTGGGACCACACCGAAGCATTCAATTAAACCAGGTTGCGCTTAATATTTTAGAGCATATCGCCGGCTATGTCTCGGTTAGGTCTGGGATTTGCCCTCATCTGGCTCGTACCTTCGCATTTTTCGCATACATGTTGGCCAGATCCTGGCCTTTTTCTGGCTTGGACCAAGTAGTAATGTGGTACCACACCGAAACAGTCAATAAAAGCTGGTTCCGATTAGTATTTTAGGGGATAACGCCGGTTATGTCTGGGTTAGGTCTGGTATTTGCCCTCATCTGGCTCGTACTTTCGCATTTTTCGCATACTTGTTGGCCAGATCCTGGGCTTTTTCTGGCTTGGATCACGTAGTTATGTGGTACCACACTGAAACAGTCAATAAAAGCTGGTTCCGATTAGAGTTTTAGAGGATAACGCTGGTTATGTCTGGGTTCGTTCTGGGATTTGCAATAATCTGGCTCATACATTCGCTTTTTTCACATACTTGTTGGCCAGATGCTGGGTTCTTTCTGGTTTGGATCCCGTCATAATGACGATCCACACAGAAACAGTCAATTAAACCTGGTTTCGATTAATATTTTAAAGGATAACGCCGGTTACATCTCGGTTAGGTCTGGTATTTGCCCTCATCTGGCTCGTACCTTCGCATTTTTCGCATACCTGTTGGCTAGATCCTGGCATTTTTCTGGCTCGGACCACGTAGTAATGTGGTACCACACCGAAACAGTCAATAAAAGCTGGTTTCGATTAATATTTTAGAGGATAACGCTGGTTATATCTTGGTTAGGTCTGGTATTTGCCCTCATCTGGCTCGTACTTTCGCATTTTTCACATACTTGTTGGCCAGATCCTGGGCTTTTTCTGGCTTGGATCATGTAATAATGTGGTACCACACTGAAACAGTCAATAAAAGCTGTTTCCGATTAGTATTTTAGGGGATAACGCCGGTTATGTCTGGGTTAGATCTAGTATTTGCCCTCATCTGGTTCGAACTTTCGCATTTTTCGCATACTTGTTGGCCAGATGCTGGGCTTTTTCTGGTTTGGATCCCGTAGTAATGTGGTACCACACAGAAACAGTTAATAAAAGCTGGTTCCGATTAGTATTTTAGAGGATAACGCTGGTTATGTCTGGGTTAGGTCTGGTATTTGCCTTCATCTGGCTCGTACTTTCGCATTTTTCGCATACTTGTTGGCCAGATCCTGGCCTTTTTCTGGCTTGGATCACGTAGTAATGTGGAACCGCACTGAGACAGTCGATAAAAGCTGGTTCCGATTAGTATTTTAGAGGAGAACGCTGGTTACGCCTGGGTTACTTCTGGTATATGCAATCATCTGGCTCATACTTTCGCGTTTTTCGCATACATGTTGGTCAGATCCTGGCCTTTTTCTGGCTTGGACTCAGTAGTAATCTGGGACCACACTCAAACAGTGAATTAAACCTGGTTGCGATAAATATTTTAGAGGGTAGCGGCGGCTATTTCTCGGTTAGGTCTGGGCTTTGCCCTCATCTGTCTCATACTTTCGCTTTTTCGCATACTTGTTGGCCAGGTGTTGGGTTTTTTTCTTGTTTGGATCCCGTAATAATGACGTTCCACACCGAAACAGTCAATTAAACGTGGTTTCGATTAATATTTTAGAGGATGACGCCGGTTATATCTCGGTTAGGTCTGGGATTTGCACTCATCTGGCTCGTACCTTCGCATTTTTCGCATACTTGTTGGCCAGATCCTGGCCTTTTCCTGGTTTGGATCACGTAGTAATGTGGTACCACACTGAAACAGTCAATTAAACCAGGTTGCGATTAATATTTTGGAGGATAACGCTGGTTTTGTTTGGGTTAGTTCCGGTATTTGCAACGATCTGGCTCATCCTTTCGCATTGTTTGCATACTTGTTGGGCAGATCCTCGCCTTTTTCTGTTTTGGATCACGTAGTAATGTGGTACCACACTGAAACAGTCAATTAAACCTGGTTCCGATTAATATTTTAGAGGATAACGCCGATTATGCCTGGGTCAGGTCTGGTATTTGCCCTCATCTGGCTCGTACTTTCGCATTTTTCGCATACTTGTTGGCCAGATCCTGGGCTTTTTCTGGCTTGGATCACGTAGTTATGTGGTACCACACTGAAACAGTCAATAAAAGCTGGTTCCGATTAGAATTTTAGAGGATAACGCTGGTTATGTCTGGGTTCGTTCTGGGATTTGCAATAATCTGGCTCATACATTCGCTTCTTTCACATACATGTTGGCCAGATGCTGGGTTCTTTCTGGTTTGGATCCCGTCATAATGACGATCCACACAGAAACAGCCAATTAAACCTGGTTTCGATTAATATTTTAAAGGATAACGCCGGTTACATCTCGGTTAGGTCTGGTATTTGCCCTCATCTGGCTC
Organism: Colletes latitarsis; assembly: GCF_051014445.1. Lineage (NCBI taxonomy): Eukaryota > Metazoa > Arthropoda > Insecta > Hymenoptera > Colletidae > Colletes > Colletes latitarsis. The sequence continues at coordinate 8,350,120 of NW_027488368.1, read as the reverse complement.
GTACCTTCGCATTTTTCGCATACTTGTTGGCTAGATCCTGGCATTTTTCTGGCTCGGACCACGTAGTAATGTGGTACCACACCGAAACAGTCAATAAAAGCTGGTTTCGATTAATATTTTAGAGGATAACGCTGGTTATATCTTGGTTAGGTCTGGTATTTGCCCTCATCTGGCTCGTACTTTCGCATTTTTCACATACTTGTTGGCCAGATCCTGGCCTTTTTCTGGCTTGGACCAAGTAGTAATGCGGTACCACACCGAAACAGTCAATTAAACCTGTTTGCGATTAATATTTTAGAGGATAACGCCGGTTATGTTACGGTTTGGTCTGGTATTAGCAATCATCTGGCTCATACTTACGCATTTTTCGCATACTTGTTGGGCAGATCCTGGCCTTTTTCTGGTTTGGATCCCGTAGTAATGAGGTTACACACCGAAGCAGTCAATTAAACCTGGTTGCGATTAATATTTCAGAGGATAACGCCGGTTATGTCTCGGTTAGGTCTGGGATTTGCCCTCATCTGACTCGTAATTTCGCATTTTTCCCATACTTGTTGGCCAGATCCTGGCCTTTTTCTGGCTTTGACCACGTAGTAATGTGGTACCGCACTGAAACAGTCAATTAAACCTGGTTCCGATTAATATTTTAGAGGATAGCGCCGGTTATGTCTGGGTTAGGTCTGGTATTTGCCCTCATCTGGCTCGTACTTTCGCATTTTTCGCATACTTGACGGCCAGTGCCTGGCCTCTTTCTGGTTTGGATCACGTAGTAATGCGGTACCACACCGAAACAGTCAATTAAACCTGGTTCCGATTAATATTTTAGAGGATTACGTCGGTTATATCACGGTTAGGTCTGGGATTCGCCCTCATCTGGCTCGTACTTTCGCATTTCTCGCATACTAGTTGGCCAGATCCTGGGCTTTTTCTGGTTTGGATCACGTAGTAGTGTGGTACCACACTGAAACAGTCAATTAAACCTGGTTCCGATTAATATTTTAGAGGACAACGCAGGTTATGTCTCGGTTAGTTCTGGGATTTGCCCTCATCTGGATCGTACTTTCGCATTTCTCGCATACTAGTTGGCCAGATCCTAGGCTTTTTCTGGTTTGGATCACGTAGTAATGTGGTACCACACTGAAGCAGTCAATTAAACCTGGTTGCGATTAATATTTTAGAGGATATCGCCGGTTATATCTGGGTTAGGTCTGGTATTTGCCCTCATCTGGCTCGTACTTTCGCATTTCTCGCATACTAGTTGGCCAGATCCTGGGCTTTTTCTGACTTGGATCACGTAGTAATGTGGTACCACAGTGAAACAGTCAATAGAAGCTGGTTCCGAATAGTATTTTAGAGGATAACGCAGGTTACGTCTGGGTTAGTTCTGGTATAGGCAATCATCTGGCTGATACTTTCGCGTTTTTCCCATACATGTTGGCCAGATCCTGGCCTTTTTCTGGCTTGGACCACGTAGTAATGTGGTACCACACCGAAACAGTCAATTAAACCTGGTTCCGATTAATATTTTAGAGGACAACGCAGGTTATGTCTCGGTTAGTTCTGGGATTTGCCCTCATCTGGCTCGTACTTCCGCGTTTTTCCCATACTTGTTGGCCAGATCCTAGCCTTTTTCTGGCTTGGACCACGTAGTAATGTGGTACCACACCGAAACAGTCAATTAAACCTGGTTCCGTTTAATATTTTAGAGGATAACGCCGGTTATGTCTGGGTTAGGTCTGGTATTTGCCCTCATCTGGCTCGTACTTTCGCATTTTTGCATACCTGTTGGCCAGATCCTGGGCTTTTTCTGGCTTGGATCACGTAGTTATGTGGTACCACACTGAAACAGTCAATAAAAGCTGGTTCCGATTAGAGTTTTAGAGGATAACGCTGGTTATGTCTGGGTTCGTTCTGGGATTTGCAATAATCTGGCTCATACATTCGCTTATCACATACTTGTTGGCCAGATGCTGGGTTCTTTCTGGTTTGGATCCCGTCATAATGACGATCCACACAGAAACAGTCAATTAAACCTGGTTTCGATTAATATTTTAAAGGATAACGCCGGTTACATCTCGGTTAGGTCTGGTATTTGCCCTCATCAGGCTCGTACCTTCGCATTTTTCGCATACCTGTTGACTAGATCCAGGCATTTTTCTGGCTCGGACCACGTAGTAATGTGGTACCACACCGAAACAGTCAATAAAAGCTGGTTTCGATTAATATTTTAGAGGATAACGCCGGTTATGTCTGGGTTAGGTCTAGTATTTGCCCTCATCTGGTTCGAACTTTCGCATTTTTCGCATACTCGTTGCCCAGATGCTGGGCTTTTTCTGGTTTGGATCCCGTAATAATGTGGTTCTACACCGAAACAGTCAATTAAACCTGGTTGCGATTAATATTTTAGAGGATAACGCCGGTTAAGTCTAGGTTAGGTCTGGTATTTGCCATCATCTGGCTCGTACTTTCGCATTTTTCGCATACTTGTTGGCCAGATCTAGGGTTTTTTGTGGTTTGGATCCCGTCGTAATGCGGTTCCACACCGAAACAGTCAATTAAACATGGTTGCGATGAATATTTTAGAGGATAACGCCGGTTAAGTCTAGGTTAGGTCTGGTATTTGCCATCATCTGGCTCGTACTTTCGCATTTTCCGCATACTTGTTGGCCAGATCCTGGCCTTTTTCTGGTCTGTATCACGTAGTAATGTGGTTCTACTCCGAAACAGTCAATTAAACCTGGTTGCGATTAATATTTTAGAGGTTAACGCCGGTTAAGTCTAGGTTAGGTCTGGTATTTGCCATCATCTGGCTCGTACTTTCGCATTTTTCGCATACTTGTTGGCCAGACCCTGGCCTTTTTCTGGCTTGGACCACGTAGTAATTTGGAAGCACACTGAAACAGTCAATTAAACCTGGTTCCGATTAATATTTTAGAGGATAACGCCGGTTATGTCTGGGTTAGGTCTGGGCTTTGCCCTCATCTGTCTCATACTTTCGCTTTTTCGCATACTTGTTGGCCAGATGTTGGGTTTTTTTCTGGTTTGGATCCCGTAATAATGACGTTCCACACCGAAACAGTCAATTAAACGTGGTTTCGATTAATATTTTAGAGGATAACGCCGGTTATATCTCGGTTAGGTCTGGGATTTGCACTCATCTGGCTCGTACCTTCGCATTTTTCGCATACTTGATGGCCAGATCCTGGCCTTTTCCTGGTTTGGATCACGTAGTAATGCGGTAACACAGAGAAACAGTCAATTAAACCAGGTTGCGAATAATATTTTGGAGGATAACGCTGGTTTTGTTTGGGTTAGTTCCGGTATTTGCAACCATCTGGCTCATGCTTTCGCATTGTTTGCATACTTGTTGGGCAGATCCTCGCCTTTTTCTGTTTTGGATCACGTAGTAATGTGGTACCACACTGAAACAGTTAATTAAACCTGGTTCCGATTAATATTTTAGAGGATAACGCCGATTATGCCTGGGTCAGGTCTGGTATTTGCCCTCATCTGGCTCGTACTTTCGCATTTTTCGCATACTTGTTGGCCAGATCCTGGGCTTTTTCTGGCTTGGATCACGTAGTTATGTGGTACCACACTGAAACAGTCAATAAAAGCTGGTTCCGATTAGAGTTTTAGAGGATAACGCTGGTTATGTCTGGGTTCGTTCTGGGATTTGCAATAATCTGGCTCATACATTCGCTTTTTTCACATACTTGTTGGCCAGATGCTGGGTTCTTTCTGGTTTGGATCCCGTCGTAATGACGATCCACACAGAAACAGTCAATTAAACCTGGTTTCGATTAATATTTTAAAGGATAACGCCGGTTACATCTCGGTTAGGTCTGGTATTTGCCCTCATCTGGCTCGTACCTTCGCATTTTTCGCATACTTGTTGGCTAGATCCTGGCATTTTTCTGGCTCGGACCACGTAGTAATGTGGTACCACACCGAAACAGTCAATAAAAGCTGGTTTCGATTAATATTTTAGAGGATAACGCCGGTTATATCTTGGTTAGGTCTGGTATTTGCCCTCATCTGGCTCGTACTTTCGCATTTTTCACATACTTGTTGGCCAGATCCTGGCCTTTTTCTGGTCTGTATCACGTAGTAATGTGGTTCCACACCGAAACAGTCAATTAAACCTGGTTTCGATTAATATTTTAGAGGATAACGCCGGTTATATCTTGGTTAGGTCTGGTATTTGCCCTCATCTGGCTCGTACTTTCGCATTTTTCACATACTTGTTGGCCAGATCCTGGCCTTTTTCTGGTCTGTATCACGTAGTAATGTGGTTCCACACCGAAACAGTCAATTAAACCTGGTTGCGATTAATATTTTAGAGGATAACGCCGGTTAAGTCTAGGTTAGGTCTGGTATTTGCCATCATCTGGCTCGTACTTTCGCATTTTTCGCATACTTGTTGGCCAGACCCTGGCCTTTTTCTGGCTTGGACCACGTAGTAATTTGGAACCACACTGAAACAGTCAATTAAACCTGGTTCCGATTAATATTTTAGAGGATAACGCCGGTTATGTCTGGGTTAGGTCTGGTATTTGCCCTCATCAGGCTCGTACTTTCGCATTTCTCGCATACTTGTTGGACAGATCATGGTCTTTTTCTGGTTTGCATCCCGTCGTAATGTGGTTCCACACCGAAACAGTCAATTAAACCTGGTTGCGATTAATATTTTAGGGGATAACGCCGGTTATGTCTGGGTTAGGTCTGGTATTTGCCCTCATCTGGCACGTACTTTCGCATTTTTCGCATACTTGTTGGCCAGATCCTGGCCTTTTTCAGGTTTGGATCACGTAGTAATGCGGTACCACACCGAAACAGTCAATTAAGCCTGGTAGCGATTAATATTTTAGAGGATTACGCCGGTTATGTCTCGGTTAGGTCCGGGATTTGTCCTCATCTGGCTCGTACTTTCGCATTTTTCGCATACTTGTTGGCCAGATCATGGGCTTTTTCTGACTTGGATCACGTAATAATGTGGTTCCACACCGAAACAGTCAATTAAACCTGGTTGCGATTAATATTTTAGTGGATAACGCCGGTTAAGTCTAGGTTAGGTCTGGTATTTGCCATCATCTGGCTCGTACTTTCGCATTTTTCGCATACTTGTTGGCCAGACCCTGGCCTTTTTCTGGCTTGGACCACGTAGTTATGTGGTACCACACTGAAACAGTCAATAAAAGCTGGTTCCGATTAGAGTTTTAGAGGATAACGCTGGTTATGTCTGGGTTCGTTCTGGGATTTGCAATAATCTGGCTCATACATTCGCTTTTTCACATACTTGTTGGCCAGATGCTGGGTTTTTTTCTGGTTTGGATCCCGTCATAATGACGATCCACACAGAAACAGTCAATTAAACCTGGTTTCGATTAATATTTTATAGGATAACGCCGGTTACATCTCGGTTAGGTCTGGTATTTGCCCTCATCTGGCTCGTACCTTCGCATTTTTCGCATACCTGTTGACTAGATCCTGGCATTTTTCTGGCTCGGACCACGTAGTAATGTGGTACCACACCGAAACAGTCAATAAAAGCTGGTTTCGATTAATATTTTAGAGGATAACGCCGGTTATATCTTGGTTAGGTCTGGTATTTGCCCTCATCTGGCTCGTACTTTCGCATTTTTCACATACTTGTTGGCCAGATCCTGGCCTTTTTCTGGTCTGTATCACGTAGTAATGTGGTTCCACACCGAAACAGTCAATTAAACCTGGTTGCGATTAATATTTTAGAGGATAACGCCGGTTAAGTCTAGGTTAGGTCTGGTATTTGCCATCATCTGGCTCGTACTTTCGCATTTTTCGCATACTTGTTGGCCAGACCCTGGCCTTTTTCTGGCTTGGACCACGTAGTAATTTGGAACCACACTGAAACAGTCAATTAAACCTGGTTCCGATTAATATTTTAGAGGATAACGCCGGTTATGTCTGGGTTAGGTCTGGTATTTGCCCTCATCAGGCTCGTACTTTCGCATTTCTCGCATACTTGTTGGACAGATCATGGTCTTTTTCTGGTTTGCATCCCGTCGTAATGTGGTTCCACACCGAAACAGTCAATTAAACCTGGTTGCGATTAATATTTTAGGGGATAACGCCGGTTATGTCTGGGTTAGGTCTGGTATTTGCCCTCATCTGGCACGTACTTTCGCATTTTTCGCATACTTGTTGGCCAGATCCTGGCCTTTTTCAGGTTTGGATCACGTAGTAATGCGGTACCACACCGAAACAGTCAATTAAGCCTGGTAGCGATTAATATTTTAGAGGATTACGCCGGTTATGTCTCGGTTAGGTCCGGGATTTGTCCTCATCTGGCTCGTACTTTCGCATTTTTCGCATACTTGTTGGCCAGATCATGGGCTTTTTCTGACTTGGATCACGTAATAATGTGGTTCCACACCGAAACAGTCAATTAAACCTGGTTGCGATTAATATTTTAGTGGATAACGCCGGTTAAGTCTAGGTTAGGTCTGGTATTTGCCATCATCTGGCTCGTACTTTCGCATTTTTCGCATACTTGTTGGCCAGACCCTGGCCTTTTTCTGGCTTGGACCACGTAGTTATGTGGTACCACACTGAAACAGTCAATAAAAGCTGGTTCCAATTAGAGTTTTAGAGGATAACGCTGGTTATGTCTGGGTTCGTTCTGGGATTTGCAATAATCTGGCTCATACATTCGCTTTTTCACATACTTGTTGGCCAGATGCTGGGTTTTTTTCTGGTTTGGATCCCGTCATAATGACGATCCACACAGAAACAGTCAATTAAACCTGGTTTCGATTAATATTTTATAGGATAACGCCGGTTACATCTCGGTTAGGTCTGGTATTTGCCCTCATCTGGCTCGTACCTTCGCATTTTTCGCATACCTGTTGACTAGATCCTGGCATTTTTCTGGCTCGGACCACGTAGTAATGTGGTACCACACCGAAACAGTCAATAAAAGCTGGTTTCGATTAATATTTTAGAGGATAACGCTGGTTATATCTTGGTTAGGTCTGGTATTTGCCCTCATCTGGCTCGTACTTTCGCATTTTTCACATACTTGTTGGCCAGATCCTGGCCTTTTTCTGGCTTGAACCAATTAGTAATGTGGGACCACACCGAAGCAGTCAATTAAACCAGGTTGCGCTTAATATTTCAGAGCATATCGCCGGCTGTGTCTCGGTTAGGTCTGGGATTTGCCCTCATCTGTCTCGTACTTTCGCATTTTTCTCATACTTGTTGGCCAGATCCTGGGCTTTTTTTGGTTTGGATCATGTAATAATGTGGTACCACACTGAAACAGTCAATAAAAGCTGTTTCCGATTAGTATTTTAGGGGATAACGCCGGTTATGTCTGGGTTAGGTCTAGTATTTGCCCTCATCTGGTTCGAACTTTCGCATTTTTCGCATACTTGTTGGCCAGATGCTGGGCTTTTACTGGTCTGTATCACGTAGTAATGTGGTTCTACTCCGAAACAGTCAATTAAACCTGGTTGCGATTAATATTTTAGAGGATAACGCCGGTTAAGACTAGGTTAGGTCTGGTATTTGCCATCATCTGGCTCGTACTTTCGCATTTTTCGCATACTTGTTGGCCAGACCCTGGCCTTTTTCTGGCTTGGACCACGTAGTAATTTGGAACCACACTGAAACAGTCAATTAAACCTGGTTCCGATTAATATTTTAGAGGATAACGCCGGTTATGTCTGGGTTAGGTCTGGGCTTTGCCCTCATCTGTCTCATATTTTCGCTTTTTCGCATACTTGTTGGCCAGATGTTGGGTTTTTTTCTGGTTTGGATCCCGTAATAATGACGTTCCACACCGAAACAGTCAATTAAACGTGGTTTCGATTAATATTTTAGAGGATAACGCCGGTTATATCTCGGTTAGGTCTGGGATTTGCACTCATCTGGCTCGTACCTTCGCATTTTTCGCATACTTGTTGGCCAGATCCTGGCCTTTTCCTGGTTTGGATCACGTAGTAATGCGGTACCACACTGAAACAGTCAATTAAACCAGGTTGCGATTAATATTTTGGAGGATAACGCTGGTTTTGTTTGGGTTAGTTCCGGTATTTGCAACCATCTGGCTCATGCTTTCGCATTGTTTGCATACTTGTTGGGCAGATCCTCGCCTTTTTCTGTTTTGGATCACGTAGTAATGTGGTACCACACTGAAACAGTTAATTAAACCTGGTTCCGATTAATATTTTAGAGGATAACGCCGATTATGCCTGGGTCAGGTCTGGTATTTGCCCTCATCTGGCTCGTACTTTCGCATTTTTCGCATACTTGTTGGCCAGATCCTGGGCTTTTTCTGGCTTCGATCACGTAGCTATGTGGTACCACACTGAAACAGTCACATAAAAGCTGGTTCCGATTAGAGTTTTAGAGGATAACGCTGGTTATGTCTGGGTTCGTTCTGGGATTTGCAATAATCTGGCTCATACATTCGCTTTTTTCACATACTTGTTGGCCAGATGTTGGGTTCTTTCTGGTTTGGATCCCGTCATAATGACGATCCACACAGAAACAGTCAATTAAACCTGGTTTCGATTAATATTTTAAAGGATAACGCCGGTTACATCTCGGTTAGGTCTGGTATTTGCCCTCATCTGGCTCGTACTTTCGCATTTTTCGCATACTTGTTGGCCAGACCCTGGCCTTTTTCTGGCTTGGACCACGCAGTAATTTGGAACCACACTGAAACAGTCAATTAAACCTGGTTCCGATTAATATTTTAGAGGATAACGCCGGTTATGTCTGGGTCAGGTCTGGCATTTGCCCTCATCAGGCTCGTACTTTCGCATTTCTCGCATACTTGTTGGCCAGATCATGGTCTTTTTCTGGTTTGCATCCCGTCGTAATGTGGTTCCACACCGAAACAGTCAATTAAACCTGGTTGCGATTAATATTTTAGGGGATAACGCCGGTTATGTCTGGGTTAGGTCTGGTATTTGCCCTCATCTGGCTCGTACTTTCGCATTTTTCGCATACTTGTTGGCCAGATCCTGGCCTTTTTCAGGTTTGGATCACGTAGTAATGCGGTACCACACCGAAACAGTCAATTAAGCCTGGTAGCGATTAATATTTTAGAGGATAACGCCGGTTATGTCTGGGTTCGTTCTGGGATTTGCAATAATCTGGCTCATACATTCGCTTTTTCACATACTTGTTGGCCAGATGCTGGGTTCTTTCTGGTTTGGATCCCGTCATAATGACGATCCACACAGAAACAGTCAATTAAACCTGGTTTCGATTAATATTTTAAAGGATAACGCCGGTTACATCTCGGTTAGGTCTGGTATTTGCCCTCATCAGGCTCGTACCTTCGCATTTTTCGCATACCTGTTGACTAGATCCAGGCATTTTTCTGGCTCGGACCACGTAGTAATGTGGTACCACACCGAAACAGTCAATAAAAGCTGGTTTCGATTAATATTTTAGAGGATAACGCCGGTTATGTCTGGGTTAGGTCTAGTATTTGCCCTCATCTGGTTCGAACTTTCGCATTTTTCGCATACTCGTTGCCCAGATGCTGGGCTTTTTCTGGTTTGGATCCCGTAATAATGTGGTTCTACACCGAAACAGTCAATTAAACCTGGTTGCGATTAATATTTTAGAGGATAACGCCGGTTAAGTCTAGGTTAGGTCTGGTATTTGCCATCATCTGGCTCGTACTTTCGCATTTTTCGCATACTTGTTGGCCAGATCTAGGGTTTTTTGTGGTTTGGATCCCGTCGTAATGCGGTTCCACACCGAAACAGTCAATTAAACATGGTTGCGATGAATATTTTAGAGGATAACGCCGGTTAAGTCTAGGTTAGGTCTGGTATTTGCCATCATCTGGCTCGTACTTTCGCATTTTCCGCATACTTGTTGGCCAGATCCTGGCCTTTTTCTGGTCTGTATCACGTAGTAATGTGGTTCTACTCCGAAACAGTCAATTAAACCTGGTTGCGATTAATATTTTAGAGGTTAACGCCGGTTAAGTCTAGGTTAGGTCTGGTATTTGCCATCATCTGGCTCGTACTTTCGCATTTTTCGCATACTTGTTGGCCAGACCCTGGCCTTTTTCTGGCTTGGACCACGTAGTAATTTGGAAGCACACTGAAACAGTCAATTAAACCTGGTTCCGATTAATATTTTAGAGGATAACGCCGGTTATGTCTGGGTTAGGTCTGGGCTTTGCCCTCATCTGTCTCATACTTTCGCTTTTTCATATACTTGTTGGCCAGATGTTGGGTTTTTTTCTGGTTTGGATCCCGTAATAATGACGTTCCACACCGAAACAGTCAATTAAACGTGGTTTCGATTAATATTTTAGAGGATAACGCCGGTTATATCTCGGTTAGGTCTGGGATTTGCACTCATCTGGCTCGTACCTTCGCATTTTTCGCATACTTGATGGCCAGATCCTGGCCTTTTCCTGGTTTGGATCACGTAGTAATGCGGTAACACAGAGAAACAGTCAATTAAACCAGGTTGCGATTAATATTTTGGAGGATAACGCTGGTTTTGTTTGGGTTAGTTCCGGTATTTGCAACCATCTGGCTCATGCTTTCGCATTGTTTGCATACTTGTTGGGCAGATCCTCGCCTTTTTCTGTTTTGGATCACGTAGTAATGTGGTACCACACTGAAACAGTTAATTAAACCTGGTTCCGATTAATATTTTAGAGGATAACGCCGATTATGCCTGGGTCAGGTCTGGTATTTGCCCTCATCTGGCTCGTACTTTCGCATTTTTCGCATACTTGTTGGCCAGATCCTGGGCTTTTTCTGGCTTGGATCACGTAGTTATGTGGTACCACACTGAAACAGTCAATAAAAGCTGGTTCCGATTAGAGTTTTAGAGGATAACGCTGGTTATGTCTGGGTTCGTTCTGGGATTTGCAATAATCTGGCTCATACATTCGCTTTTTTCACATACTTGTTGGCCAGATGCTGGGTTCTTTCTGGTTTGGATCCCGTCATAATGACGATCCACACAGAAACAGTCAATTAAACCTGGTTTCGATTAATATTTTAAAGGATAACGCCGGTTACATCTCGGTTAGGTCTGGTATTTGCCCTCATCTGGCTCGTACCTTCGCATTTTTCGCATACTTGTTGGCTAGATCCTGGCATTTTTCTGGCTCGGACCACGTAGTAATGTGGTACCACACCGAAACAGTCAATAAAAGCTGGTTTCGATTAATATTTTAGAGGATAACGCCGGTTATATCTTGGTTAGGTCTGGTATTTGCCCTCATCTGGCTCGTACTTTCGCATTTTTCACATACTTGTTGGCCAGATCCTGGCCTTTTTCTGGTCTGTATCACGTAGTAATGTGGTTCCACACCGAAACAGTCAATTAAACCTGGTTGCGATTAATATTTTAGAGGATAACGCCGGTTAAGTCTAGGTTAGGTCTGGTATTTGCCATCATCTGGCTCGTACTTTCGCATTTTTCGCATACTTGTTGGCCAGATCCTGGCCTTTTTCTGGCTTGAACCAATTAGTAATGTGGGACCACACCGAAGCAGTCAATTAAACCAGGTTGCGCTTAATATTTCAGAGCATATCGCCGGCTGTGTCTCGGTTAGGTCTGGGATTTGCCCTCATCTGTCTCGTACCTTCGTATTTTTCGCATACTTGTTGGCCAGATCCTGGCCTTTTCCTGGTTTGGATCACGTAGTAATGCGGTACCACACTGAAACAGTCAATTAAACCAGGTTGCGATTAATATTTTGGAGGATAACGCTGGTTTTGTTTGGGTTAGTTCCGGTATTTGCAACCATCTGGCTCATGCTTTCGCATTGTTTGCATACTTGTTGGGCAGATCCTCGCCTTTTTCTGTTTTGGATCACGTAGTAATGTGGTACCACACTGAAACAGTTAATTAAACCTGGTTCCGATTAATATTTTAGAGGATAACGCCGATTATGCCTGGGTCAGGTCTGGTATTTGCCCTCATCTGGCTCGTACTTTCGCATTTTTCGCATACTTGTTGGCCAGATCCTGGGCTTTTTCTGGCTTCGATCACGTAGCTATGTGGTACCACACTGAAACAGTCAATAAAAGCTGGTTCCGATTAGAGTTTTAGAGGATAACGCTGGTTATGTCTGGGTTCGTTCTGGGATTTGCAATAATCTGGCTCATACATTCGCTTTTTTCACATACTTGTTGGCCAGATGTTGGGTTCTTTCTGGTTTGGATCCCGTCATAATGACGATCCACACAGAAACAGTCAATTAAACCTGGTTTCGATTAATATTTTAAAGGATAACGCCGGTTACATCTCGGTTAGGTCTGGTATTTGCCCTCATCTGGCTCGTACTTTCGCATTTTTCGCATACTTGTTGGCCAGACCCTGGCCTTTTTCTGGCTTGGACCACGTAGTAATTTGGAACCACACTGAAACAGTCAATTAAACCTGGTTCCGATTAATATTTTAGAGGATAACGCCGGTTATGTCTGGGTCAGGTCTGGCATTTGCCCTCATCAGGCTCGTACTTTCGCATTTCTCGCATACTTGTTGGCCAGATCATGGTCTTTTTCTGGTTTGCATCCCGTCGTAATGTGGTTCCACACCGAAACAGTCAATTAAACCTGGTTGCGATTAATATTTTAGGGGATAACGCCGGTTAAGTCTAGGTTAGGTCTGGTATTTGCCATCATCTGGCTCGTACTTTCGCATTTTTCGCATACTTGTTGGCCAGACCCTGGCCTTTTTCTGGCTTGGACCACGTAGTTATGTGGTACCACACTGAAACAGTCAATTAAGCCTGGTAGCGATTAATATTTTAGAGGATAACGCCGGTTATGTCTCGGTTAGGTCCGGGATTTGTCCTCATCTGGCTCGTACTTTCGCATTTTTCGCATACTTGTTGGCCAGATCATGGGCTTTCTCTGACTTGGATCACGTAATAATGTGGTTCCACACCGAAACAGTCAATTAAACCTGGTTGCGATTAATATTTTAGTGGATAACGCCGGTTAAGTCTAGGTTAGGTCTGGTATTTGCCATCATCTGGCTCGTACTTTCGCATTTTTCGCATACTTGTTGGCCAGATCCTGGCCTTTTTCAGGTTTGGATCACGTAGTAATGCGGTACCACACCGAAACAGTCAATTAAGCCTGGTAGCGATTAATATTTTAGAGGATAACGCCGGTTATGTCTCGGTTAGGTCCGGGATTTGTCCTCATCTGGCTCGTACTTTCGCATTTTTCGCATACTTGTTGGCCAGATCATGGGCTTTCTCTGACTTGGATCACGTAATAATGTGGTTCCACACCGAAACAGTCAATTAAACCTGGTTGCGATTAATATTTTAGTGGATAACGCCGGTTAAGTCTAGGTTAGGTCTGGTATTTGCCATCATCTGGCTCGTACTTTCGCATTTTTCGCATACTTGTTGGCCAGACCCTGGCCTTTTTCTGGCTTGGACCACGTAGTTATGTGGTACCACACTGAAACAGTCAATAAAAGCTGGTTCCGATTAGAGTTTTAGAGGATAACGCTGGTTATGTCTGGGTTCGTTCTGGGATTTGCAATAATCTGGCTCATACATTCGCTTTTTCACATACTTGTTGGCCAGATGCTGGGTTTTTTTCTGGTTTGGATCCCGTCACAATGACGATCCACACAGAAACAGTCAATTAAACCTGGTTTCGATTAATATTTTATAGGATAACGCCGGTTACATCTCGGTTAGGTCTGGTATTTGCCCTCATCTGGCTCGTACCTTCGCATTTTTCGCATACCTGTTGACTAGATCCTGGCATTTTTCTGGCTCGGACCACGTAGTAATGTGGTACCACACCGAAACAGTCAATAAAAGCTGGTTTCGATTAATATTTTAGAGGATAACGCTGGTTATATCTTGGTTAGGTCTGGTATTTGCCCTCATCTGGCTCGTACTTTCGCATTTTTCACATACTTGTTGGCCAGATCCTGGCCTTTTTCTGGCTTGAACCAATTAGTAATGTGGGACCACACCGAAGCAGTCAATTAAACCAGGTTGCGCTTAATATTTCAGAGCATATCGCCGGCTGTGTCTCGGTTAGGTCTGGGATTTGCCCTCATCTGTCTCGTACTTTCGCATTTTTCTCATACTTGTTGGCCAGATCCTGGGCTTTTTTTGGTTTGGATCATGTAATAATGTGGTACCACACTGAAACAGTCAATAAAAGCTGTTTCCGATTAGTATTTTAGGGGATAACGCCGGTTATGTCTGGGTTAGGTCTAGTATTTGCCCTCATCTGGTTCGAACTTTCGCATTTTTCGCATACTTGTTGGCCAGATGCTGGGCTTTTACTGGTCTGTATCACGTAGTAATGTGGTTCTACTCCGAAACAGTCAATTAAACCTGGTTGCGATTAATATTTTAGAGGATAACGCCGGTTAAGACTAGGTTAGGTCTGGTATTTGCCATCATCTGGCTCGTACTTTCGCATTTTTCGCATACTTGTTGGCCAGACCCTGGCCTTTTTCTGGCTTGGACCACGTAGTAATTTGGAACCACACTGAAACAGTCAATTAAACCTGGTTCCGATTAATATTTTAGAGGATAACGCCGGTTATGTCTGGGTTAGGTCTGGGCTTTGCCCTCATCTGTCTCATATTTTCGCTTTTTCGCATACTTGTTGGCCAGATGTTGGGTTTTTTTCTGGTTTGGATCCCGTAATAATGACGTTCCACACCGAAACAGTCAATTAAACGTGGTTTCGATTAATATTTTAGAGGATAACGCCGGTTATATCTCGGTTAGGTCTGGGATTTGCACTCATCTGGCTCGTACCTTCGCATTTTTCGCATACTTGTTGGCCAGATCCTGGCCTTTTCCTGGTTTGGATCACGTAGTAATGCGGTACCACACTGAAACAGTCAATTAAACCAGGTTGCGATTAATATTTTGGAGGATAACGCTGGTTTTGTTTGGGTTAGTTCCGGTATTTGCAACCATCTGGCTCATGCTTTCGCATTGTTTGCATACTTGTTGGGCAGATCCTCGCCTTTTTCTGTTTTGGATCACGTAGTAATGTGGTACCACACTGAAACAGTTAATTAAACCTGGTTCCGATTAATATTTTAGAGGATAACGCCGGTTATGTCTGGGTTAGGTCTAGTATTTGCCCTCATCTGGTTCGAACTTTCGCATTTTTCGCATACTCGTTGCCCAGATGCTGGGCTTTTTCTGGTTTGGATCCCGTAATAATGTGGTTCTACACCGAAACAGTCAATTAAACCTGGTTGCGATTAATATTTTAGGGGATAACGCCGGTTATGTCTGGGTTAGGTCTGGTATTTGCCCTCATCTGGCACGTACTTTCGCATTTTTCGCATACTTGTTGGCCAGATCCTGGCCTTTTTCAGGTTTGGATCACGTAGTAATGCGGTACCACACCGAAACAGTCAATTAAGCCTGGTAGCGATTAATATTTTAGAGGATAACGCCGGTTATGTCTCGGTTAGGTCCGGGATTTGTCCTCATCTGGCTCGTACTTTCGCATTTTTCGCATACTTGTTGGCCAGATCATGGGCTTTCTCTGACTTGGATCACGTAATAATGTGGTTCCACACCGAAACAGTCAATTAAACCTGGTTGCGATTAATATTTTAGTGGATAACGCCGGTTAAGTCTAGGTTAGGTCTGGTATTTGCCATCATCTGGCTCGTACTTTCGCATTTTTCGCATACTTGTTGGCCAGACCCTGGCCTTTTTCTGGCTTGGACCACGTAGTTATGTGGTACCACACTGAAACAGTCAATAAAAGCTGGTTCCGATTAGAGTTTTAGAGGATAACGCTGGTTATGTCTGGGTTCGTTCTGGGATTTGCAATAATCTGGCTCATACATTCGCTTTTTCACATACTTGTTGGCCAGATGCTGGGTTTTTTTCTGGTTTGGATCCCGTCACAATGACGATCCACACAGAAACAGTCAATTAAACCTGGTTTCGATTAATATTTTATAGGATAACGCCGGTTACATCTCGGTTAGGTCTGGTATTTGCCCTCATCTGGCTCGTACCTTCGCATTTTTCGCATACCTGTTGACTAGATCCTGGCATTTTTCTGGCTCGGACCACGTAGTAATGTGGTACCACACCGAAACAGTCAATAAAAGCTGGTTTCGATTAATATTTTAGAGGATAACGCTGGTTATATCTTGGTTAGGTCTGGTATTTGCCCTCATCTGGCTCGTACTTTCGCATTTTTCACATACTTGTTGGCCAGATCCTGGCCTTTTTCTGGCTTGAACCAATTAGTAATGTGGGACCACACCGAAGCAGTCAATTAAACCAGGTTGCGCTTAATATTTCAGAGCATATCGCCGGCTGTGTCTCGGTTAGGTCTGGGATTTGCCCTCATCTGTCTCGTACTTTCGCATTTTTCTCATACTTGTTGGCCAGATCCTGGGCTTTTTTTGGTTTGGATCATGTAATAATGTGGTACCACACTGAAACAGTCAATAAAAGCTGTTTCCGATTAGTATTTTAGGGGATAACGCCGGTTATGTCTGGGTTAGGTCTAGTATTTGCCCTCATCTGGTTCGAACTTTCGCATTTTTCGCATACTTGTTGGCCAGATGCTGGGCTTTTACTGGTCTGTATCACGTAGTAATGTGGTTCTACTCCGAAACAGTCAATTAAACCTGGTTGCGATTAATATTTTAGAGGATAACGCCGGTTAAGACTAGGTTAGGTCTGGTATTTGCCATCATCTGGCTCGTACTTTCGCATTTTTCGCATACTTGTTGGCCAGACCCTGGCCTTTTTCTGGCTTGGACCACGTAGTAATTTGGAACCACACTGAAACAGTCAATTAAACCTGGTTCCGATTAATATTTTAGAGGATAACGCCGGTTATGTCTGGGTTAGGTCTGGGCTTTGCCCTCATCTGTCTCATATTTTCGCTTTTTCGCATACTTGTTGGCCAGATGTTGGGTTTTTTTCTGGTTTGGATCCCGTAATAATGACGTTCCACACCGAAACAGTCAATTAAACGTGGTTTCGATTAATATTTTAGAGGATAACGCCGGTTATATCTCGGTTAGGTCTGGGATTTGCACTCATCTGGCTCGTTCCTTCGCATTTTTCGCATACTTGTTGGCCAGATCCTGGCCTTTTCCTGGTTTGGATCACGTAGTAATGCGGTACCACACTGAAACAGTCAATTAAACCAGGTTGCGATTAATATTTTGGAGGATAACGCTGGTTTTGTTTGGGTTAGTTCCGGTATTTGCAACCATCTGGCTCATGCTTTCGCATTGTTTGCATACTTGTTGGGCAGATCCTCGCCTTTTTCTGTTTTGGATCACGTAGTAATGTGGTACCACTCTGAAACAGTTAATTAAACCTGGTTCCGATTAATATTTTAGAGGATAACGCCGATTATGCCTGGGTCAGGTCTGGTATTTGCCCTCATCTGGCTCGTACTTTCGCATTTTTCGCATACTTGTTGGCCAGACCCTGGCCTTTTTCTGGCTTGGACCACGTAGTAATTTGGAACCACACTGAAACAGTCAATTAAACCTGGTTCCGATTAATATTTTAGAGGATAACGCCGGTTATGTCTGGGTTAGGTCTGGTATTTGCCCTCATCAGGCTCGTACTTTCGCATTTCTCGCATACTTGTTGGACAGATCATGGTCTTTTTCTGGTTTGCATCCCGTCGTAATGTGGTTCCACACCGAAACAGTCAATTAAACCTGGTTGCGATTAATATTTTAGGGGATAACGCCGGTTATGTCTGGGTTAGGTCTGGTATTTGCCCTCATCTGGCACGTACTTTCGCATTTTTCGCATACTTGTTGGCCAGATCCTGGCCTTTTTCAGGTTTGGATCACGTAGTAATGCGGTACCACACCGAAACAGTCAATTAAGCCTGGTAGCGATTAATATTTTAGAGGATAACGCCGGTTATGTCTCGGTTAGGTCCGGGATTTGTCCTCATCTGGCTCGTACTTTCGCATTTTTCGCATACTTGTTGGCCAGATCATGGGCTTTCTCTGACTTGGATCACGTAATAATGTGGTTCCACACCGAAACAGTCAATTAAACCTGGTTGCGATTAATATTTTAGTGGATAACGCCGGTTAAGTCTAGGTTAGGTCTGGTATTTGCCATCATCTGGCTCGTACTTTCGCATTTTTCGCATACTTGTTGGCCAGACCCTGGCCTTTTTCTGGCTTGGACCACGTAGTTATGTGGTACCACACTGAAACAGTCAATAAAAGCTGGTTCCGATTAGAGTTTTAGAGGATAACGCTGGTTATGTCTGGGTTCGTTCTGGGATTTGCAATAATCTGGCTCATACATTCGCTTTTTCACATACTTGTTGGCCAGATGCTGGGTTTTTTTCTGGTTTGGATCCCGTCACAATGACGATCCACACAGAAACAGTCAATTAAACCTGGTTTCGATTAATATTTTATAGGATAACGCCGGTTACATCTCGGTTAGGTCTGGTATTTGCCCTCATCTGGCTCGTACCTTCGCATTTTTCGCATACCTGTTGACTAGATCCTGGCATTTTTCTGGCTCGGACCACGTAGTAATGTGGTACCACACCGAAACAGTCAATAAAAGCTGGTTTCGATTAATATTTTAGAGGATAACGCTGGTTATATCTTGGTTAGGTCTGGTATTTGCCCTCATCTGGCTCGTACTTTCGCATTTTTCACATACTTGTTGGCCAGATCCTGGCCTTTTTCTGGCTTGAACCAATTAGTAATGTGGGACCACACCGAAGCAGTCAATTAAACCAGGTTGCGCTTAATATTTCAGAGCATATCGCCGGCTGTGTCTCGGTTAGGTCTGGGATTTGCCCTCATCTGTCTCGTACTTTCGCATTTTTCTCATACTTGTTGGCCAGATCCTGGGCTTTTTTTGGTTTGGATCATGTAATAATGTGGTACCACACTGAAACAGTCAATAAAAGCTGTTTCCGATTAGTATTTTAGGGGATAACGCCGGTTATGTCTGGGTTAGGTCTAGTATTTGCCCTCATCTGGTTCGAACTTTCGCATTTTTCGCATACTTGTTGGCCAGATGCTGGGCTTTTACTGGTCTGTATCACGTAGTAATGTGGTTCTACTCCGAAACAGTCAATTAAACCTGGTTGCGATTAATATTTTAGAGGATAACGCCGGTTAAGACTAGGTTAGGTCTGGTATTTGCCATCATCTGGCTCGTACTTTCGCATTTTTCGCATACTTGTTGGCCAGACCCTGGCCTTTTTCTGGCTTGGACCACGTAGTAATTTGGAACCACACTGAAACAGTCAATTAAACCTGGTTCCGATTAATATTTTAGAGGATAACGCCGGTTATGTCTGGGTTAGGTCTGGGCTTTGCCCTCATCTGTCTCATATTTTCGCTTTTTCGCATACTTGTTGGCCAGATGTTGGGTTTTTTTCTGGTTTGGATCCCGTAATAATGACGTTCCACACCGAAACAGTCAATTAAACGTGGTTTCGATTAATATTTTAGAGGATAACGCCGGTTATATCTCGGTTAGGTCTGGGATTTGCACTCATCTGGCTCGTTCCTTCGCATTTTTCGCATACTTGTTGGCCAGATCCTGGCCTTTTCCTGGTTTGGATCACGTAGTAATGCGGTACCACACTGAAACAGTCAATTAAACCAGGTTGCGATTAATATTTTGGAGGATAACGCTGGTTTTGTTTGGGTTAGTTCCGGTATTTGCAACCATCTGGCTCATGCTTTCGCATTGTTTGCATACTTGTTGGGCAGATCCTCGCCTTTTTCTGTTTTGGATCACGTAGTAATGTGGTACCACTCTGAAACAGTTAATTAAACCTGGTTCCGATTAATATTTTAGAGGATAACGCCGATTATGCCTGGGTCAGGTCTGGTATTTGCCCTCATCTGGCTCGTACTTTCGCATTTTTCGCATACTTGTTGGCCAGATCCTGGGCTTTTTCTGGCTTGGATCACGTAGTTATGTGGTACCACACTGAAACAGTCAATAAAAGCTGGTTCCGATTAGAGTTTTAGAGGATAACGCTGGTTATGTCTGGGTTCGTTCTGGGATTTGCAATAATCTGGCTCATACATTCGCTTTTTTCACATACTTGTTGGCCAGATGCTGGGTTCTTTCTGGTTTGGATCCCGTCATAATGACGATCCACACAGAAACAGTCAATTAAACCTGGTTTCGATTAATATTTTAAAGGATAACGCCGGTTACATCTCGGTTAGGTCTGGTATTTGCCCTCATCTGGCTCGTACCTTCGCATTTTTCGCATACTTGTTGGCTAGATCCTGGCATTTTTCTGGCTCGGACCACGTAGTAATGTGGTACCACACCGAAACAGTCAATAAAAGCTGGTTTCGATTAATATTTTAGAGGATAACGCCGGTTATATCTTGGTTAGGTCTGGTATTTGCCCTCATCTGGCTCGTACTTTCGCATTTTTCACATACTTGTTGGCCAGATCCTGGCCTTTTTCTGGTCTGTATCACGTAGTAATGTGGTTCCACACCGAAACAGTCAATTAAACCTGGTTGCGATTAATATTTTAGAGGATAACGCCGGTTAAGTCTAGGTTAGGTCTGGTATTTGCCATCATCTGGCTCGTACTTTCGCATTTTTCGCATACTTGTTGGCCAGACCCTGGCCTTTTTCTGGCTTGGACCACGTAGTAATTTGGAACCACACTGAAACAGTCAATTAAACCTGGTTCCGATTAATATTTTAGAGGATAACGCCGGTTATGTCTGGGTTAGGTCTGGTATTTGCCCTCATCAGGCTCGTACTTTCGCATTTCTCGCATACTTGTTGGACAGATCATGGTCTTTTTCTGGTTTGCATCCCGTCGTAATGTGGTTCCACACCGAAACAGTCAATTAAACCTGGTTGCGATTAATATTTTAGGGGATAACGCCGGTTATGTCTGGGTTAGGTCTGGTATTTGCCCTCATCTGGCACGTACTTTCGCATTTTTCGCATACTTGTTGGCCAGATCCTGGCCTTTTTCAGGTTTGGATCACGTAGTAATGCGGTACCACACCGAAACAGTCAATTAAGCCTGGTAGCGATTAATATTTTAGAGGATAACGCCGGTTATGTCTCGGTTAGGTCCGGGATTTGTCCTCATCTGGCTCGTACTTTCGCATTTTTCGCATACTTGTTGGCCAGATCATGGGCTTTCTCTGACTTGGATCACGTAATAATGTGGTTCCACACCGAAACAGTCAATTAAACCTGGTTGCGATTAATATTTTAGTGGATAACGCCGGTTAAGTCTAGGTTAGGTCTGGTATTTGCCATCATCTGGCTCGTACTTTCGCATTTTTCGCATACTTGTTGGCCAGACCCTGGCCTTTTTCTGGCTTGGACCACGTAGTTATGTGGTACCACACTGAAACAGTCAATAAAAGCTGGTTCCGATTAGAGTTTTAGAGGATAACGCTGGTTATGTCTGGGTTCGTTCTGGGATCTGCAATAATCTGGCTCATACATTCGCTTTTTCACATACTTGTTGGCCAGATGCTGGGTTTTTTTCTGGTTTGGATCCCGTCATAATGACGATCCACACAGAAACAGTCAATTAAACCTGGTTTCGATTAATATTTTATAGGATAACGCCGGTTACATCTCGGTTAGGTCTGGTATTTGCCCTCATCTGGCTCGTACCTTCGCATTTTTCGCATACCTGTTGACTAGATCCTGGCATTTTTCTGGCTCGGACCACGTAGTAATGTGGTACCACACCGAAACAGTCAATAAAAGCTGGTTTCGATTAATATTTTAGAGGATAACGCTGGTTATATCTTGGTTAGGTCTGGTATTTGCCCTCATCTGGCTCGTACTTTCGCATTTTTCACATACTTGTTGGCCAGATCCTGGCCTTTTTCTGGCTTGAACCAATTAGTAATGTGGGACCACACCGAAGCAGTCAATTAAACCAGGTTGCGCTTAATATTTCAGAGCATATCGCCGGCTGTGTCTCGGTTAGGTCTGGGATTTGCCCTCATCTGTCTCGTACTTTCGCATTTTTCTCATACTTGTTGGCCAGATCCTGGGCTTTTTTTGGTTTGGATCATGTAATAATGTGGTACCACACTGAAACAGTCAATAAAAGCTGTTTCCGATTAGTATTTTAGGGGATAACGCCGGTTATGTCTGGGTTAGGTCTAGTATTTGCCCTCATCTGGTTCGAACTTTCGCATTTTTCGCATACTTGTTGGCCAGATGCTGGGCTTTTACTGGTCTGTATCACGTAGTAATGTGGTTCTACTCCGAAACAGTCAATTAAACCTGGTTGCGATTAATATTTTAGAGGATAACGCCGGTTAAGACTAGGTTAGGTCTGGTATTTGCCATCATCTGGCTCGTACTTTCGCATTTTTCGCATACTTGTTGGCCAGACCCTGGCCTTTTTCTGGCTTGGACCACGTAGTAATTTGGAACCACACTGAAACAGTCAATTAAACCTGGTTCCGATTAATATTTTAGAGGATAACGCCGGTTATGTCTGGGTTAGGTCTGGGCTTTGCCCTCATCTGTCTCATATTTTCGCTTTTTCGCATACTTGTTGGCCAGATGTTGGGTTTTTTTCTGGTTTGGATCCCGTAATAATGACGTTCCACACCGAAACAGTCAATTAAACGTGGTTTCGATTAATATTTTAGAGGATAACGCCGGTTATATCTCGGTTAGGTCTGGGATTTGCACTCATCTGGCTCGTACCTTCGCATTTTTCGCATACTTGTTGGCCAGATCCTGGCCTTTTCCTGGTTTGGATCACGTAGTAATGCGGTACCACACTGAAACAGTCAATTAAACCAGGTTGCGATTAATATTTTGGAGGATAACGCTGGTTTTGTTTGGGTTAGTTCCGGTATTTGCAACCATCTGGCTCATGCTTTCGCATTGTTTGCATACTTGTTGGGCAGATCCTCGCCTTTTTCTGTTTTGGATCACGTAGTAATGTGGTACCACACTGAAACAGTTAATTAAACCTGGTTCCGATTAATATTTTAGAGGATAACGCCGGTTATGTCTGGGTTAGGTCTAGTATTTGCCCTCATCTGGTTCGAACTTTCGCATTTTTCGCATACTCGTTGCCCAGATGCTGGGCTTTTTCTGGTTTGGATCCCGTAATAATGTGGTTCTACACCGAAACAGTCAATTAAACCTGGTTGCGATTAATATTTTAGGGGATAACGCCGGTTATGTCTGGGTTAGGTCTGGTATTTGCCCTCATCTGGCACGTACTTTCGCATTTTTCGCATACTTGTTGGCCAGATCCTGGCCTTTTTCAGGTTTGGATCACGTAGTAATGCGGTACCACACCGAAACAGTCAATTAAGCCTGGTAGCGATTAATATTTTAGAGGATAACGCCGGTTATGTCTCGGTTAGGTCCGGGATTTGTCCTCATCTGGCTCGTACTTTCGCATTTTTCGCATACTTGTTGGCCAGATCATGGGCTTTCTCTGACTTGGATCACGTAATAATGTGGTTCCACACCGAAACAGTCAATTAAACCTGGTTGCGATTAATATTTTAGTGGATAACGCCGGTTAAGTCTAGGTTAGGTCTGGTATTTGCCATCATCTGGCTCGTACTTTCGCATTTTTCGCATACTTGTTGGCCAGACCCTGGCCTTTTTCTGGCTTGGACCACGTAGTTATGTGGTACCACACTGAAACAGTCAATAAAAGCTGGTTCCGATTAGAGTTTTAGAGGATAACGCTGGTTATGTCTGGGTTCGTTCTGGGATTTGCAATAATCTGGCTCATACATTCGCTTTTTCACATACTTGTTGGCCAGATGCTGGGTTTTTTTCTGGTTTGGATCCCGTCACAATGACGATCCACACAGAAACAGTCAATTAAACCTGGTTTCGATTAATATTTTATAGGATAACGCCGGTTACATCTCGGTTAGGTCTGGTATTTGCCCTCATCTGGCTCGTACCTTCGCATTTTTCGCATACCTGTTGACTAGATCCTGGCATTTTTCTGGCTCGGACCACGTAGTAATGTGGTACCACACCGAAACAGTCAATAAAAGCTGGTTTCGATTAATATTTTAGAGGATAACGCTGGTTATATCTTGGTTAGGTCTGGTATTTGCCCTCATCTGGCTCGTACTTTCGCATTTTTCACATACTTGTTGGCCAGATCCTGGCCTTTTTCTGGCTTGAACCAATTAGTAATGTGGGACCACACCGAAGCAGTCAATTAAACCAGGTTGCGCTTAATATTTCAGAGCATATCGCCGGCTGTGTCTCGGTTAGGTCTGGGATTTGCCCTCATCTGTCTCGTACTTTCGCATTTTTCTCATACTTGTTGGCCAGATCCTGGGCTTTTTTTGGTTTGGATCATGTAATAATGTGGTACCACACTGAAACAGTCAATAAAAGCTGTTTCCGATTAGTATTTTAGGGGATAACGCCGGTTATGTCTGGGTTAGGTCTAGTATTTGCCCTCATCTGGTTCGAACTTTCGCATTTTTCGCATACTTGTTGGCCAGATGCTGGGCTTTTACTGGTCTGTATCACGTAGTAATGTGGTTCTACTCCGAAACAGTCAATTAAACCTGGTTGCGATTAATATTTTAGAGGATAACGCCGGTTAAGACTAGGTTAGGTCTGGTATTTGCCATCATCTGGCTCGTACTTTCGCATTTTTCGCATACTTGTTGGCCAGACCCTGGCCTTTTTCTGGCTTGGACCACGTAGTAATTTGGAAGCACACTGAAACAGTCAATTAAACCTGGTTCCGATTAATATTTTAGAGGATAACGCCGGTTATGTCTGGGTTAGGTCTGGGCTTTGCCCTCATCTGTCTCATATTTTCGCTTTTTCGCATACTTGTTGGCCAGATGTTGGGTTTTTTTCTGGTTTGGATCCCGTAATAATGACGTTCCACACCGAAACAGTCAATTAAACGTGGTTTCGATTAATATTTTAGAGGATAACGCCGGTTATATCTCGGTTAGGTCTGGGATTTGCACTCATCTGGCTCGTACCTTCGCATTTTTCGCATACTTGTTGGCCAGATCCTGGCCTTTTCCTGGTTTGGATCACGTAGTAATGCGGTACCACACTGAAACAGTCAATTAAACCAGGTTGCGATTAATATTTTGGAGGATAACGCTGGTTTTGTTTGGGTTAGTTCCGGTATTTGCAACCATCTGGCTCATGCTTTCGCATTGTTTGCATACTTGTTGGGCAGATCCTCGCCTTTTTCTGTTTTGGATCACGTAGTAATGTGGTACCACTCTGAAACAGTTAATTAAACCTGGTTCCGATTAATATTTTAGAGGATAACGCCGATTATGCCTGGGTCAGGTCTGGTATTTGCCCTCATCTGGCTCGTACTTTCGCATTTTTCGCATACTTGTTGGCCAGATCCTGGGCTTTTTCTGGCTTGGATCACGTAGTTATGTGGTACCACACTGAAACAGTCAATAAAAGCTGGTTCCGATTAGAGTTTTAGAGGATAACGCTGGTTATGTCTGGGTTCGTTCTGGGATTTGCAATAATCTGGCTCATACATTCGCTTTTTTCACATACTTGTTGGCCAGATGCTGGGTTCTTTCTGGTTTGGATCCCGTCATAATGACGATCCACACAGAAACAGTCAATTAAACCTGGTTTCGATTAATATTTTAAAGGATAACGCCGGTTACATCTCGGTTAGGTCTGGTATTTGCCCTCATCTGGCTCGTACCTTCGCATTTTTCGCATACTTGTTGGCTAGATCCTGGCATTTTTCTGGCTCGGACCACGTAGTAATGTGGTACCACACCGAAACAGTCAATAAAAGCTGGTTTCGATTAATATTTTAGAGGATAACGCCGGTTATATCTTGGTTAGGTCTGGTATTTGCCCTCATCTGGCTCGTACTTTCGCATTTTTCACATACTTGTTGGCCAGATCCTGGCCTTTTTCTGGTCTGTATCACGTAGTAATGTGGTTCCACACCGAAACAGTCAATTAAACCTGGTTGCGATTAATATTTTAGAGGATAACGCCGGTTAAGTCTAGGTTAGGTCTGGTATTTGCCATCATCTGGCTCGTACTTTCGCATTTTTCGCATACTTGTTGGCCAGACCCTGGCCTTTTTCTGGCTTGGACCACGTAGTAATTTGGAACCACACTGAAACAGTCAATTAAACCTGGTTCCGATTAATATTTTAGAGGATAACGCCGGTTATGTCTGGGTTAGGTCTGGTATTTGCCCTCATCAGGCTCGTACTTTCGCATTTCTCGCATACTTGTTGGACAGATCATGGTCTTTTTCTGGTTTGCATCCCGTCGTAATGTGGTTCCACACCGAAACAGTCAATTAAACCTGGTTGCGATTAATATTTTAGGGGATAACGCCGGTTATGTCTGGGTTAGGTCTGGTATTTGCCCTCATCTGGCACGTACTTTCGCATTTTTCGCATACTTGTTGGCCAGATCCTGGCCTTTTTCAGGTTTGGATCACGTAGTAATGCGGTACCACACCGAAACAGTCAATTAAGCCTGGTAGCGATTAATATTTTAGAGGATAACGCCGGTTATGTCTCGGTTAGGTCCGGGATTTGTCCTCATCTGGCTCGTACTTTCGCATTTTTCGCATACTTGTTGGCCAGATCATGGGCTTTCTCTGACTTGGATCACGTAATAATGTGGTTCCACACCGAAACAGTCAATTAAACCTGGTTGCGATTAATATTTTAGTGGATAACGCCGGTTAAGTCTAGGTTAGGTCTGGTATTTGCCATCATCTGGCTCGTACTTTCGCATTTTTCGCATACTTGTTGGCCAGACCCTGGCCTTTTTCTGGCTTGGACCACGTAGTTATGTGGTACCACACTGAAACAGTCAATAAAAGCTGGTTCCGATTAGAGTTTTAGAGGATAACGCTGGTTATGTCTGGGTTCGTTCTGGGATCTGCAATAATCTGGCTCATACATTCGTGTTTTCACATACTTGTTGGCCAGATGCTGGGTTTTTTTCTGGTTTGGATCCCGTCATAATGACGATCCACACAGAAACAGTCAATTAAACCTGGTTTCGATTAATATTTTATAGGATAACGCCGGTTACATCTCGGTTAGGTCTGGTATTTGCCCTCATCTGGCTCGTACCTTCGCATTTTTCGCATACCTGTTGACTAGATCCTGGCATTTTTCTGGCTCGGACCACGTAGTAATGTGGTACCACACCGAAACAGTCAATAAAAGCTGGTTTCGATTAATATTTTAGAGGATAACGCTGGTTATATCTTGGTTAGGTCTGGTATTTGCCCTCATCTGGCTCGTACTTTCGCATTTTTCACATACTTGTTGGCCAGATCCTGGCCTTTTTCTGGCTTGAACCAATTAGTAATGTGGGACCACACCGAAGCAGTCAATTAAACCAGGTTGCGCTTAATATTTCAGAGCATATCGCCGGCTGTGTCTCGGTTAGGTCTGGGATTTGCCCTCATCTGTCTCGTACTTTCGCATTTTTCTCATACTTGTTGGCCAGATCCTGGGCTTTTTTTGGTTTGGATCATGTAATAATGTGGTACCACACTGAAACAGTCAATAAAAGCTGTTTCCGATTAGTATTTTAGGGGATAACGCCGGTTATGTCTGGGTTAGGTCTAGTATTTGCCCTCATCTGGTTCGAACTTTCGCATTTTTCGCATACTTGTTGGCCAGATGCTGGGCTTTTACTGGTCTGTATCACGTAGTAATGTGGTTCTACTCCGAAACAGTCAATTAAACCTGGTTGCGATTAATATTTTAGAGGATAACGCCGGTTAAGACTAGGTTAGGTCTGGTATTTGCCATCATCTGGCTCGTACTTTCGCATTTTTCGCATACTTGTTGGCCAGACCCTGGCCTTTTTCTGGCTTGGACCACGTAGTAATTTGGAACCACACTGAAACAGTCAATTAAACCTGGTTCCGATTAATATTTTAGAGGATAACGCCGGTTATGTCTGGGTTAGGTCTGGGCTTTGCCCTCATCTGTCTCATATTTTCGCTTTTTCGCATACTTGTTGGCCAGATGTTGGGTTTTTTTCTGGTTTGGATCCCGTAATAATGACGTTCCACACCGAAACAGTCAATTAAACGTGGTTTCGATTAATATTTTAGAGGATAACGCCGGTTATATCTCGGTTAGGTCTGGGATTTGCACTCATCTGGCTCGTACCTTCGCATTTTTCGCATACTTGTTGGCCAGATCCTGGCCTTTTCCTGGTTTGGATCACGTAGTAATGCGGTACCACACTGAAACAGTCAATTAAACCAGGTTGCGATTAATATTTTGGAGGATAACGCTGGTTTTGTTTGGGTTAGTTCCGGTATTTGCAACCATCTGGCTCATGCTTTCGCATTGTTTGCATACTTGTTGGGCAGATCCTCGCCTTTTTCTGTTTTGGATCACGTAGTAATGTGGTACCACACTGAAACAGTTAATTAAACCTGGTTCCGATTAATATTTTAGAGGATAACGCCGATTATGCCTGGGTCAGGTCTGGTATTTGCCCTCATCTGGCTCGTACTTTCGCATTTTTCGCATACTTGTTGGCCAGATCCTGGGCTTTTTCTGGCTTCGATCACGTAGCTATGTGGTACCACACTGAAACAGTCAATAAAAGCTGGTTCCGATTAGAGTTTTAGAGGATAACGCTGGTTATGTCTGGGTTCGTTCTGGGATTTGCAATAATCTGGCTCATACATTCGCTTTTTTCACATACTTGTTGGCCAGATGTTGGGTTCTTTCTGGTTTGGATCCCGTCATAAAGACGATCCACACAGAAACAGTCAATTAAACCTGGTTTCGATTAATATTTTAAAGGATAACGCCGGTTACATCTCGGTTAGGTCTGGTATTTGCCCTCATCTGGCTCGTACTTTCGCATTTTTCGCATACTTGTTGGCCAGACCCTGGCCTTTTTCTGGCTTGGACCACGTAGTAATTTGGAACCACACTGAAACAGTCAATTAAACCTGGTTCCGATTAATATTTTAGAGGATAACGCCGGTTATGTCTGGGTCAGGTCTGGCATTTGCCCTCATCAGGCTCGTACTTTCGCATTTCTCGCATACTTGTTGGCCAGATCATGGTCTTTTTCTGGTTTGCATCCCGTCGTAATGTGGTTCCACACCGAAACAGTCAATTAAACCTGGTTGCGATTAATATTTTAGGGGATAACGCCGGTTATGTCTGGGTTAGGTCTGGTATTTGCCCTCATCTGGCTCGTACTTTCGCATTTTTCGCATACTTGTTGGCCAGATCCTGGCCTTTTTCAGGTTTGGATCACGTAGTAATGCGGTACCACACCGAAACAGTCAATTAAGCCTGGTAGCGATTAATATTTTAGAGGATAACGCCGGTTATGTCTCGGTTAGGTCCGTGATTTGTCCTCATCTGGCTCGTACTTTCGCATTTTTCGCATACTTGTTGGCCAGATCATGGGCTTTTTCTGACTTGGATCACGTAGTAATGTGGTTCCACACCGAAACAGTCAATTAAACCTGGTTGCGATTAATATTTTAGAGGATAACGCCGGTTAAGTCTAGGTTAGGTCTTGTATTTGCCATCATCTGGCTCGTACTTTCGCATTTTTCGCATACTTGTTGGCCAGACCCTGGCCTTTTTCTGGCTTGGACCACGTAGTAATTTGGAACCACACTGAAACAGTCAATTAAACCTGGTTCCGATTAATATTTTAGAGGATAACGCCGGTTATGTCTGGGTTAGGTCTGGTATTTGCCCTCATCAGGCTCGTACTTTCGCATTTCTCGCATACTTGTTGGCCAGATCATGGTCTTTTTCTGGTTTGCATCCCGTCGTAATGTGGTTCCACACCGAAACAGTCAATTAAACCTGGTTGCGATTAATATTTTAGGGGATAACGCCGGTTATGTCTGGGTTCGTTCTGGGATTTGCAATAATCTGGCTCATACATTCGCTTTTTCACATACTTGTTGGCCAGATGCTGGGTTCTTTCTGGTTTGGATCCCGTCATAATGACGATCCACACAGAAACAGTCAATTAAACCTGGTTTCGATTAATATTTTAAAGGATAACGCCGGTTACATCTCGGTTAGGTCTGGTATTTGCCCTCATCTGGCTCGTACCTTCGCATTTTTCGCATACCTGTTGACTAGATCCTGGCATTTTTCTGGCTCGGACCACGTAGTAATGTGGTACCACACCGAAACAGTCAATAAAAGCTGGTTTCGATTAATATTTTAGAGGATAACGCTGGTTATATCTTGGTTAGGTCTGGTATTTGCCCTCATCTGGCTCGTACTTTCGCATTTTTCGCATACTTGTTGGCCAGACCCTGGCTTTTTTCTGGCTTGGACCACGTAGTAATTTGGAACCACAATGAAACAGTCAATTAAACCTGGTTCCGATTAATATTTTAGAGGATAACGCCGGTTATGTCTGGGTCAGGTCTGGCATTTGCCCTCATCAGGCTCGTACTTTCGCATTTCTCGCATACTTGTTGGCCAGATCATGGTCTTTTTCTGGTTTGCATCCCGTCGTAATGTGGTTCCACACCGAAACTGTCAATTAAACCTGGTTGCGATTAATATTTTAGGGGATAACGCCGGTTATGTCTGGGTTAGGTCTGGTATTTGCCCTCATCTGGCTCGTACTTTCGCATTTTTCGCATACTTGTTCGCCAGATCCTGGCCTTTTTCAGGTTTGGATCACGTAGTAATGCGGTACCACACCGAAACAGTCAATTAAACCTGGTTTCGATTAATATTTTAAAGGATAACGCCGGTTACATCTCGGTTAGGTCTGGTATTTGCCCTCATCTGGCTCGTACCTTCGCATTTTTCGCATACCTGTTGACTAGATCCTGGCATTTTTCTGGCTCGGACCACGTAGTAATGTGGTACCACACCGAAACAGTCAATAAAAGCTGGTTTCGATTAATATTTTAGAGGATAACGCTGGTTATATCTTGGTTAGGTCTGGTATTTGCCCTCATCTGGCTCGTACTTTCGCATTTTTCGCATACTTGTTGGCCAGACCCTGGCCTTTTTCTGGCTTGGACCACGTAGTAATTTGGAACCACACTGAAACAGTCAATTAAACCTGGTTCCGATTAATATTTTAGAGGATAACGCCGGTTATGTCTGGGTCAGGTCTGGCATTTGCCCTCATCAGGCTCGTACTTTCGCATTTCTCGCATACTTGTTGGCCAGATCATGGTCTTTTTCTGGTTTGCATCCCGTCGTAATGTGGTTCCACACCGAAACAGTCAATTAAACCTGGTTGCGATTAATATTTTAGGGGATAACGCCGGTTATGTCTGGGTTAGGTCTGGTATTTGCCCTCATCTGGCTCGTACTTTCGCATTTTTCGCATACTTGTTGGCCAGATCCTGGCCTTTTTCAGGTTTGGATCACGTAGTAATGCGGTACCACACCGAAACAGTCAATTAAGCCTGGTAGCGATTAATATTTTAGAGGATAACGCCGGTTATGTCTCGGTTAGGTCCGTGATTTGTCCTCATCTGGCTCGTACTTTCGCATTTTTCGCATACTTGTTGGCCAGATCATGGGCTTTTTCTGACTTGGATCACGTAGTAATGTGGTTCCACACCGAAACAGTCAATTAAACCTGGTTGCGATTAATATTTTAGAGGATAACGCCGGTTAAGTCTAGGTTAGGTCTGGTATTTGCCATCATCTGGCTCGTACTTTCGCATTTTTCACATACTTGTTGGCCAGATCATGGTCTTTTTCTGGTTTGCATCCCGTCGTAATGTGGTTCCACACCGAAACAGTCAATTAAACCTGGTTGCGATTAATATTTTAGGGGATAACGCCGGTTATGTCTGGGTTCGTTCTGGGATTTGCAATAATCTGGCTCATACATTCGCTTTTTCACATACTTGTTGGCCAGATGCTGGGTTCTTTCTGGTTTGGATCCCGTCATAATGACGATCCACACAGAAACAGTCAATTAAACCTGGTTTCGATTAATATTTTAGAGGATAACGCTGGTTATATCTTGGTTAGGTCTGGTATTTGCCCTCATCTGGCTCGTACTTTCGCATTTTTCACATACTTGTTGGCCAGATCCTGGCCTTTTTCTGGCTTGGACCAATTAGTAATGTGGGACCACACCGAAGCAGTCAATTAAACCAGGTTGCGCTTAATATTTCAGAGCATATCGCCGGCTGTGTCTCGGTTAGGTCTGGGATTTGCCCTCATCTGTCTCGTACTTTCGCATTTTTCTCATACTTGTTGGCCAGATCCTGGGCTTTTTCTGGTTTGGATCATGTAATAATGTGGTACCACACTGAAACAGTCAATAAAAGCTGTTTCCGATTAGTATTTTAGGGGATAACGCCGGTTATGTCTGGGTTAGGTCTAGTATTTGCCCTCATCTGGTTCGAACTTTCGCATTTTTCGCATACTTGTTGGCCAGATGCTGGGCTTTTTCTGGTTTGGATCCCGTAATAATGTGGTTCTACACCGAAACAGTCAATTAAACCTGGTTGCGATTAATATTTTAGAGGATAACGCCGGTTAAGTCTAGGTTAGGTCTGGTATTTGCCATCATCTGGCTCGTACTTTCGCATTTTTCGCATACTTGTTGGAAAGATCCTGGCCTTTTTCTGGTCTGTTTCACCTAGTAATGTGGTTCTACTCCGAAACAGTCAATTAAACCTGGTTGCGATTAATATTTTAGAGGATAAACCCGGTTAAGTCTAGCTTAGGTCTGGTATTTGCCATCATCTGGCTCGTACTTTCGCATTTTTCGCATACTTGTTGGCCAGACCCTGGCCTTTTTCTGGCTTGGACCACGTAGTAATTTGGAACCACACTGAAACAGTCAATTAAACCTGGTTCCGATTAATATTTTAGAGGATAACGCCGGTTATGTCTGGGTTAGGTCTGGTATTTGCCCTCATCAGGCTCGTACTTTCGCATTTTTCGCAAACTTGATGGCCAGATCCTGGCCTTTTTCTGGTTTGGATCACGTAGTAATGTGGTACCACACAGAAACAGTTAATAAAAGCTGGTTCCGATTAGTATTTTAGAGGATAACGCTGGTTATGTCTGGGTTAGGTCTGGTATTTGCCTTCATCTGGCTCGTACTTTCGCATTTTTCGCATACTTGTTGGCCAGATCCTGGCCTTTTTCTGGCTTGGATCACGTAGTAATGTGGTACCACACTGAGACAGTCAATAAAAGCTGGTTCCGATTAGTATTTTAGAGGAGAACGCTGGTTACGCCTGGGTTACTTCTGGTATATGCAATCATCTGGCTCATACATTCGCAATTTTCGCGTACTTGTTGGCCAGATCTAGGGTTTTTTGTGGTTTGGATCCCGTCGTAATGCGTTTCCACACCGAAACAGTCAATTAAACATGGTTGCGATGAATATTTTGGAGGATAACCCCGGTTATGTCTGGGTTAGGTCTGGTATTTGCCCTCATCAGGCTCGTACTTTCGCATTTTTCGCAAACTTGTTGGCCAGATCCTGGCCTTTTTCTGGTTTGGATCACGTAGTAATGTGGTACCGCACTGAGACAGTCGATAAAAGCTGGTTCCGATTAGTATTTTGGAGGAGAACGCTGGTTACGCCTGGGTTACTTCTGGTATATGCAATCATCTGGCTCATACTTTCGCGTTTTTCGCATACATGTTGGTCAGATCCTGGCCTTTTTCTGGCTTGGACTAAGTAGTAATCTGGGACCACACTCAAACAGTGAATTAAACCTGGTTGCGATAAATATTTTAGAGGGTAGCGGCGGCTATTTCTCGGTTAGGTCTGGGCTTTGCCCTCATCTGTCTCATACTTTCGCTTTTCGCATACTTGTTGGCCAGATGTTGGGTTTTTTTCTGGTATGGATCCCGTAATAATGACGTTCCACACCGAAACAGTCAATTAAACGTGGTTTCGATTAATATTTTAGAGGATAACGCCGGTTATATCTCGGTTAGGTCTGGGATTTGCACTCATCTGGCTCGTACCTTCGCATTTTTCGCATACTTGTTGGCCAGATCCTGGCCTTTTCCTGGTTTGGATCACGTAGTAATGCGGTACCACACTGAAACAGTCAATTAAACCAGGTTGCGATTAATATTTTGGAGGATAACGCTGGTTTTGTTTGGGTTAGTTCCGGTATTTGCAACCATCTGGCTCATGCTTTCGCATTGTTTGCATACTTGTTGGGCAGATCCTCGCCTTTTTCTGTTTTGGATCACGTAGTAATGTGGTACCACACGGAAACAGTTAATTAAACCTGGTTTCGATTAATATTTTAAAGGATAACGCCGGTTACATCTCGGTTAGGTCTGGTATTTGCCCTCATCTGGCTCGTACATTCGCATTTTTCGCATACTTGTTGGCTAGATCCTGGCATTTTTCTGGCTCGGACCACGTAGTAATGTGGTACCACACCGAAACAGTCAATAAAAGCTGGTTTCGATTAATATTTTAGAGGATAACGCCGGTTATATCTTGGTTAGGTCAGGTATTTGCCCTCATCTGGCTCGTACTTTCGCATTTTTCACATACTTGTTGGCCAGATCCTGGCCTTTTTCTGGTCTGTATCACGTAGTAATGTGGTTCCACACCGAAACAGTCAATTAAACCTGGTTGCGATTAATATTTTAGAGGATAACGCCGGTTAAGTCTAGGTTAGGTCTGGTATTTGCCATCATCTGGCTCGTACTTTCGCATTTTTCGCATACTTGTTGGCCAGACCCTGGCCTTTTTCTGGCTTGGACCACGTAGTAATTTGGAACCACACTGAAACAGTCAATTAAACCTGGTTCCGATCAATATTTTAGAGGATAACGCCGGTTATGTCTGGGTTAGGTCTGGTATTTGCCCTCATCAGGCTCGTACGTTCGCATTTCTCGCATACTTGTTGGCCAGATCATGGTCTTTTTCTGGTTTGCATCCCGTCGTAATGTGGTTCCACACCGAAACAGTCAATTAAACCTGGTTGCGATTAATATTTTAGGGGATAACGCCGGTTATGTCTGGGTTAGGTCTGGTATTTGCCCTCATCTGGCACGTACTTTCGCATTTTTCGCATACTTGTTGGCCAGATCCTGGCCTTTTTCAGGTTTGGATCACGTAGAAATGCGGTACCACACCGAAACAGTCAATTAAGCCTGGTAGGGATTAATATTTTAGAGGATAACGCCGGTTATGTCTCGGTTAGGTCCGGGATTTGTCCTCATCTGGCTCGTACTTTCGCATTTTTCGCATACTTGTTGGCCAGATCATGGGCTTTTTCTGACTTGGATCACGTAGTAATGTGGTACCACACTGAAACAGTCAATAAAAGCTGGTTCCGATTTGTATTTTAGGGGATAACGCCGTTTAAGTCTGGGTTAGGTCTGGTATTTGCCCTCATCTGGCTCGAGCTTTCGCATTTTTCGCATACTTGTTGGCCAGATCCTGGCCTTTTTCTGGTATGGATCACGTAGTAATGCGGTACCACACCGAAACAGTCAATTAATCCTGTTTGCGATTAATATTTTAGAGGATAACGCCGGTTATGTCACGGTTTGGTCTGGTATATGCAATCATCTGGCTCATACATTCGCAATTTTCGCATACATGTTGGTCAGATCCTGGCCTTTTTCTGGCTTGGATCCCGTCGTAATGCGGTTCCACACCGAAGCAGTCAATTAAACATGGTTGCGATGAATATTTTGGAGGATAACGCCGGTTATGTCTGGGTTAGGCCTGGTGTTTGCCCTCATCAGGCTCGTACTTTCGCATTTTTCGCAAACTTGTTGGCCAGATCCTGGCCTTTTTCTGGTTTGGATCATGTAGTAATGTGGTACCGCACTGAGACAGTCAATTAAACATGGTTGCGATGAATATTTTGGAGGATAACGCCGGTTATGTCTGGGTTAGGTCTGGTATTTGCCCTCATCAGGCTCGTACTTTCGCATTTTTCGCAAACTTGTTGGCCAGATCCTGGCCTTTTTCTGGTTTGGATCACGTAGTAATGTGGTACCGCACTGAGATAGTCGATAAAAGCTGGTTCCGATTAGTATTTTAGAGGAGAACGCTGGTTACGCCTGGGTAACTTCTGGTATATGCAATCATCTGGCTCATACTTTCGCGTTTTTCGCATACATGTTGGTCAGATCCTGCCCTTTTTCTGACTTGGACTAAGTAGTAATCTGGGACCACACTCAAACAGTGAATTAAACCTGGTTGCGATAAATATTTTAGAGGGTAGCG
This sequence comes from Colletes latitarsis, assembly GCF_051014445.1. Classification (NCBI taxonomy): domain Eukaryota; kingdom Metazoa; phylum Arthropoda; class Insecta; order Hymenoptera; family Colletidae; genus Colletes; species Colletes latitarsis. Next base: position 8,313,915 of record NW_027488368.1, on the reverse strand, counting down.
GCGGCTATTTCTCGGTTAGGTCTGGGCTTTGCCCTCATCTGTCCCATACTTTCGCTTTTTCGCATACTTGTTGGCCAGATGCAGGGTTTTTTTCTGGTTTGGATCCCGTAATAATGACGTTCCACACCGAAACAGTCAATTAAACGTGGTTTCGATTAATATTTTAGAGGATAACGCCGGTTATATCTCGGTTAGGTCTGGGATTTGCACTCATCTGGCTCGTACCTTCGCATTTTTCGCATACTTGTTGGCCAGATCCTGGCCTTTTCCTGGTTTGGATCACGAAGTAATGCGGTACCACACTGAAACAGTCAATTAAACCAGGTTGCGATTAATATTTTGGAGGATAACGCTGGTTTTGTTTGGGTTAGTTCCGGTATTTGCAACCATCTGGCTCATACTTTCGCATCGTTTGCCTACTTGTTGGGCAGAACCTCGCCTTTTTCTGTTTTGGATCACGTAGTAATGTGGTACCACACTGAAACAGTCAATTAAACCTGGTTCCGATTAATATTTTAGAGGATAACGCCGATTATGCCTGGGTCAGGTCTGGTATTTGCCCTGATTTGGCTAGTACTTTCGCATTTCTCGCATACTTGTTGGCCAGATTCTGGGCTTTTTCAGGTTTGTATCACGTAGTAGCGTGGTACCACACTGAAACAGTCAATTAAACCTGGTTCCGATTAGTATTGTAGAGGATAACGCTGGTTATGTCTGTGTTAGCTCTGGTATTTGCCCTCATTTGGCTCGTACTTTCGTATTTTTCTCATACTTGTTGGGCAGCTCCTGGGCTTTTTTCTGGTTAGGATCACGTAGTAATGTGGTACCACACTGAAACAGTCAATTAAACCTGGTTCCGATTAATATTTTAGAGGATAACGCCGATTATGCCTGGGTCAGGTCTGGTATTTGCCCTGATTTGGCTAGTACTTTCGCATTTTTCGCAAACTTGTTGGCCAGATCCTGGCCTTTTTCTGGTTTGGATCACGTAGTAATGTGGTACCGCACTGAGACAGTCGATAAAAGCTGGTTCCGATTAGTATTTTGGAGGAGAACGCTGGTTACGCCTGGGTTACTTCTGGTATATGCAATCATCTGGCTCATACTTTCGCGTTTTTCGCATACATGTTGGTCAGATCCTGGCCTTTTTCTGGCTTGGACTAAGTAGTAATCTGGGACCACACTCAAACAGTGAATTAAACCTGGTTGCGATAAATATTTTAGAGGGTAGCGGCGGCTATTTCTCGGTTAGGTCTGGGCTTTGCCCTCATCTGTCTCATACTTTCGCTTTTCGCATACTTGTTGGCCAGATGTTGGGTTTTTTTCTGGTATGGAACCCGTAATAATGACGTTCCACACCGAAACAGTCAATTAAACGTGGTTTCGATTAATATTTTAGAGGATAACGCCGGTTATATCTCGGTTAGGTCTGGGATTTGCACTCATCTGGCTCGTACCTTCGCATTTTTCGCATACTTGTTGGCCAGATCCTGGCCTTTTCCTGGTTTGGATCACGTAGTAATGCGGTACCACACTGAAACAGTCAATTAAACCAGGTTGCGATTAATATTTTGGAGGATAACGCTGGTTTTGTTTGGGTTAGTTCCGGTATTTGCAACCATCTGGCTCATGCTTTCGCATTGTTTGCATACTTGTTGGGCAGATCCTCGCCTTTTTCTGTTTTGGATCACGTAGTAATGTGGTACCACACGGAAACAGTTAATTAAACCTGGTTTCGATTAATATTTTAAAGGATAACGCCGGTTACATCTCGGTTAGGTCTGGTATTTGCCCTCATCTGGCTCGTACCTTCGCATTTTTCGCATACTTGTTGGCTAGATCCTGGCATTTTTCTGGCTCGGACCACGTAGTAATGTGGTACCACACCGAAACAGTCAATAAAAGCTGGTTTCGATTAATATTTTAGAGGATAACGCCGGTTATATCTTGGTTAGGTCAGGTATTTGCCCTCATCTGGCTCGTACTTTCGCATTTTTCACATACTTGTTGGCCAGATCCTGGCCTTTTTCTGGTCTGTATCACGTAGTAATGTGGTTCCACACCGAAACAGTCAATTAAACCTGGTTGCGATTAATATTTTAGAGGATAACGCCGGTTAAGTCTAGGTTAGGTCTGGTATTTGCCATCATCTGGCTCGTACTTTCGCATTTTTCGCATACTTGTTGGCCAGACCCTGGCCTATTTCTGGCTTGGACCACGTAGTAATTTGGAACCACACTGAAACAGTCAATTAAACCTGGTTCCGATTAATATTTTAGAGGATAACGCCGGTTATGTCTGGGTTAGGTCTGGTATTTGCCCTCATCAGGCTCGTACGTTCGCATTTCTCGCATACTTGTTGGCCAGATCATGGTCTTTTTCTGGTTTGCATCCCGTCGTAATGTGGTTCCACACCGAAACAGTCAATTAAACCTGGTTGCGATTAATATTTTAGGGGATAACGCCGGTTATGTCTGGGTTAGGTCTGGTATTTGCCCTCATCTGGCACGTACTTTCGCATTTTTCGCATACTTGTTGGCCAGATCCTGGCCTTTTTCAGGTTTGGATCACGTAGAAATGCGGTACCACACCGAAACAGTCAATTAAGCCTGGTAGGGATTAATATTTTAGAGGATAACGCCGGTTATGTCTCGGTTAGGTCCGGGATTTGTCCTCATCTGGCTCGTACTTTCGCATTTTTCGCATACTTGTTGGCCAGATCATGGGCTTTTTCTGACTTGGATCACGTAGTAATGTGGTACCACACTGAAACAGTCAATAAAAGCTGGTTCCGATTTGTATTTTAGGGGATAACGCCGTTTAAGTCTGGGTTAGGTCTGGTATTTGCCCTCATCTGGCTCGAGCTTTCGCATTTTTCGCATACTTGTTGGCCAGATCCTGGCCTTTTTCTGGTATGGATCACGTAGTAATGCGGTACCACACCGAAACAGTCAATTAATCCTGTTTGCGATTAATATTTTAGGGGATAACGCCGGTTATGTCACGGTTTGGTCTGGTATATGCAATCATCTGGCTCATACATTCGCAATTTTCGCATACATGTTGGTCAGATCCTGGCCTTTTTCTGGCTTGGATCCCGTCGTAATGCGGTTCCACACCGAAGCAGTCAATTAAACATGGTTGCGATGAATATTTTGGAGGATAACGCCGGTTATGTCTGGGTTAGGCCTGGTGTTTGCCCTCATCAGGCTCGTACTTTCGCATTTTTCGCAAACTTGTTGGCCAGATCCTGGCCTTTTTCTGGTTTGGATCATGTAGTAATGTGGTACCGCACTGAGACAGTCAATTAAACATGGTTGCGATGAATATTTTGGAGGATAACGCCGGTTATGTCTGGGTTAGGTCTGGTATTTGCCCTCATCAGGCTCGTACTTTCGCATTTTTCGCAAACTTGTTGGCCAGATCCTGGCCTTTTTCTGGTTTGGATCACGTAGTAATGTGGTACCGCACTGAGATAGTCGATAAAAGCTGGTTCCGATTAGTATTTTAGAGGAGAACGCTGGTTACGCCTGGGTAACTTCTGGTATATGCAATCATCTGGCTCATACTTTCGCGTTTTTCGCATACATGTTGGTCAGATCCTGCCCTTTTTCTGACTTGGACTAAGTAGTAATCTGGGACCACACTCAAACAGTGAATTAAACCTGGTTGCGATAAATATTTTAGAGGGTAGCGGCGGCTATTTCTCGGTTAGGTCTGGGCTTTGCCCTCATCTGTCTCATACTTTCGCTTTTTCGCATACTTGTTGGCCAGATGCAGGGTTTTTTTCTGGTTTGGATCCCGTAATAATGACGTTCCACACCGAAACAGTCAATTAAACGTGGTTTCGATTAATATTTTAGAGGATAACGCCGGTTATATCTCGGTTAGGTCTGGGATTTGCACTCATCTGGCTCGTACCTTCGCATTTTTCGCATACTTGTTGGCCAGATCCTGGCCTTTTCCTGGTTTGGATCACGAAGTAATGCGGTACCACACTGAAACAGTCAATTAAACCAGGTTGCGATTAATATTTTGGAGGATAACGCTGGTTTTGTTTGGGTTAGTTCCGGTATTTGCAACCATCTGGCTCATACTTTCGCATCGTTTGCCTACTTGTTGGGCAGAACCTCGCCTTTTTCTGTTTTGGATCACGTAGTAATGTGGTACCACACTGAAACAGTCAATTAAACCTGGTTCCGATTAATATTTTAGAGGATAACGCCGATTATGCCTGGGTCAGGTCTGGTATTTGCCCTGATTTGGCTAGTACTTTCGCATTTCTCGCATACTTGTTGGCCAGATTCTGGGCTTTTTCAGGTTTGTATCACGTAGTAGCGTGGTACCACACTGAAACAGTCAATTAAACCTGGTTCCGATTAGTATTGTAGAGGATAACGCTGGTTATGTCTGTGTTAGCTCTGGTATTAGCCCTCATTTGGCTCGTACTTTCGTATTTTTCTCATACTTGTTGGGCAGCTCCTGGGCTTTTTTCTGGTTAGGATCACGTATTAATGTGGTGGCGCACTGAGGTTGACAATTCAACCTGGATTCTATCAATATTTTGGAGGATAACGCCGGTTATGTCTGGATTAGGTCTGGGATTTGTCCTCATCTGGCTCGTACTTTCGCATTTTCCGCATACTTGTTGGCCAGATCATGGGTTTTTTCTGACTTGGATCACGTAGTAATGTGGTACCACACTGAAACAGTCAATAAAAGCTGGTTCCGATTCGTATTTTAGGGGATAACGCCGTTTATGTCTGGGTTAGGTCTGGTATTTGCCCTCATCTGGCTCGAGCTTTCGCATTTTTCGCATACTTGTTGGCCAGTTCCTGGCCTTTTTCTGGTATGGATCACGTAGTAATGCGGTACCACACCGATACAGTCAATTAAACCTGTTTGCGATTAATATTTTAGAGGATAACGCCGGTTATGTCACGGTTTGGTCTGGTATTAGCAATCATCTGGCTCATACTTTCGCATTTTTCGCATACTTGTTGGGCAGATCCTGGCCTTTTTCTGGTTTGGATCCCGTAGTAATGAGGTTCCACACCGAAGCACTCAATTAAACCTGGTTGCGATTAATATTTCAGAGGATAACGCCGGTTATGTCTCGGTTAGGTCTGGGATTTGCACTCATCTGGCTCGTACCTTCGCATTTTTCGCATACTTGTTGGCCAGATCCTGGCCTTTTCCTGGTTTGGATCACGAAGTAATGCGGTACCACACTGAAACAGTCAATTAAACCAGGTTGCGATTAATATTTTGGAGGATAACGCTGGTTTTGTTTGGGTTAGTTCCGGTATTTGCAACCATCTGGCTCATACTTTCGCATCGTTTGCCTACTTGTTGGGCAGAACCTCGCCTTTTTCTGTTTTGGATCACGTAGCAATGTGGTACCACACTGAAACAGTCAATTAAACCTGGTTCCGATTAATATTTTAGAGGATAACGCCGATTATGCCTGGGTCAGGTCTGGTATTTGCCCTGATTTGGCTAGTACTTTCGCATTTCTCGCATACTTGTTGGCCAGATTCTGGGCTTTTTCAGGTTTGTATCACGTAGTAGCGTGGTACCACACTGAAACAGTCAATTAAACCTGGTTCCGATTAGTATTGTAGAGGATAACGCTGGTTATGTCTGTGTTAGCTCCGGTATTTGCCCTCATTTGGCTCGTACTTTCGTATTTTTCTCATACTTGTTGGGCAGCTCCTGGGCTTTTTTCTGGTTAGGATCACGTATTAATGTGGTGGCGCACTGAGGTAGACAATTCAACCTGGATTCTATCAATATTTTGGAGGATAACGCCGGTTATGTCTGGATTAGGTCTGGGATTTGTCCTCATCTGGCTCGTACTTTCGCATTTTCCGCATACTTGTTGGCCAGATCATGGGTTTTTTCTGACTTGGATCACGTAGTAATGTGGTACCACACTGAAACAGTCAATAAAAGCTGGTTCCGATTTGTATTTTAGGGGATAACGCCGTTTATGTCTGGGTTAGGTCTGGTATTTGCCCTCATCTGGCTCGAGCTTTCGCATTTTTCGCATACTTGTTGGCCAGTTCCTGGCCTTTTTCTGGTATGGATCACGTAGTAATGCGGTACCACACCGATACAGTCAATTAAACCTGTTTGCGATTAATATTTTAGAGGATAACGCCGGTTATGTCACGGTTTGGTCTGGTATTAGCAATCATCTGGCTCATACTTTCGCATTTTTCGCATACTTGTTGGGCAGATCCTGGCCTTTTTCTGGTTTGGATCCCGTAGTAATGAGGTTCCACACCGAAGCACTCAATTAAACCTGGTTGCGATTAATATTTCAGAGGATAACGCCGGTTATGTCTCGGTTAGGTCTGGGATTTGCCCTCATCTGACTCGTAATTTCGCATTTTTCCCATACTAGTTGGCCAGATCATGGGCTTTTTCTGACTTGGATCACGTAGTAATGTGGTACCACACTGAAACAGACAATAAAAGCTGGTTCCGATTTGTATTCTAGGGGATAACGCCGTTTATGTCTGGGTTAGGTCTGGTATTTGCCCTCATCTGGCTCGAGCTTTCGCATTTTTCGCATACTTGTAGGCCAGATCCTGTCCTTTTTCTGGTTTGGATCAAGGTAGTAATACGATACCACTCCGAAACAGTAAATTATACCTGGTTGCGATTAATATTTTAGAGGATAACGCCGGTTATTTCTCGGTTAGGTCTGGGATTTGTCCTCATCTGGCTCGTACTTACGCATTTCTCGTATACTAGTTGGCCAGATCCTGGGCTTTTTCTGACTTGGATCACGTAGTAATGTGGTACCACACTGAAACAGTCAATAGAAGCTGGTTCCGAATAGTATTTTAGAGGATAACGCAGGTTACGTCTGGGTTAGTTCTGGTATTCGCTATCATCTGGCTGATACTTTCGCGATTTTCCCATACTTGTTGGCCAGGTCCTGGCCTTTTTCTGACTTGGACCACGTAGTAATGTGGTACCACACCGAAACAGTCAATTAAACCTGGTTCCGATTAATATTAAAGAGGATAACGCCGGTTATGTCTGGGTTAGTTCTGGTATATGCAATCATCTGGCTCATACATTCGCAATTTTCGCATACATGTTGGCCAGATCCTGGTTTTTTTCAGGTTTGGATCACGTAGTAATGCGGTACCACACCGAAACAGTCAACTAAACCTGGTTGCGATTAATATTTTAAAGGATAACGCCGGTTATGTCTCGGTTAGGTCTGGGATTTGCCCTCATTTGGCTCGTACTTCCGCATTTTTCGCATACCTGTTGGCCAGATCCTGGTGTTTTTCTGGTTTGGATCACGCAGTAATGTGGTACCACACTGAAACAGTCAATGAAGGCTGGTTTCGATATATATTTTAGAGGATAACACCGGTTAGGTCTGCGTTATGTCTGGTATTTGCAATCATCTGCCACATCCATCCGCATTTTTCGCATACTTGTTGGCCAGATCCTGCGTTTTTTCTGGTGTGGATCACGTAGTAATGCGGTACCACACCGAAACAGTCAATTAAACCTGGTTGCGATTAATATTTTAGAGGATAACGCCGGTTATGTCTCGGTTGTGTCTGGGATTTGCCCTCATCTGGCTCGTACTTTCGCAATTTTCGCTTACTTGTTGGCCAGATCCTGGGCTTTTTCTGGCTTGGATCACGCAGTAATTTGGTACCACACTGAAACTGTCAATTAAACCTGGTTGCGATTAATATTTTAGAGGATAACGCTGGTTATGTCTGGGTTAGGTCTAGTATTTGCCCTCATCTGGCTCGTACTTTCGCATTTTACGCATACTTGTTGGCCAGATCCTGGCCTTTTTCTGGTCTGTATCACGTAGTAATGTGGTACCACACTGAGACAGTCGATAAAAGCTGGTTCCGATTAGTATTTTAGAGGAGAACGCTGGTTACGCCTGGGTTACTTCTGGTATATGCAATCATCTGGCTCATACATTCGCAATTTTCGCGTACTTGTGGGCCAGATCTTGGGTTGTTTGTGGTTTGGATCTCGTCGTAATGTGGTTCCACACCGAAGCAGTCAATTAAACATGTTTGCGATGAATATTTTGGAGGATAACGCTGGTTATGTTTGGGTTAGTTATGGTATTTGCAATAATCTGGCTCGTACTTTCACAGTTTTCGCATACCTGTTGGCCAGATCCTGGGGTTTTTCTGGTTTGGATCACGCAGTAATGTGGTACCACACTGAAACAGTCAATGAAGGCTGGTTTCGATATATATTTTAGAGGATAACACCGGTTAGGTCTGGGTTATGTCTGGTATTTGCAATCATCTGCCACATCCATCCGCATTTTTCGCATACTTGTTGGCCAGATCCTGCGTTTTTTCTGGTGTGGAACACGTAGTAATGCGGTACCACACCGAAACAGTCAATTAAACCTGGTTGCGATTAATATTTTAGAGGATAACGCCGGTTATGTCTCGGTTGTGTCTGGGATTTGCCCTCATCTGGCTCGTACTTTCGCAATTTTCGCTTACTTGTTGGCCAGATCCTGGGCTTTTTCTGGCTTGGATCACGTAGTAATTTGGTACCACACAGAAACTGTCAATTAAACCTGGTAGCGATTAATATTTTAGAGGATAACGCTGGTTATGTCTGGGTTAGTTCTGTTATTTGCCCTCATCTGGCTCGTACTTTCGCATTTTTCACATACTTGTTGGCCAGATCCTGGCCTTTTTCAGGTCTGGATCACGTAGTAATGCGGTACCACACCGAAACAGTCAACTAAACCTGGTTGCGATTAATATTTTAAAGGATAACGCCGGTTATGTCTCGGTTAGGTCTGGGATTTGCCCTCATCTGGCTCGTACTTTCGCATTTTGCGCATACTTGTTGGCCAGATCCTGGCCTTTTTCTGGCTTGGACTACGTAGTAATTTGGTACCACACTGAAACAGTCAATTAAACCTGGTTCCGATTAATATTTTAGTGGATAACGCCGGTTATTTCTGGGTTAGGTCTGGTATTTGCCCTCATCTGGCTCGTACTTTCGCATTTTTCGCATACTTGTTGGCCAGATCCTGGCCTTTTTCAGGTTTGGATCACGTAGTAATGCGGTACCACACAGAAACAGTCAATTAAACCTGGTTGCGATTAATATTTTAGAGGATAACGTCGGTTATGTCACGGTTAGGTCTGGGATTTGCCCTCATCTGGATCGTACTTTCGCATTTTTCGCTTACTTGTTGGCCAGATCATGGGCTTTTTCTGACTTGGATCACGTAGTAATGTGGTACCACACTGAAACAGTCAATAAAAGCTGGTTCCGATTTGTATTTTAGAGGATAACGCCGTTTATGTCTGGATTAGGTCTGGTATTTGCCCTCATCTGGCTCGAGCTTTCGCATTTTTCGCATACTTGTTGGCCAGATCCCGGCCTTTTTCTGGTATGGATCACGTAGTAATGCGGTACCACACCGAAACAGTCAATTAAACCTGTTTGCGATTAATATTTTAGAGGATAACGCCGGTTATGTCACGGTTTGGTCTGGTATTAGCAATCATCTGGCTCATACTTTCGCATTTTTCGCATACTTGTTGGGCAGATCCTGGCCTTTTTCTGGTTTGGATCCCGTAGTAATGAGGTTCCACAACGAAGCAGTCAATTAAACCAGGTTGCGCTTAATATTTTAGAGGATATCGCCGGCTATGTCTCGGTTAGGTCTGGGATTTGCCCTCATCTGGCTCGTACTTTCGCATTTTTCGCATACTAGTTGCCCAGATCCTGGCTCTTTTCTGGCTTGGACCACGTAGTAATGTGGTACCACACTGAAACAGTCAATAAAAGCTGGTTCCGATTAGTATTTTAGGGGATAACGCCGGTTATGCCTGGGTTAGGTCTGGTATTTGTCCTCATCTGGCTCGTACTTTCGCGTTTTTCGCATACTTGTAGGCCAGATCCTGGGCTTTTTGTGGTTTGGATCACGTAGTAACGTGCTACCACACTGAAGGGTCAATAAAAGCTGGTTGCGATACATATTTTAGAGGATAACGCCGGTTATGTCACGGTTTGGTCTGGTATTAGCAATCATCTGGCTCATACTTTCGCATTTTTCGCATACTTGTTGGGCAGATCCTGGCCTTTTTCTGGTTTGGATCCCGTAGTAATGAGGTTCCACACCGAAGCACTCAATTAAACCTGGTTGCGATTAATATTTCAGAGGATAACGCCGGTTATGTCTCGGTTAGGTCTGGGATTTGCCCTCATCTGACTCGTAATTTCGCATTTTTCCCATACTAGTTGGCCAGCTCATGGGCTTTTTCTGACTTGGATCACGTAGTAATGTGGTACCACACTGAAACAGTCAATAAAAGCTGGTTCCGATTTGTATTCTAGGGGATAACGCCGTTTATGTCTGGGTTAGGTCTGGTATTTGCCCTCATCTGGCTCGAGCTTTCGCATTTTTCGCATACTTGTTGGCCAGATCCTGTCCTTTTTCTGGTTTGGATCAAGGTAGTAATACGATACCACTCCGAAACAGTAAATTATACCTGGTTGCGATTAATATTTTAGAGGATAACGCCGGTTATTTCTCGGTTAGGTCTGGGATTTGTCCTCATCTGGCTCGTACTTACGCATTTCTCGTATACTAGTTGGCCAGATCCTGGGCTTTTTCTGACTTGGATCACGTAGTAATGTGGTACCACACTGAAACAGTCAATAGAAGCTGGTTCCGAATAGTATTTTAGAGGATAACGCAGGTTACGTCTGGGTTAGTTCTGGTATTCGCTATCATCTGGCTGATACTTTCGCGATTTTCCCATACTTGTTGGCCAGGTCCTGGCCTTTTTCTGGCTTGGACCACGTAGTAATGTGGTACCACACCGAAACAGTCAATTAAACCTGGTTCCGATTAATATTTTAGAGGATAACGCCGGTTATGTCTGGGTTAGGTCTGGTATTTGCCCTCACCTGGCTCGTACTTTCGCATTTTTCGCTTACTTGTTGACCAGATCCTGGCATTTTTCTGGTTTGGATCCCGTAGTAATGTGGTTCCACACCGAAGCAGTCAATTAATCCAGGTTGCGCTTAATATTTTAGAGGATATCGCCGGCTATGTCTCGGATTTGCCCTCATCTGGCTCGTACTTTCGCATTTTTCGCATACTTGTTGGCCAGATCCTGGCCTTTTTCTGGCTTTGACCACGTAGTAATGTGGTACCACACTGAAACAGTCAATTAAACCTGGTTCCGATTAATATTAAAGAGGATAACGCCGGTTATGTCTGGGTTAGTTCTGGTATATGCAATCATCTGGCTCATACATTCGCAATTTTCGCATACATGTTGGCCAGATCCTGGTTTTTTTCAGGTTTGGATCACGTAGTAATGCGGTACCACACCGAAACAGTCAACTAAACCTGGTTGCGATTAATATTTTAAAGGATAACGCCGGTTATGTCTCGGTTAGGTCTGGGATTTGCCCTCATTTGGCTCGTACTTCCGCATTTTTCGCATACCTGTTGGCCAGATCCTGGCGTTTTTCTGGTTTGGATCACGCAGTAATGTGGTACCACACTGAAACAGTCAATGAAGGCTGGTTTCGATATATATTTTAGAGGATAACACCGGTTAGGTCTGGGTTATGTCTGGTATTTGCAATCATCTGCCACATCCATCCGCATTTTTCGCATACTTGTTGGCCAGATCCTGCGTTTTTTCTGGTGTGGATCACGTAGTAATGCGGTACCACACCGAAACAGTCAATTAAACCTGGTTGCGATTAATATTTTAGAGGATAACGCCGGTTATGTCTCGGTTGTGTCTGGGATTTGCCCTCATCTGGCTCGTACTTTCGCAATTTTCGCTTACTTGTTGGCCAGATCCTGGGCTTTTTCTGGCTTGGATCACGTAGTAATTTGGTACCACACTGAAACTGTCAATTAAACCTGGTAGCGATTAATATTTTAGAGGATAACGCTGGTTATGTCTGGGTTAGTTCTGTTATTTGCCCTCATCTGGCTCGTACTTTCGCATTTTTCACATACTTGTTGGCCAGATCCTGGCCTTTTTCAGGTCTGCATCACGTAGTAATGCGGTACCACACCGAAACAGTCAACTAAACCTGGTTGCGATTAATATTTTAAAGGATAACGCCGGTTATGTCTGGGTTAGTTCTGTTATTTGCCCTCATCTGGCTCGTACTTTCGCGTTTTTCGCATACTTGTTGGCCAGATCCTGGTTTTTTTCTGGTTTGGATCCTGTACTAATGTGATTCCACACCGAAACAGTCAATTAAACCTGGTTGCGATTAATATTTTAGAGGATAACGCTGGTTATGCCTCGGTTAGGTCTGGGATTTGCCCTCATCTGGCTCGTACTATCGCATTTTTTCCATACTTGTTTGGCCAGATCCTGGCCTTTTTCTGGCTTGGACCACGTAGTAATTTGGTACCACACTGAAACAGTCAATTAAACCTGGTTCCGATTAATGTTTTAGAGGATAACGCCGGTAATGTCTGGGTTAGATCTGGTATTTGCCCTCATCTGGCTCGTACTTTCGCATTTTTCGCATACTTGTAGGCCAGATCCTGGCCTTTTTCTGGTTTGGATCACGTAGTAATGCGGTGCAACACCGAAACTTTCAATTAAACCTGGTTGCGATTAATCTTTTAGAGGATAACGCCGTTTATGTCTCGGTTAGGTCTGGGATTTGCCCTGATCTGGCACGTACTTTCGCATTTTTCGCATACTTGTTGGCCAGATCCTGGCCTTTTTCTGGCTCGGACCACGTAGTAATGTGGTACCACGCCGAAACAGTCAATTAAACCTGGTTGATATTAGTACTTTAGAGGATAACGCTGGTTATGCCTGGGTTAGTTCAGGTATTTCCAATCATCTGGCTCATACTTTCGCGTTTTTCGCATACTTCTTGGCCAGATCCAGGGTTTTTTCTGGTTTGGATCCCGTAATAATGACGCTCCACACCGAAACAGTCAATTAAACCTGGTTTCGATAAATATTTTAGAGGATAACGCCGTTTATATCTCGGTTACGTCTGGGATTTGCCCTCATCTGACTCGTACATTCGCACTTTTCGCATACTTGTTGGCCAGATCCTGGCCTTTTTGTGGTTTGTGTCACGTAGTAATGTGGTCCTTCAGCGAAACAGTCAATTAAACCTGGTTGCGATTAATATTTTAGAGGATAACGCCGGTTATGTCTAGGTTAGGTCTGGTATTTGCCCTCATCTGGCTCGTACTTTCGCATTTTTCGCATACTTGTTGGCCAGATCCTGGCCTTTTTCTGGTTTGGATCACGTAGTAATGCGGTGCAACACCGAAACTTTCAATAAAACCTGGTTGCGATTAAACTTTTAGAGGATAACGCCGTTTATGTCGGGGTTAGGTCTGGTATTTACCATTATCTGGCTCGTACTTTCGCGATTTCTCATACTTGTAGGCCAGATCCTGGCCTTTTTCTGGTTTGGATCACGTAGTAATGCGGTGTAACACCGGAACTTTCAATTAAACATGGTTGCGATTAGTACTTTGGAGGATAACGCTGGTTATGTCTGGGTTAGTTCTGGTATTTCCAATCATCTGGCTCATACTTTCGCGTTTTTCGCATACTTCTTGGCCAGATCCAGGGTTTTTTCTGGTTTGGATCCCGTAATAATGACGCTCCACACCGAAACAGTCAATTAAACCTGGTTGCGATTAATATTTTAGAGGATAACGCCGGTTATGTCTAGGTTAGGTCTGGTATTTGCCCTCATCTGGCTCGTACTTTCGCATTTTTCGCATACTTGTTGGCCAGATCCCGGCCCTTTTCTGGTTTGGATCACGTACTAATGCGGTACCAGACCGAAACAGTCAATTAAACCTGGTTCCGATTATTATTTTAGAAGATAACGCTGGTTATGTCTGTGTTAGATCTGGGATTTGCCCTCATCTGGCTCGTACATTCGCATTTTTCGCCTACTTGTTGGCAAAATCCTGGGGTTTTTCTGGTTTTGATCACGTAGTAATGCGGTACCACACCGAAGCAGTCAATTAAACCTAGCTGCGATTAATACTTTAGAGGATAACGCCGGTTATGTCTGGGTTAGGTCTGGTATTTGCCCTCATCTGGCTCGTACTTTCGCATTTTTCGCATACTTGTTGGCCAGATCCTGGCCTCATTCTGGCTTGGACCACGTAGTAATTTGGTACCACACTGAAACAGTCAATTAAACCTGGTTCCGATTTATATTTTAGTGGATAACGCCGGTTATGTCTGTGTTAGGTCTGGTATTTGCCCTCATCTGGCTCGTACTTTCGCATTTTTCGCATACTTGTTGGCCAGATCCTGGCCTTTTTCTAGTTTGGATCACGTAGTAATGTGGTACCACACTGAAACAGTCAATTAAACCTGGTTCCCATTAATATTTTAGAGGATAACGCTGGTTATGTCTGGGTTGGTTCAGGTATTTGCAATAATCTGGCTCATACTTTCGCAATTTTCGCATACTAGTTGGCCAGATCCTGGGCTTTTTCTGGTCTGGATCACGTAGTAATGTGGTACCACACTGAAGCAGTCAATAATAGCTGTTTCCGATTAGTATTTTAGAGGATAACGCCGGTTATGTCTCGGTTAGGTCTGGGATTTGCCCTCATCTGGCTCGTACATTCGCATTTTTCGCCTACTTGTTGGCAAGATCCTGGGGTTTTTCTGGTTTGGATCACGTAGTAATGCGGTACCACACCGAAGCAGTCAATTAAACCTGGTTGCGCTGAATATTTTGGAGGATAACGCTGGTTATGTTTGGGTTAGTTCTGGTATTTGCAATCATCTGGCTCGTACTTTCGCATTTTTCGCATACTAGTTGGCCAGATCCTGGGCTTTTTCTGGTCTGGATCACGTAGTAATGTGGTACCACACTGAAGCAGTCAATAAAAGCTGTTTCCGATTAGTATTTTAGAGGATAACGCCGGTTATGTATGGGTTAGTTCTGGCATTTGCAATCATCTGGCTCGTACTTTCGCATTTTTCGCATACTTGTTGGCCAGATCCTGGCCTTTTTCTGGTTTGGATCACGTACTAATATGGTACTACACTGAAACAGTCAATAAAAGCTGGTTCCGAATACTATTTTAGAGGATAACGCTGGTTATGTCTGGGTTAGTTCTGGTATTTGCAATCATCTGGCTCGTACTTTCGCATTTTTCGCATACTAGTTGGCAAGATCCTGGGCTTTTTCTGGTTTGGATCACGTAGTAATGCGGTACCACACCGTAACAGTCAATTAAACCTGGTTGCGATTAATATTTTGGAGGATAACGCCGGTTATGTCTCGGTTAGGTCTGGGATTTGCCCTCATCTGGCTCGTACATTCGCATTTTTCGCCTACTTGTTGGCAAGATCCTGGGGTTTTTCTGGTTTGGATCACGTAGTAATGCGGTACCACACCGAAGCAGTCAATTAAACCTAGCTGCGATTAATACTTTAGAGGATAACGCCGGTTATGTATGGGTTAGTTCTGGCATTTGCAATCATCTGGCTCGTACTTTCGCATTTTTCGCATACTTGTTGGCCAGATCCTGGCCTTTTTCTGGTTTGGGTCACGTACTAATATGGTACTACACTGAAACAGTCAATAGAAGCTGGTTCCGAATACTATTTTAGAGGATAACGCTGGTTATGTCTGGGTTAGTTCTGGTATTTGCAACCATCTGGCTCATACTTTCGCGATTTCGCATACTTGTTGTCCGGATCCTGGGTTTTTTCTGGTTTGGATCCCGTGGTAATGAGATACCACACAGAAACAGTCAATTAAACCTGGTTGCGATTAATATTTTAGAGGATAACGCCGGTTATGCCTCGGTTAGGTCTGGGATTTGCCCTCATCTGGCTCGTACTTTCGCATTTTTCGCATACTTGTTGGCCAGATCCTGGCCTTTTTCTGGATTGGACCACGTAGTAATTTGGTACCACACTGAAACAGTCAATTAAACCTGGTTCCGATTAATATTTTAGAGGATAACGCCGGTAATGTCTGGGTTAGGTCTGGTATTTGCCCTCAACGGGCTCGTACTTTCGCATTTTTCGCATACTTGTTGGCCAGATCCTGGCCTTTTTCTGGTTTGGATCACGTAGTAATGAGATACCACACAGAAACAGTCAATTAAACCTGGTTGCGATTAATATTTTAGAGGATAACGCCGGTTATGCCTCGGTTAGGTCTGGGATTTGCCCTCATCTGGCTCGTACTTTCGCATTTTTCGCATACTTGTTGGCCAGATCCTGGCCTTTTTCTGGCTTGGACCACGTAGTAATTTGGTACCACACTGAAACAGTCAATTAAACCTGGTTCCGATTAATATTTTAGAGGATAACGCCGGTAATGTCTGGGTTAGGTCTGGTATTTGCCCTCAACGGGCTCGTACTTTCGCATTTTTC
Organism: Colletes latitarsis; assembly: GCF_051014445.1. Classification (NCBI taxonomy): domain Eukaryota; kingdom Metazoa; phylum Arthropoda; class Insecta; order Hymenoptera; family Colletidae; genus Colletes; species Colletes latitarsis. The sequence continues at coordinate 8,297,494 of NW_027488368.1, read as the reverse complement.
GCATACTTGTTGGCCAGATCCTGGCCTTTTTCTGGTTTGGATCACGTAGTAATGCGGTGCAACACCGAAACTTTCAATGAAACCTGGTTGGGATTAATCTTTTAGAGGATAACGCCGTTTATGTCTCGGTTAGGACTGGGATTTGCCCTTATCTGGCTCGTACATTCGCAATTTTCGCATACTTGTTGGCCAGATCCTTGGCTTTTTGTGGTTTGTGTCAGGTAGTAATGTGGTCCTACAGCGAAACAGTCAATTAAACCTGGTTGCGATTAATATATTAGAGGATAACGCCGGTTATGTCTAGGTTAGGTCTGGTATTTGTCCTAATCTGGCTCGTACTTTCGCATTTTTCTCATACTTGTTCGCCAGAAACCTGGGCTTTTTCTGGTTTGGATCACGTACTAATGCGGTACCACACTGGAACAGTCAATAAAAGCTGGTTCCCATTTTTATTTTAGAGGATAACGCCGGTTATGTCTGGGTTAGTTCTGGTATTTGCAATCATCTGGCTCATACTTTCGCAATTTTCAGGTACTTGTTGGCCAGATCTTGGGTTTTTTGTGGTTTGGATCCCGTCGTACTGTGGTTCCACAACGAGGCAGTCAATTAAACCTGGTTGCGATGAATATTTTGGAGGATAACGCTGGTTATGTTTGGGTTATTTCTGGTTTTTGCAATCATCTGGCTCGTACTTTCGCATTTTTCGCATACTTGTTGGCCAGATCCTGGGCTTTTCAAGTTTGGACCACGTAGTATTGTGGTACCACACTGAAACAGTCAATAAAAGCTGGTTCCCATTTTTATTTTAGAGGATAACGCCGGTTATGTCTGGGTTAGTTCTGGTATTTGCAATCATCCGGCTCGTACCTTCGCATTTTTCGCCTACTTGTTGGCCAGATACTGGGCTTTTTCTGGTTTGGATCTCGTAGCAATGCGGTACCACTCCGTAACAGTCAATTAAACCTGGTTCCGATTAATATTTTGGTGGATAACGCCGGTTATGTCTGGGTTAGGTCTGGTATTTACCATCATCTGGCTCGTACTTTCGCAGTTTTCGCATACTTGTTGGCCACATCCTGGCCTTCTTCTGGTTTGGATCACGTGCTAATATGGTACTACACTGAAACTGTCAATAGAAGCTGGTTCCGAATACTATTTTAGAGGATAACGCTGGTTATGTCTGGGTTAGTTCTGGTATTTGCAACTATCTGGCTCATACTTTCGCGATTTCGCATACTTGTTGTCCGGATCCTGGGTTTTTTCTGGTTTGGATCCCGTGGTAATGAGATACCACACAGAAACAGCCAATTAAACCTGGTTGCGATTACTATTTTGGAGGATAACGCTGGTTATGCCTCGGTTAGGTCTGGGATTTGCCCTCATCTGGCTCGTACTTTCGCATTTTTCCATACTTGTTGGCCAGATCCTGGCCTTTTTCTGGCTTGGACCACGTAGTAATTTGGTACCACACTGAAACAGTCAATTAAACCTGGTTCCGATTAATATTTTAGAGGATAACGCCGGTAATGTCTGGGTTAGGTCTGGTATTTGCCCTCATCGGGCTCGTACTTTCGCATTTTTCGCATACTTGTTGGCCAGATCCTGGCCTTTTTCTGGTTTGGATCACGTAGTAATGCGGTGCAACACCGAAACAGTCAATTAAACCTGGTTGCGATTAATATTTTAGAGGATAGCGCCGGTTATGTCTCGGTTAGGTCTGGGATTTGCCCCCATCTGGCTCGTACTTAAGCATTTCTCGCATACTTGTTGGCCAGATCCTGGCCTTTTCCTGGTTTGGATCACGTAGTTATGCGGTACCACACTGAAACAGTCAATTAAACCAGGTTGCGATTAATATTTTAGAGGATAACGCCTGTTATGTCTGGGTTAGGTCTGGTATTTGCCCTCATCTGGCTCGTACTTTCGCATTTTTCGCATACTTGTTGGCCAGATCCTGGGCTTTTTCTGGTTTGGATCACGTAGTAATGTGGTTCTACACCGAAACAGACAATTAAACCTGGTTGCGATTAATATTTTAGAGGATAACGCCTGTTATGTCTGGGTTAGTTCTGGCATTTGCAATCATCTGGCTCGTACTTTCGCATTTTTCGCATACTTGTTGGCCAGATCCTGGCCTTTTTCTGGCTTGGACCGCATATTAATGTGGTATCACACTGAAACAGTCAATTAAACCTGGTACCGATTAATATTTTATAGGATAACGCCGGTTATGTCTGTGTTAGGTCTGGTATTTGCCCTCATCTGGCTCGTACTTTCTCATTTTTCGCATACTAGTTGGCCAGATCCTGGGCTTTTTCTAGTTTGGATCACGTAGTAATTTGGTACCACACAGAAACAGTCAATCAAACCTGGTTCCGATTTATATTTTAGTGGATAACGCCGGTTATGTCTGGGTTAGCTCTGGTATTTGCAATCATCTGGCTCGTACTTTCGCATTTCTCGCATACTAGTTGGCCAGATCCTGGGCTTTTTCTGGTCTGGATCACGTAGTAATGTGGTACCACACTGAAGCAGTCAATAAAAGCTGTTTCCGATTAGTATTTTAGAGGATAACGCCGGTTATGTATGGGTTAGTTCTGGCATTTGCAATCATCTGGCTCGTACTTTCGCATTTTTCGCATACTTGTTGGCCAGATCCTGGCCTTTTTCTGGCTTGGACCGCATATTAATGTGGTATCACACTGAAACAGTCAATTAAACCTGGTTCCGATTAATATTTTAGTGGATAACGCCGGTTATGTCTGTGTTAGGTCTGGTATTTGCCCTCATCTGGCTCGTACTTTCGCATTTTTCGCATACTTGTTGGCCACATCCTGGCCTTTTTCTGGTTTGGATCACGTAGTAAAGCCGTACCACACCGAAACAGTCAATTAAACCTGGTTCCGATTAATATTTTAGAGGATAACGCCGGTTATGTCTGGGGTATGTTTTGTATTTGCCCTCATCTGGCTCGTACTTTCGCATTTTTCGCTTACTTGTTGGCCAGATCCTGGCCTCTTCCTGGCTTGGACCACGTAGTCATGAGGTACCACACTGAAACAATCAATTAAGCCTGGTTCCCATTAATATTTTAGAGGATAACGCTGGTTATGTCTGGGTTGGTTCAGGTATTTGCAATAATCTGGCCCATACTTTCGCAATTTTCGCGTACTTGTTGGCCAGATATTTGGTTTTTTGTGGTTTGGATCCCGTCGTAATGTTGTTCCACACCGAAGCAGTCAATTAAACCTGGTTGCGATGAATATTTTGGAGGATAACGCTGGTTATGTTTGGGTTAGTTCTGGTATTTGCAATCATCTGGCTCGTGCTTTCGCATTTTCCGCCTACTTGTTGGCCAGATCCCGGCCCTTTTCTGGTTTGGATCACGTAGTAATGAGATACCAGACCGAAACAGCCAATTAAACCTGGTTCCGATTAATATTTTAGAGGATAACGCCGGTTAAGTCTAGGTTAGGTCTGGTATTTGCCCTCATCTGGCTCGTACTTTCGCATTTTTCGTATACTTCTTGGCCAGATCCCGGCCCTTTTCTGGTTTGGATCACGTACTAATGCGGTACCAGACCGAAACAGCCAATTAAACCTCGTTCCGGTTAATATTTTAAAGGATAACGCCTGTTATGTCTGGGTTAGGTCTGGTATTTGCCCTCTTCTGGCTCGTACTTTCGCATTTTTCGCATACTTGTTGGCCAGATCCAGGCCTTTTTCTGGTTTGGATCACGTAGTAATGCGGTACCACACCGAAACAGTCAATTAAACCTGGTTCCGATTAATATTTTAGAGGATAACGCTGGTTATGTCTGGGTTAGTTCAGGTATTTGCAATCGTCTGGCTCATACTTTCGCAATTTTCGCGTACCTGTTGGCCAGATCCTGGCCTTTTTTTGGTTTGGACCACGTAGTAATGCGGTGCAACACCGAAACTTTCAATAAAACCTGGTTGCGATTAATCATTTAGAGGATAACGCCGTTTATGTCTCGGTTAGGTCTGGGATTTGCCCCCATCTGTCTCGTACTTCGCATTTTTCGCATACTTGTTGGCCAGATCCTGGCCTCTTTCTGGCTCAGACCGCGTAGTAATTTGGTACCACACTGAAACAGTCAATTAAACCTGGTTCCGATTTATATTTTAGTGGATAACGCCGGTTATGTCTGTGTTAGGTCTGGTATTTGCCCTCATCTGGCTCGTACTTTCTCATTTTTCGCATACTAGTTGGCCAGATCCTGGGCTTTTTCTAGTTTGGATCACGTAGTAATGTGGTAACACACTGAAACAGTCAATTAAACCTGGTTCCCATTAATATTTTAGAGGATAACGCTGGTTATGTCTGGGTTGGTTCATGTATTTGCAATAATCTGGCTCATACTTTCGCAATTTTCGCGTACTTGTTGGCCAGATCTTTGGTTTTTTGTGGTTTGGATCCCGTCGTAATGTGGTTCCACACCGAAGCATTCAATTAAACCTGGTTGCGCTGAATATTTTGGAGGATAACGCTGGTTATGTTTGGGTTAGTTCTGGTATTTGCAATCATCTGGCTCGTACTTTCGCATTTTTCGCATACTTGTTGGCCAGATCCTGGCCTTTTTCTGGCTTGGACCGCATATTAATGTGGTATCACACTGAAATAGTCAATTAAACCTGGTACCGATTAATATTTTATAGGATAACGCCGGTTATGTCTGGGTTAGGTCTTGTATTTGCCCTCATCTGGCTCGTACTTTCGCATTTTTCGCATACTTGTTGGCCAGATCCTGGCCTTTTTCTGGCTTGGATCACGTACTAATGCGGTACCAGACCGAAACAGCCAATTAAACCTGGTTCCGATTAATATTTTGGTGGATAACGCCGGTCATGTCTGGGTTAGGTCTGGTATTTACCCTCATCTGGCTCGTACCTTAGCATTTTTCGCCTACTTGTTGGCAAGATCCTGGGCTTTTTCTGGTTTGGATCACGTAGTAAAGCCGTACCACACCGATACAGTCAATTAAACCTGGTTCCGATTAGTATTTTAGTGGATAACGCTGGTTATGTCTGGGTTAGTTCTGGTATTTGCAATCATCTGGCTCGTACTTTCGCATTTTTCGCATACTTGTTGGTCAGATCCTGGGCTTTTTCTGGTTTCGACCACGTAGTAATGTGGTACCACACTGAAACAGTCAATAATAGCTGGTTCGCATTAGTATTTTAGAGGATAACACCGGTTATGTCTGGGTTCGTACTGGTATTTGCAATCATCTGGCTCGTACCTTCGCATTTTTCGCCTACTTGTTGGCAAGATCCTGGGCTTTTTCTGGTTTGGATCCCGTAGTAATGAGATACCACACAGAAACAGTCAATTAAACCTGGTTGCGATTAATATCTTAGAGGATAACGGTGGTTATGTCTCGGTTAGGTCTGGGATTTGCCCTCATCTGGCTCGTACTTTCGCATTTTTCGCATACTTGTTGGCCAGATCCTGGCCTTTTTCTGGCTTCGACCACGTAGTAATTTGGTACCACACTGAAACAGCCAATTAAACCTGGTTCCGATTAATATTTTAGAGGATAACGCCGGTTATGTCTGGGTTAGGTCTGGTATTTGCCCTCATCGGGCTCGTACTTTCGCATTTTTCGCATACTTGTTGGCCAGATCCTGGCCTTTTTCTGGTTTCGAGCGCGTAGTAATTGTGTGCAACACCGAAACATTCAATTAAACCTGGTTGCGATTAATATTTTAGAGGATAACGCCGTTTATGTCTCGTTTAGGTCTGGGATTTGCCCTCATCTGGCTCGTACTTTCGCATTTTTCGCATACTTGTTGGCCAGATCCTGGGCTTTTTGTCGTTTGTTTCACGTAGTAATGTGGTCCTACAGCGAAACAGTCAATTAAACCTGGTTGGGATTAATATTTTAGAGGATAACGCCGGTTATGTCTAGGTTAGGTCTGGTATTTGCCCTAATCTGGCTCGTACTTTCGCATTTTTCGCATACTTGTTGGCCAGATCCCGGGCTTTTTCTGGTTTGGATCACGTACTAATGCGGTACCACACTGAAACAGTCAATAAAAGCTAGTTCCGATTAGTATTTTAGTGGATAACGCTGGTTATGTCTGGGTTAGTTCTGGTATTTGCAATCATCTGGCTCGTGCTTTCGCATTTTTCGCATACTTGTTGGCCAGATCCTGGGCTTTTTCTGGTTTGGACCACGTAGTAATGTGGTACCACACTGAAACAGTCAATAAAAGCTGGTTCGCATTAGTATTTTAGAGGATAACACCGGTTATGTCTGGGTTACTTCTGGTATTTGCAATCATCTGGCTCGTACCTTCGCATTTTTCGCCTACTTGTTGGCAAGATCCTGGGCTTTTTCTGGTTTGGATCTCGTTGTAATGCGGTACCACAACGTAACAGTCAATTTAACCTGGTTGCGATTAATATTTTGGAGGATAACGCCGGTTATGTCTCGGTTAGGTCTGGGATTTGCCCTCATGTGGCTCGTACCTTCGCATTTTTCGCCTACTTGTTGGCAAGATCCTGGGCTTTTTCTGGTTTGGATCACGTAGTAATGCGGTACCACACCGAAGCAGTCAATTAAACCTGGTTGCGATTATTATTTTAGAGGATAACGCTGGTTATGTCTCGGTTAGGTCTGGGATTTGCCCTCATCTGGCTCGTACTTTCGCATTTTTCGCATACTTGTTGGCCAGATCCTGGGCTTTTTGTCGTTTGTTTCGCGTAGTAATGTGGTCCTACAGCGAAACAGTCAATTAAACCTGGTTGGGATTAATATTTTAGAGGATAAGGCCGGTTATGTCTAGGATAGGTCTGGTATTTGCCCTAATCTGGCTCGTACTTTCGCATTTTTCGCATACTTGTTGGCCAGATCCCGGGCTTTTTCTGGTTTGGATCACGTACTAATGCGGTACCACACTGAAACAGTCAATAAAAGCTAGTTCCGATTAGTATTTTAGTGGATAACGCTGGTTATGTCTGGGATAGTTCTGGTATTTGCAATCATCTGGCTCGTACTTTCGCATTTTTCGCATACTTGTTGGCCAGATCCTGGGCTTTTTCTGGTTTGGACCACGTAGTAATGTGGTACCACACTGAAACAGTCAATAAAAGCTGGTTCGCATTAGTATTTTAGAGGATAACACCGGTTATGTCTGGGTTAGTTCTGGTATTTGCAATCATCTGGCTCGTACCTTCGCATTTTTCGCCTACTTGTTGGCAAGATCCTGGGCTTTTTCTGGTTTGGATCTCGTTGTAATGTTCGTACCACAACGTAACAGTCAATTAAACCTGGTTGCGATTAATATTTTGGAGGATAACGCCGGTTATGTCTCGGTTAGGTCTGGGATTTGCCCTCATGTGGCTCGTACCTTCGCATTTTTCGCCTACTTGTTGGCAAGATCCTGGGCTTTTTCTGGTTTGGATCACGTAGTAATGCGGTACCACACCGAAGCAGTCAATTAAACCTGGTTGCGATTATTATTTTAGAGGATAACGCTGGTTATGTCTCGGTTAGGTCTGGGATTTGCCCTCATCTGGCTCGTACTTTCGCATTTTTCGCATACTTGTTGGCCAGATCCTGGCCTTTTTCTAGCTTGGACCACGCAGTAATTTGGTACCACACTGAAACAGTCAATTAAACCTGGTTCCGATTAATATTTTAGAGGATAACGCCGGTTATGTCTGGGTTAGGTCTGGTGTTTGCCCTCATCTGGCTCGTACTTTCGCGATTTCGCATACTTGTAGGACGGATCCTGGATTTTTCTGGTTTGTTTTACGTAGTAATGTGGTCCTACAGCGAAACAGTCAATTAATCCTGGTTGCGATTAATATTTTAGAGGATAACGCCGGTTATGTCTAGGTTAGGTCTGGTATTTGCCCTAATCTGGCTCGTACTTTCGCATTTTTCGCATACTTGTTGGCCAGATCCCGGCCTTTTTCTGGTTTGGATCACGTACTAATGCGGTACCACACTGAAACAGTCAATAAAAGCTAGTTCCGATTAGTATTTTAGAGGATAACTCTGGTTATGTCTGGGTTAGTTCTGGTATTTGCAATCATCTGGCTCATACTTTCGCAATTTTCGCGTACTTGTTGGCCAGATCTTGGGTTTTTTGAGGTTTGGATCCCGTCGTAATGTGGTTCCACACCGAAGCAGTCAATTAAACCTGGTTGCGATGATTATTTTGGAGGATAACGCTGGTTATGTTTGGGTTAGTTCTGGTATTTGCAATCATCTGGCTCGTACTTTCGCATTTTTCGCATACTTGTTGGCCAGATCCCGGGCTTTTTCTGGTTTGGATCACGTAGTAATGCGGTACCACACCGTAACTGTCAATTAAACCTGGTTGCGATTAATATTTTAGAGGATAACGCCGGTTATGTCTGGGTTAGTTCTGGCATTTGCAATCATCTGGCTCGTACCTTCGCATGTTTCGCCTACTAGTTGGCAAGATCCTGGCCTTTTTCCGGCTTGGACCACGTAGTAATGTGGTACCACACCGAAACTGTCAGCTAAACCTGCTTGCGATTAATATTTTAGAGGATAACGCCGGTTATGTCTAGGTTAGGTCTGGGATTTGCCCTCATCTGGCTCATACTTTCGCATTTTTCGCATTACTTGTTGGCCAGATCCTGGGCCTTTTCTGGTTTGGATCCCGTAGTAATGCGGTACCACGCCGAAACAGTCAACTAAACATTGTTGCGATTAATATTTTAGAGGATAACGCCGGTTACGTCTCGGTTAGGTCTGGTATTTGCCCTCATCTGTCTCGTACTTTCGCATTCTTCGCATACTTGTTGGGCAGACCCTGGCCTTTTTCTGGCTTGGACTACGTAGTAAAGTGGTACAACACTGAAACAGTCAATTAAACCTGGGTCCGATTAATATTTTAGAGGATATCGCCGGTTATGTCTCGGTTAGGTCTGGTATTAGCCCTCATCTGGCTCGTACTTTCGCATTTTTCGCATACTTGTTGGCCAGATCCTGGCCTTTTTCTGGTTTGGATCACGTAGTAACGCGGTGCCACACCGAAACAGTCAATTAAACCTGGTTGCGATAACTATTTTGGAGTATAACGCCGGTTATGTCTGGGTTAGGTCTGGTATTTGCCCTCAACTGGATCGTACATTCGCGTTTTTCGCATAGTTGCTGGCCAGATCCTGGGATTTTTCTGGTTTGGATCCCGTAGTAATGTGGTTCCACACCGAAACAGTCTATTAAGCCTGGTTTCGATTAATATTTTAGAGGATAACGCCGGTGATGTCTGGGTTAGGTCTGGTATTTGCCATCATCTGGCTCGTACTTTCGCGTTTTTCGCATACTTGTTGGCAAGATTCTGGCCTTTTTGCGGCTTGGACCACGTAGTAATGTGGTACCACACTGAAACAGTCAATTAAACCTGGGTCCGATTAATATTTTAGAGGATAACGCCGGTTATGTCTGGGTTAGGTCTGGTATTTACCCTCATCTGGCTCGTACTTTCGCATTTTTCGCATACTTGTTGGCCAGACCCTGGCCTTTTTCTGGCTTGGACCACGTAGTAAAGTGGTACCACACTGAAACAGTCAATTAAACCTGGGTGCGATTAATATTTTAGAGGATAACGCCGGTTATGTCTGGGTTAGGTTTGGTATTTGCCCTCATCTGGCTCGTACCTTCACATTTTTCGCATACTTGTTGGCCAGATCCTGACCTTTTTCTGGTTTGGATCACGTAGTAACGCGGTGCCACACCGAAACAGTCAATTAAACCTGGTTGCGATAACTATTTTGGAGTATAACGCCGGTTATGTCTGGGTTAGGTCTGGTATTTGGCCTCAACTGGATCGTACTTTCGCGTTTTTCGCATAGTTGCTGGCCAGATCCTGGGATTTTTCTGGTTTGGATCCCGTAGTAATGTGGTTCCACACCGAAACAGTCTATTAAGCCTGGTTTCGATTAACACTTTAGAGGATAACGCCGGTTATGTCTGCGTTAGGTCTGGTAATTGCCCTCATCTGGCACGTACTTTCGCATTTTTCGCATAGTTGTTGGCCAGATCCTGGGTTTTTTCAGGTTTGGATCCCGTAGTAATGTGGTTCCACACTGAAACGGTCAACTAAACCTGGCTGCGATTAGTATTTTAGAGGATAACGCCGGTGATGTCTGGGTTAGGTCTGGTATTTGCCATCATCTGGCTCGTTCTTTCGCTTTTTTCGCATACTTGTTGGCAAGATTCTGGCCTTTTCCCGGCTTGGACCACGTAGTAATGTGGTACCACACTGAAACAGTCAATTAAACCTGGGACCGATTAATATTTTAGAGGATAACGCCGGTTATGTCTGGGTTAGGTCTGGTATTTACCCTCATCTGGCTCGTACTTTCACATTTTTCGCATACTTGTTGGCCAGACCCTGGCCTTTTTCTGGCTTGGACCACGTAGTAAAGTGGTACCACACTGAAACAGTCAATTAATCCTGGGTGCGATTAATATTTTAGAGGACAACGCCGGTTATGTCTGGGTTAGGTTTGGTATTTGCCCTCATCTGGCTCGTACCTTCACATTTTTCGCATACTTGTTGGCCAGATCCTGGCCTTTTTCTGGTTTGGATCACGTAGTAACGCGGTGCCACACCGAAACAGTCAATTAAACCTGGTTGCGATAACTATTTTGGAGTATAACGCCGGTTATGTCTGGGTTAGGTCTGGTATTTGCCCTCAACTGGATCGTACTTTCGCGTTTTTCGCATAGTTGCTGGCCAGATCCTGGGATTTTTCTGGTTTGGATCCCGTAGTAATGCGGTTCCACACCGAAATAGTCTATTAAGCCTGGTTTCGATTAACACTTTAGAGGATAACGCCGGTTATGTCTGGGATAGGTCTGGTATTTGCCCTCATCAGGCTCGTACATTCGAGTTTTTCGCATATTTGTTGCCCAAATCGTGGGTTTTTTCTCGTTTGGATCCCGTACTAATGTGGTACCACACTGAAACAGTTAATAGAAGCTGGTTCCGACAAATATTTTAGAGGATAACGCTGGTTATGTCTGGGTTAGTTCTGGTATTTGCCATCATCTGGCACATACTTTCACATTTTTCGCATACTTGTTGGCCAGATCCTGGGTTTCTTCTGGTTTGGATCCCGTAGTAATGTGGTTCCACATCGATACAGTCAATTAAACCTGGTTGCGATTAATATTTTAGAGGATAACGCCGGTAATGTCTCGGTTAGGTCTGGGATTTGCCCTCATCAGACTCGTACTTTCGCATTTTTCGCTTATTTGTTGGCCAGATCTCGGGTTTTTTGTGGTTTGGATCCCGTCGTTATGTGGTTCCACACCGAAACAGTCAATTAAACCTGGTTGCGATTAATATTTTGGAGGATAACGCTGGTTATGTTTGGGTTAGTTCTGGTATTTGCAATCATCAGGCACATACTTTCGCATTTTTCGCATACTTGTTGGCCAGATCCTGGGATATTTCTGGTTTGGATCCCGTAGTAATGCGGTACCACGCCGAAACAGTCAACTAAACATTGTTGCGATTAATATTTTAGAGGATAACGCCGGTTACGTCTCGGTTAGGTCTGGTATTAGCAATCATGTGGCTCGTACTTTCGCATTCTTCGCATACTTGTTGTTCAGATCCTGGCCTTTCTCTGGCTTGGACCACGTAGTAATGTGGTACCACACCGAAACAGTCAATTAACCCTGGTTGCGAATAATATTTTAGAGGATAACGCTGGTTACGTCTGGTTTAGTTCCGGTATTTACAATCTTCTGGCTCATACTTTCGCGTTTTTCGCATACTTGTTGGCCAGATCCTGGCCTTTTTCTGGCTTTGACATGGCAGTAATGTGGTACCACACTGAAACAGTCAATTAAACCTGGTTCCGATTAATATTTGAGAGGATAACGCAGGTTATGTCTGGGTTAGGTCTGGTATTTGCCCTCATCTGGCACGTACTTTCGCATTTTTCGCATACTTGTTGGCCAGATCCTGACCTTTTTCTGGCCTTGACATGGCAGTAATATGGTACCACACTGAAACAGAAAAATAATCCTGATTCCGATTAATATTTTAGAGGATAACGCCGGTTATGTCTAGGTTAGGTCTGGTATTTACCCCCATCTGGCACGTACTTTCGCATTTTTCGCATACTTGTTGGCCAGATCCTGGCCTTTTTCCGGCTTGGACCACGTAGTAATGTGGTACCACACCGAAACTGTCAGCTAAACCTGGTTGCGATTAATATTTTAGAGGATAACGCCGGTTATGTCTAGGTTAGGTCTGGGATTTGCCCTCATCTGGCTCATACTTTCGCATTTTTCGCATTACTTTTTGGCCAGATCCTGGGCTTTTTCTGGTTTGGATCCCGTAGTAATGCGGTACCACGCCGAAACAGTCAACTAAACATTGTCGCGATTAATATTTTAGAGGATAACGCCGGTTACGTCTCGGTTAGGTCTGGTATTTGCCCTCATCTGTCTCGTACTTTCGCATTCTTCGCATACTTGTTGGGCAGACCCTGGCCTTTTTCTGGCTTGGACCACGTAGTAAAGTGGTACAACACTGAAACAGTCAATTAAACCTGGGTCCGATTAATATTTTAGAGGATAACGCCGATTATGTCTCGGTTAGGTCTGGTATTAGCCCTCATCAGACTCGTACTTTCGCTTTTTTCGCATACTTGTTGGCCAGATCCTGGCCTTTTTGCGGCTTGGACCACGTAGTAATGTGGTACCACACTGAAACAGTCAATTAAACCTGGGTGCGATTAATATTTTAGAGGATAACGCCGGTTATGTCTGGGTTAGGTCTGGTATTTGCCCTCAACTGGATCGTACTTTCGCGTTTTTCGCATAGTTGCTGGCCAGATCCTGGGATTTTTCTGGTTTGGATCCCGTAGTAATGTGGTTCCACACCGAAACAGTCTATTAAGCCTGGTTTCGATTAACACTTTAGAGGATAACGCCAGTTATGTCTGGGTTAGGCCTGGTAATTGCCCTCATCTGGCACGTACTTTCGCATTTTTCGCATAGTTGTTGGCCAGATCCTGGGTTTTTTCAGGTTTGGATCCCGTAGTAATGTGGTTCCACACTGAAACGGTCAACTAAACCTGGCTGCGATTAATATTTTAGTCGATAACGCCGGTGATGTCTGGGTTAGGTCTGGTATTTGCCATCATCTGGCTCGTACTTTCCCATTTTTCGCATACTTCTTGGCCAGATCCTGGCCTTTTTCTGGTTTGGATCACGTAGTAAAGTGGTACCACACTGAAACAGTCAATTAAACCTGTTTGCGATAAATATTTTAGAGGATAACGCCGGTTATGTCTCGGTTAGTTCTAGGATTTCCCGTCATCTGTCTCGTACTTTTGCGTTTTTCGCATAGTTGTTGGCCAGATCCTGAGTATTTTCTGGTTTGGATCCCGTAGTAATGTGGTACCACACTGAAACTGTCAATAAAAGCTGGTTCCGATTAGTATTTTACAGGATAACGCTGGTTATGTCTGTGTCAGTTCTGGTATTTGCAATCATCTGGCTCATAGTTTCGCGTTTTTCGCACACTTGTTGGCCAGATCCTGGCCCTTTTCTGGTTTGGATCACCTAGTAATGTGGTACCACACTGAAACAGTCAATAGAAGCTGGTTCCGATAAGTATTTTAGAGGATAACGCTGGTTATGTCTGGGTTAGGTCTGGTATTTACCCTCATCTGGCTCGTACTTTTGCGTTTTTCGCATAGTTGTTGGCCAGATCCTGGCTTTTTTCTGGTTTGGATACCGTAGTAATGTGGTTCCACACCGAAACAATCAATTAAACCTGGTTGCGATTAATATTTTAGAGGATAACGCCGGTTATGTCTCGGTTAGGTCTGGTGTTAGCCCTCATCTGGCTCGTACTATCGCTTTTTTCGCATACTTGTTGGCCAGATCCTGGCCTTTTTGCGGCTTGGACCACGTAGTAACGTGGTGCCACACTGAAACAGTCAATTAAAACTGGGTCCGATTAACATTTTAGAGGATAACGCCGGTTATGTCTGGGTTAGGTCTGGTATTTACCCTCATCTGGCTCGTACTTTCGCATTTTTCGCATACTTGTTGGCCAGACCCTGGCCTTTTTCTGGCTTGGACCACGTAGTAAAGTGGTACCACACTGAAACAGTCAATTAAACCTGGGTCCGATTAATATTTTAGAGGATAACGCCGGTTATGTCTCGGTTAGGTCTGGTCCTAGCCCTCATCGGGCTCGTACATTCGCTTTTTTCGCATACTTGTTGGCCAGATCCTGGGATTTTTCTGGTTTGGATCCCGTAGTAATGTGGTTCCACACCGAAACAGTCAATTATACCTGGTTGCGATAACTATTTTTGAGTATAACGCCGGTTATGTCTGGGTTAGGTCTGGTATTTGCCCTCATTTGGCACGTACTTTCGCATTTTTCGCATAGTTGCTGGCCAGATCCTGGGATTTTTCTGGTTTGGATCCCGTAGTAATGTGGTTCCACACCGAAACAGTCTATTAAACCTGGTTTCGATTAACACTTTAGAGGATAACGCCGGTTATGTCTGGGTTAGGTCTGGTATTTGCCCTCATCTGGCACGTACTTTCGCATTTTTCGCATAGTTGTTGGCCAGATCCTGGGATTTGTATGGTTTGGATCACGTAGTAACGCGGTGCCACACCGAAACAGTCAATTATACCTGGTTGCGATAACTATTTTTGAGTATAACGCCGGTTATGTCTGGGTTAGGTCTGGTATTTGCCCTCATTTGGCACGTACTTTCGCATTTTTCGCATAGTTGCTGGCCAGATCCTGGGATTTTTCTGGTTTGGATCCCGTAGTAATGAGGTTCCACACCGAAACAATCAATTAAACCTGGTTGCGATTAATATTTTAGAGGATAACGCCGGTTATGTCTCGGTTAGGTCTGGTGTTAGCCCTCATCTGGCTCGTACTTTCGCTTTTTTCGCATACTTGTTGGCCAGATCCTGGCCTTTTTGCGGCTTGGACCACGTAGTAAAGTGGTACCACACCGAAACAGTCAATTATACCTGGTTGCGATAACTATTTTTGAGTATAACGCCGGTTATGTCTGGGTTAGGTCTGGTATTTGCCCTCATTTGGCACGTACTTTCGCATTTTTCGCATAGTTGCTGGCCAGATCCTGGGATTTTTCTGGTTTGGGTCCCGTAGTAATGTGGTTCCACACCGAAACAATCAATTAAACCTGGTTGCGATTAATATTTTAGAGGATAACGCCGGTTATGTCTCGGTTAGGTCTGGTGTTAGCCCTCATCTGGCTCGTACTTTCGCTTTTTTCGCATACTTGTTGGCCAGATCCTGGCCTTTTTGCGGCTTGGACCACGTAGTAAAGTGGTACCACACTGAAACAGTCAATTAAACCTGGGTCCGATTAATATTTTAGAGGATAACGCCGGTAATGTCTCGGTTAGGTCTGGTGTCAGCCCTCATCTGGCTCGTACTTTCGCTTTTTTCGCATACTTGTTGGCCAGATCCTGGCCTTTTTGCGGTTTGGACCACGTAGTAAAGTGGTACCACACTGAAACAGTCAATTAAACCTGGGTCCGATTAATATTTTAGAGGATAACGCCGGTTATGTCTGGGATAGGTCTGGTATTTGCCCTCATCTGGCTCGCACCTTCGCATTTTTCGCATACTTGTTGGCCAGATCCTGGCCTTTTTCTAGTTTGGATCACGTAGTAACGCGGTGCCACACCGAAACAGTCAATTAAACCTGGTTGCGATAACTATTTTTGAGTATAACGCCGGTTATGTCTGGGTTAGGTCTGGTATTTGCCCTCAACTGGATCGTACTTTCGCGTTCTTCGCATAGTTGCTGGCCAGATCCTGGGATTTTTCTGGTTTGGATCCCGTAGTAATGTGGTTCCACACCGAAACAGTCTATTAAACCTGGTTTCATTGAACACTTTGGAGGATAACGCCGGTTATGTCTGGGTTAGGTCTGGTATTTGCCCTCATCTGGCACGTACTTTCGCATTTTTCGCATAGTTGCTGGCCAGATCCTGAGATTTTTCTGGTTTGGATCCCGTAGTAATGTGGTTCCACACCGAAACAGTCTATTAAACCTGGTTTCGATTAACACTTTAGAGGATAACGCCGGTTATGTCTGGGTTAGGTCTGGTATTTGCCCTCATCTGGCACGTACTTTCGCATTTTTCGCATAGTTGTTGGCCAGATCCTGGGTTTTTTCAGGTTTGGATCCCGTAGCAATGTGGTACCACACTGAAACAGTCAATAAAACCAGGTTCCGATTAATATTTTAGAGGATAACGCCGGTTATGTCTGGGGTAGGTCTGGTATTTGCCCACATCTGGCTCGTACTTTCGCGTTTTCGCGTAGTTGTTGTCCAGATCCTGGCTTTTTTCTGGTTTGGATCACGTAGTAACGCGGTACCACACCGAAACAGTCAATGAAACCTGGTTGCGATTAATATTTTAGAGGATAACGCCGGTTATGTCTCGGTTAGGTCTGGGATTTGCAATCATTTGGCTCGTACTTTCCCATTTTTCGCATACTTCTTGGCCAGATCCTGGCCTTTTTCTGGTTTGGATCACGTAGTAAAGTGGTACCACACTGAAACAGTCAATTAAACCTGTTTGCGATAAATATTTTAGAGGATAACGCCGGTTATGTCTCGGTTAGTTCTAGGATTTCCCGTCATCTGTCTCGTACTTTTGCGTTTTTCGCATAGTTGTTGGCCAGATCCTGAGTATTTTCTGGTTTGGATCCCGTAGTAATGTGGTACCACACTGAAACTGTCAATAAAAGCTGGTTCCGATTAGTATTTTACAGGATAACGCTGGTTATGTCTGTGTCAGTTCTGGTATTTGCAATCATCTGGCTCATAGTTTCGCGTTTTTCGCACACTTGTTGGCCAGATCCTGGCCCTTTTCTGGTTTGGATCACCTAGTAATGTGGTACCACACTGAAACAGTCAATAGAAGCTGGTTCCGATAAGTATTTTAGAGGATAACGCTGGTTATGTCTGGGTTAGGTCTGGTATTTACCCTCATCTGGCTCGTACTTTTGCGTTTTTCGCATAGTTGTTGGCCAGATCCTGGCTTTTTTCTGGTTTGGATACCGTAGTAATGTGGTTCCACACCGAAACAATCAATTAAACCTGGTTGCGATTAATATTTTAGAGGATAACGCCGGTTATGTCTCGGTTAGGTCTGGTGTTAGCCCTCATCTGGCTCGTACTATCGCTTTTTTCGCATACTTGTTGGCCAGATCCTGGCCTTTTTGCGGCTTGGACCACGTACTAATGTGGTACCACACCGAAACAGTCAATTAAACCTGGTTGCGATTAATATTTTAGAGGATAACGCCGGTTATGTCTCGGTTAGGTCTGGGATTTGCAATCATTTGGCTCGTACTTTCCCATTTTTCGCATACTTCTTGGCCAGATCCTGGCCTTTTTCTGGTTTGGATCACGTAGTAAAGTGGTACCACACTGAAACAGTCAATTAAACCTGTTTGCGATAAATATTTTAGAGGATAACGCCGGTTATGTCTCGGTTAGTTCTAGGATTTCCCGTCATCTGTCTCGTACTTTTGCGTTTTTCGCATAGTTGTTGGCCAGATCCTGAGTATTTTCTGGTTTGGATCCCGTAGTAATGTGGTACCACACTGAAACTGTCAATAAAAGCTGGTTCCGATTAGTATTTTACAGGATAACGCTGGTTATGTCTGTGTCAGTTCTGGTATTTGCAATCATCTGGCTCATAGTTTCGCGTTTTTCGCACACTTGTTGGCCAGATCCTGGCCCTTTTCTGGTTTGGATCACCTAGTAATGTGGTACCACACTGAAACAGTCAATAGAAGCTGGTTCCGATAAGTATTTTAGAGGATAACGCTGGTTATGTCTGGGTTAGGTCTGGTATTTACCCTCATCTGGCTCGTACTTTTGCGTTTTTCGCATAGTTGTTGGCCAGATCCTGGCTTTTTTCTGGTTTGGATACCGTAGTAATGTGGTTCCACACCGAAACAATCAATTAAACCTGGTTGCGATTAATATTTTAGAGGATAACGCCGGTTATGTCTCGGTTAGGTCTGGTGTTAGCCCTCATCTGGCTCGTACTATCGCTTTTTTCGCATACTTGTTGGCCAGATCCTGGCCTTTTTGCGGCTTGGACCACGTAGTAACGTGGTGCCACACTGAAACAGTCAATTAAAACTGGGTCCGATTAACATTTTAGAGGATAACGCCGGTTATGTCTGGGTTAGGTCTGGTATTTACCCTCATCTGGCTCGTACTTTCGCATTTTTCGCATACTTGTTGGCCAGACCCTGGCCTTTTTCTGGCTTGGACCACGTAGTAAAGTGGTACCACACTGAAACAGTCAATTAAACCTGGGTCCGATTAATATTTTAGAGGATAACGCCGGTTATGTCTCGGTTAGGTCTGGTCCTAGCCCTCATCGGGCTCGTACATTCGCTTTTTTCGCATACTTGTTGGCCAGATCCTGGGATTTTTCTGGTTTGGATCCCGTAGTAATGTGGTTCCACACCGAAACAGTCAATTATACCTGGTTGCGATAACTATTTTTGAGTATAACGCCGGTTATGTCTGGGTTAGGTCTGGTATTTGCCCTCATTTGGCACGTACTTTCGCATTTTTCGCATAGTTGCTGGCCAGATCCTGGGATTTTTCTGGTTTGGATCCCGTAGTAATGTGGTTCCACACCGAAACAGTCTATTAAACCTGGTTTCGATTAACACTTTAGAGGATAACGCCGGTTATGTCTGGGTTAGGTCTGGTATTTGCCCTCATCTGGCACGTACTTTCGCATTTTTCGCATAGTTGTTGGCCAGATCCTGGGATTTGTATGGTTTGGATCACGTAGTAACGCGGTGCCACACCGAAACAGTCAATTATACCTGGTTGCGATAACTATTTTTGAGTATAACGCCGGTTATGTCTGGGTTAGGTCTGGTATTTGCCCTCATTTGGCACGTACTTTCGCATTTTTCGCATAGTTGCTGGCCAGATCCTGGGATTTTTCTGGTTTGGATCCCGTAGTAATGAGGTTCCACACCGAAACAATCAATTAAACCTGGTTGCGATTAATATTTTAGAGGATAACGCCGGTTATGTCTCGGTTAGGTCTGGTGTTAGCCCTCATCTGGCTCGTACTTTCGCTTTTTTCGCATACTTGTTGGCCAGATCCTGGCCTTTTTGCGGCTTGGACCACGTAGTAAAGTGGTACCACACCGAAACAGTCAATTATACCTGGTTGCGATAACTATTTTTGAGTATAACGCCGGTTATGTCTGGGTTAGGTCTGGTATTTGCCCTCATTTGGCACGTACTTTCGCATTTTTCGCATAGTTGCTGGCCAGATCCTGGGATTTTTCTGGTTTGGGTCCCGTAGTAATGTGGTTCCACACCGAAACAATCAATTAAACCTGGTTGCGATTAATATTTTAGAGGATAACGCCGGTTATGTCTCGGTTAGGTCTGGTGTTAGCCCTCATCTGGCTCGTACTTTCGCTTTTTTCGCATACTTGTTGGCCAGATCCTGGCCTTTTTGCGGCTTGGACCACGTAGTAAAGTGGTACCACACTGAAACAGTCAATTAAACCTGGGTCCGATTAATATTTTAGAGGATAACGCCGGTAATGTCTCGGTTAGGTCTGGTGTCAGCCCTCATCTGGCTCGTACTTTCGCTTTTTTCGCATACTTGTTGGCCAGATCCTGGCCTTTTTGCGGTTTGGACCACGTAGTAAAGTGGTACCACACTGAAACAGTCAATTAAACCTGGGTCCGATTAATATTTTAGAGGATAACGCCGGTTATGTCTGGGATAGGTCTGGTATTTGCCCTCATCTGGCTCGCACCTTCGCATTTTTCGCATACTTGTTGGCCAGATCCTGGCCTTTTTCTAGTTTGGATCACGTAGTAACGCGGTGCCACACCGAAACAGTCAATTAAACCTGGTTGCGATAACTATTTTTGAGTATAACGCCGGTTATGTCTGGGTTAGGTCTGGTATTTGCCCTCAACTGGATCCTACTTTCGCGTTCTTCGCATAGTTGCTGGCCAGATCCTGGGATTTTTCTGGTTTGGATCCCGTAGTAATGTGGTTCCACACCGAAACAGTCTATTAAACCTGGTTTCATTGAACACTTTGGAGGATAACGCCGGTTATGTCTGGGTTAGGTCTGGTATTTGCCCTCATCTGGCACGTACTTTCGCATTTTTCGCATAGTTGCTGGCCAGATCCTGAGATTTTTCTGGTTTGGATCCCGTAGTAATGTGGTTCCACACCGAAACAGTCTATTAAACCTGGTTTCGATTAACACTTTAGAGGATAACGCCGGTTATGTCTGGGTTAGGTCTGGTATTTGCCCTCATCTGGCACGTACTTTCGCATTTTTCGCATAGTTGTTGGCCAGATCCTGGGTTTTTTCAGGTTTGGATCCCGTAGCAATGTGGTACCACACTGAAACAGTCAATAAAACCAGGTTCCGATTAATATTTTAGAGGATAACGCCGGTTATGTCTGGGGTAGGTCTGGTATTTGCCCACATCTGGCTCGTACTTTCGCGTTTTCGCGTAGTTGTTGTCCAGATCCTGGCTTTTTTCTGGTTTGGATCACGTAGTAACGCGGTACCACACCGAAACAGTCAATGAAACCTGGTTGCGATTAATATTTTAGAGGATAACGCCGGTTATGTCTCGGTTAGGTCTGGGATTTGCAATCATTTGGCTCGTACATTCGCATTTCTCGCATACTTCTTGGCCAGATCCTGGCCTTTTTCTGGCTTGGACCACGTAGTAATGTGGTACCACACCGAAACAGTCAATTAACCCTGGTTGCCAATAATATTTTAGAGGATAACGCTGGTTATGTCTGGGTTAGTTCCGGTTTTGCAATCTTCTGGCTCATACATTCGCGCTTTTCGCATTACTTGTTGGCCAGATCCTGGGCTTTTTCTGGTTTGGATCACGTAGTAATGCGGTACCACACCGAAACAGGCAATTAAACCTGGTTGCGATTAATATATTATACGATAACGCCGGTAATGTCTCGGTTAGGTCTGGTATTTGCCCTCAACTGGCTCGTACTTTCGCATTTTTCGCATTCTTGTTGGCCAGATCCTGGCCTTTTTCCGGCTTGGACCACGTAGTAATGTGGTACCATATCGAAACTGTCAGCTAAACCTGGTTGCGATTAATATTTTAGAGGATAACGCCGGTTATGTCTAGGTTAGGTCTGGGATTTGCCCTCATCTGGCTCATACTTTCGCATTCTTCGCATACTTGTTGTTCAGATCCTGGCATTTTTCTGGCTTGGACCACGTAGTAATGTGGTACCACACCGAAACAGTCAATGAACCCTGGTTGCGAATAATATTTTAGAGGATAACGCTGGTTATGTCTGGGTTAGTTCCGGTATTTGCAATCTTCTGGCTCATACTTTCGCGTTTTTCGCATACTTGTTGGCCAGACCCTGGCCTTTTTCTGGCTTGGACCACGTAGTAAAGTGGTACCACACTGAAACAGTCAATTAAACCTGGGTCCGATTAATATTTTAGAGGATAACGCCGGTTATGTCTCGGTTAGGTCTGGTCCTAGCCCTCATCGGGCTCGTACATTCGCTTTTTTCGCATACTTGTTGGCCAGATCCTGGGATTTTTCTGGTTTGGATCCCGTAGTAATGTGGTTCCACACCGAAACAGTCAATTATACCTGGTTGCGATAACTATTTTTGAGTATAACGCCGGTTATGTCTGGGTTAGGTCTGGTATTTGCCCTCATTTGGCACGTACTTTCGCATTTTTCGCATAGTTGCTGGCCAGATCCTGGGATTTTTCTGGTTTGGATCCCGTAGTAATGTGGTTCCACACCGAAACAGTCTATTAAACCTGGTTTCGATTAACACTTTAGAGGATAACGCCGGTTATGTCTGGGTTAGGTCTGGTATTTGCCCTCATCTGGCACGTACTTTCGCATTTTTCGCATAGTTGTTGGCCAGATCCTGGGATTTGTATGGTTTGGATCACGTAGTAACGCGGTGCCACACCGAAACAGTCAATTATACCTGGTTGCGATAACTATTTTTGAGTATAACGCCGGTTATGTCTGGGTTAGGTCTGGTATTTGCCCTCATTTGGCACGTACTTTCGCATTTTTCGCATAGTTGCTGGCCAGATCCTGGGATTTTTCTGGTTTGGATCCCGTAGTAATGAGGTTCCACACCGAAACAATCAATTAAACCTGGTTGCGATTAATATTTTAGAGGATAACGCCGGTTATGTCTCGGTTAGGTCTGGTGTTAGCCCTCATCTGGCTCGTACTTTCGCTTTTTTCGCATACTTGTTGGCCAGATCCTGGCCTTTTTGCGGCTTGGACCACGTAGTAAAGTGGTACCACACCGAAACAGTCAATTATACCTGGTTGCGATAACTATTTTTGAGTATAACGCCGGTTATGTCTGGGTTAGGTCTGGTATTTGCCCTCATTTGGCACGTACTTTCGCATTTTTCGCATAGTTGCTGGCCAGATCCTGGGATTTTTCTGGTTTGGGTCCCGTAGTAATGTGGTTCCACACCGAAACAATCAATTAAACCTGGTTGCGATTAATATTTTAGAGGATAACGCCGGTTATGTCTCGGTTAGGTCTGGTGTTAGCCCTCATCTGGCTCGTACTTTCGCTTTTTTCGCATACTTGTTGGCCAGATCCTGGCCTTTTTGCGGCTTGGACCACGTAGTAAAGTGGTACCACACTGAAACAGTCAATTAAACCTGGGTCCGATTAATATTTTAGAGGATAACGCCGGTAATGTCTCGGTTAGGTCTGGTGTCAGCCCTCATCTGGCTCGTACTTTCGCTTTTTTCGCATACTTGTTGGCCAGATCCTGGCCTTTTTGCGGTTTGGACCACGTAGTAAAGTGGTACCACACTGAAACAGTCAATTAAACCTGGGTCCGATTAATATTTTAGAGGATAACGCCGGTTATGTCTGGGATAGGTCTGGTATTTGCCCTCATCTGGCTCGCACCTTCGCATTTTTCGCATACTTGTTGGCCAGATCCTGGCCTTTTTCTAGTTTGGATCACGTAGTAACGCGGTGCCACACCGAAACAGTCAATTAAACCTGGTTGCGATAACTATTTTTGAGTATAACGCCGGTTATGTCTGGGTTAGGTCTGGTATTTGCCCTCAACTGGATCGTACTTTCGCGTTCTTCGCATAGTTGCTGGCCAGATCCTGGGATTTTTCTGGTTTGGATCCCGTAGTAATGTGGTTCCACACCGAAACAGTCTATTAAACCTGGTTTCATTGAACACTTTGGAGGATAACGCCGGTTATGTCTGGGTTAGGTCTGGTATTTGCCCTCATCTGGCACGTACTTTCGCATTTTTCGCATAGTTGCTGGCCAGATCCTGAGATTTTTCTGGTTTGGATCCCGTAGTAATGTGGTTCCACACCGAAACAGTCTATTAAACCTGGTTTCGATTAACACTTTAGAGGATAACGCCGGTTATGTCTGGGTTAGGTCTGGTATTTGCCCTCATCTGGCACGTACTTTCGCATTTTTCGCATAGTTGTTGGCCAGATCCTGGGTTTTTTCAGGTTTGGATCCCGTAGCAATGTGGTACCACACTGAAACAGTCAATAAAACCAGGTTACGATTAATATTTTAGAGGATAACGCCGGTTATGTCTGGGGTAGGTCTGGTATTTGCCCACATCTGGCTCGTACTTTTGCGTTTTCGCGTAGTTGTTGTCCAGATCCTGGCTTTTTTCTGGTTTGGATCACGTAGTAACGCGGTACCACACCGAAACAGTCAATGAAACCTGGTTGCGATTAATATTTTAGAGGATAACGCCGGTTATGTCTCGGTTAGGTCTGGGATTTGCAATCATTTGGCTCGTACATTCGCATTTCTCGCATACTTCTTGGCCAGATCCTGGCCTTTTTCTGGCTTGGACCACGTAGTAATGTGGTACCACACCGAAACAGTCAATTAACCCTGGTTGCCAATAATATTTTAGAGGATAACGCTGGTTATGTCTGGGTTAGTTCCGGTTTTGCAATCTTCTGGCTCATACATTCGCGCTTTTCGCATTACTTGTTGGCCAGATCCTGGGCTTTTTCTGGTTTGGATCACGTAGTAATGCGGTACCACACCGAAACAGGCAATTAAACCTGGTTGCGATTAATATATTATACGATAACGCCGGTAATGTCTCGGTTAGGTCTGGTATTTGCCCTCAACTGGCTCGTACTTTCGCATTTTTCGCATTCTTGTTGGCCAGATCCTGGCCTTTTTCCGGCTTGGACCACGTAGTAATGTGGTACCATATCGAAACTGTCAGCTAAACCTGGTTGCGATTAATATTTTAGAGGATAACGCCGGTTATGTCTAGGTTAGGTCTGGGATTTGCCCTCATCTGGCTCATACTTTCGCATTCTTCGCATACTTGTTGTTCAGATCCTGGCATTTTTCTGGCTTGGACCACGTAGTAATGTGGTACCACACCGAAACAGTCAATGAACCCTGGTTGCGAATAATATTTTAGAGGATAACGCTGGTTATGTCTGGGTTAGTTCCGGTATTTGCAATCTTCTGGCTCATACTTTCGCGTTTTTCGCATACTTGTTGGCCAGATCCTGGCCTTTTTCTGGCTTTGACATGGCAGTAATGTGGTTCCACACCGAAACAGTCAATTAAACCTGGTTGCGATTAATATTTCAGAGGATAACGCTGGTTATGTCTGGGTTAGTTCCGGTTTTGCAATCTTCTGGCTCATACTTTCGCGATTTTCGCATACTTGTTGGCCAGATCCTGGCCTTTTTCTGGCTTGGACCACGTAGTAATGTGGTACCAAACCGAAACAGTCAATTAAATCTGGTTGCGAGTAATATTTTAGAGGATAACGCTGGTTATGTCTGGTATAGTTCTGGTATTTGCATTCATCTGGCTCATACTTTCGCGTTTTTCGCATACTTGTTGGGCAGATCCTGGTTTTTTTCTGGTTTGGATCACGTAGTAATGTGGTTCCACACCGAAACAGTCAATTAAACCAGGTTGCGATTAATATTTTGGAGGATAACGCTGGTTATGTTTGGGTTAGTTCTGGTATCTGCAATCATCTGGCTCATACTTTCGCGTTTTTCGCGTACTTGTTGGGCAGATCCTGGGTTTTTTCTGGTTTGGATCACGTAGTACTGTGGTACCACACTGAAACAGTCAATAATAGCTGGTTCCGATTAATAGTTTGGAGGATAACGCTGGTTACGTTTGGGTTAGTTCTGGTATTAGCAATCATCTGGCTCGTACTTTCGCATTTTTCGCATACTTGTTGTTCAGATCCTGGCCTCTTTCTGGCTTCGACCAGGTAGTAATGCGGTACCACACCGAAACAGTCAATGAAACCTGGTTGCGATTAATATTTTACAGGATAACGCCGGTTATGTCTCGGTTAGATCTGGGATTTGCAATCATTTGGCTCGTACATTCGCATTTCTCGCATACTTTTTGACCAGATCCTGGCCTTTTTCTGGCTTGGACCACGTAGTAATGTGGTACCACACCGAAACAGTCAATTAACCCTGGTTGCGAATAATATTTTAGAGGATAATGCTGGTTATGTCTGGGTTAGTTCCGGTTTTGCAATCTTCTGGCTCATACTTTCGCGTTTTTCGCATACTTGTTGGCCAGATCCTGGCCTTTTTCTGGCCTTGGCATGGCAGTAATGTGGTACCACACTGAAACAGTCAAATAATCCTGGTTCCGATTAATATTTTAGAGGATAAGGCCGGTTATGTCTAGGTTAGGTCTGGTATTTACCCTCATCTGGCTCGTACTTTCGCATTTTTCGCATTCTTGTTGGCCGGATCCTGGCCTTTTTCCGGATTGGACCACGTAGTAGTGTGGTACCACACCGAAACCGTCAGCTAAACCTGGTTGCGATTAATATTTTAGAGGATAACGCCGGTTATGTCTAGGTTAGGTCTGGGATTTGCCCTCATCTGGCTCATACTTTCGCATTTTTCGCATTACTTGTTGGCCAGATCCTGGGCTTTTTCTGGTTTGGATCACGTAGTAATGCGGTACCACACCGAAAGAGGCGATTAAACCTGGTTGCGATTAATATATTATAGGATAACGCCGGTAATGTCTCGGTTAGGTCTGGTATTTGCCCTCATCTGGCTCGTACTTTCGCATTTTTCGCATTCTTGTTGGCCGGATCCTGGGCTTTTTCTGGTTTGGATCACGTAGTAATGTGTTGCCACACTGAAACAGTCAATTAAACCTGGTTGCGATTAATATTTTAGAGGATAACGCCGGCTATGTCTCGAGTAGCTCTGGGATTTGTCCACATCTGGCTCGTACTTTCGCATTTTTCGCATTCTTTCTGGCCAGATCCTGGCCATTTTCTGGTTTGGATCACGTAGTAATGCGGTACCACACCGAAACTGTCAATTAAACCTGGTTGCGATTAATATTTTAGAGGATAACGCCGGTTATGTCTGGGTTAGGTCTGGTATTTGCCCTCATCTGGCTCGTGCTTTGGTATTTTTCACATACTTGTTGGCCAGATGCTGGCCTTTTTCGGGCTTGGAGCACGTAGAAATGTGGTACCACACTGTCAATAAAAGCTGGTTCCGATTAGTATTTTAGAGGATAACGCTGGTTATGTCTGGGTCAGTTCTGGTATTTGCAATCATCTGGCTCATACTTTCTCGTTTTTCGCATACTTGTTGGGCAGATCCTGGGTTTTTTCTGGTTTGGATCACGTAGTAATGCAGTACCACACCGAAACAGTCTATTAAAGCTGGTTGCGATTAATATTATAGAGGATAACGCCGGTTAGGTCTCGGTTAGGTCTGGGATTTGCCTTCATCTGGCTCGTACTTTCGCATTTTTCGCATACTTGTTGGCCACATCCTGGGTTTTTTCTGGTTTGGATCACGTAGTAATGCGGTACCACACCGAAACAGTCAGTTAAACCTGGTTGCGATTAATATTTTAGAGGATAACGCCGGTTATGTCTGGGTTAGGTCAGGTATTAGCCCTCATCTGGCTCATACTTTCTCGTTTTTCGCATACTTGTTGGGCAGGTCCTGGGTTTTTTCTGGTTTGGATCACGTAGTAATGCGGTACCACACCGAAACAGTCAATTAAAGCTGGTTGCGATTAATATTATAGAGGATAACGCCGGTTATGTCTCGGTTAGGTCTGGGATTTGCCCTCATCTGTCTCGTACTTTCGCATTTTTCGCTTACTTGTTGGCCAGATCCTGGCCTTTTTCTGGCTTGGACCAAGTAGTAATGCGGTACTACACCAAAACAGTCAATAAAAGCTGGTTGCGATTAGCATTTTAGAGGA
Source organism: Colletes latitarsis (assembly GCF_051014445.1). Taxonomy (NCBI): domain Eukaryota; kingdom Metazoa; phylum Arthropoda; class Insecta; order Hymenoptera; family Colletidae; genus Colletes; species Colletes latitarsis. The sequence continues at coordinate 8,270,117 of NW_027488368.1, read as the reverse complement.
TAACGCCGGTTATGTCTGTGTTAGGTCTGGTATTTGCCCTCATCTGGCTCGTACTTTCGCATTTTTCGCATACTTGTTGGTCAGATCCTGGCCTTTTTCTGGTTTGGATCACGTAGTAATGCGGTACCACACCGAAACAGTCTATTAAAGCTGGTTGCGATTAATATTATAGAGGATAACGCCGGTTATGTCTGGGTTAGGTCTGGTATTAGCCCTCATCTGGCTCATACTTTCTCGTTTTTCGCATACTTGTTGGGCAGATCCTGGGTTTTTTCTGGTTTGGATCACGTAGTAATGCAGTACCACACCGAAACAGTCTATTAAAGCTGGTTGCGATTAATATTATAGAGGATAACGCCGGTTATGTCTCGGTTAGGTCTGGGATTTGCCTTCATCTGGCTCGTACCTTCGCATTTTTCGCATACTTGTTGGCAAGATCCTGGGCTTTTACTGGTTTGGATCACGTACTATTGCGGTACCACACCGAAGCAGTCAATTAAACCTGGTTGCGATCAATGTTTTCGAGGATAACGCCGGTTATGTCTGGGTTGGGTCTGGTATTTGCAATCATCTGGCTCATACTTTCGCATTTTTCGCATACTTGTTGGCCACATCCTGGGCTTCTTCTGGTTTGGATCACGTAGTAATGCGGTACCACACCGAAACAGTCAATTAAACCTGGTTGCGATTAATATTTTAAAGGATAACGCCGGTTATGTCTTGGTTAGGTCTGGCATTTGCCCTCATCTGTCTCGTACGTTCACGTTTTTCGCATACATGTTGGCCAGATCCTGGGTTTTTTCTGCTTTGGATCACGCAGTAATGCGGTACCACACCGAAACAGTCAATTAAACCTGGTTGCGATTAATATTATAGAGGATAACGCCGGTTATGTCTCGGTTAGGTCTGGGATTTGCCCTCATCTGGCTCGTACTTTCGCATTTTGCGTATACTGGTTGGCCAGATCTTGGCCTTGCTTTGGCTTGGACCACGTAGTAATGTGGTACTACACTGAAACAGTCAATCAAACCTGGTTCCGATTAATATTTTAGTGGATAACGCCGGTTATGTCTGGGTTAGTTCAGGTATTTGCAATCATCTGGCTCATACTTTCGCATGTTTCGCATACTTGTTGGCCAGATCCTGGGTTTTTTTCTGGTTTGGATCCCGTAGTAATGTGGTTCCTCAACGAAACAGTCAATTAAACCTGGTTGCGATTAATATTTTAGAGGATAACGCCGGTTATGTCTGTATTCGTTCTGGTATTTGCCCTCATCTGGCTCGTACTTTCGCATTTTTCGCATACTTGGTGGCCAGATCCTGGCCTCTTTCTGGTTTGGATCACGTAGTGATGCGGTACCACACGGAAACAGTCAACAAAAGCTGGTTCCGATTAGCATTTTAGATGATAACGCTGGTTTTGTCTGGGTTAGATCTGGTATTTGCAATCATCTGGCTCATACTTTCGCGCTTTTCGCATACATGTTGGCCAGATCCTGGGTTTTTTCTGGTTTGGATCACGCAGTAATGCGGTACCACACCGAAACAGTCAATTAAACCTGGTTGCGATTAATATTATTGAGGATAACGCCGGTTATGTCTCCGGTAGGTCCGGGATTTGCCCTCATCTGGCTCGTACTTTCGCATTTTGCGTATACTGGTTCGCAAAATCCTGGGCTCTTTCTGGTTTGGATCACGCAGTGATGCGGTACCACACCGACACAGCCAATTAAACCTTGTTGCGATTAATATTTTAGAGGATAACGCCGGGTATGTCTTGGTTAGTTCTGGGATTTGCCCACATCTGGCTCATACTTTCGCGCTTTTCGCATACATGTTGGCCAGATCCTGGGTTTTTTCTGGTTTGGATCACGTAGTAATGCGGTACCACTCCGAAACAGTCAATTAAACCTGGTTGCGATTAATATTTTAGTGGATAACGCCGGTTATGTCTCGGTTAGGTGTTGTATTTGCCCTCATCTGGCTCGTACTTTCGCATTTTTCGCTTACTCGTTGGACAGATCCTGGCCTTTTTCTGGTTTGGATCACGTAGTAATGCGGTACCACACCGAAACAGTCAATTAAACCTGGTTGCGATTATTACTTTAGAGGATAACGCCGATTATGTCTAGGTTAGGTCTGGGATTTGCCCTTATCTGGCTCGTACTTCCGCATTTCTCGCATACTTGTTGGCCAGATCCTGGCCTTTATCTGGCTTGGACCACGTAGTAATGTGCTACCACACTAAAACAGTCAATTAAACCTGGTTGCGATTAATATATTAGAGGATAACGCCGGTTATGTCTCGGTTAGGTCTGGGATTTGCCCTCATATGGCTCGTAATTTCGCATTTTGCGTATACTGGTTGGCCAGATCTTGGCCTTGTCCTGGCTTGGGCCACGTAGTAATGTGGTACTACAATGAAACAGTCAATTAAACCTGGTTGCGATTAATATTTTAGAGGATAACGCCGGTTATGTCTCGGTTAGGTCTGGGATTTGCCCTCATATGGATCGTACTTTCGCATTTTTCGCACACTTGTTGGCCACATCCTGGGCTTTCTCTGGTATGCATCACGTAGTAATGTGGTACCACACTGAAACAGTCAATTAAACCTGGTTCCGATTAGTATTTTAGAGGATAACGCCGGTTTTGTCTGGGTTAGGTCTAGTATTTGCCCTCATCTGGCTCGTACTTTCGCATGTTTCGCATACTTGTTGGCCAGATCTTGGCCTTTTTCTGGTTTGGATCACGGAGTAATGTAGTACCACACTGAAACAGTCAATAGAAGCTGGTTCCGATTAATATTTTAGAAGATATCGCCGGTTATGTCTTGGTTAGGTCTGGTATTTGCCCTCATCTGGCTCGAACTTCCGCATTTTTCGCACACTTGTTCGCCAGATCTTGGCCTTTTTCTGGTTTGGATCACGTACTAATGTGGTACCACACCGAAACAGTCAATTAAACCTGGTTGCGACTAATATTTTAGAGGATAACGCCGGTTATGTCTGGGTTAGTTCTGGGATGTGCCCTCATCAAGCTCGTACCTTCGCATTTTTCGCATACTTGTTGGCCAGATCCAGCGCTTTTTCTGATTTGGATCCCGTAGTAATGTGGTTCCACACCGAAGCAGTCAATTAAACCTGGTTGCGATTAATGTTTTCGAGGATAACGCCTGTTATGTCTGGTTTAGGTCTGGCATTTGCAATCATCTGGCACATACTTTCGCGTTTTTCGCATACTTGTTGCCCAGATCCAGCGCTGTTACTGATTTGGATCCCGTAGTAATGTGGTTCCACACCGAAACAGTCAATTAAACCTGGTTGAGATTAATATTTTAGAGGATAACGCCGGTTTTGTCTGGGTTAGGTCTGGTATATGCCCTCATCTGGCTCGTACTTTCGCATTTTTCGCATACCTGTTGCCCAGATCTTGGGCTTTTTCTGGTTTGGATCACGTAGTAATGCGGTACCACACGGAAACAGTCAATTAAACCTCGTTTCGATTAATATTTTGGAGGATAACGCTGGTTATGTTTGGGTTAGATCTGGTATTTGCAATCATCTGGCACATACTTTCGCTTTTTTCGCATACTTGTTGGCCAGATCCTGGGATATTTCTGGTTTGGATCACGTAGTAATGCCGTACCACACAGAAACAGTCAATAAAAGCTGGTTCCGATTAGTATTTTAGAGGATAACGCTGGTTATGTCTGGGTTAGTTCTGGTATTTGCAATCATCTGGCACATACTTTCGCGTTTTTCGCATAACTGTTGACCAGATCCTGCGTTTTTTCTTGTTTGAATCCCGTAGTAATGTGGTTTCACACAGATCTCGGTTAGGTCTGGGATTTGCCCTCATCTGGCTCGTACTTTCGTATTTTTCGCATACTTGTTGGCCAGATCCTGGGCTTTTTCTGATTTGGATCACGTAGTAATGTGGTACCACACTGAAGCAGTCAATAGAAGCTGGTTCCGATTAGTATTTTAGAGGATAACGCTGGTTATATCTGGGATAGTTATGGTATTTGCAATCATCTGGCTCGTACACTCGCATTTTTCGCATACTTGTTGGCAAAATCCTGGGCTCTTTCTGGTTTGGATCACGCAGTAATGCGGTACCACTCCGACACAGCCAATTAAACCTTGTAGCGATTAATATTTTAGAGGATAACGCCGGCTATGTCTCGGTTAGGTCTGGGATCTGCCCTCATCTGGATCGTACTTTCGCATTTTTCGCACACTTGTTGGCCACATCCTGGGCTTTCTCTGGTTTGCAACACGTAGTAATGTGGTACCACACTGAAACAGTCATTTAAACCTGGTTCCGATTAGTATTTTAGAGGATAACGCCGGATATGTCTGGGTAAGGTCTGGTATTTGCCCTCATCTGGCTCGTCCGTTCGCATTTTTCGCTTACTCGTTGGACAGATCCTGGCCTTTTTCTGGTTTGGATCACGTAGTAATGCGGTACCACACCGAAACAGTCAATTAAACCTGGTTGCGATTATTACTTTAGAGGATAACGCCGATTATGTCTAGGTTAGGTCTGGGATTTGCCCTTATCTGGCTCGTACTTCCGCATTTCTCGCATACTTGTTGGCCAGATCCTGGCCTTTATCTGGCTTGGACCACGTAGTAATGTGCTACCACACTAAAACAGTCAATTAAACCTGGTTGCGATAAATATATTAGAGGATAACGCCGGTTATGTCTCGGTTAGGTCTGGGATTTGCCCTCATATGGCTCGTAATTTCGCATTTTGCGTATACTGGTTGGCCAGATCTTGGCCTTGTCCTTGCTTGGACCACGTAGTAATGTGGTACTACAATGAAACAGTCAATTAAACCTGGTTGCGATTAATATTTTAGAGGATAACGCCGGTTATGTCTCGGTTAGGTCTGGGATTTGCCCTCATATGGATCGTACTTTCGCATTTTTCGCACACTTGTTGGCCACATCCTGGGCTTTCTCTGGTTTGCATCACGTAGTAATGTGGTACCACACTGAAACAGTCAATTAAACCTGGTTCCGATTAGTATTTTAGAGGATAACGCCGGTTTTGTCTGGGTTAGGTCTAGTATTTGCCCTCATCTGGCTCGTACTTTCGCATGTTTCGCATACTTGTTGGCCAGATCTTGGCCTTTTTCTGGTTTGGATCACGGAGTAATGTAGTACCACACTGAAACAGTCAATAGAAGCTGGTTCCGATTAATATTTTAGAAGATATCGCCGGTTATGTCTTGGTTAGGTCTGGTATTTGCCCTCATCTGGCTCGAACTTCCGCATTTTTCGCATACTTGTTCGCCAGATCTTGGCCTTTTTCTGGTTTGGATCACGTACTAATGTGGTACCACACCGAAACAGTCAATTAAACCTGGTTGCGACTAATATTTTAGAGGATAACGCCGGTTATGTCTGGGTTAGTTCTGGGATGTGCCCTCATCAAGCTCGTACCTTCGCATTTTTCGCATACTTGTTGGCCAGATCCAGCGCTTTTTCTGATTTGGATCCCGTAGTAATGTGGTTCCACACCGAAGCAGTCAATTAAACCTGGTTGCGATTAATGTTTTCGAGGATAACGCCTGTTATGTCTGGGTTAGGTCTGGCATTTGCAATCATCTGGCACATACTTTCGCGTTTTTCGCATACTTGTTGCCCAGATCCAGCGCTGTTACTGATTTGGATCCCGTAGTAATGTGGTTCCACACCGAAACAGTCAATTAAACCTGGTTGAGATTAATATTTTAGAGGATAACGCCGGTTTTGTCTGGGTTAGGTCTGGTATATGCCCTCATCTGGCTCGTACTTTCGCATTTTTCGCATACCTGTTGCCCAGATCTTGGGCTTTTTCTGGTTTGGATCACGTAGTAATGCGGTACCACACGGAAACAGTCAATTAAACCTGGTTGCGATTAATATTTCAGAGGATAACGCCGGTTATGTCTCGGTTAGGTCTGGGATTTGCCCTCATCTGGCTCGTACTTTCGTATTTTTCGCATACTTGTTGGCCAGATCCTGGGCTTTTTCTGATTTGGATCACGTAGTAATGTGGTACCACACTGAAACAGTCAATGAAAGCTGGTTCCGATTAGTATTTTAGAGGATAACGCTGGTTACGTCTGGGTTAGTTCCGGTATTTGCAATCATCTGGCCCATACTTTCGCGTTTTTCGCATGCTAGTTGGGCAGATCCTGGCCTTTTTCTGGCTTGGACCAAGTAGTAATGCGGTACCGCACCGAAACAGTCAATGAAACCTGGTTGCGATTAATATTTTAGAGGATAACGCCGGTTATGTCTGGGTTAGGTCTGGTATTTGCCCTCGTTTGTCTCGTACTTTCGCATTTTTCGCATACTTGTTGGCCAGATCCTGGCCTTTTTCCGGTCTGTATCACGTAGTAATGCGGTACCACACCGAAACAGTTAATTAAACCTGGTTGCGATTAATATTTTAGAGGATAAAGCCGGTTATGTCTCGGCTAGGTCAGCGATTTGCCCACATCTGGCTCGTACTTTCGCATTTCTCGCATACTTGTTGGCCAGACCCTGGCCTTTTTCTGGCTTGGACCAAATAGTAATGTGGGACCACACTCAAACAGTCAATTAAACCTCGTTGCGATTAATATTTTAGAGGATAACGCCGGTTATGTCTGGGTTATGTCTGGTATTTGCCCTCATCTGGCTCGTACTTTCGCATTTTTCGCATACTTGTTGGCCAGATCCTGGCCTTTTTCTGGCTTGGACCAAGTAGTAATGCGGTACCGCACCGAAACAGTCAATGAAACCTGGTTGCGATTAATATTTTAGAGGATAACGCCGGTTATGTCTGGGTTAGGTCTGGTATTTGCCCTCATCTGGCTCGTGCTTTGGCATTTTTCGCATACTGGTTGGCCAGATCCTGGGTTTTTTCTGGTTTGGATCCCGTACTAATGTGGCTTCGCACCGAAACAGTCAATTAAACCTGGTTGTGATAAATATTTTAGAGAATAACGCCGGTTATGTCTGGGTTAGGTCTGATATTTGCCCTCATCTGGCTCGTGCTTTCGCATTTTTCGCATACTTGTTGGCCAGATGCTGGGTTTTTTCTGGTTTGGATCCTGTAATAATGACGTTGCATACCAAAACAGTCAATTAAACCTGGTTTCGATTAATATTTTAGAGGATAACGCTGGTTATGTCTCGGTTAGGTCTGCGATTTGCCCACATCTGGCTCGTACTTTCGCATTTTTAGCTTACTTGTAGGCCAGATCCTGGCCATTTTCTGGTTTGGATCACGTAGTAATGCGGTACCACACCGAAACTGTCAATTAAACCTGGTTGCGATTAATATTTTAGAGGATAACGCCGGTTATGTCTGGGTTAGGTCTGGTATTTGCCCTCATCTGGCTCGTGCTTTGGTATTTTTCACATACTTGTTGGCCAGATGCTGGCCTTTTTCGGGCTTGGACCACGTAGAAATGTGGTACCACACTGTCAATAAAAGCTGGTTCCGATTAGTATTTTAGAGGATAACGCTGGTTATGTCTGGGTCAGTTCTGGTATTTGCAATCATCTGGCTCATACTTTCTCGTTTTTCGCATACTTGTTAGGCAGATCCTGGGTTTTTTCTGGTTTGGATCACGTAGTAATGCAGTACCACACCGAAACAGTCTATTAAAGCTGGTTGCGATTAATATTATAGAGGATAACGCCGGTTATGTCTCGGTTAGGTCTGGGATTTGCCTTCATCTGGCTCATACTTTCTCGTTTTTCGCATACTTGTGGGGCAGGTCCTGGGTTTTTTCTGGTTTGGATCACGTAGTAATGCGGTACCACACCGAAACAGTCTATTAAAGCTGGTTGCGATTAATATTATAGAGGATAACGCCGGTTATGTCTCGGTTAGGTCTGGGATTTGCCCTCATCTGTCTCGTACTTTCGCATTTTTCGCTTACTTGTTGGCCAGATCCTGGCCTTTTTCTGGCTTGGACCAAGTAGTAATGCGGTACTACACCAAAACAGTCAATAAAAGCTGGTTGCGATTAGCATTTTAGAGGATAACGCCGGTTATGTCTGTGTTAGGTCTGGTATTTGCCCTCATCTGGCTCGTACTTTCGCATTTTTCGCATACTTGTTGGTCAGATCCTGGCCTTTTTCTGGTTTGGATCACGTAGTAATGCGGTACCACACCGAAACAGTCTATTAAAGCTGGTTGCGATTAATATTATAGAGGATAACGCCGGTTATGTCTCGGTTAGGTCTGGGATTTGCCTTCATCTGGCTCGTACCTTCGCATTTTTCGCATACTTGTTGGCAAGATCCTGGGCTTTTACTGGTTTGGATCACGTACTATTGCGGTACCACACCGAAGCAGTCAATTAAACCTGGTTGCGATCAATGTTTTCGAGGATAACGCCGGTTATGTCTGGGTTGGGTGTTGTATTTGCCCTCATCTGGCTCGTACTTTCGCATTTTTCGCATACTTGTTGGCCAGATCCATGGGTTTTTCTGGTTTGGATCACGTAGTAATGTAGTACCACACTGAAACAGTCAATAGAAGCTGGTTCCGATTAGTATTTTAGAGGATAACGCTGGTTATATCTGGGATAGTTATGGTATTTGCAATCATCTGGCTCGTACACTCGCATTTTTCGCATACTTGTTGGCAAAATCCTGGGCTCTTTCTGGTTTGGATCACGCAGTAATGCGGTACCACTCCGACACAGCCAATTAAACCTTGTAGCGATTAATATTTTAGAGGATAACGCCGGCTATGTCTCGGTTAGGTCTGGGATCTGCCCTCATCTGGATCGTACTTTCGCATTTTTCGCACACTTGTTGGCCACATTCTGGGCTTTCTCTGGTTTGCATCACGTAGTAATGTGGTACCACACTGAAACAGTCATTTAAACCTGGTTCCGATTAGTATTTTAGAGGATAACGCCGGTTATGTCTGGGTTAGGTCTGGTATTTGCCCTCATCTGGCTCGTCCGTTCGCATTTTTCGCTTACTCGTTGGACAGATCCTGGCCTTTTTCTGGTTTGGATCACGTAGTAATGCGGTACCACACCGAAACAGTCAATTAAACCTGGTTGCGATTATTACTTTAGAGGATAACGCCGATTATGTCTAGGTTAGGTCTGGGATTTGCCCTTATCTGGCTCGTACTTCCGCATTTCTCGCATACTTGTTGGCCAGATCCTGGCCTTTATCTGGCTTGGACCACGTAGTAATGTGCTACCACACTGAAACAGTCAATTAAACCTGGTTGCGATTAATATATTAGAGGATAACGCCGGTTATGTCTCGGTTAGGTCTGGGATTTGCCCTCATATGGCTCGTAATTTCGCATTTTGCGTATACTGGTTGGCCAGATCTTGGCCTTGTTCTGGCTTGGACCACGTAGTAATGTGGTACTACAATGAAACAGTCAATTAAACCTGGTTGCGATTAATATTTTAGAGGATAACGCCGGTTATGTCTCGGTTAGGTCTGGGATTTGCCCTCATATGGATCGTACTTTCGCATTTTTCGCACACTTGTTGGCCACATCCTGGGCTTTCTCTGGTTTGCATCACGTAGTAATGTGGTACCACACTGAAACAGTCAATTAAACCTGGTTCCGATTAGTATTTTAGAGGATAACGCCGGTTTTGTCTGGGTTAGGTCTAGTATTTGCTCTCATCTGGCTCGTACTTTCGCATGTTTCGCATACTTGTTGGCCAGATCTTGGCCTTTTTCTGGTTTGGATCACGGAGTAATGTAGTACCACACTGAAACAGTCGATAGAAGCTGGTTCCGATTAATATTTTAGAAGATATCGCCGGTTATGTCTTGGTTAGGTCTGGTATTTGCCCTCATCTGGCACGAACTTTCGCATTTTTCGCATACTTGTTCGCCAGATCTTGGCCTTTTTCTGGTTTGGATCACGTACTAATGTGGTACCACACCGAAACAGTCAATTAAACCTGGTTGCGACTAATATTTTAGAGGATAACGCCGGTTATGTCTGGGTTAGTTCTGGGATGTGCCCTCATCAAGCTCGTACCTTCGCATTTTTCGCATACTTGTTGGCCAGATCCAGCGCTTTTTCTGATTTGGATCCCGTAGTAATGTGGTTCCACACCGAAGCAGTCAATTAAACCTGGTTGCGATTAATGTTTTCGAGGATAACGCCTGTTATGTCTGGGTTAGGTCTGGCATTTGCAATCATCTGGCACATACTTTCGCGTTTTTCGCATACTTGTAGCCCAGATCCAGCGCTGTTACTGATTTGGATCCCGTAGTAATGTGGTTCCACACCGAAACAGTCAATTAAACCTGGTTGAGATTAATATTTTAGAGGATAACGCCGGTTTTGTCTGGGTTAGGTCTGGTATTTGCCCTCATCTGGCTCGTACTTTCGCATTTTTCGCATACCTGTTGGCCAGATCTTGGGCTTTTTCTGGTTTGGATCACGTAGTAATGCGGTACCACACGGAAACAGTCAATTAAACCTGGTTGCGATTAATATTTTAGAGGATAACGCCGGTTATGTCTCGGTTAGGTCTGGGATTTGCCCTGATCTGACTCGTACTTTCGCATTTTTCGCATACTTGTTGGCCAGATCTTGGGCTTTTTCTGGTTTGGATCACGTAGTAATGTGGTTCCACACCGAAACAGTCAATTAAGCCTCGTTTCGATTAATATTTTGGAGGATAACGCTGGTTATGTTTGGGTTAGATCTGGTATTTGCAATCATCTGGCACATACTTTCGGTTTTTTCGCATACTTGTTGGCCAGATCCTGGGATATTTCTGGTTTGGATCACGTAGTAATGCCGTACCACACAGAAACAGTCAATAAAAGCTGGTTCCGATTAGTATTTTACAGGATAACGCTGGTTATGTCTGGGTCAGTTCTGGTATTTGCAATCATCTGGCTCATACTTTCGCGTTTTTCGCATACTGGTTGGCCAGATCCTGCGTTTTTTCTTGTTTGAATCTCGTAGTAATGTGGTTCCACACAGATCTCGGTTAGGTCTGGGATTTGCCCTCATCTGGCTCGTACATTCGCATTTTTCGTATACTTGTTGGCCAGATCCTGGCGTTTTTCTGGTTTGGATCACGCAGTGATGTGGTACCACACGGAAACAGTCAATAAAAGCTGGTTCCGATTAGCATTTTAGATGATAACGCTGGTTATGTCTGGGTCAGTTCTGGTATTTGCAATCATCTGGCTCATACTTTCGCGTTTTTCGCATACTGGTTGGCCAGATCCTGCGTTTTTTCTTGTTTCAATCCCGTAGTAATGTGGTTCCACACAGATCTCGGTTAGGTCTGGGATTTGCCCTCATCTGGCTCGTACTTTCGCATTTTTCGCATACTTGTTGGCCAGATGCTCGCCTTTTTCTGGTTTGGATCACGTAGTAATGCGGTACCACGCCGAAACAGTCAATTAAACCTGGTTGCGATTAATATTTTAGAGGATAACGCCTGTTATGTCTCGGTCAGGTCTGGGATTTGCCCTTACCTGGCTCATACATTCGCATTTTTCGCATACTTGTTGGCCAGATCCTGGGCTTTTTCTGGTTTGGATCCCGTAGTAATGTGGTTCCACACCGAAACAGTCAATAAAAGCTGGTTGCGATTAGTATTTTAGAGAATAACGCTGGTTATGTCTGGGTTAGTTCTGGTATTTGCAATCATCTCGCTCATACTTTCGCGTTTTTCGCATAGTTGTTGGCCAGATCCAGCGTTTTTTCTGGATTGGATCCCGTAGTAATGTGACTCCACACCGAAACAGTCAATTAAACCTGGTTGCGATTAATATTTTAGAGGATAACGCCGGTTATGTCTCGGTCAGGTCTGGGATTTGCCCTTATCTGGCACATACTTTCGCATTTTTCGCATACTTGTTGGCCAGATGCTCGCCTTTATCTGGTTTGGATCACGTAGTAATGCGGTACCACACCGAAACAGTCAATTAAACCTGGTTGCGATTAATATTTTAGAGGATAACGCCGGTTATGTCTCGGTCAGGTCTGGGATTTGCCCTCATCTGGCTCGTACTTTCGCATTTTTCGCATACTTGTAGCCAGATCCTGGGCTTTTTCTGGTTTGGATCACGTAGTAATGTGGTACCACACTGACACAGTCAATTAAATCTGGTTGCGATTAATATTTTGGAAGATAACGCTGGTTATGTCTTGGTTAGCACTGGGATTTGCCCTCATCTGGCTCGTACTTTCGCATTTTTCGCATACTGGTTGGCCAGATCTTGGCCTTTTTCTGGTTTGGATCCCGTAGTAATGTGGTTCCACACCGAACAGTCAATAAAAGCTGGTTCCGATTAGTATTTTAGAGGTTAACGCCGGTTATGTTTCGGTCAGGTCTCGGATTTGCCGTCATCTGGCTCGTACTTCCGCGTTTTTCGCATACTTGTTGGCCAGGTCCTGGGTTTTTTTCTGGTTTGGATCTCGTAGTAATTAGGTTCCACACCGAAACAGTCAATGAAACCTGGTTGCGATTAATATTTTAGAGGATAACGCCGGTTATGTCTGGGTTAGGTCTGGTATTTGCCCTCATCTGGCTCGTACTTTCGCATTTTTCGCATACTTGTTGGCCAGATCCTGGCGTTTTTCTGGTTTGCATCCCGTAGAAATGTGGTACCACACAGAAACAGCCAATAAAAGCTGGTTCCGATTAGCATTTCAGACGATAACCCTGATTATGTCTGGGTTAGTTCTGGGATTTGCAATCATCTGGCTCATACCTTCGCGTTTTTCGCATACTTGCTGGCCAGATCCTGCGTTTTTTCTGGATTGGATCCCGTAGTAATGTGGTTCCACACCGAAACAGTCAAATAAAGCTGGTTTCGATTAATATTTTGGAGGATAACGCTGGTTATGTTTGTGTTAGATCTGGTATTTGCAATCATCTGGCACATACTTTCGCTTTTTTCGCATACTTGTTGGCCAGATCCTGGGATATTTCTGGTTTGGATCACGTAGTAATGTGGTACCACACTGAAACAGTCAATAAAAGCTGGTTCCGATTAGTATTTTAGAGAATAACGCTGGTTATGTCAGGGTTAGTTCTGGTAATTACCCTCATCTGGCACGTACTTTCGCATTTTTCGCATACTTGTTGGCCAGATCCTGAGCTTTTTCTGGTTTATATCACGTAGTAATGTGGAACCACACTGAAACAGTCAATAAAAGCTTGTTCCGATTAGTATTTTAGAGGATAACGCTGGTTATGACTGGGTTAGTTATGGTATTTGCAATCATCTGGCTCATACTTTCGCGTTTCTCGCATACTTGCTGGCCAGATCCTGCGTTTCTACTGGTTTGGATCCCGTCGTAATGTGGTTCCTCACCGAAACAGTCAATTAAACCTGGTTGCGATTAATATTTTAGAGGATAACGCCGGTTATGTCTGGGTTAGGTCTGGTATTTGCCCTCATCTGGCTCGTACTTTCGCATTTTTCGCATACTTGTTGGCCAGATCCTGGCGTTTTTCTGGTTTGCATCCCGTAGAAATGTGGTACCACACAGAAACAGTCAATGAAAGCTGGTTCCGATTAGCATTTCAGACGATAACCCTGATTATGTCTGGGTTAGTTCTGGGATTTGCAATCATCTGGGTCATACCTTCGCGTTTTTCGCATACTTGCTGTCCAGATCCTGCGTTTTTTCTGAATTGGATCACGTAGTAATGTGGTTCCACACAGCAACAGTCAATTAAACCCGGTTCCGATTAATATTTTAGAGGATAACGCCGGTTATGTCTCGGTTAGGTCTGGGATTTGCCCTCAACTGGATCGTACTTTCGCGTTTTTCGCATACTTGTTGGCCAGATCCTGGGATATTTCTGGTTTGGATCACGTAGTAATGTGGTACCACACTGAAACAGTCAATAAAAGCTGGTTCCGATTAGTATTTTAGAGAATAACGCTGGTTATGTCAGGGTTAGTTCTGGTAATTACCCTCATCTGGCACGTACTTTCGCATTTTTCGCATACTTGTTGGCCAGATCCTGAGCTTTTTCTGGTTTATATCACGTAGTAATGTGGAACCACACTGAAACAGTCAATAAAAGCTTGTTCCGTTTAGTATTTTAGAGGATAACGCTGGTTATGACTGGGTTAGTTATGGTATTTGCAATCATCTGGTTCATACTTTCGCGTTTCTCGCATACTTGCTGGCCAGATCCTGCGTTTCTACTGGTTTGGATCCCGTCGTAATGTGGTTCCTCACCGAAACAGTCAATTAAACCTGGTTGAGATTAATATTTCAGAGGATAACGCCGGTTTTGTCTGGGTTAGCTCAGGTATTTGCCCTCATCTGGCTCGTACTTTCGCATTTTTCGCATACTTGTTGGCCAGATCCTGAGCTTTTTCTGGTTTATATCACGTAGTAATGTGGAACCACACTGAAACAGTCAATAAAAGCTGGTTCCGATTAGTATTTTAGAGAATAACGCTGGTTATGTCAGGGTTAGTTCTGGTAATTACCCTCATCTGGCACGTACTTTCGCATTTTTCGCATACTTGTTGGCCAGATCCTGAGCTTTTTCTGGTTTATATCACGTAGTAATGTGGAACCACACTGAAACAGTCAATAAAAGCTTGTTCCGATTAGTATTTTAGAGGATAACGCTGGTTATGACTGGGTTAGTTATGGTATTTGCAATCATCTGGCTCATACTTTCGCGTTTCTCGCATACTTGCTGGCCAGATCCTGCGTTTCTACTGGTTTGGATCCCGTCGTAATGTGGTTCCTCACCGAAACAGTCAATTAAACCTGGTTGCGATTAATATTTTAGAGGATAACGCCGGTTATGTCTGGGTTAGGTCTGGTATTTGCCCTCATCTGGCTCGTACTTTCGCATTTTTCGCATACTTGTTGGCCAGATCCTGGCGTTTTTCTGGTTTGCATCCCGTAGAAATGTGGTACCACACAGAAACAGTCAATGAAAGCTGGTTCCGATTAGCATTTCAGACGATAACCCTGATTATGTCTGGGTTAGTTCTGGGATTTGCAATCATCTGGGTCATACCTTCGCGTTTTTCGCATACTTGCTGTCCAGATCCTGCGTTTTTTCTGAATTGGATCACGTAGTAATGTGGTTCCACACAGCAACAGTCAATTAAACCCGGTTCCGATTAATATTTTAGAGGATAACGCCGGTTATGTCTCGGTTAGGTCTGGGATTTGCCCTCATCTGGCTCGTACTTTCGCGTTTTTCGCATAGTTGTTGGCCAGATCCAGCATTTTTTCTGGATTGGATCCCGTAGTAATGTGGTTCCACACCGAAACAGTCAAATAAAGCTGGTTTCGATTAATATTTTGGAGGATAACGCTGGTTATGTTTGGGTTAGATCTGGTATTTGCAATCATCTGGCACATACTTTCGCTTTTTTCGCATACTTGTTGGCCAGATCCTGGGATATTTCTGGTTTGGATCACGTAGTAATGTGGTACCACACTGAAACAGTCAATAAAAGCTGGTTCCGATTAGTATTTTAGAGAATAACGCTGGTTATGTCAGGGTTAGTTCTGGTAATTACCCTCATCTGGCACGTACTTTCGCATTTTTCGCATACTTGTTGGCCAGATCCTGAGCTTTTTCTGGTTTATATCACGTAGTAATGTGGAACCACACTGAAACAGTCAATAAAAGCTTGTTCCGTTTAGTATTTTAGAGGATAACGCTGGTTATGACTGGGTTAGTTATGGTATTTGCAATCATCTGGCTCATACTTTCGCGTTTCTCGCATACTTGCTGGCCAGATCCTGCGTTTCTACTGGTTTGGATCCCGTCGTAATGTGGTTCCTCACCGAAACAGTCAATTAAACCTGGTTGAGATTAATATTTCAGAGGATAACGCCGGTTTTGTCTGGGTTAGCTCAGGTATTTGCCCTCATCTGGCTCGTACTTTCGCATTTTTCGCATACTTGTTGGCCAGATCCTGAGCTTTTTCTGGTTTATATCACGTAGTAATGTGGAACCACACTGAAACACTCAATAAAAGCTTGTTCCGTTTAGTATTTTAGAGGATAACGCTGGTTATGACTGGGTTAGTTATGGTATTTGCAATCATCTGGCTCATACTTTCGCGTTTTTCGCATACTTGTTGGCCAGATCCTGGCCTCTTTCTGGTTTGGATCCCGTAGTAATGTGGCTTCACACCGAAACAGTCAATTAAACCTGGTTGCGATTAATATTTTAGAGGATAACGCCGGTTATGTCTGGGTTAGGTCTGGTAATTACCCTTATCTGGCACGTACTTTCGCATTTTTCGCATACTTGTTGGCCAGATCTTGGCCTTTTTCTGGTGTGGATCACGTAGTATTGCGGTACCACACCGAAACAGTCAATTAAACCTGGTTGCGATTAATATTTTAGAGGATAATGCCGGTTATGTCTCGGTTTGGTCTGGGATTTTCCCTCATCTGGCTCGTACTTTCGCATTTTTCGCATACTGGTTGGCCAGATCTTGGCCTTTTTCTGGTTTGGATCACGTAGTAATGTGGTATCACACTGAAACAGTCTATAGAAGCTGGTTCCGATTAGTATTTTAGAGGATAACTCTGTATGTCTGGGTTAGTTCTGGTATTTGCCCTCATCTGGCTCGTACTTTCGCGTTTTTCGCATACTTGTTGGCCAGATCCTGGGCTTTTTCTGGTTTGGATCACGTAGTTATGTGGTACCACACTGAAACAGTCAATAAAAGCTGGTTGCGATTAGTATTTTAGAGGATAACGCTGGTTATGTCTGGGTTAGTTATGGTATTTGCAATCATCTGGCTCATACTTTCGCGTTTTTCGCATACTTGTTGGCCAGATCCTGGCCTCTTTCTGGTTTGGATCCCGTAGTAATGTGGCTTCACACCGAAACAGTCAATTAAACCTGGTTGCGATTAATATTTTAGAGGATAACGCCGGTTATGTCTGGGTTAGGTCTGGTAATTACCCTTATCTGGCACGTACTTTCGCATTTTTCGCATACTTGTTGGCCAGATCCTGGGCTTTTTCTGGTTTGGATCACGTAGTAATGTGGTACCACACTGAAACTGTCAATTAAACCTGGTTCCGATTAGTATTTTAGAGGATAACGCCGGTTTTGTCTGGGTTAGGTCTAGTATTTGCCCTCATCTGGCTCGTACTTTCGCATGTTTCGCATACTTGTTGGCCAGATCTTGGCCTTTTTCTGGTTTGGATCACGGAGTAATGTAGTACCACACTGAAACAGTCGATAGAAGCTGGTTCCGATTAATATTTTAGAAGATATCGCCGGTTATGTCTTGGTTAGGTCTGGTATTTGCCCTCATCTGGCTCGAACTTTCGCATTTTTCGCATACTTGTTCGCCAGATCTTGGCCTTTTTCTGGTTTGGATCACGTACTAATGTGGTACCACACCGAAACAGTCAATTAAACCTGGTTGCGACTAATATTTTAGAGGATAACGCCGGTTATGTCTGGGTTAGTTCTGGGATGTGCCCTCATCAAGCTCGTACCTTCGCATTTTTCGCATACTTGTTGGCCAGATCCTGGCCTTTTTCTGGCTTGGACCAAGTAGTAATGCGGTACCGCACCGAAACAGTCAATGAAACCTGGTTGCGATTAATATTTTAGAGGATAACGCCGGTTATGTCTGGGTTAGGTCTGGTATTTGCCCTCACCTGGCTCGTGCTTTGGCATTTTTCGCATACTTGTTGGCCAGATCCTGGGTTTTTTCTGGTTTGGATCCCGTACTAATGTGGCTTCGCACCGAAACAGTCAATTAAACCTGGTTGTGATAAATATTTTAGAGAATAACGCCGGTTATGTCTGGGTTAGGTCTGATATTTGCCCTCATCTGGCTCGTGCTTTCGCATTTTTCGCATACTTGTTGGCCAGATGCTGGGTTTTTTCTGGTTTGGATCCTGTAATAATGACGTTGCATACCAAAACAGTCAATTAAACCTGGTTTCGATTAATGTTTTCGAGGATAACGCCTGTTATGTCTGGGTTAGGTCTGGCATTTGCAATCATCTGTCACATACTTTCGCGTTTTTCGCATACTTGTTGCCCAGATCCAGCGCTGTTACTGATTTGGATCCCGTAGTAATGTGGTTCCACACCGAAACAGTCAATTAAACCTGGTTGAGATTAATATTTTAGAGGATAACGCCGGTTTTGTCTGGGTTAGGTCTGGTATTTGCCCTCATCTGGCTCGTACTTTCGCATTTTTCGCATACCTGTTGGCCAGATCTTGGGCTTTTTCTGGTTTGGATCACGTAGTAATGCGGTACCACACGGAAACAGTCAATTAAACCTGGTTGCGATTAATATTTTAGAGGATAACGCCGGTTATGTCTCGGTTAGGTCTGGGATTTGCCCTCATCTGACTCGTACTTTCGCATTTTTCGCATACTTGTTGGCCAGATCTTGGGCTTTTTCTGGTTTGGATCACGTAGTAATGTGGTTCCACACCGAAACAGTCAATTAAGCCTCGTTTCGATTAATATTTTGGAGGATAACGCTGGTTATGTTTGGGTTAGATCTGGTATTTGCAATCATCTGGCACATACTTTCGCTTTTTTCGCATACTTGTTGGCCAGATCCTGGGATATTTCTGGTTTGGATCACGTAGTAATGCCGTACCACACAGAAACAGTCAATAAAAGCTGGTTCCGATTAGTATTTTAGAGGATAACGCTGGTTATGTCTGGGTCAGTTCTGGTATTTGCAATCATCTGGCTCATACTTTCGCGTTTTTCGCATACTGGTTGGCCAGATCCCGCGTTTTTTCTTGTTTGAATCTCGTAGTAATGTGGTTCCACACAGATCACGGTTAGGTCTGGGATTTGCCCTCATCTGGCTCGTACTTTCGCATTTTTCGCATACTTGTTGGCCAGATGCTCGCCTTTTTCTGGTTTGGATCACGTAGTAATGCGGTACCACGCCGAAACAGTCAATTAAACCTGGTTGCGATTAATATTTTAGAGGATAACGCCGGTTATGTCTCGGTCAGGTCTGGGATTTGCCCTTACCTGGCTCATACATTCGCGTTTTTCGCATAGTTGTTGGCCAGATCCAGCGTTTTTTCTGGATTGCATCGCGTAGTAATGCGGTACCACACCGAAACAGTCAATTAAACCTGGTTGCGATTAATATTTTGGAGGATAACGCCGGTTATGTCTTGGTTAGCACTGGGATTTGCCCCCATCTGGCTCGTACTTTCGCATTTTTCGCATACTTGTTGGCCAGATCCTGTCTTTTTTCTGGCTTTTACCACGTAGTAATGTGGTACTACACCGAAACAGTCAATTAAACGTGCCTGCGATTAATATTTTAGAGGATAACGCCGGTTATATCTCGGTTAGGTCTGGGATTTGCCCTCATCTGGCTCGTACTTTCGTATTTCCTGCATACTCGTTGGCCAGATCCTGGCCTTTTTCTGGTTTGGATCACGTAGTGATGTGGTACCACACGGAAACAGTCAATAAAAGCTGGTTCCGATTAGCATTTTAGATGATAACGCTGGTTATGTCTGGGTCAGTTCTGGTATTTGCAATCATCTGGCTCATACTTACGCGTTTTTCGCATACTTGTTGGCCAGATCCTGCGTTTTTTCTGGTTTGGATATCGTAGTAATGTGGTTCCACACCGAAACAGTCAATTAAACCTGGTTGCGATTAATATTTTACAGGATAACGCCGGTTATGTCTGTGTTAGGTCTGGTATTTTCCCTCATCTGGCTCGTACTTTCGCATTTTTCGCATACTTGTTGGCCAGATCTTGGCCTTTTTCTGGTTTGGATCATGTAGTAATACAGTGCCACACCGGAACAGTAAATTAAACTTGGTTGCGATTAATATTTTAGGGGATAACGCCGGTTATGTCTCGGTTAGGTGTTGTATTTGCCCTCATCTGGCTCGTACTTTCGCATTTTTCGCATACATGTAGCCAGATCCTGGGCTTTTTCTGGTTTGGATCACGTAGTAATGTGGTACCACACTGAAACAAACAATTAAACCAGCTTGCGATTCATATTTTAGAGGAAAACGCCGGTTATGTCTTGGTTAGCACTGGGATTTGCCCTCATCGGGCTCGTACTTTCGCATTTTTCGCATACTTGTTGGCCAGATCCTGGCTTTTTTCTGGCTTTTACCACGTAGTAATGTGGTACTACACTGAAACAGTCAATTAAACGTGCCTGCGATTAATATTTTAGAGGATAACGCCGGTTATGTCTTGGTTAGGTCTGGTATTTGCCCTCATCTGGCTCGTACTTTCGTATTTTTCGCATACTGGTTGGCCAGATCTTGGCCTTTTTCTGGTTTGGATCACGTAGTAATGTGGTACCACACTGAAACAGTCAATAAAAGCTGGTTGCGATTAGTATTTTAGAGAATCACGCTGGTTATGTCTGGGTTAGTTCTGGTATTTGCAATCATCTCGCTCATACTTTCGCGTTTTTCGCATAGTTGTTGGCCAGATCCAGCGTTTTTTCTGGATTGGATCCCGTAGTAATGTGACTCCACACCGAAACAGTCAACTAATCCTGGTTGCGATTAATATTTTAGAGGATAACGCCGGTTATGTCCCGGTCAGGTCTGGGATTTGCCCTTATCTGGCTCGTACTTTCGCATTTTTCGCATACTTGTTCGCGAGATCCTGAGGTTTTTCTGGTTTGTGACACGTAGTAATGTGGTACCACACTGAAACAGTCAATAAAAGCTTGTTCCGATTAGTATTTTAGAGGATAACGCTAGTTATGGCTGCGTTAGTTATGGTATTTGCAATCATCTGGCTCATACTTTCGCGTTTTTCGCATACTTGTTGGCCAGATCCAGCGTTTTTTCTGGATTGGATCCCGTAGTAATGTGACTCCACACCGAAACAGTCAACTAATCCTGGTTACGATTAATATTTTAGAGGATAACGCCGGTTATGTCTCGGTCAGGTCTGGGATTTGCCCTTATCTGGCTCGTACTTTCGCATTTTTCGCATACTTGTAGCCAGATCCTGGGCTTTTTCTGGTTTGGATCACGTAGTAATGTGGTACCACACTGACACAGTCAATTAAATCTGGTTGCGATTAATATTTTGGAGGATAACGCCGGTTATGTCTCGGTTAGGTCTGGGATTTGCCCTCATCTGACTCGTACTTTCGCATTTTTCGCATACTTGTTGGCCAGATCTTGGGCTTTTTCTGGTTTGGATCACGTAGTAATGTGGTTCCACACCGAAACAGTCAATTAAGCCTCGTTTCGATTAATATTTTGGAGGATAACGCTGGTTACGTTTGGGTTAGATCTGGTATTTGCAATCATCTGGCACATACTTTCCCTTTTTTCGCATACTTGTTGGCCAGATCCTGGGATATTTCTGGTTTGGATCACGTAGTAATGCCGTACCACACAGAAACAGTCAATAAAAGCTGGTTCCGATTAGCATTTTAGATGATAACGCTGGTTATGTCTGGGTCAGTTCTGGTATTTGCAATCATCTGGCTCATACTTTCGCGTTTTTCGCATACTGGTTGGCCAGATCCTGCGTTTTTTCTTGTTTGAATCCCGTAGTAATGTGGTTCCACACAGATCTCGGTTAGGTCTGGGATTTGCCCTCATCTGGCTCGTACTTTCGCATTTTTCGCATACTTGTTGGCCAGATGCTCGCCTTTTTCTGGTTTGGATCACGTAGTAATGCGGTACCACGCCGAAACAGTCAATTAAACCTGATTGCGATTAATATTTTGGAGGATAACGCCGGTTATGTCTTGGTTAGCACTGGGATTTGCCCCCATCTGGCTCGTACTTTCGCATTTTTCGCATACTTGTTGGCCAGATCCTGGCTTTTTTCTGGCTTTTACCACGTAGTAATGTGGTACTACACTGAAACAGTCAATTAAACGTGCCTGCGATTAATATTTTAGAGGATAACGCCGGTTATATCTCGGTTAGGTCTGGGATTTGCCATCATCTGGCTCGTACTTTCGTATTTCCTGCATACTCGTTGGCCAGATCCTGGCCTTTTTCTGGTTTGGATCACGTAGTGATGTGGTACCACACGGAAACAGTCAATAAAAGCTGGTTCCGATTAGCATTTTAGATGATAACGCTGGTTATGTCTGGGTCAGTTCTGGTATTTGCAATCATCTGGCTCATACTTACGCGTTTTTCGCATACTTGTTGGCCAGATCCTGCGTTTTTTCTGGTTTGGATATCGTAGTAATGTGGTTCCACACCGAAACAGTCAATTAAACCTGGTTGCGATTAATATTTTACAGGATAACGCCGGTTATGTCTGTGTTAGGTCTGGTATTTTCCCTCATCTGGCTCGTACTTTCGCATTTTTCGCATACTTGTTGGCCAGATCTTGGCCTTTTTCTGGTTTGGATCATGTAGTAATACAGTGCCACACCGGAACAGTAAATTAAACTTGGTTGCGATTAATATTTTAGGGGATAACGCCGGTTATGTCTCGGTTAGGTGTTGTATTTGCCCTCATCTGGGTCGTACTTTCGCATTTTTCGCATACATGTAGCCAGATCCTGGGCTTTTTCTGGTTTGGATCACGTAGTAATGTGATACCACACTGAAACAAACAATTAAACCTGCTTGCGATTCATATTTTAGAGGAAAACGCCGGTTATGTCTTGGTTAGCACTGGGATTTGCCCTCATCTGGCTCGTACTTTCGCATTTTTCGCATACTTGTTGGCCAGATCCTGGCTTTTTTCTGGCTTTTACCACGTAGTAATGTGGTACTACACTGAAACAGTCAATTAAACGTGCCTGCGATTAATATTTTAGAGGATAACGCCGGTTATGTCTTGGTTAGGTCTGGTATTTGCCCTCATCTGGCTCGTACTTTCGTATTTTTCGCATACTGGTTGGCCAGATCTTGGCCTTTTTCTGGTTTGGATCACGTAGTAATGTGGTACCACACTGAAACAGTCAATAAAAGCTGGTTGCGATTAGTATTTTAGAGAATAACGCTGGTTATGTCTGGGTTAGTTCTGGTATTTGCAATCATCTCGCTCATACTTTCGCGTTTTTCGCATAGTTGTTGGCCAGATCCAGCGTTTTTTCTGGATTGGATCCCGTAGTAATGTGACTCCACACCGAAACAGTCAACTAATCCTGGTTGCGATTAATATTTTAGAGGATAACGCCGGTTACGTCCCGGTCAGGTCTGGGATTTGCCCTTATCTGGCTCGTACATTCGCATTTTTCGCATACTTGTTCGCGAGATCCTGAGGTTTTTCTGGTTTGTGACACGTAGTAATGTGGTACCACACTGAAACAGTCAATAAAAGCTTGTTCCGATTAGTATTTTAGAGGATAACGCTAGTTATGGCTGCGTTAGTTATGGTATTTGCAATCATCTGGCTCATACTTTCGCGTTTTTCGCATACTTGTTGGCCAGATCCAGCGTTTTTTCTGGATTGGATCCCGTAGTAATGTGACTCCACACCGAAACAGTCAAGTAATCCTGGTTACGATTAATATTTTAGAGGATAACGCCGGTTATGTCTCGGTCAGGTCTGGGATTTGCCCTTATCTGGCTCGTACTTTCGCATTTTTCGCATACTTGTTGGCCAGATCCTGGGCTTTTTCTGGTTTGGATCCCGTAGTAATGTGGTTCCACACCGAAACAGTCAATAAAAGCTGGTTGCGATTAGTATTTTAGAGAATAACGCTGGTTATGTCTGGGTTAGTTCTGGTATTTGCAATCATCTCGCTCATACTTTCGCGTTTTTCGCATAGTTGTTGGCCAGATCCAGCGTTTTTTCTGGATTGGATCCCGTAGTAATGTGACTCCACACCGAAACAGTCAATTAAACCTGGTTGCGATTAATATTTTAGAGGATAACGCCGGTTATGTCTCGGTCAGGTCTGGGATTTGCCCTTATCTGGCTCATACTTTCGCATTTTTCGCATACTTGTTGGCCAGATGCTCGCCTTTTTCTGGTTTGGATCACGTAGTAATGCGGTACCACACCGAAACAGTCAATTAAACCTGGTTGCGATTAATATTTTAGAGGATAACGCCGGTTATGTCTCGGTCAGGTCTGGGATTTGCCCTCATCTGGCTCGTACTTTCGCATTTTTCGCATACTTGTAGCCAGATCCTGGGCTTTTTCTGGTTTGGATCACGTAGTAATGTGGTACCACACTGACACAGTCAATTAAATCTGGTTGCGATTAATATTTTGGAGGATAACGCTTGTCTTGGTTAGCACTGGGATTTGCCCTCATCTGGCTCGTACTTTCGCATTTTTCGCATACTGGTTGGCCAGATCTTGGCCTTCTTCTGGTTTGGATCCCGTAGTAATGTGGTTCCACACCGAACAGTCAATAAAAGCTGGTTCCGATTAGTATTTTAGAGGTTAACGCCGGTTATGTTTCGGTCAGGTCTCGGATTTGCCGTCATCTGGCTCGTACTTCCGCGTTTTTCGCATACTTGTTGGCCAGGTCCTGGGTTTTTTTCTGGTTTGGATCTCGTAGTAATTAGGTTCCACACCGAAACAGTCAATGAAACCTGGTTGCGATTAATATTTTAGAGGATAACGCCGGTTATGTCTGGGTTAGGTCTGGTATTTGCCCTCATCTGGCTCGTACTTTCGCATTTTTCGCATACTTGTTCGCGAGATCCTGAGGTTTTTCTGGTTTGTGACACGTAGTAATGTGGTACCACACTGAAACAGTCAATAAAAGCTTGTTCCGATTAGTATTTTAGAGGATAACGCTAGTTATGGCTGCGTTAGTTATGGTATTTGCAATCATCTGGCTCATACTTTCGCGTTTTTCGCATACTTGTTGGCCAGATCCAGCGTTTTTTCTGGATTGGATCCCGTAGTAATGTGACTCCACACCGAAACAGTCAACTAATCCTGGTTACGATTAATATTTTAGAGGATAACGCCGGTTATGTCTCGGTCAGGTCTGGGATTTGCCCTTATCTGGCTCGTACTTTCGCATTTTTCGCATACTTGTAGCCAGATCCTGGGCTTTTTCTGGTTTGGATCACGTAGTAATGTGGTACCACACTGACACAGTCAATTAAATCTGGTTGCGATTAATATTTTGGAGGATAACGCCGGTTATGTCTCGGTTAGGTCTGGGATTTGCCCTCATCTGACTCGTACTTTCGCATTTTTCGCATACTTGTTGGCCAGATCTTGGGCTTTTTCTGGTTTGGATCACGTAGTAATGTGGTTCCACACCGAAACAGTCAATTAAGCCTCGTTTCGATTAATATTTTGGAGGATAACGCTGGTTACGTTTGGGTTAGATCTGGTATTTGCAATCATCTGGCACATACTTTCCCTTTTTTCGCATACTTGTTGGCCAGATCCTGGGATATTTCTGGTTTGGATCACGTAGTAATGCCGTACCACACAGAAACAGTCAATAAAAGCTGGTTCCGATTAGCATTTTAGATGATAACGCTGGTTATGTCTGGGTCAGTTCTGGTATTTGCAATCATCTGGCTCATACTTTCGCGTTTTTCGCATACTGGTTGGCCAGATCCTGCGTTTTTTCTTGTTTGAATCCCGTAGTAATGTGGTTCCACACAGATCTCGGTTAGGTCTGGGATTTGCCCTCATCTGGCTCGTACTTTCGCATTTTTCGCATACTTGTTGGCCAGATGCTCGCCTTTTTCTGGTTTGGATCACGTAGTAATGCGGTACCACGCCGAAACAGTCAATTAAACCTGATTGCGATTAATATTTTGGAGGATAACGCCGGTTATGTCTTGGTTAGCACTGGGATTTGCCCCCATCTGGCTCGTACTTTCGCATTTTTCGCATACTTGTTGGCCAGATCCTGGCTTTTTTCTGGCTTTTACCACGTAGTAATGTGGTACTACACTGAAACAGTCAATTAAACGTGCCTGCGATTAATATTTTAGAGGATAACGCCGGTTATATCTCGGTTAGGTCTGGGATTTGCCATCATCTGGCTCGTACTTTCGTATTTCCTGCATACTCGTTGGCCAGATCCTGGCCTTTTTCTGGTTTGGATCACGTAGTGATGTGGTACCACACGGAAACAGTCAATAAAAGCTGGTTCCGATTAGCATTTTAGATGATAACGCTGGTTATGTCTGGGTCAGTTCTGGTATTTGCAATCATCTGGCTCATACTTACGCGTTTTTCGCATACTTGTTGGCCAGATCCTGCGTTTTTTCTGGTTTGGATATCGTAGTAATGTGGTTCCACACCGAAACAGTCAATTAAACCTGGTTGCGATTAATATTTTACAGGATAACGCCGGTTATGTCTGTGTTAGGTCTGGTATTTTCCCTCATCTGGCTCGTACTTTCGCATTTTTCGCATACTTGTTGGCCAGATCTTGGCCTTTTTCTGGTTTGGATCATGTAGTAATACAGTGCCACACCGGAACAGTAAATTAAACTTGGTTGCGATTAATATTTTAGGGGATAACGCCGGTTATGTCTCGGTTAGGTGTTGTATTTGCCCTCATCTGGGTCGTACTTTCGCATTTTTCGCATACATGTAGCCAGATCCTGGGCTTTTTCTGGTTTGGATCACGTAGTAATGTGGTACCACACTGAAACAAACAATTAAACCTGCTTGCGATTCATATTTTAGAGGAAAACGCCGGTTATGTCTTGGTTAGCACTGGGATTTGCCCTCATCTGGCTCGTACTTTCGCATTTTTCGCATACTTGTTGGCCAGATCCTGGCTTTTTTCTGGCTTTTACCACGTAGTAATGTGGTACTACACTGAAACAGTCAATTAAACGTGCCTGCGATTAATATTTTAGAGGATAACGCCGGTTATGTCTTGGTTAGGTCTGGTATTTGCCCTCATCTGGCTCGTACTTTCGTATTTTTCGCATACTGGTTGGCCAGATCTTGGCCTTTTTCTGGTTTGGATCACGTAGTAATGTGGTACCACACTGAAACAGTCAATAAAAGCTGGTTGCGATTAGTATTTTAGAGAATAACGCTGGTTATGTCTGGGTTAGTTCTGGTATTTGCAATCATCTCGCTCATACTTTCGCGTTTTTCGCATAGTTGTTGGCCAGATCCAGCGTTTTTTCTGGATTGGATCCCGTAGTAATGTGACTCCACACCGAAACAGTCAACTAATCCTGGTTGCGATTAATATTTTAGAGGATAACGCCGGTTACGTCCCGGTCAGGTCTGGGATTTGCCCTTATCTGGCTCGTACATTCGCATTTTTCGCATACTTGTTCGCGAGATCCTGAGGTTTTTCTGGTTTGTGACACGTAGTAATGTGGTACCACACTGAAACAGTCAATGAAAGCTTGTTCCGATTAGTATTTTAGAGGATAACGCTAGTTATGGCTGCGTTAGTTATGGTATTTGCAATCATCTGGCTCATACTTTCGCGTTTTTCGCATACTTGTTGGCCAGATCCAGCGTTTTTTCTGGATTGGATCCCGTAGTAATGTGACTCCACACCGAAACAGTCAAGTAATCCTGGTTACGATTAATATTTTAGAGGATAACGCCGGTTATGTCTCGGTCAGGTCTGGGATTTGCCCTTATCTGGCTCGTACTTTCGCATTTTTCGCATACTTGTTGGCCAGATCCTGGGCTTTTTCTGGTTTGGATCCCGTAGTAATGTGGTTCCACACCGAAACAGTCAATAAAAGCTGGTTGCGATTAGTATTTTAGAGAATAACGCTGGTTATGTCTGGGTTAGTTCTGGTATTTGCAATCATCTCGCTCATACTTTCGCGTTTTTCGCATAGTTGTTGGCCAGATCCAGCGTTTTTTCTGGATTGGATCCCGTAGTAATGTGACTCCACACCGAAACAGTCAATTAAACCTGGTTGCGATTAATATTTTAGAGGATAACGCCGGTTATGTCTCGGTCAGGTCTGGGATTTGCCCTTATCTGGCTCATACTTTCGCATTTTTCGCATACTTGTTGGCCAGATGCTCGCCTTTTTCTGGTTTGGATCACGTAGTAATGCGGTACCACACCGAAACAGTCAATTAAACCTGGTTGCGATTAATATTTTAGAGGATAACGCCGGTTATGTCTCGGTCAGGTCTGGGATTTGCCCTCATCTGGCTCGTACTTTCGCATTTTTCGCATACTTGTAGCCAGATCCTGGGCTTTTTCTGGTTTGGATCACGTAGTAATGTGGTACCACACTGACACAGTCAATTAAATCTGGTTGCGATTAATATTTTGGAGGATAACGCTTGTCTTGGTTAGCACTGGGATTTGCCCTCATCTGGCTCGTACTTTCGCATTTTTCGCATACTGGTTGGCCAGATCTTGGCCTTCTTCTGGTTTGGATCCCGTAGTAATGTGGTTCCACACCGAACAGTCAATAAAAGCTGGTTCCGATTAGTATTTTAGAGGTTAACGCCGGTTATGTTTCGGTCAGGTCTCGGATTTGCCGTCATCTGGCTCGTACTTCCGCGTTTTTCGCATACTTGTTGGCCAGGTCCTGGGTTTTTTTCTGGTTTGGATCTCGTAGTAATTAGGTTCCACACCGAAACAGTCAATGAAACCTGGTTGCGATTAATATTTTAGAGGATAACGCCGGTTATGTCTGGGTTAGGTCTGGTATTTGCCCTCATCTGGCTCGTACTTTCGCATTTTTCGCATACTTGTTCGCGAGATCCTGAGGTTTTTCTGGTTTGTGACACGTAGTAATGTGGTACCACACTGAAACAGTCAATAAAAGCTTGTTCCGATTAGTATTTTAGAGGATAACGCTAGTTATGGCTGCGTTAGTTATGGTATTTGCAATCATCTGGCTCATACTTTCGCGTTTTTCGCATACTTGTTGGCCAGATCCAGCGTTTTTTCTGGATTGGATCCCGTAGTAATGTGACTCCACACCGAAACAGTCAACTAATCCTGGTTACGATTAATATTTTAGAGGATAACGCCGGTTATGTCTCGGTCAGGTCTGGGATTTGCCCTTATCTGGCTCGTACTTTCGCATTTTTCGCATACTTGTAGCCAGATCCTGGGCTTTTTCTGGTTTGGATCACGTAGTAATGTGGTACCACACTGACACAGTCAATTAAATCTGGTTGCGATTAATATTTTGGAGGATAACGCCGGTTATGTCTCGGTTAGGTCTGGGATTTGCCCTCATCTGACTCGTACTTTCGCATTTTTCGCATACTTGTTGGCCAGATCTTGGGCTTTTTCTGGTTTGGATCACGTAGTAATGTGGTTCCACACCGAAACAGTCAATTAAGCCTCGTTTCGATTAATATTTTGGAGGATAACGCTGGTTACGTTTGGGTTAGATCTGGTATTTGCAATCATCTGGCACATACTTTCCCTTTTTTCGCATACTTGTTGGCCAGATCCTGGGATATTTCTGGTTTGGATCACGTAGTAATGCCGTACCACACAGAAACAGTCAATAAAAGCTGGTTCCGATTAGCATTTTAGATGATAACGCTGGTTATGTCTGGGTCAGTTCTGGTATTTGCAATCATCTGGCTCATACTTTCGCGTTTTTCGCATACTGGTTGGCCAGATCCTGCGTTTTTTCTTGTTTGAATCCCGTAGTAATGTGGTTCCACACAGATCTCGGTTAGGTCTGGGATTTGCCCTCATCTGGCTCGTACTTTCGCATTTTTCGCATACTGGTTGGCCAGATCTTGGCCTTCTTCTGGTTTGGATCCCGTAGTAATGTGGTTCCACACCGAACAGTCAATAAAAGCTGGTTCCGATTAGTATTTTAGAGGTTAACGCCGGTTATGTTTCGGTCAGGTCTCGGATTTGCCGTCATCTGGCTCGTACTTCCGCGTTTTTCGCATACTTGTTGGCCAGGTCCTGGGTTTTTTTCTGGTTTGGATCTCGTAGTAATTAGGTTCCACACCGAAACAGTCAATGAAACCTGGTTGCGATTAATATTTTAGAGGATAACGCCGGTTATGTCTGGGTTAGGTCTGGTATTTGCCCTCATCTGGCTCGTACTTTCGCATTTTTCGCATACTTGTTCGCGAGATCCTGAGGTTTTTCTGGTTTGTGACACGTAGTAATGTGGTACCACACAGAAACAGTCAATAAAAGCTGGTTCCGATTAGCATTTCAGACGATAACCCTGATTATGTCTGGGTTAGTTCTGGGATTTGCAATCATCTGGCTCATACCTTCGCGTTTTTCGCATACTTGCTGGCCAGATCCTGCGTTTTCTCTGAATTGGATCACGTAGTAATGTGGTTCCACACCGCAACAGTCAATTAAACCCGGTTGCGATTAATATTTTAGAGGATAACGCCGGTTATGTCTCGGTTAGGTCTGGGATTTGCCCTCATCTGGCTCGTACTTTCGCGTTTTTCGCATAGTTGTTGGCCAGATCCAGCATTTTTTCTGGATTGGATCCCGTAGTAATGTGGTTCCACACCGAAACAGTCAAATAAAGCTGGTTTCGATTAATATTTTGGAGGATAACGCTGGTTATGTTTGGGTTAGGTCTGGTATTTGCAATCATCTGGCACATACTTTCGCTTTTTTCGCATACTTGTTGGCCAGATCCTGGGATATTTCTGGTTTGGATCACGTAGTAATGTGGTACCACACTGAAACAGTCAATAAAAGCTGGTTCCGATTAGTATTTTAGAGAATAACGCTGGTTATGTCAGGGTTAGTTCTGGTATTTGCAATCATCTGGCTCATACTTTCGCGTTTCTCGCATACTTGCTGGCCAGATCCTGCGTTTCTACTGGTTTGGATCCCGTCGTAATGTGGTTCCACACCGAAACAGTCAATTAAACCTGGTTGAGATTAATATTTTAGAGGATAACGCCGGTTCTGTCTGGGTTAGCTCAGGTATTTGCCCTCATCTGGCTCGTACTTTCGCATTTTTCGCATACTTGTTGGCCAGATCCTGAGCTTTTTCTGGTTTATATCACGTAGTAATGTGGAACCACACTGAAACAGTCAATAAAAGCTTGTTCCGTTTAGTATTTTAGAGGATAACGCTGGTTATGACTGGGTTAGTTATGGTATTTGCAATCATCTGGCTCATACTTTCGCGTTTTTCGCATACTTGTTGGCCAGATCCTGGCCCCTTGCTGGTTTGGATCCCGTAGTAATGTGGTTTCACACCGAAACAGTCAATTAAACCTGGTTGCGATTAATATTTTAGAGGATAACGCCGGTTATGTCTGGGTTAGGTCTGGTAATTACCCTCATCTGGCACATAATTTGGCTATTTTCGCATACTTGTTGGCCAGATGCTCGCCTTTTTCAGGTTTGGATCACGCAGTAATGTGGTTCCACACAGAAACAGTCAATTAAACCTGGTTTCGATTAATATTTTGGAGGATAACGCTGGTTATGTTTGGGTTAGATCTGGTATTTGCAATCATCTGGCACATACTTTCGCTTGCTTCGCATACTTGTTGGCCAGATCCTGGGATATTTCTGGTTTGGATCACGTAGTAATGTGGTACCACACCGAAACAGTCAATTAAACCTGGTTTCGATTAATATTTTGGAGGATAACGCTGGTTATGTTTGGGTTAGTTCTGGTATTTGCAATCATCTGGCACATACTTTCGCGTTTTTCGCATACTTGTTGGCCAGATCCAGCGTTTTTTCTGGATTGGGTCCCGTATTAATGTGGTTCCACACTGAAACCGTCAATAGAAGCTGGTTGCGATTAGTATTTTAGAGGATAACGCTGGTTACGTCTGGGTTAGTTCTGGTATTTGCAATCATCTGGCTCATACTTTCGCGTTTTTCGCGTACTTGTTGGCCAGATCCAGCGCTTTTTCTGATTTGGATCCCGTAGTAATATGTTTCCACACCGAAACAGTCAATGAAACCTGGTTTCGAGTAATATTTTCGAGGATAACGCTGGTTATGTTTGGGTTAGATCTGGTATTTGCCCTCATCTGGCTCGTACTATCGCATTTTTCGCATACTTGTTGGCCTGATCTTGGACTTTTTCTGGTTTGGATCACGTAGTAATGCGGTACCACACCGAAACTGTCAATTAAACCTGGTTGCTAGTAATATTTTAGAGGATAACGCCGGTTATGTCGGGGTTAGTTCTGGGATTTGCACTCAT
Organism: Colletes latitarsis; assembly: GCF_051014445.1. NCBI lineage: Eukaryota > Metazoa > Arthropoda > Insecta > Hymenoptera > Colletidae > Colletes > Colletes latitarsis. The sequence continues at coordinate 8,238,101 of NW_027488368.1, read as the reverse complement.
CTGGTTCGTACCTTCGTATTTTTCGCATACTTGGCAAGATCCTGGGCTTTTTCTGGTTTGGATCACGTACTATTGCGGTACCACACCGAAGCAGTCAATTAAACCTGGTTGCGATTAATGTTTTCGAGGATAACGCCGGTTATGTCTGGGTTAGGTCTGGTATTTGCAATCATCTGGCTCATACTTTCGCGTTTTTCGCATACTTGTTGGCCAGATCCTGGGCTTTTTCTGGTTTGGATCACGTAGTAATGTGGTACCACACTGACACAGTCAATAAAAGCTGGTTGCGATTAGTATTTTAGAGGATAACGCTGGTTATGTCTGGGTTAGTTCTGGTATTTACAATCATCTGGCTCGAACTTTCGCATTTTTCGCATACTTGTTGGCCAGATCCTGGGATATTTCTGGTTTGGATCATGTAGTAATGTGGTACCACACCGAAACAGTCAATTAAACCTGGTTTCGATTAATATTTTGGAGGATAACGCTGGTTATGTTTGGGTTAGGTCTGGTATTTGCAATCATCTGGCACATACTTTCGTTTTTTGCGCATACTTGTTGGCCAGATCCTGGGATATTTCTGGTTTGGATCACGTACTATTGCGGTACCACACCGAAGCAGTCAATTAAACCTGGATGCGATTAATGTTTTCGAGGATAACGCCGGTTATGTCTGGGTTAGGTCTGGTATTTGCAATCATCTGGCTCATTCTTTCGCGTTTTTCGCATACTTGTTGGCCAGATCCTCGCCTTTTTCTGGTTTGGATCACGCAGTAATGCGGTACCACACCGAAATAGTCAATAAAACCTGGTTGCGAGTAATATTTTAGAGGATAACGCCGGTTATGTCTGGGTTAGGTCTGGGATTTGCCCTCATCTGGCTCGTACCTTCGCATTTTTCGCATACTTGTTGGCAATATCCTGGGCTTTTACTGGTTTGGATCACGTACTATTGCGGTACCACACCGAAGCAGTCAATTAAACCTGGTTGCGATCAATGTTTTCGAGGATAACGCCGGTTATGTCTCGGTTAGGTCTGGGATTTGCCCTCATCTGGCTCGTACTTTCGCATTTTTCGCATACTTGTTGGCCAGATCCTGGGCTTTTTCTGATTTGGATCCTGTAGTAATATGTTTCCACTCCGAAACAGTCAATTAAACCTGGTTTCGAGTAATATTTTCGAGGATAACGCTGGTTACGTTTGGGTTAGATCTGGTATTTGCCCTCATCTGGCTCGTAGTTTCGCATTTTTCGCATACTTGTTGACCATCCCTCAGGGGCTGCCAGCCTTTCAGCTGCAGTACAGGCTTAACGAACCCGGGGTACCCGAGTCATACACACACCGTAAGCCTCCTGTTGGTCGTCACAACGACCCATTCACAATTCCCTATTGGTTTTGTGAATGGTACGTGACGGCAGGAGGAACGGGGGTCTTGGCTTAACCGCCTGGGCCACGAGTATGGCGACTCTATAAAATCGCCCTCCAATCCTAAGCAATGGTGCGCGGCGATGGGATGCATGGTTGGGGGAGAAGGCCCAATCCCAAGCGACCACCTCCGGGGAACCTGCCGAACCCCCGGTGTATTAGGCTTACCCGGGTAAGGCGGCTCTGCCCGGGTGGACCTTTATTTCCGACCATCTCGTGGGATTCTTATGGACACAGAAAATAAAATGGGGATGGGGCGGGTTTTGTCGGTTGGGGAGGACGGAGACGGGGTTGGGGTTAGGGTGGCGGCGCTCGCGCCCCACTCAGCGCCAGGTCCGGCTTCGTGGAGGGTGGAGGAGGACGACGAGACGGCGTCGGTCTCGTCCTTCTCCTCCAGCACGAGCCACATAGGCTCTAAGAGGAAGAGGACGGGGCAGGCCGTCGTCGAGGTGGGCGGGGCGATGAGCCCGTCGGTGAGGCTGAGTTGCCTCAGGGACGAGGTGACCGAGGAGATATCGGAGAGGATCTCCTCGTCCCTGAGGCGGGTGGAGAAAGTCGCCGCTGCCTGCGCCTTTAAGGGGCAGAAAAGCGGTGGCGCGGAGGCCCTGAAGGCCGCGGCGGAGGAAATGAGGGAGGCGGCGCGGGAGCTCAGAGGGCGGAACGCCCGTCTGCAGCTCCTGTTGGTGGAGGAGCGACAGGGGTGGAGGAGGGCAGAGGCGCTGTGGAACAGCGCGGCCCTCCCTCCCATCCTCCCTCCTCCTCCACCGCCGCGTCCCTCGGCGGAGGTAAATAAGCGGAGTGCGGCGGCAGTGGTGCGGGGCACCGCGGGCCCCTCCACCCGCACTCCGCCCGTGAAGAAGTCCCCGTCCTCCTCAGAAGACGATCTTCTGAGGAGGATTGGGGACATGATTGATGGCAAGCTGGCCGCCTTCCGGGAGGAGCTCCTCGCCGGAAGAGCGGTCAGCAGGAAGGTGGTGCCTCCCCGACCTGTTCCGGTACAGTCGGGGAAGGCAAAGAAGGGCGGAGTGAAGGCTCCGCCCAGCGTTGCGGCACCAGGGCCCCGGGTCGCGACCCCCAAGAGGGGTGGTGTACCCGTGGTCGCGGTGGTCGCGTCCTCCACAGCACCCTCCCAAGGGGGGGTGGCGTGGAGTGAGGTGGTGGGGCGGAAGGCGAAGCGGGCGGCGAGGAAGGCCTCGCAACCGCAGCCTCCGCCTCCGCCGCCGGCGGCCAAGGTAAAGGCCGCGAAGGTCGGGAAGGCACGACCAGGTCGTCCCCCAAAAACGGCAGCGGTGACGCTGACCGTTGCGCAGGGGGGCGACCTGACCCTCGCGGAGGCGATGCGGCTCGCCAGGGAGAATATCTCCCTGGAAGAGCTGGGCATCGCCTCCGTGAGGGCGAAGAGGGCCGTGACCGGGGGTCTCTTGCTGGAGATCCCCGGTGCAGAAGGCGGCGCGAAGGCGGATCGTCTCGCCCAGAGGCTCCGGGAGCAGCTGGGCGAGCGAGGTGTCCGGGTCGCCCGGCCCACGAAGCGCACGGAGATGCGCGTTTGTGGGCTGGACGACTCGGTCAGCGCACAGGATGTGTCCCGTGCCCTTGCGAGGGCGGGGGACTGGCCTGTGGAGGACCTGCGGATCGGAGAGATCCGCAGGTCGCCCTCCGGCCTCGGGTCGGTGTGGGCCCGGTGCCCCCTCTCCGCCGCCCGTAAGGTGGCGGAATCCGGGAGGGTGTTGGTGGGGTGGGTTTCGGCGCGAGTGGAAATCCTCGCGCCGCGCCCGCTCCAGTGTCACCGCTGCCTCGAATTGGGGCACGTGAGGCAGTGGTGCACCTCGCCGGTGGACCGCAGCGGTCAGTGTTACCGCTGCGGTGCCAAAGAGCACCGTGCGAGCCAGTGCTCGGCGGCCCCCCACTGCCCGCTGTGTGCGGACATGGGGAGGCCAGCCGATCACAGGGTGGGGAGCAAGAAGTGCTCCCCCCCCCCTCCCGGAAGGAGAGGAAGAGGCGGGCTGCACCGGCTCCGGTGCCGAGGGCGGTGGCATCGTCCTCCATGGAGGTGGACGGTGCTACGGGGACGGACGGCCGGGAGGAGGCTGGCGCGGCCATTAATTAATGCCGCCCCGCCTCCTCCTCCAGGCCAACCTCAACCACTGCCGCGCGGCACAGGACTTGATGTCCCAAGTCCTCGCGGAGTGGGGGGTTGGCCTGGCGGTCGCCGCCGAGCCGTACCGCGTCCCTGATCACCCTCATTGGGTAGGCGACGCGGACGGCTTAGTGGCGACGGTATGGGGAGGGGGCGACGGGTCCCCACCGTTCTCCTTGTTGGAGCGCGGTCGGGGATTCGTCGCCGTGGACTGGGGGGGAGTCGCTGTGGTGGGGTGCTACATTTCGCCCCGTAGCGGTCACGCTGCGTTCGAGCTGTACTTGGCCGAGGTCGCGGCATGCGTGCAGCGCTACACGGCCCGGCCGGTGCTGGTCCTGGGGGATTTCAATGCCAAGTCGGTGGCTTGGGGATCCCCCAGGACCTCCGTTCGCGGCGGGATCCTGGGCGATTGGGCGGCGGGGCTCGACCTCCGGGTATTGAACCGGGGGTCGGAGCACACATGCGTGCGGCGATATGGGGGGTCCATCGTGGATGTTGGATTCGCGACCCCCAACGCCGTGCGCATGGTGTCGGGTTGGCACGTGGTCGCGGGGGCAGAGACACTCTCCGATCACCGGTACATCCGGATGGAGGTCTCTGCCGCCGCGAGTGCATCCCGACACGGCCGCCTGCGTGGCACCCCACCACGCCGCTGGGCGCTTCGGCGCCTGGACAAGGACGCCCTGATGGCAGCTGCCCTCGCTGCAACTTGGCCGCAGGGAGCGGCCGAGTTGCCGAGCATAGAGGAGGAGGTCGCCCGGCTCGGAGCATTGGTCGCGGGTATTTGCGACGCGGCGATGCCTCGGTTCGGGCGGGCTTCTCCTCGCCGGGCGGTGTACTGGTGGTCGGACGCGATCGCGGAGTTGCGAGTCGCGACTGTCCGCGCCCGACGCCAGTACACCCGCGCGCGCCGTCGTCAACGTACAGGCGACGGCGTGGCGCGAGCGAGGACAGCTGATGACCTGTATGGAGCATACCGCGTGGCGCGGGTTGCTCTGCAGGTCGCCATCAAACGGGCCAAGACCCGGGCATGGAAGGAGCTCCTCCAGACCCTTGATGACGATCCATGGGGGCGCCCATATAAGGTGGTGCTGAATAAGCTCCGCCCCTGGGCGCCCCCCGTCACCGAGGGTCTTGACCCCCGGCTGCTGGAGGACGTGGTCAATACACTCTTCCCAATTGGGGAGAGGGGACCGCGTCCTCCGGCGGCGGCGGCTGTCCCAGTGGAGTGGACGGCCGAGCTGGGGGTCACGCAGGAGGAGCTGGCTGGGCTGATCCTCGATAGCCACTGGCGTTTCGAGGAGCATTTCCGCTGCCTGGTCCCCCGGTTGGAAAGGATGGTTGCGGCTCTGGGCCGGATCCTGCCCAACCTGGGGGGCCCGGCGGGCCGAGTTCGTCGCCTCTATGTGGCAATGGTCCAGTCGGTGGCCCTATACGGGGCCCCCGTCTGGGCGGACGACCTGGCTGCCTCCCGGCGCAGCATGACTATGCTGCGTCGGGTGCAGAGGCGCATGGCGCTCAGGGTCGTCCGCGGGTATCGGACCGTGTCACATGAGGCGGCGACGGTTCTAGCGGGGATGCCGCCCATGGACCTGCTCGCGCGGTCGCACGCGGTGATGTACCGGCACCGCGTCGACCGTCGCGCGGGGGTGGGGGCGGTCCCGGGCGGGCAGGAACCTGCTTGGGGCGATTTGAAGCGCCAGGCCCGGCAGTCCGTGTTGCTCGCGTGGCAGGAGCGGCTGGCTCTGCCAACCGCGGGGCACCGGACTGTCGGGGCTGTTCGGCCACTCCTGAAGGAGTGGCTGGACAGAGGCCATGGCAGCCTCACCTACCGGCTGGCACAGGTGTTTTCCGGGCATGGCAGCTTCGGAAGATACCTGTGCCGGAAAGGGAAGGAGCCGACGGCGCGTTGCTGCCACTGCGACGCTGAGCAGGACACGGCGGATCATACCCTGGAGGTATGCCCCGCGTGGGAGGGGGAGCGCCGTGTCCTGGTCGGCGTAGTCGGGCGGGATGTCTCGCTGCCGGGCGTGGTGCGCGCCATGCTCGGCAGCGAGGAGAAGTGGAGGGCCGTGGCCTCCTTCTGCGAGAACGTAATGTTGCAGAAGGAGGCCGCGGGGAGGGAGCGCGAGCTTCAGCGCCGCGCTGAAGCTCGCGCTCGTGCGGTGGCCCGAGGTCGTCGCCCGGTCGCGAGGCGTCGCGGGCGGCCGCCTCGGCGTGGCGGATGACCTAGGCTGGGAGGGGGGTACTGAAGGGACCCTCCTCCCGCCAGGCGGCGCCGGGTCGGACCGGTTGGGGGTAGGAGTGCCTCCCCCTACCGGTCCGACGCAAGGGGAGGCACCCTCGGCGGTCTGGTGCGGCCATGAACGCCCGGCCGCCGAGGGGTGGAAACGGGGTCCCGGGCGGTTGCGAGTTGGGGCTCGCAGCCGCCACTAAACGCGGCCCCGGGACGGATAGCGGCGGGATGGAGTGGCCCCGTCCCGCCGCTATGAGGCAGTGTGTCTACTGGGGGGACCGATTGTCCCCTCGGGGGATGGGCGCGAAAGCGCGGGCACGGGGAGGATACCGGAAGAATGCTTCGAGCGATTCCCGGTATCCTCCCAAAGCGTGCCGAAGGGTCACCGTGGGGTTTTTAGTGGGTAGGTCCTGCGCCTGTCGTTGTACGGGCGCGGGGAATCCCACACACCCCTCCCACCTGTCCCTAAGGAGGTGGGAGGGAGTCTTTCGAAGATTTTCCCCACGACAAAAAAAAAAAAAAAAAAAAAAAGAAAAATACTTGTTGACCAGATCCTGGACTTTTTCTGATTTGGATCACGTAGTAATGTGGTACCACACTGAAGCAGTCAATTAAACCTGTTTGCGATAAATATTTTAGAGGATATCGCCGGTTATGTCTGGGCTAGGTCTGGTATTTGCCCTCATCTGGCTCGTACTTTCAACTTTTTCGCATACTTGTTGGCCAGATCCTGGCCCTTTTCTGGTTTGGATCACGTAGTAATGTGGTACCCCACTGAAACAATCAATAGAATCTGTTTGCGATAAATATTTTAGAGGATAACGCCTGTTATGTCTCGGTTAGGTCTAGGATTTGCCGTCATCTGTCTCGTACTTTCGCGTTTTTCGCATACTTGTTGGCCAGATCCTGAGTTTTTTCTGGTTTGGATCCCGTAGTAATGTGGTACCACACTGAAACAGTCAATAAAAGCTGGTTCCGATTAGTATTTTAGAGGATAACGCTGGTTATGTCTGTGTCAGTTCTGGTATTTGCAATCATCTGGCTCATACTTTCGCGTTTTTCGCACACTTGTTGGCCAGATCCTGGGATATTTCTGGTTTGGATCACGTAGAAATGTGGTACCACACTGAAACAGTCAATAAAAGCTGGTTCCGATTAGTATTTTAGAGGATAACGCTGGTTATGTCTGGGTTAGTTCTGGTATTTGCAATCATCTGGCTCATACTTTCGCGTTTTTCGCATAGTTGTTGGCCAGATCCAGCGTTTTTTCTGGATAGGATCCCGTAGTAATGTGGTTCCACACCGAAACAGTCAATTAAACCTGGTAGCGATTAATATTTTAGAGGATAACGCCGGTTATGTCTGGGTTGGGTCTGGTATTTACCTTCATCTGGCACGTACTTTCGCATTTTTCGCATACTTGTTGGCCAGATCCTCGCCTTTTTCTGGTTTGGATCACGCAGTAATGCGGTACCACACCGAAATAGTCAATAAAACCTGGTTGCGAGTAATATTTTAGAGGATAACGCCTGGTTATGTCTGGGCTAGGTCTGGGATTTGCCCTCATCTGGCTCGTACCTTCGCGTTTTTCGCATAATTGTTGGCCAGGTCTTGGCCTTTTTCTGGTCTGGATCACGTAGTAATGCGGTACCACACCGAAACAGTCAATTAAACCTGGTTGCGATTAATATTTTAGAGGATAACGCCGGCTATGTCTCGGTTTGGTCTGGGATTTGCCCTCATCTGGCTCGTACTTTCGCATTTTTCGCACACCTGTAGCCAGATCCTGGGCTTTTTCTGGTTTGGATCACGTAGTAATGTGGTACCACACTGGAACAGTCAATTAAACCTGGTTGCGAGTAATATTTTAGAGGATAACGCCGGTTATGTCTGGGTGAGATCTGGGATTTGCCCTCATCTGGCTCGTACCTTCGCATTTTTCGCATACTTGTTGGCAAGATCCTGGGCTTTTACTGGTTTGGATCACGTACTATTGCGGTACCACACCGAAGCAGTCAATTAAACCTGGTTGCGATTAATGTTTTCGAGGATAACGCCGGTTGTCTCGGTTAGGTCTGGGATTTGCCCTCATCTGGCTCGTACTTTCGCATTTTTCGCATACTTGTTGGCCAGATCCAGCGTTTTTCTGATTTGGATACCGTAGTAATGTGGTTCCACACCGAAACAGTCAATTAAACCTGGTTTCGAGTAATATTTTGGAGGATAACGCTGGTTATGTTTGGGTTAGATCTGGTATTTGCCCTCATCTGGCTCGTACTATCGCATTTTTCGCATACTTGTTGGCCTGATCTTGGACTTTTTCTGGTTTGGATCACGTAGTAATGCGGTACCACACCGAAACTGTCAAGTAAACCTGGTTGCGATTAATATTTTAGAGGATAACGCCGGTTATGTCTCGGTTAGGTCTGGGATTTGCCCTCATCTGGCTCGTACTTTCGCATTTTTCGCATACTTGTTGGCCAGACCCTGGGCCTTTTCTGGTTTGGATAACGTAGTAATGTGGTACCACACTGAAACAGTCAATTAAACCTGGTTGCGACTAATGTTTTCGAGGATAACGCCGGTTATGTCTGGGTTAGTTCTGGTATTTCCAATCATCGGGCTCATACTTTCGCGTTTTTCGCATACTTGTTGGCCAGATCCAGCGCTTTTTCTGATTTGGATACCGTAGTAATGTGGTTCCACACCGAAACAGTCAATTAAACCTGGTTTCGAGTAATATTTTGGAGGATAACGCTGGTTATGTTTGGGTTAGATCTGGTATTTGCCCTCATCTGGCTCGTACTATCGCATTTTTCGCATACTTGTTGGCCTGGTCTTGGACTTTTTCAGGTTTGGATCACGTAGTAATGCGGTACCACACCGAAACTGTCAATTAAACCTGGTTGCGATTAATATTTTAGAGGATAACGCCGGTTATGTCTCGGTTAGGTCTGGGATTTGCCCTCATCTGGCTCGTACTTTCGCATTTTTCGCATACTTGTTGGCCAGATTTTGGCCTTTTTCTGGTTTGGATCACGTAGTAATGTGGTACCACACTGAAACAGTCAATAGAAGCTGGTTCCGATTAGTATTTTAGAGGATAACGCTGGTTATGTCTGGGTTAGTTCTGGTATTTGTAATCATCTGGCTCATACTTTCGCGTTTTTCGCATACTTGTTCGCCAGATCCTGGGGTTTTTCTGGATCGGATCCCGCAGTAATGCGGTACCACACCGAAACAGTCAATTAGACCTGGTTGCGATTAATATTTTAGACGATAATGCCCGCTATGTCTCGGTTAGGTCAGGGATTTGCCCTCATCTGGCTCGTACTTCCGCATTTTTCGCATACTTGTTGGCCAGACCCTGGGCCTTTTCTGGTTTGGATAACGTAGTAATGTGGTACCACACTGAAACAGTCAATAAAAGCTGCTTCCGATTAGTATTTTAGAGGATAACGCTGGTTATGTCGGGGTTAGTTCTGGTATTTGCAATCATCTGGCTCATACTTTCGCGTTTTTCGCATACTTGTTGGCCAGATCCAGCGCTTTTTCTGATTTGGATACCGTAGTAATGTGGTTCCACACCGAAACAGTCAATTAAACCTGGTTTCGAGTAATATTTTGGAGGATAACGCTGGTTATGTTTGGGTTAGATCTGGTATTTGCCCTCATCTGGCTCATACTTTCGCATTTTTCGCATACTCGTTGGCCAGATCCGGCGCTTTTTCTGATTTGGACACCGTAGTAATGTGGTTCCACACCGAAACAGTCCATGAAACCTGGTTTCGAGTAATATTTTGGAGGATAACGCTGGTTATGTTTGGGTTAGTTCTTGTATTTGCAATCATCTGGCTCATACTTTCGCGTTTTTCGCATACTTGTTGGCCAGATCCAGCGCTTTTTCTGATTTGGATACCGTAGTAATGTGGTTCCACACCGAAACAGTCAATTAAACCTGGTTTCGAGTAATATTTTGGAGGATAACGCTGGTTATGTTTGGGTTAGATCTGGTATTTGCCCTCATCTGGCTCGTACTTTCGCATTTTTCGCATACTCGTTGGCCAGATCCAGCGCTTTTTCTGATTTGGATACCGTAGTAATGTGGTTCCACACCGAAACAGTCAATTAAACCTGGTTTCGAGTAATATTTTGGAGGATAACGCTGGTTATGTTTGGGTTACATCTGGTATTTGCCCTCATCTGGCTCGTACTATCGCATTCTTCGCATACTTGTTGGGCAGATCCTGGCCTTTTTCTGGTTTGGATCACGTAGTAATGTGGTACCACACTGAAACAGTCAATAGAAGCTGGTTCCGATTAGTATTTTAGAGGATAACGCTGGTTATGTCTGGGTTAGTTCTGGTATTTGCAATCATCTGGCTCATACTTTCGCGTTTTTCGCATACTTGTTCGCCGGATCCTGGGGTTTTTCTGGATTGGATCCCGCAGTAATGCGGTACCACAACGAAACAGTCAATTAGACCTGGTTGCGAATAATATTTTAGACGATAATACCCGTTATGTCTCGGTTAGGTCTGGGATTTGCCCTCATCTGGCTCGTACTTTCGCATTTTTCGCACACCTGTAGCCAGATCCTGGGCTTTTTCTGGTTTGGATCACGTAGTAATGTGGTCCCACACCGAATCAGTCAATTAAACCTGGTTGCGATTAATATTTTAGAGAATAACGCCGGCTATGTCTCGGTTAGGTCAGGGATTTGCCCTCATCTGGCTCGTACTTCCGCATTTTTCGCATACTTATTGGCCAGATCCTGGGCCTTTTCTGGTTTGGATAACGTTGTAATGTGGTACCACACTGAAACAGTCAATTAAACCTAGTTGCGATTAACATTTTAGAGGATAATGCCGGTTATGTCTCGGTTAGGTCTGGGATTTTCCCTCATTTGGCTCGTACTTTCGCATTTTTCGCATACTTGTTGGCCAGATCCTGGGCTTTTTCTGGATTGGATCCCGCAGTAATGCGGTACCACAACGAAACAGTCAATTAGACCTGGTTGCGATTAATATTTTAGACGATAATGCCCGTTATGTCTCGGTTAGGTCAGGGATTTGCCCTCATCTGGCTCGTACTTCCGCATTTTTCGCATACTTGTTGGCCAGATCCTGGGCCTTTTCTGGCTTGGATAACGTAGTAATGTGGTACCACACTGAAACAGTCAATAAAAGCTGGTTCCGATTAGTATTTTAGAGGATAACGCTGGTTATGTCGGGGTTAGTTCTGGTATTTGCAATCATCTGGCTCATACTTTCGCGTTTTTCGCATACTTGTTGGTCAGGTCCAGCGCTTTTTCTGATTTGGATACCGTAGTAATGTGGTTCCACACCGAAACAGTCAATTAAACCTGGTTTCGAGTAATATTTTGGAGGATAACGCTGGTTATGTTTGGGTTTGATCTGGTATTTGCCCTCATCTGGCTCGTACTTTCGCATCTTTCGCATACTTGTTGACCAGATCTTGGCCTTCTTGTGGTTTGGATCACGTAGTAATGTGGTGCCACACTGAAACAGTCAATAAAAGCTGGTTCCGATTAGTATTTTAGCGGATAACGCTGGTTATGTCTGGGTTAGTTCTGGTATTTGCAATCATCTGGCTCATACTTTCGCGTTTTTCGCATAGTTGTTGAACAGATCCAGCGTTTTTTCTGGATTGGATCCCGTAGTAATGTGGTCCCACACCGAAACTGTCAATTAAACCTGGTTGCGATTAATATTTTAGAGGATAACGCCGGCCATGTCTCGGTTAGGTCTGGGATTTGCCCTCATCTGGCTCGTACTTTCGCATTTTTCGCACACCTGTAGCCAGATCCTGGGCTTTTTCTGGTTTGGATCACGTAGTAATGTGGTCCCACACCGAATCAGTCAATTAAACCTGGTTGCGATTAATATTTTAGAGAATAACGCCGGCTATGTCTCGGTTAGGTCTGGGATTTGCCCTCATCTGGCTCGTACTTTCGCGTTTTTCGCACACCTGTAGCCAGATCCTCGGCTTTTTCTGGTTTGGATCACGCAGTAATGCGGTACCACACCGAAATAGACAATAAAACCTGGTTGCGAGTAATATTTTAGAGGATAACGCCGGTTATGTCTGGGTTAGGTCTGGGATTTGCCCTCATCAGGCTCGTACTTTCGCATTTTTCGCATACTTGTTGGCCAGATCCAGGGGTTTTTCTGATTTGGATCCCGTAGTAATGTGGTTCCACACCGAAACAGTCAATTAAACCTGGTTGAGATTAATATTTTAGAGGAAATGCCGGTTTTGTCTGGGTTAGGTCTGGTATTTGCCCTCATCTGGCTCGTACTTTCGCATTTTTCGCATACTTGTTGACCAGATCTTGGCCTTTTTCTAGTTTGGATCACGTAATAATGCGGTACCACACCGAAACAGTCAATTAAACCTGGTTGCGATTAATATTTTAGATGATAACGCCGGTTATGTCTCGGTTAGGTCTGGGATTTGCCCTCATCTGGCTCGTACTTTCGCATTTTTCGCATACTTGTTGGCCAGATCCTGGGCTTTTTTTGGTTTGGATAACGTAGTAATATGGTACCACACTGAAACAGTCAATAAAAGCTGGTTCCGAATAGTATTTTAGAGGATAACGCTGGTTATGTCGGGGTTAGTTCTGGTATTTGCAATCATCTGGCTCATACTTTCGCGTTTTTCGCATACTTGTTGGCCAGATCCAGCGCTTTTTCTGATTTGGATACCGTAGTAATGTGGTTCCACACCGAAACAGTCAATTAAACCTGGTTTCGAGTAATATTTTGGAGGATAACGCTGGTTATGTTTGCGTTAGATCTGGTATTTGCCCTCATCTGGCTCGTACTTTCGCGTTTTTCGCATACTTGTTGGCCAGATCCAGCGCTTTTCTGATTTGGATACCGTAGTAATGTGGTTCCACACCGAAACAGTCAATTAAACCTGGTTTCGAGTAATATTTTGGAGGATAACGCTGGTTATGTTTGGGTTAGATCTGGTATTTGCCCTCATCTGGCTCGTACTTTCGCATTTTTCGCATACTCGTTGGCCAGATCCAGCGCTTTTTCTGATTTGGATACCGTAGTAATGTGGTACCACACTGAAACAGTCAATAGAAGCTGGTTCCGATTAGTATTTTAGAGGATAACGCTGGTTATGTCTGGGTTAGTTCTGGTATTTGCAATCATCTGGCTCATACTTTCGCGTTTTTCGCATACTTGTTCGCCAGATCCTGGGGTTTTTCTGGATTGGACCCCGCAGTAATGCGGTACCACAACGAAACAGTCAATTAGACCTGGTTGCGATTAATATTTTAGACGATAATGCCCGTTATGTCTCGGTTAGGTCAGGGATTTGCCCTCATCTGGCTCGTACTTCCGCATTTTTCGCATACTTATTGGCCAGATCCTGGGCCTTTTCTGGTTTGGATAACGTTGTAATGTGGTACCACACTGAAACAGTCAATTAAACCTAGTTGCGATTAATATTTTAGAGGATAATGCGGGTTATGTCTCGGTTAGGTCTGGGATTTTCCCTCATTTGGCTCGTACTTTCGCATTTTTCGCATACTTGTTGGCCAGATCCTGGGCCTTTTAAGGTTTGGATCACGTAGTAATGTGGTACCACACTGAAACAATCAATAGAAGCTGGTTCCGATTAGTATTTTAGAGGATAACGTTGGCTATGTCTGGGTTAGTTCTGGTATTTGCAATCATCTGGCTCATACTTTCGCGTTTTTCGCATACTTGTTCGCCAGATCCTGGGGTTTTTCTGGATTGGATCCCGCAGTAATGCGGTACCACAACGAAACAGTCAATTAGACCTGGTTGCGATTAATATTTTAGACGATAATGCCCGTTATGTCTCGGTTAGGTCAGGGATTTGCCCTCATCTGGCTCGTACTTCCGCATTTTTCGCATACTTGTTGGCCAGATCCTGGGCCTTTTCTGGTTTGGATAACGTAGTAATGTGGTACCACACTGAAACAGTCAATAAAAGCTGGTTCCGATTAGTATTTTAGAGGATAACGCTGGTTATGTCGGGGTTAGTTCTGGTATTTGCAATCATCTGGCTCATACTTTCGCGTTTTTCGCATACTTGTTGGTCAGGTCCAGCGCTTTTTCTGATTTGGATACCGTAGTAATGTGGTTCCACACCGAAACAGTCAATTAAACCTGGTTTCGAGTAATATTTTGGAGGATAACGCTGGTTATGTTTGGGTTTGATCTGGTATTTGCCCTCATCTGGCTCGTACTTTCGCATCTTTCGCATACTTGTTGACCAGATCTTGGCCTTCTTCTGGTTTGGATCACGTAGTAATGTGGTGCCACACTGAAACAGTCAATAAAAGCTGGTTCCGATTAGTATTTTAGCGGATAACGCTGGTTATGTCTGGGTTAGTTCTGGTATTTGCAATCATCTGGCTCATACTTTCGCGTTTTTCGCATAGTTGTTGGACAGATCCAGCGTTTTTTCTGGATTGGATCCCGTAGTAATGTGGTCCCACACCGAAACTGTCAATTAAACCTGGTTGCGATTAATATTTTAGAGGATAACGCCGGCCATGTCTCGGTTAGGTCTGGGATTTGCCCTCATCTGGCTCGTACTTTCGCATTTTTCGCACACCTGTAGCCAGATCCTGGGCTTTTTCTGGTTTGGATCACGTAGTAATGTGGTCCCACACCGAATCAGTCAATTAAACCTGGTTGCGATTAATATTTTAGAGAATAACGCCGGCTATGTCTCGGTTAGGTCTGGGATTTGCCCTCATCTGGCTCGTACTTTCGCGTTTTTCGCACACCTGTAGCCAGATCCTCGGCTTTTTCTGGTTTGGATCACGCAGTAATGCGGTACCACACCGAAATAGACAATAAAACCTGGTTGCGAGTAATATTTTAGAGGATAACGCCGGTTATGTCTGGGTTAGGTCTGGGATTTGCCCTCATCAGGCTCGTACTTTCGCATTTTTCGCATACTTGTTGGCCAGATCCAGGGGTTTTTCTGATTTGGATCCCGTAGTAATGTGGTTCCACACCGAAACAGTCAATTAAACCTGGTTGAGATTAATATTTTAGAGGAAATGCCGGTTTTGTCTGGGTTAGGTCTGGTATTTGCCCTCATCTGGCTCGTACTTTCGCATTTTTCGCATACTTGTTGACCAGATCTTGGCCTTTTTCTAGTTTGGATCACGTAATAATGCGGTACCACACCGAAACAGTCAATTAAACCTGGTTGCGATTAATATTTTAGATGATAACGCCGGTTATGTCTCGGTTAGGTCTGGGATTTGCCCTCATCTGGCACGTACTTTCGCATTTTTCGCATACTTGTTGGCCAGATCCTGGGCTTTTTTTGGTTTGGATAACGTAGTAATATGGTACCACACTGAAACAGTCAATAAAAGCTGGTTCCGATTAGTATTTTAGAGGATAACGCTGGTTATGTCGGGGTTAGTTCTGGTATTTGCAATCATCTGGCTCATACTTTCGCGTTTTTCGCATACTTGTTGGCCAGATCCAGCGCTTTTTCTGATTTGGATACCGTAGTAATGTGGTTCCACACCGAAACAGTCAATTAAACCTGGTTTCGAGTAATATTTTGGAGGATAACGCTGGTTATGTTTGCGTTAGATCTGGTATTTGCCCTCATCTGGCTCGTACTTTCGCGTTTTTCGCATACTTGTTGGCCAGATACAGCGCTTTTCTGATTTGGATACCGTAGTAATGTGGTTCCACACCGAAACAGTCAATTAAACCTGGTTTCGAGTAATATTTTGGAGGATAACGCTGGTTATGTTTGGGTTAGATCTGGTATTTGCCCTCATCTGGCTCGTACTTTCGCATTTTTCGCATACTCGTTGGCCAGATCCAGCGCTTTTTCTGATTTGGATACCGTAGTAATGTGGTACCACACTGAAACAGTCAATAGAAGCTGGTTCCGATTAGTATTTTAGAGGATAACGCTGGTTATGTCTGGGTTAGTTCTGGTATTTGCAATCATCTGGCTCATACTTTCGCGTTTTTCGCATACTTGTTCGCCAGATCCTGGGGTTTTTCTGGTTTGGATCACGCAGTAATGCGGTACCACACCGAATCAGTCAATTAAACCTGGTTGCGATTAATATTTTAGAGAATAACGCCGGCTATGTCTCGGTTAGGTCTGGGATTGCCCTCATCTGGCTCGTACTTTCGCATTTTTCGCATACTTGTTGACCAGATCTTGGCCTTCTTCTGCTTTGGATCACGTAGTAATGTGGTACCACACTGAAACAGTCAATAGAAGCTGGTTCCGATTAGTATTTTAGAGGATAACGCTGGTTATGTCTGGGTTAGTTCTGGTATTTGCAATCATCTGGCTCATACTTTCGCGTTTTTCGCATACTTGTTCGCCGGATCCTGGGGTCTTTCTGGATTGGATCCCGCAGTAATGCGGTACCACAACGAAACAGTCAATTAGACCTGGTTGCGATTAATATTTTAGACGATAATACCCGTTATGTCTCGGTTAGGTCTGGGATTTGCCCTCATCTGGCTCGTACTTTCGCATTTTTCGCACACCTGTAGCCAGATCCTGGGCTTTTTCTGGTTTGGATCACGTAGTAATGTGGTCCCACACCGAATCAGTCAATTAAACCTGGTTGCGATTAATATTTTAGAGAATAACGCCGGCTATGTCTCGGTTAGGTCAGGGATTTGCCCTCATCTGGCTCGTACTTCCGCATTTTTCGCATACTTATTGGCCAGATCCTGGGCCTTTTCTGGTTTGGATAACGTTGTAATGTGGTACCACACTGAAACAGTCAATTAAACCTAGTTGCGATTAACATTTTAGAGGATAATGCCGGTTATGTCTCGGTTAGGTCTGGGATTTTCCCTCATTTGGCTCGTACTTTCGCATTTTTCGCATACTTGTTGGCCAGATCCTGGGCTTTTTCTGGATTGGATCCCGCAGTAATGCGGTACCACAACGAAACAGTCAATTAGACCTGGTTGCGATTAATATTTTAGACGATAATGCCCGTTATGTCTCGGTTAGGTCAGGGATTTGCCCTCATCTGGCTCGTACTTCCGCATTTTTCGCATACTTGTTGGCCAGATCCTGGGCCTTTTCTGGTTTGGATAACGTAGTAATGTGGTACCACACTGAAACAGTCAATAAAAGCTGGTTCCGATTAGTATTTTAGAGGATAACGCTGGTTATGTCGGGGTTAGTTCTGGTATTTGCAATCATCTGGCTCATACTTTCGCGTTTTTCGCATACTTGTTGGCCAGGTCCAGCGCTTTTTCTGATTTGGATACCGTAGTAATGTGGTTCCACACCGAAACAGTCAATTAAACCTGGTTTCGAGTAATATTTTGGAGGATAACGCTGGTTATGTTTGGGTTTGATCTGGTATTTGCCCTCATCTGGCTCGTACTTTCGCATCTTTCGCATACTTGTTGACCAGATCTTGGCCTTCTTCTGGTTTGGATCACGTAGTAATGTGGTGCCACACTGAAACTGTCAATAAAAGCTGGTTCCGATTAGTATTTTAGCGGATAACGCTGGTTATGTCTGGGTTAGTTCTGGTATTTGCAATCATCTGGCTCATACTTTCGCGTTTTTCGCATAGTTGTTGGACAGATCCTCGGCTTTTTCTGGTTTGGATCACGCAGTAATGCGGTACCACACCGAAATGGACAATAAAACCTGGTTGCGAGTAATATTTTAGAGGATAACGCCGGTTATGTCTGGGTTAGGTCTGGGATTTGCCCTCATCAGGCTCGTACTTTCGCATTTTTCGCATACTTGTTGGCCAGATCCAGGGGTTTTTCTGATTTGGATCCCGTAGTAATGTGGTTCCACACCGAAACAGTCAATTAAACCTGGTTGAGATTAATATTTTAGAGGAAATGCCGGTTTTGTCTGGGTTAGGTCTGGTATTTGCCCTCATCTGGCTCGTACTTTCGCATTTTTCGCATACTTGTTGACCAGATCTTGGCCTTTTTCTAGTTTGGATCACGTAATAATGCGGTACCACACCGAAACAGTCAATTAAACCTGGTTGCGATTAATATTTTAGATGATAACGCCGGTTATGTCTCGGTTAGGTCTGGGATTTGCCCTCATCTGGCTCGTACTTTCGCATTTTTCGCATACTTGTTGGCCAGATCCTGGGCTTTTTTTGGTTTGGATAACGTAGTAATGTGGTACCACACTGAAACAGTCAATAAAAGCTGGTTCCGATTAGTATTTTAGAGGATAACGCTGGTTATGTCGGGGTTAATTCTGGTATTTGCAATCATCTGGCTCATACTTTCGCGTTTTTCGCATACTTGTTGGCCAGATCCAGCGCTTTTTCTGATTTGGATACCGTAGTAATGTGGTTCCACACCGAAACAGTCAATTAAACCTGGTTTCGAGTAATATTTTGGAGGATAACGCTGGTTATGTTTGCGTTAGATCTGGTATTTGCCCTCATCTGGCTCGTACTTTCGCGTTTTTCGCATACTTGTTGGCCAGATCCAGCGCTTTTCTGATTTGGATACTGTAGTAATGTGGTTCCACACCGAAACAGTCAATTAAACCTGGTTTCGAGTAATATTTTGGAGGATAACGCTGGTTATGTTTGGGTTAGATCTGGTATTTGCCCTCATCTGGCTCGTACTTTCGCATTTTTCGCATACTCGTTGGCCAGATCCAGCGCTTTTTCTGATTTGGATACCGTAGTAATGTGGTACCACACTGAAACAGTCAATAGAAGCTGGTTCCGATTAGTATTTTAGAGGATAACGCTGGTTATGTCTGGGTTAGTTCTGGTATTTGCAATCATCTGGCTCATACTTTCGCGTTTTTCGCATACTTGTTCGCCAGATCCTGGGGTTTTTCTGGATTGGACCCCGCAGTAATGCGGTACCACAACGAAACAGTCAATTAGACCTGGTTGCGATTAATATTTTAGACGATAATGCCCGTTATGTCTCGGTTAGGTCAGGGATTTGCCCTCATCTGGCTCGTACTTCCGCATTTTTCGCATACTTATTGGCCAGATCCTGGGCCTTTTCTGGTTTGGATAACGTTGTAATGTGGTACCACACTGAAACAGTCAATTAAACCTAGTTGCGATTAATATTTTAGAGGATAATGCCGGTTATGTCTCGGTTAGGTCTGGGATTTTCCCTCATTTGGCTCGTACTTTCGCATTTTTCGCATACTTGTTGGCCAGATCCTGGGCCTTTTCTGGTTTGGATCACGTAGTAATGTGGTACCACACTGAAACAATCAATAGAAGCTGGTTCCGATTAGTATTTTAGAGGATAACGTTGGCTATGTCTGGGTTAGTTCTGGTATTTGCAATCATCTGGCTCATACTTTCGCGTTTTTCGCATACTTGTTCGCCAGATCCAGGGGTTTTTCTGGATTGGATCCCGCAGTAATGCGGTACCACAACGAAACAGTCAATTAGACCTGGTTGCGATTAATATTTTAGACGATAATGCCCGTTATGTCTCGGTTAGGTCAGGGATTTGCCCTCATCTGGCTCGTACTTCCGCATTTTTCGCATACTTGTTGGCCAGATCCTGGGCCTTTTCTGGTTTGGATAACGTAGTAATGTGGTACCACACTGAAAGAGTCAATAAAAGCTGGTTCCGATTAGTATTTTAGAGGATAACGCTGGTTATGTCGGGGTTAGTTCTGGTATTTGCAATCATCTGGCTCATACTTTCGCATTTTTCGCACACCTGTAGCCAGATCCTCGGCTTTTTCTGGTTTGGATCACGCAGTAATGCGGTACCACACCGAATCAGTCAATTAAACCTGGTTGCGATTAATATTTTAGAGAATAACGCCGGCTATGTCTCGGTTAGGTCTGGGATTTGCCCTCATCTGGCTCGTACTTACGCATTTTTCGCATACTTGTTGACCAGATCTTGGCCTTCTTCTGCTTTGGATCACGTAGTAATGTGGTGCCACACTGAAACAGTCAATAAAAGCAGGTTCCGATTAGTATTTTAGCGGATAACGCTGGTTATGTCTGGGTTAGTTCTGGTATTTGCAATCATCTGGCTCATACTTTCGCGTTTTTCGCATAGTTGATGGCCAGATCCAGCGTTTTTTCTGGATTGGATCCCGTAGTAATGTGGTCCCACACCGAGACTGTCAATTAAACCTGGTTGCGATTAATATTTTAGAGGATAACGCCGGCTATGTCTCGGTTAGGTCTGGGATTTGCCCTCATCTGGCTCGTACTTTCGCATTTTTCGCATACTTGTTGGCCAGATCCTGGGATACTTCTGGTTTGGATCACGTAGTAATGCCGTGCCACACTGAAACAGTCAATAAAAGCTGGTTCCGATTAGTATTTTAGAGGATAACGCTGGTTATGTCTGGGTCAGTTCTGGTATTTGCAAACATCTGGCTCATACTTTCGCGTTTTTCGCATAGTTGTTGGCCAGATCCAGCGTTTTTTCTGGATTGGATCCCGTAGTAATGTGGTTCCACACCGAAACAGTCAATTAAACCTGTCTGCGATTAATATTTTAGAGGATAACGCCGGTTATGTCTCGGTTAGGTCTGGGATTTGCCCTCATCTGCCTCGTACTTTCGCATGTTTCGCATACTCGTTTGCCAGATCCTGGGCTTTTTCTGGTTTGGATCACGTAGTAATGCCGTACCACACTGAAACAGTCAATGAAAGCTGGTTCCGATTAGTATTTTAGAGGATAACGCTGGTTATTTCTCGGTTAGGTCTGGGATTTGCCCTCAACTGCCTCGTACTTTCGCATTTTTCGCATACTTGTTTGCCAGATCCTGGGCTTTTTCTGGTTTGGATCACGTAGTATTGCCGTACCACACTGAAACAATCAATAAAAGCTGGTTCCGATTAGTATTTTAGAGGACAGCGCTGGTTATGTCTGGGTTAGTTCTGGTATTTGCAATCACCTGGCTCATATTTTCGCGTTTTTCGCATACTTGTTCGCCAGATCCTGGGGTTTCTCTGGATTGGATCCCGTAGTAATGCGACACCACACCGAAACAGTCTGTTAGACCTGGTTGTGATAAATATTTTAGACGATAACGCCGGTTATGTCTCGGATAGGTCGGGGATTTGCCCTCATCAGGCTTGTACTTTCGCATTTTTCGCATACTTGTTGGCCAGATCCAGGGGTTTTCCTGGTTTGGATCACGTAGTAATGCGGTACCACACCGAAACAGTCAATTAAACCTGGTTGCGATTAATATTTTAGCGGATAACGCCGGTATTGTCTGGGTTAGGTCTGGCATTTGCCCTCATCTGGCTCGCTTTCGCATTTTTCGAATACTTGTTGGCCAGATCCAGCGCTTTTTCTGATTTGGATCCCGTAGTAATGTGGTTCCACACCGAAACAGTCAATTATACCAGGTTGAGATTAATATTTTAGAGGATAACGCCGGTTATGTCTCGGTTAGGTCTGGGATTTGCCCTCATCTGCCTCGTACCTTCGCATTTTTCGCATACTTGTTGGCCAGATCCTGGGCTTTTTCTGGTTCGGATCACGTAGTAATGTGGTACCACACTGAAACAGTCAATAAAAGCTGGTTGCGATGAGTGTTTTAGAGGATAACGCTGGTTATGTCTTGGTTAGTTCTGGTATTTGCTATCATCTGGCTCACACTTTCGCATTTTTCGCATACTTGTTGGCCAGATCCAGCGCTTTTTCTGATTTGGATACCGTAGTAATGTGGTTCCACACCGAAACAGTCAATTAAACCTGGTTTCGAGTAATATTTTGGAGGATAACGCTGGTTATGTTTGGGTTTGATCTGGTATTTGCCCTCATCTGGCTCGTACTTTCGCATCTTTCGCATACTTGTTGACCAGATCTTGGCCTTCTTCTGGTTTGGATCACGTAGTAATGTGGTGCCACACTGAAACAGTCAATAAAAGCTGGTTCCGATTAGTATTTTAGCGGATAACGCTGGTTATGTCTGGGTTAGTTCTGGTATTTGCAATCATCTGGCTCATACTTTCGCGTTTTTCGCATAGTTGTTGGCCAGATCCAGCGTCTTTCTGGATTGGATCCCGTAGTAATGTGGTCCCACACCGAAACTGTCAATTAAACCTGGTTGCGATTA
The DNA here is from genome assembly GCF_051014445.1 of Colletes latitarsis. Lineage (NCBI taxonomy): Eukaryota > Metazoa > Arthropoda > Insecta > Hymenoptera > Colletidae > Colletes > Colletes latitarsis. Next base: position 8,216,204 of record NW_027488368.1, on the reverse strand, counting down.
ATATTTTAGAGGATAACGCCGGCTATGTCTCGGTTAGGTCTGGGATTTGCCCTCATCTGGCTCGTACTTTCGCATTTTTCGCACACCTGTAGCCAGATCCTGGGCTTTTTCTGGTTTGGATCATGTAGTAATGTGGTCCCACACCGAATCAGTCAATTAAACCTGGTTGCGATTAATATTTTAGAGAATAACGCCGGCTATGTCTCGGTTAGGTCAGGGATTTGTCCTCATCTGGCTCGTACTTCCGCATTTTTCGCATACTTATTGGCCAGATCCTGGGCCTTTTCTGGTTTGGATAACGTTGTAATGTGGTACCACACTGAAACAGTCAATTAAACCTAGTTGCGATTAATATTTTAGAGGATAATGCCGGTTATGTCTCGGTTAGGTCTGGGATTTTCCCTCATTTGGCTCGTACTTTCGCATTTTTCGCATACTTGTTGGCCAGATCCTGGGCTTTTTCTGGTTTGGATCACGTAGTAATGTGGTACCACACTGAAACAATCAATAGAAGCTGGTTCCGATTAGTATTTTAGAGGATAACGCTGGTTATGTCTGGGCTAGTTCTGGTATTTGCAATCATCTGGCTCATACTTTCGCGTTTTTCGCATACTTGTTCGCCAGATCCTGGGGTTTTTCTGGATTGGATCCCGCAGTAATGCGGTACCACAGCGAAACAGTCAATTAGACCTGGTTGCGATTAATATTTTAGACGATAATGCCCGTTATGTCTCGGTTAGGTCAGGGATTTGCCCTCATCTGGCTCGTACTTCCGCATTTTTCGCATACTTGTTGGCCAGATCCTGGGCCTTTTTTGGTTTGGATAACGTAGTAATGTGGTACCACACTGAAACTGTCAATAAAAGCTGGTTCCGATTAGTATTTTAGAGGATAACGCCGGCTATGTCTCGGTTAGGTCTGGGATTTGCCCTCATCTGGCTCGTACTTTCGCATTTTTCGCACACCTGTAGCCAGATCCTGGGCTTTTTGTGGTTTGGATCACGTAGTAATGTGGTCCCACACCGAATCAGTCAATTAAACCTGGTTGCGATTAATATTTTAGAGAATAACGCCGGCTATGTCTCGGTTAGGTCTGGGATTTTCCCTCATTTGGCTCGTACTTTCGCATTTTTCGCATACTTGTTGGCCAGATCCTGGGCTTTTTCTGGTTTGGATCACGTAGTAATGTGGTACCACACTGAAACAATCAATAGAAGCTGGTTCCGATTAGTATTTTAGAGGATAACGCTGGTTATGTCTGGGTTAGTTCTGGTATTTGCAATCATCTGGCTCATACTTTCGCGTTTTTCGCATACTTGTTCGCCAGATCCTGGGGTTTTTCTGGATTGGATCCCGCAGTAATGCGGTACCACAACGAAACAGTCAATTAGACCTGGTTGCGATTAACATTTTAGACGATAATGCCCGTTATGTCTCGGTTAGGTCAGGGATTTGCCCTCATCTGGCTCGTACTTCCGCATTTTTCGCATACTTGTTGGCCAGATCCTGGGCCTTTTCTGGTTTGGATAACGTAGTAATGTGGTACCACACTGAAACAGTCAATAAAAGCTGGTTCCGATTAGTATTTTAGAGGATAACGCTGGTTATGTCGGGGTTAGTTCTCGTATTTGCAGTCATCTGGCTCATACTTTCGCGTTTTTCGCATACTTGTTGGCCAGATCCAGCGCTTTTTCTGATTTGGATACCGTAGTAATGTGGTCCCACACCGAAACTGTCAATTAAACCTGGTTGCGATTAATATTTTAGAGGATAACGCCGGCTATGTCTCGGTTAGGTCTGGGATTTGCCCTCATCTGGCTCGTACTTTCGCATTTTTCGCACACCTGTAGCCAGATCCTGGGCTTTTTCTGGTTTGGATCACGTAGTAATGTGGTCCCACACCGAATCAGTCAATTAAACCTGGTTGCGATTAATATTTTAGAGAGTAACGCCGGCTATGTCTCGGTTATGTCTGGGATTTGCCCTCATCTGGCTCGTACTTTCGCATTTTCCGCACACCTGTAGCCAGATCCTCGGCTTTTTCTGGTTTGGATCACGCAGTAATGCGGTACCACACCGAAATAGACAATAAAACCTGGTTGCGAGTAATATTTTAGAGGATAACGCCGGTTATGTCTGGGTTAGGTCTGGGATTTGCCCTCATCAGGCTCGTACTTTCGCATTTTTCGCATACTTGTTGGCCAGATCCAGGGGTTTTTCTGATTTGGATCCCGTAGTAATGTGGTTCCACACCGAAACAGTCAATTAAACCTGGTTGAGATTAATATTAAAGAGGAAATGCCGGTTTTGTCTGGGTTAGGTCTGGTATTTGCCCTCATCTGGCTCGTACTTTCGCAGTTTTCGCATACTTGTTGGCCAGATCCAGGGGTTTTTCTGATTTGGATCCCGTAGTAATGTGGTTCCACACCGAAACAGTCAATTAAACCTGGTTGAGATTAATATTAAAGAGGAAATGCCGGTTTTGTCTGGGTTAGGTCTGGTATTTGCCCTCATCTGGCTCGTACTTTCGCAGTTTTCGCATACTTGTTGGCCAGATCCTGGGCTTTTTCTGGTTTGGATCACGTAGTAATGTGGTACCACACTGAAACAATCAATAGAAGCTGGTTCCGATTAGTATTTTAGAGGATAATATAGACATAGGTTATGTCTGGGTTAGTTCTGGTATTTGCAATCAACTGGCTCATACTTTCGCATTTTTCGCACACCTGTAGCCAGATCCTTGGCTTTTTCTGGTTTGGATCACGCAGTAATGCGGTACCACACCGAATCGGTCAATTAAACCTGGTTGCGATTAATATTTTAGAGAATAACGCCGGCTATGTCTCGGTTAGGTCTGGGATGTGCCCTCATCTGGCTCACACTTTCGCATTTTTCGCATACTTGTTGGCCACATCCAGCGCTTTTTCTGATTTGGATACCGTAGTAATGTGGTTCCACACCGAAACAGTCAATTAAACCTGGTTTCGAGTAATATTTTGGAGGATAACGCTGGTTATGTTTGGGTTTGATCTGGTATTTGCCCTCATCTGGCTCGTACTTTCGCATCTTTCGCATACTTGTTGACCAGATCTTGGCCTTCTTCTGGTTTGGATCACGTAGTAATGTGGTGCCACACTGAAACAGTCAATAAAAGCTGGTTCCGATTAGTATTTTAGCGGATAACGCTGGTTATGTCTGGGTTAGTTCTGGTATTTGCAATCATCTGGCTCATACTTTCGCGTTTTTCGCATAGTTGTTGGCCAGATCCAGCGTCTTTCTGGATTGGATCCCGTAGTAATGTGGTCCCACACCGAAACTGTCAATTAAACCTGGTTGCGATTAATATTTTAGAGGATAACGCCGGCTATGTCTCGGTTAGGTCTGGGATTTGCCCTCATCTGGCTCGTACTTTCGCATTTTTCGCACACCTGTAGCCAGATCCTGGGCTTTTTCTGGTTTGGATCATGTAGTAATGTGGTCCCACACCGAATCAGTCAATTAAACCTGGTTGCGATTAATATTTTAGAGAATAACGCCGGCTATGTCTCGGTTAGGTCAGGGATTTGTCCTCATCTGGCTCGTACTTCCGCATTTTTCGCATACTTATTGGCCAGATCCTGGGCCTTTTCTGGTTTGGATAACGTTGTAATGTGGTACCACACTGAAACAGTCAATTAAACCTAGTTGCGATTAATATTTTAGAGGATAATGCCGGTTATGTCTCGGTTAGGTCTGGGATTTTCCCTCATTTGGCTCGTACTTTCGCATTTTTCGCATACTTGTTGGCCAGATCCTGGGCTTTTTCTGGTTTGGATCACGTAGTAATGTGGTACCACACTGAAACAATCAATAGAAGCTGGTTCCGATTAGTATTTTAGAGGATAACGCTGGTTATGTCTGGGCTAGTTCTGGTATTTGCAATCATCTGGCTCATACTTTCGCGTTTTTCGCATACTTGTTCGCCAGATCCTGGGGTTTTTCTGGATTGGATCCCGCAGTAATGCGGTACCACAGCGAAACAGTCAATTAGACCTGGTTGCGATTAATATTTTAGACGATAATGCCCGTTATGTCTCGGTTAGGTCAGGGATTTGCCCTCATCTGGCTCGTACTTCCGCATTTTTCGCATACTTGTTGGCCAGATCCTGGGCCTTTTTTGGTTTGGATAACGTAGTAATGTGGTACCACACTGAAACTGTCAATAAAAGCTGGTTCCGATTAGTATTTTAGAGGATAACGCCGGCTATGTCTCGGTTAGGTCTGGGATTTGCCCTCATCTGGCTCGTACTTTCGCATTTTTCGCACACCTGTAGCCAGATCCTGGGCTTTTTGTGGTTTGGATCACGTAGTAATGTGGTCCCACACCGAATCAGTCAATTAAACCTGGTTGCGATTAATATTTTAGAGAATAACGCCGGCTATGTCTCGGTTAGGTCTGGGATTTTCCCTCATTTGGCTCGTACTTTCGCATTTTTCGCATACTTGTTGGCCAGATCCTGGGCTTTTTCTGGTTTGGATCACGTAGTAATGTGGTACCACACTGAAACAATCAATAGAAGCTGGTTCCGATTAGTATTTTAGAGGATAACGCTGGTTATGTCTGGGTTAGTTCTGGTATTTGCAATCATCTGGCTCATACTTTCGCGTTTTTCGCATACTTGTTCGCCAGATCCTGGGGTTTTTCTGGATTGGATCCCGCAGTAATGCGGTACCACAACGAAACAGTCAATTAGACCTGGTTGCGATTAACATTTTAGACGATAATGCCCGTTATGTCTCGGTTAGGTCAGGGATTTGCCCTCATCTGGCTCGTACTTCCGCATTTTTCGCATACTTGTTGGCCAGATCCTGGGCCTTTTCTGGTTTGGATAACGTAGTAATGTGGTACCACACTGAAACAGTCAATAAAAGCTGGTTCCGATTAGTATTTTAGAGGATAACGCTGGTTATGTCGGGGTTAGTTCTCGTATTTGCAGTCATCTGGCTCATACTTTCGCGTTTTTCGCATACTTGTTGGCCAGATCCAGCGCTTTTTCTGATTTGGATACCGTAGTAATGTGGTCCCACACCGAAACTGTCAATTAAACCTGGTTGCGATTAATATTTTAGAGGATAACGCCGGCTATGTCTCGGTTAGGTCTGGGATTTGCCCTCATCTGGCTCGTACTTTCGCATTTTTCGCACACCTGTAGCCAGATCCTGGGCTTTTTCTGGTTTGGATCACGTAGTAATGTGGTCCCACACCGAATCAGTCAATTAAACCTGGTTGCGATTAATATTTTAGAGAGTAACGCCGGCTATGTCTCGGTTATGTCTGGGATTTGCCCTCATCTGGCTCGTACTTTCGCATTTTCCGCACACCTGTAGCCAGATCCTCGGCTTTTTCTGGTTTGGATCACGCAGTAATGCGGTACCACACCGAAATAGACAATAAAACCTGGTTGCGAGTAATATTTTAGAGGATAACGCCGGTTATGTCTGGGTTAGGTCTGGGATTTGCCCTCATCAGGCTCGTACTTTCGCATTTTTCGCATACTTGTTGGCCAGATCCAGGGGTTTTTCTGATTTGGATCCCGTAGTAATGTGGTTCCACACCGAAACAGTCAATTAAACCTGGTTGAGATTAATATTAAAGAGGAAATGCCGGTTTTGTCTGGGTTAGGTCTGGTATTTGCCCTCATCTGGCTCGTACTTTCGCAGTTTTCGCATACTTGTTGGCCAGATCCAGGGGTTTTTCTGATTTGGATCCCGTAGTAATGTGGTTCCACACCGAAACAGTCAATTAAACCTGGTTGAGATTAATATTAAAGAGGAAATGCCGGTTTTGTCTGGGTTAGGTCTGGTATTTGCCCTCATCTGGCTCGTACTTTCGCAGTTTTCGCATACTTGTTGGCCAGATCCTGGGCTTTTTCTGGTTTGGATCACGTAGTAATGTGGTACCACACTGAAACAATCAATAGAAGCTGGTTCCGATTAGTATTTTAGAGGATAATATAGACATAGGTTATGTCTGGGTTAGTTCTGGTATTTGCAATCAACTGGCTCATACTTTCGCATTTTTCGCACACCTGTAGCCAGATCCTTGGCTTTTTCTGGTTTGGATCACGCAGTAATGCGGTACCACACCGAATCGGTCAATTAAACCTGGTTGCGATTAATATTTTAGAGAATAACGCCGGCTATGTCTCGGTTAGGTCTGGGATTTGCCCTCATCTGGCTCACACTTTCGCATTTTTCGCATACTTGTTGGCCACATCCAGCGCTTTTTCTGATTTGGATACCGTAGTAATGTGGTTCCACACCGAAACAGTCAATTAAACCTGGTTTCGAGTAATATTTTGGAGGATAACGCTGGTTATGTTTGGGTTTGATCTGGTATTTGCCCTCATCTGGCTCGTACTTTCGCATCTTTCGCATACTTGTTGACCAGATCTTGGCCTTCTTCTGGTTTGGATCACGTAGTAATGTGGTGCCACACTGAAACAGTCAATAAAAGCTGGTTCCGATTAGTATTTTAGCGGATAACGCTGGTTATGTCTGGGTTAGTTCTGGTATTTGCAATCATCTGGCTCATACTTTCGCGTTTTTCGCATAGTTGTTGGCCAGATCCAGCGTCTTTCTGGATTGGATCCCGTAGTAATGTGGTCCCACACCGAAACTGTCAATTAAACCTGGTTGCGATTAATATTTTAGAGGATAACGCCGGCTATGTCTCGGTTAGGTCTGGGATTTGCCCTCATCTGGCTCGTACTTTCGCATTTTTCGCACACCTGTAGCCAGATCCTGGGCTTTTTCTGGTTTGGATCATGTAGTAATGTGGTCCCACACCGAATCAGTCAATTAAACCTGGTTGCGATTAATATTTTAGAGAATAACGCCGGCTATGTCTCGGTTAGGTCAGGGATTTGTCCTCATCTGGCTCGTACTTCCGCATTTTTCGCATACTTATTGGCCAGATCCTGGGCCTTTTCTGGTTTGGATAACGTTGTAATGTGGTACCACACTGAAACAGTCAATTAAACCTAGTTGCGATTAATATTTTAGAGGATAATGCCGGTTATGTCTCGGTTAGGTCTGGGATTTTCCCTCATTTGGCTCGTACTTTCGCATTTTTCGCATACTTGTTGGCCAGATCCTGGGCTTTTTCTGGTTTGGATCACGTAGTAATGTGGTACCACACTGAAACAATCAATAGAAGCTGGTTCCGATTAGTATTTTAGAGGATAACGCTGGTTATGTCTGGGCTAGTTCTGGTATTTGCAATCATCTGGCTCATACTTTCGCGTTTTTCGCATACTTGTTCGCCAGATCCTGGGGTTTTTCTGGATTGGATCCCGCAGTAATGCGGTACCACAACGAAACAGTCAATTAGACCTGGTTGCGATTAATATTTTAGACGATAATGCCCGTTATGTCTCGGTTAGGTCAGGGATTTGCCCTCATCTGGCTCGTACTTCCGCATTTTTCGCATACTTGTTGGCCAGATCCTGGGCCTTTTTTGGTTTGGATAACGTAGTAATGTGGTACCACACTGAAACAGTCAATAAAAGCTGGTTCCGATTAGTATTTTAGAGGATAACGCCGGCTATGTCTCGGTTAGGTCTGGGATTTGCCCTCATCTGGCTCGTACTTTCGCATTTTTCGCACACCTGTAGCCAGATCCTGGGCTTTTTCTGGTTTGGATCACGTAGTAATGTGGTCCCACACCGAATCAGTCAATTAAACCTGGTTGCGATTAATATTTTAGAGAATAACGCCGACTATGTCTCGGTTAGGTCTGGGATTTTCCCTCATTTGGCTCGTACTTTCGCATTTTTCGCATACTTGTTGGCCAGATCCTGGGCTTTTTCTGGTTTGGATCACGTAGTAATGTGGTACCACACTGAAACAATCAATAGAAGCTGGTTCCGATTAGTATTTTAGAGGATAACGCTGGTTATGTCTGGGTTAGTTCTGGTATTTGCAATCATCTGGCTCATACTTTCGCGTTTTTCGCATACTTGTTCGCCAGATCCTGGGGTTTTTCTGGATTGGATCCCGCAGTAATGCGGTACCACAACGAAACAGTCAATTAGACCTGGTTGCGATTAACATTTTAGACGATAATGCCCGTTATGTCTCGGTTAGGTCAGGGATTTGCCCTCATCTGGCTCGTACTTCCGCATTTTTCGCATACTTGTTGGCCAGATCCTGGGCCTTTTCTGGTTTGGATAACGTAGTAATGTGGTACCACACTGAAACAGTCAATAAAAGCTGGTTCCGATTAGTATTTTAGAGGATAACGCTGGTTATGTCGGGGTTAGTTCTCGTATTTGCAGTCATCTGGCTCATACTTTCGCGTTTTTCGCATACTTGTTGGCCAGATCCAGCGCTTTTTCTGATTTGGATACCGTAGTAATGTGGTCCCACACCGAAACTGTCAATTAAACCTGGTTGCGATTAATATTTTAGAGGATAACGCCGGCTATGTCTCGGTTAGGTCTGGGATTTGCCCTCATCTGGCTCGTACTTTCGCATTTTTCGCACACCTGTAGCCAGATCCTGGGCTTTTTCTGGTTTGGATCACGTAGTAATGTGGTCCCACACCGAATCAGTCAATTAAACCTGGTTGCGATTAATATTTTAGAGAGTAACGCCGGCTATGTCTCGGTTATGTCTGGGATTTGCCCTCATCTGGCTCGTACTTTCGCATTTTTCGCACACCTGTAGCCAGATCCTCGGCTTTTTCTGGTTTGGATCACGCAGTAATGCGGTACCACACCGAATCAGTCAATTAAACCTGGTTGCGATTAATATTTTAGAGAATAACGCCGGCTATGTCTCGGTTAGGTCTGGGATTTGCCCTCATCTGGCTCGTACTTTCGCATTTTTCGCACACCTGTAGCCAGATCCTGGGCTTTTTCTGGTTTGGATCACGTAGTAATGTGGTCCCACACCGAATCAGTCAATTAAACCTGGTTGCGATTAATATTTTAGAGAATAACGCCTGCTATGTCTCGGTTAGGTCTGGGATTTGCCCTCATCTGGCTCGTACTTTCGCATTTTCCGCACACCTGTAGCCAGATCCACGGCTTTTTCTGGTTTGGATCACGCAGTAATGCGGTACCACACCGAAATAGACAATAAAACCTGGTTGCGAGTAATATTTTAGAGGATAACGCCGGTTATGTCTGGGTTAGGTCTGGGATTTGCCCTCATCAGGCTCGTACTTTCGCATTTTTCGCATACTTGTTGGCCAGATCCAGGGGTTTTTCTGATTTGGATCCCGTAGTAATGTGGTTCCACACCGAAACAGTCAATTAAACCTGGTTGAGATTAATATTAAAGAGGAAATGCCGGTTTTGTCTGGGTTAGGTCTGGTATTTGCCCTCATCTGGCTCGTACTTTCGCAGTTTTCGCATACTTGTTGGCCAGATCCTGGGCTTTTTCTGGTTTGGATCACGTAGTAATGTGGTACCACACCGAATCAGTCAATTAAACCTGGTTGCGATTAATATTTTAGAGAATAACGCCGGCTATGTCTCGGTTAGGTCTGGGATTTGCCCTCATCTGGCTCGTACTTACGCATTTTTCGCATACTTGTTGACCAGATCTTGGCCTTCTTCTGCTTTGGATCACGTAGTAATGTGGTGCCACACTGAAACAGTCAATAAAAGCTGGTTCCGATTAGTATTATAGAGGATAACGCTGGTTATGTCTGGGTCAGTTCTGGTATTTGCAAACATCTGGCTCATACTTTCGCGTTTTTCGCATAGTTGTTGGCCAGATCCAGCGTTTTTTCTGGATTGGATTCCGTAGTAATGTGGTCCCACACCGAAACTGTCAATTAAACCTGGTTGCGATTAATATTTTAGAGGATAACGCCGGCTATGTCTCGGTTAGGTCTGGGATTTGCCCTCATCTGGCTCGTACTTTCGCATTTTTCGCACACCTGTAGCCAGATCCTGGGCCTTTTCTGGTTTGGATAACGTTGTAATGTGGTACCACACTGAAACAGTCAATTAAACCTAGTTGCGATTAATATTTTAGAGGATAATGCCGGTTATGTCTCGGTTAGGTCTGGGATTTTCCCTCATTTGGCTCGTACCTTCGCATTTTTCGCATACTTGTTGGCCAGATCCTGGGCTTTTTCTGGTTTGGATCACGTAGTAATGTGGTACCACACTGAAACAATCAATAGAAGCTGGTTCCGATTAGTATTTTAGAGGATAATATAGACATAGGTTATGTCTGGGTTAGTTCTGGTATTTGCAATCAACTGGCTCATACTTTCGCATTTTTCGCACACCTGTAGCCAGATCCTCGGCTTTTTCTGGTTTGGATCACGCAGTAATGCGGTACCACACCGAATCGGTCAATTAAACCTGGTTGCGATTAATATTTTAGAGAATAACGCCGGCTATGTCTCGGTTAGGTCTGGGATTTGCCCTCATCTGGCTCACACTTTCGCATTTTTCGCATACTTGTTGGCCAGATCCAGCGCTTTTTCTGATTTGGATACCGTAGTAATGTGGTTCCACACCGAAACAGTCAATTAAACCTGGTTTCGAGTAATATTTTGGAGGATAACGCTGGTTATGTTTGGGTTTGATCTGGTATTTGCCCTCATCTGGCTCGTACTTTCGCATCTTTCGCATACTTGTTGACCAGATCTTGGCCTTCTTCTGGTTTGGATCACGTAGTAATGTGGTACCACACTGAAACAATCAATAGAAGCTGGTTCCGATTAGTATTTTAGAGGATAACGCTGGTTATGTCTGGGTTAGTTCTGGTATTTGCAATCATCTGGCTCATACTTTCGCGTTTTTCGCATACTTGTTCGCCAGATCCTGGGGTTTTTCTGGATTGGATCCCGCAGTAATGCGGTACCACAACGAAACAGTCAATTAGACCTGGTTGCGATTAACATTTTAGACGATAATGCCCGTTATGTCTCGGTTAGGTCAGGGATTTGCCCTCATCTGGCTCGTACTTCCGCATTTTTCGCATACTTGTTGGCCAGATCCTGGGCCTTTTCTGGTTTGGATAACGTAGTAATGTGGTACCACACTGAAACAGTCAATAAAAGCTGGTTCCGATTAGTATTTTAGAGGATAACGCTGGTTATGTCGGGGTTAGTTCTCGTATTTGCAGTCATCTGGCTCATACTTTCGCGTTTTTCGCATACTTGTGGGCCAGATCCAACGCTTTTTCTGATTTGGATACCGTAGTAATGTGGTCCCACACCGAAACTGTCAATTAAACCTGGTTGCGATTAATATTTTAGAGGATAACGCCGGCTATGTCTCGGTTAGGTCTGGGATTTGCCCTCATCTGGCTCGTACTTTCGCATTTTTCGCACACCTGTAGCCAGATCCTGGGCTTTTTCTGGTTTGGATCACGTAGTAATGTGGTCCCACACCGAATCAGTCAATTATACCTGGTTGCGATTAATATTTTAGAGAGTAACGCCGGCTATGTCTCGGTTATGTCTGGGATTTGCCCTCATCTGGCTCGTACTTTCGCATTTTTCGCACACCTGTAGCCAGATCCTCGGCTTTTTCTGGTTTGGATCACGCAGTAATGCGGTACCACACCGAATCAGTCAATTAAACCTGGTTGCGATTAATATTTTAGAGAATAACGCCGGCTATGTCTCGGTTAGGTCTGGGATTTGCCCTCATCTGGCTCGTACTTTCGCATTTTTCGCACACCTGTAGCCAGATCCTGGGCTTTTTCTGGTTTGGATCACGTAGTAATGTGGTCCCACACCGAATCAGTCAATTAAACCTGGTTGCGATTAATATTTTAGAGAATAACGCCTGCTATGTCTCGGTTAGGTCTGGGATTTGCCCTCATCTGGCTCGTACTTTCGCATTTTCCGCACACCTGTAGCCAGATCCTCGGCTTTTTCTGGTTTGGATCACGCAGTAATGCGGTACCACACCGAAATAGACAATAAAACCTGATTGCGAGTAATATTTTAGAGGATAACGCCGGTTATGTCTGGGTTAGGTCTGGGATTTGCCCTCATCAGGCTCGTACTTTCGCATTTTTCGCATACTTGTTGGCCAGATCCAGGGGTTTTTCTGATTTGGATCCCGTAGTAATGTGGTTCCACACCGAAACAGTCAATTAAACCTGGTTGAGATTAATATTAAAGAGGAAATGCCGGTTTTGTCTGGGTTAGGTCTGGTATTTGCCCTCATCTGGCTCGTACTTTCGCAGTTTTCGCATACTTGTTGGCCAGATCCTGGGCTTTTTCTGGTTTGGATCACGTAGTAATGTGGTACCACACCGAATCAGTCAATTAAACCTGGTTGCGATTAATATTTTAGAGAATAACGCCGGTTATGTCTGGGTTAGGTCTGGGATTTGCCCTCATCTGGCTCGTACTTACGCATTTTTCGCATACTTGTTCACCAGATCTTGGCCTTTTTCTGATTCGGACACCGTAGTAATGTGGTTCCACACCGAAACAGTCCATTAAACCTGGTTTCGAGTAGTATTTTGGAGGATAACGCTGGTTATGTTTGGGTTAGTTCTTGTATTTGCAATCATCTGGCTCGTACTTTCGCATTTTTCGCATACTCGTTGGCCAGATCCAGCGCTTTTTCTGATTTGGATACCGTAGTAATGTGGATCCACACCGAAACAGTCAATTAAACCTGGTTTCGAGTAATATTTTGGAGGATAACGCTGGTTATGTTTGGGTTACATCTGGTATTTGCCCTCATCTGGCTCGTACTATCGCATTCTTCGCATACTTGTTGGGCAGATCCTGGCCTTTTTCTGGTTTGGATCACGTAGTAATGTGGTACCACACTGAAACAGTCAATAGAAGCTGGTTCCGATTAGTATTTTAGAGGATAACGCTGGTTATGTCTGGGTTAGTTCTGGTATTTGCAATCATCTGGCTCATACTTTCGCGTTTTTCGCATACTTGTTCGCCAGATCCTGGGGTTTTTCTGGATTCGATCCCGCAGTAATGCGGTACCACAACGAAACAGTCAATTAGACCTGGTTGCGATTAACATTTTAGACGATAATGCCCGTTATGTCTCGGTTAGGTCAGGGATTTGCCCTCATCTGGCTCGTACTTCCGCATTTTTCGCATACTTGTTGGCCAGATCCTGGGCCTTTTCTGGTTTGGATAACGTAGTAATGTGGTACCACACTGAAACAGTCAATAAAAGCTGGTTCCGATTAGTATTTTAGAGGATAACGCTGGTTATGTCGGGGTTAGTTCTCGTATTTGCAGTCATCTGGCTCATACTTTCGCGTTTTTCGCATACTTGTGGGCCAGATCCAGCGCTTTTTCTGATTTGGATACCGTAGTAATGTGGTCCCACACCGAAACTGTCAATTAAACCTGGTTGCGATTAATATTTTAGAGGATAACGCCGGCTATGTCTCGGTTAGGTCTGGGATTTGCCCTCATCTGGCTCGTACTTTCGCATTTTTCGCACACCTGTAGCCAGATCCTGGGCTTTTTCTGGTTTGGATCACGTAGTAATGTGGTCCCACACCGAATCAGTCAATTAAACCTGGTTGCGATTAATATTTTAGAGAGTAACGCCGGCTATGTCTCGGTTATGTCTGGGATTTGCCCTCATCTGGCTCGTACTTTCGCATTTTTCGCACACCTGTAGCCAGATCCTCGGCTTTTTCTGGTTTGGATCACGCAGTAATGCGGTACCACACCGAATCAGTCAATTAAACCTGGTTGCGATTAATATTTTAGAGAATAACGCCGGCTATGTCTCGGTTAGGTCTGGGATTTGCCCTCATCTGGCTCGTACTTTCGCATTTTTCGCACACCTGTAGCCAGATCCTGGGCTTTTTCTGGTTTGGATCACGTAGTAATGTGGTCCCACACCGAATCAGTCAATTAAACCTGGTTGCGATTAATATTTTAGAGAATAACGCCTGCTATGTCTCGGTTAGGTCTGGGATTTGCCCTCATCTGGCTCGTACTTTCGCATTTTCCGCACACCTGTAGCCAGATCCTCGGCTTTTTCTGGTTTGGATCACGCAGTAATGCGGTACCACACCGAAATAGACAATAAAACCTGGTTGCGAGTAATATTTTAGAGGATAACGCCGGTTATGTCTGGGTTAGGTCTGGGATTTGCCCTCATCAGGCTCGTACTTTCGCATTTTTCGCATACTTGTTGGCCAGATCCAGGGGTTTTTCTGATTTGGATCCCGTAGTAATGTGGTTCCACACCGAAACAGTCAATTAAACCTGGTTGAGATTAATATTAAAGAGGAAATGCCGGTTTTGTCTGGGTTAGGTCTGGTATTTGCCCTCATCTGGCTCGTACTTTCGCAGTTTTCGCATACTTGTTGGCCAGATCCTGGGCTTTTTCTGGTTTGGATCACGTAGTAATGTGGTACCACACCGAATCAGTCAATTAAACCTGGTTGCGATTAATATTTTAGAGAATAGCGCCGGCTATGTCTCGGTTAGGTCTGGGATTTGCCCTCATCTGGCTCGTACTTACGCATTTTTCGCATACTTGTTGACCAGATCTTGGCCTTCTTCTGCTTTGGATCACGTAGTAATGTGGTGCCACACTGAAACAGTCAATAAAAGCTGGTTCCGATTAGTATTATAGAGGATAACGCTGGTTATGTCTGGGTCAGTTCTGGTATTTGCAAACATCTGGCTCATACTTTCGCGTTTTTCGCATAGTTGTTGGCCAGATCCAGCGTTTTTTCTGGATTGGATCCCGTAGTAATGTGGTCCCACACCGAAACTGTCAATTAAACCTGGTTGCGATTAATATTTTAGAGGATAACGCCGGCTATGTCTCGGTTAGGTCTGGGATTTGCCCTCATCTGGCTCGTACTTTCGCATTTTTCGCACACCTGTAGCCAGATCCTGGGCCTTTTCTGGTTTGGATAACGTTGTAATGTGGTACCACACTGAAACAGTCAATTAAACCTAGTTGCGATTAATATTTTAGAGGATAATGCCGGTTATGTCTCGGTTAGGTCTGGGATTTTCCCTCATTTGGCTCGTACCTTCGCATTTTTCGCATACTTGTTGGCCAGATCCTGGGCTTTTTCTGGTTTGGATCACGTAGTAATGTGGTACCACACTGAAACAATCAATAGAAGCTGGTTCCGATTAGTATTTTAGAGGATAATATAGACATAGGTTATGTCTGGGTTAGTTCTGGTATTTGCAATCAACTGGCTCATACTTTCGCATTTTTCGCACACCTGTAGCCAGATCCTCGGCTTTTTCTGGTTTGGATCACGCAGTAATGCGGTACCACACCGAATCGGTCAATTAAACCTGGTTGCGATTAATATTTTAGAGAATAACGCCGGCTATGTCTCGGTTAGGTCTGGGATTTGCCCTCATCTGGCTCACACTTTCGCATTTTTCGCATACTTGTTGGCCAGATCCAGCGCTTTTTCTGATTTGGATACCGTAGTAATGTGGTTCCACACCGAAACAGTCAATTAAACCTGGTTTCGAGTAATATTTTGGAGGATAACGCTGGTTATGTTTGGGTTTGATCTGGTATTTGCCCTCATCTGGCTCGTACTTTCGCATCTTTCGCATACTTGTTGACCAGATCTTGGCCTTCTTCTGGTTTGGATCACGTAGTAATGTGGTCCCACACCGAATCAGTCAATTAAACCTGGTTGCGATTAATATTTTAGAGAGTAACGCCGGCTATGTCTCGGTTGTGTCTGGGATTTGCCCTCATCTGGCTCGTACTTTCGCATTTTTCGCACACCTGTAGCCAGATCCTCGGCTTTTTCTGGTTTGGATCACGCAGTAATGCGGTACCACACCGAATCAGTCAATTAAACCTGGTTGCGATTAATATTTTAGAGAATAACGCCGGCTATGTCTCGGTTAGGTCTGGGATTTGCCCTCATCTGGCTCGTACTTTCGCATTTTTCGCACACCTGTAGCCAGATCCTGGGCTTTTTCTGGTTTGGATCACGTAGTAATGTGGTCCCACACCGAATCAGTCAATTAAACCTGGTTGCGATTAATATTTTAGAGAATAACGCCTGCTATGTCTCGGTTAGGTCTGGGATTTGCCCTCATCTGGCTCGTACTTTCGCATTTTCCGCACACCTGTAGCCAGATCCTCGGCTTTTTCTGGTTTGGATCACGCAGTAATGCGGTACCACACCGAAATAGACAATAAAACCTGGTTGCGAGTAATATTTTAGAGGATAACGCCGGTTATGTCTGGGTTAGGTCTGGGATTTGCCCTCATCAGGCTCGTACTTTCGAATTTTTCGCATACTTGTTGGCCAGATCCAGGGGTTTTTCTGATTTGGATCCCGTAGTAATGTGGTTCCACACCGAAACAGTCAATTAAACCTGGTTGAGATTAATATTAAAGTGGAAATGCCGGTTTTGTCTGGGTTAGGTCTGGTATTTGCCCTCATCTGGCTCGTACTTTCGCAGTTTTCGCATACTTGTTGGCCAGATCCTGGGCTTTTTCTGGTTTGGATCACGTAGTAATGTGGTACCACACCGAATCAGTCAATTAAACCTGGTTGCGATTAATATTTTAGAGAATAACGCCGGCTATGTCTCGGTTAGGTCTGGGATTTGCCCTCATCTGGCTCGTACTTACGCATTTTTCGCATACTTGTTGACCAGATCTTGGCCTTCTTCTGCTTTGGATCACGTAGTAATGTGGTGCCACACTGAAACAGTCAATAAAAGCTGGTTCCGATTAGTATTATAGAGGATAACGCTGGTTATGTCTGGGTCAGTTCTGGTATTTGCAAACATCTGGCTCATACTTTCGCGTTTTTCGCATAGTTGTTGGCCAGATCCAGCGTTTTTTCTGGATTGGATCCCGTAGTAATGTGGTCCCACACCGAAACTGTCAATTAAACCTGGTTGCGATTAATATTTTAGAGGATAACGCCGGCTATGTCTCGGTTAGGTCTGGGATTTGCCCTCATCTGGCTCGTACTTTCGCATTTTTCGCACACCTGTAGCCAGATCCTGGGCCTTTTCTGGTTTGGATAACGTTGTAATGTGGTACCACACTGAAACAGTCAATTAAACCTAGTTGCGATTAATATTTTAGAGGATAATGCCGGTTATGTCTCGGTTAGGTCTGGGATTTTCCCTCATTTGGCTCGTACCTTCGCATTTTTCGCATACTTGTTGGCCAGATCCTGGGCTTTTTCTGGTTTGGATCACGTAGTAATGTGGTACCACACTGAAACAATCAATAGAAGCTGGTTCCGATTAGTATTTTAGAGGATAATATAGACATAGGTTATGTCTGGGTTAGTTCTGGTATTTGCAATCAACTGGCTCATACTTTCGCATTTTTCGCACACCTGTAGCCAGATCCTCGGCTTTTTCTGGTTTGGATCACGCAGTAATGCGGTACCACACCGAATCGGTCAATTAAACCTGGTTGCGATTAATATTTTAGAGAATAACGCCGGCTATGTCTCGGTTAGGTCTGGGATTTGCCCTCATCTGGCTCACACTTTCGCATTTTTCGCATACTTGTTGGCCAGATCCAGCGCTTTTTCTGATTTGGATACCGTAGTAATGTGGTTCCACACCGAAACAGTCAATTAATCCTGGTTTCGAGTAATATTTTGGAGGATAACGCTGGTTATGTTTGGGTTTGATCTGGTATTTGCCCTCATCTGGCTCGTACTTTCGCATCTTTCGCATACTTGTTGACCAGATCTTGGCCTTCTTCTGGTTTGGATCACGTAGTAATGTGGTGCCACACTGAAACAGTCAAAAAAAGCTGGTTCCGATTAGTATTTTAGCGGATAACGCTGGTTATGTCTGGGTTAGTTCTGGTATTTGCAATCATCTGGCTCATACTTTCGCGTTTTTCGCATAGTTGTTGGCCAGATCCAGCGTCTTTCTGGATTGGATCCCGTAGTAATGTGGTCCCACACCGAAACTGTCAATTAAACCTGGTTGCGATTAATATTTTAGAGGATAACGCCGGCTATGTCTCGGTTAGGTCTGGGATTTGCCCTCATCTGGCTCGTACTTTCGCATTTTTCGCACACCTGTAGCCAGATCCTGGGCTTTTTCTGGTTTGGATCATGTAGTAATGTGGTCCCACACCGAATCAGTCAATTAAACCTGGTTGCGATTAATATTTTAGAGAATAACGCCGGCTATGTCTCGGTTAGGTCAGGGATTTGTCCTCATCTGGCTCGTACTTCCGCATTTTTCGCATACTTATTGGCCAGATCCTGGGCCTTTTCTGGTTTGGATAACGTTGTAATGTGGTACCACACTGAAACAGTCAATTAAACCTAGTTGCGATTAATATTTTAGAGGATAATGCCGGTTATGTCTCGGTTAGGTCTGGGATTTTCCCTCATTTGGCTCGTACTTTCGCATTTTTCGCATACTTGTTGGCCAGATCCTGGATTTTTTCTGGTTTGGATCACGTAGTAATGTGGTACCACACTGAAACAATCAATAGAAGCTGGTTCCGATTAGTATTTTAGAGGATAACGCTGGTTATGTCTGGGCTAGTTCTGGTATTTGCAATCATCTGGCTCGTACTTTCGCATTTTTCGCACACCTGTAGCCAGATCCTGGGCTTTTTCTGGTTTGGATCACGTAGTAATGTGGTCCCACACCGAATCAGTCAATTAAACCTGGTTGCGATTAATATTTTAGAGAATAACGCCGGCTATGTCTCGGTTAGGTCTGGGATTTTCCCTCATTTGGCTCGTACTTTCGCATTTTTCGCATACTTGTTGGCCAGACCCTGGGCTTTTTCTGGTTTGGATCACGTAGTAATGTGGTACCACACTGAAACAATCAATAGAAGCTGGTTCCGATTAGTATTTTAGAGGATAACGCTGGTTATGTCTGGGTTAGTTCTGGTATTTGCAATCATCTGGCTCATACTTTCGCGTTTTTCGCATACTTGTTCGCCAGATCCTGGGGTTTTTCTAGATTGGATCCCGCAGTAATGCGGTACCACAACGAAACAGTCAATTAGACCTGGTTGCGATTAACATTTTAGACGATAATGCCCGTTATGTCTCGGTTAGGTCAGGGATTTGCCCTCATCTGGCTCGTACTTCCGCATTTTTCGCATACTTGTTGGCCAGATCCTGGGCCTTTTCTGGTTTGGATAACGTAGTAATGTGGTACCACACTGAAACAGTCAATAAAAGCTGGTTCCGATTAGTATTTTAGAGGATAACGCTGGTTATGTCGGGGTTAGTTCTCGTATTTGCAGTCATCTGGCTCATACTTTCGCGTTTTTCGCATACTTGTTGGCCAGATCCAGCGCTTTTTCTGATTTGGATACCGTAGTAATGTGGTCCCACACCGAAACTGTCAATTAAACCTGGTTGCGATTAATATTTTAGAGGATAACGCCGGCTATGTCTCGGTTAGGTCTGGGATTTGCCCTCATCTGGCTCGTACTTTCGCATTTTTCGCACACCTGTAGCCAGATCCTGGGCTTTTTCTGGTTTGGATCACGTAGTAATGTGGTCCCACACCGAATCAGTCAATTAAACCTGGTTGCGATTAATATTTTAGAGAGTAACGCCGGCTATGTCTCGGTTATGTCTGGGATTTGCCCTCATCTGGCTCGTACTTTCGCATTTTTCGCACACCTGTAGCCAGATCCTCGGCTTTTTCTGGTTTGGATCACGCAGTAATGCGGTACCACACCGAATCAGTCAATTAAACCTGGTTGCGATTAATATTTTAGAGAATAACGCCGGCTATGTCTCGGTTAGGTCTGGGATTTGCCCTCATCTGGCTCGTACTTTCGCATTTTTCGCACACCTGTAGCCAGATCCTGGGCTTTTTCTGGTTTGGATCACGTAGTAATGTGGTCCCACACCGAATCAGTCAATTAAACCTGGTTGCGATTAATATTCTAGAGAATAACGCCGGCTATGTCTCGGTTAGGTCTGGGATTTGCCCTCATCTGGCTCGTACTTTCGCATTTTCCGCACACCTGTAGCCAGATCCTGGGATTTTCTGGTTTGGATCACGCAGTAATGCGGTACCACACCGAAATAGACAATAAAACCTGGTTGCGAGTAATATTTTAGAGGATAACGCCGGTTATGTCTGGGTTAGGTCTGGGATTTGCCCTCATCAGGCTCGTACTTTCGCATTTTTCGCATACTTGTTGGCCAGATCCAGGGGTTTTTCTGATTTGGATCCCGTAGTAATGTGGTTCCACACCGAAACAGTCAATTAAACCTGGTTGAGATTAATATTAAAGAGGAAATGCCGGTTTTGTCTGGGTTAGGTCTGGTATTTGCCCTCATCTGGCTCGTACTTTCGCAGTTTTCGCATACTTGTTGACCAGATCTTGGCCTTTTTCTAGTTTGGATCACGTAATAATGCGGTACCACACCGAAACAGTCAATTAAACCTGGTTGCGATTAATATTTTAGAGGATAACGCCGGTTATGTCTCGGTTAGGTCTGGGATTTGCCCTCATCTGGCTCGTACTTTCGCATTTTTCGCATACTTGTTGGCCAGATCCTGGGCTTTTTTTGGTTTGGATCACGTAGTAATGCGGTACCACACCGAAACTGTCAATTAAACGTGGTTGCGATTAATATTTTAGAGGATAACGCCGGTTATGTCTCGGTTAGGTCAGGGATTTGCCCTCATCTGGCTCGTACTTCCGCATTTTTCGCATACTTGTTGGCCAGACCCTGGGCCTTTTCTGGTTTGGATAACGTAGTAATGTGGTCCCACACCGAATCAGTCAATTAAACCTGGTTGCGATTAATATTTTAGAGAATAACGCCTGCTATGTCTCGGTTAGGTCTGGGATTTGCCCTCATCTGGCTCGTACTTTCGCATTTTCCGCACACCTGTAGCCAGATCCTCGGCTTTTTCTGGTTTGGATCACGCAGTAATGCGGTACCACACCGAAATAGACAATAAAACCTGGTTGCGAGTAATATTTTAGAGGATAACGCCGGTTATGTCTGGGTTAGGTCAGGGATTTGCCCTCATCAGGCTCGTACTTTCGCATTTTTCGCATACTTGTTGGCCAGATCCAGGGGTTTTTCTGATTTGGATCCCGTAGTAATGTGGTTCCACACCGAAACAGTCAATTAAACCTGGTTGAGATTAATATTAAAGAGGAAATGCCGGTTTTGTCTGGGTTAGGTCTGGTATTTGCCCTCATCTGGCTCGTACTTTCGCAGTTTTCGCATACTTGTTGGCCAGATCCTGGGCTTTTTCTGGTTTGGATCACGTAGTAATGTGGTACCACACCGAATCAGTCAATTAAACCTGGTTGCGATTAATATTTTAGAGAATAGCGCCGGCTATGTCTCGGTTAGGTCTGGGATTTGCCCTCATCTGGCTCGTACTTACGCATTTTTCGCATACTTGTTGACCAGATCTTGGCCTTCTTCTGCTTTGGATCACGTAGTAATGTGGTGCCACACTGAAACAGTCAATAAAAGCTGGTTCCGATTAGTATTATAGAGGATAACGCTGGTTATGTCTGGGTCAGTTCTGGTATTTGCAAACATCTGGCTCATACTTTCGCGTTTTTCGCATAGTTGTTGGCCAGATCCAGCGTTTTTTCTGGATTGGATCCCGTAGTAATGTGGTCCCACACCGAAACTGTCAATTAAACCTGGTTGCGATTAATATTTTAGAGGATAACGCCGGCTATGTCTCGGTTAGGTCTGGGATTTGCCCTCATCTGGCTCGTACTTTCGCATTTTTCGCACACCTGTAGCCAGATCCTGGGCCTTTTCTGGTTTGGATAACGTTGTAATGTGGTACCACACTGAAACAGTCAATTAAACCTAGTTGCGATTAATATTTTAGAGGATAATGCCGGTTATGTCTCGGTTAGGTCTGGGATTTTCCCTCATTTGGCTCGTACCTTCGCATTTTTCGCATACTTGTTGGCCAGATCCTGGGCTTTTTCTGGTTTGGATCACGTAGTAATGTGGTACCACACTGAAACAATCAATAGAAGCTGGTTCCGATTAGTATTTTAGAGGATAATATAGACATAGGTTATGTCTGGGTTAGTTCTGGTATTTGCAATCAACTGGCTCATACTTTCGCATTTTTCGCACACCTGTAGCCAGATCCTCGGCTTTTTCTGGTTTGGATCACGCAGTAATGCGGTAGCACACCGAATCGGTCAATTAAACCTGGTTGCGATTAATATTTTAGAGAATAACGCCGGCTATGTCTCGGTTAGGTCTGGGATTTGCCCTCATCTGGCTCACACTTTCGCATTTTTCGCATACTTGTTGGCCAGATCCAGCGCTTTTTCTGATTTGGATACCGTAGTAATGTGGTTCCACACCGAAACAGTCAATTAAACCTGGTTTCGAGTAATATTTTGGAGGATAACGCTGGTTATGTTTGGGTTTGATCTGGTATTTGCCCTCATCTGGCTCGTACTTTCGCATCTTTCGCATACTTGTTGACCAGATCTTGGCCTTCTTCTGGTTTGGATCACGTAGTAATGTGGTCCCACACCGAATCAGTCAATTAAACCTGGTTGCGATTAATATTTTAGAGAGTAACGCCGGCTATGTCTCGGTTATGTCTGGGATTTGCCCTCATCTGGCTCGTACTTTCGCATTTTTCGCACACCTGTAGCCAGATCCTCGGCTTTTTCTGGTTTGGATCACGCAGTAATGCGGTACCACACCGAATCAGTCAATTAAACCTGGTTGCGATTAATATTTTAGAGAATAACGCCGGCTATGTCTCGGTTAGGTCTGGGATTTGCCCTCATCTGGCTCGTACTTTCGCATTTTTCGCACACCTGTAGCCAGATCCTGGGCTTTTTCTGGTTTGGATCACGTAGTAATGTGGTCCCACACCGAATCAGTCAATTAAACCTGGTTGCGATTAATATTTTAGAGAATAACGCCTGCTATGTCTCGGTTAGGTCTGGGATTTGCCCTCATCTGGCTCGTACTTTCGCATTTTCCGCACACCTGTAGCCAGATCCTCGGCTTTTTCTGGTTTGGATCACGCAGTAATGCGGTACCACACCGAAATAGACAATAAAACCTGGTTGCGAGTAATATTTTAGAGGATAACGCCGGTTATGTCTGGGTTAGGTCTGGGATTTGCCCTCATCAGGCTCGTACTTTCGAATTTTTCGCATACTTGTTGGCCAGATCCAGGGGTTTTTCTGATTTGGATCCCGTAGTAATGTGGTTCCACACCGAAACAGTCAATTAAACCTGGTTGAGATTAATATTAAAGTGGAAATGCCGGTTTTGTCTGGGTTAGGTCTGGTATTTGCCCTCATCTGGCTCGTACTTTCGCAGTTTTCGCATACTTGTTGGCCAGATCCTGGGCTTTTTCTGGTTTGGATCACGTAGTAATGTGGTACCACACCGAATCAGTCAATTAAACCTGGTTGCGATTAATATTTTAGAGAATAACGCCGGCTATGTCTCGGTTAGGTCTGGGATTTGCCCTCATCTGGCTCGTACTTACGCATTTTTCGCATACTTGTTGACCAGATCTTGGCCTTCTTCTGCTTTGGATCACGTAGTAATGTGGTGCCACACTGAAACAGTCAATAAAAGCTGGTTCCGATTAGTATTATAGAGGATAACGCTGGTTATGTCTGGGTCAGTTCTGGTATTTGCAAACATCTGGCTCATACTTTCGCGTTTTTCGCATAGTTGTTGGCCAGATCCAGCGTTTTTTCTGGATTGGATCCCGTAGTAATGTGGTCCCACACCGAAACTGTCAATTAAACCTGGTTGCGATTAATATTTTAGAGGATAACGCCGGCTATGTCTCGGTTAGGTCTGGGATTTGCCCTCATCTGGCTCGTACTTTCGCATTTTTCGCACACCTGTAGCCAGATCCTGGGCCTTTTCTGGTTTGGATAACGTTGTAATGTGGTACCACACTGAAACAGTCAATTAAACCTAGTTGCGATTAATATTTTAGAGGATAATGCCGGTTATGTCTCGGTTAGGTCTGGGATTTTCCCTCATTTGGCTCGTACCTTCGCATTTTTCGCATACTTGTTGGCCAGATCCTGGGCTTTTTCTGGTTTGGATCACGTAGTAATGTGGTACCACACTGAAACAATCAATAGAAGCTGGTTCCGATTAGTATTTTAGAGGATAATATAGACATAGGTTATGTCTGGGTTAGTTCTGGTATTTGCAATCAACTGGCTCATACTTTCGCATTTTTCGCACACCTGTAGCCAGATCCTCGGCTTTTTCTGGTTTGGATCACGCAGTAATGCGGTACCACACCGAATCGGTCAATTAAACCTGGTTGCGATTAATATTTTAGAGAATAACGCCGGCTATGTCTCGGTTAGGTCTGGGATTTGCCCTCATCTGGCTCACACTTTCGCATTTTTCGCATACTTGTTGGCCAGATCCAGCGCTTTTTCTGATTTGGATACCGTAGTAATGTGGTTCCACACCGAAACAGTCAATTAATCCTGGTTTCGAGTAATATTTTGGAGGATAACGCTGGTTATGTTTGGGTTTGATCTGGTATTTGCCCTCATCTGGCTCGTACTTTCGCATCTTTCGCATACTTGTTGACCAGATCTTGGCCTTCTTCCGGTTTGGATCACGTAGTAATGTGGTGCCACACTGAAACAGTCAATAAAAGCTGGTTCCGATTAGTATTTTAGCGGATAACGCTGGTTATGTCTGGGTTAGTTCTGGTATTTGCAATCATCTGGCTCATACTTTCGCGTTTTTCGCATAGTTGTTGGCCAGATCCAGCGTCTTTCTGGATTGGATCCCGTAGTAATGTGGTCCCACACCGAAACTGTCAATTAAACCTGGTTGCGATTAATATTTTAGAGGATAACGCCGGCTATGTCTCGGTTAGGTCTGGGATTTGCCCTCATCTGGCTCGTACTTTCGCATTTTTCGCACACCTGTAGCCAGATCCTGGGCTTTTTCTGGTTTGGATCATGTAGTAATGTGGTCCCACACCGAATCAGTCAATTAAACCTGGTTGCGATTAATATTTTAGAGAATAACGCCGGCTATGTCTCGGTTAGGTCAGGGATTTGTCCTCATCTGGCTCGTACTTCCGCATTTTTCGCATACTTATTGGCCAGATCCTGGGCCTTTTCTGGTTTGGATAACGTTGTAATGTGGTACCACACTGAAACAGTCAATTAAACCTAGTTGCGATTAATATTTTAGAGGATAATGCCGGTTATGTCTCGGTTAGGTCTGGGATTTTCCCTCATTTGGCTCGTACTTTCGCATTTTTCGCATACTTGTTGGCCAGATCCTGGATTTTTTCTGGTTTGGATCACGTAGTAATGTGGTACCACACTGAAACAATCAATAGAAGCTGGTTCCGATTAGTATTTTAGAGGATAACGCTGGTTATGTCTGGGCTAGTTCTGGTATTTGCAATCATCTGGCTCGTACTTTCGCATTTTTCGCACACCTGTAGCCAGATCCTGGGCTTTTTCTGGTTTGGATCACGTAGTAATGTGGTCCCACACCGAATCAGTCAATTAAACCTGGTTGCGATTAATATTTTAGAGAATAACGCCGGCTATGTCTCGGTTAGGTCTGGGATTTTCCCTCATTTGGCTCGTACTTTCGCATTTTTCGCATACTTGTTGGCCAGACCCTGGGCTTTTTCTGGTTTGGATCACGTAGTAATGTGGTACCACACTGAAACAATCAATAGAAGCTGGTTCCGATTAGTATTTTAGAGGATAACGCTGGTTATGTCTGGGTTAGTTCTGGTATTTGCAATCATCTGGCTCATACTTTCGCGTTTTTCGCATACTTGTTCGCCAGATCCTGGGGTTTTTCTAGATTGGATCCCGCAGTAATGCGGTACCACAACGAAACAGTCAATTAGACCTGGTTGCGATTAACATTTTAGACGATAATGCCCGTTATGTCTCGGTTAGGTCAGGGATTTGCCCTCATCTGGCTCGTACTTCCGCATTTTTCGCATACTTGTTGGCCAGATCCTGGGCCTTTTCTGGTTTGGATAACGTAGTAATGTGGTACCACACTGAAACAGTCAATAAAAGCTGGTTCCGATTAGTATTTTAGAGGATAACGCTGGTTATGTCGGGGTTAGTTCTCGTATTTGCAGTCATCTGGCTCATACTTTCGCGTTTTTCGCATACTTGTTGGCCAGATCCAGCGCTTTTTCTGATTTGGATACCGTAGTAATGTGGTCCCACACCGAAACTGTCAATTAAACCTGGTTGCGATTAATATTTTAGAGGATAACGCCGGCTATGTCTCGGTTAGGTCTGGGATTTGCCCTCATCTGGCTCGTACTTTCGCATTTTTCGCACACCTGTAGCCAGATCCTGGGCTTTTTCTGGTTTGGATCACGTAGTAATGTGGTCCCACACCGAATCAGTCAATTAAACCTGGTTGCGATTAATATTTTAGAGAGTAACGCCGGCTATGTCTCGGTTATGTCTGGGATTTGCCCTCATCTGGCTCGTACTTTCGCATTTTTCGCACACCTGTAGCCAGATCCTCGGCTTTTTCTGGTTTGGATCACGCAGTAATGCGGTACCACACCGAATCAGTCAATTAAACCTGGTTGCGATTAATATTTTAGAGAATAACGCCGGCTATGTCTCGGTTAGGTCTGGGATTTGCCCTCATCTGGCTCGTACTTTCGCATTTTTCGCACACCTGTAGCCAGATCCTGGGCTTTTTCTGGTTTGGATCACGTAGTAATGTGGTCCCACACCGAATCAGTCAATTAAACCTGGTTGCGATTAATATTCTAGAGAATAACGCCGGCTATGTCTCGGTTAGGTCTGGGATTTGCCCTCATCTGGCTCGTACTTTCGCATTTTCCGCACACCTGTAGCCAGATCCTCGGCTTTTTCTGGTTTGGATCA
This sequence comes from Colletes latitarsis, assembly GCF_051014445.1. Lineage (NCBI taxonomy): Eukaryota > Metazoa > Arthropoda > Insecta > Hymenoptera > Colletidae > Colletes > Colletes latitarsis. The sequence continues at coordinate 8,189,355 of NW_027488368.1, read as the reverse complement.
CGCAGTAATGCGGTACCACACCGAAATAGACAATAAAACCTGGTTGCGAGTAATATTTTAGAGGATAACGCCGGTTATGTCTGGGTTAGGTCTGGGATTTGCCCTCATCAGGCTCGTACTTTCGCATTTTTCGCATACTTGTTGGCCAGATCCAGGGGTTTTTCTGATTTGGATCCCGTAGTAATGTGGTTCCACACCGAAACAGTCAATTAAACCTGGTTGAGATTAATATTAAAGAGGAAATGCCGGTTTTGTCTGGGTTAGGTCTGGTATTTGCCCTCATCTGGCTCGTACTTTCGCAGTTGTCGCATACTTGTTGACCAGATCTTGGCCTTTTTCTAGTTTGGATCACGTAATAATGCGGTACCACACCGAAACAGTCAATTAAACCTGGTTGCGATTAATATTTTAGAGGATAACGCCGGTTATGTCTCGGTTAGGTCTGGGATTTGCCCTCATCTGGCTCGTACTTTCGCATTTTTCGCATACTTGTTGGCCAGATCCTGGGCTTTTTTTGGTTTGGATCACGTAGTAATGCGGTACCACACCGAAACTGTCAATTAAACGTGGTTGCGATTAATATTTTAGAGGATAACGCCGGTTATGTCTCGGTTAGGTCAGGGATTTGCCCTCATCTGGCTCGTACTTCCGCATTTTTCGCATACTTGTTGGCCAGACCCTGGGCCTTTTCTGGTTTGGATAACGTAGTAATGTGGTACCACACTGAAACAGTCAATAAAAGCTGGTTTCGAGTAATATTTTGGAGGATAACGCTGGTTATGTTTGCGTTAGATCTGGTATTTGCCCTCATCTGGCTCGTACTTTCGCATTTTTCGCATACTCGTTGGCCAGATCCGGCGCTTTTTCTGATTCGGACACCGTAGTAATGTGGTTCCACACCGAAACAGTCCATTAAACCTGGTTTCGAGTAGTATTTTGGAGGATAACGCTGGTTATGTTTGGGTTAGTTCTTGTATTTGCAATCATCTGGCTCATACTTTCGCGTTTTTCGCATACTTGTTGGCCAGATCCAGCGCTTTTTCTGATTTGGATACCGTAGTAATGTGGATCCACACCGAAACAGTCAATTAAACCTGGTTTCGAGTAATATTTTGGAGGATAACGCTGGTTATGTTTGGCTTAGATCTGGTATTTGCCCTCATCTGGCTCGTACTTTCGCATTTTTCGCATACTCGTTGGCCAGATCCAGCGCTTTTTCTGATTTGGATACCGTAGTAATGTGGATCCACACCGAAACAGTCAATTAAACCTGGGTTCGAGTAATATTTTGGAGGATAACGCTGGTTATGTTTGGGTTACATCTGTTATTTGCCCTCATCTGGCTCGTACTATCGCATTCTTCGCATACTTGTTGGGCAGATCCTGGCCTTTTTCTGGTTTGGATCACGTAGTAATGTGGTACCACACTGAAACAGTCAATAGAAGCTGGTTCCGATTAGTATTTTAGAGGATAACGCTGGTTATGTCTGGGTTAGTTCTGGTATTTGCAATCATCTGGCTCATACTTTCGCGTTTTTCGCATACTTGTTCGCCAGATCCTGGGGTTTTTCTGGATTGGATCCCGCAGTAATGCGGTACCACAACGAAACAGTCAATTAGACCTGGTTGCGATTAACATTTTAGACGATAATGCCCGTTATGTCTCGGTTAGGTCAGGGATTTGCCCTCATCTGGCTCGTACTTTCGCATTTTTCGCATACTCGTTGGCCAGATCCGGCGCTTTTTCTGATTCGGACACCGTAGTAATGTGGTTCCACACCGAAACAGTCCATTAAACCTGGTTTCGAGTAGTATTTTGGAGGATAACGCTGGTTATGTTTGGGTTAGTTCTTGTATTTGCAATCATCTGGCTCATACTTTCGCGTTTTTCGCATACTTGTTGGCCAGATCCAGCGCTTTTTCTGATTTGGATACCGTAGTAATGTGGATCCACACCGAAACAGTCAATTAAACCTGGTTTCGAGTAATATTTTGGAGGATAACGCTGGTTATGTTTGGCTTAGATCTGGTATTTGCCCTCATCTGGCTCGTACTTTCGCATTCTTCGCATACTCGTTGGCCAGATCCAGCGCTTTTTCTGATTTGGATACCGTAGTAATGTGGATCCACACCGAAACAGTCAATTAAACCTGGGTTCGAGTAATATTTTGGAGGATAACGCTGGTTATGTTTGGGTTACATCTGTTATTTGCCCTCATCTGGCTCGTACTATCGCATTCTTCGCATACTTGTTGGGCAGATCCTGGCCTTTTTCTGGTTTGGATCACGTAGTAATGTGGTACCACACTGAAACAGTCAATAGAAGCTGGTTCCGATTAGTATTTTAGAGGATAACGCTGGTTATGTCTGGGTTAGTTCTGGTATTTGCAATCATCTGGCTCATACTTTCGCATTTTTCGCATACTTGTTGGCCAGATCCTGGGCCTTTTCTGGTTTGGATAACGTAGTAATGTGGTACCACACTGAAACAGTCAATAAAAGCTGGTTCCGATTAGTATTTTAGAGGATAACGCTGGTTATGTCGGGGTTAGTTCTCGTATTTGCAGTCATCTGGCTCATACTTTCGCGTTTTTCGCATACTTGTTGGCCAGATCCAGCGCTTTTTCTGATTTGGATACCGTAGTAATGTGGTCCCACACCGAAACTGTCAATTAAACCTGGTTGCGATTAATATTTTAGAGGATAACGCCGGCTATGTCTCGGTTAGGTCTGGGATTTGCCCTCATCTGGCTCGTACTTTCGCATTTTTCGCACACCTGTAGCCAGATCCTGGGCTTTTTCTGGTTTGGATCACGTAGTAATGTGGTCCCACACCGAATCAGTCAATTAAACCTGGTTGCGATTAATATTTTAGAGAGTAACGCCGGCTATGTCTCGGTTATGTCTGGGATTTGCCCTCATCTGGCTCGTACTTTCGCATTTTTCGCACACCTGTAGCCAGATCCTCGGCTTTTTCTGGTTTGGATCACGCAGTAATGCGGTACCACACCGAATCAGTCAATTAAACCTGGTTGCGATTAATATTTTAGAGAATAACGCCGGCTATGTCTCGGTTAGGTCTGGGATTTGCCCTCATCTGGCTCGTACTTTCGCATTTTTCGCACACCTGTAGCCAGATCCTGGGCTTTTTCTGGTTTGGATCACGTAGTAATGTGGTCCCACACCGAATCAGTCAATTAAACCTGGTTGCGATTAATATTCTAGAGAATAACGCCGGCTATGTCTCGGTTAGGTCTGGGATTTGCCCTCATCTGGCTCGTACTTTCGCATTTTCCGCACACCTGTAGCCAGATCCTCGGCTTTTTCTGGTTTGGATCACGCAGTAATGCGGTACCACACCGAAATAGACAATAAAACCTGGTTGCGAGTAATATTTTAGAGGATAACGCCGGTTATGTCTGGGTTAGGTCTGGGATTTGCCCTCATCAGGCTCGTACTTTCGCATTTTTCGCATACTTGTTGGCCAGATCCAGGGGTTTTTCTGATTTGGATCCCGTAGTAATGTGGTTCCACACCGAAACAGTCAATTAAACCTGGTTGAGATTAATATTAAAGAGGAAATGCCGGTTTTGTCTGGGTTAGGTCTGGTATTTGCCCTCATCTGGCTCGTACTTTCGCAGTTTTCGCATACTTGTTGACCAGATCTTGGCCTTTTTCTAGTTTGGATCACGTAATAATGCGGTACCACACCGAAACAGTCAATTAAACCTGGTTGCGATTAATATTTTAGAGGATAACGCCGGTTATGTCTCGGTTAGGTCTGGGATTTGCCCTCATCTGGCTCGTACTTTCGCATTTTTCGCATACTTGTTGGCCAGATCCTGGGCTTTTTTTGGTTTGGATCACGTAGTAATGCGGTACCACACCGAAACTGTCAATTAAACGTGGTTTCGAGTAATATTTTGGAGGATAACGCTGGTTATGTTTGCGTTAGATCTGGTATTTGCCCTCATCTGGCTCGTACTTTCGCATTTTCCGCACACCTGTAGCCAGATCCTCGGCTTTTTCTGGTTTGGATCACGCAGTAATGCGGTACCACACCGAAATAGACAATAAAACCTGGTTGCGAGTAATATTTTAGAGGATAACGCTGGTTATGTCTGGGTTAGGTCTGGGATTTGCCCTCATCAGGCTCGTACCTTCGCATTTTTCGCATACTTGTTGGCCAGATCCGGGGGTTTTTCTGATTTGGATCCCGTAGTAATGTGGTTCCACACCGAAACAGTCAATTAAACCTGGTTGAGATTAATATTAAAGAGGAAATGCCGGTTTTGTCTGGGTTAGGTCTGGTATTTGCCCTCATCTGGCTCGTACTTTCGCAGTTTTCGCATACTTGTTGACCAGATCTTGGCCTTTTTCTAGTTTGGATCACGTAATAATGCGGTACCACACCGATACAGTCAATTAAACCTGGTTGCGATTAATATTTTAGAGGATAACGCCGGTTATGTCTCGGTTAGGTCTGGGATTTGCCCTCATCTGGCTCGTACTTTCGCATTTTTCGCATACTTGTTGGCCAGATCCTGGGCTTTTTTTGGTTTGGATCACGTAGTAATGCGGTACCACACCGAAACTGTCAATTAAACGTGGTTGCGATTAATATTTTAGAGGATAACGCCGGTTATGTCTCGGTTAGGTCAGGGATTTGCCCTCATCTGGCTCGTACTTCCGCATTTTTCGCATACTTGTTGGCCAGACCCTGGGCCTTTTCTGGTTTGGATAACGTAGTAATGTGGTACCACACTGAAACAGTCAATAAAAGCTGGTTTCGAGTAATATTTTGGAGGATAACGCTGGTTATGTTTGCGTTAGATCTGGTATTTGCCCTCATCTGGCTCGTACTTTCGCATTTTTCGCATACTCGTTGGCCAGATCCGGCGCTTTTTCTGATTCGGACACCGTAGTAATGTGGTTCCACACCGAAACAGTCAATTAAACCTGGTTTCGAGTAATATTTTGGAGGATAACGCTGGTTATGTTTGGGTTACATCTGGTATTTGCCCTCATCTGGCTCGTACTATCGCATTCTTCGCATACTTGTTGGGCAGATCCTGGCCTTTTTCTGGTTTGGATCACGTAGTAATGTGGTACCACACTGAAACAGTCAATAGAAGCTGGTTGCGATTAATATTTTAGAGGATAACGCCGGTTATGTCTCGGTTAGGTCTGGGATTTGCCCTCATCTGGCTCGTACTTTCGCATTTTTCGCATACTTGTTGGCCAGATCCTGGGCTTTTTTTGGTTTGGATCACGTAGTAATGCGGTACCACACCGAAACTGTCAATTAAACGTGGTTGCGATTAATATTTTAGAGGATAACGCCGGTTATGTCTCGGTTAGGTCAGGGATTTGCCCTCATCTGGCTCGTACTTCCGCATTTTTCGCATACTTGTTGGCCAGACCCTGGGCCTTTTCTGGTTTGGATAACGTAGTAATGTGGTACCACACTGAAACAGTCAATAAAAGCTGGTTTCGAGTAATATTTTGGAGGATAACGCTGGTTATGTTTGCGTTAGATCTGGTATTTGCCCTCATCTGGCTCGTACTTTCGCATTTTTCGCATACTCGTTGGCCAGATCCGGCGCTTTTTCTGATTCGGACACCGTAGTAATGTGGTTCCACACCGAAACAGTCCATTAAACCTGGTTTCGAGTAGTATTTTGGAGGATAACGCTGGTTATGTTTGGGTTAGTTCTTGTATTTGCAATCATCTGGCTCATACTTTCGCGTTTTTCGCATACTTGTTGGCCAGATCCAGCGCTTTTTCTGATTTGGATACCGTAGTAATGTGGATCCACACCGAAACAGTCAATTAAACCTGGTTTCGAGTAATATTTTGGAGGATAACGCTGGTTATGTTTGGCTTAGATCTGGTATTTGCCCTCATCTGTCTCGTACTTTCGCATTTTTCGCATACTCGTTGGCCAGATCCAGCGCTTTTTCTGATTTGGATACCGTAGTAATGTGGTTCCACACCGAAACAGTCAATTAAACCTGGTTTCGAGTAATATTTTGGAGGATAACGCTGGTTATGTTTGGGTTACATCTGGTATTTGCCCTCATCTGGCTCGTACTATCGCATTCTTCGCATACTTGTTGGGCAGATCCTGGCCTTTTTCTGGTTTGGATCACGTAGTAATGTGGTACCACACTGAAACAGTCAATAGAAGCTGGTTCCGATTAGTATTTTAGAGGATAACGCTGGTTATGTCTGGGTTAGTTCTGGTATTTGCAATCATCTGGCTCATACTTTCGCGTTTTTCGCATACTTGTTCGCCAGATCCTGGGGTTTTTCTGGATTGGATCCCGCAGTAATGCGGTACCACAACGAAACAGTCAATTAGACCTGGTTGCGATTAATATTTTAGACGATAATGCCCGTTATGTCTCGGTTAGGTCAGGGATTTGCCCTCATCTGGCTCGTACTTCCGCATTTTTCGCATACTTATTGGCCAGATCCTGGGCCTTTTCTGGTTTGGATAACGTTGTAATGTGGTACCACACTGAAACAGTCAATTAAACCTAGTTGCGATTAATATTTTAGAGGATAATGCCGGTTATGTCTCGGTTAGGTCTGGGATTTTCCCTCATTTGGCTCGTCCTTTCGCATTTTTCGCATAGTTGTTGGCCAGATCCTGGGCTTTTTCTGGTTTGGATCACGTAGTAATGTGGTACCACACTGAAACAATCAACAGAAGCTGGTTCCGATTAGTATTTTAGAGGATAACGCTTGTTATGTCTGGGTTAGTTCTGGTATTTGCAATCATCTGGCTCATACTTTCGCGTTTTTCGCATACTTGTTCGCCAGATCCTGGGGTTTTTCTGGATTGGATCCCGCAGTAATGCGGTACCACAACGAAACAGTCAATTAGACCTGGTTGCGATTAATATTTTAGACGATAATGCCCGTTATGTCTCGGTTAGGTCAGGGATTTGCCCTCATCTGGCTCGTACTTCCGCATTTTTCGCATACTTGTTGGCCAGATCCTGGGCCTCTTCTGGTTTGGATAACGTAGTAATGTGGTACCACACTGAAACAGTCAATAAAAGCTGGTTCCGATTAGTATTTTAGAGGATAACGCTGGTTATGTCGGGGTTAGTTCTGGTATTTGCAATCATCTGGCTCATACTTTCGCGTTTTTCGCATACTTGTTAGCCAGATCCAGCGCTTTTTCTGATTTGGATACCGTAGTAATGTGGTCCCACACCGAATCAGTCAATTAAACCTGGTTGCGATTAATATTTTAGAGAATAACGCCGGCTATGTCTCGGTTAGGTCTGGGATTTGCCCTCATCTGGCTCGTACTTTCGCATTTTTCGCACACCTGTAGCCAGATCCTCGGCTTTTTCTGGTTTGGATCACGCAGTAATGCGGTACCACACCGAATCAGTCAATTAAACCTGGTTGCGATTAATATTTTAGAGAATAACGCCGGCTATGTCTCGGTTAGGTCTGGGATTTGCCCTCATCTGGCTCGTACTTTCGCATTTTTCGCATACTTGTTGACCAGATCTTGGCCTTCTTCTGGTTTGGATCACGTAGTAATGTGGTGCCACACTGAAACAGTCAACAAAAGCTGGTTCCGATTAGTATTTTAGCGGATAACGCTGGTTATGGCTGGGTTATTTCTGGTATTTGCAATCATCTGGCTCATACTTACGCGTTTTTCGCATAGTTGATGGCCAGATCCAGCGTTTTTTCTGGATTGGATCCCGTAGTAATGTGGTCCCACACCGAAACTGTCAATTAAACCTGGTTGCGATTAATATTTTAGAGGATAACGCCGGCTATGTCTCGGTTAGGTCTGAGATTTGCCCTCATCTGGCTCGTACTTTCGCATTTTTCGCATACTTGTTGGCCAGATCCTGGGATATTTCTGGTTTGGATCACGTAGTAATGCCGTGCCACAGTGAAACAGTCAATAAAAGCTGGTTCCGATTAGTATTTTAGAGGATAACGCTGGTTATGTCTGGGTCAGTTCTGGTATTTGCAAACATCTGGCTCATACTTTCGCGTTTTTCGCATAGTTGTTGGCCAGATCCAGCGTTTTTTCTGGATTGGATCCCGTAGTAATGTGGTCCCACACCGAAACTGTCAATTATACCTGGTTGCGATTAATATTTTAGAGGATAACGCCGGTTATGTCTCGGTTAGGTCTGGGATTTGCCCTCATCTCCCTCGTACTTTCGCATTTTTCGCATACTTGTTTGCCACATCCTGGGCTTTTTCTGGTTTGGATCACGTAGTAATGCCGTACCACACTGAAACAGTCAATGAAAGCTGGTTCCGATTAGTATTTTAGAGGATAACGCTGGTTATTTCTCGGTTAGGTCTGGGATTTGCCCTCAACTGCCTCGTACTTTCGCATTTTTCGCATACTTGTTTGCCAGATCCTGGGCTTTTTCTGGTTTCGATCACGTAGTATTGCCGTACCACACTGAAACAATCAATAAAAGCTGGTTCCGATTAGTATTTTAGAGGACAGCGCTGGTTAGGTCTGGGTTAGTTCTGGTATTTGCAATCACCTGGCTCATATTTTCGCGTTTTTCGCATACTTGTTCGCCAGATCCTGGGGTTTCTCTGGATTGGATCCCGTAGTAATGCGGTACCACACCGAAACAGTCTATTAGACCTGGTTGTGATAAATATTTTAGACGATAACGCCGGTTATGTCTCGGTCAGGTCGGGGATTTGCCCTCATCAGGCTTGTACTTTCGCATTTTTCACATACTTGTTGGCCAGATCCAGTGGTTTTTCTGGTTTGGATCACGTAGTAATGCGGTACCACACCGAAACAGTCAATTAAACCTGGTTGCGATTAATATTTTAGCGGATAACGCCGGTATTGTCTGGGTTAGGTCTGGCATTTGCCCTCATCTGGCTCGCTTTCGCATTTTTCGAATACTTGTTGGCCAGATCCAGCGCTTTTTCTGATTTGGATCCCGTAGTAATGTGGTTCCACACCGAAACAGTCAATTATACCAGGTTGAGATTAATATTTTAGAGGATAACGCCGGTTATGTCTCGGTTAGGTCTGGGATTTGCCCTCATCTGCCTCGTACCTTCGCATTTTTCGCATACATGTTGGCCAGATCCTGGGCTTTTTCTGGTTCGGATCACGTAGTAATGTGGTACCACACTGAAACAGTCAATAAAAGCTGGTTGCGATGAGTGTTTTAGAGGATAACGCTGGTTATGTCTTGGTTAGTTCTGGTATTTGCTATCATCTGGCTCACACTTTCGCATTTTTCGCATACTTGTTGGCCAGATCCAGCGCTTTTTCTGATTTGGATACCGTAGTAATGTGGTTCCACACCGAAACAGTCAATTAAACCTGGTTTCGAGTAATATTTTGGAGGATAACGCTGGTTATGTTTGGGTTTGATCTGGTATTTGCCCTCATCTGGCTCGTACTTTCGCATCTTTCGCATACTTGTTGACCAGATCTTGGCCTTCTTCTGGTTTGGATCACGTAGTAATGTGGTGCCACGCTGAAACAGTCAATAAAAGCTGGTTCCGATTAGTATTTTAGCGGATAACGCTGGTTATGTCTGGGTTAGTTCTGGTATTTGCAATCATCTGGCTCATACTTTCGCGTTTTTCGCGTAGTTGTTGGCCAGATCCAGCGTTTTTTCTGGATTGGATCCCGTAGTAATGTGGTCCCACACCGAAACTGTCCATTAAACCTGGTTGCGATTAATATTTTAGAGGATAACGCCGGCTATGTCTCGGTTAGGTCTGGGATTTGCCCTCATCTGGCTCGTACTTTCGCATTTTTCGCACACCTGTAGCCAGATCCTCGGCTTTTTCTGGTTTGGATCACGCAGTAATGCGGTACCACACCGAAATAGTCAATAAAACCTGGTTGCGAGTAATATTTTAGAGGATAACGCCGGTTATGTCTGGGTTAGGTCTGGGATTTGCCCTCATCTGGCTCGTACCTTCGCATTTTTCGCATACTTGTTGGCAAGATCCTGGGCTTTTACTGGTTTGGATCACGTAGTAATGCGGTACCACACCAAAACAGTCAATTAAATCTGGTCGCGATTAATATTTTAGAGGATAACGCCGGTTATGTCTCGGTTAGGTCTGGGATTTGCCCTCATCTGGCTCGTACTTTCGCATTTTTCGCATACTTGTTGGCCAGATCCTGGGCTTCTTCTGGTTTGGATCACGTAGTAATGCGGTACCACACCGAAACAGTCAATTAAACCTGGTTCCGATTAATGTTTTAGAGGATAACGCCGGTTATGTCTGGGTAAGTTCTGGGATTTGCCCTCATCTGGCTCGTATTTTCTCATTTTTCACATACTTGTTGGGCAGATCCTGGCCTTTTTCTGGCTTGGACCACGTAGTAATGTGGTACCCCACTGAAACAGTCAATTAAACCTGGTTGCGATTAATATTATAGAGGATAACGCTGGTTATGTCTGGGTAAGTTCTGGGATTTGCCCTCATCTGGCTGGTACTTTCGCATTTTACGCATACTTGTTGGCCAGACCCTGGGCTTTTTCTGGTTTGGTTCAGGTTGTAAAGTGGTACCACACTGAAACAGTCAATAAAAGCTGGTTCCGATTAATGTTTTAGAGGATAACGCCGGTTATGTCTGGGTTAGGTCTGGTGTTTGTCCTCATCTGGTTCGTACTTTCGCATTTTTCGCATACTTGTTGGCCAGGTCCTGGGCTTCTTCTGGTTCGGATCCCGTAATAATGTGGTACCACATTGAAACAGTCAATGAAAGCTGGTTGCGATTAGTATTTTAGAGGATAACGCTGGTTATGTCTGGGTTAGTTCTGGTATTTGCCCTCATCTGCCTCGTACTTTCGCATTTTTCGCATACTTGTTGGGCAGATCCTGGCCTTTTTCTGGCTTGGACGACGTAGTAATGTGGTACCACACTGAAACAGTCAATTAAACCTGGTTGCGATTAATCTTATAGAAGATAACGCCGGTTATGTCTGGGTAAGTTCTGGGATTTGCCCTCATCTGGCTGGTACTTTCGCATTTTACGCATACTTGTTGGCCAGACCCTGGGCTTTTTCTGGTTTGGTTCAGGTTGTAAAGTGGTACCACACTGAAACAGTCAATAAAAGCTGGTTCCGATTAATGTTTTAGAGGATAACGCCGGTTATGTCTGGGTTAGGTCTGGTGTTTGTCCTCATCTGGTTCGTACTTTCGCATTTTTCGCATACTTGTTGGCCAGGTCCTGGGCTTCTTCTGGTTCGGATCCCGTAGTAATGTGGTACCACATTGAAACAGTCAATGAAAGCTGGTTGCGATTAGTATTTTAGAGGATAACGCTGGTTATATCTCGGTTAGGTATGGGATTTGCCCTCATCTGTCTCGTACTTTCGCATTTTTCGCATGCTTGTTGGCCATATCCTGGCCTTTTTCTGGTTTGTGACACGTAGTAATGCGGTGCCACACCGAAACAGTCTATTAAACCTGGTTGCGATTAATATTTTACACGATAACGCCGGTTATGTCTGGGTTAGGTCTGGGATTTGTCCTCATCTGGCTCGTACTTTCGCATTTTTCGCATACTTGTAGGGCAGATCCTGGCCTTTTTCTGGCTTGGACCACGTAGTAATGTGGCACCCCACTAAAACAGTCAATTAAACCTGGTTGTGATTAATATTATAGAGGATAACGCTGGTTATGCCTGGGTTAGTTCTGGTATTTGCCCTCATCTGGCTCGTACTTTCGTATTTTTCGCATACTTGTTGGCCAGATCCTGGCCATTTTCTGGTTTGTGTCACGTAGTAATGCGATGCCACACCGAAACAGTCTATTAAACCTGGTTGCGATTAATATTTTAGAGGATAACGTCGGTTATGTCTCGGTTAGGTCTGGGATTTGCCCTCATCTGGCTCGTGCTTTCGTTTTTTTCGCATACTTGTAGGCCAGGTCCTGGCCTTTTTCTGGCTTGGACCACGTAGTAATGTGGTACCCCACTGAAACGGTCAATTAAACCTGGTTGTGATTAATATTATAGAGGATAACGCTGGTTATGCCTGGGTTAGTTCTGGTATTTGCCCTCATCTGGCTCGTACTTTCGCATTTTTCGCCTACTTGTTGGGCAGATCCTGGCCTTTTTCTGGCTTGGACCACGTAGTAATGTTGTACCACACTGAAACAGTCAATTAAACCTGGTTGCGATTAATCTTATAGAAGATAACGCCGGTTATGTCTGGGTAAGTTCTGGGATTTGCCCTCATCTGGCTGGTACTTTCGCATTTTACGCATACTTGTAGGCCAGACCCTGGGCTTTTTCTGGTTTGGTTCAGGTTGTAAAGTGGTACCACACTGAAACAGTCAATAAAAGCTGGTTCCGATTAATGTTTTAGAGGATAACGCTGGTTATGCCTGGGTTAGTTCTGGTATTTGCCCTCATCTGGCTCGTACTTTCGCATTTTTCGCATACTTGTAGGGCAGATCCTGGCCTTTTTCTGGCTTGGACCACGTAGTAATGTGGTACCCCACTAAAACAGTCAATTAAACCTGGTTGTGATTAATATTATAGAGGATAACGCTGGTTATGCCTGGGTTAGTTCTGGTATTTGCCCTCATCTGGCTCGTACTTTCGTATTTTTCGCATACTTGTTGGCCAGATCCTGGCCATTTTCTGGTTTGTGTCACGTAGTAATGCGGTGCCACACCGAAACAGTCTATTAAACCTGGTTGCGATTAATATTTTAGAGGATAACGCCGGTTATGTCACGGTTAGGTCTGGGATTTGCCCTCATCTGGCTCGTACTTTCGCATTTTTCGCATACTTGTTGGGCAGATCCTGGCCTTTTTCTGGCTAAGACCACGTAGTAATGTTGTACCACACTGAAACAGTCAATTAAACCTGGTGCGATTAATCTTATAGAGGATAACGCCGGTTATGTCTGGGTAAGTTCTGGGATTTGCCCTCATCTGGCTGGTACTTTCACATTTTACGCATACTTGTTGGCCTGACCCTGAGCTTTCTCTGGTTTGGTTCAGGTAGTAATGTGGGACGACACTGAAACAGTCAATTAAACCGGGTTGCGATTAATATTTTAGAGGATAACGCCGGTTATATCTCGGTTAGGTATGGGATTTGCCCTCATCTGTCTCGTACCTTCGCATTTTTCGCATACTTGTTGGCCAGATCCTGGCCTTTTTCTGGTTTGTGACACGTAGTAATGCGGTGCCACACCGAAACAGTCTATTAAACCTGGTTGGGATTAATATTTTAGAGGATAACGCCGGTTATGTCTGGGTTAGTTCTGGGATTTGCCCTCATCTGGCTCGTACTTTCGCATTTTTCGCATACTTGTTGGCCAGATCCAGGGTTCTCTGGTTTGGATCACGTAGTAATGCGGTACCACACCGAAACAGTCAATTAAACCTGGTTGCGATTACTATATTAGAGGATAACGCTGGTTATGTCTGGGCTAGTTCTGGTATTTGCCCACATCTGGCTCGCACTTTCGCGTTTTTCGCATACTTGTTGGCCAGATCCTGGGTTTTTTCTGGCTTAGATCCCTTAGTAATGAGGTTCCTCACCGAAACAGACAATTAAACCTGGTTGCGATTAATATTTTAGAGGATAACACCGGTTATGTCTCGGTTAGGTCTGGGAGGTGCCCTCATCTGGCTCGTGCTTTCGTTTTTTTCGCATACTTGTTGGCCAGGTCCTGGGCTTTTTCTGGTTTGTATCACGTAGTAATGTGGTACCACACTGAAGCAGTCAATAGAAGCTGGTTCCGAATAGTATCTCAGAGGATGACGCTGGTTATGTCTGGGTTAGTTCTGGTATTTGCAATCATCTGGCTCATACTTTCGCGTTTTTCGCATACTTGTTGCCCAGACCCTGGGCTTTTTCAGGTTTGGTTCATGTAGTAATGTGGTACCGCACTGAAACAGTCAATTAAACCTGGTTGCGATTAATATTTAAGAGGATAACGCCGGTTATGTCTCGGTTAGGTCTGGGATTTGCCCTCATCTGGCTAGTGCTTTCGTTTTTTTCGCATACTTGTTGGCCAGGTCCGGGGCTTTTTCTGGTTTGGATCACGTAATAATGTGGTACCACAATGAAACAGTCAATGAAAGCTGGTTCCGATTAGTATTTTAGAGGATAACGCTGGTTATGTCCGGGTTAGTTCTGGTATTTGCCCTCATCTGACACGTACTTTCGCATTTTTCCCATACTTGTTGGCCAGATCCTGGGATTTTTCTGGTTTGGATCACGTAGTAATGTGGTACCACACTGAAGCAGTCAATAGAAGCTGGTTCCGAATAGTATCTCAGAGGATAACGCTGGTTATGTCTGGGTTAGTTCTGGTATTTGCAATCATCTGGCTCATACTTTCGCGTTTTCCGCATACTTCTTGGCCTGATCCTGGGTTTTTTCTGGTTTGGATCCCGTAGTAATGTGGTTCCACACCGAAACAGACAATTAAACCTGGTTGCGATTAATATTTTAGAGGATAACGCCGGTTATGTCTCGGTTAGGTCTGGGATTTGCCCTGATCTGGCTCGTGCTTTCATTTTTTCGCATACTTGTTGGCCAGGTCCTGGGCTTTTTCTGGTTTGGATCACGTAATAATGTGGCACCGCACTGAAACAGTCAATGCAAGGTGGTTCCGATTAGTATTTTAGAGGGGAACGCTGGTTATGTCTCGGTTAGGTCTGGGATTTGGCCTCATGTGTATCGTTCTTTCGCATTTTTCGCATATTTGTTGGCCAGACCCTGAGCTGTTTCTGGTTTGGTTCAGGTTGCAATGTGGTACCACGCTGAAACAGTCATTAAAAGCTGGTTCCGATTAATATTTTAGTGGGGAACGCCAGTTATGTCTCGGTTAGGTCTGGGATTTGGCCTCACGTGTTTCGTACTTTCGCATTTTTCGCATACTTGTTGGCCAGATCCTGGCCTTTTTCTGTTTTGTATCACGTAGTAATGCGGTACCACACCGAAACAGTCAATTAAACCTGGTTGTGATTAATATTTTAGGGGATAACGCCGTTTATGTCTCGGTTAGGTCTGGGATTTTCCCTCATCTGGCTCGTACTTTCGCCTTTTTCGCATACTTGTTGACCAGATCCAGGGCTTTTCCTGGTTTGGATCACGTAGTAATGCGGTACCATACCGAAACAGTCAATTAAACCTGGTTGCGATTACTATATTAGAGGATAACGCTGGTTATGTCTGGGCTAGTTCTGGTATTTGCCCACATCTGGCTCGCACTTTCGGATTTCTCGCATACTTGTTGGCCAGATCCTGGGCTTTTTCTGATTTGGATCACGTAGTAATGTGGTACCACACTGAAACAGTCAATTGAACCTGGTTAAGATTAATATTTTAGAGGATAACGCCGGTTATGTCTCGGTTAGGACTAGGATTTGCCCTCATCTGGCTCGTGCTTTCGTTTCTTTCGCATACTTGTTGGCCAGGTCCTGGGCTTTTTCTGGTTTGGATCCCGTAGTAATGAGGTTCCACACCGAAACAGTCAATTAAACCTGGTTCCGATTAATGTTTTAGAGGATAACGGTGGTATTGTCTGGGTTAGTTCTGGTATTTGCCCTCATCCGGCTCGTACTTTCCCGTTTTTCGCATACTTGTTGGCCAGTTCCTGGGTTTTTTCTGGCTTGGATCCCGTTGCAATGAGGTTCCACACCGAAACAGTCAATTAAACCTGGTTGCGATTAATATTTTAGAGGATTGCGCCGGTTATGTCTGGGTTAGTTCTGGTATTTGCAATCATCTGGCCCATACTTTCGTGTTTTTCGCATACTTGTTGGTCAGATCCTGGGTTTTTTCTGGTTTGGATCCCGTAGTAATGAGGTTCCACACCGAAACAGTCAATTAAGCCTGGTTCCGATTAATGTTTTAGAGGATAACGCCGGTTATGTCTGGGTTAGTTCTGGTATTTGCAATCATCTGGCCCATACTTTCGCGTTTTTCGCATACTTGTTGGCCAGACCCTGAGCTGTTTCTGGTTTGGTTCAGGTAGTAATGTGGTACCACACTGAAACAGTCAATAAAAGCTGGTTCCGATTAATATTTTAGTGGAGAACGCCGGTTATGTCTCGGTTAGGTCTGGGATTTGGCATCATGTGTTTCGTACCTTCGCATTTTTCGCATACTTGTTGGCCAGATCCTGGCCTTTTTCTGTTTTGTATCACGTAGTAATGCGTTACCACACCGAAACAGTCAATTAAACCTGTTTGCGTTTAATATTTGAGAGGATAACGCCAGTTATGTCTCTGTTAGGTCTGGGATTTGCCCTCATCTGGCTCGCGCTTTCGTTTTTTTCGCATACTTCTTGGCCAGATCATGGACTTTTTCTGGTTTGGATCACGAAGTAATGTGGTACCACACTGAAACAGTCAGTAGGAGCTGGTTCCGATTAGTATTTTAGACGATAACGCTGGTTATGTCTGGGTTGGTTCTGGTATTTGCCCTCATCTGGCTCGTGCTTTCGTTTGTTTCGCATACTTGTTGGCTCGATCCTGGGCTTTTTCTGGTTTGGATCACGTAGTAATGTGGTACCACACTGAAACAGTCAATTAAACCTGGTAGCGATTAATATTTTAGAGGATAACGCTGGTTATGTCTCGGTTAGTTCTGGTATTTGCAATCATCTGGCCCATACTTTCGCGTTCTTCGCATACTTGTTGGTCAGATCCTGGGTTTTTTCTGTTTTGGATCCCGTAGTAATGAGGTTCCACACCGAAACAGTCAATTAAGCCTGGTTGCGATTAATGTTTTAGAGGATAACGCCGGTTATGTCTGGGTTAGGTCTGGTATTTGCCTCATCTGGCTCGTATTTTCCCATTTTTCGCATACTTGTTGGCCAGATCCTGGCCTGTTTCTGGTTTGGCTCACGTAGTAACGCGGTACCACACCGAAACAGTCAATTAATCCTGGTTCCGATTAATCTTTTAGAGGATAACGCCGGTTATGTCTCGGTTAGGTCTGGGATTTGCCATCATCTGGCTCGTGCTTTCGTTTTTTTCGCATACTTGTTGGCCAGGTCCTGGGCTTTTTCTGGTTTGGGTCACGTAATAATGTGCCACCACACTGAAGCAGTCAATAGAAGCTGGTTCCGAATAGTATCTCAGAGGATAACGCTGGTTATGTCTGGGTTAGTTCTGGTATTTGCAATCATCTGGCTCATACTTTCGCGCTTTTCGCATACTTCTTGGCCTGATCCTGGGTTTTTTCTGGTTTGGATCCCGTAGTAATGTGGTTCCACACCGAAACAGACAATTAAACCTGGTTGCGATTAATATTTTAGAGGATAACGCCGGTTATGTCTCGGTTAGGTCTGGGATTTGCCCTCATCTGGCTCGTATGTTCTCATTTTTCGCATACTTGTTGGCCAGGTCCTGGGTTTTTTCTGGTTTGGATCACGTAATAATGTGGCACCGCACTGAAACAGTCAATGCAAGCTGGTTCCGATTAGTATTTTAGAGGATAACGTTGGTTATGTCTCGGTTAGGTCTGGGATTTGGCCTCATGTGTATCGTACTTTCGCATTTTTCGCATACTTGTTGGACAGATCCTGGCCATTTTCTGTTTTGTATCATGTAGTAATGCGGTACCACACCGAAACAGTCAATTAAACCTGGTTGCGATTAATATTTGAGAGGATAACGCCAGTTATGTCTCTGTTAGGTCTGGGATTTGCCCTCATCTGGCTCGCGCTTTCGATTTTTTCGCATACTTTCTTGGCCAGATCATGGACTTTTTCTGGTTTGGATCACGAAGTAATGTGGTACCACACTGGAACAGTCAGTAGAAGCTGGTTCCGATTAGTATTGTAGACGATAACGCTGGTAATGTCTGGGTTAGTTCTGGTATTTGCCCTCATCTGGCTCGTGCTTTCGTTTGTTTCGCATACCTGTTGGCTCGATCCTGGGCTTATTCTGGTTTGGATCACGTAGTAATGTGGTACCACACTGAAACAGTCAATTAAACCTGGTTGCGATTAATATTTTAGAGGATAACGCCGGGTATGTCTCGGTTAGGTCTGGGATTTGCACTCATCTGGCTCGGACTTTCGCATTTTTCCCATACTTGTTGGCCAGATCCTGGGATTTTTCTGGTTTGGATCACGTAGTAATGTGGTACCACACTGAAGCAGTCAATAGAAGCTGGTTCCGAATAGTATTTCAGAGGATAACGCTGGTTATGTCTCGGTTAGGTCTGGGATTTGGCCTCATGTGTTTCGTACTTTCGCATTTTTCGCATACTTGTTGGACAGATCCTGGCCTTTTTCTGTTTTGTATCACGTAGTAATGCGGTACCACACCGAAGCAGTCAATTAAACCTGGTTGCGATTAATATTTAAGATGATAACGCCGGTTATGTCTCGGTTAGGTCTGGGATTTGCCCTCATCTGGCTCGTGCTTTCGTTTTTTTCGCATACTTGTTGGCCAGGTCCTGGGCTTTTTCTGGTTTGGATCACGTAATAATGTGGTACCACACTGAAACAGTCAATGAAAGCTGGTTCCGATTAGTATTTTAGAGGATAACGCTGGTTATGTCTGGGATAGTTCTGGTATTTGCCCTCATATGGCACGTACTTTCGCATTTTTCCCATACTTGTTGGCCAGATCCTGGGATTTTTCTGGTTTGGATCACGTAGTAATGTGGTGCCACACTGAAGCAGTCAATAGAAGCTGGTTCCGAATAGTATCTCAGAGGATAACGCTGGTTATGTCTGGGTTAGTTCTGGTATTTGCAATCATCTGGCTCATACTTTCGCGTTTTTCGCATACTCGTTGGCCAGATCCTGGGTTTTTTTCTGTCTTAGATCTCGTAGTAATGAGGTTCCACACCGAAACAGTCAATTAAACCTGGCTGCGATTAATATTTTAGAGGATAACGCCGTTTATGTCTCGGTTAGGTCTGGGATTTTCCCTCATCTGGCTCGTACTTCAGCATTTTTCGCATACTTGTTGGCCAGATCCAGGGCTTTTCCTGGTTTGGATCCCGTAGTAATGCGGTACCATACCGAAACAGTCAATTAAACCTGGTTGCGATTACTATATTAGAGGATAACGCTGGTTATGTCTGAGCTAGTTCTGGTATTTGCCCACATCTGGCTCGCACTTTCGCATTTCTCGCATACTTGTTGGCCAGATCCTGGCCTTTTTCTGGTTTGTATCACGTAGTAATGCGGTACCACACCGAAACAGTCAGTTAAACCTGGTTGCGATTACTATATCAGGGGATAACGCCGGCTATGTCTCGGTTAGGTCTGGGATTTGCCCTCATCTGGCTCGTGCTTTCGTATTTTTCGCATACTTGTTGGCCAGATCCTGGGCTTTTTCTGGTTTGCATCACGTAGTAATGTGGTACGACACTGAAACAGTCAGTAGAAGCTGGTTCCGAATAATATTTTAGAGGATAACGCTGGTTATGTCTCGGTTAGGTCTGGGATTTGGCCTCATGTGTATCGTACTTTCGCATTTTTCGCATACTTGTTGGCCAGACCCTGAGCTGTTTCTGGTTTGGTTCAGGTAGTAATGTGGTACCACACTGAAACAGTCAATAAAAGCTGATTCCGATTAATATTTTAGTGGAGAACGCCGGTTATGTCTCGGTTAGGTCTGGGATTTGGCCTCATGTGTTTCGTACTTTCGCATTTTTCGCATACTTGTTGGCCAAATCCTGGCCTTTTTCTGTTTTGTATCACGTAGTAATGCGGTACCACACCGAAACAGTCAATTAAACCTGGTTGCGATTAATATTTTAGTGGAGAACGCCGGTTACGTCTCGGTTAGTTCTGGTATTTGCCCTCATCTGGCTCATACTTTCGCGTTTTTCGCATACTTGTTGGCCTGATCCTGGGTTTCTTCTGGTTTGGATCCCGTAGTAATGTGGTTCCACACCGAAACAGACAATTAAACCTGGTTGCGATTAATATTTTAGAGGATAACGCCGGTTATGTCTGGGTTAGTTCTGGTATTTGCAATCATCTGGCCCATACTTTCGCGTTTTTCGCATACTTGTTGGTCAGATCCTGGGTTTTTTCTGGTTTGGATCCCGTAGTAATGAGGTTCCACACCGAAACAGTCAATTAAGCCTGGTTCCGATTAATGTTTTAGAGGATAACGCCGGTTATGTCTGGGTTAGGTCTGGTATTTGCCTCATCTGGCTCGAATTTTCTCATTTTTCGCATACTTGTTGGCCAGATCCTGGCCTGTTTCTGGTTTGGATCACGTAGTAACGCGGTACCACACCGAAACAGTCAATTAATCCTGGTTCCGATTAATATTTTAGAGGATAACGCCGGTTATGTCTCGGTTAGGTCCGGGATTTGCCATCATCTGGCTCGTGGTTTCGTTTTTTTCGCATACTTGTTGGCCAGGTCCTGGGCTTTTTCTGGTTTGGATCACGTAATAATGTGGCACCACACTGAAACAGTCAATGAAATCTGGTTCCGATTAGTATTTTAGAGGATAACGCTGGTTATGTCTGGGTTAGTTCTGGTATTTGCCCTCATCTGGCTCGTACTTTCGCATTTTTCTCATACTTGTTGGGCAGATCCTGGCCTTTTTCTGGCTTGGACCACGTAGTAATGTGGTACCACACTGAAACAGTCAATTAAACCTGGTTGCGATTTATATTTTAGAGGATAACACCGGTTATGTCTCGGTTAGGTCTGGGATTTGCCCCCCATCTGGCTCGTGCTTTCATTGTTTCGCATACTTGTTGGCCAGGTCGTGGGGTTTTTCTGGTTTGGATCACGTAATAATGTGGCGCCACACTGAAACAGTCAATGAAAGCTGGTTCCGATTAGTATTTTAGAGGATAACGCTGGTTATGTCTCGGTTAGGTCTCGGATTTGGCCTCATGTGTATCGTTCTTTCGCATTTTTCGCATACTTGTTGGACAGACCCTGAGCTGTTTCTGGATTGGTTCAGGTAGTAATGTGGTACCACACTGAAACAGTCAATAAAAGCTGGTTCCGATTAATATTTTAGTGGAGAACGCCGGTTATGTCTCGGTTAGGTCTGGGATTTGCACTCATCTGGCTCGGACTTTCGCATTTTTCCCATACTTGTTGGCCAGATCCTGGGATTTTTCTGGTTTGGATCACGTAGCAATGCGGTACCACACTGGAGCAGTCAATAGAAGCTGGTTCCGAATAGTATTTCGGAGGATAACGCTGGTTATGTCTGGGTTAGTTCTGGTATTTGCAATCATCTGGCTCATACTTTCGCGTTTTTCGCATACTTGTTGGCCTGATCCTGGGTTTCTTCTGGTTTGGATCCCGTAGTAATGTGGTTCCACACCGAAACAGTCAATTAAACCTGGTTGCGATTAATATTTTAGAGGATAACGCCGGTTATGTCTCGGCCTGTCTGGGATTTGCACTCATCTGGCTCGTACTTTCGCATTTTTCCCATACTTGTTGGCCAGATCCTGGGATTTTTCTGGTTTGGATCACGTAGTAATGTGGTACCACACTGAAACAGTCAGTAGGAGCTGGTTCCGATTAGTATTTTAGACGATAACGCTGGTTATGTCTGGGTTAGTTCTGGTATTTGCCCTCATCTGGCTCGTGCTTTCGTTTGTTTCGCATACTTGTTGGCCAGATCCTGGGTTTTTTCTGGTATGGATCACGTAGTAATGAGGTTCCACACAGAACCAGTCAATTAAAGCTGGTTCCGATTAATGTTTTAGAGGATAACGCCGGTAATGTCTGGGCTAGTTCTGGTATTGGCCCACATCTGGCTCGCACTTTCGCGTTTTTCGCATACTTGTTGGCCAGATCCTGGGCTTTTCCTGGTTTGGATCTCGTAGTAATGTGGTTCCACAACGAAACAGTCAATTAATCCTGGTTGCGATTAATATTGTAGACGATAACGCCGGTTATGTCTGGGTTAGGTATGGTATTTGCCCTCATCTGGCTCGTACTTTCGCATTTTTCCCATACTTGTTGGCCAGATCCTGGGATTTTTCTGGTTTGGATCACGTAGTAATGTGGTTCCACACTGAAACAGTCAGTAGGAGCTGGTTCCGATTAGTATTTTAGACGATAACGCTGGTTATGTCTGGGTTAGTTCTGGTATTTGCCCTCATCTGGCTCGTGCTTTCGTTTGTTTCGCATACTTGTTGGCCAGATCCTGGGTTCTTTCTGGTATGGATCACGTAGTAATAAGGTTCCACACAGAACCAGTCAATTAAAGCTGGTTCCGATTAATGTTTTAGAGGATAACGCCGGTAATGTCTGGGCTAGTTCTGGTATTGGCCCACATCTGGCTCGCACTTTCGCATTTTTCGCATACTTGTTGGCCAGATCCTGGCCTTTTTCTGGTTTGGATCACGTAGTAATGTGGTACCACACTGAAACAGTCAATAAAAGCTTGTTCCGATTAGTATTTTAGAGGAAAACTCTGGTTATGTCTGAGTTAGTTCTGGTATTTGCAATCATCTGGCTCATACTTTCTCGATTCTCGCATACTTGTTGGCCAGGTCCTGGCGTTTTTCTGGTTTGGATCACGTAGTAATGCGGTACCACACCGATACAGTCAATTCAACCTGGTTGCGATTAATATTATAGAGGATATCGCTGGTTATGTCCCGGTTAGGTCTGAGATTTGCCCTCATCTGGCTCGTACTTTCGCATTTTTCGCATACTTGTTGACCAGATCCAGGGCTTTTTCTGGCTAGCATCTCGTAGTAATGCGGTACCACACCGAAACTGTCAATTCAACCTGGTAGCGATTAATATTGTAGACGATAACGCCGGTTATGTCTGGGTTAGGTATGGTATTTGCCCTCATCTGGCTCGTACTTTCGCATTTCTCGCATACTTGTTGGCCAGATCCTGGCCTGTTTCTGGTTTGGATCACGTAGTAACGCGGTACCACACCGAAACAGTCAATTAATCCTGGTTCCGATTAATATTTAAGATGATAACGCCGGTTATGTCTCGGTTAGGTCTGGGATTTGCCCTCATCTGGCTCGTGCTTTCATTTTTTTCGCATACTTGTTGGCCAGGTCCTGGGCTTTTTCTGGTTTGGATCACGTAATAATGTGGTACCACACTGAAACAGTCAATGAAAGCTGGTTCCGATTAGTATTTTAGAGGATAACGCTGGTTATGTCTGGGATAGTTCTGGTATTTGCCCTCATATGGCACGTACTTTCGCATTTTTCCCATACTTGTTGGCCAGATCCTGGGATTTTTCTGGTTTGGATCACGTAGTAATGTGGTGCCACACTGAAGCAGTCAATAGAAGCTGGTTCCGAATAGTATCTCAGAGGATAACGCTGGTTATGTCTGGGTTAGTTCTGGTATTTGCAATCATCTGGCTCATACTTTCGCGTTTTTCGCATACTCGTTGGCCAGATCCTGGGTTTTTTTCTGTCTTAGATCTCGTAGTAATGAGGTTCCACACCGAAACAGTCAATTAAACCTGGCTGCGATTAATATTTTAGAGGATAACGCCGTTTATGTCTCGGTTAGGTCTGGGATTTTCCCTCATCTGGCTCGTACTTCAGCATTTTTCGCATACTTGTTGGCCAGATCCAAGGCTTTTCCTGGTTTGGATCACGTAGTAATGCGGTACCATACCGAAACAGTCAATTAAACCTGGTTGCGATTACTATATTAGAGGATAACGCTGGTTATGTCTGGGCTAGTTCTGGTATTTGCCCACATCTGCCTCGCAATTTCGGATTTCTCGCATACTTGTTGGCCAGATCCTGGGCTTTTTCTGATTTGGATCACGTAGTAATGTGGTACCACACTGAAACAGACTATAAAAGCTGGTTCCCATTAGCATTTTAGAGGACATCGCTGGTTATGTCTGGGTTAGTTCTGGTATTTGCAATCATCTGGCTCATACTTTCGCGTTTTTCGCATACTTGTTGGTCAGATCCTGGGTTTTTTCTGGTTTGGATCCCGTAGTAATGTGGTTCCACACCGAAACAGTCAATTAAACCTGGTACCGATTAATGTTTTAGAGGATAAAGCCGATTATGTCTGGGTTAGGTCTGGTATTTGCCTCATCTGGCTCGTATTTTCTCATTTTTCGCATGCTTGTTGCCCAGATCCTGGCCTTCTTCTGGTTTCGATCACGTAGTAATGCGGTACCATACCGAAACAGTCAATTAAACCTGGTTGCGATTACTATATTAGAGGATAACGCTGGTTATGTCTGAGCTAGTTCTGGTATTTGCCCACATCTGGCTCGCACTTTCGCATTTCTCGCATACTTGTTGGCCAGATCCTGGCCTTTTTCTGGTTTGTATCACGTAGTAATGCGGTACCACACCGAAACAGTCAATTAAACCTGGTTGCGATTAATATTTTAGTGGAGAACGCCGGTTACGTCTCGGTTAGTTCTGGTATTTGCCCTCATCTGGCTCATACTTTCGCGTTTTTTGCATACTTGTTGTCCTGATCCTGGGTTTCTTCTGGTTTGGATCCCGTAGTAATGTGGTTCCACACCGAAACAGACAATTAAACCTGGTTGCGATTAATATTTTAGAGGATAACGCCGGTTATGTCTGGGTTAGTTCTGGTATTTGCAATCATCTGGCCCATACTTTCGCGTTTTTCGCATACTTGTTGGTCAGATCCTGGGTTTTTTCTGGTTTGGATCCCGTAGTAATGAGGTTCCACACCGAAACAGTCAATTAAGCCTGGTTCCGATTAATGTTTTAGAGGATAACGCCGGTTATGTCTGGGTTAGGTCTGGTATTTGCCTCATCTGGCTCGAATTTTCTCATTTTTCGCATACTTGTTGGCCAGATCCTGGCCTGTTTCTGGTTTGGATCACGTAGTAACGCGGTACCACACCGAAACAGTCAATTAATCCTGGTTCCGATTAATATTTTAGAGGATAACGCCGGTTATGTCTCGGTTAGGTCCGGGATTTGCCATCATCTGGCTCGTGGTTTCGTTTTTTTCGCATACTTGTTGGCCAGGTCCTGGGCTTTTTCTGGTTTGGATCACGTAATAATGTGGCACCACACTGAAACAGTCAATGAAAGCTGGTTCCGATTAGTATTTTAGAGGATAACGCTGGTTATGTCTGGGTTAGTTCTGGTATTTGCCCTCATCTGGCTCGTACTTTCGCATTTTTCTCATACTTGTTGGGCAGATCCTGGCCTTTTTCTGGCTTGGACCACGTAGTAATGTGGTACCACACTGAAACAGTCAATTAAACCTGGTTGCGATTTATATTTTAGAGGATAACACCGGTTATGTCTCGGTTAGGTCTGGGATTTGCCCCCCATCTGGCTCGTGCTTTCATTGTTTCGCATACTTGTTGGCCAGGTCGTGGGGTTTTTCTGGTTTGGGTCACGTAATAATGTGGCGCCACACTGAAACAGTCAATGAAAGCTGGTTCCGATTAGTATTTTAGAGGATAACGCTGGTTATGTCTCGGTTAGGTCTCGGATTTGGCCTCATGTGTATCGTTCTTTCGCATTTTTCGCATACTTGTTGGACAGACCCTGAGCTGTTTCTGGATTGGTTCAGGTAGTAATGTGGTACCACACTGAAACAGTCAATAAAAGCTGGTTCCGATTAATATTTTAGTGGAGAACGCCGGTTATGTCTCGGTTAGGTCTGGGATTTGCACTCATCTGGCTCGGACTTTCGCATTTTTCCCATACTTGTTGGCCAGATCCTGGGATTTTTCTGGTTTGGATCACGTAGCAATGCGGTACCACACTGGAGCAGTCAATAGAAGCTGGTTCCGAATAGTATTTCGGAGGATAACGCTGGTTATGTCTGGGTTAGTTCTGGTATTTGCAATCATCTGGCTCATACTTTCGCGTTTTTCGCATACTTGTTGGCCTGATCCTGGGTTTCTTCTGGTTTGGATCCCGTAGTAATGTGGTTCCACACCGAAACAGTCAATTAAACCTGGTTGCGATTAATATTTTAGAGGATAACGCCGGTTATGTCTCGGCCTGTCTGGGATTTGCACTCATCTGGCTCGTACTTTCGCATTTTTCCCATACTTGTTGGCCAGATCCTGGGATTTTTCTGGTTTGGATCACGTAGTAATGTGGTACCACACTGAAACAGTCAGTAGGAGCTGGTTCCGATTAGTATTTTAGACGATAACGCTGGTTATGTCTGGGTTAGTTCTGGTATTTGCCCTCATCTGGCTCGTGCTTTCGTTTGTTTCGCATACTTGTTGGCCAGATCCTGGGTTTTTTCTGGTATGGATCACGTAGTAATGAGGTTCCACACAGAACCAGTCAATTAAAGCTGGTTCCGATTAATGTTTTAGAGGATAACGCCGGTAATGTCTGGGCTAGTTCTGGTATTGGCCCACATCTGGCTCGCACTTTCGCGTTTTTCGCATACTTGTTGGCCAGATCCTGGGCTTTTCCTGGTTTGGATCTCGTAGTAATGTGGTTCCACAACGAAACAGTCAATTAATCCTGGTTGCGATTAATATTGTAGACGATAACGCCGGTTATGTCTGGGTTAGGTATGGTATTTGCCCTCATCTGGCTCGTACTTTCGCATTTTTCCCATACTTGTTGGCCAGATCCTGGGATTTTTCTGGTTTGGATCACGTAGTAATGTGGTTCCACACTGAAACAGTCAGTAGGAGCTGGTTCCGATTAGTATTTTAAACGATAACGCTGGTTATGTCTGGGTTAGTTCTGGTATTTGCCCTCATCTGGCTCGTGCTTTCGTTTGTTTCGCATACTTGTTGGCCAGATCCTGGGTTCTTTCTGGTATGGATCACGTAGTAATGAGGTTCCACACAGAACCAGTCAATTAAAGCTGGTTCCGATTAATGTTTTAGAGGATAACGCCGGTAATGTCTGGGCTAGTTCTGGTATTGGCCCACATCTGGCTCGCACTTTCGCATTTTTCGCATACTTGTTGGCCAGATCCTGGCCTTTTTCTGGTTTGGATCACGTAGTAATGTGGTACCACACTGAAACAGTCAATAAAAGCTTGTTCCGATTAGTATTTTAGAGGAAAACTCCGGTTATGTCTGAGTTAGTTCTGGTATTTGCAATCATCTGGCTCATACTTTCTCGATTCTCGCATACTTGTTGGCCAGGTCCTGGCGTTTTTCTGGTTTGGATCACGTAGTAATGCGGTACCACACCGATACAGTCAATTCAACCTGGTTGCGATTAATATTATAGAGGATATCGCTGGTTATGTCCCGGTTAGGTCTGAGATTTGCCCTCATCTGGCTCGTACTTTCGCATTTTTCGCATACTTGTTGACCAGATCCAGGGCTTTTTCTGGCTAGCATCTCGTAGTAATGCGGTACCACACCGAAACTGTCAATTCAACCTGGTAGCGATTAATATTGTAGACGATAACGCCGGTTATGTCTGGGTTAGGTATGGTATTTGCCCTCATCTGGCTCGTACTTTCGCATTTCTCGCATACTTGTTGGTCAGATCCTGGCCTTTTTCTGGTTTGGATCACGTAGTAAGACGGTACCACACCGAAGCAGTCAATTAAACCTGGTTGCGATTAATATTTTGGAGGATAACGCGGGTTATGTCTCGGTTAGCACTGGGATTTGCCCTCATCTGGCTCGTACTTTCGCATTTTTCGCCAACTTGTTGGCCAGATCATGGCCTTTTCATGGTTTGGATCACGCAGTAATGTAGTACCACAATGAAACAGTCAATAGAAGCTGGTTCCGATTAGTATTTTAGTGGATAACGCCGGTTATGTCTCGGTAAGGTCTGGGATTTGCCCTCATCAGGCTCGTACTTTCGCATTTTTCGCATACTTGTTGGGCAGATGCTGGGGTTTTTCTGGTTTTGACCACGTAGTAATGCGGTACCACACCGATACAGTCAATTCAACCTGGTTGCGATTAATATTATAGAGGATAACGCTGGTTATGTCCCGGTTAGGTCTGAGATTTGCCCTCATCTGGCTCGTACTTTCGCATTTTTCGAATACTTGTTGACCAGAGCCAGGGCTTCTTCTGGCTAGCATCTCGTAGTAATGCGGTACCACACCGAAACTGTCAATTCAACCTGGTAGCGATTAATATTTTAGACGATAACGCGGGTTATGTCTCGGTTAGGTCTGGGATTTGCCCTCATCAGGCTCGTACTTTCGCATTTTTCTTATACTTGTTGGCCAGATCCTGGGCTTTTTCTGGTTTGGATCACGTAGTAATGTGGTACCACACTGAGACAGTCAATTAAAGCTTGTTCCGACTAGTATTTTAGAGGAAAACTCTGGTTATGTCTGAGTTAGTTCTGGTATTTGCAATCATCTGGCTCATACTTTCGCGATTTTCGCATACTTGTTGGCCAGGTCCTGGCGTTTTTCTGGTTTGGATCACGTAGTAATGCGGTACCACACCGAAACAGTCAATTAAACCTGGATGCGATTAATATTTTAGAGGATAACGCCGGTTATGTCTCGGTCAGGTCTGGGGTTTGCCCTCATATGTCTCGTACCTTCGCATTTTTCGCATACTTGTTGGCCAGATACTGGCCTTTTTCTGGTTTGGAACACGTAGTAATGCGGTACCACACCGAAACAGTCAATAAACCTGGTTGGGATTAATATTTTAGAGAATAACGCCGGTTATGTCTGGGTTAGGTCTGGGGTTTGCCCTCATCTGTCTCGTACCTTCGCATTTTTCGCATACTTGTTGGCCAGCTCCTGACCTTTTTCTGGTTTGGATCACGCAGTAGTGCGATACCACACCGAAATAGTCAATTAAACCTGGTTGCGAGTAATATTTACGAGGATAACGCCGGTTATGTCTGGGTTAGGTCTGGGGTTTGCCCTCATCTGTCTCGTACCTTCGCATTTTTCGCATACTTGTTGGCCAGCTCCTGACCTTTTTCTGGTATGGATCACGTAGTAATGCGGTACCACACCGAAACAGACAATTAAGCCTGGTTGCGAATAATATTTCAGAGGATAACGCCGGTTATGTCTCGGTTAGGTCTGGGAATTGCCTTCATCTGGCTCGTACTTTCGCATTTTTCGCATACTTGTTGGCCAGATCCTGGGCTTTTTCTGGTTTGGATCACGTAGTAATGTGGTACCACAGTGAAACAGACAATAAAAGCTTGTTCCGGTTAGTATTTTAGAGGATAACGCTGGTTATGACTGGGTTAGTCATGGTATTTGCAATCATCTGGCTCATTCTTTCGCTTTTTTCGCATACTTGTTGGCCTGAACCTGCGTTTTTTCTTGTTTGGATCCCGTAGTAATGTGGGTCCTCAACGAAGCAGTCTATTAAACCAGGTTCCGATTAATATCTTAGAGGATAGCGCCGGTTATCTCTGTGTTAGGTCTGGTATTTGCCCTCATGTGGCTCGTACTTTCGCATTTTTCGCATACATGTTGGCCAGATCCTGGGCTTTTTCTGGTTTGGATCACGTAGTAATGTGGTACCACACTGAAACAGTCAATAAAAGCTGGTTCCGATTAGTGTTTTAGAGGATAACGCTGGTTATGTCTGGGTTAGTTCTGGTATTTGCAATCATCTGGCTCATACTTTCGCATTTTTCTCATACTTGTTGGCCAGTTCCTGGCCTTTTTCTGGTTTGGATCACGTAGTAATGCGGTACCACAACGAAACAGTCAATTGAACCTGGTTGCGACTAATATTTCAGAGGATAACGCCGGTTATGTCCCTGTCAGGTCTGGGAATTGCCCTCATCTGGCTCGTACTTTCTCATTTTTCGCATACTTGTTGGCCAGATCCTGGGCTTTTTCTGGCTTGGACCACGTAGTAATATGGTACCACTCTGAAACAGTCAATAAAAGCTTGTTCCGATTAGTATTTTAAAGGATAACGCTGGTTATTTCTGGGTTAGTTATGGTATTTGCAATCATCTGGTTCATACTTTCGCGTTTTTCGCATACTTGTTGGCCAGATCCTGGCCTTTTTCTGGTTTGGAACACGTAGTAATGCGGTACCACACTGAAACAGTCAATTAAACCTGGTTGCCGATTAATATTTAAGAGGATAACGCCGGTTATGTCTCGGTTAGGTCTGGGATTTGCCCCCATCGGGCTCGTACTTTCGCATTTTTCGCATAATTGTTGGCCAGATCCTGGGCTTTTTCTGTCGTGCATCACGTAGTAATGCGGTACCACCCCGAAACAGACAATTAAACCTGGTTGCGATTATTATTTTAGAGGATAACGCCGGTTATGTCTCGGTTAGGTCTGGGATTTGCCCTCATCTGGCTCGAACTTTCGCATTTTACGCATACTTGTTGGCAATATCCTGGGCTTTTTCTGGTTTGGATCACGTAGTAATGCGTTACCACACCGAAGCAGTCAATTAAACCTGGTTGCGGATAATATTTTCGAGGATAACGCCGGTTATGTCTGGGTTAGGTCTGGTATTTGCCCTCATCTGGCTCGTACTTCCGCATTCTTCGCATACTTCTTAGCCAGATACTGACCTTTTTGTGGTTTTGAACACGTAGTAATCCAGTACCACACCGAAACAGTCAATTAAACCTGGTTGCGATTAATATTTAAGAGGATAACGCCGGTTATGTCTCGGTTAGGTCTGGGATTGGCCCTCATCTGGCTCGTACTTTCGCATTTTTCGCATAATTGTTGGCAAGATCCTCGGCTTTTTGTGGTTTGGATCACGTAGTAATCCGGTACCACACCGAAGCAGTCAGTTAAAGCTGGTTGCGATTAATATTTTCGAGGATAACGCTGGTTATGACAGGGTTAGGTCTGGTATTTGCCATCATCTGGCTCGTACTTTCTCATTTTTGGCATACTTGTTGGCCAGATCCTGGCCATTTTCTGGTTTGGAACACGTAGTAATGCGGTACCACACTGAAACAGTCAATTATACCTGGTTGCGATTAATATTTAAGTGGATAACGCCGGTTATGTCTCGGTTAGGTCTGGGATTTGCCCCCATCGGGCTCGTACTTTCGCATTTTTCGCATAATTGTTGGCCAGATCCTGGGCTTTTTCTATCGTGCATCACGTAGTAATGCGGTACCACACCGAAACAGTCAATTAAACCTGGTTGCGATTAATATTTTCGAGGATAACGCCGGTTATGTCTCGGTTAGGTCTGGTATTTGCCCTCATCTGGCTCGTACTTTTGCATTTTTCTTATACTTCTTGGCCAGATCCTGGGCTTTTTCTGGTTTGGATCACGTAGTAATGCGGTACCATACCGAAACAGTCAATTAAACCTGGTTGCGATTACTATATTAGAGGATAACGCTGGTTATGTCTGAGCTAGTTCTGGTATTTGCCCACATCTGGCTCGCACTTTCGCATTTCTCGCATACTTGTTGGCCAGATCCTGGCCTTTTTCTGGTTTGTATCACGTAGTAATGCGGTACCACACCGAAACAGTCAATTAAACCTGGTTGCGATTACTATATCAGGGGATAACGCCGGCTATGTCTCGGTTAGGTCTGGGATTTGCCCTCATCTGGCTCGTGCTTTCGTATTTTTCGCATACTTGTTGGCCAGATCCTGGGCTTTTTCTGGTTTGCATCACGTAGTAATGTGGTACGACACCGAAACAGTCAGTAGAAGCTGGTTCCGAATAATATCTTAGAGGATAACACTGGTTATGTCTGGGTTAGTTCTGGTATTTCCAATCATCTGGCCCATACTTTCGCGTTTTTCGCATACTTGTTGGTCAGATCCTGGGTTTTTTCTGGCTGGGATCCCGGAGTAACACGGTACCACACCGAAACAGTCAATTAATCCTGGTTGCGATTAATATTTTAGCGGATAACGCCGGTAATGTCTGGGTCAGGTCAGGTATTTGCCCTCATCTGGTACGTACTTTCGCATTTTTCGCATGCTTGTTGGCCAGATCCTGGCCTTTTTCTGGCTTGGACCAAGTAGTAATGAGGTTCCACACCGAAACAGTCAATTAAACCTGGTTGCGATTACTATATTAGAGGATAACGCTGGTTATGTCTGGGTTAGTTTTGGTATTTGCCCTAATCTGGCTCGGACTTTCGCATTTTTCCCATACTTGTTGGCCAGATCCTGGGATTTTTCTGGTTTGGATCACGTAGCAATGCGGTACCACACTGGAGCAGTCAATAGAAGCTGGTTCCGAATAGTATTTCGGAGGATAACGCTGGTTATGTCGGGGTTAGTTCTGGTATTTGCAATCATCTGGCTCATACTTTCGCGTTTTTCGCATACTTGTTGGCCTGATCCTGGGTTTCTTCTGGTTTGGATCCCGTAGTAATGTGGTTCCACACCGAAACAGTCAATTAAACCTGGTTGCGATTAATATTTTAGAGGATAACGCCGGTTATGTCTCGGCCCGTCTGGGATTTGCACTCATCTGGCTCGTACTTTCGCATTTTTCCCATACTTGTTGGCCAGATCCTGGGATTTTTCTGGTTTGGATCACGTAGTAATGTGGTACCACACTGAAACAGTCAGTAGGAGCTGGTTCCGATTAGTATTTTAGACGATAACGCTGGTTATGTCTGGGTTAGTTCTGGTATTTGCCCTCATCTGGCTCGTGCTTTCGTTTGTTTCGCATACTTGTTGGCCAGATCCTGGGTTTTTTCTGGTATGGATCACGTAGTAATGAGGTTCCACACAGAACCAGTCAATTAAAGCTGGTTCCGATTAATGTTTTAGAGGATAACGCCGGTAATGTCTGGGCTAGTTCTGGTATTGGCCCACATCTGGCTCGCACTTTCGCGTTTTTCGCATACTTGTTGGCCAGATCCTGGGCTTTTCCTGGTTTGGATCTCGTAGTAATGTGGTTCCACAACGAAACAGTCAATTAATCCTGGTTGCGATTAATATTGTAGACGATAACGCCGGTTATGTCTGGGTTAGGTATGGTATTTGCCCTCATCTGGCTCGTACTTTCGCATTTTTCCCATACTTGTTGGCCAGATCCTGGGATTTTTCTGGTTTGGATCACGTAGTAATGTGGTTCCACACTGAAACAGTCAGTAGGAGCTGGTTCCGATTAGTATTTTAGACGATAACGCCGGTTATGTCTGGGTTAGGTATGGTATTTGCCCTCATCTGGCTCGCACTTTCGCATTTTTCGCATACTTGTTGGCCAGCTCCTGGCCTTTTTCTGGTTTGGATCACGTAGTAATGTGGTACCACACTGAAACAGTCAATAAAAGCTTGTTCCGATTAGTATTTTAGAGGAAAACTCTGGTTATGTCTGAGTTAGTTCTGGTATTTGCAATCATCTGGCTCATACTTTCTCGATTCTCGCATACTTGTTGGCCAGGTCCTGGCGTTTTTCTGGTTTGGATCACGTAGTAATGCGGTACCACACCGATACAGTCAATTCAACCTGGTTGCGATTAATATTATAGAGGATATCGCTGGTTATGTCCCGGTTAGGTCTGAGATTTGCCCTCATCTGGCTCGTACTTTCGCATTTTTCGCATACTTGTTGACCAGATCCAGGGCTTTTTCTGGCTAGCATCTCGTAGTAATGCGGTACCACACCGAAACTGTCAATTCAACCTGGTAGCGATTAATATTGTAGACGATAACGCCGGTTATGTCTGGGTTAGGTATGGTATTTGCCCTCATCTGGCTCGTACTTTCGCATTTCTCGCATACTTGTTGGTCAGATCCTGGCCTTTTTCTGGTTTGGATCACGTAGTAAGACGGTACCACACCGAAGCAGTCAATTAAACCTGGTTGCGATTAATATTTTGGAGGATAACGCGGGTTATGTCTCGGTTAGCACTGGGATTTGCCCTCATCTGGCTCGTACTTTCGCATTTTACGCCAACTTGTTGGCCAGATTATGGCCTTTTCATGGTTTGGATCACGCAGTAATGTAGTACCACAATGAAACAGTCAATAGAAGCTGGTTCCGATTAGTATTTTAGTGGATAACGCCGGTTATGTCTCGGTAAGGTCTGGGATTTGCCCTCATCAGGCTCGTACTTTCGCATTTTTCGCATACTTGTTGGGCAGATGCTGGGGTTTTTCTGGTTTTGACCACGTAGTAATGCGGTACCACACCGATACAGTCAATTCAACCTGGTTGCGATTAATATTATAGAGGATAACGCTGGTTATGTCCCGGTTAGGTCTGAGATTTGCCCTCATCTGGCTCGTACTTTCGCATTTTTCGCATACTTGTTGACCAGAGCCAGGGCTTCTTCTGGCTAGCATCTCGTAGTAATGCGGCACCACACCGAAACTGTCAATTCAACCTGGTAGCGATTAATATTTTAGACGATAACGCGGGTTATGTCTCGGTTAGGTCTGGGATTTGCCCTCATCAGGCTCGTACTTTCGCATTTTTCTTATACTTGTTGGCCAGATCCTGGGCTTTTTCTGGTTTGGATCACGTAGTAATGTGGTACCACACTGAGACAGTCAATTAAAGCTTGTTCCGATTAGTATTTTAGAGGAAAACTCTGGTTATGTCTGAGTTAGTTCTGGTATTTGCAATCATCTGGCTCATACTTTCGCGATTTTCGCATACTTGTTGGCCAGGTCCTGGCGTTTTTCTGGTTTGGATCACGTAGTAATGCGGTACCACACCGAAACAGTCAATTAAACCTGGATGCGATTAATATTTTAGAGGATAACGCCGGTTATGTCTCGGTCAGGTCTGGGGTTTGCCCTCATATGTCTCGTACCTTCGCATTTTTCGCATACTTGTTGGCCAGATGCTGGCCTTTTTCTGGTTTGGAACACGTAGTAATGCGGTACCACACCGAAACAGACAATTAAGCCTGGTTGCGAATAATATTTCAGAGGATAACGCCGGTTATGTCTCGGTTAGGTCTGGGAATTGCCTTCATCTGGCTCGTACTTTCGCATTTTTCGCATACTTGTTGGCCAGATCCTGGGCTTTTTCTGGTTTGGATCACGTAGTAATGTGGTACCACAGTGAAACAGACAATAAAAGCTTGTTCCGGTTAGTATTTTAGAGGATAACGCTGGTTATGACTGGGTTAGTCATGGTATTTGCAATTATCTGGCTCATTCTTTCGCTTTTTTCGCATACTTGTTGGCCTGAACCTGCGTTTTTTCTTGTTTGGATCCCGTAGTAATGTGGGTCCTCAACGAAGCAGTCTATTAAACCTGGTTCCGATTAATATCTTAGAGGATAGCGCCGGTTATCTCTGTGTTAGGTCTGGTATTTGCCCTCATGTGGCTCGTACTTTCGCATTTTTCGCATACATGTTGGCCAGATCCTGGGCTTTTTCTGGTTTGGATCACGTAGTAATGTGGTACCACACTGAAACAGTCAATAAAAGCTGGTTCCGATTAGTGTTTTAGAGGATAACGCTGGTTATGTCTGGGTTAGTTCTGGTATTTGCAATCATCTGGCTCATACTTTCGCA
This sequence comes from Colletes latitarsis, assembly GCF_051014445.1. Classification (NCBI taxonomy): domain Eukaryota; kingdom Metazoa; phylum Arthropoda; class Insecta; order Hymenoptera; family Colletidae; genus Colletes; species Colletes latitarsis. Next base: position 8,154,049 of record NW_027488368.1, on the reverse strand, counting down.
TTTTTCTCATACTTGTTGGCCAGTTCCTGGCCTTTTTCTGGTTTGGATCACGTAGTAATGCGGTACCACAACGAAACAGTCAATTGAACCTGGTTGCGACTAATATTTCAGAGGATAACGCCGGTTATGTCTCTGTCAGGTCTGGGAATTGCCCTCATCTGGCTCGTACTTTCTCATTTTTCGCATACTTGTTGGCCAGATCCTGGGCTTTTTCTGGCTTGGACCACGTAGTAATATGGTACCACTCTGAAACAGTCAATAAAAGCTTGTTCCGATTAGTATTTTAAAGGATAACGCTGGTTATTTCTGGGTTAGTTATGGTATTTGCAATCATCTGGTTCATACTTTCGCGTTTTTCGCATACTTGTTGGCCAGATCCTGGCCTTTTTCTGGTTTGGAACACGTAGTAATGCGGTACCACACTGAAACAGTCAATTAAACCTGGTTGCCGATTAATATTTAAGAGGATAACGCCGGTTATGTCTCGGTTAGGTCTGGGATTTGCCCCCATCGGGCTCGTACTTTCGCATTTTTCGCATAATTGTTGGCCAGATCCTGGGCTTTTTCTGTCGTGCATCACGTAGTAATGCGGTACCACCCCGAAACAGACAATTAAACCTGGTTGCGATTATTATTTTAGAGGATAACGCCGGTTATGTCTCGGTTAGGTCTGGGATTTGCCCTCATCTGGCTCGAACTTTCGCATTTTACGCATACTTGTTGGCAATATCCTGGGCTTTTTCTGGTTTGGATCACGTAGTAATGCGTTACCACACCGAAGCAGTCAATTAAACCTGGTTGCGGATAATATTTTCGACGATAACGCCGGTTATGTCTGGGTTAGGTCTGGTATTTGCCCTCATCTGGCTCGTACTTTCGCATTCTTCGCATACTTCTTAGCCAGATACTGACCTTTTTGTGGTTTTGAACACGTAGTAATCCAGTACCACACCGAAACAGTCAATTAAACCTGGTTGCGATTAATATTTAAGAGGATAACGCCGGTTATGTCTCGGTTAGGTCTGGGATTTGCCCCCATCGGGCTCGTACTTTCGCATTTTTCGCATAATTGTTGGCCAGATCCTGGGCTTTTTCTATCGTGCATCACGTAGTAATGCGGTACCACACCGAAACAGTCAATTAAACCTGGTTGCGATTAATATTTTCGAGGATAACGCCGGTTATGTCTCGGTTAGGTCTGGTATTTGCCCTCATCTGGCTCGTACTTTTGCATTTTTCTTATACTTGTTGGCCAGATCCTGGGCTTTTTCTGGTTTGGATCACGTAGTAATGCGGTACCATACCGAAACAGTCAATTAAACCTGGTTGCGATTACTATATTAGAGGATAACACTGGTTATGTCTGAGTTAGTTCTGGTATTTGCAATCATCTGGCTCATACTTTCGCGATTTTCGCATACTTGTTGGCCAGGTCCTGGCGTTTTTCTGGTTTGGATCACGTAGTAATGCGGTACCACACCGAAACAGTCAATTAAACCTGGATGCGATTAATATTTTAGAGGATAACGCCGGTTATGTCTCGGTCAGGTCTGGGGTTTGCCCTCATATGTCTCGTACCTTCGCATTTTTCGCATACTTGTTGGCCAGATACTGGCCTTTTTCTGGTTTGGAACACGTAGTAATGCGGTACCACACCGAAACAGTCAATAAACCTGGTTGGGATTAATATTTTAGAGAATAACGCCGGTTATGTCTGGTTTAGGTCTGGGGTTTGCCCTCATCTGTCTCGTACCTTCGCATTTTTCGCATACTTGTTGGCCAGCTCCTGACCTTTTTCTGGTTTGGATCACGCAGCAGTGCGATACCACACCGAAATAGTCAATTAAACCTGGTTGCGAGTAATATTTACGAGGATAACGCCGGTTATGTCTGGGTTAGGTCTGGGGTTTGCCCTCATCTGTCTCGTACCTTCGCATTTTTCGCATACTTGTTGGCCAGCTCCTGACCTTTTTCTGGTATGGATCACGTAGTAATGCGGTACCACACCGAAACAGACAATTAAGCCTGGTTGCGAATAATATTTCAGAGGATAACGCCGGATATGTCTCTGTCAGGTCTGGGAATTGCCCTCATCTGGCTCGTACTTTCTCATTTTTCGCATACTTGTTGGCCAGATCCTGGGCTTTTTCTGGCTTGGACCACGTAGTAATATGGTACCACTCTGAAACAGTCAATAAAAGCTTGTTCCGATTAGTATTTTAAAGGATAACGCGGGTTATTTCTGGGTTAGTTCTGGTATTTGCAATCATCTGGCTCATACTTTCGCGATTTTCGCATACTTGTTGGCCAGGTCCTGGCGTTTTTCTGGTTTGGATCACGTAGTAATGCGGTACCACACCGAAACAGTCAATTAAACCTGGATGCGATTAATATTTTAGAGGATAACGCCGGTTATGTCTCGGTCAGGTCTGGGGTTTGCCCTCATATGTCTCGTACCTTCGCATTTTTCGCATACTTGTTGGCCAGATACTGGCCTTTTTCTGGTTTGGATCACGTAGTAATGCGGTGCCACACCGAAACAGTCAATTAAACCTGGATGCGATTAATATTTTCGAGGATAACGCCGGTTATGTCTCGGTTAGGTCTGGTATTTGCCCTCATCTGGCTCGTACTTTTGCATTTTTCTTATACTTGTTGGCCAGATCCTGGGCTTTTTCTGGTTTGGATCACGTAGTAATGCGGTACCATACCGAAACAGTCAATTAAACCTGGTTGCGATTACTATATTAGAGGATAACGCTGGTTATGTCTGAGCTAGTTCTGGTATTTGCCCACATCTGGCTCGCACTTTCGCATTTCTCGCATACTTGTTGGCCAGATCCTGGCCTTTTTCTGGTTTGTATCACGTAGTAATGCGGTACCACACCGATACAGTCAATTCAACCTGGTTGCGATTAATATTATAGAGGATATCGCTGGTTATGTCCCGGTTAGGTCTGAGATTTGCCCTCATCTGGCTCGTACTTTCGCATTTTTCGCATACTTGTTGACCAGATCCAGGGCTTTTTCTGGCTAGCATCTCGTAGTAATGCGGTACCACACCGAAACTGTCAATTCAACCTGGTAGCGATTAATATTGTAGACGATAACGCCGGTTATGTCTGGGTTAGGTATGGTATTTGCCCTCATCTGGCTCGTCCTTTCGCATTTCTCGCATACTTGTTGGTCAGATCCTGGCCTTTTTCTGGTTTGGATCACGTAGTAAGACGGTACCACACCGAAGCAGTCAATTAAACCTGGTTGCGATTAATATTTTGGAGGATAACGCGGGTTATGTCTCGGTTAGCACTGGGATTTGCCCTCATCTGGCTCGTACTTTCGCATTTTTCGCCAACTTGTTGGTCAGATCATGGCCTTTTCATGGTTTGGATCACGCAGTAATGTAGTACCACAATGAAACAGTCAATAGAAGCTGGTTCCGATTAGTATTTTAGTGGATAACGCCGGTTATGTCTCGGTAAGGTCTGGGATTTGCCCTCATCAGGCTCGTACTTTCGCATTTTTCGCATACTTGTTGGGCAGATGCTGGGGTTTTTCTGGTTTTGACCACGTAGTAATGCGGTACCACACCGATACAGTCAATTCAACCTGGTTGCGATTAATATTATAGAGGATAACGCTGGTTATGTCCCGGTTAGGTCTGAGATTTGCCCTCATCTGGCTCGTACTTTCGCATTTTTCGCATACTTGTTGACCAGAGCCAGGGCTTCTTCTGGCTAGCATCTCGTAGTAATGCGGTACCACACCGAAACTGTCAATTCAACCTGGTAGCGATTAATATTTTAGACGATAACGCGGGTTATGTCTCGGTTAGGTCTGGGATTTGCCCTCATCAGGCTCGTACTTTCGCATTTTTCATATACTTGTTGGCCAGATCCTGGGCTTTTTCTGGTTTGGATCACGTAGTAATGTGGTACCACACTGAGACAGTCAATTAAAGCTTGTTCCGATTAGTATTTTAGAGGAAAACTCTGGTTATGTCTGAGTTAGTTCTGGTATTTGCAATCATCTGGCTCATACTTTCGCGATTTTCGCATACTTGTTGGCCAGGTCCTGGCGTTTTTCTGGTTTGGATCACGTAGTAATGCGGTACCACACCGAAACAGTCAATTAAACCTGGATGCGATTAATATTTTAGAGGATAACGCCGGTTATGTCTCGGTCAGGTCTGGGGTTTGCCCTCATATGTCTCGTACCTTCGCATTTTTCGCATACTTGTTGGCCAGATGCTGGCCTTTTTCTGGTTTGGAACACGTAGTAATGCGGTACCACACCGAAATAGTCAATTAAACCTGGTTGCGAGTAATATTTACGAGGATAACGCCGGTTATGTCTGGGTTAGGTCTGGGGTTTGCCCTCATCTGTCTCGTACCTTCGCATTTTTCGCATACTTGTTGGCCAGCTCCTGACCTTTTTCTGGTATGGATCACGTAGTAATGCGGTACCACACCGAAACAGACAATTAAGCCTGGTTGCGAATAATATTTCAGAGGATAACGCCGGTTATGTCTCGGTTAGGTCTGGGAATTGCCTTCATCTGGCTCGTACTTTCGCATTTTTCGCATACTTGTTGGCCAGATCCTGGGCTTTTTCTGGTTTGGATCACGTAGTAATGTGGTACCACAGTGAAACAGACAATAAAAGCTTGTTCCGGTTAGTATTTTAGAGGATAACGCTGGTTATGACTGGGTTAGTCATGGTATTTGCAATTATCTGTCTCATTCTTTCGCTTTTTTCGCATACTTGTTGGCCTGAACCTGCGTTTTTTCTTGTTTGGATCCCGTAGTAATGTGGGTCCTCAACGAAGCAGTCTATTAAACCTGGTTCCGATTAATATCTTAGAGGATAGCGCCGGTTATCTCTGTGTTAGGTCTGGTATTTGCCCTCATGTGGCTCGTACTTTCGCATTTTTCGCATACATGTTGGCCAGATCCTGGGCTTTTTCTGGTTTGGATCACGTAGTAATGTGGTACCACACTGAAACAGTCAATAAAAGCTGGTTCCGATTAGTGTTTTAGAGGATAACGCTGGTTATGTCTGGGTTAGTTCTGGTATTTGCAATCATCTGGCTCATACTTTCGCATTTTTCTCATACTTGTTGGCCAGTTCCTGGCCTTTTTCTGGTTTGGATCACGTAGTAATGCGGTACCACAACGAAACAGTCAATTGAACCTGGTTGCGACTAATATTTCAGAGGATAACGCCGGTTATGTCTCTGTCAGGTCTGGGAATTGCCCTCATCTGGCTCGTACTTTCTCATTTTTCGCATACTTGTTGGCCAGATCCTGGGCTTTTTCTGGCTTGGACCACGTAGTAATATGGTACCACTCTGAAACAGTCAATAAAAGCTTGTTCCGATTAGTATTTTAAAGGATAACGCTGGTTATTTCTGGGTTAGTTATGGTATTTGCAATCATCTGGTTCATACTTTCGCGTTTTTCGCATACTTGTTGGCCAGATCCTGGCCTTTTTCTGGTTTGGAACACGTAGTAATGCGGTACCACACTGAAACAGTCAATTAAACCTGGTTGCCGATTAATATTTAAGAGGATAACGCCGGTTATGTCTCGGTTAGGTCTGGGATTTGCCCCCATCGGGCTCGTACTTTCGCATTTTTCGCATAATTGTTGGCCAGATCCTGGGCTTTTTCTGTCGTGCATCACGTAGTAATGCGGTACCACCCCGAAACAGACAATTAAACCTGGTTGCGATTATTATTTTAGAGGATAACGCCGGTTATGTCTCGGTTAGGTCTGGGATTTGCCCTCATCTGGCTCGAACTTTCGCATTTTACGCATACTTGTTGGCAATATCCTGGGCTTTTTCTGGTTTGGATCACGTAGTAATGCGTTACCACACCGAAGCAGTCAATTAAACCTGGTTGCGGATAATATTTTCGACGATAACGCCGGTTATGTCTGGGTTAGGTCTGGTATTTGCCCTCATCTGGCTCGTACTTTCGCATTCTTCGCATACTTCTTAGCCAGATACTGACCTTTTTGTGGTTTTGAACACGTAGTAATCCAGTACCACACCGAAACAGTCAATTAAACCTGGTTGCGATTAATATTTAAGAGGATAACGCCGGTTATGTCTCGGTTAGGTCTGGGATTGGCCCTCATCTGGCTCGTACTTTCGCATTTTGCGTATAATTGTTGGCAAGATCCTCGGCTTTTTGTGGTTTGGATCACGTAGTAATCCGGTACCACACCGAAGCAGTCAGTTAAAGCTGGTTGCGATTAATATTTTCGAGGATAACGCTGGTTATGACTGGGTTAGGTCTGGTACTTGCCATCATCTGGCTCGTACTTTCTCATTTTTCGCATACTTGTTGGCCAGATCCTGGCCATTTTCTGGTTTGGAACACGTAGTAATGCGGTACCACACTGAAACAGTTAATTAAACCTGGTTGCGATTAATATTTAAGTGGATAACGCCGGTTATGTCTCGGTTAGGTCTGGGATTTGCCCCCATCGGGCTCGTACTTTCGCATTTTTCGCATAATTGTTGGCCAGATCCTGGGCTTTTTCTATCGTGCATCACGTAGTAATGCGGTACCACACCGAAACAGTCAATTAAACCTGGTTGCGATTAATATTTTCGAGGATAACGCCGGTTATGTCTCGGTTAGGTCTGGTATTTGCCCTCATCTGGCTCGTACTTTTGCATTTTTCTTATACTTGTTGGCCAGATCCTGGGCTTTTTCTGGTTTGGATCACGTAGTAATGCGGTACCATACCGAAACAGTCAATTAAACCTGGTTGCGATTACTATATTAGAGGATAACACTGGTTATGTCTGAGTTAGTTCTGGTATTTGCAATCATCTGGCTCATACTTTCGCGATTTTCGCATACTTGTTGGCCAGGTCCTGGCGTTTTTCTGGTTTGGATCACGTAGTAATGCGGTACCACACCGAAACAGTCAATTAAACCTGGATGCGATTAATATTTTAGAGGATAACGCCGGTTATGTCTCGGTCAGGTCTGGGGTTTGCCCTCATATGTCTCGTACCTTCGCATTTTTCGCATACTTGTTGGCCAGATACTGGCCTTTTTCTGGTTTGGAACACGTAGTAATGCGGTACCACACCGAAACAGTCAATAAACCTGGTTGGGATTAATATTTTAGAGAATAACGCCGGTTATGTCTGGTTTAGGTCTGGGGTTTGCCCTCATCTGTCTCGTACCTTCGCATTTTTCGCATACTTGTTGGCCAGCTCCTGACCTTTTTCTGGTTTGGATCACGCAGCAGTGCGATACCACACCGAAATAGTCAATTAAACCTGGTTGCGAGTAATATTTACGAGGATAACGCCGGTTATGTCTGGGTTAGGTCTGGGGTTTGCCCTCATCTGTCTCGTACCTTCGCATTTTTCGCATACTTGTTGGCCAGCTCCTGACCTTTTTCTGGTATGGATCACGTAGTAATGCGGTACCACACCGAAACAGACAATTAAGCCTGGTTGCGAATAATATTTCAGAGGATAACGCCGGATATGTCTCTGTCAGGTCTGGGAATTGCCCTCATCTGGCTCGTACTTTCTCATTTTTCGCATACTTGTTGGCCAGATCCTGGGCTTTTTCTGGCTTGGACCACGTAGTAATATGGTACCACTCTGAAACAGTCAATAAAAGCTTGTTCCGATTAGTATTTTAAAGGATAACGCGGGTTATTTCTGGGTTAGTTCTGGTATTTGCAATCATCTGGCTCATACTTTCGCGATTTTCGCATACTTGTTGGCCAGGTCCTGGCGTTTTTCTGGTTTGGATCACGTAGTAATGCGGTACCACACCGAAACAGTCAATTAAACCTGGATGCGATTAATATTTTAGAGGATAACGCCGGTTATGTCTCGGTCAGGTCTGGGGTTTGCCCTCATATGTCTCGTACCTTCGCATTTTTCGCATACTTGTTGGCCAGATACTGGCCTTTTTCTGGTTTGGATCACGTAGTAATGCGGTGCCACACCGAAACAGTCAATTAAACCTGGATGCGATTAATATTTTCGAGGATAACGCCGGTTATGTCTCGGTTAGGTCTGGTATTTGCCCTCATCTGGCTCGTACTTTTGCATTTTTCTTATACTTGTTGGCCAGATCCTGGGCTTTTTCTGGTTTGGATCACGTAGTAATGCGGTACCATACCGAAACAGTCAATTAAACCTGGTTGCGATTACTATATTAGAGGATAACGCTGGTTATGTCTGAGCTAGTTCTGGTATTTGCCCACATCTGGCTCGCACTTTCGCATTTCTCGCATACTTGTTGGCCAGATCCTGGCCTTTTTCTGGTTTGTATCACGTAGTAATGCGGTACCACACCGATACAGTCAATTCAACCTGGTTGCGATTAATATTATAGAGGATATCGCTGGTTATGTCCCGGTTAGGTCTGAGATTTGCCCTCATCTGGCTCGTACTTTCGCATTTTTCGCATACTTGTTGACCAGATCCAGGGCTTTTTCTGGCTAGCATCTCGTAGTAATGCGGTACCACACCGAAACTGTCAATTCAACCTGGTAGCGATTAATATTGTAGACGATAACGCCGGTTATGTCTGGGTTAGGTATGGTATTTGCCCTCATCTGGCTCGTACTTTCGCATTTCTCGCATACTTGTTGGTCAGATCCTGGCCTTTTTCTGGTTTGGATCACGTAGTAAGACGGTACCACACCGAAGCAGTCAATTAAACCTGGTTGCGATTAATATTTTGGAGGATAACGCGGGTTATGTCTCGGTTAGCACTGGGATTTGCCCTCATCTGGCTCGTACTTTCGCATTTTTCGCCAACTTGTTGGTCAGATCATGGCCTTTTCATGGTTTGGATCACGCAGTAATGTAGTACCACAATGAAACAGTCAATAGAAGCTGGTTCCGATTAGTATTTTAGTGGATAACGCCGGTTATGTCTCGGTAAGGTCTGGGATTTGCCCTCATCAGGCTCGTACTTTCGCATTTTTCGCATACTTGTTGGGCAGATGCTGGGGTTTTTCTGGTTTTGACCACGTAGTAATGCGGTACCACACCGATACAGTCAATTCAACCTGGTTGCGATTAATATTATAGAGGATAACGCTGGTTATGTCCCGGTTAGGTCTGAGATTTGCCCTCATCTGGCTCGTACTTTCGCATTTTTCGCATACTTGTTGACCAGAGCCAGGGCTTCTTCTGGCTAGCATCTCGTAGTAATGCGGTACCACACCGAAACTGTCAATTCAACCTGGTAGCGATTAATATTTTAGACGATAACGCGGGTTATGTCTCGGTTAGGTCTGGGATTTGCCCTCATCAGGCTCGTACTTTCGCATTTTTCTTATACTTGTTGGCCAGATCCTGGGCTTTTTCTGGTTTGGATCACGTAGTAATGTGGTACCACACTGAGACAGTCAATTAAAGCTTGTTCCGATTAGTATTTTAGAGGAAAACTCTGGTTATGTCTGAGTTAGTTCTGGTATTTGCAATCATCTGGCTCATACTTTCGCGATTTTCGCATACTTGTTGGCCAGTTCCTGGCGTTTTTCTGGTTTGGATCACGTAGTAATGCGGTACCACACCGAAACAGTCAATTAAACCTGGATGCGATTAATATTTTAGAGGATAACGCCGGTTATGTCTCGGTCAGGTCTGGGGTTTGCCCTCATATGTCTCGTACCTTCGCATTTTTCGCATACTTGTTGGCCAGATACTGGCCTTTTTCTGGTTTGGAACACGTAGTAATGCGGTACCACACCGAAACAGTCAATAAACCTGGTTGGGATTAATATTTTAGAGGATAACGCCGGTTATGTCTGGGTTAGGTCTGGGGTTTGCCCTCATCTGTCTCGTACCTTCGAATTTTTCGCATACTTGTTGGCCAGCTCCTGACCTTTTTCTGGTTTGGATCACGCAGTAGTGCGATACCACACCGAAATAGTAAATTAAACCTGGTTGCGAGTAATATTTACGAGGATAACGCCGGTTATGTCTGGGTTAGGTCTGGGGTTTGCCCTCATCTGTCTCGTACCTTCGCATTTTTCGCATACTTGTTGGCCAGCTCCTGACCTTTTTCTGGTATGGATCACGTAGTAATGCGGTACCACACCGAAACAGACAATTAAGCCTGGTTGCGAATAATATTTCAGAGGATAACGCCGGTTATGTCTCGGTTAGGTCTGGGAATTGCCTTCATCTGGCTCGTACTTTCGCATTTTTCGCATACTTGTTGGCCAGATCCTGGGCTTTTTCTGGTTTGGATCACGTAGTAATGTGGTACCACAGTGAAACAGACAATAAAAGCTTGTTCCGGTTAGTATTTTAGAGGATAACGCTGGTTATGACTGGGTTAGTCATGGTATTTGCAATCATCTGGCTCATTCTTTCGCTTTTTTCGCATACTTGTTGGCCTGAACCTGCGTTTTTTCTTGTTTGGATCCCGTAGTAATGTGGGTCCTCAACGAAGCAGTCTATTAAACCTGGTTCCGATTAATATCTTAGAGGATAGCGCCGGTTATCTCTGTGTTAGGTCTGGTATTTGCCCTCATGTGGCTCGTACTTTCGCATTTTTCGCATACATGTTGGCCAGATCCTGGGCTTTTTCTGGTTTGGATCACGTAGTAATGTGGTACCACACTGAAACAGTCAATAAAAGCTGGTTCCGATTAGTGTTTTAGAGGATAACGCTGGTTATGTCTGGGTTAGTTCTGGTATTTGCAATCATCTGGCTCATACTTTCGCATTTTTCTCATACTTGTTGGCCAGTTCCTGGCCTTTTTCTGGTTTGGATCACGTAGTAATGCGGTACCACAACGAAACAGTCAATTGAACCTGGTTGCGACTAATATTTTAGAGGATAACGCCGGTTATGTCTCTGTCAGGTCTGGGAATTGCCCTCAACTGGCTCGTACTTTCTCATTTTTCGCATACTTGTTGGCCAGATCCTGGGCTTCTTCTGGCTTGGACCACGTAGTAATATGGTACCACTCTGAAACAGTCAATAAAAGCTTGTTCCGATTAGTATTTTAAAGGATAACGCTGGTTATTTCTGGGTTAGTTATGGTATTTGCAATCATCTGGTTCATACTTTCGCGTTTTTCGCATACTTGTTGGCCAGATCCTGGCCTTTTTCTGGTTTGGAACACGTAGTAATGCGGTACCACACTGAAACAGTCAATTAAACCTGGTTGCCGATTAATATTTAAGAGGATAACGCCTGTTATGTCTCGGTTAGGTCTGGGATTTGCCCCCATCGGGCTCGTACTTTCGCATTTTTCGCATAATTGTTGGCCAGATCCTGGGCTTTTTCTGTCGTGCATCACGTAGTAATGCGGTACCACACCGAAACAGACAATTAAACCTGGTTGCGATTATTATTTTAGAGGATAACGCCGGTTATGTCTCGGTTAGGTCTGGGATTTGCCCTCATCTGGCTCGAACTTTCGCATTTTTCGCATACTTGTTGGCAATATCCTGGGCTTTTTCTGGTTTGGATCACGTAGTAATGCGTTACCACACCGAAGCAGTCAATTAAACCTGGTTGCGGATAATATTTTCGAGGATAACGCCGGTTATGTCTGGGTTAGGTCTGGTATTTGCCCTCATCTGGCTCGTACTTTCGCATTCTTCGCATACTTCTTAGCCAGATACTGACCTTTTTGTGGTGTTGAACACGTAGTAATCCAGTACCACACCGAAACAGTCAATTAAACCTGGTTGCGATTAATATTTAAGAGGATAACGCCGGTTATGTCTCGGTTAGGTCAGGGATTGGCCCTCATCTGGCTCGTACTTTCGCATTTTTCGCATAATTGTTGGCAAGATCCTCGGCTTTTTGTGGTTTGGATCACGTAGTAATCCGGTACCACACCGAAGCAGTCAGTTAAAGCTGGTTGCGATTAATATTTTTGAGGATAACGCCGGTTATGACTGGGTTAGGTCTGGTATTTGCCATCATCTGGCTCGTACTTTCTCATTTTTCGCATACTTGTTGGCCAGATCCTGGCCATTTTCTGGTTTGGAACACGTAGTAATGCGGTACCACACTGAAACAGTCAATTAAACCTGGTTGCGATTAATATTTAAGTGGATAACGCCGGTTATGTCTCGGTTACGTCTGGGATTTGCCCCCATCGGGCTCGTACTTTCGCATTTTTCGCATAATTGTTGGCCAGATCCTGGGCTTTTTCTATCGTGCATCACGTAGTAATGCGGTACCACACCGAAACAGTCAATTAAACCTGGTTCCGATTAATATTTTCGAGGATAACGCCGGTTATGTCTCGGTTAGGTCTGGTATTTGCCCTCATCTGGCTCGTACTTTTGCATTTTTCTTATACTTGTTGGCCAGATCCTGGGCTTTTTCTGGTTTGGATCACGTAGTAATGCGGTACCATACCGAAACAGTCAATTAAACCTGGTTGCGATTACTATATTAGAGGATAACGCTGGTTATGTATGAGCTAGTTCTGGTATTTGCCCACATCTGTCTCGCACTTTCGCATTTCTCGCATACTTGTTGGCCAGATCCTGGCCTTTTTCTGGTTTGTATCACGTAGTAATGCGGTACCACACCGAAACAGTCAATTAAACCTGGTTGCGATTACTATATCAGGGGATAACGCCGGCTATGTCTCGGTTAGGTCTGGGATTTGCCCTCATCTGGCTCGTACTTTCGCATTTTTCGCATGCTTGTTGGCCAGATCCTGGCCATTTTCTGGCTTGGACCAAGTAGTAATGAGGTTCCACACCGAAACAGTCAATTAAACCTGGTTGCGATTACTATATTAGAGGATAACGCTGGGTATGTCTGGGTTAGTTTTGGTATTTGCCCTAATCTGGCTCGTACTTTCGCGTTTTTCGCATACTTGTTGGCCAGTTCCTGGGTTTTCTCTGGCTTGGATCCCATAGTAATGAGGTTCCACACCGAAACAGTCAATTAAACCTGGTTGCGATTAATATTTTAGAGGATAACGCCGGTAATGTCTGGGTTAGGTCAGGTATTTGCCCTCATCTGGCACGTACTTTCGCATTTTTCGCATGCTTGTTGGCCAGATCCTGGGCTTTTTCTGGTTTGGATCACGTAGTAATGTGGTACCACACTGAAACAGTCAATAGAAGCTTGTTCCGATTAGTATTTTAGAGGTAAACTCTGCTTATGTCTGGTTTAGTTCTGGTATTTGCTATCATCTGGCTCATACTTTCGCGTTTTTCGCATACTTGTTGGCCAGATCCAGCGCTGTTTCTGGTTTGGATCACGTAGTAATGTTGTACCACACTGAAACAGTCAATAAAAGCTTGTTCCGATTTGTATTTTAGAGGAAAACTCTGGTTATGGCTGGGTTAGTTCTGGTATTTGTAATCATCTGTCTCATACTTTCGCGTTTTTCGCATCCATGTTGGCCAGATCCTGGCATTTTTCTGGTTTGGATCACGTAGTAATGTGGTACCACACTGAAACACTAATGCGGTACCACACCGAAACAGTCAATTAAACCTGGTTGCAATTAATATTTTAGAGGATAACGCCGGTTATGTCTTGGTTAGGACTGGGATTTGCCCTCAATTGGCTCGTACTTTCGCATTTTTCGCATACTTGTTGGCCAGGTCCTCGCCTTTTTGTGGTTTGGATCACGCTGTAATGCGGTACCACACCGAAATAGTGAATTAAACCTGGTTGCGAGTAATATTTAAGAGGATAGCGTCGGTTATGTCTCGGTTAGTTCTGGGATTAGCCCTCATCTGGCTCGTACTTTCGCATTTTTCGCATACTTGTTGGCAAGATCCTGGGCTTTTTCTGGATTGGATCCCGTAGTAATGTGGTTCCACACCGAAACAGTCAATTAATCCTGGATGCGATTAATATTTTAGAGGTTAACGCCGGTTGTGTCCCGGTTAGGTCTGGGATTTGCCCCCATCTGGCTCGTACCTTCGCATTTTTCGCATACTTGTTGGCAAGATCCTGGGCTTTTTCTGGTTTGGATTATGTGGTAATGCGGTACCACACCGAAACAGTCAATTAAACCTGGTTGCGATTAATATTTTCGAGGATAACGCTGGTTATGTCTGGGTTAGTTCTGGTATTTGCCCTCATCTGGCTCGTACTTTCGCATTTTTGGCATACTTGTTCGCCAGATCCTGGCCTTTTTCTGGTTTGGATCACGTAGTAATGCAGTACCACACCGAAACAGTCAATTAAACCTGGTTGCGATTAATATTTAAGAGGATAACGCCGGTTATGTCTCGGTTAGGTCTGGGATTGGCCCTCATCTAGCTCGTACTTTCGCATTTTTCGCATAATTGTTGGCAAGATCCTCGCCTTTTTGTGGTTTGGATCACGTAGTACTCCGGTACCACACCGAAGCAGTCAATTAAAGCTGGTTGCGATTAATATTTTCGAGGATAACGCCGGTTATGACTGGGTTAGGTCTGGTATTTGCCATCATCTGGCTCGTACTTTCTCATTTTTCGCATACTTGTTGGCCAGATCCTGGCCTTTTTCTGGTTTGGAACACGTAGTAATGCGGTACCACACTGAAACAGTCAATTAAACCTGGTTGCGATTAATATTTAAGTGGATAACGCCGGTTATGTCTCGGTTAGGTCTGGGATTTGCCCCCATCGGGCTCGTACTTTCGCATTTTTCGCATAATTGTTGGCCAGATCCTGGGCTTTTTCTGTCGTGCATCACGTAGTAATGCGGTACCACGCCGAAACAGTCAATTAAACCTGGTTGCGATTAATATTTTCGAGGATAACGCCGGTTATGTCTCGGTTAGGTCTGGTATTTGCCCTCATCTGGCTCGTACTTTTGCATTTTTCTTATACTTGTTGGCCAGATCCTGGGCTTTTTCTGGTTTGGATCACGTAGTTATGTGGTACCACACTGAAACAGTCAATAAAAGCTTGTTCCGAATAGTATTTTAGAGGAAAACTCTGGTTATGTCTGGGTTAGTTCTGGTATTTGGAATCATCTGGCTCATACTTTCGCATTTTTCGCATACTTGTTGGCCAGATCCTGACCTTTTTCTGGTTTGGATCACGTAGTAATGCGGTACCACAGCGAAACAGTCAATTAATCCTGGTTGCGGTTAATATTTCAGAGGATAACGCCGGTTATGTCTCGGTTAGGTCTGGGATTTGCCCTCATCTGGCTCGTACTTTCGTATTTTTCGCTTACTTGTTGGCCAGATACATGGCTTTTTCTGGCTTGTATCACGTAGTAATGCGGTACCACACCGAAACAGTCAATTAAACCTGGTTGCGATTAATATTTTGGAGGATATCGCCGGTTATGTCTCTGTTATGTCTGGGATTTGCCCTCATCTGGCCCGTACTTTCGCATTTTTCTTATACTTGTTGGCCAGATCCTGGGCTTTTTCTGGTTTGGATCACGTAGTAATGTGGTACCACACTGAAACAGTCAATAGAAGCTTGTTCCGATTAGTATTTTAGAGGTAAACTCTGCTTATGTCTGGTTTAGTTCTGGTATTTGCAATCATCTGGCTCATACTTTCGCATTTTTCGCATTCTTGTTGGCCAGATCCAGGGCTTTTTCTGGCTGGCATCACGTAGTAATGCGGTACCACACCGAAACATTCAACTAAACCTGGTTGCGATTAATATTTTGGAGGATAACGCCGGTTATGTCTTGGTTAGGACTGGGATTTGCACTCATCTGTCTCGTACTTTCGCATTTTTCGCATACTTGTTGGCCAGATCCTGGCTTTTCTCTGGCTTGGGCCACGTAGTAATGTGGTATCACACTGAGACAGTCAATTAAACCTGGTTGCGAGTAATATTTTAGAGGATAACGCCGGTTATGTCTGGGTTAGGTCTGGGGTTTGCCCTCATCTGGCTCGTACCATCGCATTTTTCGCGTACTTGTTGGCAAGATCCTGAGCTTTTTGTGGTTTGGATAACGTAGTAATGCGGTACCGCACCGGAGCAGTCAATTAAAGCTGGTTGCGATTAATATTTTCGAGGATAACGCCGGTTATGTCTGGGTCAGGTCTGGTATTTGCCATTATCTGGCTCGCACTTTCGCATTTTTCGCATACTCGTTGGCCAGATCCTGGCATTTTTCTGGTTTGGAACACGTAGTAATGCGGTACCACACCGAAACAGTCAATGAAACCTGGTTGCGATTAATATTTTGGAGGATAACGCCGGTTATGTCTCGGTTAGGTCCGGGATTTGCCACCATCTGGCTCGTACTTTCACATTTTTCGCATACTTGTTGGCCAGATCCTCGCCTTTTTCTGGTTTGGATCACGCAGTAGTGCGGTACCACACCGAAATAGTCAATTAAACCTGGTTGCGAGTAATATTTTAGAGGATAACGCCGGTTATGTCTGGGTTAGGTCTGAGGTTTGCCCTCATCTGGCTCGTACCTCCGCATTTTTCGCATACTTGTTCGCCAGATCCTGGCCCTTTTCTGGTTTGGAACACGTAGTAATGCGGTACCACGCCGAAACAGTCAATTAAACCTGGTTGCGATTAATATTTAAGAGGATAACGCCGGTTATGTCTCGGTTAGGTCTGGGATTTGCCCTCATCTGGCTCGTACTTTCGCATTTTTCGCATACCTCTTGGCCAGATCCTGGCCTTTTTCTGGTTTGGAACACGTAGTAATGCGGTACCACACCTAAACAGTCAATTAAACCTGGTTGCGATTAATATTTAAGAGGATAGCGCCGGTTATGTCTCGGTTAGGTCTGGGATTTGCCCACATCTGGCTCGTACTTTCGCGTTTTTCGCATACTTGTTGGCCAGATCCTGCGTTTTTTCTGGTTTGGATCCCGTAGTAATGTGGTTCCACAACGAAACAGTCAATTAAACCTGGTAGCGATTAGTATTTTAGAGGATAACGCCGGTTATGTCTTGGTTAGGACTGGGATTTGCCCTCATTTGGCTCGTACTTTCGCATTTTTCGCATACTTGATGGCCAGGTCCTCGCCTTTTTGTGGTTTGGATCACGCTGTAATGCGGTACCACACCGAAATAGTGAATTAAACCTGGTTGCGAGTAATATTTAAGAGGATAGCGTCGGTTATGTCTCGGTTAGTTCTGGGATTTGCCCTCATCTGGCTCGTACTTTCGCATTTTTCGACTACTTGTTGGCAAGATCCTGGGCTTTTTCTGGTTTGGATCACGTAGTAATGCGGTACCACACCGAAGCAGTCAATTAAACCTGGTTGCGAGTAATATTTTAGAGGATAACGCCGGTTATCTCTGTGTTAGTTCTGGTATTTGCCCTCATCTGGCTCGTACTTTCGCATTTTTCGCATACTTGTTGGCCAGATTCTGGGCTTTCTGTGGTTTGGATCAGGTAGTAATGTGGTACCACACTGAAACAGTCAATAAAAGCTTGTTCCCATTAGTATTTTAGAGGATAACGCTGGTTAGGTCTGGGTTAGTTCTGGTATTTGCAATCATCTGGCTCACACTTTCGCGTTTTTCGCATACTTGTTGGCCAGATCCTGGCCTTTTTCTGGTTTGGAACACGTAGTAATGCGGTACTACGCCGAAACAGTCAATTAAACCTGGTTGCGATTAATATTTAAGAGGATAACGCCGGTTATGTCTTGGTTAGGACTGGGATTTGCCCTCAATTGGCTCGTACTTTCGCATTTTTCGCATACTTGTTGGCCAGGTCCTCGCCTTTTTGTGGTTTGGATCACGCTGTAATGCGGTACCACACCGAAATGGTGAATTAAACCTGGTTGCGAGTAATATTTAAGAGGATAGCGTCGGTTATGTCTCGGTTAGGTCTGGGATTTGCCCCCATCTGGCTCGTACCTTCGCAATTTTCGCATACTTGTTGGCAAGATCCTGGGCTTTTTCTGGTTTGGATTATGTGGTAATGCGGTACCACACCGAAGCAGTCAATTAAACCTGGTTGCGATTAATATTTTCGAGGATAACGCTGGTTATGTCTGGGTTAGTTCTGGTATTTGCCCTCATCTGGCTCGTACTTTCGCATTTTTCGCATACTTGTTCGCCAGATCCTGGCCATTTTCTGGTTTGGATCACGTAGTAATGTGGTACCACACTGAAACAGTCAATAAAAGCTGGTTCCGATTAGTATTTTAGAGGATAACGCCGGTTATGTCTGGGTTAGTTCTGGTATTTGCAATCATCTGGCTCATACTTTCGCATTTTTCGCATACTTGTTGGCCAGATCCTGGGCTTTTTCTGACTTGGGTCACGAAGTAATGTGGTACCAATCTGAAACAGTCAATAAAAGCTTGTTCCGATTAGTATTTTAGAGGATAACGCTGGTTATGTCTGGGTTAGCTCTGGTATTTGCAATCATCTGGGTCATACTTTCGCGATTATCGCATACTTGTTGACCAGATCCTGCGTTTTTTCTGGTTTGGATACCGTAGTAATGTGGTTCCTCAACGAAACAGTCTATTAAACCTGGTTCCGATTAATATTTTAGAGGATAACGCCGGTTATATCTGTGTTAGTTCTGGTATTTGCCCTCATCTGGCTCGTACTTTCGCATTTTTCGCATACTTGTTGGCCAGATCCAGCGTTTTTTCTGGATTGGATCCCGTAGTAATGTGGTTCCACACCGAAACAGTCAATTAATCCTGTTTGCGATTAATATTTTAGAGGATAACGCCGGTTATGTCTCGGTTAGGTCTGGGATTTGCCCTCATCTGGCTCGTACCTTCGCATTTTTCGCATACTTGTTGGCCAGATACTGGCCTCTTTCTGGTTTTGATCCCGCACTTATGTGGTTCCACACCGAAACAGTCAATAAAAGCTTGTTCCGATTAGTATTTCAGAGGATAACGCTGGTTATTTCTGGGTTAGTTATGGTATTTGCAATCATCTGGCTCATACTTTCGCGTTTTTCGCATACTTGTTGGCCAGATCCAGCGTTTTTTCTGGATTGGATCCCGTAGTAATGTGGTTCCACACCGAAACAGTCAAGTAATCCTGGTTGCGATTAATATTTTAGAGGATAACGCCGGTTATGTCTCGGTTAGGTCTGGTATTTGCAATCATCTGTTTGATACTTTCGCATTTTTCGCATACTTGTTGGCCAGATCCTGGGCTTTTTCTGACTTGGGTCACGTAGTAATGTGGTACCACACTGAAACTGCCAATAAAACCTGGTTCCGATTAATATTTCAGAGGATAACGCCGGTTATGTCTGGGTTAGTTCTGGTATTTGCAATCATCTGGCTCATACTTTCGCAATTTTCGCATATTTGAATGGCCAGATCCTGGGTTTTTTTCTGGTTAGGATCACGTATTAATGTGGTGCCGCACTGAAATGGTCAATTCAACCTGAATTTGGTCAATATTTTAGAGGATAACACCGGTTAGGTCTGGGTTACGTCTGGTATTTGCCAGCATCTAGCTCATACTTTCGCAATTTTGCATGGTTGAATGGCCAGATCCTGGCCTTTTTCTGGTTTCGATCACGTAGTAATGTGGGACCACACTGAAACAGTCAATTAAACCTGGTTTCGATCAATACTTTAGAGGATAACGCCGGTTATGTCTCGGTTAGGTCTGGTATTTGCAATCATCTGGTTCATACTTTCGCATTTTTGGCATATTTATTCGCCAGATCCTGGGCTTTTTCTGACTTGGGTCACGTAGTAATGTGGTACCACACTGAAACATTCAATAAAACCTGGTTCCGATTAATATTTTAGAGGGTAACGCCGGTTAGGTCTGGGTTACGTCTGGTATTTGCAATCATCTTCCTCATACTTTCGCAATTTTGGCATACTTGTTGGCCAGATCCTGTGCTCTTTCTGATTTGGATCAGGTAACAATGTGGCACTACACTGAAACAGTCAATTAAACCTGGTTTCGATCAATACTTTAGAGGATAACGCCGGTAATGTCTCGGTTAGGTCTGGTATTTGCCATCATCTAGCACATACTTTCGCATTTTTCGCATACTTGAATGGCCAGATCCTGGGCTTTTTCTTATTTAGATCACGTAATAATGTGGTACCTATTGAACTTTATTTACTATTAATATAACAACAGTGGTTTATAACATAAGCAGTAATATATAAAGTTTAATAAACACGTAATTTCTGTATGGTACAAATGAAACAGACTGGAAATGAATGAACAAAATATGTATGAGAAACAAAAACGCAATATCACAGATCGATAAATTTTGTCGTCACTCTGCGTTCCTTCATCACACACACACAAAAGATTCATTCAATTAGATTCGTTGTCCTAGATTCGTTATCCTCCAACACCCTTCCACAACGATATACATTTTAAAATTGTTTTATTTGTTGACGCAGTGCACACTTTTCTGCCATATATTTTAATTTTACTTTTGCAAGAGGTTTAGTTAACATGTCGGCAGGCATTTCATCTGTAGGGCAGTATTGATAATCTATTTTTCCCCGATCCTTAATGTCTTTTATATTATGGAACTTTGTATCAATGTGTTTTGTCCTATTGTTAAACTTCTTGTTGGATGTGAGTTTTAAGCAACTTTGGTTGTCTTCGTAGATGATTGTGTCCTGGGTCCCTTTTCCAAAATCTTCCAGTAGACGTTGTATCCATACAGCTTCTTGAGTAGCTTCGGCAAGGGCTATATATTCCGCTTCAGTAGACGATAGTGAAACACATGGCTGCTTCCTGCAAGCCCAACTTATCGAAGCTCCGGCAAATTGATACAAATATCCGCTATTCGACTTTCTATCATTTCTGTCTTGTGCCCAATCGGCGTCTGCAAAACCAATTAGTTTCCTGCTTTTAACCCTTTGACCAAGTTTCAGTTCATAATCAATTGTTTGTTTTAAATAGCGAGCGACTCTTTTCGTTTCTATCCAGTCATTTGTTGTGGGATGCTTGTTGTGTTGGCTTAAAATAGCAACGCTTGCGGATATGTCCGGTCTACTGTTTACTGCTACGTACAATAAAGCACCGATGAGCTGTTGATACCTGTCACTTTTTGGCATTTCTGATCCATTTTCTTTATATTTAAAATACGTGTGATCTAAAGGTACACTTGATCCTTTTGCATCTTGAAGACCGAATCTGTGTAATATTTTTTTAATATATTTCGCTTGATTTATGCTGTAAAAACCTTCTTCATTTCTTCTCATCTCTATTCCTAAATAATGTTTCAAGAATCCTAAGTCATTCAAACAAAAATGTTTCTTTAAAAATGTTTATATTAATAATAAAAAATATCGTCAACATAAATAATAACATAAATCAGTTCTCCTTTATCTTCTTTAGTATACAAACATGAGTCTGCCTGACTTTGTTTGAAATCATATTTCACGAGCAAATCGTTTAATTGGTCATTCCAAATTTTGGCAGCCTGCTTCAAACCATAGATGCCCCTTTTAAGTCTGCAAACATAGTCATCTTTTTTACCAGGTATTTCATATCCTTCAGGTTGCTTCATAAATATCGTCTCGGTTAATTTCCAATTTAAAAAAGCAGTTTTTGCATCAAAATGTTTTATCAACATACCTTTTTGTCCAGTGACCGTTAAAAAAGTCCTGAATGTAGATTGTCTTACTACCGGTGCAAAATTTTCATCGTAATCCGTGCCATATTTTTGTGAAAACCCTCGAGCAACAAGTCTGGCTTTATATCTCTCCACACTTCCATCGATGTTTCGCTTAATTTTAAAAACCCATTTACACGAGACTATATTTGTGTCTTTTGGTTTGGATACGATTTCCCAAGAGTCGTTCCCCAATAAGGAATTAATTTCGTCATCCATGGCCCTTTTCCAATGCTCTTTATCAGATCCTGACAATGCTTCCTTCGCACTTCTTGGTTCATGTTCTGTATTTAGGACCATGTTTGACGAAGCTACATACCTATCTGGTGGTACTCCTTTATTCGTTCTTTGAGACCGTCTGCACTGTATGCGATCCGTTTCCTCATGATCACCGTTTGTCTCTTTACTTGACATATATTCGTCTGTACTTGGTCCGTCGTCTGATTCTTGATCGTCAGCTGATTCTTCACTGGATGACTTTTCACTTTCAACATCTTGATCGTCAGCTGATTCTTCACTGGGCGACTTTTCCCTTTCAACATCTTCATGGTCGTCTTCCGTGCTGTCTTTTATTTTCGAAAAAATGACCACATTGTCCATCGGTTTATATTCGCTTACTAAATCTAAAAACACAACGTCGCAGCTGATCTTGATGCGATTTGTTTTTGTGTCTAATAAACGAAACGCCTTTGATTCATCGGAGTAGCCAACGAATGTAAATTTCTCAGCTTTGTCGTCTAATTTCTTCCTCTGTTCCTTATGTATGTGTATGTATGCACTGCAACCAAAAATGTGTAAATTTCCGACATCGGGCTTTTTCGAAAACCACAATTCATATGGGGTTTGATCGATTGCTTTCGTAGGTAATCGATTCTGTAAATAGTTAGCTGTGTTTACAGCTTCTCCCTAATATTTCTTATCTAAATTACCATCGAGCAGCATACATCTTGCCATCTCAAGTAGCGACCGATTCTTTCGCTCAGCAACGCCATTCTGCTGAGGTGAATAAACTGTTGTATACTGTGCTTGAATCCCTTCCTGTCTCAAATAATTCTTTAAATCTTCATTAACATATTCTGTTCCCCGATCCGATCTTATTATCTTTGTTTTTTTCTTAAACTGTGTTTTCATTCTTTCTACATATTCTTTTATACATTTTGCTGTTTCATTTTTATGACTCATAAGATAAATAGTCGAGAAACGAGAATAGTCGTCGATAATTGTTAAAATGTACCTTTTGTTGCTCGGTGTTACTGTTTGCATAGGTCCGAACACGTCCGTATGTATGAGATCTAGAATTGAATTTGTCTTGCTTTTTGATACTTTTGAGAAAGGTAATCTAGCCATTTTACCCTTAACGCAGCATTCACAAATCATCTGCTGTCCACAATTCTTAATCTTGATACCTGTGGCTAGATCTTTATTACCTAAAAACTTTATGGCGTTAAAATCTCTATGCCCGAAGCGACGGTGCCAGGTATGCTGGCAATCCGCTGTATGCCCATTAACAATACTTCCGCTCGCTATATATACTTTTCCAATTGGACTTACTTGATACAACTCGGGTGACAATTTCGCAATCGCTTGTAATTTGTTGTCCTTCATGATCTTACAATCGTTTTCGTCAAACGTCAATCTGTATCCATCTTTCACCAGTTTCTTTACTGATAATAAGTTTGACCCAAGTGTCGGCACATATAACACATCGCACACTTTTATTTTGAAGGCGCATTAGAGTCCAATACACAATCTATTACACCCGAAGCGATTCCTTGCACTTCAGCAATCTTTTGTTCCTCTGCAAGACACACTTGACCTTTCCTTCGCGTGTCGAATTCTTGAAAAAACTTCTTCGAAGTCGCCGTATGGCTTGTTGCCCCAGAGTCGACGATCCATACATTTTTATTGTCCTCTTGATGCTTCTCCGTTCCAAGATATGCTCCATCAGAAATTTCTGCTCTTGCATAAAAACAATAATCATTCGAAGAATCTTGCGAGACTGCATTAGCTTTTTCTTTTTTATCTATCCAGGCTTTATATTTTATACAATCTCCTTTAAAATGCCCTGATTTTTTGCAAAAATAGCAATTTTTCTTCGACTGCGTGCTGTTTGTATTTTTGTATCCAGTTTTCAACGCCGTTTCTGTACACTCTCTTGTGACCTTTGTCCCTTTACGTCTTTTGTATTCGTCCATTAATTTACTTTTTACAAGTTCTAACGTAAAATCACCTTCGGGCATGCTTTCAAGTGCTGTCACGAGAGTTTCATAGGATTCTGGGAGACTTCCAAGCAGCATTGCACCCATAAGATTGTCTGGTAAATCCTATCCGAGGGCAGCTAATTTTTCAAAATAACCGCACATTGTGGTAATATGTTCCTCCATGTTGCCATTTTCTTTCATGGCTGTTCTACATAATTGTTTTAGCAACAATACTTTATTCGTTAACGTGGCCTTTTGGTGATATCCTTGTAGAGAATCCCATACCTCACATGATGTTTTGACATTCCTCATGTGCTGCAGTTGGCTGTCTTCTACTAATAGTCCTATTGTAGCGCGTGCTTCATTATACTTTTGCACCCAAACAGCATCTTCCGTAGCGGGTCTTTCACTTCTTATCACTTCCCATAGTTTTTCCTTAATTAACAGAAGTTCCAATTCGTAACTCCATCACTTTAATTACTGTCCACTGGGCCCATAACCTATTGGACTTTATTTACTAATAATATAACAACAGTGGTTTATAACATAAGCAGTAATATATAAAGTTTAATAAACACGTAATTTCTGCATGGTACAAATGAAACAGACTGGAAATGAATGAACAAAATATGTATGAGAAACAAAAACGCAATGTCATAGATCGATTAATTTTGTCGTCACTCCGCGTTCCTTCAACACACACAAACAAAACATTCATTCATCTAGATTCGTTGTCCTAGATTCGTTGTCCTCCAACAGTACCACACTGAAACAGTCAATTAAACCTGGTCCCGATTAATATTTTAGAGGATAACGCCGGTTATGACTGGGTTAAGTCTGGTATTTGCAATCATCTGGCTCATACTTTCGCATTTTTCGCATACTTGTTGGCCAGATCCTGGGTTTTTTCTGGTTTGGATCACGTAGTAATGTCGTACCACACTGAAACCGTCAATTAAACCTGGATTTGATAAATACTTTAGAGGCTAACACCGGTTAGGTCTGGGTTACGTCTGGTATTTACAATCATCTGCCTTATACTTTCGCATTTTTTGCATACTTGATGGCCAGATCCTGGGTTGTTTTCTGGTTAGGATCACGTATCAATGTGGTGCCACACCGAAATAGTTAATTCAACCTGGCTTCGACTAATATTTTAGAGGATAACAGCGGTTAGGTCAGGGTAAGGCCTGGTATTTGCCATCCTCTGGCTCATACTTTCGCATTTTTCGCCTTCTTATTGGCCAGATCCTGGGTCTTTTTCAGGATAGGATCACGTATTAATGTGGTACCACACTGAAATAGTCAATAAAACCTGGTGGCGATTAATATTTTAGAGGATAACTCCGTTTATGTCTGGGCTAGGTCAGGTATTTGCAATCATCTGGCTCATACTTTCGCATTTTTCGCATACTTGTTGGCCAGATCCTCGGTTTTTCCTAGTTTGGAACACGTAGTAATGTGGTACCACACTGAAGCAGCCCACTAAACCTGGTTTCGAGCAATATTTTAGAGGATAGCACCGGTTGGGTCCCGTTTTGTTCTCGGTTATGCCCGTATCTGGCTCATACTTTCGCATTTTTCGCATACTTGATGGCCAGATCCTTGGCTTATTCTGGTTTCGATCACGTAGTAACGTGGTACCATACTGAAACAGTCAATTAACCCTGGCCTCGATCAATATTTTAAAGTATAACTCCTCTTGGGTCACGTTTAGGTCTGGTGTAAGAACCTCACCTGACTCATACTTTCACATTCTTCGCATACTTATCGGCCAGATCATGGGCTTTTTCTGTGTTGGGTCACGTTGTAATGTGGCGCCACAATGAAACAGTCAACTAAACCTGACCTCGATCAATATTATAGAGGATAACACCGTTTAGGATTGTATTAGGTCTGGTATTTGCAATCATCTGGGTCATACTAACGCACTGTTCGCATACCTGTTGGCCAGATCCTGGGCTTTTTCTGGTTGGGATTATGTAGTAATGTGGTACCACACTGAAACAGTGAGTTAAACCTGGATTCGATCAATATAATAGAGGATAACTCCGGTTGGGTCACGTTTAGGTCTGGGATTTGCCCTCATCTGTCTCATACTTTCGCATTCTTCGCGTACTTGTTGGCCAGACCCTGGGCTTTTTCTGGCTTGAATCACGGAGTAATGTGGTACCACACTGAAACAGTCCATTAAACCTGGTATCGATCAATATTATAATGTATACCACCGTTTGGGTCTCGTTTAGGTCTGGGATTTGCCCTCATCTGGCTTATACTTTCGCATTCTTCGCATACTTGTTGGTCAGATCCTGTGTTTTTTTCTGGTTTGAATCACGTAGTAATGTGGTGCCACACTGAAACAG
Organism: Colletes latitarsis; assembly: GCF_051014445.1. Lineage (NCBI taxonomy): Eukaryota > Metazoa > Arthropoda > Insecta > Hymenoptera > Colletidae > Colletes > Colletes latitarsis. Next base: position 8,127,971 of record NW_027488368.1, on the reverse strand, counting down.
TTAATTAAACCTGGTCTCGATCAATATTTTAAAGTATAACTCCACTTGGGTCACGTTTAGGTCTGGGATTTGCCCTCATCTGTCTCATACTTTCGAATTCTTCGCATACTTTTTGGCCAGATCCTGGGCTTTTTCAGGCTTGAATCACGCGGTAATGTGGCACCACACTGAAACAGTCCATTAAACCTGGTACGGATCAATATTTTAGAGGATAACACCGTTTAGGATTGTATTAGGTCTGGTATTTACAATCATCTGGATCATACTTTCGCATTTTCCGCATAACTATTGGCCAGATCCTGGGCTTTTTCTGGTTTGGGTCACGTTGTAATGTGGCACCACAATGAAACAGTCAACTAAACCTGACCACGATCAATATTTTAGAGGATAACACCGTTTAGGATTGTATTAGGTCTGGTATTTGCAATCATCTGGGTCATACTAACGCACTGTTCGCATACCTGTTGGCCAGATCCTGGGCTTTTTCTGGTTGGGATTATGTAGTAATGTGGTGCCACACTGAAACAGTTAATTAAACCTGGCCTCGATCAATATTTTAAAGTATAACTCCAGTTGGGTCACGTTTAGGTCTGGGATTTGCCCTCAATTGTCTCATACTTTCGCATTTTTCGCATACTTGATGGCCAGATCCTGGGCCTATTGTTGTTTTGATCACGTAGTAACGTGGTACCGTACTGAAACAGTCAATTAAACCTGGCCTCGATCAATATTTTAAAGTGTAACTCCACTTGGGTCACGTTTAGGTCTGGTATTTACCCTCACCTGGCTCATACTTTCGCATTCTTCGCACACTTGACGGCCAGATCATGGGCTTTTTCTGTGTTGGGTCACGTTGTAATGTGGCACCACATTAAAACAGTCAACTAAACCTGACCTCGATCAATATTTTAGAGGATAACACAGTTTAGGATTGTGTTAGGTCAGGTATTTACAATCATCTGCATCATACTTTCGCATTCTTCGCACACTTGTTGGCCAGATCCTGGACATTTTCTGCTTTGGATCACGCAGTCATGTAGTACCAGAATGAAACAGTCAGTTAAACCTGGATTCGATCAATATTTTAAAGGATAACACCAGTTGGGTCTGAGTTAGGTCTGGTATTTGCAATCATCTGGGTCATACTAACGCACTTTTCGCATACCTGTTGGCCAGATCCTGGGCTTTTTCTGGTTGGGATTATGTAGTACTGTGGTACCACACTGAAACAGTGAGTTAAACCTGGATTCGATCAATATAATAGAGGATAACTCCGGTTGGGTCACGTTTAGGTCTGGGATTTGCCCTCATCTGTCTCATACTTTCGCATTCTTCGCACACCTGTTGGCCTGATCCTGGCCTTATTCTGGTTTGGGTCAGGTAGTCATGTGGTACCAGACTGAAACCGTCAATTAAACCTGGTTCCGATCAATAAATTAGATGATAACACCGGTTAGGTCTGGGTTAGGTCTGGTATTTAGCCTCATCTGGATCATACTTTGACATTCTTCGCATACTTGTTGGCCAAACCCTGGCCTTTTTCAGGTCTCGGTCACGTAGTAGTGTGGTACCACAATGAAACAGTCAATTAAACCTGACCACGATCAATATTTTAAAGTATATCACCGGTTGGGTTACGTTTAGGTCTGGGATATGCCCTCATCTGGCTGATACTTTCGCATTTTTCGCATACTTCTTAGCCAGATCCTGGGTTCTTTTCTGGTTTGGATCACGTACTAATGTAGTACCAGAATGAAACAGTCAATTAAACCTGGATTCGACCAATATTTTAGAGGATAACACCGGGTAGGTCTGGGTTAGGTCTGGTATTTGCCCTCATCTGGCTCGTACTTTTTTTTTTTTTTTTTTTTTTTTTTTTTTGTCGTGGGGAAAATCTTCGAAAGACTCCCTCCCACCTCCTTGGGGAGAGGTGGGAGGGGTGTGTGGGATTCCCCGCGCCCGTACAACGACAGGCGCGGGACCTACCCACTAAAAACCCCACGGTGACCCTTCGGCACGCTTTGGGAGGATACCGGGAATCGCTCGAAGCATTCTTCCGGTATCATCCCCGTGCCCGCGCTTTCGCGCCCATCCCCCGGGGGGACAATCGGTCCCCCCAGTAGATACACTGCCTCATAGCGGCGGGACGGGGCCACTCCATCCCGCCGCTGTCCGTCCCGGGGCCGCATTTAGTGGCGGCTGCGAGCCCCAACTCGCAACCGCCCGCGACCCCGTTTCCACCCCTCGGCGGCCGGGCGTTCATGGCCGCACCAGACCGCCGAGGGTGCCTCCCCTTGCGTCGGACCGGTAGGGGGAGGCACTCCTACCCACAACCGGTCCGACCCGGCGCCGCCTGGCGGGAGGAGGGTCCCCTCAGGACCCCCCTCCCAGCCTAGGTCATCCGCCACGCCGAGGCGGCCGCCCGCGACGCCTCGCGACCGGGCGACGACCTCGGGCCACCGCACGAGCGCGAGCTTCAGCACGCCGCTGACGCTCGCGCTTCCTCCCCGCGGCCTCCTTCTGCAACATTACGTTCTCGCAGAAGGAGGCCACGGCCCTCCACTTCTCCTCGCTGCCGAGCATGGCGCGCACCACGCCCGGCAGCGAGACATCCCGCCCGACGACGCCGACCAGGACACGGCGCTCCCCCTCCCACGCGGGGCATACCTCCAGGGTATGATCCGCCGTGTCCTGCTCAGCGTCGCAGTTGGCCAACAAGTTTGCGAAAAATGGGAAAGTATGAGGCAGATAATTGCAAACACCAGACGTAACCCAGACCTAACCGGTGTTGTCCTCTAAAATATTGATCGAAGCCAGGTTTAATTGACTGCTTCAGTGTGGCATCACATGAATACGTGACTCTATCGAGAAAAGAACCCAGGATCTGCCCAACAAGTATGCGAAAAATGCGAAAGTATCAGCTAGATGTTGGCAAATACCAGACCTAACACAGACATAACCGGCGTTATCCTGTAAAATATTGGTCGAAACCAGGTTTAATTGACTGTTTCAGTATGGCACCTCATTAATACGTGATCCTAACCAAAAAAAATCCAGGATCTGGCCAACGAGTATGCGAAAGATGCGAAAGAATTAGGGAGATGATTGCAAATACCAGACGTAACCCAGACCAAACCGGTGTTGTCCTCTAAAATATTGATCGAAACCAGGTTTAATTGACTGTTTCAGTATGGCACCTCATTAATACGTGATCCCAACCAAAAAAAACCCAGGATCTGGCCAACGCGGATGCGAAAGATGCGAAAGTATTAGGGTGATGATTGCAAATACCAGACGTAACCCAGACCTAACCGGTGTTGTCCTCTAAAATATTGATCGAAACCAGGTTTAATTGACTGCTTCAGTGTGTTACAACGATAATACGTGTTCCAAACCAGAACAAACCTAGGATCTGGTCAACAAGTATGCGAAAAATGCGAAAGTATGAGCCAGATGATGACAAATACCAGACCTAACCCAGACATAACCGGCGTTATCCTCGAAAATATTAAACGCGACCAGGTCTAATTGACTCTTACAGTGTCTTACCACATTACTACGTGATCCAAACCAGAAAAAGCCCAGGATCTGGTCAACAAGAATGTGAAAAATGCGAAAATATGAGCCAGATTGGGGCAAATCCCAGACCTAATCCAGACATAACCGGCGATGTCCTCTAAAATATTAATCACAACCAGGTTTAATTGACTGTTTCAGTGTGGTACCACTTTACAACGTGACCCGAACCAGAAGAGACCCAGGATCTGGCCAACAAGTATGCGAAAAATGCGACTGTATGAGCCAGATGATTGCAAATACCAGAACTAACCCAGACCTAACCGACGTTATCCTCTAAAATATTAATCGGAATCAGGTTTAATTGACTCTTTCGGTGTGGTACCACATTACTACGTGATCCAAACCAGAAAAAGCCCAGGATCTGGCCAACAAGTATGCGAAAAATGCGAAAGTACGAGCCAGATGATTGCAAATACCAGAACTAACCCAGACATAACCGGCGTTATCCTCTAAAATATTAATCGCAACCAGGTTTTATTGACTGTTTCGATGTGGTACCACATTACTGCGTGATCCAAATCAGAAAAAGCCCAGTATCTGGCCAACAAGAATGCGAAAAATGCGAAAGTATGAGGCAGATGATTGCAAATACCAGACGCAACCCAGACCTAACCGGTGTCAGCCTCTACAATATTGACCGAATACAGGTTGAATTGAATATTTCAGTGTGGCACCACATTAATACGTGATCCTAAGCAGAAAAAAACCCAGAATATGGCCAACAAGTTTGCGAAAAATGCGAAAGTATGAGGCAGATGATTGCATATTACAGTCGTAACCCAGACCTAACCGGTGTTATCCTCTGAAATATTGTTCGAAACCAGGTTTACTTGACTGTTTCAGTGCGGTACCACATTAATACGTGATCCTAACCAGAAAAAAACTCAGGAGCTGGCCAACAAGTATGCGAAAGGAGCGAAATTATCAGGCAGATGATTGCAAATACCAGACCTAACACAAACCTAACCGGTGTCAGCCTCTACAATATTGATCGAATCCAGGTTGAATTGACTATTTCAGTGTGGTACCACATTGACACGTGATCCTGCCCAGAAAAAAGCGCAGGATCTGGCCAACAAGTATGCGAATGATGCGAAAGTATGAGGCAGATGATTGCAAATACTAGACCTAACACAAACCTAACCGGTATTGTCCTCTAAAGTATTGATCGAAGCCAGCCTTAATTGACTGATTCAGTCTGGTACCACATTACTACGAGGTCCAAGTCATTAAAAGCCCAGGATCTGGCCAACAAGTATCCGAAAAATGCGAATGTATGAGGAAGATGATTGCAAATACCAGACCTAACCCAAATCTAACCGGTGTTATCCTCTAAAGTATTGATCCAAACCAAGTTTTATCGATTATTTCAGTGTGGTACCACATTAATACGTGATGCTATCCAGAAAAAGACCCAGGATCTGGCCAACAAGTATGCGAAAGATGCGAATGTATGAGGCAGATGATTGCAAATACCAGAACTAACACAAACATAACCAGCGTTATCCTGCACAATATTCATCGCAACCAGGTTTAATTGACTGCTCCGGTGTGGAGCCACATTCCGACGGGATCCAAACCACAATATACATAAGATCTGGCCAACTAGTACGCGAAAATTGCGAAAGTATGAGCCAGATGATTGCAAATACCTGAACTAACGCAGACATAACCAGCGTTATCCTCTAAAGAATTAATCGGAACCAGGTTTAATTGACTGTTTCAGTGTGATACCACATGACTATGTGATCCAAGCCAGAACAAGGCCAGGATCTGGCCAGCAAGTATGCGAAAAATACGAAAATACGAGCCAGATGACGGCAAATCCCTGACCAAACCGTGACATAACCGGCGTTTTGCTCTAAAATATTAATCGCAACCAGGTTTAATTGACTGTTTCGGTGTGGTATCGCTTTACTACGTGATCCAAACCAGAAAAAGGCCAGCATCTGGACAACAAGTATGCGAAAAATGCGAAAGTACAAGCCAGATGAGTGCAAATACCTGACCTAACACAGACATAACCGGCGTTATCCACTAAAATATTAATCGGAACCAGGTTTAATTGACTGTTTCAGTGTGGTACCAAATTACTACGTGGTCCAAGCCAGAAAGAGGCCAGGATCTGGCCAGCAAGTATGCGAAAAATGCGAAAGTACGAGCCAGATGAGGGCAAATACCAGAACTAACCTAGACATAACCGGCGTTATCCTCTAGAATATTAATCGCAACCAGGTTTAATTGACTGTTTCGGTGTAGAACCACATTACTACGTGATCCAAACCAGAAAAAGCCCAGGATCTGGCCAACAAGTATGCGAAAAATGCGAAAGTACGAGCCAGATGAGGGCAAATACCAGACCTAACCCAGACATAACCGGCGTTATCCTATAAAATATTAATCGCAACTAGGTTTAATTGACTGCTTCGGTGTGGTACCGCATTACTACGTGATCCAAACCAGAAAAACCCCAGGATCTTACCAACAAGTAGGCGAAAAATGCGAATGTACGAGCCAGATGAGGCCAAATCCCAGACCCAACCGAGACATAACCGGCGTTATCCTATAAAATATGAATCGCAACCAGGTTTAATTGACTGTTTCGGTGTGGTACCGCATTAGTACGTGATCCAAACCAGGAAAAGGCCAGGATCTGGCCAACAAGTATGCGAAAAATGCGAAAGTACGAGCCAGATGAGGGCAAATACCAGACCTAACCCAGACATAACAGGCGTTATCCTCTAAAATATTAATCGCAACCAGGTTTAATTGACTGTTTCGGTGTAGAACCACATTACTACGTGATCCAAACCAGAAAAAGCCCAGGATCTGGCCAACAAGTATGCAAAAAATGCGAAAGTACGAGGCAGACAAGGACAAATACCAGACCTAACCCAGACATAACAGGCGTTATCCTCTAAAATATTAATCGCAACCTGGTTTAATTGACTGTTTCAGTGTGGTACCGCATTACTACGTGATCCAAACCAGGAAAAGGCCAGGATCTGGCCAACAAGTATGCGAGAAATGCGAAAGTACGAGCCAGATGAGGGCAAATCCCTGACCTAACCGAGACATAACCGGCGTTATCCTCTAAAATATTAATCGCAACCAGGTTTAATTGACTGTTTCGGCGTGGTACCACATTACTACGCGGTCCGAGCCAGAAAAAGGCCAGGATCTGGCCAACAACTATGCGAAAAATGCGAAAGTACGAGCCAGATGAGGGCAAATACCAGACCTAACCTAGACATAACCGGCGTTATCCTCTAAAATATTAATCGAGACCAGGTTTAGTTGACTGTTTCGGTGTGGAGCGTCATTATTGCGGGATCCAAACCAGAAAAAACCCTGGATCTGGCCAAGAAGTATGCGAAAAACGCGAAAGTATGAGCCAGATGATTGCAAATACCAGAACTAACCCAGACATAAGCGGCGTTATCCACTAAAATATTAATCGGAACCAGGTTTAATTGACTGTTTCAGTGTGGTACCACATAACTACGTGGTCCAAGTCAGTAAAAGCCCAGGATCTGGCCAACAAGTATGCGAAAAATGCGGAAGAATGAGGAAGATGATTGCAAATACCAGACGTAACCCAGACCTAACCGGTGTTATCCTCTAAAATATTAATCGGAACTAGGTTTTATTGACTACTTCTGTGTAGTACCACATTACTACGTGATCCATACCAGAAAAATCCAGGATCTGGCCAAAAAGTATGCCAAAAACGCGAAAGTATGAGCCAGATGATTGCAAATACCAGAACTAACCCAGACATAAGCGGCGTTATCCACTAAAATATTAATCGCAACCAGGTTTTATTGACTGTTTCGATGTGGTACCACATTACTACGTGATCCAAATCAGAAAAAGCCCAGTATCTGGCCAACAAGTATGCGAAAAATGCGAAAGTATGAGGCAGATGATTGCATATTACAGTCGTAACCCAGACCTAGCCGGTGTTATCCTCTGAAATATTGTTCGAAACCAGGTTGACTTGACTGTTTCAGTGCGGTACCACATTAATACGTGATCCTAACCAGAAAGAAACTCAGGAGCTGGCCAACAAGTATGCGAAAGGAGCGAAATAATCAGGCAGATGATTGCAAATACCAGACCTAACACGAACCTAACCGGTGTCAGCCTCTACAATATTGACCGAATCCAGGTTGAATTGACTATTTCAGTGTCGTACCACATTGACACGTGATCCTGCCCAGAAAAAAGCGCAGGATCTGGCCAACAAGTATGCGAATGATGCGAAAGTATGAGGCAGATGATTGCAAATACCAGACCTAACACAAACCTAACCGGTATTGTCCTCTAAAGTATTGATCGAAGCCAGCCTTAATTGACTGATTCAGTCTGGTACCACATTGCTACGAGGTCCAAGTCAGTAAAAGCCCAGGATCTGGCCAACAAGTATCCGAAAAATGCGAAAGTATGAGGAAGATGATTGCAAATACCAGACCTAACCCAAATCTAACCGGTGTTATCCTCTAAAGTATTGATCGAAACCAGGTTTTATTGATTATTTCTGGATGGTACCACATTAATACGTGATGCTATCCAGAAAAGGACCCAGGATCTCGCAAACAAGTATGCGAAAGTTGCGAATGTATGAGGCAGATGTTTGCAAATACCAGACCTAACACAAACCTGACCGGTATTGTCCTATAAAGTATTGATCGAATCCAGGTTTAATTGACTGTTCGGTGTGGTACCACATTACTACATGACCTACATCAGAAAAAGTCCAGTATCTGGCCAACAAGTATGCAAAAAATGCGAAAGTATGAGGCAGATGATTGCAAATACCAGGCGCAACCCAGACGTAACCGGTGCCAGCCTCTACAATATTGATCGAATCCAGGTTGAATTGACTATTTCAGTGTGGCACCACATTAATACGTGATCCTTACCAGAAAAAAAACCCAGGATATGGCCAACAAGTTTGCGAAAAATGGGAAAGTATGAGGCAGATAATTGCAAACACCAGACGTAACCCATACCTAACCGGTGTTGTCCTCTAAAATATTCATCGAAGCCAGGTTTAATTGACTGCTTCAGTGTGGCATCACATGAATACGTGACTCTATCGAGAAAAGAACCCAGGATCTGGCCAACAAGTATGCGAAAAATGCGAAAGTATCAGCTAGATGTTGGCAAATACCAGACCTAACACAGACATAACCGGCGTTATCCTGTAAAATATTGGTCGAAACAAGGTTTAATTGACTGTTTCAGTATGGCACCTCATTAATACGTGATCCTAACCAAAAAAAATCCAGGATCTGGCCAACGAGTATGCGAAAGATGCGAAAGAATTAGGGAGATGATTGCAAATACCAGACGTAACCCAGACCTAACCGGTGTTGTCCTCTAAAATATTGATCGAAACCAGGTTTAATTGACTGCTTCAGTGTGTTACAACGATAATACGTGATCCAAACCTGAAAAAGCCCTGGATCTGGCCAACAAGTATGCGAAAAATGCGAAAGTACGAGCCAGATGATTGCAAATACCAGAACTAACCCAAACATAACCAGCGTTATCCTGCACAATATTCAACGCAACCAGGTTTAATTGACTGCTCCGGTGTGGAACCACATTACGACGGGATCCAAACCACAATATACATAAGATCTGGCCAACTAGTACGCGAAAATTGCGAAAGTATGAGCCAGATGATTGCAAATACCTGAACTAACCCAGGCATAACCAGCGTTATCCTCTAAAGTGTTAATCGGAACCAGGTTTAATTGACTGTTTCAGTGTGATACCACATGACTATGTGATCCAAGCCAGAACAAGGCCAGGATCTGGCCAACAAGTATGCGAAAAATACGAAAATACGAGCCAGATGACGGCAAATCCCTGACCAAACCGTGACATAACCGGCGTTTTGCTCTAAAATATTAATCGCAACCAGGTTTAATTGATTGCTTCTGTGTGGTACCGCATTACTACGTGATCCAAAGCAGAAAAAGCCCAGGATCTTGCCAACAAGTAGGCGGAAAATGCGAAGGTACGAGCCAGATGAGGGCAAATCCTAGACCTAACCGAGACATAACCGGCGTTATCCTCCAAAATATTAATCGCATCCAGGTTTAATTGACTGTTTAGGTGTGATATCGCTTTACTACGTGATCCAAACCAGAAAAAGGCCAGCATCTGGACAACAAGTATGCGAAAAATGCGAAAGTACAAGCCAGATGAGGGCAAATACCTGACCTAACACAGACATAACCGGCGTAATCCACTAAAATATTAATCGGAACCAGGTTTAATTGACTGTTTCAGTGTGGTACCAAACTACTACGTGGTCCAAACCAGAAAAAGCCCAGGATCTGGCCAACAAGTATGCGAAAAATGCGAAAGTACGAGCCAGATGAGGGCAAATACCAGACCTAACCCAGACATAACCGGCGTTATCCTATAAAATATTAATCGCAGCTAGGTTTAATTGACTGCTTCAGTGTGGCATCACATGAATACGTGACTCTATCGAGAAAAGAACCCAGGATCTGGCCAACAAGTATGCGAAAAATGCGAAAGTATCAGCTAGATGTTGGCAAATACCAGACCTAACACAGACATAACCGGCGTTATCCTGTAAAATATTGGTCGAAACAAGGTTTAATTTACTGTTTCAGTATGGCACCTCATTAATACGTGATCCTAACCAAAAAAAATCCAGGATCTGGCCAACGAGTATGCGAAAGATGCGAAAGAATTAGGGAGATGATTGCAAATACCAGACGTAACCCAGACCTAACCGGTGTTGTCCTCTAAAATATTGATCGAAACCAGGTTTAATTGACTGCTTCAGTGTGTTACAACGATAATACGTGATCCAAACCAGAAAAAGCCCTGGATCTGGCCAACAAGTATGCGAAAAATGCGAAAGTACGAGCCAGATGATTGCAAATACCAGAACTAACCCAAACATAACCAGCGTTATCCTGCACAATATTCAACGCAACCAGGTTTAATTGACTGCTCCGGTGTGGAACCACATTACGACGGGATCCAAACCACAATATACATAAGATCTGGCCAACTAGTACGCGAAAATTGCGAAAGTATGAGCCAGATGATTGCAAATACCTGAACTAACCCAGGCATAACCAGCGTTATCCTCTAAAGTGTTAATCGGAACCAGGTTTAATTGACTGTTTCAGTGTGATACCACATGACTATGTGATCCAAACCAGAACAAGGCCAGGATCTGGCCAACAAGTATGCGAAAAATACGAAAATACGAGCCAGATGACGGCAAATCCCTGACCAAACCGTGACATAACCGGCGTTTTGCTCTAAAATATTAATCGCAACCAGGTTTAATTGATTGCTTCTGTGTGGTACCGCATTACTACGTGATCCAAAGCAGAAAAAGCCCAGGATCTTGCCAACAAGTAGGCGGAAAATGCGAAGGTACGAGCCAGATGAGGGCAAATCCTAGACCTAACCGAGACATAACCGGCGTTATCCTCCAAAATATTAATCGCATCCAGGCTTAATTGACTGTTTAGGTGTGATATCGCTTTACTACGTGATCCAAACCAGAAAAAGGCCAGCATCTGGACAACAAGTATGCGAAAAATGCGAAAGTACAAGCCAGATGAGGGCAAATACCTGACCTAACACAGACGTAACCGGCGTAATCCACTAAAATATTAATCGGAACCAGGTTTAATTGACTGTTTCAGTGTGGTACCAAATTACTACGTGGTCCAAACCAGAAAAAGCCCAGGATCTGGCCAACAAGTATGCGAAAAATGCGAAAGTACGAGCCAGATGAGGGCAAATACCAGACCTAACCCAGACATAACCGGCGTTATCCTATAAAATATTAATCGCAGCTAGGTTTAATTGACTGCATCAGTGTGGCATCACATGAATACGTGACTCTATCGAGAAAAGAACCCAGGATCTGGCCAACAAGTATGCGAAAAATGCGAAAGTACGAGCCAGATGATTGCAAATACCAGAACTAACCCAAACATAACCAGCGTTAACCTGCACAATATTCAACGCAACCAGGTTTAATTGACTGCTCCGGTGTGGAACCACATTACGACGGGATCCAAACCACAATATACATAAGATCTGGCCAACTAGTACGCGAAAATTGCGAAAGTATGAGCCAGATGATTGCAAATACCTGAACTAACCCAGGCATAACCAGCGTTATCCTCTAAAGTGTTAACCGGAACCAGGTTTAATTGACTGTTTCAGTGTGATACCACATGACTATGTGATCCAAGCCAGAACAAGGCCAGGATCTGGCCAACAAGTATGCGAAAAATACGAAAATACGAGCCAGATGACGGCAAATCCCTGACCAAACCGTGACATAACCGGCGTTTTGCTCTAAAATATTAATCGCAACCAGGTTTAATTGATTGCTTCTGTGTGGTACCGCATTACTACGTGATCCAAAGCAGAAAAAGCCCAGGATCTTGCCAACAAGTAGGCGGAAAATGCGAAGGTACGAGCCAGATGAGGGCAAATCCTAGACCTAACCGAGACATAACCGGCGTTATCCTCCAAAATATTAATCGCATCCAGGTTTAATTGACTGTTTAGGTGTGATATCGCTTTACTACGTGATCCAAACCAGAAAAAGGCCAGCATCTGGACAACAAGTATGCGAAAAATGCGAAAGTACAAGCCAGATGAGGGCAAATACCTGACCTAACACAGACATAACCGGCGTAATCCACTAAAATATTAATCGGAACCAGGTTTAATTGACTGTTTCAGTGTGGTACCAAATTACTACGTGGTCCAAGCCAGAAAGAAGCCAGGATCTGGCCAGCAAGTATGCGAAAAATGCGAAAGTACGAGCCAGATGAGGGTAAATACCAGACCTAACCTAGACATAACCGGCGTTATCCTCTAGAATATTAATCGCAACCAGGTTTAATTGACTGTTTCGGTGTAGAACCACATTACTACGTGATCCAAACCAGAAAAAGCCCAGGATCTGGCCAACAAGTATGCGAAAAATGCGAAAGTACGAGCCAGATGAGGGCAAATACCAGACCTAACCCAGACATAACCGGCGTTATCCTATAAAATATTAATCGCAGCTAGGTTTAATTGACTGCTTCGGTGTGGTACCGCATTACTACGTGATCCAAACCAGAAAAACCCCAGGATCTTGCCAACAAGTAGGCGAAAAATGCGAATGTACGAGCCAGATGAGGCCAAATCCCAGACCCAACCGAGACATAACCGGCGTTATCCTATAAAATATGAATCGCAACCAGGTTTAATTGACAGTTTCGGTGTGGTACCGCATTAGTACGTGATCCAAACCAGAAAAAGGCCAGGATCTGGCCAACAAGTATGCGAAAAATGCGAAAGTACGAGGCAGACAATGGCAAATACCAGACCTAACCCAGACACAACAGGCGTTATCCTCTAAAATATTAATCGCAACCTGGTTTAATTGACTGTTTCAGTGTGGTACCGCATTACTACGTGATCCAAACCAGAAAAAGGCCAGCATCTGGTCAACAAGTATGCGAAAAATGCGAAAGTACAAGCCAGATGAGGGCAAATACCTGACCTAACACAGACATAACCGGCGTAATCCACTAAAATATTAATCGGAACCAGGTTTAATTGACTGTTTCAGTGTGGTACCAAATTACTACGTGGTCCAAGCCAGAAAGAGGCCAGGATCTGGCCAGCAAGTATGCGAAAAATGCGAAAGTACGAGCCAGATGAGGGCAAATACCAGACCTAACCTAGACATAACCGGCGTTATCCTCTAGAATATTAATCGCAACCAGGTTTAATTGACTGTTTCGGTGTAGAACCACATTACTACGTGATCCAAACCAGAAAAAGCCCAGGATCTGGCCAACAAGTATGCGAAAAATGCGAAAGTACGAGCCAGATGAGGGCAAATACCAGACCTAACCCAGACATAACCGGCGTTATCCTATAAAATATTAATCGCAGCTAGGTTTAATTGACTGCTTCGGTGTGGTACCGCATTACTACGTGATCCAAACCAGAAAAACCCCAGGATCTTGCCAACAAGTAGGCGAAAAATGCGAATGTACGAGCCAGATGAGGCCAAATCCCAGACCCAACCGAGACATAACCGGCGTTATCCTATAAAATATGAATCGCAACCAGGTTTAATTGACAGTTTCGGTGTGGTACCGCATTAGTACGTGATCCAAACCAGAAAAAGGCCAGGATCTGGCCAACAAGTATGCGAAAAATGCTAAAGTACGAGGCAGACAATGGCAAATACCAGACCTAACCCAGACACAACAGGCGTTATCCTCTAAAATATTAATCGCAACCTGGTTTAATTGACTGTTTCAGTGTGGTACCGCATTACTACGTGATCCAAACCAGGAAAAGGCCAGGATCGGCCCAACAAGTATGCGAACAATGCGAAAGTACGTGCCAGATGAGGGCAAATACCAGACCTAACCCAGACATAACAGGCGTTATCCTCTAAAATATTAATCGGAACCAGGTTTAATTGACTGTTTCGGTCTGGTACCGCATTAGTACGTGATCCAAACCAGAAAAAGGCCAGGATCTGGCCAACAAGTATGCGGAACACGCGCAAGTACGAGCCAGATGAGGGCAAATCCCAGACGTAACCGAGATATAAACGGTGTTATCCCCTAAAATATTGATCGAAACCAGGTTTTATCGATTATTTCAATGTGGTACCACATTAATACGTGATGCTATCCAGAAAAAGACCCAGGATCTGGCCAACAAGTATGCGAAAGATGCGAATGTATGAGGCAGATGTTTACAAATACCAGACCTAACACAAACCTGACCGGTATTGTCCTATAAAGTATTGATCGAATCCAGGTTTAATTGACTGTTTCGGTGTGGTACCACATTACTACGTGACCTAGATCAGAAAAAGTCCAGTATCTGGCCAACAAGTATGCGAAAAATGCGAAAGTATGAGGCAGATGATTGCAAATACCAGACGCAACCCAGACGTAACCGGTGCCAGCCTCTACAATATTGATCGAATCCAGGTTGAATTGACTATTTCAGTGTGGCACCACATTAATACGTGATCCTTACCAGAAAAAAACCCAAGATATGGCCAACAAGTTTGCGAAAAATGGGAAAGTATGGGGCAGATAATTGCAAACACCAGACGTAACCCAGACCTAACCGGTGTTGTCCGCTAAAATATTGATCGAAGCCAGGTTTAATTGACTGCTTCAGTGTGGCATCACATGAATACGTGACTCTATCGAGAAAAGAACCCAGGATCTGGCGAACAAGTATGCGAAAAATGCGAAAGTATCAGCTAGATGTTGGCAAATACCAGACCTAACACAGACATAACCGGCGTTATCCTGTAAAATATTGGTCGAAACAAGGTTTAATTGACTGTTTCAGTATGGCACCTCATTAATACGTGATCCCAACCAAAAAAAACCCAGGATCTGGCCAACGAGGATGCGAAAGATGCGAAAGTATTAGGGAGATGATTGCAAATACCAGACGTAACCCAGACCTAACCGGTGTTGTCCTCTAAAATATTGATCGGAACCAGGTTTAATTGACTGTTTCAGTGTGATACCACATGACTATGTGATCCAAGCCAGAACAAGGCCAGGATCTGGCCAACAAGCATGCGAAAAATACGAAAATACGAGCCAGATGACGGCAAATCCCTGACCAAACCGTGACATAACCGGCGTTTTGCTCTAAAATATTAGTCGCAACCAGGTTTAATTGATTGCTTCTGTGTGGTACCGCATTACTACGTGATCCAAACCAGAAAAAACCCAGGATCTTGCCAACAAGTAGGCGGAAAATGCGAAGGTACGAGCCAGATGAGGGCAAATCCTAGACCTAACCGAGACATAACCGGCGTTATCCTCCAAAATATTAATCGCATCCAGGTTTAGTTGACTGTTTCGGTATGGTATCGCTTTACCACGAGATCCAAACCAGAAAAAGGCCAGCATCTGTACAACAAGTATGCGAAAAATGCGAAAGTACAAGCCAGATGAGGGCAAATACCTGACCTAACACAGACATAACCGGCGTTATCCACTAAAATATTAATCGGAACCAGGTTTAATTGACTGTTTCAGTGTGGTACCAAATTACTACGTGGTCCAAGCCAGAAAGAGGCCAGGATCTGGCCAGCAAGTATGCGAAAAATGCGAAAGTACGAGCCAGGTGAGGGCAAATACCAGACCTAACCCAGACATTACAGGCGTTATGCTCTAAAATATTAATCGCAACCAGGTTTAATTGACTGTTTCGGTGTAGAACCACATTACTACGTGGTCCAAGCCAGAAAAAGCCCAGGATCTGGCCAACAAGTATGCAAAAAATGCGAAAGTACGAGGCAGACAAGGACAAATACCAGACCTAACCCAGACATAGCAGGCGTCATCCTCTAAAATATTAATCGCAACCTGGTTTAATTGACTGTTTCAGTGTGGTACCGCATTACTACGTGATCCAAACCAGGAAAAGGCCAGGATCTGGCCAACAAGTATGTGAGAAATGCGAAAGTACGAGCCAGATGAGGGCAAATCCCTGACCTAACCGAAACATAACCGGCGTTATCCTCTAAAACATTAATCGCAACCAGGTTTAATTGACTGTTTCGGCGTGGTACCACATTACTACGCGGCCCGAGCCAGAAAAAGGCCAGGATCTGGCCAACAACTATGCGAAAAATGCGAAAGTACGTGCCAGATGAGGGCAAATACCAGACCTAACCCAGACATAACAGGCGTTATCCTCCAAAATATTAATCGGAACCAGGTTTAATTGACTGTTTCGGTCTGGTACCGCATTAGTACGTGATCCAAACCAGAAAAAGGCCAGGATCTGGCCAACAAGTATGCGGAACATGCGAAAGTACGAGCCAGATGAGGGCAAATCCCAGACGTAACCGAGATATAAACGGCGTTATCCTCTAAAATATTAATCGAAACCAGGTTTAATTGACTGTTTCGGTGTGGAGCGTCATTATTACGGGATCCAAACCAGAAAAAACCCTGGATCTGGCCAAGAAGTATGCGAAAAACGCGAAAGTATGAGCCAGATGATTGGAAATACCAGAACTAACCAAGACATAGCCAGCGTTGTCCTCTAAAATACTAATCGGAACCAGCTTTTATTGACTGTTTCTGTGTGGTACCACATTACTACGTGATACAAACCAGAAAAAGCCTAGGATCTGGCCAACAAGTATGCGAAAAATACGAAAGCACGAGACAGATGAGGGCAAATCCCAGACACAACCGAGACATAACCGGCGTTATCCTCTAAAATATTAATCGCAACCAGGTTTAATTGACTGTTTCGGTGTGGTACCGCAATACTACGAGATCCCCACCAGAAAAAACGCAGGATCTGGCCAACAAATATGCGAAAAATGCGGAAGTATGAGGCAGATGATCCCATACACCAGACCTAACACAAACCTAACCGGTATTGTCCTCTAAAAGTATTGATCGAAGCCCGCCTTAATTGACTGTTTCAGTGTGGTACCACATAACTACGTGGTCCAAGTCAGTAAAAGCCCAGGATCTGGCCAACAAGTATGCGAAAAATGCGAAAGAATGAGGAAGATGATTGCAAATACCAGACGTAACCCAGACCTAACCGGTGTTATCCTCTAAAATATTAATCGGAACTAGGTTTTACTGACTACTTCTGTGTGGTACCACATTACTACGTGATCCATACCAGAAAAATCCAGGATGTGGCCAAAAAGTATGCCAAAAATGCGAAAGTATGAGCCAGATGATTGCAAATACCAGAACTAACCCAGACATAACCGGCGTTATCCACTAAAATATTAATCGGAACCACGTTTTATTGACTATTTCAGTGTGGTACCACATTGAGACGTGATCCTAACCAAAAAAAAGCGCAGGATCTGGCCAACAAGTATGCGAAGGATGCGAAAGTATGAGGCAGATGATAGCAAATACCAGACCTAACCCAGACATAACCGGCGTTATCCTCTAAAATATCAATCGCAGCTAGGTTTAATTGACTGCTTTGGTGTGGTACCGCATTACTACGTGATCCAAACCAGAAAAACCCCAGGATCTTGCCAACAAGTAGGCGAAAAATGCGAAGGTACGAGCCAGATGATTGCAAATACCAGAACTAACACAGACATAACCAGCGTTATCCTCTAAAATAATAATCGGAACCAGGTTTAATTGACAGTTTCGGTCTGGTACCGCATTAGTACGTGATCCAAACCAGAAAAGGGCCGAGATCTGGCCAACAAGTATGCGAAAAATGCGAAAGTACGAGCCAGATGATAGCAAATACCAGACCTAACCCAGACATAACCGGCGTTATCCTCTAAAATATTAATCGCAGCTAGGTTTAATTGACTGCTTTGGTGTGGTACCGCATTACTACGTGATCCAAACCAGAAAAACCCCAGGATCTTGCCAACAAGTAGGCGAAAAATGCGAAGGTACGAGCCAGATGATTGCAAATACCAGAACTAACACAGACATAACCAGCGTTATCCTCTAAAATAATAATCGGAACCAGGTTTAATTGACAGTTTCGGTCTGGTACCGCATTAGTACGTGATCCAAACCAGAAAAGGGCCGAGATCTGGCCAACAAGTATGCGAAAAATGCGAAAGTACGAGCCAGATGAGGGCAAATACCAGACCTAACCTAGGCATAACCGGCGTTACCCTCTAAAATATTAATCGCAACCAGGTTTAATTGACTGTTTCGGTGTAGAACCACATTACTACGTGATCCAAACCAGAAAAAGCCCAGGATCTGGCCAACAAGTATGCGAAAAATGCGAAAGTACGAGCCAGATGAGGGCAAATACCAGACCTAACCCAGACATAACCGGCGTTATCCTCTAAAATATTAATCGCTACCAGGTTTAATTGACTTTTTCGGTGTGGTACCGCATTACTACGTGATCCAAACCAGAAAAAGCCCAGCATCTGGCCAACAAGTACGCGAAAAATGCGAAAGAACGAGCGAGATAAGGGCAAATCCCAGACCTAACCCAGACATAACCGGCGTTTTCCTCTAAAATATTAATCGCAACCAGATTTAATTGACTGTTTCGGTGCGGCACCGCATTACTACGTGATCCAAAGCAGAAAAAGGCCAGGATCTGGCCAAAAAGTATGCGAAAAATTCGAAAGTATGAGCCAGATGTTTGCAAATCCCAGAACTAACCCAGACATAACCAGCGTTATCCTTTAAAATATTTATCGGAACCAGGTTTAATTGACTTTTTCGGTGTGGTACCGCATTACTACGTGATCCAAACCAGAAAAAACCCAGGATCTGGCCAACAAGAATGCGAAAAATGCGAAAGTATGAGCCAGATAATTGCAAATACAAGAACTAACCCAGACATAACCAGCGTTATCCTCTAAAATATTTATGGGAACCAGGTTTAATTGACTGTTTCGGTGTGGTACCGTATTACTACGTGGTCCAAACAAGAAAAAGGCCGGGATCTGGCCAACAAGTATCCAAAAATGCGAAAGAACGAGCGAGATGAGGGCAGATCCTAGACCTAACCCAGACATAACCGGCGTTATCCTCTAAAATATTAATCGCAACCAGGTTCAATTGACTGCTTCGGTGTGGAACCACATTACCACGGGATCCAAACCAGAAAAAGCCTAGGTTCTGGCCAACAAGTATGCGAAAATCGCGAAAGTATGAGCCAGATGATTGCATATACCAGATGTATCCCGGACGTAACCAGCGTTATCCTTTAAAATATTAATCGGAGCCAGATTTATTGACTGTTTCAGTGTGGTACCACATTACTACGTCATCCAAACCAGAAAAAGCTCTGGATCTGGCCAACAAGTATGCGAAAAATGCGAAAGTATGAGCTAGATGATTGCAAATACCAGACCTAACCGAGACATAACCGGTGGTATCCTCTAAAATATTAATCGCAACCGGGTTTAATTGACTGTTTCGGTGTGGTACCACATTACGACGTGATCCAAAGCAGAAAAAGGCCAGGATCTGGCCAACAAGTATGCGAAAAATTCGAAAGTATGAGCCAGATGATTGCAAATACCAGAACTAACCCGGACATAACCAGCGTTATCCTTTAAAATATTTATCGGAACCAGGTTTAATTGACTTTTTCGGTGTGGCACCGCATTACTACGTGATCCAAACCAGAAAAAACCCAGGATCTGGCCAACAAGAATGCGAAAAATGCGAAAGTATGAGCCAGATGATTGCAAATACCAGAACTAACCCAGACATAACCAGCGTTATCCTCTAAAATACTTATCGGAACCAGGTTAAATTGACTTTTACGGTGTGGTACCGCATTACTACGGGATCCAAACCAGAAAAAACCCAGGATCTGGCCAACAAGTATGCGAAAAATGCGAAAGTATGAGCCAGATGATTGCAAATACCAGAACTAACCCAGACATAACCGGCGTTATCCTCTAAAATATTTATGGGAACCAGGTTTAATTGACTGTTTCGGTGTGGTACCGCATTACTACGTGGTCCAAACAAGAAAAAGGCCGGGATCTGGCCAACAAGTATCCAGAAATGCGAAAGGACGAGCCAGATGAGGGCAAATCCCAGACCTAACCGAGACATAGCCGGCGTTATCCTCCAAAATATAAATCGCAACCGGATTTAATTGACTTTTTCGGTGTGGTACCGCATCACTACGTGATCCAAACCAGAAAAAGCCCAGCATCTGGCCAACAAGTATGCGAAAAATGCGCAAGAACGAGCGAGATGAGGGCATATCCTAGACCTAACCCAGACATAACCGGCGTTATCCTCTAAAATATTAATCGCAACCAGGTTTAAATGACTGTTTCGGTGTGGCACCGCATTACGACGTGATCCCAACCAGAAAAAGGCCAGGATCTGGCCAACATGTGTGCGAAAAATGCGAAGGTATGAGCCAGATGATTGCAAATACCAGAACTAACCCAGACATAACCAGCGTTATCCTCTAAAATACTTATCGGAACCAGGTTTAATTGACTTTTTCGGTGTGGTACCGCATTACTACGTGATCCAAACCATTAAAAGGCCAGGATCTGGCCAACAAGTATGCAAAAAGTGCGAAAGGACGAGCCAGATGAGGGCAAATCCCAGACCTAACCGAGACATAGCCGGCGTTATCCTCCAAAGTATTAATCGCAAACGGATTTAATTGACTTTTTCGGTGTGGTACCGCATCACTACGTGATCCATACCAGAAAAAGTCCAGCATCTGGCCAACAAGTATGCGAAAAATGCGAAAGAACGAGCGAGATGAGGGCAGATCCTAGACCTAACCCACACATAACCGGCGTTATCCTCTAAAATATTAATCGCAACCAGGTTCAATTGACTGTTTCGGTGTGGAACCACATTACCACGGGATCCAAACCAGAAAAAGCCTAGGTTCTGGCCAACAAGTATGCGAAAATCGCGAAAGTATGAGCCAGATGATTGCAAATACCAGATGTATCCCGGACGTAACCAGCGTTATCCTTTAAAATATTAATCGGAGCCAGATTTATTGACTGTTTCAGTGTGGTACCACATTACTACGTCATCCAAACCAGAAAAAGCTCAGGATCTGGCCAACAAGTATGCGAAAAATGCGAAAGTATGAGCTAGATGATTGCAAATACCAGACCTAACCGAGACATAACCGGTGGTATCCTCAAAAATATTAATCGCAACCGGGTTTAATTGACTGTTTCGGTGTGGTACCACATTACGACGTGATCCAAACCAGAAAAAACCCAGGATCTGGCCAACAAGTATGCGAAGAATGCGAAAGTACGAGCCAGATGATGGCAAATACCAGACCTAACCCCGCCATAACCGGCGTTATCCTCTGAAATATTAATCGGAACCAGGTATTATTGACATTTTCAGTGTGGTACCACATTACTACGTGGTCCAAACCGGAAAAAGACCAGGACCGGACCGTTCAAGTATCCGAAAAATGCGAAAGTATGTGCTAGATGATGGCAAATACCAGACCAAACCCTGACATAACCGGCGTTATCCTCCAAAATATTACACGGAATCAGGTTTAATTGACTGTTTCGGTGTGGAACCACATTACTACGGTATCTAAACCAGAAAAAACCCAGGATCTGGCCAACAAGTATGCGAAAAATGCGAAAGCATGAGCCTGATGAGGGCAAATCCCAGACCTAACCGAGACATAACCGGCGTTATCCTCTAAAATAATAATCGCAACCAGGTTTAATTGACTGTTTCAGTGTGGTACCACATTACTACGTGATCCAAACCAGAAAAAGCCCAGTATCGGACCAACAAGAATGCGCAAAATGCGAAAGTACGAGCCAGATGGGGACAAATCCCAGACCTAACCCAGACATAACCGGCGTTATCCTCTAAAATATTAATCGCTACCAGGTTTAATTGACTGTTTCAGTGTTGTACTTCATTACTACGTGATGCAATCCAGAAAAAGCCCAGGATCTAGCCATCAAGTATGAGAAATATGCGAAAGAATGAGCCTGATGAGAGCAAATCCCAGACCTAACCTAGACCTAACATGAATTATTCTCTAAAATATTGATCGAAAACAGGTTTAATTGTCTGTTTCAGTGTTGTACTTCATTACTACGTGATGCAATCCAGAAAAAGCCCAGGATCTAGCCATCAAGTATGAGAAATATGCGAAAGAATGAGCCTGATGAGGGCAAATCCTAGACCTAACCCAGACCTAACATGCGTTATCCTCTAAAAAAATTAACCAAGACCAGGTCTAATTGAATGTTTCAGTGTGGTACCACATTACTACGTGAAACAAACCAGAAAAAACCCAGCATCCGTTCAACAAGTATGTTAAAACTGCGACAGTATGACCCTGATGAGGGCAAATCCCAGGCCTAACCTAGACCTAACATGCGTTGTCCTCTAAAATATTGATGGAAACCAGGTTTAATTGATTGTTTCAGTGTTGTACTTCATTACTACGTGATGCAATCCAGAAAAAGCCCAGGATCTAGCCATCAAGTATGAGAAATATGCGAAAGAATGAGCCTGATGAGAGCAAATCCCAGACCTAACCTAGACCTAACATGAATTATTCTCTAAAATATTGATCGACAAAAGGTTTAATTGACTGTTTCAGTATTGTACTTCATTACTACGTGATGCAATCCAGAAAAAGCCCAGGATCTAGCCATCAAGTATGAGAAATATGCGAAAGAATGAGCCTGATGAGGGCAAATCCTAGACCTAACCCAGACCTAACATGCGTTATCCTCTAAAATATTTATCAAGACCAGGTTTAATTGAATGTTTCAGTGTGGTACCACATTACTACGTGATGCAATCCAGAAAAAGCCCAGGATCTACCCATCAAGTATGAGAAATATGCGAAAGAATGATCCTGATGAGAGCAAATCCCAGACCTAACCTAGACCTAACATGAATTATTCTCTAAAATATTGATCGAAACCAGGTTTAATTGACTGTTTCAGTGTTGTACTTCATTACTACGTGATGCAATCCAGGAAAAGCCCAGGATCTAGCCATCAAGTATGAGAAATATGCGAAAGAATGAGCCTGATGAGAGCAAATCCCTGACCTAACCTAGACCTAACATGAATTATTCTCTAAAATATTGATCAAAAGCAGGTTTAATTGAATGTTTCAGTGTGGTACCACATTACTACGTGATCCAAACCAGAAAAAACCCAGGATCCGTCCAACAAGTATGTGAAGATTGCGAAAGTATGAGTCTGATGAGTGAAAATCTCAGGCCTTACCTAGACCTAACTTGCGTTGTCCTCTAAAATATTGATGGAAACCAGGTTTAATTGACTGTTTCAGTGTTGTACTTCATTACTACGTGATGCAATCCAGAAAAAGCCCAGGATCTAGCCATCAAGTATGAGAAATATGCGAAAGAATGAGCCTGATGAGAGCAAATCCCAGACCTAACCTAGACCTAACATGAATTATTCTCTAAAATATTGATCGAAACCAGGTTTAATTGACTGTTTCAGTGTTGTACTTCATTACTACGTGATGCAATCCAGAAAAAGCCCAGGATCTAGCCATCAAGTATGAGAAATATGCGAAAGAATGAGCCTGATGAGAGCAAATCCCTGACCTAACCTAGACCTAACATGAATTATTCTCTAAAATATTGATCAAAAGCAGGTTTAATTGAATGTTTCAGTGTGGTACCACATTACTACGTGATCCAAACCAGAAAAAACCCAGGATCCGTTCAACAAGTATGTGAAGATTGCGAAAGTATGAGTCTGATGAGTGAAAATCTCAGGCCTTACCTAGACCTAACTTGCGTTGTCCTCTAAAATATTGATGGAAACCAGGTTTAATTGACTGTTTCAGTGTTGTACTTCATTACTACGTGATGCAATCCAGAAAAAGCCCAGGATCTAGCCATCAAGTATGAGAAATATGCGAAAGAATGAGCCTGATGAGAGCAAATGCCAGACATAACCTAGACCTAACTTGCGTTGTCCTCTAAGATATTGATGGAAACCAGGTTTAATTGACTGTTTCAGTGTTGTACTTCATTACTACGTGATGCAATCCAGAAAAAACCCAGGATCAGTTCAACAAGTATGTGAAGAATGCGAAAGTATGAGTCTGATGAGTGAAAATCGCAGGGCTAACCTAGACCTAACTTGCGTTATCCTCTAAAATATTGATCGAAACCAGGTTTAATCGACTGTTTCAGAGTGGTATCACACTACTACGGGATCCAAACCAGCAAAAACCCAGGATCTGGCCAACAAGTATGCGAAAAATGCGAAAGTATGTGCTAGATGATGGCAAATACCAGACCTAACCCAGGCATAACCGGCGATCTCCTCTAAAATATTAATCGGAACCAGCTTTTATTGTCTGTTTCAGAGTGGTATCGCATTACTACGTGATCCAAACCAGAAAAAGCCCCGCATCTGGCCAACAAGTATGCGAACTATGCGAAAGAACGAGCCAGATGAGGGCAAATCCCAGACCTAACTCAGACATAACCGGGCGTTATCCTCTAAAATATTAATCGCTACCAGGTTTAATTGACTTTTTCGGTGTGGTACCGCATTACTACGTGATCCAAACCTGAAAAAGCCCAGGATCGGCCAACAAGAATGCGGAAAATGCGAAAGTACGAGCCAGATGGGGGCAAATCCCAGACCTAACCGAGACATAACCAGCGTTATCCTCTAAAATATTAATCGCTACCAGGTTTAATTGACTTTTTCGGTGTGGTACCGCATTACTACGTGATCCAAACCAGAAAAAGCCCAGCATCTGGCCAACAAGTTGGCGAAAAATGCGAAAGAACGAGCGAGATAAGGACAAATCCCAGACCTAACCCAGACATAACCGGCGTTTTCCTCTAAAATATTAATCGCAACCAGATTTAATTGACTGTTTCGGTGCGGCACCGCACTACTACGTAATCCAAAGCAGAAAAAGGCCAGGATCACGACAACAAGTGTGCGAAAAATGCGAAAGTATGAGGCAGATGATTGGAAATACAAGACGTAACCCTGAACTAACCGGAGTTATCCCCTGAAATATTGATCGAAACCAGGTTTAATTGACTGTTTCAGTGTGGTACTACACTACTACGTGATCCAAACCAGAAAAAGCCCAGGATCTGGCCAACAAGTATGCGAAAAATGCGAAAGTATGAGGCAGATGTTTGAAATTACGAGCGAAAGTACGAGCCAGATGAGGGCAAATCCCAGACCTAACCGAGTCATAACCGGCGTTATCCTCTAAAATATTAATCGCAGCCAGGTTTAATTGACTGTTTCGGTGTGGAACCGCATTACTACATGATCCAAACCAGAAAAAGGCCCGGATCTGGCCAACATGTATGGGAAAAATGCGAAAGTACGAGTCAGATGAGGGCTACTACCAGACCTATCCCAGACATAACCGGCGTTATCCTCTAAAATATTAATCGCAACCAGGTTTAATTGACTGTTTCGGTGTGGAACCACATTACCACGGCATCCATACCAGAAAAATCCCAGGATCTGGCCAACAAGTATTAGAAAAACGCGAATGTATGAGCCAGATGATTGCAAATACCAGATCTAACCCAGACATAACAGGCGTTATCCTCTAAAATATTAATCGGAACCAGGTTTAATTGACTGTTTCAGTGTGGTACCACATTAGTACGTGATGTCAGTCAAAAACAGCCCAGGATCTGACCAACAATTATGCCAAAAATGCGAAACTATGAGCTAGATGATGACAAATACCAGACCTAACCCAGACATAACCGGCGTTATCCTCTAAAATATTAATCGGAACCACATTTCAAAGGACTATTTCAGTGTGGTACCACATTAATACGTGATACTAACCAACAAAAAGCCCAGGATCTGGACAACAAGTATGCGAAAAATGCGAAAGTATGAGGCAGATGATTGCAAATACAAGACGTAACCCTGACCTAACAGGTGTTATCCCCTGTAATATTGATCGAAACCAGGTTTAATTGACTGTTTCAGTGTGGTACTACTCTACTACGTGATCCAAACCAGAAAAAGTCCAGGATCTGGCCAACAAGTATGCGAAAAATGCGAAAGTATGAGGCAGATGATTGCAATTACCAGACCCAACCCAGGCATAACCGGCGTTCTCCTCTAAAATATTAATCGGAACCAGCTTTTATTGACTGTTTCAGCGTGGTACCATATGACTACGTGATCCGAGCCAGAAAAATGTCAGGATCTGGCCAACAGGTATGCGAAAATGCGAAAGTACGAGCCAGATGAGGGCAAATCCCAGACCTAACCGAGCCATAACCGGCGTTATCCTCTAAAATATTAATCGCAACCAGGTTTAATTGACTGTTTCGGTGTGGTACCGCATGACTACGTGATCCAAACCAAAAAAAGGCCCGGATCTGGCCAACATGTATGGGAAAAATGCGAAAGTACGAGTCAGATGAGGGCAGATACCAGACCTAACCCAGACATAGCCTGCGTTATCCTCTATAATATTAATCGCAACTAGGTTTAATTGACTGTTTCGGTGTGGAACCACATTACCACGGCATCCAAACCAGTAAAATCCCAGGATCTGGCCTACAAGTATGCGAAATACGCGAAAGTATGAGCCAGACGATTGCAAATACCAAATCTAACCCACACATAACCGGCGTTATCCTCGAAAATTTTAATCGGAACCAGGATTAATTGACTGTTTCAGTGTGGTACCAAATTAGTACGTGATCTCAGTCAAAAATAGCCCAGGATCTGGCCAACAATTATGCCAAAAATGCGAAAGTATGAGCTAGATGATGACAAATACCAGACCTAACCCAGACATAACCGGCGTTATCCTCTAAAATATTAATCGGAACCAGGTTTAATTGACTGTTTCAGTGTGGTACCATATGACTACGTGATTCGAGCCAGAAAAAGGTCAGGATCTGGCCAACATGTATGGGAAAAATGCGAAAGTACGTGTCAGATGAGGGCAAATACCAGACCTAACCCTGGCATAACCGGCGTTCTCCGTTAAAATATTAATCGGAACCAGCTTTTATTGACTGTCTCAGAGTGGTATCACATTTCTACGTGACCCAAACAAGTAAAAACCCAGGAACTGGCCAACAAGTATGTGAAAATGCGAAAGTACGAGCCAGATGAGGGCAAATCCCAGACGTAAACGAGACATAACCGGCGTTATCCTCTAAAATATTAATCGGAACCAGGTTTAACTGACTGTTTCAGTGTGGTACCATATTTGTACGTGATCCAAATCAGAAACAGCCCAGGATCTGGCCAACAAGTATGCCAAAAATGTGAAAGTATGAGCTAGATGATGGCAAATACCAGACCTAACCCAGGCATAACCGGCGTTATCCTCGAAAATATTAATCGGAACCAGGTTAAATTGACTGTTTCAGTGTGGTACCACATTACTACGTGATCCCAGTCACAAATAGCCCAGGATCTAGCCAACAATTATGCCAAAAATGCGAAAGTATGAGCTAGATGATGGCAAATACCAGACCTAACCCAGACCTAACCGGTGCTATCCTCTAAAATATTCATCGAATCCAGGTTGAATTGACTATTTCAGTGTGGCACCACATTAATACGTGATACTAACCAACAAAAAGCCCAGGATCTGGACAACAAGTATGCGAAAAATGCGAAAGTATGAGGCAGATGAATGCAAATACCAGAACTAACCTTGACATAACCGGCGTTATCCTCTAAAATATTTATCGGAACAAGGTTTAATTGATTTTTTCGGTGTGGTACCGCATTACTACGTGATCCGAACCAGAAAAAGCCCAGGATCGGGCCAACAAGAATGCGCAAAATGCGAAAGTACGAGCCAGATGAGGGCAACTCCCAGACCTAACCGAGACATAACCGGCGTTATCCTCTAAAATATTAATCGCAACCAGGTTTAATTGACTGTTTCGGTGTAGTACCGCATTACTACGTGATCCAAACCAGAAAAAATCCAGGATCTGGCCAACAAGTATGCGAAAAATGCGAATGTATGAGCCAGACGATTGCAAATACCAGACCTAACCAAGGCATAACCGGCGTTATCCTCTAAAATATTAATCGGAACCCGCTTTCATTGACTGTCTCGGTGTGGTATCACATTACTACTTGATCCAAACTAGAAAAAGCCCAGGATCTGGCCAACAAGTATGCGAAAAAAGCGAAACTACGAGCCAGATGAGGGCTAATACCAGACCTAACCGAGACATAACCGGCGTTATCCTCTAAAATATTAATCGCAACCAGGTTGAATTGACTGTTACGGTGTGGAACCACATTACCACGGCATCCAAACCAGAAAATTCCCAGGATCTGGCCAACAAGTATGCGAAAAACGCGAATGTATGAGCCAGATGATTGCAAATACCAGATCTAACCCAGACATAACCGGCGTTATCCTCTAAAATATTAATCGGAACCAGGTTTAATTGACTGTTTCAGTGTGGTACCACATTTGTACGTGATCCAAATTAGAAACAGCCCAGGATCTGGCCAACAAGTATGCCAAAAATGTGAAAGTATGAGCTGGATGATGACAAATACCACATCTAACCCAGACATAACCGGAGTTATCCTCTAAAATATTAATCGGAACCACGTTTTATTGACTATTTCAGTGTGGTACCACATTAATACGTGATACTAACCAACAAAAAGCCCACGATCTGGACAACACGTATGCGAAATATGCGAAAGTATGAGGCAGATGATTGCAAATACAAGACGTAACCCTGACCTAACAGGTGTTATCCCCTGTAATATTGATCGAAACCAGGTTTAATTGACTGTTTCAGTGTGGTACTACTCTACTACGTGATCCAAACCAGAAAAAGCCCAGGATCTGGCCAACAAGTATGCCAAAAACGCGAATGTATGAGCCAGATGATGGCAAATACCAGACCTAACCCAGGCATAACCGGCGTTATCCTCTAAAATATTAATCGCAACCAGGTTTAATTGACTGTTACGGTGTGGAACCACATTACCACGGCATCCAAACCAGAAAAATCCCAGGATCTGGCCAACAAGTATGCGAAAAACGCGAATGTATGAGCCAGATGATGGCAAATACCAGACCTAACCCAGGCATAACCGGCGTTATCCTCGAAAATATTAATCGGAACCAGGATTAATTAACTGTTTCAGTGTGGTACCACATTAGTACGTGATGTCAGTCAAAAACAGCCCAGGATCTGACCAACAATTATGCCAAAAATGCGAAAGTATGAGCTAGATGATGACAAATACCAGACCTAACCCAGACATAACCGGCGTTATCCTCTAAAATATTAATCGGAACCACATTTTAAAGGACTATTTCAGTGTGGTACCACATTAATACGTGATACTAACCAACAAAAAGCCCAGGATCTGGACAACAAGTATGCGAAAAATGCGAAAGTATGAGGCAGATGATTGCAAATACAAGACGTAACCCTGACCTAACAGGTGTTATCCCCTGTAATATTGATCGAAACCAGGTTTAATTGACTGTTTCAGTGTGGTACTACTCTACTACGTGATCCAAACCAGAAAAAGCCCAGGATCTGGCCAACAAGAATGCGAAAAATGCGAAAGTATGAGGCAGATGATTGCAATTACCAGACCCAACCCAGGCATAACCGGCGTTCTCCTCTAAAATATTAATCGGAACCAGCTTTTATTGACTGTTTCAGCGTGGTACCATATGACTACGTGATCCGAGCCAGAAAAATGTCAGGATCTGGCCAACAGGTATGCGAAAGTGCGAGAGAACGAGCCAGATGAGGGCAAATCCCAGACCTAACCGAGTCATAACCGGCGTTATCCTCTAAAATATTAATCGGAACCAGGTTTAACTGACTGTTTCAGTGTGGTACCACATTTGTACGTGATCCAAATCAGAAACAGCCCAGGATCTGGACAACAAGTATGCCAAAAATGTGAAAGTATGAGCTAGATGATGGCAAATACCAGACCTAACCCAGGCATAACCGGCGTTATCCTCGAAAATATTAATCGGAACCAGGTTAAATTGACTGTTTCAGTGTGGTACCACATTACTACGTGATCCCAGTCACAAATAGCCCAGGATCTAGCCAACAATTATGCCAAAAATGCGAAAGTATGAGCTAGATGATGGCAAAAACCAGACCTAACCCAGACCTAACCGGTGCTATCCTCTAAAATATTCATCTAATCCAGGTTGAATTGACTATTTCAGTGTGGCACCACATTAATACGTGATACTAACCAACAAAAAGCCCAGGATCTGGACAACAAGTATGCGAAAAATGCGAAAGTATGAGGCAGATGAATGCAAATACCAGAACTAACCTTGACATAACCGGCGTTATCCTCTAAAATATTTATCGGAACAAGGTTTAATTGATTTTTTCGGTGTGGTACCGCATTACTACATGATCCGAACCAGAAAAAGCCCAGGATCGGGCCAACAAGAATGCGCAAAATGCGAAAGTACGAGCCAGATGAGGGCAAATCCCAGACCTAACCGAGACATAACCGGCGTTATCCTCTAAAATATTAATCGCAACCAGGTTTAATTGACTGTTTCGGTGTGGTACCGCATTACTACGTGATCCAAACCAGAAAAAATCCAGGATCTGGCCAACAAGTACGCGAAAAATGCGAATGTATGAGCCAGACGATTGCAAATACCAGACCTAACCAAGGCATAACCGGCGTTCTCCTCTAAAATATTAATCGGAACCAGCTTCTATTGTCCGTTTCAGTGTGGTACCGCATTACTACGTGATCCAAACCAGCAAGAGGACAGGATCTGGCCAACAAGTATGCGAAAAATGCGAAAGTACGAGCCAGATGAGGGCAAATCCCAGACCTAACCGAGACATAACCGGTGTTATCCCCTGAAATATTGATCGAAACCAGATTTAATTGACTGTTTCAGTGTGGTGCCATATTACTACGTGATCCGAACCAGAAAAAGCCCAGGACCTGGCCAACAAGTATGCGAAAAATGCGAAAGTACGAGCTAGATGAGGGCAAATACCAGACCTAACCAAGACATAAACGGCGTTATCCTCTAAGATAGTTATCGCAACCAGATTTCATTGACTGTTTCGGTGTGGAACCACATTACTACGGGATCCAAACCAGAAAAAGCCCAGGATCTGGCCAACAAGTATGTGAAAAATGCGAAAGTATGAGTTAGATCATTGCAAATACCAGAACTAACCCAGACATAACCAACGTTATCCTCTAAAATATTTATCGGAACCAGGTTTAATAGACTGTTGCTGTGTGGTACCGCATTACTACGTGGTCTAAGCCAGAAAAAGGCCGGGATCTGGCCAACACGTATCCAAAAATGCGAAAGGACGAGCCAGAGGAGGGCAAATCCCAGACCTAACCGAGACATAACCGGAGTTATCCTCTAAAATATTAATCGCAACCAGGTTTAATTGACATTTTCTGTGTGGTACCGCATTACTGCGTGATCCAAACCTGAAAAAGGCCAGGATCTGGCTAGCAAGTATGCGAAAAATGCGAATGAACGAGCGAGATGAGGGCAAATACCAGAACTAACCCAGCCATAAACAGCGTTATCCTCTAAAGTATTTATCGGAACCAGGTTTAATTGACTTTTTCGGTGTGGTACTACTCTACTACGCGATCCAAACCAGAAAAAGCCCAGGATCTGGCCAACAAGTATGCGAAAAATGCGAAAGTATAAGGCAGATGATGCAATTACCAGACTTAACCCAGGCATAACCGGCGTTCTCCACTAAAATAGTAATCGGAACCAGCTTTTATTGACTGTCTCAGTGTGGTACTACATTTCTACGTGACCCAAACCAGAAAAATCCCAGGATCTGGCCAACAAGTATGCGAAAAACGCGAATGTATGAGCCAGATGATTGCAAATACCAGATCTAACCCAGACATAACCGGCGTTATCCTTTAAAATATTAATCGGAACCAGGTTTAATTGACTGTTTCAGTGTGGCACCACATTTGTACGTGATCCAAATTAGAAACAGCCCAGGATCTGGCCAACAAGTATGCCAAAAATGTGAAAGTATGAGCTGGATGATGACAAATACCACATCTAACCCAGACATAACCGGAGTTATCCTCTAAAATATTAATCGGAACCACGTTTTATTGACTATTTCAGTGTGGTACCACATTAATACGTGATACTAACCAACAAAAAGCCCACGATCTGGACAACACGTATGCGAAAAATGCGAAAGTATGAGGCAGATGATTGCAAATACAAGACGTAACCCTGGCATAACCGGCGTTATCCTCGAAAATATTAATCGGAACCAGGTTTAATTGACTGTTTCAGTGTGGTACCGCATTACTACGTGATGCCAGTCACAAATAGCCCAGGATCTAGCCAACAATTATGCCAAAAATGCGAAAGTATGAGCTAGATGGTGGCAAATACCAGACCTAACCCAGACCTAACCGGTGCTATCCTCTAAAATATTCATCCAATCCAGGTTGAATTGACTATTTCAGTGTGGCACCACATTAATACGTGATACTAACCAACAAAAAGCCCAGGATCACGACAACAAGTGTGCGAAAAATGCGAAAGTATGAGGCAGATGATTGGAAATACAAGACGTAACCCTGACCTAACAGGTGTTATCCCCTGTAATATTGATCGAACCTAGATTTAATTGACTGTTTCAGTGTGGTACTACTCTACCACGTGATCCAAACCAGAAAAAGCCCAGGATCTGGCCAACAAGTATGCGAAAAATGCGAAAGTACGAGCCAGATGAGGGCAAACCCAGACCTAACCCAGACATAACCGGCGTTATCCTGAAAAATATTAATCGCAACCAGGTTTAAATGACTGTTTCAGTGTGGTACCACATTACTACGGGATCCAAGCCACAAAAAACCCGAGATCTGGCCAACAAGTATGCGAAAAATGCGAAAGTACGAGCCAGATGAGGGCAAATACCAGACCTAACCCAGACATAACCGGCGTTATCCTGAAAAATATTAATCGCAACCAGGTTTAAATGACTGTTTCAGTGTGGTACCACATTACTACGTGATCCAAACCAGAAAAAGGCCAGGATCTGGCCAACAAGTATGCGAAAAATGCGAAAGTATGAGACAGATGACGGCAAATACTAGAACTAACCAAGACTTTACAGGCGTTATCCTGTAAAATATTAATCGCAACCAGGTTTAATTGACTGTTTCGGTGTGGTACCACATTACTACGTTATGCAAACCAGGGAAAACCCAGGATCTGCCCAACAAGTATGCGAAAAATGCGAAAGTATGTGCCTGATGATTGCAAATACCAGAACTAACCCAAACATAACCAGCGCTGTCCTCCAAAATATTAATCGCAACCAGGGTTAATTGACTGTTTCGGTGTGGAACCACATTACGACGGGAGCCAAACCACAGAAAACCCGAGATCTGGCGAACAAGTAAGTGAAAAATGCGAAAGTACGAGCCACATGAGGGCAAATACGAGACCTAACCAAGACGTAACCGGCGTTATCCTCTAAAATATTAATCGCAACCAGGTTTAATTTACTGTTTCGGTGTGGTACCGTATTACTACGTGATCCAAACCAGAAAAAAGCCAGGATCTGGCCAACAAGTATGCGAAAAATGCGAAAGTATGAGACAGATGACGGCAAATACTAGAACTAACCAAGACTTAACCGGCGTTATCCTCTAAAATGTTAATCGAAACCAGGTTTAATTGACTGTTCCGGTGTGGAACATCATTATTGCGGGATCCAAACCAGAAAAAACCCAGCATCTGGCCAACGAGTATGCGAGCGAAGCGAAAGTATGAGCCGGATGGTTGGAAATACCAGAAGTAACCCAGACATAACCGGCGTTATCCCCAAAAATATTAACCGCAACCAGGTTTAATTGACTGTTTCAGTGTGGTACCACATTGCTACGGGATCCAAGCCACAAAAAACCCGAGATCTGGCCAACAAGTATGCGAAAAATGCGAAAGTACGAGCCAGATGAGGGCAAATACCAAAACTAATCTAGACATAACCAGCGTTATCCACTAAAATATTAATCGCAACCAGGTATGATTAACTGTTTCGGTGTGGTACCGCATTACTACGTGGTCCAAGCCAGAAAAAGGCCAGGATCTGCCCCGCAAGTAAGCGAAAAATGCGAAAGTATGAGCCGGATGGTTGGAAATACCAGAACTAACCCAGACATAACTGGTGTTATCCTCAAAAATATTAATCGCAACCAGGTTTAATTGACTGTTTCAGAGTGTTACCACATTACTACGTGATCCAAACCAGAAAAAGCCCTGGATCTGGCCAACAAGTATGCGAAAAATGCGAAAGTATGAGACAGATGACGGCAAATACTAGAACTAACCAAGACTTAACCGTCGTTATCCTGTAAAATATTAATCGCAACCAGGTTTAATTGACTGTTTCGGTGTGAACCACATTACGACGGTACCCAAACGACAAAAAACCCAGGATCTGCCCGGCAAGTAAGCGAAAAATGCGAAAGTACGAGCCAGATGAGGGCAAATACTAGAGCTAACCAAGACGTAACCGGCGTTATCCTCTAAAATATTAAACGCAACCAGGTTTAATTGGCTGTTTCGGTGTGGTACCGCATTAGTACGCGATCCAAACCAGAAAAAGCCCTGGATCTGGCCAACAAGTATGCGAAAAATGCGAAAGTATGAGACAGATGACGGCAAATACTAGAACTAACCAAGACTTAACCGTCGTTATCCTGTAAAATATTAATCGCAACCAGGTTTAATTGACTGTTTCGGTGTGGAACCACATTACGACGGTATCCAAACCACAAAAAAACCAGGATCTGCCCGGCAAGTAAGCGAAAAGTGCGAAAGTACGAGCCAGATGAGGGCAAATCCCAGACCTAACCCAGACATAACCTGCGTTATCCTCTAAAATATTAATCGCAACCAGGTTTAATTGACTGTTTCGGTGTGGTACCGCATTACTACGTTGTCAAAGCCAGGAAGTGGCCAGGATCTGGCCAACAAGTATGCGAAAAATGCGTAAGTACGTGCCAGATGAGGGCAAATACCAGACCTAACCCAGACATAACCTGCGTTATCCTCTAAAATATTAATCGCAACCAGGATTAATTGACTGTTCCAGTGTGGTACCACATTAGTACGTGATCCAAACCAGAAAAAGCCTAGGATCTGGCCAAGAAGTATGCGAAAAATGCGAAAGTACGTGCCAGATGAGGGCAAATACCAGACCTAACCTAGACATAACCGGCGTTATCATCTAAAATATTAATCGCAACCAGGTTTAACTGACTGTTTCGGTGTGGTACCACATTACTACGTGGTCCAAGCCGGAAAAAGGCCAGGATCTGGCCAACAAGTATGCGAAAAATGCGTAAGTACGTGCCAGATGAGGGCAAATACCAGACCTAACCCAGACATAACCTGCGTTATCCTCTAAAATATTAATCGCAACCAGGATTAATTGACTGTTCCAGTGTGGTACCACATTAGTACGTGATCCAAACCAGAAAAAGCCTAGGATCTGGCCAAGAAGTATGCGAAAAATGCGAAAGTACGTGCCAGATGAGGGCAAATACCAGACCTAACCTAGACATAACCGGCGTTATCATCTAAAATATTAATCGCAACCAGGTTTAACTGACTGTTTCGGTGTGGTACCACATTACTACGTGGTCCAAGCCGGAAAAAGGCCAGGATCTGGCCAACAAGTATGCGAAAAATGCGTAAGTACGTGCCAGATGAGGGCAAATACCAGACCTAACCCAGACATAACCTGCGTTATCCTCTAAAATATTAATTGGAACCAGGTTTAATTGACTGTTTCAGTGTGGTACCACATTACGACGGGATCCAAACCACAAATAACCCGAGTTCTGGCCAAAAAGTATGCGAAAATTGCGAAAGTACGAGCCAGATGATTGCAAATCCCAGGCCAAACCGAGACGTAACCGGCGATATCCTCTGAAATCTTAATCGCAACCAGGTTTGATTGACTGTTTCGGTGCGGTACTGCATTACTACGTGGTCCAAGCCAGCAAAAGGCCAGGATCTGAAAAACAAGTATGCGAGAAATGCGAACGTATGTGCCCGATGATTGCAAATACCAGAACTAACCCAAACATAACCAGCGTTGTCCTCCAAAATATTAATCGCAACCAGGGTTAATTGACTGTTTCGGTGTGGTACCGGTGTTACTACGTGGTCCAAGCCAGAAAAAGCCTAGGATCTGGCCAACAAGTATGCGAAAAATACGAAAGCACGAGTCAGATGATGGCAAATACCAGACCTAACCTAGACATAACCGGCGTTATCCTCTAAAATATTAATCGCAACCAGGATTAATTGACTGTTTCGGTGTGGTACCACATTACTGCGTTGTCAAAGCCAGAAAAAAGCCAGGATCTGGCCAACAAGTATGCGAAAAATGCGAAATTACGAGCCAGATGAGGGCAAATACCAGAACAAACCCAGACATAACCGGCGTTTTCCTCTAAAATATTAATCACAACCAGGTTTAATTGACTGTTTCGGTGTGGTACCGGTGTTACTACGTGGTCCAAGCCAGAAAAAGGCCAGGATCTGGCCATCATGTATGCGAAAAATGCGAAAGTACGAGCCAGATGAGGGCAAATACCAGACCTAACCCAGACATAACCGGCGTTATCCTCCAATAAATTAATCGCAACCAGGTTTCATTGATTGTTTCGGTGTGGTACCGCATTACTACGTGATCCAAACCAGAAAATGGCCAGGATCCGGCCAACAAGTATGCGAAAAATGCGGAAGTATGAGCCAGATGATTGCAAATACCAGAACTAACCCAAACGTAACCAGCGTTATCCTCTAAAATGTTAATCGCAACCAGTATTAATTGACTGTTTCGGTGTGGTACCGCGTTACTACGTGATTCAAACCAGGAAAAACCCAGGATCTGGCCAACAAGTATGCGAAAAATGCGAAAGTACGAGCCAGATGAGGGCAAGTTCCAGACCTAACCGAGATATAACCGGCGTTATCCTCTGAAATATTAATCGCAACCGGGATTAATTGACTGTTTCAGTGTGGTACCACATTACTACGTGGTCCAAGCCAGAAAAAGGCCAGGATCTGGCCAACAAGTGTTCGAAAAACGCGAAAGTATGAGCCAGATGATTGCAAATACCAGAACTAACCCAAACGTAACCAGCGTTATCCTCCAAACTAATAATCGGAGCTTCTATTGACTGTTTCAGTGTGGTACCACATTACTACGTGATCCAAACCAGAAAAAACCAGGATCTGGCCAACAAGTATGCGAAAAACGCGAAAGTATGAGCCAGATGATAGCAAATACCAGAACTAACACAGACATAACCAGCGTTATCCTCTAAAATATTAATCGCAACCAGTATTAATTGACTGTTTCGGTGTGGTACCGCGTTACTACGTGATCCAAATCAGAAAAAACCCAGGATCTGGCCACCAAGTATGGGAAAAATGCGAAAGTACGAGCCAGATGAGGGCAAATCCCAGACCTAACCGAGATATAACCGGCGTTATCCTCTAAAATATTAATCGCAACCGGGATTAATTGACTGTTTCAGTGTGGTACCACATTACTACGTGATCCAAACCAGAAAAGGGACAGGATCTGGCCAACAAGTATGCGAAAAACGCGAAAGTATGAGACAGATGAGGGCAAATGCCAGAACTAACCCAGACATAACCGGCGTTTTCCTCTAAAATATTAATCGGAACCAGGTATAACTGTCTGTTTCGGTGTGGTACCACATTACTACGTGGTCATAGCCGGGAAAAGGCCAGGACCAGGCCAACAAGTATGCCAAAAATGCGAAAGTACGAGCCAGATGATTGCAAATACCAGAACTAACCCAGACATAACCAGCGTTATCCTCTAAAATACTAATCGGAACCAGCTTTTATTGACAGTGTGGTACAACATTACTACGTGATCCAAGCCAGTAAAAGCCCACGATCTGGCCAACAAGTATGCGAACAATGCGAAAGTACGAGCCAGATGAGGGCATATCCCTGACCTAACCGAGACATAACCGGCGTTATCCTCTAAAATATTAGTCGCAACCAGGTTTAGTTGACTGTTTCGGTGTGGTACCGCATTACTACGTGTTCCAAACGAGAAAAAGTGCAGTATCTGGGCAACAAGTATTGCGAAAAGTGCGATAGTACGAGCCAGATGAGGGCAAATACCAGACCTAACCCAGACATAACCGGCGTTATCCTCTAAAATATTAATCGGAACCAGGTTTAATTGACTGTTTCAGTGTGGTCCCACATTACTACGAGGTCCAAGCCAGAAAAAGGCCAGGATCTGGCCAGCAAGTATGCGAAAGATGCGAAAGTACGAGCCAGATGAGGGCAAATCCCAGACCTAACCGAGATATAACCGGCGTTATCCTCTAAAATATTAATCGCAACCGGGATTAATTGACTGTTTCAGTGTGGTACCACATTACTACGTGATCCAAACCAGAAAAGGGACAGGATCTGGCCAACAAGTATGCGAAAAACGCGAAAGTATGAGACAGATGAGGGCAAATGCCAGAACTAACCCAGACATAACCGGCGTTTTCCTCTAAAATATTAATCGGAACCAGGTATAACTGTCTGTTTCGGTGTGGTACCACATTACTACGTGGTCCTAGCCGGGAAAAGGCCAGGACCAGGCCAGCAAGTATGCCAAAAATGCGAAAGTACGAGCCAGATGATTGCAAATACCAGAACTATCCCAGACATAACCAGCGTTATCCTCTAAAATACTAATCGGAACCAGCTTTTATTGACAGTGTGGTACCACATTACTACGTGATCCAAGCCAGAAAAAGCCCACGATCTGGCCAACAAGTATGCGAACAATGCGAAAGTACGAGCCAGATGAAGGCATATCCCAGACCTAACCGAGACATAACCGGCGTTATCCTCTAAAATATTAGTCGCAACCAGGTTTAGTTGACTGTTTCGGTGTGGTACCGCATTACTACGTGTTCCAAACCAGAAAATGTGCAGCATCTGGGCAACAAGTATTGCGAAAAGTGCGATAGTACGAGCCAGATGAGGGCAAATACCAGACCTAACCCAGACATAACCGGCGTTATACTCTAAAATATTAATCGCAACCAGGTTTAACTGACTGTTTCGGTGTGGTACCACATTACTACGTGGTCCAAGCCAGAAAAAGGCCAGGATCTGGCCAGCAAGTATGCGAAAAATGCGAAAGTACGAGCCAGATGAGGGCAAATACCAGACGTAACCCAGACATAACCGGCGTTATAATCAAAAATACTATTCGGAACCAGCTTCTATTGACTGTTCCAGTGTGGTACCACATTAGTACGTGATCCAAACCAGAAAAAGCCTAGGATCTGGCCAACAAGTATGCGAAAAATACGAAAGCACGAGCCAGATGATGGCAAATCCCAGACCTAACCGAGACGTAACCGGCGTTATCCTCTAAAATATTAATCGCAACCAGGTTTAATTGACTGTTTCGGTGTGGTACCGCATTTGTACGTGATCCAAACCAGAAAAAGCCCTGGATCTGGCCGACAAGTATGCGAAAAATGCGAAAGTATGAGACAGATGACGGCAAATACTAGAACTAACCAAGAGTTAACCGGCGTTATCATGTAAAATATTAATCGCAACCAGGTTTAATTGACTGTTTCGGTGTGGAACCACATTACGACGGTATCCAAACCACAAAAAACCCAGGATCAGCCCGACAAGTAAGCGAAAAATGCGAAAATATGAGCCAGATGGTTGGTAATACCAGAACTAACCTAGACATAACCGGCGTTATCCTCAAAAATATTAATCGCAACCAGGTTTAATTGACTGTTTCAGTGTGGTACCACATTACTACGTGATCCAAACCAGAAAAAGGGCAGGATCTGGGCAACAAGTATGCGAAAAGTGCGATAGCACGAGCCAGATGACGGCAAATACCAGACCTAACCTAGACATAACCGGCGTTATCCTCTAAAATATTAATCGCAACCAGGTTTAGTTGACTGTTTCAGTGTGGTACCACATTACTACGTGGTCCAAGCCAGAAAAAGGCCAGGATCTGGCCAGTAAGTATGCGAAAAATGCGAAAGTACGATCCAGATGAGGGCAAATCCCAGACCTAACCCAGACATAACCTGCGTTATCCTCTAAAATATTAATCGCAACCAGGTTTAATTGACTGTTTCGGTGTGGTACCGCATTACTACGTGATCCAAACCAGAAAATGGCCAGGATCTGGCCAACAAGTATGCGAAAAATGCGAAAGTACAAGTCAGATGAGGGCAAATCCCAGACCTAACCCAGACATAACCAGTGTTATCCTCTAAAATACTATCGGAACCAGCTTCTATTGACTGTTCCAGTGTGGTACCACATTAGTTCGTGATCCAAACCAGAAAAAGCCTAGGATCTGGCCAACAAGTATGCAAAAAATACGAAAGCTCGAGCCAGATGAGGGCAAATTCCAGACCTAACCGAGACATAACCGCCGTTATCCTCTAAAATATTAATCGCAACCAGGTATTACTGACTGTTGCGTTGTGGTACCACATTACTACGTGGTCCAAGCCGGAAAAAGGCCAGCACCTGGCCAACAAGTATGCCAAAGATGCGAAAGTACGAGCCAGATGATTGCTAATAAGAGAACTAACACAAACGTAACAAGCGTTATCCTCCAAACTATTAATCGGAACCAGCTTTTATTGACTGTTTCAGTGTGGTACCACATTACTACGTTATTCAAACCAGAAAAAGCCCAGGATCTGGCCAACAAGTATGCGAAAAATGCGAAAGTACGAGCCAGAGGAGGGCAAATCCCAGAACTAACCCAGACTTAACCGGCGTTTTACTCTAAAATATTAATCACAACCAGGTTTAATTGACTGTTTCAGTGTGGTACCGCGTTACTACGTGATCCAAACCAGAAAAAGCCCAGGATCTGGCCAACAAGTATGCGAAAAATGCGAAAGTACGAGCCAGATGAGGGCAAATCCCAGACCTAACCCAAACATAACCGGCGTTTTCCTCTAAAATATTAACCACAACCAGGTTTAATTGACTCTTTCGTTGCGGTACCGCATTACTACGTGGTCCAAGCCAGAAGAAGGCCAGGATCTGAAAAACAAGTATGCGAGAAATGCGAAAGTACGAGCCAGATGATTGCTAATACCAGAACTGACCCAAACGTAACCAGCGTTAACCTCCACACTATTAATCGGAACCAGCTTTTATTGACTGTTTCAGTGTGGTACCACATTACTACGTGGTCCAAGCCGGAAAAAGGCCAGGATCTGGCCAACAAGTATGCAAAAAGTGCGAAGGTACGAGCCAGATGAGGGCATATCCCAGACCTAACCGAGACATAACCGGCGTTAACCTCTAAGATATTAATCGCAACCAGGATTAATTGACTGCTTCGGTGTGGTACCGCGTTACTACGTGATCCAAACCAGAAAAAACACAGGATCTGCGCAACAAGTATGCGAAAAACGCGAAAGTGTGAGCCAGATAATTGCATATACCGGAACTAACGGAGACGTAACCGGCGTTATCCTCCAAAATACTAATCGCAACCAGGTTTAATTTACTGTTTCGGTGTGGTACCGTATTACTACGTGATCCAAACCAGAAAAAGACCAGGGCCTGGCCAACAAGTATGCGAAAAACGCGAAAGTACGAGCCAGATGAGGGCAAATACCAGAACTTAACCAGACATAACCGGCGTTATCCTCTAAAATATTAATCGCAACCAGGATTAATTGACTGTTTCGGTGTGGTACCACATTACTGCGTTGTCAAAGCCAGAAAAAGGCCAGGATCTGGCCAACAAGTTTGCGAAAAATGCGAAATTACGAGCCAGATGAGGGCAAATACCAGAACTAACCCAGACATAACCGGCGTTATCCTCCAATATATTAATCGCAACCAGGTTTAATTGATTGTTTCGGTGTGGTACCGCATTACTACGTGATCCAAACCAGAAAATGGCCACGATCCGGCCAACAAGTATGCGAAAAATGCGAAAGTATGAGCCAGATGATTGCAAATACCAGAACTAACCCAGACATAACCGGCGTTTTCCTCTAAAATATTAATCGCAACCAGTATTAATTGACTGTTTCGGTGTGGTACCGCGTTACTACGTGATTCGAACCAGAAAAAACCCAGGATCTGGCCAACAAGTGTGCGCAAAATGCGAAAGTACGAGCCAGATGAGGGCAAGTTCCAGACCTAACCGAGATATAACCGGCGTTATCCTCTAAAATATTAATCGCAACCGGGATTAATTGACTGTTTCGGTGTGGTACCACATTACTACGTGGTCCAAGCCAGAAAAAGGCCAGGATCTGGCCATCATGTATGCGAAAAATGCGAAAGTACGAGCCAGATGACGGCAAATACCAAAACTAACCCAGACATAACCGGCGTTATCCTCCAATATATTAATCGCAACCAGGATTAATTGACTGTTTCGGTGTGGTACCACATTACTGCGTTGTCAAAGCCAGAAAAAGGCCAGGATCTGGCCAACAAGTATGCGAAAAATGCGAAATTACGAGCCAGATGAGGGCAAATACCAGACCTAACCGAGATATAACCGGCGTTATCCTCTAAAATATTAATCGCAACCGGGATTAATTGACTGTTTCGGTGTGGTACCACATTACTACGTGGTCCAAGCCAGAAAAAGGCCAGGATCTGCCCAAAAAGTATGCGAAAAACGCGAAAGTATGAGCCAGATGATAGCAAATACCAGAACTAACCCAGACATAACCAGCGTTATCCTCTAAAATATTAATCGCAACCAGAATTAATTGATTGTTTCGGTGTGGCACCGCGTTACTACCTGATCCAAATCAGAAAAAACCCAG
This sequence comes from Colletes latitarsis, assembly GCF_051014445.1. NCBI lineage: Eukaryota > Metazoa > Arthropoda > Insecta > Hymenoptera > Colletidae > Colletes > Colletes latitarsis. Next base: position 8,084,929 of record NW_027488368.1, on the reverse strand, counting down.
AATCTGGCCAACAAGTATGCGAAAAATGCGAAAGTACGAGCCAGATGAGGGCAAATCCCAGACCTAACCGAGACATAACCGGCGTTATCCTCTAAAATACTAATCGCATCCAGCTTTAATTGATTGTTCCGGTGTGGTACCGCATTACTACGTGCTCCTAACCAGAAAAAGCCCACGATCCGGCCAACAAGTATGCGAAAAACGCGAAAGTATGAGCCAGATAATTGCAAGTACCAGAATTAACCCAGCCATAACCAGCGTTATCCTCTAAAATACTAATCGGAACCAGCTTTTATTGAAAGTGTGGTACCACGTTACCACGTGATCCAAGCCAGAAAAAGCCCAGGATCAGGCCAACAAGTATGCGAAAAGTGCGAATGTACGAGCGAGATGATTGCTAATACCAGAACAAACCCAAACGTAACCAGCGTTATCCTCCAAACTATTAATCGGAGCCAGACTTTATTGACTGTTTCAGTGTGGTACCACATTACTACGTGATCCAAGCCAGAAAAAGCCCAGGATCTGGCCAACAAGTATGCGAAAAATGCGAAAGTACGAGCCACATGAGGGCAAATACCAGACCTAACCCAGACATAACCGGCGTTATCCTCAAAAATATTAACCGCAACCAGGTTTAGTTGACTGTTTCGGTGTGGTACCACATTACTACGGTATCCAAACCAGGGAAAACCCAGGATCTGCCCAACAAGTATGCGAAAAATGCGAAAGTATGTGCCTGATGATAGCAAATGCTAGAACTAACCCAGACATAACCAGTGTTATCCTCTAAAATATTAATCGGAACCAGGTTTAATATACTGTTTCGGTGTGGTACCACATTACTGTGTGACCCAATCCAGAAAAAGCAAAGGATCTGGCTTACAGGTATGAGAAATATGCGAAAGTATGAGCCAGATGAGGGCAAATCCTAGACCTAATCCAGACCTAACATGCGTTATCATCTGGAATATTGATCGAAACCTGGTTTAATCGACTGTTTCAGTGTGGTACGACATTACTACCTGATCCAAACCAGAAATAACCCAGGATCTGTTCAACAAGTATGTGAAGAATGCGAAAGTATGAGTCTGATGAGGGCAATTCCCTGGCCTAACCTAGACCTAACATGAGTTATCCCCTAAGATATTGATCGAAACCGGGTTTATTGGACTGTTTCAGTGTGATACCACATTACCACGCGATCCAAACCAGAAAAATCCCGGGATCTGTTCAACAAGTATGCGAAAAATGCAAAAGTATGAGTCTGATGCGGGCTAATCCCAGGCCTAACCTAGACCTAACATGCGTTATCCTCTAAAATATTGATCGAAACCAGGTTTCATGGACTGCATCAGTTTGGTACCACGTTACTACCTGATCCAAACCGGAAAAAGCCCAGGATCAGGCCAACAAGTATGAGAAATATGCGAAAGTATGAGCCTCGTGAGGGCAAATCCCAGACCTAACCCAGACCTAACATGCGTTATCCTCAAAAATATTGATCGAAACCAGGTTTAATCGACTGCATCAGTGTGGTACCACATTACTACGTGATTCAAACCAGAAAAAACGAAGGATCTGTTCAACAAGTATGTGAAGATTGCGAAGATATGAGACTAATGAGAGCAAATTCCAGACCTAACCCAGACCTAACATGCGTTATCCTCTAAAATATTGATCGAGACCAGGTAACATTGACTGTTTCAGTGTGCTACTACATTACTGCAAGATCCAATCCAGAAAAAGCAAAGGATCTGGCTAACAAGTATGAGAAATATGGGAAAGTATGAGCCTGATGAGGGCAAATCCCACACCTAACCGAGTCCTAATCGGCGTTATCCTCTAAAATGTTGATCGTGTCCAGGTTTAATCGACTGCATCAGTGTGGTACCACGTTACTACCTGATCCAAACTAGTAGAAACCCACGGTCTCTTCAAGAAGTATGTGAAGAATGCGAAAGTATGAGCCAGATGCGGGCAAATCCAAGACCTAAACCAGACCTAACATGCGCTATCCTCAAAAATATAGATTGAAACCAGGTTTCATGGACTGTTTCAGTGTGATACCACATTACTACGTGATTCAAACCAGAAAAAACGCAGGATCTGTTCAACAAGTATGTGAAGAATGCGAAGATATGAGACTGATGAGAGCAAATTCCAGACCTAACCCAGACCTAACATGCGTTATCCTCTAAAATATTGATCGAGACCAGGTAAAATTGACTGTTTCAGTGTGGTACTACATTACTGTGTGATCCAAACCGGACAAAGCCTAGGATCAGGCCAACAAGTATGAGAAATATGCGAAAGTATGAGCCTCGTGAGGGCAAATCCCAGACGCAACCCAGACCTAACATGCGATATCCTTTAAAATATTGACCGTGACAAGGTTTCATGGACTGTTTCAGTGTGGTACCACATTACTACCTGATACCAACCAGAAATAACCCAGGATCTGTTCAACAAGTATGTGAAGAATGCGAAAGTATGAATCTGATCAGGGCAAATCCCAGGCCTAATCTAGACCTAGAATTAGTTATCCTCTAAAATATTGATCGAGACCAGGTTTAGTCGACTGTTTCAGTGAGGTACCACGTTTTTCCTTGATCCAAAACAGAATAAGCCCAGGATCAGGCCAACGAGTATGAGAAATATGCGAAAGTATGAGCCTCATGAGGGCAAATCCCAGACCTAACCCAGACCTAACATGCGATATCCTTTAAAATATTGACCGTGACTAGGTTTCGTGGACTGTTTCAGTGTGGTACCACATTACCACGTGATTCAAACCAGAGAAAACCCAGGATCTGTACAACAAGTATGCGAATAATGCGAAAGTATGAGCCAGATGATGGCAAATCCTAGACCTAACCCAGATCTAACATGCGTTATCCTCTAAAATATTGGTCATATCCAGGTTTAACTGACTGTTTCAGTGTGGTACCACATTACTGTGTGACCCAATCCAGAAAAAGCAAAGGATCTGGCTAACCAGTATGAGAAATATGCGAAAGTTTGAGCCTGATGTGGGCAAATCCCACACCTAACCGAGACCTAACCGGCGTTATCCTCTAAAATGTTGATCGTGTCCAGGTTTAATCGACTGTTTCAGTGTGATACCATGTTACTACATGATCCAAACCAGAAATAACCCAGAATCTGGTCATCAAGTATGAGAAATATGCGGAAGTACGAGCCTGATGAGAGCAAATCCCAGGGCTAACCTAGACCTAACATGAGTTATCGCCTAAAATATTGATCGAAACCAGGTTTATTGGACTGTTTCAGTGTGATACCACATTTCCACGTGATCCAAACCAGAAAAAGCCCGGGATCTGTTCAACAAGTATGCGAAAAATGCGAAAGTATGAGTCTGATGAGGGCTAATCCCAGGCCTAACCTAGACCTAACATGCGTTATCCTCTAAAATATTGATCGAAACCAGGTTTCATGGACTGTTTCAGTGTGATACCACATTACTACGTGATTCAAACCAGAAAAAACGCAGGATCTGTTCAACAAGTATGTGAAGAATGCGAAGATATGAGAATGATGAGAGCAAATTCCAGACCTAACCCAGACCTAACATGCGTTATCCTCTAAAATATTGATCGAGACCAGGTAAAATTGACTGTTTCAGTGTGGTACTACATTACTGTGTGATCCAATCCAGAAAAAGCAAAGGATCTGGCTAACAAGTATGAAAAATATGGGAAAGTATGAGCCTGATGAGGGCAAATCCCACACCTAACCGAGTCCTAACCGGCGTTATCCTCTAAAATGTTGATCGTGTCCAGGTTTAATCGACTGCATCAGTGTGGTACCACGTTACTACCTGATCCAAACCGGAAAAAGCCCAGGATCTGTTCAACACGTATGTGAAGAATGCGAAAGTGTGAGCCTCGTGAGGGCAAATCCCAGACCTAACCCAGACCTAACATGCGATATCCTTTAAAATATTGACCGAGACTAGGTTTCATGGACTGTTTCAATGTGGTGCCTCATTACCACGTGATCAAAAACAGAAAAAGCCCAGGATCTGTTCAACAAGTATGTGAAGAAAGCGAAAGTATGAGTCTGATCAGCGCAAATCCCAGGCCTAATCTAGACCTAGCATAAGTTATCCTCTAAAATATTGATCGACACCAGGTTTAGTCGACTGTTTCAGTGAGGTACCACGTTTTTCCTTGATCCAAAACAGAAAAAGCCCAGGATCAGGCCAACAAGTATGAGAAATATGCGAAAGTATGAGCCTCATGAGGGCAAATCCCAGACCTAACCCAGACCTAACATGCGATATCCTTTAAAATATTGACCGTGACTAGGTTTCATGGACTGTTTCAGTGTGGTACCACATTACCACGTGATTCAAACCAGAGAAAACCCAGGATCTGTACAACAAGTATGCGAATAATGCGAAAGTATGAGCCAGATGATGGCAAGTCCTAGACCTAACACAGACCTAACATGCGTTATTCTCTAAAATATTGGTCGTATCCAGGTTTAACTGACTGTTTCAGTGTGGTACCACATTACTGTGTGACCCAATCCAGAAAAAGCAAAGGATCTGGCTAACCAGTATCCGAAAAATGCGAAAGTATGAGTCTGATGAGGGCTAATCCCAGGCCTAACCTAGACCTAACATGCGTTATCCTCTAAAATATTGATCGAAACCAGGTTTCATGGACTGTTTCAGTGTGATACCACATTACCACGTGATCAAAAACAGAAAAAGCCAAGGATCAGGCCAACAAGTATGAGAAATATGCGAAAGTATGAGCCTCATGAGGGCAAATCCTAGACCTAACCCAGACCTAATATGCGTTATCCTCAAAAATATTGATCGAGACCAGGTAGAATTGACTGTTTCAGTGTGGTACTACATGACTGTGTGATCCAATCCAGAAAAAGCAAAGGATCTGGCTAACAAGTATGAGAAATATGGGAAAGTATGAGCCTGATGAGTGCAAATCCCACACCTAACCGAGTCCTAACCGGCGTTATCCTCTAAAATGTTGATCGTGTCCAGGTTTAATCGACTGCATCAGTGTGGTACCACGTTACTACCAGATCCAAACCGGAAAAAGCCGAGGATCAGGCCAACAAGTATGAGAAATATGCGAAAGTATGAGCCTCATGAGGGCAAATCCTAGACCTAACCCAGACCTAATATGCGTTATCCTCAAAAATATTGATCGAGACCAGGTAAAATTGACTGTTTCAGTGTGGTACTACATGACTGTGTGATCCAATCCAGAAAAAGCAAAGGATCTGGCTAACAAGTATGAGAAATATGGGAAAGTATGAGCCTGATGAGTGCAAATCCCACACCTAACCGAGTCCTAACCGGCGTTATCCTCTAAAATGTTGATCGTGTCCAGGTTTAATCGACTGCATCAGTGTGGTACCACGTTACTACCAGATCCAAACCGGAAAAAGCCGAGGATCAGGCCAACAAGTATGAGAAATATGCGAAAGTATGAGCCTCATGAGGGCAAATCCTAGACCTAACCCAGACCTAATATGCGTTATCCTCAAAAATATTGATCGAGACAAGGTAAAATTGACTGTTTCAGTGTGGTACTACATGACTGTGTGATCCAATCCAGAAAAAGCAAAGGATCTGGCTAACAAGTATGAGAAATATGGGAAAGTATGAGCCTGATGAGTGCAAATCCCACACCTAACCGAGTCCTAACCGGCGTTATCCTCTAAAATGTTGATCGTGTCCAGGTTTAATCGACTGCATCAGTGTGGTACCACATTACTACGTGATTCGAACCAGAAAAAACGCATGATCTGTTCAACAAGTATGTGAAGAATGCGAAGATATGAGACTGATGAGAGCAATTTCCAGACCTAACCCAGACCTAACATGCGTTATCCTCTAAAATATTGATCGAGACCAGGTAAAATTGACTGTTTCAGTGTGGTACTATATTACTGTGTGATCCAATCCAGAAAAAGCAAAGGATCTGGCTATCAAGTATGAGAAATATGGGAAAGTATGAGCCTGATGAGGGCAAATCCCACACCTAACCGAGTCCTAACCGGCGTTATCCTCTAAAATGTTGATCGTGTCCAGGTTTAATCGACTGCATCAGTGTGGTACCACGTTACTACCTGATCCAAACCGGAAAAAGCCCAGGACAAGGCCAACAAGTATGAGAAATATGTGAAAGTATGACCCTCGTGAGGGCAAATCCCAGACCCAACCCAGACCTAACATGCGATATCCTTTAAAATTTTGACCGAGACTAGGTTTCATGGACTGTTTCAGTGTGGTACCACATTACCACGTGATCAAAAACAGAAAAAGCCCAGGATCAGGCCAACATGTATGAGAAATATGTGAAAGTATGAGCCAGATGAGGGCAAATCCTAGACCTAACCCAGACCTAACATGCGTTATGCTCTAAAATATTGATCGAGACCAGGTAAAATTGACTGTTTCGGTGTGATACCATGTTACTACATGATCCAAACCAGAAATAACCCAGAATCTGGTCATCAAGTATGAGAAATATGCGGAAGTGCGAGGCTGATGAGAGCAATTTCCAGACCTAACCCAGACCTAACATGCGTTATCCTCTAAAATATTGATCGAGGCCAGGTAAAATTGACTGTTTCAGTGTGCTTCTACATTACTGTGTGATCCAATTCAGAAAAAGCAAAGGATCTGGCTAACAAGTATGAGAAATATGGGAAAGTATGAGCCTGATGAGGGCAAATCCCACACCTAACCGAGTCCTAACCGGCGTTATCCTCTAAAATGTTGATCGTGTCCAGGTTTAATCGACTGCATCAGTGTGGTATCACGTTACTACCTGATCCAAACCGGAAAAAGCCCAGGATCAGGCCAACAAGTATGGGTAATATGCGAAAGTGTGAGCCTCGTGAGGGCAAATCCCAGACCTAACCCAGACCTAACATGCGATATCCTTTAAAATATTGACCAAGACTAGGTTTCATGGACTGTTTCAATGTGGTACCACATTACCACGTGATCAAAAACAGAAAAAGCCCAGGTTCAGGCCAACATGAATGAGAAATATGCGAAAGTATGAGCCTCGTGAGGGCAAATCCCAGACCTAACCCAGACCTAACATGCGTTATCCTCAAAAATATTGATCGAAACCAGGTTTAATCGACTGCATCAGTGTGGTACCACATTACTACGTGATTCGAACCAGAAAAAACGCATGATCTGTTCAACAAGTATGTGAAGAATGCGAAGATATGAGACTGATGAGAGCAATTTCCAGACCTAACCCAGACCTAACATGCGTTATCCTCTAAAATATTGATCGAGACCAGGTAAAATTGACTGTTTCAGTGTGGTACTATATTACTGTGTGATCCAATCCAGAAAAAGCAAAGGATCTGGCTATCGAGTATGAGAAATATGGGAAAGTATGAGCCTGATGAGGGCAAATCCCACACCTAACCGAGTCCTAACCGGCGTTATCCTCTAAAATGTTGATCGTGTCCAGGTTTAATCGACTGCATCAGTGTGGTACCACGTTACTACCTGATCCAAACCGGAAAAAGCCCAGGACAAGGCCAACAAGTATGAGAAATATGTGAAAGTATGAGCCTCGTGAGGGCAAATCCCAGACCCAACCCAGACCTAACATGCGATATCCTTTAAAATTTTGACCGAGACTAGGTTTCATGGACTGTTTCAGTGTGGTACCACATTACCACGTGATTCAAACCAGAAATAACCCAGGATCTGCTCAACAAGTATGCGAAAAATGCGAAAGTATGAGTCTGATGACGGCTAATCCCAGGCCTAACCTAGACCTAACATGCGTTATCCTCTAAAATATTGATCGAAACCAGGTTTCATGGACTGTTTCGGTGTGACACCACATTACTACGTGATTCAAACCAGAAAAAACGCAGGGTCTGTTCAACAAGTATCTGAAGAATGCGAAGGTATGAGTCAGATGAGGGCAAATCCTAGACCTAAACTAGACCTAACATGCGTTATCCTCTAAAATATTGATCGAAACCAGGTTTCATGGACTGTCTCAATGTGGTACCACATTACCACGTGATCAAAAACAGAAAAAGCCCAGGATCAGGCCAACATGTGTGAGAAATATGCGAAAGTATGAGCCTCGTGAGGGTAAATCGCAGACCCAACCCAGACGTAACATGCGATATCCTTTAAAATTTTGACCGTGACTAGGTTTCATGGACTGTTTCAGTGTGGTGCCACATTACCACGTGATTCAAACCAGAAAAAACCCAGGATCTGTTCACAAGTATGTGATGAATACGAAGGTATGAGACTGATGAGAGCAAATTCCAGACCTAACCTAGACCTAGTATGAGTTATCCTCTAAAATATTGATCGAGACCAGGTTTCATGGACTGTTTCAATGTGGTACCACATTGCCACGTGTTCAAAAACAGAAGAAGCCCAGGATCAGGCCAACATGTATAAGAGATATGCGAAAGTATGAGCCTCGTGAGGGTCAATCCCAGACCCAACCCAGACCTAACATGCGATATCCTTTAAAATTTTGACCGAGACTAGGTTTCATGGACTGTTTCATTGTGGTGCCACATTACCACCTGTTTCGAACCAGAAAAAACCCAGGATCAGTACAACAAGTATGTGATGAATGCGAAGGTATGAGTCTGATGAGGGCAAATCCCAGGCCTAACCTAGACCTAGCATGCGTTATGCTCTATAATATTGATCGAGACCAGGTAAAATTGACTGTTTCAGTGTGGTACCACATTACTGTGTGGCCCAATCCAGAAAAGGCAAAGGATCTGGCTAACAAGTATGAGAAATATGCGAAAGTATGAGCCTGATGAGGGCAAATCCCACACCTAACCGAGACCTAACCGTCGTTATCCTCTAAAATGTTCATCGTGACTAGGGTTAATCGGCTGTTTCAGTGTGGTACGACATTACTACCTGATCCAAACCAGAAATAACCCAGGATCTGTTCAACAAGTATGTGAAGAATGCGAAAGTATGAGTCTGATGAGGGCAAATCCCAGGCCTAACCTAGACCCAACCAGCGTTATCCTCTAAAATGTTGATCGTGTCCAGGTTTAATCGTCTGTTTCAGTGTGATACCATGTTACTACATGATCCAAACCAGAAATAACCCAGAATCTGGTCATCAAGTATGAGAAATATGCGGAAGTACGAGCCTGATGAGAGCAAATCCCAGGCCTAACCTAGATGTAACATGCGTTATCCTCTAAAATATTGATCGAGACCAGGTTTAGTCGGCTGTTTCAGTGTGGTACCACATTACTACGTGATCCAGACCAGAAAAAGCCAAGGATCAGGCCAACTAGTATGAGAAATATGCGAAAGTATGAGCCTCATGAGGGCAAATCCTAGACCTAACCCAGACCTAACATGCGTTATCCTCAACAATATTGATCGAAACCAGGTTTAATCGACTGTTTCCGTGTGGCACCACATTACTACGTGATCCAAACCAGAAAAAAACCCAGGATCTGTCCATCAAGTATGTGAAGAATGCGAAAGTATGAGCCAGATGCGGGCAAATGCAAGAACTAAGCCAGACCTAATATGCGTTATCATCTAAAATATTGATCGAAACCAGGTTTAATCGGCTGTTTCAGTGTGGTACCACATTACTGTGTGACCCAATCCAGAAAAAGCAAAGGGATCTGGCTAACAAGTATGAGAAATATGCGAAAGTATGAGCCAGATGTGGGCAAATCCTAGACCTAACCCAGACCTAACATGCGTTATCATCTAGAATATTGATCGAAACCTGGTTTAATCGACTGTTTCACTGTGGTACTGTTATGCCGTAAGCTGCAGACTCGTCCAAGTAGTTGCGGCGTCACAATATTAGGTTGATTTTGATTGGGAAATGTTCAAGCACTCGGACAAAGATATCAGGATATACTCTAAGGTTTATTCGGAGACTGAACACTGATGCACATCTTACAAAATCAAACGTGAGAATGAGCCCCGAGGGCCAGGAGCGGTACGCTTTTATAATCTTTGGTTTGAGTACAGGCGGGTTAGATCTGGGCGTATGACGCATTTGTTTTTACCCTTAAAGGAGTCAACAAGTTCGTCATCTTCTTGGTGTATCGCTTATGACTAACCTTGTCGCTATGAGTAATACTTATTTTCTATGGGGGCCTACGGCATGACACCCCTTTCCTTATTTTTAAAATTTTGATTACAATATTCAAAATTTTAATGGCTTAAATCTAATAGTTTTGATTGCGGGTGTTGGCGATCCTGTATCAAAACGCAGAGTTTTAGGTACATCAAGCGGGGATTCTATGATTGTAGTCGGAGTTAAGGGAGCCGTCGGGTCTGGAGAGTATTCGACGTCAGGCGTCACATGTGGATTTATGGTATTAAAAGCTTGCTGTCGTCCTCCGACATTGAAACAATTAATATAATAACAAGGTCTAGTAAATAAGTATTTAAGCAAACGGAAAGCTTTTAATTTATATAATACGTACAAGACGAGTATGGTCGCTACTGATGCTCCAATTATTTGTAAACTACTCAAAAATGATTCGTACCTAGTTGTCGACCTAACATGTGTTGATAGTCGCTCGGCTTCTTGTGAAATATCCATAAAAGATCTAGCATATTGTAACAAATGTTCTGGCTCGATAACATTCGTCGGTAAGCTAGGTATTTTTGCAAAATCTATTATTGTATTATTCAGTTCAGTGACATTGAATGAAGCTAAGCCTAATTGTAGTTGGTATGTTTTGACATCAATATCTGTAGTTCGAGGTATAAGAGTGGCTGTTAACGCGGAGCCTATACATTCCTTATCTAAATATATACGATGTAAACCTTGCAAAAGCCTTGTTTCTTGAGGAAGCCCTTTACAGGAGTTATGTATGCTTTCGACTTCGCGGGAAATTGATATCCAATCTTGTTGAGAAGAGAGCTGTATCCATATAGGATTTATCAATTTCAACATTGCAGTTTTGCACTTGGCTTGTTCTGGCAAAATACGGATTGCTTGAACAAGGTAGGGGTCTTGTAAAGCAGTCGCATATGCAGGTGTGTGGCGTTCACAAATGTAAAGTTTCTCTATTTTCTTGCAATCAGCTATTTCATTTATATTTATTGGATTATAACGCTTCGTAGTGGAATCAATGAGTAAGTATTTTTCGGTATGGTAGGCAAATACATGATGGCCTCTACTAATTTCGGAATCGGTATTATTTGGTACAAATTATACATTTCTTCTTCGGTTACGGGGAGTTTAATTTCAAAGCAAAGCTTGTCTCGATTCATAATAAAAATGGATACATCGGAGATCTTTATATATTTATGTAAATTTTGTGGATCTATAGGAAAAAGTAATTGATGTTGACCGAAACGGTTCTGCATATATTTCAAGGTTTCTAAGAGACTACTCATTTGTACCGCGGCAATGTTGAATTTTCCTTGAAGTCCGGAATTTACGATGTTTCGTAACTTAGTTACTAAATTCGAATATTCGTCTGCAATTTCATTAACTAGTAACGTGTTATACAGCATATTAAGTTCTTGATGAACGGTTCGGACGTTTCTATTCATTAACGCATTGACTTTTGTTACTTTCTCTTGATATTTACTAAAGTCTTTTAAAATCCCTTTGACAATTAGAGTTTCGTTACTTATTAGAACATTTACGCGTTTATTGTCACTATATAATTTATCGATTTCTTGATTGTAATATTCGGCGTCTTTCTGAGACAATGTTCCAAAAAGTACATTTGCCAAATCTCCTATGGGGTTTAACCATCCTCTCTTAACGCGGTTACTTACTGTATCCGTTTCTCTATATCCTACCATAGCTAATAGATCTAATCGTTCTTGTTTCAACCTAATTAACTTATCTTTAATATGCTGCAAGAGATCCTGGTAGGATCCTCCGGTGTTCTGTGTTACTAGATGTAGGCTATCAAGGATGAGTTCCTCGTGTAGGATGATTTCTTCTAGGTCAATGGTAAAAACGGTTATCCAAGTTTTATGATATAACCTAGCAGTGCCTAAATGGTCGAACTCAATATTTGGTACATTGGTTATTGGCGTTATTTTCCATGATGTTGCATAGCATATTACTGCTAGCGTTAATCTGTAACAGAGTTCATATTAGCGTATTTTAATCTATTGAGATGAATATTCTGTATTTTTCCTTTAACATCTACTAGTACGTTTACATTTTTGATGTCTATAACTCTATATGGGCCTACCCAAGGATTTGTTAGTCCTTGTAGCCTGTCCCTACCCTGATTTTTAACCCATACATAGTCACCTATTTCTAATGATAATGGTTTAATATGCTTATCATATTCTTTCTTAACTCTAGCTTTAATATCCTATAGTACGTCTTCGGCATGTAACGTCAGTTTACGTATGTGTGTCTTGTGTGCAGTCAATAAGTCAGAATAGTCTACGTCTGTGGAATTGTTTAAAAGTTGATCGACTATTGGTGCGTCTCGTCCAAAAACTAGTTCATACGGTACGAGTTTATTTTGATGTGGTGCAGTATTCCATGCGAATACAGCTCCTTGTAAATAATTGTGCCAGTCTTCGTTGTTATCGTCCATTATCAATTGTGTTCGAATAAATTCCTTAAGTGTGGCATGCGCTCTCTCTAATGATCCATTAGACTCTGGGTGAAAAGCGGTTGTGTGTTGTAAATTTATATTAAATAATTTTGCAAAGTCCTGCATTAAATTACTGGTAAAGTTCTGTCCTAGGTCTGTCAAAATTGTCTTTGGTACGCCGTAACGTAAGAACCAGGTGTTCATGAGTGCTGTAGCGATTGTTTCGCTCCGTTGATTTGTTAAGGCTACAGCTTCTATGAATTTACTTAATTGGTCTTGGATAGTTAACACATATCTTTGACCCATCGAACTTTCATTAAAAGACCCTACTATATCTATCGCGATTTTATCATTAAAACGTCGCGGCGTGTCTGTTATACACAGCGGCATTTTTGTCGGTTTTCTCTCTATTTTGCCCTGTTGACAAGTTGGGCATTGTTTAATAAAATTTGCCACGTCTTTATAGAGTCCTTTCCATGCATAATTCTTCAAGATTTTTGTAATTGTATTCTTAATACCTAAATGACCCGTCAGAATATTACCGTGTGAATTACTCAGTATGCGTTGTTTCTCTTCGTCATTCTCAGGTTCGTTTAAGGCATTTTGTATTAAATTAACGACGTAATTTCGTGGAATTTCTTGAAATACACGCAAAAATATCTTTTTAATATCCTGTTCCGTGCAATTGCAATATCCTATCAAGTCGTACATATTAATAGCTATAGAAGCGATCGGCTCCGAGATTAGTAATGTTAGAAGTTCTTCGCAAATTTCAGATAAATCAAAATCCTTGCGGTAAATTACAATTTCAGTATCGGTTAAGTCTAGTCTAGCTTCCCCGTCTTCAAAGCGAACAATTGTCGCATCCTGAGGTGCGATTTCACAAATTCTTATACTTTTTATCCAACGCGATTTATAGTGATCGGAATATAAAACTGGATTGCGCGATAAAGCATCTGCATTTGTATTTAAACATCCCTTTTTATAAATAATTTCGTAATTGTACTCTTCTAGCGTGATCTTCCATCGCGCCTTGATTCCCGTTGGATTCTTTAGCGTTGACAGCCACCTCAATGGTTGATGATCAGTAATAATTTTGAAATTTCGACCATACAGATAGGGTCGGAAATGCTTTACAGCCCAAACAACTGCTAATAATTCTTTGTCGGTTGTTGAATAATTGATTTCTCCTTTGTTAAGTGTCCTGCTGGCAAAGCTAACAGGTCTTTCCTTTCCGTCGGAACCCTTCTGAGCCAGTATTCCTCCAATAGCTTCTCCCGAAGCGTCGGTGGCTAAAATAAATTCCTTGGTGAAATCCGGGTACGCTAAAACACGATCTCCGCAGAGTTCCTTCTTGAGAATATCAAACGCCTCTTGTTGTCGCGTGCCCCATTCAAACTTTGCGTCCTTCCTCAGAAGTGTGTTTAATGGTTTTGCGATCTTTGAAAATCCTGGTATGAAGCGTCGATAATAACCCGCTAATCCTAAAAATTGTTTGATATTCTTACGGTCTTTTGGTCTTGGAAATTCTTTTACTGCCCTAATCTTTTCGGGATTAGGCTTTACTCCTTCCTCAGTTATGAGATGTCCCAAATACTGTAATTCGGGTTTAAGGTATTCGCATTTATCTGGTTGAAGTTTCAACCCTACTTCGCGAAATCGATCGAAAAGAGTATTTAGACGTTTATATAATTCTTCGAGTTCCGCCGCGAACACGATCACGTCATCTAGGTAGACGAAACAGATGTTGCCAGTCAGTCCCCTCAAGGCTTGATCCATCATCCGTTGAAACGTCGCTGGTGCATTCTTGAGCCCAAATGGCATGCGGGTATACTCGTAGTGCCCTGCCGGAGTGCTGAATGCAGTTTTCTTCTGATCCTTGGTCTTCATTCCTATTTGGTGAAAACCGCTAGCCAGGTCGAAAGCACAGAACCATCGCGCTCTTCCTAACTGGTCTAGGACTTCTTCGATGTTCGGCAACGGATAGGCATCCTGAGGCGTCTTTTCGTTCAATTGCCGAAAGTCTATCACGACTCTCCACTTCTTCTTTCCACTGGCGTCCACTTTCTTTGGAACCACCCAAAGAGGGGAATTATACGGAGAGTCGGAATCTACGATAATCCCTTTTTCTTTCATATCTTTTACTTGTTCTTTAATAACATCTAAGTGTCCTGGAGGATACCTGAACTGCTTCGTGTGGACTGGTATATCGTCCGTCGTGGGTATCGCGTGCTCTACTAAACTCGTTTTAGGTAGAGGATCGTCGGGTAAACAAAATATTTCTGCATGATCCAATACAATTTTTCTTATTCGCTGACGAACCTTTGGATCCATTATATGATCTAGTCGCGTCTGACTATCTAACAGCTCGATTCGTCCGGGCCGTTTGATACTTTGTAAGTGCAAAACGCGCTTCAATGTATTGGTTAACTTTATTGTTTTATTTTTGATTTCGATCCCTGCTTCCTCGGAAGACAGGAAGGGCATTCCTAAGAGCCCATCTTCTTCTATAGGAAATGAATCATCTACGATAGCTAACACATGTGATTTTTCGCCAATAGTTAATTTGGCTTCTCGCGTAGTCTGGGTTTCCATATTATCTATTCCGTAAAATGTATTAATACCAGGTCGCGTTGATAAATTTCTAGCTGGGGTACGCTTAATTAAATTTATTCCTGCTCCGGTATCGATAAGGAAGGTGCCTCGGCTTCCTCCCAATCTGACTCCGATGGATATTTTATTCTTGCAGCTAACTCGCGGTCGCTCTCCTCTTCCATTACTCCTGTCTCGTCCGATTGTAAGTACTTTATTCCCGGTGGTCGGTCGGATTTGTTCACTTCGCAAAAATTTTGGTTCTTAGGGTAATCGCGTGAATAATGACCTACTTTCTGACACTTAAAGCACGTTGGTTGGAAATTTCTGTCCCTGTCTGGCCTCGGCGCGAATCTTGGTTGTTCTCGATACGGGCGAGTCTCGCGAGAGGGTTGCTTTTCGGCACGAGGTGGTATATCGTCCAGCCGGTAGCTCCTATTTGATCGCGACGGGTATTGCCCGCGTTGGACGGTACTTCTAGCTCTTTCGCGTAATTCGTTTCGTCTTTGAGCTTCGTAAGCAATTTGCTGTGCTTCTCGCAGTGTCATTGGACGCATATACTGTACGTCTTTCGTTAAAGTGTCGTTTAGGTTTTGTATGTAAAGATCTATCGCATTCTTTTCTTCTACCACTAGTGCTGCGCGTTTTTCTCGAGGCGAGAGATCTGGCATTTGATTAATAGCTCGTTGTATGTCGCGGTTTAGTAGATTGAAACGACGTGTAAATTCTCTAACGTCGCGTCTTCCTTGTGTTAAAATTGTGCGTTCCTGTTGTAGTAGGTGATACGATTTCGACAGTCCGTATTCTGTTTTCAACACGTCTATTAAGTCGTCAATATCACTGATGTCTTGCTGATCTATTAGTTGTTTAGCGTCTCCTTTGAGTTTCTGCGCGCGTAGCATGTTAAGATAAATGACTTGATCCGGTACCATTTGTTTCATTTCCCTGACTTCTAATATGAATTTTTCAACCGGTCTATTAAATCCGTCGAATTCTCCAATCATTTCCAAAGCTACCTCTGTGTCCTTAGAATACTGGACTAATGTTCGCGTTCGAAGTGGCGTGTTTATTTCGCTACCGCTTCGTTGATTATCGGAAGAATCATCGTCGGTGATTTTACGAATTATACCGTCTTTCTGTAGTTTGAGTGCTCTGATTTGTTCCATCATTGCGTTACAGTTCTTCGTTAGCATATCTATCTGTTGCTGAATAGAATTCGAATCTAATAGTTCCCTCGAAGAACCAGCCGCGGCGAGGTCTTCCGGGTTTATTTTAAAACTCGCGTTAGTATTCATGATACTGTTTTCGCTTGATGAATCGGTTTCAATTACGTTCTTGGGCTCACGGTAAGTCGAAAATAGCATAAATTGATCAACTTACCCAAGAATTATCTTCATACTCTCGAAAGCTTAGAGTGGAGCTCGTCCCTTTGTCGTCTTCTGCTGGCTTATCCCACCGCTGCCACCATAAAATTGTCCTTATTGTTATGCCGTAAGCTGCAGACTCGTCCAAATAGTTGCGGCGTCACAATATTAGGTTGATTTGGTTTGGGAAAGGTTCAAGCACTCGGACAAAGATATCAGGATATACTCTAAGGTTTATTCGGAGACTGAACATTGATGCAGTTCTTACAAAATCAAACGTGAAAATGAGCCCCGAGGGCCAGGAGCGGTACGCTTTTATAATTTTTGGTTTGAGTACAGCCGGGTTAGATCTGGGCGTATGACGCATTTGTTTTTACCCTTAAAGGAGTCAACAAGTTCGTCATCTTCTTGGTGTATCGCTTATGACTAACCTTATCGCTATGAGTAATACTTATTTTCTATGGGGGCCTACGGCATGACAGTACGACATTACTACCTGACCCAAACCAGAAATAACCCAGGTTCTGTTCAACAAGTATGTGAAGAATGCGAAAGAATGAGTCTGATGAGGGCAAATCCCAGGCCTAACCAAGACCTAACATGCGATAACCTATAAAATATTGACCGAGACTAGGTTTATTTGACTGCTTCAGTGTGGTGCCACATTACCAGGTGATCCAAACCAGAAATACCCCGGATCTGTTCAACAAGTATGCGAAAAATGCGACAGTATGAGTCTGATGACGCCTAATCCAAGGCCTAACCTAGACCTAACATGCGTTGTCCTCTAAAATATTGATCGAAACCAGGTTTCATGGACTGTTTCAGTGTGATACCACATTACTACGTGATTCAAACCAGAAAAAACGCAGGGTCTGTTCAACAAGTATGTGAAGAATGCGAAGGTATGAGACTGATGAGAGCAAATTCCAGACCTAACCTAGACCTAGCATGAGTAATCCTCTAAAATATTGATCGAGACCAGGTTTAGTCGACTGCTTCAGTGTGGTACCACATTACTACGTGATCCAAACCAGAAAAGGGCAAGGATCAGGCCAACAAGTATGAGAAATATGCGAAAGTATGAGCCAGATGAGGGCAAATCCTAGACCTAACCTAGACCCAACATGCGTTATCCTCTAAAATATTGATCGAAACCAGGTTTCATGGACTGTTTCAATGTGGTACCACATTACCACGTGATCAAAAACAGAAAAAGCCCAGGATCAGGCTAACATGTATGAGAAATATGCGAAAGTATGAGCCTCGTGAGGGTAAATCCCAGACCCAACCCAGACCTAACATGCGATATCCTTTAAAATTTTGACCGAGACTAGGTTTCATGGACTGTTTCAGTGTGGTACCACATTACCACGTGATTCAAACCAGAAAAAACGCAGGGTCTGTTCAACAAGTATGTGAAGAATGCGAAGGTATGAGCCAGATAAGGGCAAATCCTAGACCTAACCTAGACCTAACATGCGTTATCCTCTAAAATATTGATCGAAACCAGGTTTCATGGACTGTTTCAATGTGGTACCACATTACCACGTGATCAAAAACAGAAAAAGCCCAGGATCAGGCCAACATGTATGAGAAATATGCGAAAGTATGAGCCTCGTGAGGGTAAATCCCAGACCCAACCCAGACCTAACATGCGATATCCTTTAAAAGTTTGACCGAGACTAGGTTTCATGGACTGTTTCAGTGTGGTACCACATTACCACGTGATTCAAACCAGAAAAAACCCAGGATCTGTACAACAAGTATGTGATGAATGCGAAAGTATGAGTCTGATGAGGGCAAATCCCAGGCCTAACCTAGACCTAGCATGAGTTATCCTCTAAAATATTGATCGAGACCAGGTTTAGTCGACTGTTTCAGTGTGGTACCACATTACAACGTGATCCAAACCAGAAAAAGGCAAGGATCAGGCCAACAAGTATGAGAAATATGCGAAAGTATGAGCCAGATGAGGGCAAATCCTAGACCTAACCCAGACCTAACATACGTTATGCTCTAAAATATTGATCGAGACCAGGTAAAATTGACTGTTTCAGTGTGGTACTACATTACTGTGTGATCCAATCCGAGAAAAAGCAAAGGATCTGGCTAACAAGTATGAGAAATATGCGAAAGTATGAGCCTCATGAGGGCAAATCCTAGACCTAACCCAGACCTAACATGCGTTATCCTCAAAAATATTGATCGAAACCAGGTTTAATCGACTGTTTCCGTGTGGCACCACATTACTACGTGATCCAAACCAGAAAAAACCCAGGATCTGTCCAAGAAGTATGTGAAGAATGCGAAAGTATGAGCCAGATGCGGGCAAATCCAAGAACTAAACCAGACCTACTATGCGTTGTCATCTAAAATATTGATCGAAACCAGGTTTAATCGACTGTTTCAGTGTGGTACCACATTACTGTGTGACCCAATCAAGAAAAAGCAAACGATCTGGCTAACAAGTATGAGAAATATGCGAAAGTATGAGCCAGATGAGGGCAAATCCTAGACCTAACCCAGACTTGACATGCGTTATCATCTAGAATATTGATCGAAACCTGGTTTAATCGACTGCTTCAGTGTGATACCATGTTACTACATGATCCAAACCAGAAATAACCCAGAATCTGGCCATCAAGTATGAGAAATATGCGGAACTACGAGCCTGTAAAGAGCAAATCCCAGACCTAACCTAGACCTAACATGCGTTATCCTCTAAGATATCGATCGAAACCATGTTTAATCGACTGATTCAGTGTGTTACCACATTACCACCTGATCCTAACCTGAAAAAGCCCGGGATCTGTTCAACAAGTATGCGAAAAATGCGAAAGTATGAGTCTGATGAGGGCTAATCCCACGCCTAACATAGACCTAACATGCGTTATCCTCTAAAATATTGATCGAAACCAGGTTTCATGGACTGTTTCAGTGTGATACCACATTACTACGTGATTCAAACCAGAAAAAAGACAGGATCTGTTCAACAAGTATGTGAAGAACGAGAAGATATGAGACTGATGAGAGCAAATTCCAGCCCTAACCCAGACCTAACATGCGTTATCCTCTAAAATATTCATCGAGACCAGGTTTAGTCGACTGTTTCAGTGTGATACCATGTTACTACGTGATCCAAAACAGAAATAACCCAGGATCTGTTCAACAAGTATGTGAAGAATGCGAAGGTATGAGACTGATGAGAGCAAATTCCAGACCTAACCTAGACCTAGCATGAGTTATCCTCTAAAATATTGATCGAGACCAGGTTTAGTCGACTGTTTCAGTGTGGTACCACATTACTACCTGATCCAAACCAGAAAAAGGCAAGGATCAGGCCAACAAGTATGAGATATATCCGAAAGTATGAGCCTCATGAGGGCAAATCCTAGACCTAACCCAGACCTAACATGCGTTATCCTCAAAAATATTGATCGAAACCAGGTTTAATCGACTGTTTCCGTGTGGCACCACATTACTACGTGATCCAAACCAGAAAAAACCCAGGATCTGTCCAACAAGTATGTGAAGAATGCGAAAGTATGAGCCAGATGCGGGCAAATCCAAGAACTAAACCAGACCAAATATGCGTTATCATCTAAAATATTGATCGAAACCAGGTTTAATCGACTGTATCAGTGTGGTACCACATTACTGTGTGACCCAATCCAGAAAAAGCAAAGGATCTGGCTAACAAGTATGAGAAATATGGGAAAGTATGAGCCTGATGAGGGCATATCCCTCACCTAACCGAGTCCTAACCGGCGTTATCCTCTAAAATGTTGATCGTGTCCAGGTTTAATCGACTGTTTCAGTGTGATACCATGTTACCACATGATCCAAACCAGAAATAACCAAGGATCTGTTCAACAAGTATGTGAAGAATGCGAAGGTATGAGACTGATGAGAGCAAATTCCAGACCTAAACTAGACCTAGCATGAGTTATCCTCTAAAATATTGATCGAGACCAGGTATAGTCGACTGTTTCAGTGTGATACCATGCTACTACATGATCCAAACCAGAAATAATCCAGGATCTGTTCACAAGTATGCGAAGAATGCGAAAGTATGAGTCTGATGAGGGCAAATCCCAGGCCTAACCTAGACCTAGCATGAGTTATCCTCTAAAATATTGAACGAGACCAGGTTTAGTCGACTGTTTCAGTGTGATACCATGTTACTACATGATCCAAACCAGAAATAACCCAGGATCTGTTCAACAAGTATGCGAAAATTGCGAATGTATGAGTCTGATAAGGGCTAATCCCAGGCCTAACCTAGACCTAACATGCGTTATCCTCTAAAATATCGATCGAAGCCGGGTTTCATGGACTGTTTCAGTGTGATACCACATTACTGCGTGATTCAAACCAGAAAAAACGCAGGATCTGTTCAACAAGTATGAGAAATATGCGAAAGTGTGAGCCTCATGAGGGCAAATCCTAGACCTAACCCAGACCTAACATGCGATATCCTTTAAAATATTGACCGAGACTAGGTTTGATTGACTGTTTCAGTGTGGTACCACATTACCACGTGATCCAAACCAGAAAAATCCCTGGATCTGTTCAACAAGTATGCGAAAAATGTGAAAGTATGAGCCAGATGAGGGCAAATCCTAGACCTAACCGAGACCTAACGTGCGTTATGCTCTAAAATATTGATCGAGACCAGGTAAAATTGACTGTTTCAATGTGGTACTACATTACTGTCTGATCCAATCCAGGGAAAGCAAAGGATCTGGCTAACAAGTATGAGAAATATGGGAAAGTATGAGCCT
The DNA here is from genome assembly GCF_051014445.1 of Colletes latitarsis. Classification (NCBI taxonomy): domain Eukaryota; kingdom Metazoa; phylum Arthropoda; class Insecta; order Hymenoptera; family Colletidae; genus Colletes; species Colletes latitarsis. The sequence continues at coordinate 8,063,592 of NW_027488368.1, read as the reverse complement.
GATGGGGGCAAATCCCACACCTAACCGAGTCCTAACCGGCGTTATCCTCTAAAATGTTGATCGTGTCCAGGTTTAATCGACTGCATCAGTGTGGTACCACGTTACTACCTGATCCAAACCGGAAAAAGCCCAGGATCAGGCCAACAAGTATGTGAAGAATGCGAAAGTATGAGTCTGATGAGGGCAAATCCCATGCCTAACCTAGACCTAGCATGAGTCATCCTCTAAAATATTGATCGAGACCAGGTTTAGTCGACTGCTTCAGTGTGGTACGACATTACTACCTGATCCAAACCAGAAATAACCCAGGATCTGTCCAACAAGTATGTGAAGAATGTGAAAGTATGTCTGATAAGGGCTAATCCCAGGCCTAACCTGGACCTAACATGCGTTATCCTCTAAAATATTGATCGAAACCGGGTGTCATGGACAGTTTCAGTGTGATATCACATTACTACTTGATTCAAACCAGAAAAAACGCAGGATCTGTTCAACAAGTATGTGAAGAATGCGAAGGTATCAGACTGATGAGAGCAAATTCCAGACCTAACCTAGACCTAGCATGAGTTATCCTCTAAAATATTGATCGAGACCAGGTTTAGTCGACTGTTTCAGTGTGGCACCACATTACTACGTGATCCAAACCAGAGAAAGGCAAGGATCAGGCCAACAAGTATGAGAAATATGCGAAAGTATGAGCCTCATGAGGGCAAATCCTAGACCTAACCCAGACCTAACATGCGTTATCCTCTAAAATATTGATCGAAACCAGGTTTAATCGACTGTTTCCGTGTGGCACCACATTACTACGTGATCCAAACCAGAAAAAACCCAGGATCTGTCCAACAAGTATGTGAAGAATGCGAAAGTATGAGCCAGATGCGGGCAAATCCAAGAACTAAACCAGACCAAATATGGGTTATCATCTAAAATATTGATCGAAACCAGGTTTAATCGACTGTATCAGTGTGGTACCACATTACTGTGTGACCCAATCCAGAAAAAGCAAAGGATCTGGCTAACAAGTATGAGAAATATGGGAAAGTATGAGCCTGATGAGGGCAAATCCCACACCTAACCGAGTCCTAACCGGCGTTATCCTCTAAAATGTTGATCGTGTCCAGGTTTAATCGACTGTTTCAGTGTGATACCATGTTACTACATAATCCAAACCAGAAATAACCCAGGATCTGTTCAACAAGTATGTGAAGAATGCGAAGGTATGAGACTGATCCCCTCAGGGGCTGCCAGCCTTTCAGCTGCAGTACGGGCTTAACGAACCCGGGGTACCCGAGTCATACACACACCGTAAGCCTCCTGTTGGTCGTCACAACGACCCATTCACAATTCCCTATTGGTTTTGTGAATGGTACGTGACGGCAGGAGGAACGGGGGTCTTGGCTTAACCGCCTGGGCCACGAGTATGGCGACTCTATAAAATCGCCCTCCAATCCTAAGCTATGGTGCGCGGCGATGGGATGCATGGTTGGGGGAGAAGGCCCAATCCCAAGCGACCACCTCCGGGGAACCTGCCGAACCCCCGGAGTATATAGGCTTACCCGGGTAAGGCGGCTCTGCCCGGGCGGACCTTTTCTTCCGACCTGCTCGTGGGAATATTATGGAGTTCAATATTAAAACGGGGATGGGACGGGGTAAGTCAGAGGGGGAGGACGAAGGCGGTGTTGGGACTGGAGTGACGGCGCTCGCGCCGCCTCCAGTGCCTGGCCCGGCTTCGTGGAAGGTGGAGGAGGACGACGAGACTGCGTCAGTCTCGTCCTTCTCCTCCACCAGGAGCCTCATAGGCTCTAAGAGGAAGAGGGCGGGGCAGGCCGTCGTCGAGGTGGGCGGGGCGATGAGCCCGTCGGTGAGGCTGAGTTGCCTCAGGGACGAGGTGACCGAGGAGATATCGGAGAGGATCTCCTCGCCCTGAGGCGGGTGGAGAAAGTCGCCGCTGCCTGCGCCTTTAAGGGGCAGAAAAGCGGTGGCGCGGAGGCCCTGAAGGCCGCGGCGGAGGAAATGAGGGAGGCGGCGCGGGAGCTCAGAGGGCGGAACGCCCGTCTGCAGCTCCTGAGGAGGAGGAGCGACGGGGGAGGAGGAGGGCAGAGGCGCTGTGGAACAGCGCGGCCCTCCCTCCCATCCTCCCTCCTCCTCCACCGCCGCGTCCCTCGGCGGAGGTAAATAAGCGGAGTGCGGCGGCAGTGGTGCGGGGCACCGCGGGCCCCTCCACCCGCACTCCGCCCGTGAAGAAGTCCCCGTCCTCCTCAGAAGACGATCTTCTGAGGAGGATTGGGGACATGATTGATGGCAAGCTGGCCGCCTTCCGGGAGGAGCTCCTCGCCGGAAGAGCGGTCAGCAGGAAGGCGGTGCCTCCCCGACCTGTTCCGGTACAGTCGGGGAAGGCAAAGAAGGGCGGAGTGAAGGCTCCGCCCAGCGTTGCGGCATCAGGGCCCCGGGTCGCGATCCCCAAGGGGGGTGGTGTACCCGTGGTCGCGGTGGTCGCGTCCTCCACAGCACCCTCCCAAGGGGGGGTGGCGTGGAGTGAGGTGGTGGGGCGGAAGGCGAAGCGGGCGGCGAGGAAGGCCTCGCAACCGCAGCCTCCGCCTCCGCCGCCGGCGGCCAAGGTAAAGGCCGCGAAGGTCGGAAGGCACGACCAGGTCGTCCCCCAAAAACGGCAGCGGTGACGCTGACCGTTGCGCAGGGGGGCGACCTGACCCTCGCGGAGGCGATGCGGCTCGCCAGGGAGAATATCTCCCTGGAAGAGCTGGGCATCGCCTCCGTGAGGGCGAAGAGGGCCGTGACCGGGGGTCTCTTGCTGGAGATCCCCGGTGCAGAAGGCGGCGCGAAGGCGGATCGTCTCGCCCAGAGGCTCCGGGAGCAGCTGGGCGAGCGAGGTGTCCGGGTCACCCGGCCCACGAAGCGCATGGAGATGCGCGTTTGTGGGCTGGACGACTCGGTCAGCGCTCAGGATGTGTCCCGTGCCCTTGCGAGGGCGGGGCACTGTCCTGTGGAGGACCTGCGGATCGGAGAGATCCGCAGGTCGTCCTCCGGCCTCGGGTCGGTGTGGGCCCGGTGCCCCCTCTCCGCCGCCCGTAAGGTGGCGGAATCCGGGAGGGTGTTGGTGGGGTGGGTTTCGGCGCGAGTGGAAATCCTCGCGCCGCGCCCGCTCCAGTGTCACCGCTGCCTCGAATTGGGGCACGTGAGGCAGTGGTGCACCTCGCCGGTGGACCGCAGCGGTCAGTGTTACCGCTGCGGTGCCAACGAGCACCGTGCGAGCCAGTGCTCGGCGGCCCCCCACTGCCCGCTGTGTGCGGACATGGGGAGGCCAGCCGATCACAGGGTGGGGAGCAAGAAGTGCTCCCCCCCCTCCCGGAAGGAGAGGAAGAGTCGGGCTGCACCGGCTCCGGTGCCGAGGGCGGTGGCATCGTCCTCCATGGAGGTGGACGATGCTACGGGGACGGACGGCCGGGAGGAGGCTGGCGCGGCCATTAATTAATGCCGCCCCGCCTCCTCCTCCAGGCCAACCTCAACCACTGCCGCGCGGCACAGGACTTGATGTCCCAAGTCCTCGCGGAGTGGGGGGTTGGCCTGGCGGTCGCCGCCGAGCCGCACCGCGTCCCTGTTCACCCTCATTGGGTGGGCGACGCGGACGGCTTGGTGGCGACGGTATGGGGAGGGGGCGACGGGTCCCCACCCCGTTCTCCTTGTTGGAGCGCGGTCGGGGATTCGTCGCCGTGGACTGGGGGGGAGTCGCTGTGGTGGGGTGCTACATTTCGCCCCGTAGCGGTCGCGCTGCGTTCGAGCTGTACTTGGCCGAGGTCGCGGCATGCGTGCAGCGCTACGCGGCCCGGCCGGTGCTGGTCCTAGGGGGATTTTAATGCCAAGTCGGTGGCTTGGGGATCCCCCAGGACCTCCGTTCGCGGCGGGATCCTGGGCGATTGGGCGGCGGGGCTCGACCTCCGGGTATTGAACCGGGGGTCGGAGCACACATGCGTGCGGCGATATGGGGGGTCCATCGTGGATGTTGGATTCGCGACCCCCAACGCCGTGCGCATGGTGTCGGGTTGGCACGTGGTCGCGGGGGCAGAGACACTCTCCGATCACCGGTACATCCGGATGGAGGTCTCTGCCGCCGCGAGTGCATCCCGACACGGCCGCCTGCGTGGCACCCCACCACGCCGCTGGGCGCTTCGGCGCCTGGACAAGGACGCCCTGATGGCAGCTGCCCTCGCTGCAACTTGGCCGCAGGGAGCGGCCGAGTTGCCGAGCATAGAGGAGGAGGTCGCCCGGCTCCGAGCATTGGTCGCGGGTATTTGCGACGCGGCGATGCCTCGGGTCGGGCGGGCTTCTCCTCGCCGGGCGGTGTACTGGTGGTCGGACGCGATCGCGGAGTTGCGAGTCGCGACTGTCCGCGCCCGACGCCAGTACACCCGCGCGCGCCGTCGTCAACGTACAGGCGACGGCGTGGCGCGAGCGAGGGCAGCTGATGACCTGTATGCAGCATACCGCGTGGCGCGGGTTGCTCTGCAGGTCGCCATCAAACGGGCCAAGACCCGGGCATGGAAGGAGCTCCTCCAGACCCTTGATGACGATCCATGGGGGCGCCCATATAAGGTGGTGCTGAATAAGCTCCGCCCGTGGGCGCCCCCCGTCACCGAGGGTCTTGACCCCCAGCTGCTGGAGGACGTGGTCAATACACTCTTCCCAATTGGGGAGAGGGGACCGCGTCCTCCGGCGGCGGCGGCTGTCCCAGTGGAGTGGACGGCCGAGCTGGGGGTCACGCAGGAGGAGCTGGCAGCGGCCATCAGACGGCTCGGGGTTCGTAACACGGCCCCGGGTCCGGATGGTGTGCCCGGCCGGGTTTGGGTCTTGACCCAGGGCGTCCTTGGGGCCGACCTCAGGCGGTTGTTCGACCGCTGCCTGAGGGACGGGCGATTCCCCCCCAGTTGGAAGGTGGCGAGGATGGTCCTCCTCCGGAAGGAGGGTCGGCCCGCGGAGTCTCCCTCCGCATACCGGCCCATTTGTCTCCTCGACGAGGTGGGCAAGCTCTTCGAGCGTGTGATTGCTGCCCGCCTCGACGAGCACCTGTCGCGGGGTGATCCCGGTCTGGCCGACTGCCAGTTCGGTTTCCGGGGGGGCCGATCGACTATCGACGCGATAGGTCGTGTGAGGGCCCTCTCGGGGGCGGCCGTCTCCCGGGGAGGGGTGGCATTGGCAATATCCTTGGATATTGCCAATGCCTTTAACACCCTCCCCTGGGAAGAGATAAGGAGGGGACTCGAATATCATCGGGTCCCCCCTTGTCTCAGGGCGGTCGTCGGGGATTATCTCCGCGGCAGGTGGATCGAGTATCCGGGCCGGGATGGTGATATGCGGAGGGAGGTGTACTGCGGTGTTCCGCAGGGGTCGGTCCTCGGGCCACTCCTGTGGAACATCGCGTACGACTCGGTGTTGCGGGCCGGCCTCCCCGACGGCGTCAGCACGGTGTGTTATGCGGATGACACACTGGTGCTGGCCGTCGGGGCGCACTGGGGGAGGGCCATGCGTCGCGCGGAGGAGGGGTCGCAACGCGTCGTCGACCGGATCAGGGGGATGGGGATGACGGTGGCGGTCCATAAGACCGAGGTGATTGCGTTTCATTCACCTCGGCAGGATCCGCCACCCCCTCTGATCCGGGTGGGTGTTGCTGACATCGAGGTGAAGCCCCAGATCAGGTAACTAGGGCTGATCCTCGATAGCCACTGGCGTTTCGAGGAGCATTTCCGCTGCCTGGTCCCCCGGTTGGAAAGGATGGTTGCGGCTCTGGGCCGGATCCTGCCCAACCTGGGGGGCCCGGCGGGCCGAGTTCGTCGCCTCTATGTGGCAATGGTCCAGTCGGTGGCCCTATACGGGGCCCCCGTCTGGGCGGACGACCTGGCTGCCTCCCGGCGCAGCATGACTATGCTGCGTCGGGTGCAGAGGCGCATGGCGCTCAGGGTCGTCCGCGGGTATCGGACCATGTCACATGAGGCGGCGACGGTTCTAGCGGGGATGCCGCCCATGGACCTGCTCGGGCGGTCGCACGCGGAGATGTACCGGCACCGCGTCGACCATCGCGCGGGGGTGGGGGCGGTCCCGGGCGGGCAGGAACCTGCTTGGGGCGATTTGAAGCGCCAGGCCCGGCAGTCCGTGTTGCTCGCGTGGCAGGAGCGGCTGGCTCTGCCAACCGCGGGGCACCGGACTGTCGGGGCGGTTCGGCCACTCCTGAAGGAGTGGCTGGACAGAGGCCATGGCAGCCTCACCTACCGGATGGCACAGGTATTTTCTGGGCATGGCAGCTTCGGAAGATACCTGTGCCGGATAGGGAAGGAGCCGACGGCGCGTTGCTGCCACTGCGACGCTGAGCAGGACACGGCGGATCATACCCTGGAGGTATGCCCCGCGTGGGAGGGGGAGCGCCGTGTCCTGGTCGGCGTCGTCGGGCGGGATGTCTCGCTGCCGGGCGTGGTGCGCGCCATGCTCGGCAGCGAGGAGAAGTGGAGGGCCGTGGCCTCCTTCTGCGAGAACGTAATGTTGCAGAAGGAGGCCGCGGGGAGGGAGCGCGAGCTTCAGCGGCGCGCTGAAGCTCGCGCACGTGCGGTGGCCCGAGGTCGTCGCCCGGTCGCGAGGCGTCGCGGGCGGCCGCCTCGGCGTGGCGGATGACCTAGGCTGGGAGGGGGGTCCTGAGGGGACCCTCCTCCCGCCAGGCGGCGCCGGGTCGGACCGGTTGGGGGTAGGAGTGCCTCTCCCTACCGGTCCGACGCAAGGGGAGGCACCCTCGGCGGTCTGGTGCGGCCATGAACGCCCGGCCGCCGAGGGGTGGAAACGGGGTCGCGGGCGGTTGCGAGTTGGGGCTCGCAGCCGCCACTAAACGCGGCCCCGGGACGGATAGCGGCGGGATGGAGTGGCCCCGTCCCGCCGCTATGAGGCAGTGTGTCTACTGGGGGGACCGATTGTCCCCCCGTGGGATGGGCGCGAAAGTGCGGGCACGGGGAGGATACCGGAAGAATGCTTCGAGCGATTCCCGGTATCCTCCCAAAGCGTGCCGAAGGGTCACCGTGGGGTTTTTAGTGGGTAGGTCCCGCGCCTGTCGTTGTACGGGCGCGGGGAATCCCACACACCCCTCCCACCTCTCCCCAAGGAGGTGGGAGGGAGTCTTTCGAAGATTTTCCCCACGACAAAAAAAAAAAAAAAAAAAAAAAAAAAAAGTATGTGAAGAATACGAAAGTATGAGCCAGATGAGGGCAAATCCTAGACCTAACCTAGACCTAACATGCGTTATCCTCCACAATGTTGATCGAAACCAGGTTTAATCGGCTGTTTCAGTGTGGTACCACATTACTACCTGATCCAAACTAGAAAAAACCCGGGATCTGTTCAACAAGTATGTGAAGAATGCGAAGGTATGAGTCTGATGAGGGCATATCCCAGGCCTAACCTAGACCTAACATGCGATATCCCATAAAATATTGACCGAGACTAAGTTTAATTGACTGTTTCAGTGTGGTACCACATTACCACGTGATCCAAACCAGGAAAGGCCCAGGATCTGGCCAACGAGTATACGAAAAATGTGAAAGTATGATCCTGATGAGGGCAAATCCCAGACCTAACCCAGACCTAACATGCGATATCCTTCAGAATATTGTTCAAAATCAGGTTTCATGGACTGTTTCAGTGTGGTACCACATTACTACGTGATCCAATCCAGAAAAATCCAAGGATCTGTTCAACAAGTATGTGAAAACTGAGAGAGTATGATCCTGATGAGGGCAAATGCGACACCTATCCCATACCTATCTTGCGTTATCCTCTAAAATATTGATCGAGACCAAGTTTAGTCGACTGTTTCAGTGTGGTACCACATTACTACGTGATCCAAACCCGAAAAAGCCCAGGATCAGGCCAACAAGTATGAGAAATATGCGAAAGTATGAGCCTCATGAGGGCAAATCCCAGACCTAACCCAGACCTAACATGCGATATCCTTCAAAATATTGACCGAGACTAGGTTTAATTGACTATTTCAGTATGGTACCACATTCCCACGTGATTCAAACCAGAAAAAACCCAGGATCTCTTCAACAAGTATGTCATGAATGCGAAGGTATGAGACTGATGAGAGCAAATTCCAGACCTAACCCAGACCTAACATGCGTTATCATCTAGAATATTGATCGAAACCAGGTTTAATCGACCGTTTCAGTGTGGTAGCACATTACTGTGTGACCCAATCCAAAAAAAGCAAAGGATCTGGCTAACAAGTATGAGAAATATGCGAATGTATGAGCCAGATGAGGGCAAATCCTAGACCTAACCCAGACCTAACATGCGTTATCATCTAGAATATTGATCGGAACCTGGTTTAATCGACTGTTTCAGTGTGGTGCGACATTACTACCTGATCCAAACCAGAAATAACCCAGGATCTGTTCACAAGAATGCGAAGAATGCGAAAGTATGAGTCTGATGGGGGCTAATCCCAGGTCTAACCTAGACCTAATATGCGTTATCCTCTAAAATATTAATCGAAACCAGGTTCAATGGCCTGTTTCAGTGTGGTACCACATCACCACGTGATCGAAACCAGCAAAATCCGGGGATCTGTTCAACATGTATGTTAAAACTGCGTAAGTATGACCCTGATGAGGGCAAATCCCAGACCTAACCTAGACCTAACATGTGTTATCCACTAAAATATTAATCGAAACCAGGTTCAATGGCCTGTTGAGTGTGGTACCACCTTACTACGTGATCGAAACCAGAAAAAACCCAGGATCTGTTCAAGAAGTATGTGAAGAATGCGAAAGTATGAGACTGATGAGGGCAAATCCTAGACCTAACCCAGACCTAACATGTGTAATCCTCTAAAATATTGACGGAAACCAGGTTTAATTGCCAGTTATAGTGTGGTACCACATTACTAAGTTATCCAATCCAGAAGAAGCCCCGGATCTAGCCAACAAGTATGAGAAATATGCCAAACTATGAGCCTGATGAGGGCAAATCCTAGACCTAGCCCTGACCTAACATGCGTTATCCTCTGAGATATTGATCAAGACCATGTTTAATTGACTGTTTCAGTGTGGTACCACATTACTACGTGATCCAAACCAGAAAAAACACAGGATCTGTTCTACAAGTATGTGAAAAACGCGAAAGTATGAGAACGATGAGGGCAAATCCCAGACCTATCCCAGACATAACTTGCGTTATCCTCTAAAATATTGATCGAAACCAGGTTTAATGGTTTGTTTCAGCGTGGTAACACATTACTACGTGATCCAAAGCAGAAAAAACCCTCGATCAGGTCAACATGTATGTTAAAACTGCGAAAGTATGACCGTGATGAGGGCAAATCCCAGGCCTAACCTAGACCTAACATGCGTTATCCTCTAAGATATTGATCGAAACCAGGATTAATCGACTGTTTCAGTGTGGTACCACATTACTACGTGATCCACCCAGAAAAAGCCAGGGGTCTGTGCAACAAGTATGTGAAAAACGCGAAAATGTGACCCTGATGAGGGCAAATCCCAGACCTATCCCAGACCTAACTTGCGTTATCCCATAAAATATTGATCGAAACCAGGTTTAATTGACAGTTTCAGTGTGGTACCACATTACTATGTGATCCAAACCAGAAAAAACCCAGGATCTGTTCAAGAAGTATGTGAAGAATGCGAATGTATGAGACTGATGAGGGCAAATCCTGGACCAAACCCAGACCTAACATGTGTTATCCTCTAAAATATTGATGGAAACCAGGTTTAATTGACTGTTTCAGTGTGGTACCACATTACTACCTGATCCAGACCGGCAAAATCCGGGGATCTGTTCAACAAGTATGTGAAGAATGCGAAAGTATGAGTCTGATGAGGGAATATCCCAGGCCTAACCCAGACCTGACATGCGATATCCTATAAAATATTGACCGAGACTAGGTTTGTTTGACTGCTTCAGTGTGGTGCCACATTACCAGGTGATCCAATCCAGAAAAGGCCCAGGATCTGGCCAACGAGTATGCGAAATATGCGAAAGTATGAGCCAGATGAGGGCAAATCCTAGACCTAACCTAGACCTAACATGCGTTATCCTCCACAATGTTGATCGAAACCAGGTTTAATCGGCTGTTTCAGTGTGGTACCACATTACTACCTGATCCAAACTAGAAAAAACCCGGGATCTGTTCAACAAGTATGTGAAGAATGCGAAGGTATGAGTCTGATGAGGGCATATCCCAGGCCTAACCTAGACCTAACATGCGATATCCCATAAAATATTGACCGAGACTAAGTTTAATTGACTGTTTCAGTGTGGTACCACATTACCACGTGATCCAAACCAGGAAAGGCCCAGGATCTGGCCAACGAGTATACGAAAAATGCGAAAGTATGATCCCGATGAGGGCAAATCCCAGACCTAACCCAGACCTAACATGCGATATCCTTCAAAATATTGTTCAAAATCAGGTTTCATGGACTGTTTCAGTGTGGTACCACATTACTACGTGATCCAATCCAGAAAAATCCAAGGATCTGTTCAACAAGTATGTGAAAAATGAGAGAGTATGATCCTGATGAGGGCAAATCCCACACCTATCCCATACCTATCTTGCGTTATCCTCTAAAATATTGATCGAGACCAAGTTTAGTCGACTGTTTCAGTGTGGTACCACATTACTACGTGATCCAAACCCGAAAAAGCCCAGGATCAGGCCAACAAGTATGAGAAATATGCGAAAGTATGAGCCTCATGAGGGCAAATCCCAGACCTAACCCAGACCTAACATGCGATATCCTTCAAAATATTGACCGAGACTAGGTTTAATTGACTGTTTCAGTATGGTACCACATTCCCACGTGATTCAAACCAGAAAAAACCCACGATCTCTTCAACAAGTATGTCATGAATGCGAAGGTATGAGACTGATGAGAGCAAATTCCAGACCTAACCCAGACCTAACATGCGTTATCATCTAGAATATTGATCGAAACCAGGTTTAATTGACCGTTTCAGTGTGGTAGCACATTACTGTGTGACCCAATCCAAAAAAAGCAAAGGATCTGGCTAACAAGTATGAGAAATATGCGAATGTATGAGCCAGATGAGGGCAAATCCTAGACCTAACCCAGACCTAACATGCGTTATCATCTAGAATATTGATCGGAACCTGGTTTAATCGACTGTTTCAGTGTGGTGCGACATTACTACCTGATCCAAACCAGAAATAACCCAGGATCTGTTCACAAGAATGCGAAGAATGCGAAAGTATGAGTCTGATGGGGGCTAATCCCAGGTCTAACCTAGACCTAATATGCGTTATCCTCTAAAATATTAATCGAAACCAGGTTCAATGGCCTGTTTCAGTGTGGTACCACATCACTACGTGATCGAAACCAGCAAAATCCGGGGATCTGTTCAAAATGTATGTTAAAACTGCGTAAGTATGACCCTGATGAGGGCAAATCCCAGACCTAACCTAGACCTAACATGTGTTATCCACTAAAATATTAATCGAAACCAGGTTCAATGGCCTGTTGAGTGTGGTACCACGTTACTACGTGATCGAAACCAGAAAAAAACCAGGATCTGTTCAAGAAGTATGTGAAGAATGCGAAAGTATGAGACTGATGAGGGCAAATCCTAGACCTAACCCAGACCTAACATGTGTAATCCTCTAAAATATTGACGGAAACCAGGTTTCATTGCCAGTTTTAGTGTGGTACCACATTACTAAGTTATCCAATCCAGAAGAAGCCCAGGATCTAGCCAACAAGTATGAGAAATATGCCAAACTATGAGCCTGATGAGGGCAAATCCTAGACCTAGCCCTGACCTAACATGCGTTATCCTCTGAGATATTTATCAAGACCATGTTTAATTGACTGTTTCAGTGTGGTACCACATTACTACGTGATCCAAACCAGAAAAAACACAGGATCTGTTCTACAAGTATGTGAAAAACGCGAAAGTATGAGAACGATGAGGGCAAATCCCAGACCTATCCCAGACATAACTTGCGTTATCCTCTAAAATATTGATCGAAACCAGGTTTAATGGTTTGTTTCAGCGTGGTAACACATTACTACGTGATCCAAAGCAGAAAAAACCCTCGATCAGGTCAACATGTATGTTAAAACTGCGAAAGTATGACCGTGATGAGGGCAAATCCCAGGCCTAACCTAGCCCTAACATGCGTTATCCTCTAAGATATTGATGGAAACCAGGTTTAATTGACTGTTTCAGTGTGGTACCACATTACTACCTGATCCAAACCGGCAAAATCCGGGGATCTGTTCAACAAGTATGTGAAGAATGCGAAAGTATGAGACTGATGAGGGCAAATCCTAGACCTAACCCAGAGCTAACATGCGTAATCCCCTAAAATATTGATCCAAACCAGGTTTAATTGACTGTTTCAGTTTGGTACCTCATTAATACGTGATCCAATCCAGAAAAAGCCCAGGATCTAGCCAACAAGTATGAGAAATATGCGAAAGTATGCGCCTGATGAAAGCAAACCCAAGGCCTAACCCAGACCTAACATGCGTTATCCTCTAAAATAATTATCAAGACCAGGTTTAATTGAATGTTTCAGTGTGGTACCACATTACTACGTGATCGAAACCAGAAAAAGCCCAGAATCTGTTCAACAAGTATGTGAAGAATGCGAAAGTATGTGTCTGATGACGGAAAATCCCAGGCCTAATCTAGACCTAACATGCGTTATCCTGTATGATATTGACAGAAACCAGGTTTAATTGACAGTTTCAGTGTGGTACCACATTAATACGTGATCCAATCCAGAAAAAGCCCAGGATCTAGCCAACAAGTATGAGTAATATGCGAGAGTATGAGCCTGATGAGGGCAAATCCTAGACCTAACCCAGAGCTAACATGCGAAATCCCCTAAAATATTGATCCAAACCAGGTTTAATTGACTGTTTCATTGTGGTACCACATCACTACGTGATCCAAACCAGAAGAAACCTAGGATCTGTTCAACAAGTATGTGAAGATTGCGAAAGTACGAGCCTGATGATAGCAAATCCCAGACCTATTCCAGACATAACCTGCGTTATCCTCCATAATATTGATCGAAACCAGGTTTAATTGACAGTTTTAGTGTGGTACCAATTTGCTACGTGATACAAAGCAGAAAAAACCCTCGATCAGGACAACATGTATGTTAAAACTGCGAAAGTATGACCCTGATGAGGGCAAATCCCGGACCTAACCTAGACCTAACATGTGTTATCCTCTAAACTATTGACGGAAACCGGGTTTAATTGACAGTTTCAGTGTGGTACCACATTAATACGTGATCCAAACCAGAAAAAGCCAGGGATCTGTTCTACAAGTATGTGAAAAACGCGAAAATATGACCCTGATGAGAGGAAACCCCTGACCTGTCCCAGACCTAACTTGCGTTATCCTCAAAAATATTAATCGAAACCAGTTTTAATCGACTGTCTCAGTGTGATACCACATTACTACGTGATCACAACTAGAAAAAACCCAGGATCTGTTCAACAAGTATGTGAAAAATGCGAAAGTGTGAGTCTGTTGAGGGAAAATCCCAGGCCCAACCTAGACCTAACATGCGTTATCCTCTAAAATATTGATCGAAACCAGGTTCCATGGTCTGTTTCAGTGTGGTACCACATTACTACGGGATCCAAACCAGAAAAACCCAGGATGTGTTCAACAAGTATGTGAAAAATGCGAAGGTATGAGCCTGATGAGGGCAGATCCCAGACCTATCCCAGACCTTACTTGCGTTATCCTCTAAAATATTGATCGAAACCAGGTTTAATTGACTGTTTCAGTGGGGTAGCAAATTACTACGTAATCCAAACCAGAAAAAACCCAGGATCTATTCAACAAGTATGTGAAGAATGCGAAAGTATGAGTCTGATGTGGGCAAATCCCAGGCCTAACCTAGACATAACATGCGCTATCCTCTAAAATATTGATCGAAACCAGGTTTAATGGACTGTTTCAATTTGGTACCACATTACTACGTGATCCAAACCAGAAAAAGCCTAGAATCTGGCCATCTAGTATGAGAAATATGCGAAAGTACGAGCCAGATGAGAGCAAATGCCAGACCTAACCTAGACCTAACATGCGCTATCCTCTAAAATATTGATCGAAACCAGGTTTAATGGACCGTTTCAGTGTGGTACCACATTACTACGTGATCCAAACCAGAAAAAGCCTAGAATCTGGCCATCTAGTATGAGAAATATGCGAAAGTACGAGCCCGATGAGAGCAAATGCCAGACCTAACCTAGACCTAACATGAATTATTCTCTAAAATATTGATCAAAACGAGGTTTAATGGACTGTTTCAGTGTGGTACCACATTACTACGTGATCCAAACCAGAAAGACCCAGGATCTGTTCAACAAGTATGTGAAGAATGCGAAAGTATGAGTCTGATGTGGGCAAATCCTAGACCTAACCCAGACCTAACATGTGTTATCCTCTAAAATATTGACGGAAACCAGGTTTAATTGAGAGTTTCAGTTTGGTACCTCATTAATACGTGATCCAATCCAGAAAAAGCCCAGAATCTGTTCAACAAGTATGTGAAGAATGCGGAAATATGAGTCTGATGAGGGAAAATCCCAGGCCTAATCTAGACCTAACATGCGTTATCCTATAAAATATTGATCGAAACCAGGTTTAATTGACTGTTTCAGTGTGGTACCACATTACTATGTGATCCAAACCTGAGAAAACCCAGGATCTGTTCAAGAAGTATGTGAAGAATGCGAATGTATGAGACTGATGAGGGCAAATCCTGGACCTAACCCAGACCTAACATGTGTAATCCTCTAAAATATTGACGGAAACCAGGTTTAATTGACAGTTTCAGTGTGGTACCACATTACTAAGTTAGCCAATCCAGAAGAAGCCCAGGATCTAGCCAACAAGTATGAGAAATATGCCAAACTATGAGCCTGATGAGGGCAAATCCTAGACCTAGCCCAGACCTAACATGCGTTATCCTCTGAGATATTTATCAAGACCATGTTTAATTGACTGTTTCAGTGTGGTACCACATTACTACGTGATCCAAACCAGAAAAAACACAGGATCTGTTCTACAAGTATGTGAGAAACGCGAAAATGTGACCCTGATGAGGGCAAATCCCAGATCTATCCCAGACCTAACTTGCGTTATCCCATAAAATATTGATCGAAACCAGGTTTAATTGACAGTTTCAGCGTGGTACCACATTACTACGTGATCCAATCCAGAAAATGCCCAGGATTTCTTCAACAAGTATGTGCAGAATGCGAAAGTATGAGACTGATGTGGGGAAATCCCAGGCCTAACCTAGACCTAACATGCGTTATCCTCAAAAATATTGATCGAAACCAGGTTTAATCGATTGTTTCAGTGTGGTACTACATTAGTACGTGATCCAAACCAGAAAAAGCCAGGGATCTGTTCAACAAGTATGTGAAAAACGCGAAAATATGACCCTGATGAGAGCAAACCCCTGACCTGTCCCAGACCTAACTTGCGTTATCCTATAGAATATTGATCGAAACCAGGTTTAATTGACTGTTTCAGTGTGGTACCACTTTACGACGTGATCCAAAGCAGAAAAAACCATCGATCAGGTTTACATGTATGTTAAAACTGCGAAAGTATGAGCCTGATGAGGGCAAATCCCAGACCTATCCCAGACATAACTTGCGTTATCCTCTAAAACATTGTTCGAAACCAGGTTTAATTGACTGTTTTAGTGTGGTACCACATTGCTACGCGATCCGATGCAGAAAAAACACTCGCACAGGTCAACATGTATGTTAAAACTGCGAAAGTATGACCCTGATGAGGGCAAATCCCTGGCCTAACGTAGACATAACATGCGCTATCCTCTAAAATATTGATCGAAACCAGGTTTAATGGACTGTTTCAGTGTGGTACCACATTACTACGTGATCCAAACCAGAAAAAGCCTAGAATCTGGCCATCTAGTATGAGAAATATGCGAAAGTACGAGCCCGATGAGAGCAAATGCCAGACCTAACCTAGACCTAACATGAATTATTCTCTAAAATATTGATCAAAACGAGGTTTAATGGACTGTTTCAGTGTGGTACCACATTACTACGTGATCCAATCCAGAAAAAGCCCAGGATCTCTTCAACAAGCATGTGAAAAACGCGAAAGTATGAGCCTGATGAGGGCAAATCCCAGACCTATCCCAGACATAACTTGCGTTGTCCTCTAAAACATTGTTCGAAACCAGGTTCAATTGACTGTTTTAGTGTGGTACCACTTTGCTACGCGATCCGATGCAGAAAAAACACTCGCTCAGGTCAACATGTATGTTAAAACTGCGAAAGTATGACCCTGATGAGGGCAAATCCCTGGCCTAACCTAGACATAACTTGCGTTATCCTCTAAAATATTGATCGAAACCAGGTTTAATGGTCTGTTTCAGTGTGGTACCACATTACTACGTGATCCAAACCAGAAAAACCCAGGATGTGTTCAACAAGTATGTGAAAAATGCGAAGGTATGAGCCTGATGAGTCAGACCCCAGACCTATCCCAGACCTAACTTGCGTTATCCTCTATAATATTGATCGAAACGAGGTTTAATCGACTGTTTCAGTGGGGTTCCACATTACTACGTGATCCACCCAGAAAAAGCCGGGGGTCTGTGCAACAAGTATGTGAAAAACGCGAAAATGTGACCCTGATGAGGGCAAATCCCATATCTATCCCAGACCTAACTTGCGTTATCCCATAAAATATTGATCGAAACCAGGTTTAATTGACAGTTTCAGTGTGGTACCACATTACTACGTGATCCAAACCAGAAAAAACCCAGGATCTGTTCAAGAAGTATGTGAAGAATGCAAATGTATGAGACTGATGAGGGCAAATCCTGGACCTAACCCAGACCTAACATATGTTATCCTCTAAAATATTGATGGAAACCAGGTTTACTTGACTGTTTCAGTGTGGTACCACATTACTACGTGATCCAAACCAGCAAAATCCGGGGATCTGTTCAACATGTATGTTAAAACTGCGTAAGGATGACCCTGATGAGGGCAAATCCCAGACCTAACCTAGACCTAACATGTGTTATCCACTAAAATATTAATCGAAACCAGATTCAATGGCCTGTTTCAGTGTGGTACCACATTACTACGTGATCGAAACCAGAAAAAACCCAGGATCTGTTCAAGAAGTATGTGAAGAATGCGAAAGTATGAGACTGATGAGGGCAAATCCTAGACCTAACCCAGCCCTAACATGTGTTATCCTCTAAAATATTGACGGAAACCAGGTTTAATTGAGAGTATCAGTTTGGTACCTCATTAATACGTGATCCAATCCAGAAAAAGCCCAGAATCTGTTCAACAAGTATGTGAAGAATGCGGAAATATGAGTCTGATGAGGGAAAATCCCAGGCCTAATCTAGACCTAACATGCGTTATCCTATAAAATATTGATCGAAACCAGGTTTAATAGACTGTTTCAGTGTGGTACCACATTACTATGTGATCCAAACCAGAGAAAACCCAGGATCTGTTCAAGAAGTATGTGAAGAATGCGAATGTATGAGACTGATGAGGGAAAATCCTGGACCTAACCCAGACCTGACATGTGTAATCCTCTAAAATATTGACGGAAACCAGGTTTAATTGACAGTTTCAGTGTGGTACCACATTACTAAGTTATCCAATCCAGAAGAAGCCCAGGATCTAGCCAACAAGTATGAGAAATATGCCAAACTATGAGCCTGATGAGGGCAAATCCTAGACCTAGCCCAGACCTAACATGCGTTATCCTCTGAGATATTTATCAAGACCATGTTTAATTGACTGTTTCAGTGTGGTACCACATTACTACGTGATCCAAACCAGAAAAAACACAGGATCTGTTCTACAAGTATGTGAAAAACGCGAAAGTATGAGAACGATGAGGGCAAATCCCAGACCTATCCCAGACATAACTTGCGTTATCCTCTAAAATATTGATCGAAACCAGGTTTAATGGTTTGTTTCAGCGTGGTAACACATTACTACGTGATCCAAAGCAGAAGAAACCCTCGATCAGGTCAACATGTATGTTAAAACTGCGAAAGTATGACCGTGATGAGGGCAAATCCCAGGCCTAAACTAGACCTAACATGCGTTATCCTCTAAGATATTGATCGAAACCAGGATTAATCGACTGTTTCAGTGTGGTACCACATTACTACGTGATCCACCCAGAAAAAGCCGGGGGTCTGTGCAACAAGTATGTGAAAAACGCGAAAATGTGAACCTGATGAGGGCAAATCCCATATCTATCCCAGACCTAACTTGCGTTATCCCATAAAATATTGATCGAAACCAGGTTTAATTGACAGTTTCAGTGTGGTACCACATTACTATGTGATCCAAACCAGAAAAAACCCAGGATCTGTTCAAGAAGTATGTGAAGAATGCGAATGTATGAGACTGATGAGGGCAAATCCTGGACCTAACCCAGACCTAACATGTGTTATCCACTAAAATATTGATGGAAACCAGGTTTAATTGACTATTTCAGTGTGGTACCACATTACTACCTGAACCAAACCAGCTAAATCCGGGGATCTGTTCAACAAGTATGTGAAGAATGCGAAAGTATGAGACTGATGAGGGCAAATCCTAGACCTAACCTAGACCTAAGATGTGTTATCCTCTAAAATATTGACGGAAACCAGGTTTAATTGACAGTTTCAGTTTGGTACCTCATTAATACGTGATCCAATCCAGAAAAAGCCCAGGATCTAGCCAACAAGTATGAGAAATATGCGAAAGTATGAGCCTGATGATAGCAAATCCAAGGCCTAACCCAGACCTAACATGCGTTATCCTCTAAAATAATTATCAAGACCAGGTTTAATTGAATGTTTCAGTGTGGTACCACATTACTACGTGATCGAAACCAGAAAAAGCCCAGAATCTGTTCAACAAGTATGTGAAGAATGCGAAAGTATGAGTCTGATGACGGAAAATCCCAGGCCTAATCTAGACCTAACATGCGTTATCCTCTATAATATTGACGGAAACCAGGTTTAATTGACAGTTTCAGTGTGGTACCACATTAACACGTGATCCAATACAGAAAAAGCCCAGGATCTAGCCAACAAGTATGTGAAAGATGCGATAGTACGAGCCTGATGAGAGCAAATCCCAGACCTAACCTCGACCTAATATGCGTTATTCTCTAAAATATTGGTCGAAACCAGGTTGAATGGACTGTTTCAGTGTGGTACCACATTACTACGTGACCCAATCCAGAAAATGCCCAGGATTTCTTCAACAAGTATGTGCAGAATGCGAAAGTATGAGTCTGATGTGGGAAAATCCCAGGCCTAACCTAGACCTAACATGCGTTATCCTCAAAAACATTGTTCGAAACCAGGTTTAATCGACTGTTTCAGTGTGGTACCACATTACTACGTGTTCCAAACCAGAAAAAAACCCCGGAGCTGTTCAACAAGTATGTGAAGATTGCGAAAGTACGAGCCTGATAATAGCAAATCCCAGACCTATACCAGACTTAACCTGCGTTATCCTCCAAAATATTGATCGCAACCAGGTTTAATTGACAGTTTTAGTGTGGTACCAATTTGCTACGTGATACAAAGCAAAAAAAACCCTCGATCAGGACAACATGTATGTTAAAACTGCGAAAGTATGACCCTGATGAGGGCAAATCCAAGACCTAACCTAGACCTAACATGTGTTATCCTCTAAACTATTGACGAAGACCAGGTTTAATTAACAGTTTCAGTGTGGTACCACATTAATACGTGATCCAATCCAGAAAAAGCCAAGGATCTAGCCAACAAGTATGAATAATATGCGAGAGTATGAGCCTGATGAGGGCAAATCCTAGACCTAACCCAGAGCTAACATGCGTAATCCTCTAAAATATTGATCGATACCAGGTTTAAATGACTGTTTCATTGTGGTACCACATTACTACGTGATCCAAACCAGAAGAAACCCAGGATCTGTTCAACAAGTATGTGAAGAATGCGAAAGTACGAGCCTGATGAGAGCAAATCCCAGACCTAACCTAGACCTAACATAAATTATTCTCTAAAATATTGATCGAAACCAGGTTGAATGGACTGTTTCAGTGTGGTACCACATTACTGCGTGATCCAATCCAGAAAATGCCCAGGATTTCTTCAACAAGTATGTGAAGAATGCGAAAGTATGAGTCTGATGTGGGAAAATCCCAGGCCTAACCTAGACCTAACATGCGTTATCCTCAAAAACATTGTTCGAAACCAGGTTTAATCGACTGTTTCAGTGTGGTACCACATTACTACGTGTTCCAAACCAGAAAAAAACCCCGGATCTGTTCAACAAGTATGTGAAGATTGCGAAAGTACGAGCCTGATGATAGCAAATCCCAGACCTAACCTAGACCTAACATAAATTATTCTCTAAAATATTGATCGAAACCAGGTTGAATGGACTGTTTCAGTGTGGTACCACATTACTGCGTGATCCAATCCAGAAAATGCCCAGGATCTGTTCAACAAGTATGTGAAGGATGCGAAAGTATGACCCTGATGAGGGCAAATCCAAGACCTAACCTAGACCGAACATGTGTTATCCTCTAAACTATTGACGAAGACCAGGTTTAATTGACAGTTTCAGTGTGGTACCACATTAATACGTGATCCAATCCAGAAAAAGCCCAGGATCTAGCCAACAAGTATGAGTAATATGCGAGAGTATGAGCCTGATGAGGGCAAATCCTAGACCTAACCCAGAGCTAACATGCGTTATCCTCAAAAATATTGATCGAAACCAGGTTTAATCGACTGTTTCAGTGTGGTACCACATTAGTACGTGATCCAAACCAGAAAAAGGCTGGGATCTGTTCAACAAGTATGAGTAATATGCGAAAGTATGAGCCTGATGGGGACAAATCCGGGACCTAACCCAGAACTAACATGAGTAATCCTCTAAAATATTTATCAAGACCAGGTTTAATTGACTGCTTCACTGTGGTACCACATTACTTCGTGGTCCAAACCAGTGGAAGCCCAGGTTCTGGCCAACGAAAATGAGAAATATGCGGAAGTATGAGTCTGATGAGAGCAAATCTCACACCTAACCTGGACCTAACATGACTTATTCTCTAAAATATTGATCGAAACCAGGTTGAATGGACTGTTTCAGTGTGGTACCACATTACTACGTGATCCAAACCAGAAAAAGCCTAGAATCTGGCCATCTAGTATGAGAAATATACGAAAGTACGAGCCCGATGAGAGCAAATGCCAGACCTAACCTAGACCTAACTTGCGTTATCCTCTATAATATTGATCGAAACGAGGTTTAATCGACTGTTTCAGTGGGGTTCCACACTACTACGTGATCACAACTAGAAAAAGCCCAGGATCTGTTCAACAAGTATGTGAAGATTGCGAAAGTATGAGTCTGACGTGGGCAAATCCCAGGCCTAACCAAGACATAACATGCGCTATCCTCTAAAATATTGATCGAAACCAGGTTGAATGGACTGTTTCAGTGTGGTACCACATTAACACGTGATCCAATCCAGAAAAAGCCCAGGATCTAGCCAACAAGTATGTGAAAGATGCGATAGTACGAGCCTGATGAGAGCAAATCCCACGCCTAACATAGACATAACATGCGTTGTCCTCTAAAATATCGACCGAAACCAGGTTTAATGGACAGTTTCAGCGTGGTACCACATTACTACGTGATCCAATCCAGAAAATGCCCAGGATTTCTTCAACAAGTATGTGCAGAATGCGAAAGTATGAGACTGATGTGGGGAAATCCCAGGCCTAACCTAGACCTAACATGCGTTATCCTCAAAAATATTGATCGAAACCAGGTTTAATCGATTGTTTCAGTGTGGTACTACATTAGTACGTGATCCAAACCAGAAAAAGCCAGGGATCTGTTCAACAAGTATGTGAAAAACGCGAAAATATGACCCTGATGAGAGCAAACCCCTGACCTGTCCCAGACCTAACTTGCGTTATCCTATAGAATATTGATCGAAACCAGGTTTAATTGACTGTTTCAGTGTGGTACCACTTTACGACGTGATCCAAAGCAGAAAAAACCATCGATCAGGTTTACATGTATGTTAAAACTGCGAAAGTATGAGCCTGATGAGGGCAAATCCCAGACCTATCCCAGACATAACTTGCGTTATCCTCTAAAACATTGTTCGAAACCAGGTTTAATTGACTGTTTTAGTGTGGTACCACATTGCTACGCGATCCGATGCAGAAAAAACACTCGCACAGGTCAACATGTATGTTAAAACTGCGAAAGTATGACCCTGATGAGGGCAAATCCCTGGCCTAACGTAGACATAACATGCGCTATCCTCTAAAATATTGATCGAAACCAGGTTTAATGGACTGTTTCAGTGTGGTACCACATTACTACGTGATCCAAACCAGAAAAAGCCTAGAATCTGGCCATCTAGTATGAGAAATATGCGAAAGTACGAGCCCGATGAGAGCAAATGCCAGACCTAACCTAGACCTAACATGAATTATTCTCTAAAATATTGATCAAAACGAGGTTTAATGGACTGTTTCAGTGTGGTACCACATTACTACGTGATCCAATCCAGAAAAAGCCCAGGATCTCTTCAACAAGCATGTGAAAAACGCGAAAGTATGAGCCTGATGAGGGCAAATCCCAGACCTATCCCAGACATAACTTGCGTTATCCTCTAAAACATTGTTCGAAACCAGGTTCAATTGACTGTTTTAGTGTGGTACCACTTTGCTACGCGATCCGATGCAGAAAAAACACTCGCTCAGGTCAACATGTATGTTAAAACTGCGAAAGTATGACCCTGATGAGGGCAAATCCCTGGCCTAACCTAGACATAACTTGCGTTATCCTCTAAAATATTGATCGAAACCAGGTTTAATGGTCTGTTTCAGTGTGGTACCACATTACTACGTGATCCAAACCAGAAAAACCCAGGATGTGTTCAACAAGTATGTGAAAAATGCGAAGGTATGAGCCTGATGAGTCAGATCCCAGACCTATCCCAGACCTAACTTGCGTTATCCTCTATAATATTGATCGAAACGAGGTTTAATCGACTGTTTCAGTGGGGTTCCACATTACTACGTGATCCACCCAGAAAAAGCCGGGGGTCTGTGCAACAAGTATGTGAAAAACGCGAAAATGTGACCCTGATGAGGGCAAATCCCATATCTATCCCAGACCTAACTTGCGTTATCCCATAAAATATTGATCGAAACCAGGTTTAATTGACAGTTTCAGTGTGGTACCACATTACTACGTGATCCAAACCAGAAAAAACCCAGGATCTGTTCAAGAAGTATGTGAAGAATGCAAATGTATGAGACTGATGAGGGCAAATCCTGGACCTAACCCAGACCTAACATATGTTATCCTCTAAAATATTGATGGAAACCAGGTTTACTTGACTGTTTCAGTGTGGTACCACATTACTACGTGATCCAAACCAGCAAAATCCGGGGATCTGTTCAACATGTATGTTAAAACTGCGTAAGGATGACCCTGATGAGGGCAAATCCCAGACCTAACCTAGACCTAACATGTGTTATCCACTAAAATATTAATCGAAACCAGATTCAATGGCCTGTTTCAGTGTGGTACCACATTACTACGTGATCGAAACCAGAAAAAACCCAGGATCTGTTCAAGAAGTATGTGAAGAATGCGAAAGTATGAGACTGATGAGGGCAAATCCTAGACCTAACCCAGCCCTAACATGTGTTATCCTCTAAAATATTGACGGAAACCAGGTTTAATTGAGAGTATCAGTTTGGTACCTCATTAATACGTGATCCAATCCAGAAAAAGCCCAGAATCTGTTCAACAAGTATGTGAAGAATGCGGAAATATGAGTCTGATGAGGGAAAATCCCAGGCCTAATCTAGACCTAACATGCGTTATCCTATAAAATATTGATCGAAACCAGGTTTAATAGACTGTTTCAGTGTGGTACCACATTACTATGTGATCCAAACCAGAGAAAACCCAGGATCTGTTCAAGAAGTATGTGAAGAATGCGAATGTATGAGACTGATGAGGGAAAATCCTGGACCTAACCCAGACCTGACATGTGTAATCCTCTAAAATATTGACGGAAACCAGGTTTAATTGACAGTTTCAGTGTGGTACCACATTACTAAGTTATCCAATCCAGAAGAAGCCCAGGATCTAGCCAACAAGTATGAGAAATATGCCAAACTATGAGCCTGATGAGGGCAAATCCTAGACCTAGCCCAGACCTAACATGCGTTATCCTCTGAGATATTTATCAAGACCATGTTTAATTGACTGTTTCAGTGTGGTACCACATTACTACGTGATCCAAACCAGAAAAAACACAGGATCTGTTCTACAAGTATGTGAAAAACGCGAAAGTATGAGAACGATGAGGGCAAATCCCAGACCTATCCCAGACATAACTTGCGTTATCCTCTAAAATATTGATCGAAACCAGGTTTAATGGTTTGTTTCAGCGTGGTAACACATTACTACGTGATCCAAAGCAGAAGAAACCCTCGATCAGGTCAACATGTATGTTAAAACTGCGAAAGTATGACCGTGATGAGGGCAAATCCCAGGCCTAAACTAGACCTAACATGCGTTATCCTCTAAGATATTGATCGAAACCAGGATTAATCGACTGTTTCAGTGTGGTACCACATTACTACGTGATCCACCCAGAAAAAGCCGGGGGTCTGTGCAACAAGTATGTGAAAAACGCGAAAATGTGAACCTGATGAGGGCAAATCCCATATCTATCCCAGACCTAACTTGCGTTATCCCATAAAATATTGATCGAAACCAGGTTTAATTGACAGTTTCAGTGTGGTACCACATTACTATGTGATCCAAACCAGAAAAAACCCAGGATCTGTTCAAGAAGTATGTGAAGAATGCGAATGTATGAGACTGATGAGGGCAAATCCTGGACCTAACCCAGACCTAACATGTGTTATCCACTAAAATATTGATGGAAACCAGGTTTAATTGACTATTTCAGTGTGGTACCACATTACTACCTGAACCAAACCAGCTAAATCCGGGGATCTGTTCAACAAGTATGTGAAGAATGCGAAAGTATGAGACTGATGAGGGCAAATCCTAGACCTAACCTAGACCTAAGATGTGTTATCCTCTAAAATATTGACGGAAACCAGGTTTAATTGACAGTTTCAGTTTGGTACCTCATTAATACGTGATCCAATCCAGAAAAAGCCCAGGATCTAGCCAACAAGTATGAGAAATATGCGAAAGTATGAGCCTGATGATAGCAAATCCAAGGCCTAACCCAGACCTAACATGCGTTATCCTCTAAAATAATTATCAAGACCAGGTTTAATTGAATGTTTCAGTGTGGTACCACATTACTACGTGATCGAAACCAGAAAAAGCCCAGAATCTGTTCAACAAGTATGTGAAGAATGCGAAAGTATGAGTCTGATGACGGAAAATCCCAGGCCTAATCTAGACCTAACATGCGTTATCCTCTATAATATTGACGGAAACCAGGTTTAATTGACAGTTTCAGTGTGGTACCACATTAACACGTGATCCAATACAGAAAAAGCCCAGGATCTAGCCAACAAGTATGTGAAAGATGCGATAGTACGAGCCTGATGAGAGCAAATCCCAGACCTAACCTCGACCTAATATGCGTTATTCTCTAAAATATTGGTCGAAACCAGGTTGAATGGACTGTTTCAGTGTGGTACCACATTACTACGTGACCCAATCCAGAAAATGCCCAGGATTTCTTCAACAAGTATGTGCAGAATGCGAAAGTATGAGTCTGATGTGGGAAAATCCCAGGCCTAACCTAGACCTAACATGCGTTATCCTCAAAAACATTGTTCGAAACCAGGTTTAATCGACTGTTTCAGTGTGGTACCACATTACTACGTGTTCCAAACCAGAAAAAAACCCCGGAGCTGTTCAACAAGTATGTGAAGATTGCGAAAGTACGAGCCTGATAATAGCAAATCCCAGACCTATACCAGACTTAACCTGCGTTATCCTCCAAAATATTGATCGCAACCAGGTTTAATTGACAGTTTTAGTGTGGTACCAATTTGCTACGTGATACAAAGCAAAAAAAACCCTCGATCAGGACAACATGTATGTTAAAACTGCGAAAGTATGACCCTGATGAGGGCAAATCCAAGACCTAACCTAGACCTAACATGTGTTATCCTCTAAACTATTGACGAAGACCAGGTTTAATTAACAGTTTCAGTGTGGTACCACATTAGTACGTGATCCAATCCAGAAAAAGCCAAGGATCTAGCCAACAAGTATGAATAATATGCGAGAGTATGAGCCTGATGAGGGCAAATCCTAGACCTAACCCAGAGCTAACATGCGTAATCCTCTAAAATATTGATCGATACCAGGTTTAAATGACTGTTTCATTGTGGTACCACATTACTACGTGATCCAAACCAGAAGAAACCCAGGATCTGTTCAACAAGTATGTGAAGAATGCGAAAGTACGAGCCTGATGAGAGCAAATCCCAGACCTAACCTAGACCTAACATAAATTATTCTCTAAAATATTGATCGAAACCAGGTTGAATGGACTGTTTCAGTGTGGTACCACATTACTGCGTGATCCAATCCAGAAAATGCCCAGGATTTCTTCAACAAGTATGTGAAGAATGCGAAAGTATGAGTCTGATGTGGGAAAATCCCAGGCCTAACCTAGACCTAACATGCGTTATCCTCAAAAACATTGTTCGAAACCAGGTTTAATCGACTGTTTCAGTGTGGTACCACATTACTACGTGTTCCAAACCAGAAAAAAACCCCGGATCTGTTCAACAAGTATGTGAAGATTGCGAAAGTACGAGCCTGATGATAGCAAATCCCAGACCTAACCTAGACCTAACATAAATTATTCTCTAAAATATTGATCGAAACCAGGTTGAATGGACTGTTTCAGTGTGGTACCACATTACTGCGTGATCCAATCCAGAAAATGCCCAGGATCTGTTCAACAAGTATGTGAAGGATGCGAAAGTATGACCCTGATGAGGGCAAATCCAAGACCTAACCTAGACCGAACATGTGTTATCCTCTAAACTATTGACGAAGACCAGGTTTAATTGACAGTTTCAGTGTGGTACCACATTAATACGTGATCCAATCCAGAAAAAGCCCAGGATCTAGCCAACAAGTATGAGTAATATGCGAGAGTATGAGCCTGATGAGGGCAAATCCTAGACCTAACCCAGAGCTAACATGCGTTATCCTCAAAAATATTGATCGAAACCAGGTTTAATCGACTGTTTCAGTGTGGTACCACATTAGTACGTGATCCAAACCAGAAAAAGGCTGGGATCTGTTCAACAAGTATGAGTAATATGCGAAAGTATGAGCCTGATGGGGACAAATCCGGGACCTAACCCAGAACTAACATGAGTAATCCTCTAAAATATTTATCAAGACCAGGTTTAATTGACTGCTTCACTGTGGTACCACATTACTTCGTGGTCCAAACCAGTGGAAGCCCAGGTTCTGGCCAACGAAAATGAGAAATATGCGAAAGTATGAGTCTGATGAGAGCAAATCTCACACCTAACCTAGACCTAACATGACTTATTCTCTAAAATATTGATCGAAACCAGGTTGAATGGACTGTTTCAGTGTGGTACCACATTACTACGTGATCCAAACCAGAAAAAGCCTAGAATCTGGCCATCTAGTATGAGAAATATACGAAAGTACGAGCCCGATGAGAGCAAATGCCAGACCTAACCTAGACCTAACTTGCGTTATCCTCTATAATATTGATCGAAACGAGGTTTAATCGACTGTTTCAGTGGGGTTCCACACTACTACGTGATCACAACTAGAAAAAGCCCAGGATCTGTTCAACAAGTATGTGAAGATTGCGAAAGTATGAGTCTGACGTGGGCAAATCCCAGGCCTAACCAAGACATAACATGCGCTATCCTCTAAAATATTGATCGAAACCAGGTTGAATGGACTGTTTCAGTGTGGTACCACATTAACACGTGATCCAATCCAGAAAAAGCCCAGGATCTAGCCAACAAGTATGTGAAAGATGCGATAGTACGAGCCTGATGAGAGCAAATCCCACGCCTAACATAGACATAACATGCGTTGTCCTCTAAAATATCGACCGAAACCAGGTTTAATGGACAGTTTCAGCGTGGTACCACATTACTACGTGATCCAATCCAGAAAATGCCCAGGATTTCTTCAACAAGTATGTGCAGAATGCGAAAGTATGAGACTGATGTGGGGAAATCCCAGGCCTAACCTAGACCTAACATGCGTTATCCTCAAAAATATTGATCGAAACCAGGTTTAATCGATTGTTTCAGTGTGGTACTACATTAGTACGTGATCCAAACCAGAAAAAGCCAGGGATCTGTTCAACAAGTATGTGAAAAACGCGAAAATATGACCCTGATGAGAGCAAACCCCTGACCTGTCCCAGACCTAACTTGCGTTATCCTATAGAATATTGATCGAAACCAGGTTTAATTGACTGTTTCAGTGTGGTACCACTTTACGACGTGATCCAAAGCAGAAAAAACCATCGATCAGGTTTACATGTATGTTAAAACTGCGAAAGTATGAGCCTGATGAGGGCAAATCCCAGACCTATCCCAGACATAACTTGCGTTATCCTCTAAAACATTGTTCGAAACCAGGTTTAATTGACTGTTTTAGTGTGGTACCACATTGCTACGCGATCCGATGCAGAAAAAACACTCGCACAGGTCAACATGTATGTTAAAACTGCGAAAGTATGACCCTGATGAGGGCAAATCCCTGGCCTAACGTAGACATAACATGCGCTATCCTCTAAAATATTGATCGAAACCAGGTTTAATGGACTGTTTCAGTGTGGTACCACATTACTACGTGATCCAAACCAGAAAAAGCCTAGAATCTGGCCATCTAGTATGAGAAATATGCGAAAGTACGAGCTCGATGAGAGCAAATGCCAGACCTAACCTAGACCTAACATGAATTATTCTCTAAAATATTGATCAAAACGAGGTTTAATGGACTGTTTCAGTGTGGTACCACATTACTACGTGATCCAATCCAGAAAAAGCCCAGGATCTCTTCAACAAGCATGTGAAAAACGCGAAAGTATGAGCCTGATGAGGGCAAATCCCAGACCTATCCCAGACATAACTTGCGTTATCCTCTAAAACATTGTTCGAAACCAGGTTCAATTGACTGTTTTAGTGTGGTACCACTTTGCTACGCGATCCGATGCAGAAAAAACACTCGCTCAGGTCAACATGTATGTTAAAACTGCGAAAGTATGACCCTGATGAGGGCAAATCCCTGGCCTAACCTAGACCTAACATGCGTTATCCTCTAAAATATTGATCGAAACCAGGTTTAATGGTCTGTTTCAGTGTGGTACCACATTACTACGTGATCCAAACCAGAAAAACCCAGGATGTGTTCAACAAGTATGTGAAAAATGCGAAGGTATGAGCCTGATGAGTCAGATCCCAGACCTATCCCAGACCTAACTTGCGTTATCCTCTATAATATTGATCGAAACGAGGTTTAATCGACTGTTTCAGTGGGGTTCCACATTACTACGTGATCACAACTAGAAAAAACCCAGGATCTGTTCAACAAGTATGTGAAGATTGCGAAAGTATGAGTCTGATGTGGGCAAATCCCAGGCCTAACCTAGACATAACATGCGCTATCCTCTAAAATATTGATCGATACCAGGTTTAATTGACAGTTTCAGTGTGGTACCACATTACTACGTGATCCAAACCAGAAAAAACCCAGGATCTGTTCAAGAAGTATGTGAAGAATGCAAATGTATGAGACTGATGAGGGCAAATCCTGGACCTAACCCAGACCTAACATATGTTATCCTCTAAAATATTGATGGAAACCAGGTTTACTTGACTGTTTCAGTGTGGTACCACATTACTACGTGATCCAAACCAGCAAAATCCGGGGATCTGTTCAACATGTATGTTAAAACTGCGTAAGGATGACCCTGATGAGGGCAAATCCCAGACCTAACCTAGACCTAACATGTGTTATCCACTAAGATATTAATCGAAACCAGATTCAATGGCCTGTTTCAGTGTGGTACCACATTACTACGTGATCGAAACCAGAAAAAACCCAGGATCTGTTCAAGAAGTATGTGAAGAATGCGAAAGTATGAGACTGATGAGGGCAAATCCTAGACCTAACCCAGCCCTAACATGTGTTATCCTCTAAAATATTGACGGAAACCAGGTTTAATTGAGAGTATCAGTTTGGTACCTCATTAATACGTGATCCAATCCAGAAAAAGCCCAGAATCTGTTCAACAAGTATGTGAAGAATGCGGAAATATGAGTCTGATGAGGGAAAATCCCAGGCCTAATCTAGACCTAACATGCGTTATCCTATAAAATATTGATCGAAACCAGGTTTAATTGACTGTTTCAGTGTGGTACCACATTACTATGTGATCCAAACCAGAGAAAACCCAGGATCTAGCCAACAAGTATGAGAAATATGCCAAACTATGAGCCTGATGAGGGCAAATCCTAGACCTAGCCCAGACCTAACATGCGTTATCCTCTGAGATATTTATCAAGACCATGTTTAATTGACTGTTTCAGTGTGGTACCACATTACTACGTGATCCAAACCAGAAAAAACACAGGATCTGTTCTACAAGTATGTGAAAAACGCGAAAGTATGAGAACGATGAGGGCAAATCCCAGACCTATCCCAGACATAACTTGCGTTATCCTCTAAAATATTGATCGAAACCAGGTTTAATGGTTTGTTTCAGCGTGGTAACACATTACTACGTGATCCAAAGCAGAAAAAACCCTCGATCAGGTCAACATGTATGTTAAAACTGCGAAAGTATGACCGTGATGAGGGCAAATCCCAGGCCTAAACTAGACCTAACATGCGTTATCCTCTAAGATATTGATCGAAACCAGGATTAATCGACTGTTTCAGTGTGGTACCACATTACTACGTGATCCACCCAGAAAAAGCCGGGGGTCTGTGCAACAAGTATGTGAAAAACGCGAAAATGTGACCCTGATGAGGGCAAATCCCATATCTATCCCAGACCTAACTTGCGTTATCCCATAAAATATTGATCGAAACCAGGTTTAATTGACAGTTTCAGTGTGGTACCACATTACTATGTGATCCAAACCAGAAAAAACCCAGGATCTGTTCAAGAAGTATGTGAAGAATGCGAATGTATGAGACTGATGAGGGCAAATCCTGGACCTAACCCAGACCTAGCATGTGTTATCCACTAAAATATTGATGGAAACCAGGTTTAATTGACTATTTCAGTGTGGTACCACATTACTACCTGATCCAAACCAGCTAAATCCGGGGATCTGTTCAACAAGTATGTGAAGAATGCGAAAGTATGAGACTGATGAGGGCAAATCCTAGACCTAACCTAGACCTAAGATGTGTTATCCTCTAAAATATTGACGGAAACCAGGTTTAATTGACAGTTTCAGTTTGGTACCTCATTAATACGTGATCCAATCCAGAAAAAGCCCAGGATCTAGCCAACAAGTATGAGAAATATGCGGAAGTATGAGCCTGATGAAAGCAAATCCAAGGCCTAACCCAGACCTAACATGCGTTATCCTCTAAAATAATTATCAAGACCAGGTTTAATTGAATGTTTCAGTGTGGTACCACATTACTACGTGATCGAAACCAGAAAAAGCCCAGAATCTGTTCAACAAGTATGTGAAGAATGCGAAAGTATGAGTCTGATGACGGAAAATCCCAGGCCTAATCTAGACCTAACATGCGTTATCCTCTATAATATTGACGGAAACCAGGTTTAATTGACAGTTTCAGTGTGGTACCACATTAACACGTGATCCAATACAGAAAAAGCCCAGGATCTAGCCAACAAGTATGTGAAAGATGCGATAGTACGAGCCTGATGAGAGCAAATCCCAGA
Source organism: Colletes latitarsis (assembly GCF_051014445.1). Taxonomy (NCBI): domain Eukaryota; kingdom Metazoa; phylum Arthropoda; class Insecta; order Hymenoptera; family Colletidae; genus Colletes; species Colletes latitarsis. The sequence continues at coordinate 8,031,519 of NW_027488368.1, read as the reverse complement.
CCTAACCTCGACCTAATATGCGTTATTCTCTAAAATATTGGTCGAAACCAGGTTGAATGGACTGTTTCAGTGTGGTACCACATTACTACGTGACCCAATCCAGAAAATGCCCAGGATTTCTTCAACAAGTATGTGCAGAATGCGAAAGTATGAGTCTGATGTGGGGAAATCCCAGGCCTAACCTAGACCTAACATGCGTTATCCTCAAAGATATTGATCGAAACCAGGTTTAATCGACTGTTTCAGTGTGGTACCACATTACTACGTGTTCCAAACCAGAAAAAAACCACGGAGCTGTTCAACAAGTATGTGAAGATTGCGAAAGTACGAGCCTGATAATAGCAAATCCCAGACCTATTCCAGACTTAACCTGCGTTATCCTCCAAAATATTGATCGCAACCAGGTTTAATTGACAGTTTTAGTGTGGTACCAATTTGCTACGTGATACAAAGCAGAAAAAACCCTCGATCAGGACAACATGTATGTTAAAACTGCGAAAGTATGACCCTGATGAGGGCAAATCCAAGACCTAACCTAGACCTAACATGTGTTATCCTCTAAACTATTGACGAAGACCAGGTTTAATTGACAGTTTCAGTGTGGTACCACATTAATACGTGATCCAATCCAGAAAAAGCCCAGGATCTAGCCAACAAGTATGAGTAATATGCGAGAGTATGAGCCTGATGAGGGCAAATCCTAGACCTAACCCAGAGCTAACATGCGTTATCCTCAAAAATATTGATCGATACCAGGTTTAAATGACTGTTTCATTGTGGTACCACATTACTACGTGATCCAAACCAGAAGAAACCCAGGATCTGTTCAACAAGTATGTGAAGAATGCGAAAGTACGAGCCTGATGAGAGCAAATCCCAGACCTAACCTAGACCTAACATAAATTATTCTCTAAAACATTGATCGAAACCAGGTTGAATGGACTGTTTCAGTGTGGTACCACATTACTGCGTGATCCAATCCAGAAAATGCCCAGGATTTCTTCAACAAGTATGTGAAGAATGCGAAAGTATGAGTCTGATGTGGGAAAATCCCAGGCCTAACCTAGACCTAACATGCGTTATCCTCAAAAACATTGTTCGAAACCAGGTTTAATCGACTGTTTCAGTGTGGTACCACATTACTACGTGTTCCAAACCAGAAAAAAACCCCGGATCTGTTCAACAAGTATGTGAAGATTGCGAAAGTACGAGCCTGATGATAGCAAATCCCAGACCTAACCTAGACCTAACATAAATTATTCTCTAAAATATTGATCGAAACCAGGTTGAATGGACTGTTTCAGTGTGGTACCACATTACTGCGTGATCCAATCCAGAAAATGCCCAGGATCTGTTCAACAAGTATGTGAAGGATGCGAAAGTATGACCCTGATGAGGGCAAATCCAAGACCTAACCTAGACCGAACATGTGTTATCCTCTAAACTATTGACGAAGACCAGGTTTAATTGACAGTTTCAGTGTGGTACCACATTAATACGTGATCCAATCCAGAAAAAGCCCAGGATCTAGCCAACAAGTATGAGTAATATGCGAGAGTATGAGCCTGATGAGGGCAAATCCTAGACCTAACCCAGAGCTAACATGCGTTATCCTCAAAAATATTGATCGAAACCAGGTTTAATCGACTGTTTCAGTGTGGTACCACATTAGTACGTGATGCAAACCAGAAAAAGGCTGGGATCTGTTCAACAAGTATGAGTAATATGCGAAAGTATGAGCCTGATGGGGACAAATCCGGGACCTAACCCAGAACTAACATGAGTAATCCTCTAAAATATTTATCAAGACCAGGTTTAATTGACTGCTTCACTGTGGTACCACATTACTTCGTGGTCCAAACCAGTGGAAGCCCAGGTTCTGGCCAACGAAAATGAGAAATATGCGAAAGTATGAGTCTGATGAGAGCAAATCTCACACCTAACCTAGACCTAACATGACTTATTCTCTAAAATATTGATCGAAACCAGGTTGAATGGACTGTTTCAGTGTGGTACCACATTACTACGTGTTCCAAACCAGAAAAAGCCTAGAATCTGGCCATCTAGTATGAGAAATATACGAAAGTACGAGCCCGATGAGAGCAAATGCCAGACCTAACCTAGACCTAACTTGCGTTATCCTCTATAATATTGATCGAAACGAGGTTTAATCGACTGTTTCAGTGGGGTTCCACACTACTACGTGATCACAACTAGAAAAAGCCCAGGATCTGTTCAACAAGTATGTGAAGATTGCGAAAGTATGAGTCTGACGTGGGCAAATCCCAGGCCTAACCAAGACATAACATGCGCTATCCTCTAAAATATTGATCGAAACCAGGTTGAATGGACTGTTTCAGTGTGGTACCACATTAACACGTGATCCAATCCAGAAAAAGCCCAGGATCTAGCCAACAAGTATGTGAAAGATGCGATAGTACGAGCCTGATGAGAGCAAATCCCAGGCCTAACATAGACATAACATGCGTTGTCCTCTAAAATATCGACCGAAACCAGGTTTAATGGACTGTTTCAGTGTGGTACCACATTACTACGTGATCCAAACCAGAAAAAGCCAGGGATCTGTTCAACAAGTATGTAAAAAACGCGAAAATATGACCCTGATGAGAGCAAATCCCAGACCTCACCTTGACCTAACATGCGTTATCCTCTAAAATATTGATCGAAACCAGGTTTAATGGTCTGTTTCAGTGTGGTACCACATTACTACGTGATCCAAACCAGAAAGACCCAGGATGTGTTCAACAAGTATGTGAAAAATGCGAAGGTATGAGCCTGATGAGGGCAGATCCCAGACCTATCCCGGACCTAACTTGCGTTATCCTCTATAACATTGATCGAAACCAGGTCTAATTGACTGTTTCAGTGTGGTACCACATTACTACGTGATCCAAACCAGAAAAAACCCAGGATCTGTTCAACAAGTATGTGAAGAATGCGAAAGTATGAGTCTGATGAGGGAAAATCCCAGGCCTAAACTAGACCTAACATGCGTTACCTTCAAAAATATTGATCGAAACGAGGTTTTAACGACTGTTTCAGTGGGGTTCCACATTACTACGTGATCACAACTAGAAAAAACCCAGGATCTGTTCAACAAGTATGTGAAGATTGCGAAAGTATGAGTCTGATGTGGGCAAATCTCAGGCCTAACCTAGACATAACATGCGCTATCCTCTAAAATATTGATCGAAACCAGGTTTAATGGACTGTTTCAGTGTGGTACCACATTACTACGTGATCCAAACCAGAAGAAACCCAGAATCTGGCCATCAAGTATGAGAAATATGGGAAAGAACGAGCCCGATGAGAGCAAATACCAGACCTAACCGAGCCCTAACATGAATTATTCTCTAAAATATTGATCGAAACCAGGTTTAATGGAATGTTTCAGTGTGGTACCACATTACTACGTGATCCAAACCAGAAAAAGCCCAGAATCTGGCCATCTAGTATGAGAAATATGCGAAAGTACGAGCCCGATGAGAGCAAATGCCAGACCTAACCTAGACCTAACATGGATTATTCTCTAAAATATTGACCGAAACCAGGTTTAATGGACTGTTTCAGTGTGGTACCACATTACTACGTGATCCAAACCAGAAAAAGCCTAGAATCTGGCCATCTAGTATGAGAAATATGCGAAAGTACGAGCCCGATGAGAGCAAATGCCAGACCTAACCTAGACCTAACATGAATTATCCTCTAAAACATTGTACGAAACCAGGTTTAATTGACTGTTTTAGTGTGGTACCACTTTGCTACGCGATCCAATGCAGAAAAAACACTCGCTCAGGTCTACATGTATGTTAAAACTGCGAAAGTATGACCCTGATAAGGGCAAATCCCAGGCCTAACCTAGACCTAACATGCGTTATCCTCTAAAATATTGATCGAAACCAGGTTTAATGGACTGTTTCAGTGTGGTAGCACATTAGTACGTGATCCAAACCAGAAAAAGTCAGGGATCTGTTCAACAGGTATGTGAAAAACGCGAAAATATGACCCTGATGAGTGCAAATCCCAGACCTGTCCCAGACCTAACTTGCGTTATCCTATAAAACATTGTTCGAAACCAGGTTCAATTGACTATTTTAGTGTGGTACCACTTTGCTACGCGATCCGATGCAGAAAAAACACTCGCTCAGGTCAACATGTATGTTAAAACTGCGAAAGTATGACCCTGATGAGGGCAAATCCCTGGCCTAACCTAGACCTAACATGCGTTATCCTCTAAAATATTGATCGAAACCAGGTTTAATGGTCTGTTTCAGTGTGGTACCACATTACTACGTGATCCAAACCAGAAAAACCCAGGATGTGTTCAACAAGTATGTGAAAAATGCGAAAGTATGAGCCTGATGAGGGCAGATCCCAGACCTATCCCAGACCTAACTTGCGTTATCCTCTATAATATTGATCGAAACGAGGTTTAATCGACTGTTTCAGTGGGGTTCCACATTACTACGTGATCACAACTAGAAAAAACCCAGGATCTGTTCAACAAGTATGTGAAGATTGCGAAAGTATGAGTCTGATGTGGGCAAATCCCAGGCCTAACCTAGACATAACATGCGCTATCCTCTAAAATATTGATCGAAACCAGGTTTAATTGACAGGTTCAGTGTGGTACCACATTACTACGTGATCCAAACCAGAAAAAACCCAGGATCTGTTCAAGAAGTATGTGAAGAATGCGAATGTATGAGACTGATGAGGGCAAATCCTGGACCTAACCCAGACCTAACATATGTTATCCTCTAAAATATTGATGGAAACCAGGTTTACTTGACTGTTTCAGTGTGGTACCACATTACTACGTGATCCAAACCATCAAAATCCGGGGATCTGTTCAACATGTATGTTAAAACTGCGTAAGTATGACCCTGATGAGGGCAAATCCCAGACCTAACCTAGACCTAACATGTGTTATCCACTAAAATATTAATCGAAACCAGGTTCAATGGCCTGTTTCAGTGTGGTACCACATTACTACGTGATCGAAACCAGAAAAAACCCAGGATCTGTTCAAGAAGTATGTGAAGAATGCGAAAGTATGAGACTGATGAGGGCAAATCCTAGACCTAACCCAGACCTAACATGTGTAATCCTCTAAAATATTGACGGAAACCAGGTTTAATTGAGAGTATCAGTTTGGTACCTCATTAATACGTGATCCAATCCAGAAAAAGCCCAGAATCTGTTCAACAAGTATGTGAAGAATGCGGAAATATGAGTCTGATGAGGGAAAATCCCAGGCCTAATCTAGACCTAACATGCGTTATCCTATAAAATATTGATCGAAACCAGGTTTAATTGACTGTTTCAGTGTGGTACCACATTACTATGTGATCCAAACCAGAGAAAACCCAGGATCTGTTCAAGCAGTATGTGAAGAATGCGAATGTATGAGACTGATGAGGGCAAATCCTGGACCTAACCCAGACCTAACATGTGTAATCCTCTAAAATATTGACGGAAACCAGGTTTAATTGACAGTTTCAGTGTGGTACCACATTACTAAGTTATCCAATCCAGAAGAAGCCCAGGATCTAGCCAACAAGTATGAGAAATATGCCAAACTATGAGCCTGATGAGGGCAAATCCTAGACCTAGCCCAGACCTAACATGCGTTATCATCTGAGATATTTATCAAGACCATGTTTAATTGACTGTTTCAGTGTGGTACCACATTACTACGTGATCCAAACCAGAAAAAACACAGGATCTGTTCTACAAGTATGTGAAAAACGCGAAAGTATGAGAACGATGAGGGCAAATCCCAGACCTATCCCAGACATAACTTGCGTTATCCTCTAAAATATTGATCGAAACCAGGTTTAATGGTTTGTTTCAGCGTGGTAACACATTACTACGTGATCCAAAGCAGAAAAAACCCTCGATCAGGTCAACATGTATGTTAAAACTGCGAAAGTATGACCGTGATGAGGGCAAATCCCAGGCCTAACCTAGACCTAACATGCGTTATCCTCTAAGATATTGATCGAAACCAGGATTAATCGACTGTTTCAGTGTGGTACCACATTACTACGTGATCCACCCAGAAAAAGCCAGGGGTCTGTGCAACAAGTATGTGAAAAACGCGAAAATGTGACCCTGATGAGGGCAAATCCCAGACCTATCCCAGACCTAACTTGCGTTATCCCATAAAATATTGATCGAAACCAGGTTTAATTGACAGTTTCAGTGCGGTACCACATTACTATGTGATCCAAACCAGAAAAAACCCAGGATCTGTTCAAGAAGTATGTGAAGAATGCGAATGTATGAGACTGATGAGGGCAAATCCTGGACCAAACCCAGACCTAACATGTGTTATCCTCTAAAATATTGATGGAAACCAGGTTTAATTGACTGTTTCAGTGTGGTACCACATTACTACCTGATCCAAACCGGCAAAATCCGGGGATCTGTTCAACAAGTATGTGAAGAATGCGAAAGTATGAGACTGATGAGGGCAAATCCTAGACCTAACCCAGAGCTAACATGCGTAATCCCCTAAAATATTGATCCAAACCAGGTTTAATTGACTGTTTCAGTTTGGTACCTCATTAATACGTGATCCAATCCAGAAAAAGCCCAGGATCTAGCCAACAAGTATGAGAAATATGCGAAAGTATGAGCCTGATGAAAGCAAATCCAAGGCCTAACCCAGACCTAACATGCGTTATCCTCTAAAATAATTATCAAGACCAGGTTTAATTGAATGTTTCAGTGTGGTACCACATTACTACGTGATCGAAACCAGAAAAAGCCCAGAATCTGTTCAACAAGTATGTGAAGAATGCGAAAGTATGTGTCTGATGACGGAAAATCCTAGACCTAACCCAGAGCTAACATGCGTAATCCCCTAAAATATTGATCCAAACCAGGTTTAATTGACTGTTTCATTGTGGTACCACATTACTACGTGATCCAAACCAGAAGAAACCTAGGATCTGTTCAACAAGTATGTGAAGAATGCGAAAGTACGAGCCTGATGTGGGAAAATCCCAGGCCTGACCTAGACCTAACATGCGTTATCCTCAAAAACATTGTTCGAAACCAGATTTAATCGACTGTTTCAGTGTGGTACCACATTACTACGTGTTCCAAACCAGAAAAAAACCCCGGATCTGTTCAACAAGTATGTGAAGATTGCGAAAGTACGAGCCTGATGATAGCAAATCCCAGACCTATTCCAGACATAACCTGCGTTATCCTCCAAAATATTGATCGAAACCAGGTTTAATTGACAGTTTTAGTGTGGTACCAATTTGCTACGTGATACAAAGCAGAAAAAACCCTCGATCAGGACAACATGTATGTTAAAACTGCGAAAGTATGACCCTGATGAGGGCAAATCCCAGGCCTAACATAGACATAACATGCGTTGTCCTCTAAAATATCGACCGAAACCAGGTTTAATGGACTGTTTCAGTGTGGTACCACATTACTACGTGATCCAAACCAGAAAAAGCCAGGGATCTGTTCAACAAGTATGTAAAAAACGCGAAAATATGACCCTGATGAGAGCAAATCCCAGACCTCACCTTGACCTAACATGCGTTATCCTCTAAAATATTGATCGAAACCAGGTTTAATGGTCTGTTTCAGTGTGGTACCACATTACTACGTGATCCAAACCAGAAAGACCCAGGATGTGTTCAACAAGTATGTGAAAAATGCGAAGGTATGAGCCTGATGAGGGCAGATCCCAGACCTATCCCGGACCTAACTTGCGTTATCCTCTATAACATTGATCGAAACCAGGTCTAATTGACTGTTTCAGTGTGGTACCACATTACTACGTGATCCAAACCAGAAAAAACCCAGGATCTGTTCAACAAGTATGTGAAGAATGCGAAAGTATGAGTCTGATGAGGGAAAATCCCAGGCCTAAACTAGACCTAACATGCGTTACCTTCAAAAATATTGATCGAAACGAGGTTTAAACGACTGTTTCAGTGGGGTTCCACATTACTACGTGATCACAACTAGAAAAAACCCAGGATCTGTTCAACAAGTATGTGAAGATTGCGAAAGTATGAGTCTGATGTGGGCAAATCTCAGGCCTAACCTAGACATAACATGCGCTATCCTCTAAAATATTGATCGAAACCAGGTTTAATGGACTGTTTCAGTGTGGTACCACATTACTACGTGATCCAAACCAGAAGAAACCCAGAATCTGGCCATCAAGTATGAGAAATATGGGAAAGAACGAGCCCGATGAGAGCAAATGCCAGACCTAACCGAGCCCTAACATGAATTATTCTCTAAAATATTGATCGAAACCAGGTTTAATGGAATGTTTCAGTGTGGTACCACATTACTACGTGATCCAAACCAGAAAAAGCCCAGAATCTGGCCATCTAGTATGAGAAATATGCGAAAGTACGAGCCCGATGAGAGCAAATGCCAGACCTAACCTAGACCTAACATGGATTATTCTCTAAAATATTGACCGAAACCAGGTTTAATGGACTGTTTCAGTGTGGTACCACATTACTACGTGATCCAAACCAGAAAAAGCCTAGAATCTGGCCATCTAGTATGAGAAATATGCGAAAGTACGAGCCCGATGAGAGCAAATGCCAGACCTAACCTAGACCTAACATGAATTATCCTCTAAAACATTGTACGAAACCAGGTTTAATTGACTGTTTTAGTGTGGTACCACTTTGCTACGCGATCCAATGCAGAAAAAACACTCGCTCAGGTCTACATGTATGTTAAAACTGCGAAAGTATGACCCTGATAAGGGCAAATCCCAGGCCTAACCTAGACCTAACATGCGTTATCCTCTAAAATATTGATCGAAACCAGGTTTAATGGTCTGTTTCAGTGTGGTACCACATTACTACGTGATCCAAACCAGAAAAACCCAGGATGTGTTCAACAAGTATGTGAAAAATGCGAAAGTATGAGCCTGATGAGGGCAGATCCCAGACCTATCCCAGACCTAACTTGCGTTATCCTCTATAATATTGATCGAAACGAGGTTTAATCGACTGTTTCAGTGGGGTTCCACATTACTACGTGATCACAACTAGAAAAAACCCAGGATCTGTTCAACAAGTATGTGAAGATTGCGAAAGTATGAGTCTGATGTGGGCAAATCCCAGGCCTAACCTAGACATAACATGCGCTATCCTCTAAAATATTGATCGAAACCAGGTTTAATTGACAGGTTCAGTGTGGTACCACATTACTACGTGATCCAAACCAGAAAAAACCCAGGATCTGTTCAAGAAGTATGTGAAGAATGCGAATGTATGAGACTGATGAGGGCAAATCCTGGACCTAACCCAGACCTAACATATGTTATCCTCTAAAATATTGATGGAAACCAGGTTTACTTGACTGTTTCAGTGTGGTACCACATTACTACGTGATCCAAACCATCAAAATCCGGGGATCTGTTCAACATGTATGTTAAAACTGCGTAAGTATGACCCTGATGAGGGCAAATCCCAGACCTAACCTAGACCTAACATGTGTTATCCACTAAAATATTAATCGAAACCAGGTTCAATGGCCTGTTTCAGTGTGGTACCACATTACTACGTGATCGAAACCAGAAAAAACCCAGGATCTGTTCAAGAAGTATGTGAAGAATGCGAAAGTATGAGACTGATGAGGGCAAATCCTAGACCTAACCCAGACCTAACATGTGTAATCCTCTAAAATATTGACGGAAACCAGGTTTAATTGAGAGTATCAGTTTGGTACCTCATTAATACGTGATCCAATCCAGAAAAAGCCCAGAATCTGTTCAACAAGTATGTGAAGAATGCGGAAATATGAGTCTGATGAGGGAAAATCCCAGGCCTAATCTAGACCTAACATGCGCTATCCTATAAAATATTGATCGAAACCAGGTTTAATTGACTGTTTCAGTGTGGTACCACATTACTATGTGATCCAAACCAGAGAAAACCCAGGATCTGTTCAAGCAGTATGTGAAGAATGCGAATGTATGAGACTGATGAGGGCAAATCCTGGACCTAACCCAGACCTAACATGTGTAATCCTCTAAAATATTGACGGAAACCAGGTTTAATTGACAGTTTCAGTGTGGTACCACATTACTAAGTTATCCAATCCAGAAGAAGCCCAGGATCTAGCCAACAAGTATGAGAAATATGCCAAACTATGAGCCTGATGAGGGCAAATCCTAGACCTAGCCCAGACCTAACATGCGTTATCCTCTGAGATATTTATCAAGACCATGTTTAATTGACTGTTTCAGTGTGGTACCACATTACTACGTGATCCAAACCAGAAAAAACACAGGATCTGTTCTACAAGTATGTGAAAAACGCGAAAGTATGAGAACGATGAGGGCAAATCCCAGACCTATCCCAGACATAACTTGCGTTATCCTCTAAAATATTGATCGAAACCAGGTTTAATGGTTTGTTTCAGCGTGGTAACACATTACTACGTGATCCAAAGCAGAAAAAACCCTCGATCAGGTCAACATGTATGTTAAAACTGCGAAAGTATGACCGTGATGAGGGCAAATCCCAGGCCTAACCTAGACCTAACATGCGTTATCCTCTAAGATATTGATCGAAACCAGGATTAATCGACTGTTTCAGTGTGGTACCACATTACTACGTGATCCACCCAGAAAAAGCCAGGGGTCTGTGCAACAAGTATGTGAAAAACGCGAAAATGTGACCCTGATGAGGGCAAATCCCAGACCTATCCCAGACCTAACTTGCGTTATCCCACAAAATATTGATCGAAACCAGGTTTAATTGACAGTTTCAGTGCGGTACCACATTACTATGTGATCCAAACCAGAAAAAACCCAGGATCTGTTCAAGAAGTATGTGAAGAATGCGAATGTATGAGACTGATGAGGGCAAATCCTGGACCAAACCCAGACCTAACATGTGTTATCCTCTAAAATATTGATGGAAACCAGGTTTAATTGACTGTTTCAGTGTGGTACCACATTACTACCTGATCCAAACCGGCAAAATCCGGGGATCTGTTCAACAAGTATGTGAAGAATGCGAAAGTATGAGACTGATGAGGGCAAATCCTAGACCTAACCCAGAGCTAACATGCGTAATCCCCTAAAATATTGATCCAAACCAGGTTTAATTGACTGTTTCAGTTTGGTACCTCATTAATACGTGATCCAATCCAGAAAAAGCCCAGGATCTAGCCAACAAGTATGAGAAATATGCGAAAGTATGAGCCTGATGAAAGCAAATCCAAGGCCTAACCCAGACCTAACATGCGTTATCCTCTAAAATAATTATCAAGACCAGGTTTAATTGAATGTTTCAGTGTGGTACCACATTACTACGTGATCGAAACCAGAAAAAGCCCAGAATCTGTTCAACAAGTATGTGAAGAATGCGAAAGTATGTGTCTGATGACGGAAAATCCCAGGCCTAATCTAGACCTAACATGCGTTATCCTGTATGATATTGACAGAAACCAGGTTTAATTGACAGTTTCAGTGTGGTACCACATTAATACGTGATCCAATCCAGAAAAAGCCCAGGATCTAGCCAACAAGTATGAGTAATATGCGAGAGTATGAGCCTGATGAGGGCAAATCCTAGACCTAACCCAGAGCTAACATGCGTAATCCCCTAAAATATTGATCCAAACCAGGTTTAATTGACTGTTTCATTGTGGTACCACATTACTACGTGATCCAAACCAGAAGAAACCTAGGATCTGTTCAACAAGTATGTGAAGAATGCGAAAGTACGAGCCTGATGTGGGAAAATCCCAGGCCTGACCTAGACCTAACATGCGTTATCCTCAAAAACATTGTTCGAAACCAGATTTAATCGACTGTTTCAGTGTGGTACCACATTACTACGTGTTCCAAACCAGAAAAAAACCCCGGATCTGTTCAACAAGTATGTGAAGATTGCGAAAGTACGAGCCTGATGATAGCAAATCCCAGACCTATTCCAGACATAACCTGCGTTATCCTCCAAAATATTGATCGAAACCAGGTTTAATTGACAGTTTTAGTGTGGTACCAATTTGCTACGTGATACAAAGCAGAAAAAACCCTCGATCAGGACAACATGTATGTTAAAACTGCGAAAGTATGACCCTGATGAGGGCAAATCCCAGACCTAACCTAGACCTAACATGTGTTATCCTCTAAACTATTGACGGAAACCGGGTTTAATTGACAGTTTCAGTGTGGTACCACATTAATACGTGATCCAAACCAGAAAAAGCCAGGGATCTGTTCAACAAGTATGTGAATAACGCGAAAATATGACCCTGATGAGAGGAAACCCCTGACCTGTCCCAGACCTAACTTGCGTTATCCTCAAAAATATTAATCGAAACCAGTTTTAATCGACTGTCTCAGTGTGATACCACATTACTACGTGATCACAACTAGAAAAAACCCAGGATCTGTTCAACAAGTATGTGAAGAATGCGAAAGTATGAGTCTGATGAGGGAGAATCCCAGGTCTAACCTAGACCTAACATGCGTTACCCTCAAAAATATTGATCGAAACGAGGTTTAGTCGACTGTTTCAGTGGGGTTCCACATTACTATGTGATCACAACTAGAAAAAACCCAGGATCTGTTCAACAAGTATGTGAAGAATGCGAAAGTGTGAGTCTGATGAGGGAAAATCCCAGGCCCAACCTAGACCTAACATGCGTTATCCTCTAAAATATTGATCGAAACCAGGTTCAATGGTCTGTTTCAGTGTGGTACCACATTACTACGGGATCCAAACTAGAAAAACCCAGGATGTGTTCAACAAGTATGTGAAAAATGCGAAGGTATGAGCCTGATGAGGGCAGATCCCAGACCTATCCCAGACCTTACTTGCGTTATCCTCTAAAATATTGATCGAAACCAGGTTTAATTGACTGTTTCAGTGGGGTAGCAAATTACTACGTAATTCAAACCAGAAAAAACCCAGGATCTATTCAACAAGTATGTGAAGAATGCGAAAGTATGAGTCTGATGTGGGCAAATCCCAGGCTTAACCTAGACATAACATGCGCTATCCTCTAAAATATTGATCGAAACCAGGTTTAATGGACTGTTTCAGTGGGGTAGCAAATTACTACGTAATTCAATCCAGAAAAAACCCAGGATCTATTCAACAAGTATGAGAAGAATGCGAAAGTATGAGTCTGATGTGGGCAAATCCCAGGCTTAACCTAGACATAACATGCGCTATCCTCTAAAATATTGATCGAAACCAGGTTTAATGGACTGTTTCAATTTGGTACCACATTACTACGTGATCCAAACCAGAAAAAGCCTAGAATCTGGGCATCTAGTATGAGAAATATGCGAAAGTACGAGCCCGATGAGAGCAAATGCCAGACCTAACCTAGACCTAACATGAATTATTCTCTAAAATATTGATCAAAACGAGGTTTAATGGACTGTTTCAGTGTGGTACCACATTACTACGTGATCCAATCCAGAAAAAGCCCAGGATCTCTTCAACAAGCATGTGAAAAACGCGAACGTATGAGCCTGATGAGGGCAAATCCCAGACCTATCCCAGACATAACTTGCGTTATCCTCTAAAACATTGTCCAAAACCAGGTTCAATTGACTGTTTTAGTGTGGTACCACTTTGCTACGCGATCCGATGCAGAAAAAACACTCGCTCAGGTCAACATGTATGTTAAAACTGTGAAAGTATGACCCTGATGAGGGCAAATCCCTGGCCTAACCTAGACCTAACATGCGTTATCCTCTAAAATATTGTTCGAAACCAGGTTTAATGGTCTGTTTCAGTGTGGTACCACATTACTACGTGATCCAAACCAGAAAAACCCAGGATGTGTTCAACAAGTATGTGAAAAATGCGAAGGTATGAGCCTGATGAGGGCAGATCCCAGACCTATCCCAGACCTAACTTGCTTTATCCTCTATAATATTGATCGAAACGAGGTTTAATCGACTGTTTCAGTCGGGTTCCACATTACTACGTGATCACAACTAGAAAAAACCCAGGATCTGTTCAACAAGTACGTGCAGAATGCGAAAGTATGAGTCTGATGTGGGGAAATCCCAGGCCTAACCTAGACCTAACATGCGTTATCCTCAAAAATATTGATCGAAACCAGGTTTAATCGATTGTTTCAGTGTTGTACCACATTAGTACGTGATCCAAACCAGAAAAAGCCAGGGATCTGTTCAACAAGTATGTGAAAAACGCGAAAATATGACCCTGATGAGAGCAAACCCCTGACCTGTCCCAGACCTAACTTGCGTTATCCTATAGAATATTGATCGAAACCAGGTTTAATTGACTGTTTCAGTGTGGTACCACTTTACGACGTGATCCAAAGCAGAAAAAACCATCGATCAGGTTTACATGTATGTTAAAACTGCGTAAGTATGACCCTGATGAGGGCAAATCCCAGACCTAACCTAGACCTAACATGTGTTATCCACTAAGATATTAATCGAAACCAGGTTCAATGGCCTGTTTCAGTGTGGTACCACATTACTACGTGATCGAAACCAGAAAAAACCCAGGATCTGTTCAAGAAGTATGTGAAGAATGCGAAAGTATGAGACTGATGAGGGCAAATCCTAGACCTAACCCAGACCTAACATGTGTTATCCTCTAAAATATTGACGGAAACCAGGTTTAATTGAGAGTTTCAGTTTGGTACCTCATTAATACGTGATCCAATCCAGAAAAAGCCCAGAATCTGTTCAACAAGTATGTGAAGAATGCGGAAATATGAGTCTGATGAGGGAAAATCCCAGGCCTAATCTAGACCTAACATGCGTTATCCTATAAAATATTGATCGAAACCAGGTTTAATTGACTGTTTCAGTGTGGTACCACATTACTATGTGATCCAAACCAGAGAAAACCCAGGATCTGTTCAAGAAGTATGTGAAGAATGCGAATGTATGAGACTGATGAGGGCAAATCCTGGACCTAACCCAGACCTAACATGTGTAATCCTCTAAAATATTGACGGAAACCAGGTTTAATTGACAGTTTCAGTGTGGTACCACATTACTAAGTTAGCCAATCCAGAAGAAGCCCAGGATCTAGCCAACAAGTATGAGAAATATGCCAAACTATGAGCCTGATGAGGGCAAATCCTAGACCTAGCCCAGACCTAACATGCGTTATCCTCTGAGATATTTATCAAGACCATGTTTAATTGACTGTTTCAGTGTGGTACCACATTACTACGTGATCCAAACCAGAAAAAACACAGGATCTGTTCTACAAGTATGTGAAAAACGCGAAAGTATGAGAACGATGAGGGCAAATCCCAGACCTATCCCAAACATAACTTGCGTTATCCTCTAAAATATTGATCGAAACCAGGTTTAATGGTTTGTTTCAGCGTGGTAACACATTACTACGTGATCCAAAGCAGAAAAAACCCTCGATCAGGTCAACATGTATGTTAAAACTGCGAAAGTATGACCGTGATGAGGGCAAATCCCAGGCCTAAACTAGACCTAACATGCGTTATCCTCTAAGATATTGATCGAAACCAGGATTAATCGACTGTTTCAGTGTGGTACCACATTACTACGTGATCCAAACCAGAAGAAGCCCAGAATCTGGCCCTCAAGTATGAGAGATATGCGAAAGTACAAGCCTGATGAGAGCAAATCCCTGACCTAACCTAGACCTAAAATGCGTTATTCTCTAAAATATTGATCGAAACCAGGTTTAATCGATTGTTTCAGTGTGGTACCACATTAGTACGTGATCCAAACCAGAAAAAGCCAGGGATCTGTTCAACAAGTATGTGAAAAACGCGAAAATATGACCCTGATGAGAGCAAACCCCTGACCTGTCCCAGACCTAACTTGCGTTATCCTATAGAATATTGATCGAAACCAGGTTTAATTGACTGTTTCAGTGTGGTACCACTTTACGACGTGATCCAAAGCAGAAAAAACCATCGATCAGGTTTACATATATGTTAAAACTGCGAAAGTATGAGACTGATGAGGGCAAATCCTAGACCTAACCTAGACCTAACATGTGTTATCCTCTAAAATATTGACGGAAATCGCATTTAAATGACAGTTGCAGTGTGGTACCACATTAATACGTGATCCAATCCAGAAAAAGCCCAGGCTCTAGCCAACAAGTATGAGTAATATGCGAAAGTATGAGCCTGATGAGGGCAAATCCGGGACCTAACCCAGAGCTAACATGAGTAATCCTCTAAAATATTTATCAAGACCAGGTTTAATTGACTGCTTCACTGTGGTACCACATTACTTCGTGGTCCAAACCAGTGGAAGCCCAGGTTCTGGCCAACGAAAATGAGAAATATGCGGAAGTATGAGTCTGATGAGAGCAAATGCCAGACCTAACCTAGACCTAACATGAATTATTCTCTAAAATATTGATCGAAACCAGGTTGAATGGACTGTTTCAGTGTGGTACCACATTACTACGTGATCCAATCCAGAAAAAGCCCAGGATCTCTTCAACAAGTATGTGAAAAACGCAAAAGTATGAGCCTGATGAGGGCAAATCCCAGACCTATCCCAGACATAACTTGCGTTATCCTCTAAAACATTGTTCGAAACCAGGTTTAATTGACTGTTTTAGTGTGGTACCACATTGCTACGCGATCCGATGCAGAAAAAACACTCGCACAGGTCAACATGTATGTTAAAACTGCGAAAGTATGACTCTGATGAGGGCAAATCCCTGGCCTAACGTAGACCTAACATGCGTTATCCTCTAAAATATTGATCGAAACCAGGTTTAATGGTCTGTTTCAGTGTGGTACCACATTACTACGTGATCCAAACCAGAAAGACCCAGGATCTGTTCAACAAGTATGTGAAGAATGCGAAAGTATGAGTCTGATGAGGGAAAATCCCAGGCCTAAACTAGACCTAACATGCGTTACCTTCAAAATTATTGATCGAAACGAGGTTTAATCGACTGTTTCAGTGGGGTTCCACATTACTACGTGATCACAACTAGAAAAAACCCAGGATCTGTTCAACAAGTATGTGAAGATTGCGAAAGTATGAGTCTGATGTGGGCAAATCCCAGGCCTAACCTAGACATAACATGCGCTATCCTCTAAAATATTGATCGAAACCAGGTTTAATTGACAGTTTCAGTGTGGTACCACATTACTACGTGATCCAAACCAGAAAAAACCCAGAATCTGTTCAACAAGTATGTGAAGAATGCGGAAATATGAGTCTGATGAGGGAAAATCCCAGGCCTAATCTAGACCTAACATGCGTTATCCTATAAAATATTGATCGAAACCAGGTTTAATTGACTGTTTCAGTGTGGTACCACATTACTATGTGATCCAAACCAGAGAAAACCCAGGATCTGTTCAAGAAGTATGTGAAGAATGCGAATGTATGAGACTGATGAGGGCAAATCCTGGACCTAACCCAGACCTAACATGTGTAATCCTCTAAAATATTGACGGAAACCAGGTTTAATTGACAGTTTCAGTGTGGTACCACATTACTAAGTTAGCCAATCCAGAAGAAGCCCAGGATCTAGCCAACAAGTATGAGAAATATGCCAAACTATGAGCCTGATGAGGGCAAATCCTAGACCTAGCCCAGACCTAACATGCGTTATCCTCTGAGATATTTATCAAGACCATGTTTAATTGACTGTTTCAGTGTGGTACCACATTACTACGTGATCCAAACCAGAAGAAGCCCAGAATCTGGCCCTCAAGTATGAGAGATATGCGAAAGTACAAGCCTGATGAGAGCAAATCCCTGACCTAACCTAGACCTAAAATGCGTTATTCTCTAAAATATTGATCGAAACCAGGTTTAATTGACAGTTTCAGTGTGGTACCACATTACTACGTGATCCAATCCAGAAAATGCCCAGGATTTCTTCAACAAGTATGTGCAGAATGCGAAAGTATGAGTCTGATGTGGGGAAATCCCAGACCTAACCTTGACCTAACATGCGTTATCCTCAAAAATATTGATCGAAACCAGGTTTAATCGATTGTTTCAGTGTGGTACCACATTAGTACGTGATCCAAACCAGAAAAAGCCAGGGATCTGTTCAACAAGTATGTGAAAAACGCGAAAATATGACCCTGATGAGAGCAAACCCCTGACCTGTCCCAGACCTAACTTGCGTTATCCTATAGAATATTGATCGAAACCAGGTTTAATTGACTGTTTCAGTGTGGTACCACTTTACGACGTGATCCAAAGCAGAAAAAACCATCGATCAGGTTTACATATATGTTAAAACTGCGAAAGTATGAGACTGATGAGGGCAAATCCTAGACCTAACCTAGACCTAACATGTGTTATCCTCTAAAATATTGACGGAAATCGCATTTAAATGACAGTTGCAGTGTGGTACCACATTAATACGTGATCCAATCCAGAAAAAGCCCAGGCTCTAGCCAACAAGTATGAGTAATATGCGAAAGTATGAGCCTGATGAGGGCAAATCCGGGACCTAACCCAGAGCTAACATGAGTAATCCTCTAAAATATTTATCAAGACCAGGTTTAATTGACTGCTTCACTGTGGTACCACATTACTTCGTGGTCCAAACCAGTGGAAGCCCAGGTTCTGGCCAACGAAAATGAGAAATATGCGGAAGTATGAGTCTGATGAGAGCAAATGCCAGACCTAACCTAGACCTAACATGAATTATTCTCTAAAATATTGATCGAAACCAGGTTGAATGGACTGTTTCAGTGTGGTACCACATTACTACGTGATCCAATCCAGAAAAAGCCCAGGATCTCTTCAACAAGTATGTGAAAAACGCGAAAGTATGAGCCTGATGAGGGCAAATCCCAGACCTATCCCAGACATAACTTGCGTTATCCTCTAAAACATTGTTCGAAACCAGGTTTAATTGACTGTTTTAGTGTGGTACCACATTGCTACGCGATCCGATGCAGAAAAAACACTCGCACAGGTCAACATGTATGTTAAAACTGCGAAAGTATGACCCTGATGAGGGCAAATCCCTGGCCTAACGTAGACCTAACATGCGTTATCCTCTAAAATATTGATCGAAACCAGGTTTAATGGTCTGTTTCAGTGTGGTACCACATTACTACGTGATCCAAACCAGAAAGACCCAGGATCTGTTCAACAAGTATGTGAAGAATGCGAAAGTATGAGTCTGATGAGGGAAAATCCCAGGCCTAAACTAGACCTAACATGCGTTACCTTCAAAATTATTGATCGAAACGAGGTTTAATCGACTGTTTCAGTGGGGTTCCACATTACTACGTGATCACAACTAGAAAAAACCCAGGATCTGTTCAACAAGTATGTGAAGATTGCGAAAGTATGAGTCTGATGTGGGCAAATCCCAGGCCTAACCTAGACATAACATGCGCTATCCTCTAAAATATTGATCGAAACCAGGTTTAATTGACAGTTTCAGTGTGGTACCACATTACTACGTGATCCAAACCAGAAAAAACCCAGGATCTGTTCAAGAAGTATGTGAAGAATGCGAATGTATTAGACTGATGAGGGCAAATCCTGGACCTAACCCAGACCTAACATATGTTATCCACTAAAATATTGATGGAAACCAGGTTTACTTGACTGTTTCAGTGTGGTACCACATTACTACGTGATCCAAACCAGCAAAATCCGGGGATCTGTTCAACATGTATGTTAAAACTGCGTAAGTATGACCCTGATGAGGGCAAATCCCAGACCTAACCTAGACCTAACATGTGTTATCCACTAAGATATTAATAGAAACCAGGTTCAATGGCCTGTTTCAGTGTGGTACCACATTACTACGTGATCGAAACCAGAAAAAACCCAGGATCTGTTCAAGAAGTATGTGAAGAATGCGAAAGTATGAGACTGATGAGGGCAAATCCTAGACCTAACCCAGACCTAACATGTGTTATCCTCTAAAATATTGACGGAAACCAGGTTTAATTGAGAGTTTCAGTTTGGTACCTCATTAATACGTGATGCAATCCAGAAAAAGCCCAGAATCTGTTCAACAAGTATGTGAAGAATGCGGAAATATGAGTCTGATGAGGGAAAATCCCAGGCCTAATCTAGACCTAACATGCGTTATCCTATAAAATATTGATCGAAACCAGGTTTAATTGACTGTTTCAGTGTGGTACCACATTACTATGTGATCCAAACCTGAGAAAACCCAGGATCTGTTCAAAAAGTATGTGAAGAATGCGAATGTATGAGACTGATGAGGGCAAATCCTGGACCTAACCCAGACCTAACATGTGTAATCCTCTAAAATATTGACGGAAACCAGGTTTAATTGACAGTTTCAGTGTGGTACCACATTACTAAGTTAGCCAATCCAGAAGAAGCCCAGGATCTAGCCAACAAGTATGAGAAATATGCCAAACTATGAGCCTGATGAGGGCAAATCCTAGACCTAGCCCAGACCTAACATGCGTTATCCTCTGAGATATTTATCAAGACCATGTTTAATTGACTGTTTCAGTGTGGTACCACATTACTACGTGATCCAATCCAGAAAATGCCCAGGATTTCTTCAACAAGTATGTGCAGAATGCGAAAGTATGAGACTGATGTGGGGAAATCCCAGGCCTAACCTAGACCTAACATGCGTTATCCTCAAAAATATTGATCGAAACCAGGTTTAATTGACTGTTTCAGTTTGGTACCTCATTAATACGTGATGCAATCCAGAAAAAGCCCAGAATCTGTTCAACAAGTATGTGAAGAATGCGGAAATATGAGTCTGATGAGGGCAAATCCCAGATCTATCCCAGACCTAACTTGCGTTATCCCATAAAATATTGATCGAAACCAGGTTTAATTGACAGTTTCAGTGTGGTACCACATTACTACGTGATCCAATCCAGAAAATGCCCAGGATTTCTTCAACAAGTATGTGCAGAATGCGAAAGTATGAGACTGATGTGGGGAAATCCCAGGCCTAACCTAGACCTAACATGCGTTATCCTCAAAAATATTGATCGAAACCAGGTTTAATCGATTGTTTCAGTGTGGTACCACATTAGTACGTGATCCAAACCAGAAAAAGCCAGGGATCTGTTCAACAAGTATGTGAAAACCGCGAAAATATGACCCTGATGAGAGCAAACCCCTGACCTGTCCCAGACCTAACTTGCGTTATCCTATAGAATATTGATCGAAACCAGGTTTAATTGACTGTTTCAGTGTGGTACCACTTTACGACGTGATCCAAAGCAGAAAAAACCATCGATCAGGTTTACATGTATGTTAAAACTGCGAAAGTATGAGCCTGATGAGGGCAAATCCCAGACCTATCCCAGACATAACTTGCGTTATCCTCTAAAACATTGTTCGAAACCAGGTTTAATTGACTGTTTTAGTGTGGTACCACATTGCTACGCGATCCGATGCAGAAAAAACACTCGCACAGGTCAACATGTATGTTAAAACTGCGAAAGTATGACCCTGATGAGGGCAAATCCCAGGCCTAACGTAGACCCAACATGCGTTATCCTCTAAAATATTGATCGAAACCAGGTTTAATGGTCTGTTTCAGTGTGGTACCACATTACTACGTGATCCAAACCAGAAAGACCCAGGATCTGTTCAACAAGTATGTGAAGAATGCGGAAATATGAGTCTGATGAGGGAAAATCCCAGGCCTAATCTAGACCTAACATGCGTTATCCTATAAAATATTGATCGAAACCAGGTTTAATTGACTGTTTCAGTGTGGTACCACATTACTATGTGATCCAAACCAGAGAAAACCCAGGATGTGTTCAACAAGTATGTGAAGATTGCGAAAGTATGAGTCTGATGTGGGCAAATCCCAGGCCTAACCTAGACATAACATGCGCTATCCTCTAAAATATTGATCGATACCAGGTTTACTTGACAGTTTCAGTGTGGTACCACATTACTACGTGATCCAAACCAGAAAAAGCCTAGAATCTGGCCATCTAGTATGAGAAATATGCGAAAGTACGAGCGCGATGAGAGCAAATGCCAGACCTAACCTAGACCTAACATGAATTATTCTCTAAAATATTGATCGAAACGAGGTTTAATCGACTGTTTCAGTGGGGTTCCACATTACTACGTGATCACAACTAGAAAAAACCCAGGATCTGTTCAACAAGTATGTGAAGATTGCGAAAGTATGAGTCTGATGTGGGCAAATCCCAGGCCTAACCTAGACATAACATGCGCTATCCTCTAAAATATTGATCGAAACCAGGTTTAATGGACTGTTTCAGTGTGGTACCACATTACTACGTGATCCAAACCAGAAAAAGCCTAAAATCTGGCCATCTAGTATGAGAAATATGCGAAAGTACGAGCGCGATGAGAGCAAATGCCAGACCTAACCTAGACCTAACATGAATTATTCTCTAAAATATTGATCAAAACGAGGTTTAATGGACTGTTTCAGTGTGGTACCACATTACTACGTGATCCAATCCAGAAAAAGCCCAGGATCTCTTCAACAAGCATGTGAAAAACGCGAAAGTATGAGCCTGATGAGGGCAAATCCCTGGCCTAACCTAGACCTAACATGCGTTATCCTCTAAAATATTGATCGAAACCAGGTTTAATGGTCTGTTTCAGTGTGGTACCACATTACTACGTGATCCAAACCAGAAAAACCCAGGATGTGTTCAACAAGTATGTGAAAAATGCGAAGGTATGAGCCTGATGAGTCAGATCCCAGACCTATCCCAGACCTAACTTGCGTTATCCTCTATAATATTTATCAAGACCATGTTTAATTGACTGTTTCAGTGTGGTACCACATTACTACGTGATCCAAACCAGAAAAAACACAGGATCTGTTCTACAAGTATGTGAAAAACGCGAAAATGTGACCCTGATGAGGGCAAATCCCAGATCTATCCCAGACCTAACTTGCGTTATCCCATAAAATATTGATCGAAACCAGGTTTAATTGACAGTTTCAGTGTGGTACCACATTACTACGTGATCCAATCCAGAAAATGCCCAGGATTTCTTCAACAAGTATGTGCAGAATGCGAAAGTATGAGACTGATGTGGGGAAATCCCAGGCCTAACCTAGACCTAACATGCGTTATCCTCAAAAATATTGATCGAAACCAGGTTTAATCGATTGTTTCAGTGTGGTACCACATTAGTACGTGATCCAAACCAGAAAAAGCCAGGGATCTGTTCAACAAGTATGTGAAAACCGCGAAAATATGACCCTGATGAGAGCAAACCCCTGACCTGTCCCAGACCTAACTTGCGTTATCCTATAGAATATTGATCGAAACCAGGTTTAATTGACTGTTTCAGTGTGGTACCACTTTACGACGTGATCCAAAGCAGAAAAAACCATCGATCAGGTTTACATGTATGTTAAAACTGCGAAAGTATGAGCCTGATGAGGGCAAATCCCAGACCTATCCCAGACATAACTTGCGTTATCCTCTAAAACATTGTTCGAAACCAGGTTTAATTGACTGTTTTAGTGTGGTACCACATTGCTACGCGATCCGATGCAGAAAAAACACTCGCACAGGTCAACATGTATGTTAAAACTGCGAAAGTATGACCCTGATGAGGGCAAATCCCTGGCCTAACGTAGACCCAACATGCGTTATCCTCTAAAATATTGATCGAAACCAGGTTTAATGGTCTGTTTCAGTGTGGTACCACATTACTACGTGATCCAAACCAGAAAGACCCAGGATCTGTTCAACAAGTATGTGAAGAATGCGGAAATATGAGTCTGATGAGGGAAAATCCCAGGCCTAATCTAGACCTAACATGCGTTATCCTATAAAATATTGATCGAAACCAGGTTTAATTGACTGTTTCAGTGTGGTACCACATTACTATGTGATCCAAACCAGAGAAAACCCAGGATGTGTTCAACAAGTATGTGAAGATTGCGAAAGTATGAGTCTGATGTGGGCAAATCCCAGGCCTAACCTAGACATAACATGCGCTATCCTCTAAAATATTGATCGATACCAGGTTTAATTGACAGTTTCAGTGTGGTACCACATTACTACGTGATCCAAACCAGAAAAAGCCTAGAATCTGGCCATCTAGTATGAGAAATATGCGAAAGTACGAGCGCGATGAGAGCAAATGCCAGACCTAACCTAGACCTAACATGAATTATTCTCTAAAATATTGATCGAAACGAGGTTTAATCGACTGTTTCAGTGGGGTTCCACATTACTACGTGATCACAACTAGAAAAAACCCAGGATCTGTTCAACAAGTATGTGAAGATTGCGAAAGTATGAGTCTGATGTGGGCAAATCCCAGGCCTAACCTAGACATAACATGCGCTATCCTCTAAAATATTGATCGAAACCAGGTTTAATGGACTGTTTCAGTGTGGTACCACATTACTACGTGATCCAAACCAGAAAAAGCCTAGAATCTGGCCATCTAGTATGAGAAATATGCGAAAGTACGAGCGCGATGAGAGCAAATGCCAGACCTAACCTAGACCTAACATGAATTATTCTCTAAAATATTGATCAAAACGAGGTTTAATGGACTGTTTCAGTGTGGTACCACATTACTACGTGATCCAATCCAGAAAAAGCCCAGGATCTCTTCAACAAGCATGTGAAAAACGCGAAAGTATGAGCCTGATGAGGGCAAATCCCTGGCCTAACCTAGACCTAACATGCGTTATCCTCTAAAATATTGATCGAAACCAGGTTTAATGGTCTGTTTCAGTGTGGTACCACATTACTACGTGATCCAAACCAGAAAAACCCAGGATGTGTTCAACAAGTATGTGAAAAATGCGAAGGTATGAGCCTGATGAGTCAGATCCCAGACCTATCCCAGACCTAACTTGCGTTATCCTCTATAATATTGATCGAAACGAGGTTTAATCGACTGTTTCACTGGGGTTCCACATTACTACGTGATCACAACTAGAAAAAACCCAGGATCTGCTCAACAAGTATGTGAAGATTGCGAAAGTATGAGTCTGATGTGGGCAAATCCCAGGCCTAACCTAGACATAACATGCGCTATCCTCTAAAATATTGATCGATACCAGGTTTAATTGACAGTCTCAGTGTGGTACCACATTACTACGTGATCCAAACCAGAAAAAACCCAGGATCTGTTCAAGAAGTATGTGAAGAATGCGAATGTATGAGACTGATGAGGGCAAATCCTGGACCTAACCCAGACCTAACATATGTTATCCTCTAAAATATTGATGGAAACCAGGTTTACTTGACTGTTTCAGTGTGGTACCACATTACTACGTGATCCAAACCAGCAAAATCCGGGGATCTGTTCAACATGTATGTTAAAACTGCGTAAGGATGACCCTGATGAGGGCAAATCCCAGACCTAACCTAGACCTAACATGTGTTATCCACTAAAATATTAATCGAAACCAGATTCAATGGCCTGTTTCAGTGTGGTACCACATTACTACGTGATCGAAACCAGAAAAAACCCAGGATCTGTTCAAGAAGTATGTGAAGAATGCGAAAGTATGAGACTGATGAGGGCAAATCCTAGACCTAACCCAGCCCTAACATGTGTTATCCTCTAAAATATTGACGGAAGCCAGGTTTAATTGAGAGTATCAGTTTGGTACCTCATTAATACGTGATCCAATCCAGAAAAAGCCCAGAATCAGTTCAACAAGTATGTGAAGAATGCGGAAATATGAGTCTGATGAGGGAAAATCCCAGGCCTAATCTAGACCTAACATGCGTTATCCTATAAAATATTGATCGAAACCAGGTTTAATTGACTGTTTCAGTGTGGTACCACATTACTATGTGATCCAAACCAGAGAAAACCCAGGATCTGTTCAAGAAGTATGTGAAGAATGCGAATGTATGAGACTGATGAGGGCAAATCCTGGACCTAACCCAGACCTAACATGTGTAATCCTCTAAAATATTGACGGAAACCAGGTTTAATTGACAGTTTCAGTGTGGTACCACATTACTAAATTATCCAATCCAGAAGAAGCCCAGGATCTAGCCAACAAGTATGAGAAATATGCGAAAGTACGAGCCCGATGAGAGCAAATGCCAGACCTAACCTAGACCTAACATGAATTATTCTCTAAAATATTGACCGAAACCAGGTTTAATGGAGTGTTTCAGTGTGGTACCACATTACTACGTGATCCAAACCAGAAAAAGCCTAGAATCTGGCCATCTAGTATGAGAAATATGCGAAAGTACGAGCCCGATGAGAGCAAATGCCAGACCTAACCTAGACCTAACATGAATTATCCTCTAAAACATTGTACGAAACCAGGTTTAATTGACTGTTTTAGTGTGGTACCACTTTGCTACGCGATCCAATGCAGAAAAAACACTCGCTCAGGTCTACATGTATGTTAAAACTGCGAAAGTATGACCCTGATAAGGGCAAATCCCAGGCCTAACCTAGACCTAACATGCGTTATCCTCTAAAATATTGATCGAAACCAGGTTTAATGGACTGTTTCAGTGTGGTAGCACATTAGTACGTGATCCAAACCAGAAAAAGTCAGGGATCTGTTCAACAGGTATGTGAAAAACGCGAAAATATGACCCTGATGAGTGCAAATCCCAGACCTGTCCCAGACCTAACTTGCGTTATCCTATAAAACATTGTTCGAAACCAGGTTCAATTGACTATTTTAGTGTGGTACCACTTTGCTACGCGATCCGATGCAGAAAAAACACTCGCTCAGGTCAACATGTATGTTAAAACTGCGAAAGTATGACCCTGATGAGGGCAAATCCCTGGCCTAACCTAGACCTAACATGCGTTATCCTCTAAAATATTGATCGAAACCAGGTTTAATGGTCTGTTTCAGTGTGGTACCACATTACTACGTGATCCAAACCAGAAAAACCCAGGATGTGTTCAACAAGTATGTGAAAAATGCGAAGGTATGTGCCTGATGAGGGCAGATCCCAGACCTATCCCAGACCTAACTTGCGTTATCCTCTATAATATTGATCGAAACGAGGTTTAATCGACTGTTTCAGTGGGGTTCCACATTACTACGTGATCACAACTAGAAAAAACCCAGGATCTGTTCAACAAGTATGTGAAGATTGCGAAAGTATGAGTCTGATGTGGGCAAATCCCAGGCCTAACCTAGACATAACATGCGCTATCCTCTAAAATATTGATCGAAACCAGGTTTAATTGACAGGTTCAGTGTGGTACCACATTACTACGTGATCCAAACCAGAAAAAACCCAGGATCTGTTCAAGAAGTATGTGAAGAATGCGAATGTATGAGACTGATGAGGGCAAATCCTGGACCTAACCCAGACCTAACATATGTTATCCTCTAAAATATTGATGGAAACCAGGTTTACTTGACTGTTTCAGTGTGGTACCACATTACTACGTGATCCAAACCATCAAAATCCGGGGATCTGTTCAACATGTATGTTAAAACTGCGTAAGTATGACCCTGATGAGGGCAAATCCCAGACCTAACCTAGACCTAACATGTGTTATCCACTAAAATATTAATCGAAACCAGGTTCAATGGCCTGTTTCAGTGTGGTACCACATTACTACGTGATCGAAACCAGAAAAAACCCAGGATCGGTTCAAGAAGTATGTGAAGAATGCGAAAGTATGAGACTGATGAGGGCAAATCCTAGACCTAACCCGGACCTAACATGTGTAATCCTCTAAAATATTGACGGAAAACAGGTTTAATTGAGAGTATCAGTTTGGTACCTCATTAATACGTGATCCAATCCAGAAAAAGCCCAGAATCTGTTCAACAAGTATGTGAAGAATGCGGAAATATGAGTCTGATGAGGGAAAATCCCAGGCCTAATCTAGACCTAACATGCGTTATCCTATAAAATATTGATCGAAACCAGGTTTAATTGACTGTTTCAGTGTGGTACCACATTACTATGTGATCCAAACCAGAGAAAACCCAGGATCTGTTCAAGAAGTATGTGAAGAATGCGAATGTATGAGACTGATGAGGGCAAATCCTGGACCTAACCCAGACCTAACATGTGTAATCCTCTAAAATATTGACGGAAACCAGGTTTAATTGACAGTTTCATTGTGGTACCACATTACTACCTGATCCAAACCAGCAGAATCCGGGGATCTGTTCAACAAGTATGTGAAGAATGCGAAAGTATGAGACTGATGAGGGCAAATCCTAGACCTAACCTAGACCTAAGATGTGTTATCCTCTAAAATATTGACGGAAATCAGGTTTAATTGACAGTTTCAGTTTGGTACCTCATTAATACGTGATCCAATCCAGAAAAAGCCCAGGATCTAGCCAACAAGTATGAGAAATATGCGAAAGTATGAGCCTGATGAAAGCAAATCCAAGGCCTAACCCAGACCTAAGATGCGTTATCCTCTAAAATAATTATCAAGACCAGGTTTAATTGAATGTTTCAGTGTGGTACCACATTACTACGTGATCGAAACCAGAAAAAGCCCAGAATCTGTTCATCAAGTATGTGAAGAATGCGAAAGTATGAGTCTGATGACGGAAAATCCCGGGCCTAATCTAGACCTAACATGCGTTATCCTCTATAATATTGACGGAAACCAGGTTTAATTGACAGTTTCAGTGTGGTACCACATTAACACGTGATCCAATCCAGAAAAAGCCCAGGATCTAGCCAACAAGTATGCGAAAGATGCGATAGTACGAGCCTGATGAGAGCAAATCCCAGACCTAACCTCGACCTAATATGCGTTATTCTCTAAAATATTGGTCGAAACCAGGTTGAATGGACTGTTTCAGTGTGGTACCACATTACTACGTGATCCAATCCAGAAAATGCCCAGGATTTCTTCAACAAGTATGTGCAGAATGCGAAAGTATGAGTCAGATGTGGGGAAATTCCAGGCCTAACCTAGACCTAACATGCGTTATCCTCAAAGATATTGATCGAAACCAGGTTTAATCGACTGTTTCAGTGTGGTACCACATTACTACGTGTTCCAAACCAGAAAAAAACCCCGGATCTGTTCAAGAAGTATGTGAAGATTGCGAAAGTACGAGCCTGATGATAGCAAATCCCAGACCTATTCCAGACATAACCTGCGTTATCCTCCAAAATATTGATCGAAACCAGGTTTAATTGACAGTTTTAGTGTGGTACCAATTTGCTACGTGATACAAAGCAGAAAAAACCCTCGATCAGGACAACATGTATGTTAAAACTGCGAAAGTATGACCCTGATGAGGGCAAATCCCAGACCTAACCTAGACCTAACATGTGTTATCCTCTAAACTATTGACGGAAACCGGGTTTAATTGACAGTTTCAGTGTGGTACCACATTAACACGTGATCCAATCCAGAAAAAGCCCAGGATCTAGCCAACAAGTATGAGTAATATGCGAGAGTATGAGCCTGATGAGGGCAAATCCTAGACCTAACCCAGAGCTAACATGCGTTATCCTCAAAAATATTGATCGAAACCAGGTTTAATCGACTGTTTCAGTGTGGTACCACATTAGTACGTGATCCAAACCAGAAAAAGCCAGGGATCTGTTCAACAAGTATGAGTAATATGCGAAAGTATGAGCCTGATGAGGACAAATCCGGGACCTAACCCAGAGCTAACATGAGTAATCCTCTAAAATATTTATCAAGACCAGGTTTAATTGACTGCTTCACTGTGGTACCACATTACTTCGTGGTCCAAACCAGTGGAAGCCCAGGTTCTGGCCAACGAAAATGAGAAATATGCGAAAGTATGAGTCTGATGAGAGCAAATCTCACACCTAACCTAGACCTAACATGACTTATTCTCTAAAATATTGATCGAAACCAGGTTGAATGGACTGTTTCAGTGTGGTACCACATTACTACGTGATCCAAACCAGAAAAAACCCAGGATCTGTTCAACAAGTATGTGAAGAATGCGAAAGTATGAGTCTGATGAGGGAAAATCCCAGGACTAAACTAGATCTAACATGCGTTACCTTCAAAAATATTGATCGAAACGAGGTTTAATCGACTGTTTCAGTGGGGTTCCACATTACTACGTGATCACAACTAGAAGAAACCCAGGATCTGTTCAACAAGTATGTGAAGATTGCGAAAGTATGAGTCTGATGTGGGCAAATCCCAGGCCTAACCTAGACATAACATGCGCTATCCTCTAAAATATAGATCGAAACCAGGTATAATGGACTGTTTCAGTGTGGTACCACATTACTACGTGATCCAAACCAGAAAATGCCTAAAATCTGGCCATCTAGTATGAGAAATATGCGAAAGTACGAGCCCGATGAGAGCAAATGCCAGACCTATCCTAGACCTAACGTGAATTATTCTCTAAAATATTGATCAAAACCAGGTTTAATGGACTGTTTCAGTGTGGTACCACATTACTACGTGATCCAATCCAGAAAAAGCCCAGGATCTCTTCAACAAGCATGTGAAAAACGCGAAAGTATGAGCCTAATGAGAGCAAATCCCAGACCTATCCCAGACCTAACTTGCGTTATCCTCTATAATATTGATCGAAACGAGGCTTAATCGACTGTTTAACTTAACTTGCGTTATCCTCTAAAACATTGTTCGAAGCCAGGTTTACTTGACTGTTTTAGTGTGGTACCACTTTGCTACGCGATCCGATGCAGAAAAAACACTCGCTCGGGTCAACATGTATGTTAAAACTGCGAAAGTATGACCCTGATGAGGGCAAATCCCTGGCCTAACCTAGACCTAACATGCGTTATCCTCTAAAATATTGATCGAAACCAGGTTTAATGGTCTGTTTCAGTGTGGTACCACATTACTACGTGATCCAAACCAGAAAAACCCAGGATGTGTTCAACAAGTATGTGAAGATTGCGAAAGTATGAGTCTGATGTGGGCAAATCCCAGGCCTAACCCAGACATAACATGCGCTATCCTCTAAAATATTGATCGAAACCAGGCTTAATGGACTGTCTCAGTGTGGTACCACATTACTACGTGATCCAAACCAGAAAAAGCCCAGAATCTGGCCATCTAGTATGAGAAATATGCGAAAGTACGAGCCCGATGAGAGCAAATGCCAGACCTAACCTAGACCTAACATGAATTATTCTCTAAAATATTGATCAAAACCAGGTTTAATGGACTGTTTCAGTGTGGTACCACATTACTACGTGATCCAAACCAGAAAAAGCCCAGAATCTGGCCATCTAGTATGAGAAATATGCGAAAGTACGAGCCCGATGAGAGCAAATGCCAGACCTAACCTAGACCTAACATGAATTATTCTCTAAAATATTGATCAAAACCAGGTTTAATGGACTGTTTCAGTGTGGTAACACATTACTACATGATCCAATCCAGAAAAAGCCCAGGATCTCTTCAACAAGCATGTGAAAAACGCGAAAGTATGAGCCTGATGAGGGCAAATCCCAGACCTATCTCAGACATAACTTGCGTTATCCTCTAAAACATTGTTCGAAACCAGGTTTAATTGACTGTTTTAGTGTGGTACCACTTTGCTACGCGATCCAATGCAGAAAAAACACTCGCTCAGGTCTAGATGTATGTTAAAACTGCGAAAGTATGACCCTGATAAGGGCAAATCCCAGGCCTAACCTAGACCTAACATGCGTTATCCTCTAAAATATTGATCGAAACCAGGTTTAATGGACTGTTTCAGTGTGGTAGCACGTTAGTACGTGATCCAAACCAGAAAAAGTCAGGGATCTGTTCAACAGGTATGTGAAAAACGCGAAAATATGACCCTGATGAGTGCAAATCCCAGACCTGTCCCAGACCTAACTTGCGTTATCCTATAAAATATTGATCGAAACCAGGTTCAATTGACTGTTTCAGTGTGGTACCACTTTACGACGTGATCCACAGCAGAAAAAACCATCGATCAGGACAACATGTGTGTTAAAACTGCGAAAGTATGACCCTGATGAGGGCAAATCCCAGACCTAACCAAGACCTAACATGTGTTATCCACTAAAATATTAATCGAAACCAGGTTTAATGATCTGTTTCAGTGTGGTACCACATTACTACGTGATCGAAACAAGAAAAAATCCCAGGATCTGTTCAACAAGTATGTGAAAAATGCGCAAATATGACCCTGATGAGGGCAAATCCGAGACCTATCCCAGACCTAACTTGCGTTATCCTCTAAAATATTGATCGAAACCAGGTTTAATGGACTGTTTCAGTGTGGTACCACATTACTACGTGATCCAGACCAGTGAAAGCCCAGAATCTGACCAACAAGTTTGAGTAACATGCGAGAGTATGACCCAGATGAGGGCATATCCTAGACCTAACCCAGACATAACTTGCGTTTTCCTATAAAATATTGATCGAATCCAGTTTTAATGGACAGTTTTGGTGTGGTACCACTTTACTACGTGATCAAAACTAGGAAAAACCCAGGAGCTGTTCAACAAGTATATGAAGAATGCAAAAGTATGAGTCTGATGGGGGCAAATCCCAGGCCTAACCTAGACCTAACATGCGTTATCCACTAAAATATTAACCGAAACCAGGTTTAATTGACAGTTTCAGTGTGGTACCACATTACTACGTGATCCAAACCAGAAAAAACCCAGGATATGTTCAACAAGTATGTGATGAATGCGAAAGTATGAGTCTGATGAGGGAAAATCCCTGGCCTAACCTAGACCTAACATGAGTTGTCCTCAAAAATATTGTTCGAAACAAGGTTTAATGGACTGTTTCAGTGTGGTACCACATTACTACGTGATCCAAACCAGAAAAAGCCCAGTCTCTGGCCATCAAGTACGAGAAATATGCGATAGTATGACCCTGATGAGGGCAAATCCCAGACCTAACCTAGACCTAACATGTGTTATCCACTTAAATATTAATCGAAACCAGGTTTAATGATCTGTTTGAGTGTTGTACCACATTACTACGTGATCCAAACCAGAAAAAACCCAGGATCTGTTCAACAAGTATGTGACAAACGCGAAAGTATGAGCCTGATGAGGGCAAATCCCGGACCTATCCCAGACCTAACATGTGTTATGCTTTAAAATATTGACGGAAACCTGGTTTAATTGACAGTTTCAGTGTGATACCACATTACCACGGGATCCAAACCAGAAAATGCCCGGGATCTGGCCAACAAGTATGCGAAAAATGTGAAAGTATGACCCTGATGTGGGCAAATCCCAGGCCTAACATATATCTAGAATGCGTTATCCTCAAAAATATTGATCGGAACCAGGTTTAATCGACTGTTTCAGTGTGGTACCACATTACTACGTGATCCAAACCAGAAAAAAACCCAGGATCTGTTCAACAAGTATATCAAGAATGCGAAAGTATGAGTCTGATGAGGGCAGATCACAGGCCTAAACTAGACATAACATGCGTTATGCTCTAAAATATTGATCGAAACCAGGTTTAATGGACTGTTTCAGTGTGGTACCACATTACTACCTGATCCAAACCAGAAGAAGCCCAGAATCTGGCCCTCAAGTATGAGAGATATGCGAAAGTACAAGCCTGATGAGAGCAAATCCCTGACCTAACCTAGACCTAAAATGCGTTATTCTCTAAAATATTGATCGAAACCAGGTTTAGTGGACTGTTTCAGTGTGGTACCACATTACTACGTGATCCAATCCAGAAAAAGCCCAGGATCTCTTCAAGAAGCATGTGAAAAACGCGAAAGTATGAGCCTGATGAGGGCAAATCCCAGAACTATCCCAGACATAACTTGCGTTATCCTCTAAAACATTGTTCGAAACCAGGTTTAATTGACTGTTTTAGTGTGGTACCACATTGCAATGCGATCCAATGCAGAAAAAACACTCGCTCAGGTCAACATGTATGTTAAAACTGCGAAAGTATGACCCTGATGTGGGCAAATCTCAGGCCTAACCTAGACCTAACATGCGTTATCCTCTAAAATATTGATCGAAACCTGGTTTAATGGACTGTTCCAGTGTGGTACCACATTAGTACGTGATCCAAACCAGAAAAAGTCAGGGATCTGTTCAACAGGTATGTGAAAAACGCGAAAATATGACCCTGGTAAGTGCAAATCCCAGACCTATCCCAGACATAACTTGCGTTATCCTCTGAAATATTTATCAAGACCATGTTTAATTGACTGTTTCAGTGTGGTTCCACACTACTACGTGATCCAAACCAGATAAAATCCCAGGATCTGTTCAACAAGTATGTGAAAAATACGAAAATATGACCCTGATGAGGGCAAATCCCAGACCTATCCCAGACCTAACTTGCGTTATCCTCTAAAATATTGATCGAAGCCAGGTTTAATTGACTGTTTCAGTGTGGTACCACATTACTACGTGATCCAAATCAGAAGAAACCCAGGATCTGTTCAACAAGTATGTGAAGTATGCGAAAGTATGAGTCTGATGAGGTAAAATCCCAGGCCTAACCTAGACCTAACATGCGTTATCCTCAAAAATATTGATCGTAACCAGGATTAATTGACGGTTTCAGTGTGGTACCACATTACTACGAGATCCAAACCAGAAAAAGCCCAGGATCTCTTCAACAAGTATGTGAAAAATGCGAAAGTATGAGCCTGATGAGGGCAAATCCCAGAACTATCCCAGACATAACTTGCGTTATCCTCTAAAACATTGTTCGAAACCAGGTTTAATTGACTGTTTTAGTGTGGTACCACGTTGCTATGCGATCCAATGCAGAAAAAACACTCGCTCAGGTCAACATGTATGTTAAAACTGCGAAAGTATGACCCTGATGTGGGCAAATCTCAAGCCTAACCTAGTCCTAACGTGCGTTATCCTCTAAAATAATGATCGTAACCAGGATTAATTGACGGTTTCAGTGTGGTACCACATTACTACGAGATCCAAACCAGAAAAAGCCCAGGATCTCTTCAACAAGTATGTGAAAAATGCGAAAGTATGAGCCTGATGAGGGCAAATCCTAGACCTAACCCAGACCTAACGTGCGTTATCCTATAAAATATTGATCGAAACCAAGTTTAATTGACCGTTTCAGTGTGGTACCACTTTACGACGTGATCCAAGGCAGAGAAAACAATCGATCAGGTTTACATGTATGTTAAAACTGCGAAAGTATGACCCTGATGAGGGCAAATCCCAGATCTAACCTAGACTTAACATGTGTTATCCTCTAAAATATTAATCGAAACCAGGATTAATGGTCTGTTTCAGTGTGGTTCCGCATTACTACGTGATCGAAACAAGAAAAAACCCAGGATCTGTTCAAGAATTATGTGAAGAATGCGAAAGTATGATACTGATAAGGGCAAATCCTAGACCTAACCTGGACCTAACATGTGTTATCCACTAAAATATTGACGGAAACCACGTTTAAATGACAGTTTCAGTGTGGTACAACATTACAACGTGATCCAATCCAGAAAAGGCCCAGGATCTAGCAAACAAGTATGAGAAATATGCGAAAGTATGAGCCTGATGAGGGCAAATCCTAGACCTAACCCAGACCTAACACTCGTTATCCTCTAAAATATTTATCGAAATCAGGTTTAATGGACTGTTTCAGTGTGGTACCACATTACTACGTGATCCAAACCAGAAAAACCCCAGAATCTGTTCTGGAAGTATGTGAAAAACGCGAAAGTATGAGCCTGATGAGGGCAAATCCCAGAACTATCCCAGACATAACTTACGTTATCCTCTAAAACATTGTTCGAAACCAGGTTTAATTCACTGTTTTAGTGTGGTACCACATTGCTATGCGATCCAATGCTGAAAAAACACTCGCTCAGGTCAACATGTATGTTAAAACTGCGAAAGTATGACCCTGATGTGGGCAAATCTCAGGCCTAACCTAGACCTAACATGCGTTATCCTCTAAAATATTGATCGAAACCAGGTTTAATGGACTGTTCCAGTGTGGTACCACATTAGTACGTGATCCAAACCAGAAAAAGTCAGGGATCTGTTCAACAGGTATGTAAAAAACGCGAAAATATGACCCCTGGTAAGTGCAAATCCCAGACCTATCCCAGACATAACTTGCGTTATCTTCTGAAATATTTATCAAGACCATGTTTAATTGACTGTTTCAGTGTGGTTCCACACTACTACGTGATCCAAACCAGAAAAAATCCCAGGATCTGTTCAACAAGTATGTGAAAAATACGAAAATATGACCCTGATGAGGGCAAATCCCAGACCTATCCCAGACCTAACTTGCGTTATCCTCTAAAATATTGATCGAAGCCAGGTTTAATTGACTGTTTCAGTGTGGTACCACATTACTACGTGATCCAAATCAGAAGAAACCCAGGATCTGTTCAACAAGTATGTGAAGTATGCGAAAGTATGAGTCTGATGAGGTAAGATCCCAGGCCTAACCTAGACCTAACATGCGTTATCCTCAAAAATATTGATCGTAACCAGGATTAATTGACGGTTTCAGTGTGGTACCACATTACTACGAGATCCAAACCAGAAAAAGCCTAGGATCTCTTCAACAAGTATGTGAAAAATGCGAAAGTATGAGCCTGATGAGGGCAAATCCCAGAACTATCACAGACATAACTTGCGTTATCCTCTAAAACATTGTTCGAAACCAGGTTTAATTGACTGTTTTAGTGTGGTACCACGTTGCTATGCGATCCAATGCAGAAAAAACACTCGCTCAGGTCAACATGTATGTTAAAACTGCGAAAGTATGACCCTGATGTGGGCAAATCTCAAGCCTAACCTAGTCCTAACGTGCGTTATCCTCTAAAATAATGATCGTAACCAGGATTAATTGACGGTTTCAGTGTGGTACCACATTACTACGAGATCCAAACCAGAAAAAGCCCAGGATCTCTTCAACAAGTATGTGAAAAATGCGAAAGTATGAGCCTGATGAGGGCAAATCCTAGACCTATCCCAGACCTAACGTGCGTTATCCTATAAAATATTGATCGAAACCAAGTTTAATTGACCGTTTCAGTGTGGTACCACTTTACGACGTGATCCAAGGCAGAGAAAACAATCGATCAGGTTTACATGTATGTTAAAACTGCGAAAGTATGACCCTGATGAGGGCAAATCCCAGATCTAACCTAGACTTAACATGTGTTATCCTCTAAAGTATTAATCGAAACCAGGATTAATGGTCTGTTTCAGTGTGGTTCCGCATTACTACGTGATCGAAACAAGAAAAAACCCAGGATCTGTTCAAGAATTATGTGAAGAATGCGAAAGTATGATACTGATAAGGGCAAATCCTAGACCTAACCTGGACCTAACA
Organism: Colletes latitarsis; assembly: GCF_051014445.1. Lineage (NCBI taxonomy): Eukaryota > Metazoa > Arthropoda > Insecta > Hymenoptera > Colletidae > Colletes > Colletes latitarsis. The sequence goes on along the minus strand of NW_027488368.1, from coordinate 7,994,315 downwards.
TGTGTTATCCACTAAAATATTGACGGAAACCACGTTTAAATGACAGTTTCAGTGTGGTACAACATTACAACGTGATCCAATCCAGAAAAGGCCCAGGATCTAGCAAACAAGTATGAGAAATATGCGAAAGTATGAGCCTGATGAGGGCAAATCCTAGACCTAACCCAGACCTAACACTCGTTATCCTCTAAAATATTTATCGAAATCAGGTTTAATGGACTGTTTCAGTGTGGTACCACATTACTACGTGATCCAAACCAGAAAAACCCCAGAATCTGTTCAGGAAGTATGTGAAAAACGCGAAAGTATGAGCCTGATGAGGGCAAATCCCAGACCTATCCCTGACATAACTTGCGTTAGCCTCTAAAATATTTATCGAAACCAGGTTTAATTGACCGTTTTAGAGTGGTACCACTTTGCTACGTGATCCAAAGCAGAAAAAACCCTCGCTCAGGTCAATATGTATGTTAAAACTGCGAAAGGATGACCCTAATGGGGGCAAATCCCTGGCCTAAGCTAGACCTAACATGCGTTATCCTCTTAAATATTGATCGAAACCAGGTTTAATGGTCTGTTTCAGTGTGGTACCACATTGCTACGTGATCCAATCCAGAAAAAGCCCAGGATCTAGCCAACAAGAATGAGAAATATGCGAAAGTATGAGCCTGATGAGGGCAAATCCTAGACCTAGCCCAGACCTAACATGCGTTATCCTCTGAGATATTAATCGAAATCAGGTTTAATGGTCTGTTTCAGCGTGGTACCACATTACTACGTGATCGAAACCAGAAAAAAACCAGGATCTGTTCAAGAAGTATATGAAGAATGCGAAAGTATGAGCCTGATGAGGGCAAATCCCAGACCTATCCCAGACATAACTTGCGTTATCCTATAAAATATTGATCGAATCCAGTTTTAATGGACAGTTTTAGTGTGGTACCACTTTACTACGTGATCCAATGCAGAAAAAACCCTCGATCAGGTGTACATGTACGCTAAAACTGCGAATGTATGACCATGATGAGGGCAAATCCCAGACCTAACCTAGACCTAACGTGTGTTATCTAAAATATTAATCGAAATCAGGTTTAATGGTCTGTTTCAGTGTGGTACCACATTACAACGTTATCGAAACAAGAAAAAATCCCAGGATCTGTTCAACAAGTATGTGAAAAATGCGAAAATATGACCCTGATGAGGGCAAATACCAGACCTATCCCAGACCTAACTTGCATTATCCTGTAAAATATTGATCGAAACCAGGTTTAGTTGACTGTTTCAGTGTGGTACCACATTACTACGTGATCCAATCCAGAAAAGCCCTGGATCAGTTCAATAAGTATGTGAAGAATGCGAAAATATGAGTCTGATGAGGGCAAATCCCAGACCTATCCCAGACATAACTTGCGGTATCCTATAAAATATTGATCGAAACCAGGTTTAATTGACTGTTTTAGTGTGGTACCACTTTGCTACGTGATCCAAAGCTGAAAAAACCCTCGCTCAGGTCAATATGTATGTTAAAACTGCGAAAGGATGACCCTGATGGGGGCAAATCCCGGGCCTAAGCTAGACCTAACATGCGTTATCCTCTTAAATATTGATCGAAACCAAGTTTAATGGTCTGTTTCAGTGTGGTACCACATTGCTACGTGATCCAATCCAGAAAAAGCCCAGGATCTAGCCAACAAGAATGAGAAATGTGCGAAAGTATGAGCCTGATGAGGGCAAATCCCAGACCTAACCTAGACCAAACGTGTGTTATCTAAAATATTAATCGAAATCAGGTTTAATGGTCTATTTCAGTGTGGTACCACATTACAACGTGATCGAAACAAGAAAAAATCCCAGGATCTGTTCAACAAGTATGTGAAAAATGCGAAAATATGACCCTGATGAGGGAAAATCCCAGGCCTAGCCTAGATCTAACATGCGTTATCCTCAAAAATATTGATCGAAACAAGGTTTCATTGACTGCTTCAGTGCGGTACCACTCTGGTACGTGATCCAAAGCAGAAAAAAACCAGGATCTGTTCTAGAAGTATATGAAGAATGCGAAAGTATGTGTCTGATGAGGGAAAGTCCCAGGCCTAACCTAGACATAACATGCGTTATCCTGTATAATATTGATCGAAACCAGGTTTAATCGACTGCTTCAGTGTGGTACCACTTTGCTACGTGATCCAAAGCAGAAAAAAACCAGGATCTGTTCAAGAAGTATATGAAGAATGCGAAAGTATGTGTCTGATGAGGGAAAATCCCAGGCCTAACCTAGACATAACATGCGTTATACTGTATAATATTGATCGAAACCAGGTTTAATCGACCGCTTCAGTGTGGTACCACTTTGCTACGTGATCCAAAGCATAAAAAACCCTCGCTCTGGTCAACATGTATGTAAAAACTGCGAAAGGATGACCCTGATGAGGGCAAATCCCTGGCCTAAGCTAGACCTAACATGCGTTACCCTCTAAAATATTGATCGAAACCAGGTTTATTGGACTGTTTCAGTGTGGTACCACATTACTACGTGATCGAATCAAGAAACAACCCAGGATCTGTCCAAGAACTATGTGAATAATGCGAAAGTATGAGACTGATGAGGGCAAATCCTAGACCTAACCTAGGCCTAACATGTGCTTTCCTCTAAAATATTGACGGAAACCACGTTTAAATGACAGTTTCAGTGTGGTACAACATTACAACGTGATCCAATCCAGAAAAAGCCCAGGATCTAGCAAACAAGTATGAGAAATATGCGAAAGTATCAGCCTGATGAGGGCAAATCCTAGACCTAACCCAGACCTAACACGCGTTATCGTCTAAAATATTTATCAAGACCAGGTTTAATTGACTGTTTTAGTGTGGTACCACAATACTGCGTGATCCAATCCAGTGGAAGCCTAGGATCTGGCCATCAAGAATGAGATATATGCGAAAGTATGAGCCTGATGAGAGCAAATCCCAGACCTAACCTAGACCTAACATGAGTTATCCTCTAAAATATTGATCGAAACCAGGTTTAATGGACTGCTTCAGTGTGGTACCACATTACTACGTGATCCAAAACAGAAAAAATCCCAGGATCTGTTCAACAAGTATGTGAAAAATGCGAAAGTATGAGTCTGATGAGGGCAGATCCCAGGCCTATCCCAGACATAACTTGCGTTATCCTCTAAAACATTGTTCGAAACCAGGTTTAATTGACTGTTTTAGTGTGGTACCACATTGCTACGCGATCCAAAGCAGAAAAAACACTCGCTCAGGTCAACATGTATGTTAAAACTGCGAAAGTATGACCCTGATGAGGGCAAATCTCAGGCCTAACCTAGACCTAACATGCATTATCCTCTAAAATATTGATCGAAACCAGGTTTAATGGACTGTTTCAGTGTGGTACCACATTAGTACGTGATCCAAACCTGAAAAAGTCAGGGATCTTTTCTACAGGTATGTGAAAAATGCGAAAATATTACCCAGAATAAGTGCAAATCCCAGACCTGTCCCAGACCTAACTTGCGTTATCCTATAAAATATTGATCGAAACCAGGTTTAATTGACTGTTTCAGTGTGGTACCACTTTAGGTCGTGATCCAAAGCAGAAAAAACCATCGATCAAGTCAACATGTATGTTAAAACTGCGTAAGTATGACCCTGATGAGGGCAAATCCCAGACCTAACCTAGACCTAACGTGTGTTAACCTCTATAATATTAATCGAAACCAGGTTTAATGAGTCTGTTTCAGTGTGGTACCACATTACTACGTGATGCAATCCAGGAAAAGCCCAGGATTTCTTCAACAAGTATGTTAAGAATGCGAAAGTATGAGTCTGATGAGGGAAAATCCCAAGCCTAACCTAGACCTAACATGCGTTATCCTCAAAAATATTGATCGAAACCAGGTTTAATCGACTGTTTCAGTGTGGTACCACATTACTACGTGATCCAAACCAGAAGAAACCCGGGATCTGTTCAACAAGTATGTGAAGAATGCGAAAGTATGAGTCTGATGAGGGAAAATCCCAGGCCGAACCTAGACCTAACATGCGTTATCCTCAAAAATATTGATCGAAACCAGGTTTAATCGACTGTTTCAGTGTGGTACCACATTACTACGTGATGCAAACCAGAAAAAAACCCCGGATCTGTTCAACAAGTTGTGAAGAATGCGAAAGTACGAGCCTGATGAGAGCAGATCCCAGACCAAACCTAGACCTAACATGAATTATTCTCTAAAATATTGATCGAAACCAGGTTGAATGGACTGTTTCAGTGTGGTACCACATTACTACGTGATCCAATCCAGAAGAAGCCCAGGATTTCGTCAACAAGTATGTGAAGTATGCGAAAGTATGAGTCTGATGAGGGAAAATTCCTGGCTTAACCTAGTCCTAACGTGCGTTATCCTCTAAAATATTGATCGTAACCAGGATTAATTGGCGGTTTCAGTGTGGTACCACATTACTACGTGATCCAAACCAGAAAAAACCCAGGATCTGTTCAAGAAGTATGTGAAGAATGCGAAAGTATGAGTCTGATGAGGGAAAATTCCTGGCCTAACCTTGTCCTAACGATCGTTATACTCTAAAATATTGATCATAACCAGGATTAATTGACTGTTTCAGTATGGTACCTCATTACTACGTGATCCAAACCAGAAAAAGCCCAGGATCTCTTCAACAAGTCTGTGAAAATCACGAAAGTATGAGCCTAATGAGTGCAAATCCCAGACCTGTCACAGACCTAACTTGCGTTATCCTATGAAATATTGATCGAAACCAGGTTTAATTGACTGTTTCAGTGTGGTACCACTTTACGACGTGATCCAAAGCAGAGAAAACCATCGATCAGGTTTACATGTATGTTAAAACTGCGAAAGTATGACCCTGATGAGGGCAAATCCTAGACCTAACCTAGACATAACATGTGTTATCCTCTATAATATTAATCGAAACCAGGATTAATGGTCTGTTTCAGTGTGGTGCCGCATTACTACGTGATGCAATCCAGGAAAAGCCCAGGATCTAGCAAACAAGTATGAGAAATATGCGAAAGTATGAGCCTGATGAGGGCAAATCCTAGACCTAACCCAGACCTAACACGCGTTATCCTCTAAAATATTTATCAAGACCAGGTTAATTGACTGTCTCAGTGTGGTACCACATTACTACGTGATCCAAACCAGAAAAAAACCACCGATCTGTTCAACAAGTATGTGAAGAATGCGATAGTACGAGCCTGATGAGAGCAAATCCCAGACCTAACCTAGACCTAACATGAATTATTCTCTAAAATATCGATCGAAACCAGGTTGAATGGACTGTTTCAGTGTGGTACCACATTACTACGTGATCCAATCCAGAAAAAGCCCAGGATTTCTTCAACAAGTATGTTAAGAATGCGAAAGTATGAGTCTGATGAGGGAAAATCCGAAGCCTAACCTAGACCTAACATGCGTTATCCTCAAAAATATTGATCGAATCCAGGTTTAATTGACTGTTTCAGTGTGGTACGACATTACTACGTGACCCAAACCAGAAGAAACCCAGGATCTGTTCAACAAGTATGTGAAGAATGCGAAAGTATAAATCTGATGAGGGAAAATCCCAGGCCTAACCTAGACCTAACATGCGTTATCCTCAAAAATATTGATCGAAACCAGGTTTAATTGACTGTTTCAGTGTGGTACCACGTTACTATGTGACCCATACCAGAAGAAACCCAGGATCTGTTCAACAAGTATGTGAAGAATGCGAAAGTATGAGTCTGATGAGGGCAAATCCTAGGCCTATCCTAGACCTAACATGTGTAATCCTCTAAAATATTGACGGAAACCAGGTTTAATTGACAGTTTCAGTGTGGTACCACATTACTACGTGATCCAAACCAGAGAAAAACCCCGGATCTGTTCAACAAGTATGTGAAGAATGCGAATGTACGAGCCTGATGAGAGCAAATCCCAGACCTAACCTAGACCTAACATGAATTATTCTCTAAAATATTGATCGAAACCAGGTTTCATGGACAGTCTCAGTGTGGTACCACATTACTACGTGATCCAGACCAGAGAAAAACCCCGGATCTGTTCAACAAGTATGTGAAGAATGCGAAAGTACGAGCCTGATGAGAGCAAATCCGAGACCTAACCTAGACCTAACATGAGTTATCCTCTAAAATATTGATCGAAACCAGGTTTAATGGACTGCTTCAGTGTGGTACCACATTACTACGTGATCCAAACCAGAAAAAATCCCAGAATCTGTTCAACAAGTATGTGAAAATTGCGAAAATATGACCCTGATGTGGGCAAATCCCCGACCTATCCCAGACCTAACTTGCGTTATCCTCAAAAATATTGATCGAAACCAGGTTTAATCGACTGTTTCAGTGTGGTACCACATTACTACGTGATCCAAACCAGTGAAAAACCCCGGATCTGTTCAACAAGTTGTGAAGAATGCGAAAGTACGAGCCTGCTGAGAGCAAATCCCAGACCAAACCTAGACCTAACATGAATTATTCTCTAAAATATTGATCGAAACCAGGTTGAATGGACTGTTTCAGTGTGGTACCACATTACTACGTGATCCAATCCAGAAGAAGCCCAGGATTTCGTCAACAAGTATGTGAAGAATGCGAAAGTATGAGTCTGATGAGGGAAAATTCCTGGCTTAACCTAGTCCTCACGTGCGTTATCCTCTAAAATATTGATCGTAACCAGGATTAATTGGCGGTTTCAGTGTGGTACCACATTACTACGTGATCCAAACCAGAAAAAACCCAGGATCTGTTCAAGAAGTATATGAAGAATGCGAAAGTATGAGTCTGATGAGGGAAAATTCCTGGCCTAACCTAGTCCTAACGATCGTTATACTCTAAAATATTGATCGTAACCAGGATTAATTGACTGTTTCAGTATGGTACCTCATTACTACGTGATCCAAACCAGAAAAAGCCCAGGATCTCTTCAACAAGTCTGTGAAAATCACGAAAGTATGAGCCTAATGAGTGCAAATCCCAGACCTGTCACAGACCTAACTTGCGTTATCCTATGAAATATTGATCGAAACCAGGTTTAATTGACTGTTTCAGTGTGGTACCACTTTACGACGTGATCCAAAGCAGAGAAAACCATCGATCAGGTTTACATGTATGTTAAAACTGCGAAAGTATGACCCTGATGAGGGCAAATCCTAGACCTAACCTAGACCTAACATGTGTTATCCTCTATAATATTAATCGAAACCAGGATTAATGGTCTGTTTCAGTGTGGTGCCGCATTACTACGTGATGCAATCCAGGAAAAGCCCAGGATCTAGCAAACAAGTATGAGAAATATGCGAAAGTATGAGCCTGATGAGGGCAAATCCTAGACCTAACCCAGACCTAACACGCGTTATCCTCTAAAATATTTATCAAGACCAGGTTAATTGACTGTCTCAGTGTGGTACCACATTACTACGTGATCCAAACCAGAAAAAAACCACCGATCTGTTCAACAAGTATGTGAAGAATGCGATAGTACGAGCCTGATGAGAGCAAATCCCAGACCTAACCTTGACCTAACATGAATTATTCTCTAAAATATCGATCGAAACCAGGTTGAATGGACTGTTTCAGTGTGGTACCACATTACTACGTGATCCAATCCAGAAAAAGCCCAGGATTTCTTCAACAAGTATGTTAAGAATGCGAAAGTATGAGTCTGATGAGGGAAAATCCAAAGCCTAACCTAGACCTAACATGCGTTATCCTCAAAAATATTGATCGAATCCAGGTTTAATTGACTGTTTCAGTGTGGTACGACATTACTACGTGACCCAAACCAGAAGAAACCCAGGATCTGTTCAACAAGTATGTGAAGAATGCGAAAGTATGAATCTGATGAGGGAAAATCCCAGGCCTAACCTAGACCTAACATGCGTTATCCTCAAAAATATTGATCGAAACCAGGTTTAGTTGACTGTTTCAGTGTGGTACCACGTTACTATGTGACCCATACCAGAAAAAGCCCAGGATTTCGTCAACAAGTATGTGAAGAATGCGAAAGTATGAGTCTGATGAGGGCAAATCCTAGACCTAACCTAGACCTAACATGTGTAATCCTCTAAAATATTGACGGAAACAAGGTTTAATTGACAGTTTCAGTGTGGTACCACATTACTACGTGATCCAATCCAGAAAAAGCCCAGGATCTAGCCTACAGGTATGAGAAATATGCGAAAGTATGATCCAGATGAGGGCAAATCCCAGACCTAACCTAGACCTAACGTGTGTTATCCTCCAAAATATTAATCGAAATCAGGTTTAATGGTCTGTCTCAGCGTGGTACCACATTACTACGTGATCGAAACCAGAAAAAGACCAGGATCTGTTCAAGAAGTATGTGAAGAATGCGAAAGTATGAGTCTGATGAGGGGAAATTCCTGGCCTAACCTAGACCTAACGTGCGTTATCCTCAAAAATATTGATCGTAACCAGGATTAATGGACTGTTTCCGTGTGGTACCACATTACTATGTGATCCAAACCAGAAAAAGCCCAAGATCTCTTCAACAAGTATGTGAAAAACGCGAAAGTATGAGCCTGATGAGGGCAAATCCCAGACGTATCCCAGACATAACTTGCGTTATCCTCTAAAATATTGATCGAAACCAGGTGTAATCGACTGTTTCAGTGTGGTACCACATTACTACGTGATCGAAAACTGAAAAAACCCATGATTTGTTCAACAAGTATGTGAAGAATGCGAAAGTATGAGACTGATGAGGGACAATCCCAGGCCTAACTTAGACCTAACATGCGTTATCCCCAAAAATATTGATCGAAACCAGGTTTAATCGACTGTTTCAGTGTGGTACCGCATTACTACGTGATCGAAACAAGAAAAAACCCTGGATCTGTTCAAGAATTATGTGAAGAAGGCGAAAGTACGAGCCTGATGAGAGCAAATCCCAGACCTAACCTAGACCTAACATGAACTATTCTCTAAAATATTGATCGAAACCAGGTAGAATGGACTGTTTCAGTGTGGTACCATATTACTACGTGATCCAATCCAGAAAAAGCCCAGGATTTCTTCAACAAGTATGTGAAGAATGCGAAAGCATGAGCCTGATGAGGGAAAATCCCAGACCTAACCTAGACCTAACATGCGTTATCCTCAAAAATATTGATCGATACCAGGTTTAATTGACTCTTTCAGTGTGGTACCACATTACTACGTAATCCAAACCAGAAGAAACCCTCGATCAGGTCAACATGTATGTTCACACTGCGAAAGGATGACCCTGATGGGGGCAAATCCCTGGCCTAACCTAGACCTAACATGCGTTATCCTCAAAGATATTGATCGAAACCAGGTTTACTTGACTGTTTCAGCGTGGTACCACATTACTACGTGATCCAAACCAGAGAAAATCCCCGGATCTGTTCAACAAGTATGTGAAGAATGCGAATGTACGAGCCTGATGAGGGCAAATCCCAGACCTAACCTAACGTGTGTTATCTAAAATAATAATCGAAATCAGGTTTAATGGTCCCTTTCAACGTGGTACCACATTACTACGTGATCGAAACCAGAAAAAAACCAGGATCTGTTCAAGAAGTATGTTAAGAATGCGAAAGTATGAAGCTGATGAGGGCAAATCCTAGACCTAACCTAGACCTAACATGTGTTATCCTGTAAAATAGTGACGGAAACCAGGTTGAATTGACAGTTTCAGTGTGGTACCACATTACTACGTGATCCAATCCAGAAAAGCCCAGGATCAGTTCAACAAGTATGTGAAGAATGCGAAAGTATGAGCATGATGAGAGCCAATCCCAGACCTAACCTAGACCTAACATGCGTTATCCTCAAAAATATTTATCGAAACCAGGTTTAATTGACTGTTTTAGTGTGGTACCAGTTTGCTACGTGATGCAATGCAGAAAAAACCCTCGATCAGGTCAACATGTATGTTACAACTGCGAAAGTATGACCCAGATGAGGACAAATCCCAGACCTAACCTAGACCTAACGTGTGTTATCCTCCAAAATATTAATCGAAATCAGGTTCAATGGACTGTTTCAGTGTGGTACCACATTACTACATGATCCAAACCAGAAAAAACCACGGATCTGTTCAACAAGTATGTGAAGAATGCGAAAGTACGAGCCTGATGAGGGCAAATCCCAGACCTCACCAAGACCCAACATGAATTCTTCTCTAAAATGTTGATCGAAGCCAGGTTGAATGGGCTGTTTCAGTGTGGTACCACATTACTACGTGATCCAATCCAGAAAAAGCCCAGGATTTCTTCAACAAGTATGTGAAGAATGCGAGAGTATGAGTCTGATGAGGGAAAATCCCAGGCCTAACCTAGACCTAACATGCGTTATCCTCAAAAATATTGATCGAAACCAGGTTTAATTGACTGCTTCAGTGTGGTACCACATTACTACGTGATCCAAACCAGAAGAAACCCAGGATCTGTTGAACAAGTATGTGAAGAATGCGAAAGTATGAGTCTGATGTGGGCAAATCCTAGAGCTAACCTAGACCTAACATGTGTAATCCTCTAAAGTATTGACTGAAACCAGGTTTAATTGACAGTTTCAGTGTGGTACCACATTACTACGTGATCCAAACCAGAGAAAATCCCCAGATCTGTTCAACAAGTATGTGAAGAATGCGAATGTACGAGCCTGATGAGAGCAAATCCCAGACCTAACCTAGACATAACATGCGTTATCCTCTAAAATATTCATCGAAACCAGGTTTAATCGACTGTTTCAGTTTGGTACCACATTACTACGTGGTCCAAACCAGAAAAAGCCAGGGATCTGTTCAACAAGTATGTGAAAACCGCGAAAATATGACCCTGGTTAGTGCAAATCCCAGACCTGTCCCAGACCTAACTTGCGTTATCATATAAAATATTGATCGAAACCAGGTTTAATTGACAGTTTTAGTGTGGTATCACTTTGCTACGTGATGCAATGCAGAAAAAACCCTCGATCAGGTCAACATGAATGTTAAAACTGCGAAAGTATGACCCAGATGAGGACAAATCCCAGACCTAACCTAGACCTAACGTGTGTTATCCTCCAAAATATTAATCGAAATCAGGTTTAATGGACTGTTTCAGTGTGATACCACTTTGCTACGTGATCCAAAGCAGAAAAAGCCAGGGATCTGTTCAACAAGTATGTGAAAAACGCGAAAATATGACCCTGGTGTGTGCAAATCCCAGACCTGTCCCAGACCTAACTTGCGTTCTCATATAAAATATTGATCGAAACCAGGTCTAATTGACTGTTTCAGTGTGGTACCACTTTGCGACGTGATCCAAAGCAGAAAAAACCATCGATCAGGTTTACATGTATGTTAAAACTGCGAAAGTGTGACCCTGATGAGGGCAAATCCCAGACCTAACCTAGGCTTAACATGTGTTATCCTCTAAAATATTAATCGAAACCAGGTTTAATTGTCTGTTTCAGTTGGGTACCGCATTACTACGTGATCGAAGCAAGAAAAAACCCAAGATTTCTTCAACAAGGATGTGAAGAATGCGAAAGTATGAGTCTGATGAGGGTAAATACCAGGCCTAACCTAGACCTAACATGTGTTATCCTGTAAAATATTGACGGAAACCAGGTTTAATGACAGTTTCAGTGTGGTACCACATTACTACGTGATCCAATCCAGAAAAGCCCAGGATCAGTTCCACAAGTATGTGAAGAATGCGAAAGTATGAGCCTGATGAGAGCAAATCCCAGACCTAACCTAGACCTAACATGCGTTATCCTCAAAAATATTGATCGAAACCAGGTTTAATCGACTGTTTCAGTGTGGTACCACATTAGTACGTGATCCAAACCAGAAAAAGCCAGGGATCTGTTCAACAAGTATGAGAAATATGCGAAAGTATGAGCCTGATGAGGGCAAATCCCAGACCTATCCCAGACATAACTTGCGTTATCCTCTAAAATATTTATCGAATCCAGGTTTAATTGACTGTTTTAGTGTGGTACCACTTTGCTACGTCATGCAAAGCAGAAAAATCCCTCGATCAGGTCAACATGTGTGTTAAAACCGCGAAAGTATGATCCAGATGAGGACAAATCCCAGACCAAACCTAGACCTAACGTGTGTTATCCTCCAAAATATTAATCGAAATCAGGTTTAATGGACTGTTTCAGTGTGATACCACTTTGCTACGTGATGCAAAGCAGAAAAAACCCTCGCTCTGGTCAACATGTATGTTAAAACTGCGAAAGGATGACCCTGATGAGGGCAAATCCCTGGCCTAAGCTAGACCTAACATGCGTTATGCTCTAAAATACTGATCGAAACCAGGTTTAATCGACTGTTTCAGTGTGGAAACACATTAGTACGTGATCCAAACCAGAAAAAGCCAGGGATCTGTTCAACAAGTATGTGAAAAACGCGAAAATATGACCCTGGTGAGTGCAAATCCCAGACCTGTCCTAGACCTAACTTGCGTTATCCTATAAAATATTGATCGAAACCAGGTTTAATTGACTGTTTCAGTGTGGTACCACTTTGCGACGTGATCCAAAGCAGAAAAAACCATCGATCATGTCAACATGTATGTTAAAACTGCGAAAGTATGACCCAGATGAGGACAAATCCCAGTCCTATCCCAGACATAACTTGCGTTATCCTCTAAAATATTTATCGAAACCAGGTTTAATTGACTGTTTTAGTGTGGTACCACATTAGTACGTGATGCAATGCAGAAAAAACCCTCGATCAGGTAAACATGTATGTTAAAACTGCGAAAGTATGACCCAGATGAGGGCAAATCCCAGACCTAACCTAGGCTTAACATGTGTTATCCTCTAAAATATTGACGGAAACCACGTTTAAATGACAGTTTCAGTGTGGTACCACATTACTACATTGTCCAATCAGGAAAAAGCCCAGGATCTAGCCAACAAGTATGAGAAATATGCGAAAGTATGAGCCTGATGAGGGCAAATCCTAGACCTAACCCAGACCTAACACGCGTTATCCTCTAAAATATTTATCAAGACCAGGTTTAATTGACTGTTTCAGTGTGGTACCACATTACTACGTGATCCAAACCAGTGGTAGCCTAGGATCTGGCCAACAAGAATGAGAAATATGCGAAAGTATGAGCCTGATGAGAGCAAATCCCAGACCTAACCTAGACCTAACGTGCGTTATCCTCTAAAATATTGATCGATACCAGGTTTAATCGACTGTTTCTGTGTGGTACCACATTACTACGTGATCCAAACTACAAAAAACCCAGGATCTGTTCAACAAGTATGTGAAAAATGCGAAAATAAGACCCTGATGAGGGCAAATCCCAGACCTATCCCCGACCTAACTTGCGTTATCCTCTAAAATATTGATCGAAACCGGGTTTAATGGACTTTTTCAGTGTGGTACCACATTACTACGTGATCCAAACCAGAAGAAACCCAGGATCTGTTCAACAAGTATGTGAGGAATGCGAAAGTATGAGTCTGATGAGGGCAAATCCTAGACCTAACCTAGACCTAACATGTGTAATCCTCTAAAATATTGACGGAAACCAGGTTTAATTGACAGTTTCAGTGTGGTACCACATTACTGCGTGATCCAAACCAGAAGAAACCCAGGATCTGTTCAACAAGTATGTGAAGAATGCGAAAGTATGAGTCTGATGAGGGAAAATCCCAGGCCTAACCTAGACCTAACATGCGTTATCCTCAAAAATATTGATCGGAACCAGGTTTAATCGACTGTTTCATTGTGGTACCACATTACTACGTGATCCAAACCAGAAAAAAACCACGGATATGCTCAACAAGTATGTGAAGAATGCGAAAGTACGAGCCTGATGAGAGCAAATCCCAGACCTAACCTAGACCTATCATGAATTATTCTCTAAAATATTGATCGAAACCAGGTTGAATGGACTGTTTCAGTGTGGTACCACATTACTACGTGATCCAATCCAGAAAAAGCCCAGGATTACTTCAACATGTATGTCAAGAATGCGAAAGTATGAGTCTGATGAGGGAAAATCCCAGGCCTAACCTAGACTTAACATGCGTTATCCTCAAAAATATTGATCGAAACCAGGTTTAATTGACTGTTTCAGTGTGGTACCACATTACTACGTGATCCAAACCAGTAGAGACCCAGGATCTGTTCAACAAGTATGTGAAGAATGCGAAAGTATGAGTCTGATGAGGGCAAATCCTAGACCTAATCTAGACCTAACATGTGTAATCCTCTAAAATATTGACGGAAACCAGGTTTAATTGACAGTTTCAGTGTGGTACCACATTACCACGTGATCCAAACCAGAAAATGCCCGGGATCTGGCCAACAAGTATGCGAAAAATGTGAAAGTATGACCCTGATGTGGGCAAATCCCAGGCCCAACATATACCTATAATGCGTTATCCTCAAAAATATTGATCGAAACCAGATTTAATGGACTGTTTCAGTGTGGTACCACATTACTACCTGATCCAAACCAGAAGAAGCCCAGAATCTGGCCCTCAAGTATGAGAAATATGCGAAAGTACGAGCCTGATGAGAGCAAATCCCAGACCTAACCTAGACCTAAAATGCGTTATTCTCTAAAATATTGATCGAAACCAGGTTTAATGGACTGTTTCAGTGTGGTACCACATTACTACATGATCCAAACCAGAAAAAACCCAGGATCTGTTCAACAAGTATGTGAAAAACGCGAAAGTATGAGCCTGATGAGGGCAAATCCCGGACCTATCCCAGACCTAACTTGCGTTATCCTCTAAAATATTGGTCGAAACCAGGTTTAATTGACTGTTTCAGTGTGGTACCACTTTACTACGTGAACCAAAGCAGAGAAAACCCCCGATCAGGTCAATATGTATGTTAAAACTGCGAAAGTATGACCGTGATGATGGCAAATCCCAGGCCTAGCCTAGACCTAACATGCGTTATCCGCTGAGATATTGATTGAAACCGGGATTAATCGACTGTTTCAGTGTGGTACCACATTACTACCTGATCCAAATCAGAAGAAACCCAGGATCTGTTCAACAAGTATGTGAAGAATGCGAAAGTATGAGTCTGATGAGGGCAAATCCTAGACCTAACCTAGAACTAACATGTGTAATCCTCTAAAATATTGACGGAAACCAGGTTTAATTGACAGTTTCAGTGTGGTACCACATTACTACGTGAACCAATCCAGAAAAAGCCCAGGATCTAGCCAACAAGTATGAGAAATATGCGAAAGTATGAGTCTGATGAGGGCAAATTCCAGGCCAAACCTGGACCTAACATGCGTTATCCTCTGAAATATTTATCAAGACCAGGTGTAATGGACTGTTTCAGTGTAGTACCACAATACTACGTGATCCAATCCAGAAAAAGCCCAGGATCTCTTCAACAAGTATGTGATGTACGTGAAAGTATGAGCCTGAAGAGGGCAAATCCCAGACCTATCCCAGACATAACTTGTGTTATCCTCTAAAACATTGTTCGGAACCAGGTTTAATTGACTGTTTTAGTGTGGTACCTCTTTGCTACGCGATCCAAAGCAGAAAAAACCCTCGCACAGGTCAACATGTATGTTAATACTGCGAAAGCATGACCCTGATGAGGGCAAATCCATGGCCTAACCTAGACCTAACATGCGTAATCCAGTAAAATATTGATCGAAACCAGGTTTAATGGACTGTTTCAGTGTGGTACCACATTAGTACGTGATCCAAACCAGAAAAAGTCAGGGATCCGTTCAACAAGTATGTGAAAAACGCGAAAATATGACCCTGATGATTGCAAATCCCAGACCTGTCACAGACCTAACTTGCGTTATCCTGTAAAATATTGATCGAAACCAGGTTTAATTGACTGTATCAGTGTGGTACCAGTTTACGACGTGATCCAAAGCAGAAAAAACCATCGATTAGGTCGACAAGTATGAGAAATATGCGAAGGTATGAGCCTGATGAGGGCAAATCCTAGACCAAACCGAGACCTAACATGCGTTATCCTCAAAAATATTGATCGAAACCAGGTTTAATTGACTGTTTCAGTGTGGTACCACTTTACTACGTGATCGAAAGCAGAAAAAATCCGCGATGAGGTCGACATGTATGTTAAAACTGCGAAAGTATGACCCTGATGTGGGAAAATCGCTGTTACCCTATAAAATATTGATCGAAACGAGGTGTAATTGACTGTCTCAGTGCGGTACCACTTTACTACGTGATCCAAAGCAGAAAAAAACCCAGGATCTGTTCAAGAAGTATGTGAAAAACGCGAAAATATGACCCTGATGAGTGCAAATCCCAGACCTGTCCCAGACCTAACTTGCGTTATCCTATAAAATATTGATCGAAACCAGGTTTAATTGACTGTATCAGTGTGGTACCACTTTACGACGTGATCCAAAGGAGAAAAAACCATCGATCTGTTCAGCAAGTATGTGAAGAATGCGAAAGTATGAGTCTGATGAGGGCAAATCCCAGGCCTAATCTAGACCTAACATGAGTTATCGTCTAAAATATTGATCGAAACCAGGTTTAATGGACTGTTTCAGTGTGGTACCACATTACTACGTGATCCAAACTAGAAAAAACCCAGGATCTGTTCAATAAGTATGTGAAGAATGCGAAAGTATGAGTCTGATGGGGGCAAATTCCAGGCCTAACCTAGACCTAACAGGCGTTATCCTCTGAAATATTGATCGAAACCAAGTTTCATGGACTGTATCAGTGTGATACCACGTTACCACGAGATCGAAACCAGAAAAAGCCCGGGATCTGGCCAACAAGTATGCGAAAAACGTGAAAGTATGATCCTGATGAAGGAAAATCCCAGACCTAACCTAGACCTAACATGTGTTATCCACTAAAATATTAATCGAAACCAAGTTTAATGATCTGTTTCAGTGTGGTACCACATTACTACGTGATTGAAACCAGAAAAATCCAGCATATGTTCAACAAGTATGTGAAGAATGCGAAAGTATGAGTCTGATGAGGGAAAATCCCTGGCCTAACTTAGACCTAACATGCGTTATCCTCAAAAATATTGATCGAAACAAGGTTTAATGGACTGTTTCAGTGTGGTACCACTTTACTACGTGATCCAAAGCAGAAAAAACCCCCGATCAGGTCAACATGTATGTTAAAACTGCGAAAGTATGACCCTGATGAGTGCAAATCCCAGGCCTAACCGAGACCTAACATGCGTTATCCTCTAAAATATTGATCGAAACCAGGATTAATGGACTGTTTCAGTGTGGCACCACATTACTACGTCATCCAATCCAGAAAAAGCCCAGGATCAGGTCAACATGTATGTTAAAACTGCGAAAATATGACCCTGATGAAGGAAAATCCCAGACCTAACCTAGACCTAACATGTGTTATCCACTAAAATATTAATCGAAACCAAGTTTAATGATCTGTTTCAGTGTGGTACCACATTACTACGTGATTGAAACCAGAAAAATCCAGCATATGTTCAACAAGTATGTGAAGAATGCGAAAGTATGAGTCTGATGAGGGAAAATCCCTGGCCTAACCTAGACCTAACATGCGCTATCCTCAAAAATATTGATCGAAACAAGGTTTAATGGACTGTTTCAGTGTGGTACCACTTTACTACGTGATCCAAAGCAGAAAAAACCCCCGATCAGGTCAACATGTATGTTAAAACTGCGAAAGTATGACCCTGATGAGGGAAAATCGCTGTTACCCTATAAAATATTGATCGAAACGAGGTTTAATTGACTGTCTCAGTGTGGTACCACTTTACTACGTGATCCAAAGCAGAAAAAAACCAAGGATCTGTTCAAGAAGTATGTGAAGAATGCGAAAGTATGAGCCTGATGAGGGAAAATCCCGGACCTAACGTAGACGTAACATGCGTTAACCTCTAAAATATTGATCGCAACCAGGTTTACTGGACTGTTTCAGTGTGGTACCACATTACTACGTGATCGAAACCAGAAAAAGCCCAGAATCTGTTCAACAAGTATGTGAAGAATGCGAGAGTATGAGTCTGATGAGGGAAAATCCTAGACCTAACCCAGACCTAATGTGCGTTATCCTCTAAAATATTGATCGCAACCAGGTTTACTGGACTGTTTCAGTGTGGTACCACATTGCTACGTGATCGAAGCCAGAAAAAGCTCAGAATCTGTTCAACAAGTATGTGAAGAATGCGAAAGTATGAGTCTGATGAGGGAAAATCCCGGGCCTAACCTAGACGTAACATGCGTTATCCTCTAAAATATTGATCGAAACAAGGTTTAACCGACTGCTGCAGTATGGTACCACATTACAACGTGATCCAAACCAGAAAAAAACCCAGGATCTGTACAACAAGTATGTGAAGAATACGAAAGTATGGGTCTGATGAGGGCAAATCCCGGGCCTAACCTAGACGTAACATGCGTCATCCTCTAAAATATTGATCGAAACCAGGTTTACTGGACTGTTTCAGTGTGGTACCACATTACTACGTGATCGAAACCAGAAAAAGCCCAGAATCTGTTCAACAAGTATGTGAAGAATGCGAAAGTATGAGTCTGATGGGGGAAAATCCCTGACCTAACCTAGACCTAACATGCGCTTTCCTCTAAAGTATTGACGGAAACCAGGTTTAATTGACAGTTTCAGTGTCGTACCACATTACTACGTGATCCAAACCAGAAAAAGCCCAGGATCTAGCCTACAAGTCTGAGAGATATGCGATAGTACGAGCCTGATGAGAGCAAATCCCAGACCTAACCTAGACCGAATATGCGTTATCGTCTAAAATATTGATCGAATCCAGTTTCAATGGACTGCTTTAGTGTGGTACCACTTTACTACGTGATCCAATGCAGAAAAAACCCTCGATCAGGTCAACATGTATGTTAAAACTGCGAAAGTATGACCCTGATGAGGGCAAATCCCAGACCTAACCTAGACCTAACATGCGTTATCCTCAAAAATATTGATCGAAACAAGGTTTAATGGACTGTTTCAGTGTGGTACCACATTACTACGTGATCGAAACCAGAAAAAGCCCAGAATCTGTTCAAGAAGTATGTGAAGAATGCGAAAGTATGAGCCTGATGAGGGAAAATCCCGGGCCTAACGTAGACGTAACATGCGTTAACCTCTAAAATATTGATCGCAACCAGGTTTACTGGACTGTTTCAGTGTGGTACCACATTACTACGTGATCGAAACCAGAAAAAGCCCAGAATCTGTTCAACAAGAATGTGAAGAATGCGAAAGTATGAGTCTGATGGGGGAAAATCCCTGACCTAACCTAGACCTAACATGCGCTTTCCTCTAAAGTATTGACGGAAACCAGGTTTAATTGACAGTTTCAGTGTCGTACCACATTACTACGTGATCCAAACCAGAAAAAGCCCAGGATCTAGCCTACAAGTCTGAGAGATATGCGATAGTACGAGCCTGATGAGAGCAAATCCCAGACCTAACCTAGACCGAATATGCGTTATCGTCTAAAATATTGATCGAATCCAGTTTCAATGGACTGCTTTAGTGTGGTACCACTTTACTACGTGATCCAAAGCAGAAAAAACCCCCGATCAGGTCAACATGTATGTTAATACTGCGAAAGTATGACCCTGATGAGGGAAAATCGCTGTTACCCTATAAAATATTGATCGAAACGAGGTTTAATTGACTGTCTCAGTGTGGTACCACTTTACTACGTGATCCAAAGCAGAAAAAAACCCAGGATCTGTTCAAGAAGTATGTGAAGAATGCGAAAGTATGAGCCTGATGAGGGAAAATCCCGGGCCTAACGTAGACGTAACATGCGTTAACCTCTAAAATATTGATCGCAACCAGGTTTACTGGACTGTTTCAGTGTGGTACCACATTACTACGTGATCGAAACCAGAAAAAGCCCAGAATCTGTTCAACAAGTATGTGAAGAATGCGAAAGTATGAGTCTGATGAGGGAAAATCCCGGGCCTAACCTAGACGTAACATGCGTTATCCTCTAAAATATTGATCGAAACAAGGTTTAACCGACTGCTGCAGTATGGTACCACATTACAACGTGATCCAAACCAGAAAAAAACCCAGGATCTGTACAACAAGTATGTGAAGAATACGAAAGTATGGGTCTGATGAGGGCAAATCCCGGGCCTAACCTAGACGTAACATGCGTTATCCTCTAAAATATTGATCGAAACAAGGTTTAACCGACTGCTGCAGTATGGTACCACATTACAACGTGATCCAAACCAGAAAAAAAACCCAGGATCTGTACAACAAGTATGTGAAGAATACGAAAGTATGGGTCTGATGAGGGCAAATCCCGGGCCTAACCTAGACGTAACATGCGTCATCCTCTAAAATATTGATCGAAACCAGGTTTGCTGGACTGTTTCAGTGTGGTACCACATTACTACGTGATCGAAACCAGAAAAAGCCCAGAATCTGTTCAACAAGTATGTGAGGAATGCGAAAGTATGAGTCTGATGAGGGAAAATCCCAGGCCTAACCTAGACCTACCATGCGTTATCCTCAAAAATATTGACGGAAACCAGGTTTAATTGACAGTTTCAGTGTCGTACCACATTACTACGTGATCCAAACCAGAAAAAGCCCAGGATCTTGCCTACAAGTATGAGAAATATGCGATAGTACGAGCCTGATGAGAGCAAATCCCAGACCTAACCTAGACCGAATATGCGTTATCGTCTAAAATATTGATCGAATCCAGTTTCAATGGACTGTTTTAGTGTGGTACCACTTTACTACGTGATCCAATGCAGAAAAAACCCCCGATCAGGTCAACATGTATGTTAAAACTGCGAAAGTATGACCCTGATGAGGGCAAATCCCAGACCTAACCTAGACCTAACGTGTGTTATCCTCTAAAATATTAATCGAAACCAGGTTTAATGGTCTGTTTCAGCGTGGTACACCGCATTGCTACGTGATCGAAACCAGAAAAAAACCAGGATCTGTTCAAGAAGTATGTGAAGAATGCGAAAGTATGAGGCTGATGAGGGCAAATCCTAGACCTAACCTAGACCTAACGTGTGTTATCCTCTAAAATGTTAATCGAAATCAGGTTTAATGGTCTGTTTCAGCGTGGTACCACATTACTACGCGATCGAAACCAGAAAAAAAACAGGATCTTTTCAAGAAGTATGTGCAGAATGCGAAAGTATGAGGCTGATGAGGGCAAATCCTAGACCTAACCTAGACCTAACATGTGTTATCCTGTAATGTATTGACGGAAACAAGGTTTCGTGGACTGTAGCAGTGTGATGCCACATTACCACGTGATCCAAACCAGAAAAAGCCCGGGATCTGGCCAACAAGTATGCGAAAAATGTGAAAGTATGACCCTGAAGTGGGCAAATCTCTGTCCTAACCGACACCTAACATGCGTTATCCTCTAAAATATTGACCGAAACCAGGTTTAATGGACTGTTTCAGTGTGGTACCACTTTACTACGTGATCCAAAGCAGAAAAAACCCACGACCAGGTCGACATGTATGTTAAAACTGCGAAAGTATGACACTGATGAGGGCAAATCCCAGACCTACCCCCCACCTAACATGTGTTAACCACTAAAATATTAATCGAAACAAGGTTTAATAGACAGTTTTAGTGCGGTACCACTTTACTACGTGATCCAATGCAGAAAAAACCCTTCATCAGGTCAACATGTATGTTAAAACTGCGAAAGTATGAGGCTGATGAGGGCAAATCCTAGACCTAACCTAGACCTAACATGTGTTATCCTGTAATGTATTGACGGAAACCAGGTTTAATTGACAGTTTCAGTGTGGCACCACATTACTACGTGATCCAAAGCAGAAGAAACCCTCGATCAGGTCAACATGTATGTTAAAACTGCGGAAAGTATGACTCTGATGAGGGTAAATCCCAGACCTAACCCAGACCTAACTTGCGTTATCCTCTAAAATATTGACAGAAGTCAGGTTTAATTGACTGTTTCACTGTGGTACCACATTACTACGTGATCCAAACCAGAAAAGCCCAGGATCTGTTCAACAAGTATGCGAAAAATGTGAAAGTATGACCCTGATGTGGGCAAATCTCTGGCCTAACCTAGAGCTAACATGAATTATTCTCTAAAATATTGATCGAAACCAGGTTTAATGGACTGTTTCAGTGTGGTACCACATTACTACGTGACCCAATCCAGAAAAAGCCCAGGATCTAGCCATCAAGTATGAGAAATATGCGAAAGTATGAGCCTGATGAGAGCAAATACCAGACCTAACCTAGACCTAACATGAATTATTCTCTAAAATATTGATCGAAACCAGTTTTAATTGACTGTTTCAGTGTGGTACCACATTACTACGTGATCCAAACCAGAAAAAACCTCGGATCTGTTCAACAAGTATGTGAAGAATGCGAAAGTATGAGCCAGATGAGGGCAAATCCCAGACCTATCCCAGACCCAACTTGCGTTATCCTCTAAAATATTGGTCGAGACCAGGGTTAGTCGACTGTTTCAGTGTGGTACCACTTTACTACGTGATCGAATCCAGAAAAAACCCAGGATCTGTTCAACAAGCATGTGAAGAATGCGAAAGTATGAGACGGATGAGAGCAAATACCAGACCTAACCTAGACCTAACATGAATTATTCTCTAAAATATTGATCGAAACCAGTTTTAATTGACTGTTTCAGTGTGGTACCACATTACTACGTGACCCAATCCAGAAAAAGCCCAGGATCTAGCCATCAAGTATGAGAACTATGCGAAAGTATGAGCCTGATGAGAGCAAATACCAGACCTAACCTAGACCTAACATGAATTATTCTCTAAAATATTGATCGAAACCAGTTTTAATTGACTGTTTCAGTGTGGTACCACATTACTACGTGATCCAAACCAGAAATAACCCAGGATCTGTTGAACAAGTATGTGAAGAATGCGAAAGTATGAGTCTGATGAGGGCAAATCCCAGGCCTAACCTAGACCTAACATGCGTTATCATCTAGAATATTGATCGAAACCAGGTTTAATCGACTGATTCAGTGTGGTACCACATTACTACGTGATCGAATCCAGAAAAAACCCAGGATCTGTTCAACAAGCATGTGAAGAATGCGAAAGTATGAGACGGATGATGGCAAATCCTAGACCTAACCTAGACCTAACCGGGGTTATCCTCTAAAATGTTGATCGTGACCAGGTTTAACTGACTGTTTCAGTGTGGTACCACATTACTACGTGATCCAAACCAGAAAAAGCCCAGTATCTGGCCACAAGTATGAGAAATATGCGAAAGTTTGAGTCTGATGAGGGCAAATCCCAGGCCTAACCTAGACGTAACATGCGTTATCAACTAAAGTATTGATCGAAACCAGGTTTAATCGACTGTTTCACTGTGGTACCACATTACTACCTGATCCAAACCAGAAAAAACCCAGGATCTTTTCAACAAGTATGTGAGGAATTCGAAAATATGAGCCAGATGAGGGCAAATCCCAGACCTATCCCAGACCCAACTTGCGTTATCCTCTAAAGTATTGGTCGAGACCAGGGTTAGTCGACTGTTTCAGTGTGGTACCACTTTACTACGTGATCCAAACCAGAAATAACCCAGGATCTGTTGAACAAGTATGTGAAGAATGCGATAGTATGGGTCTGATGAGGGCAAATCCCAGGCCTAACCTAGACCTAACATGCGTTATCATCTAGAATATTGATCGAAACCAGGTTTAATCGACTGATTCAGTGTGGTACCACATTACCACGTGATCCAAACCAGAAAAATCCCAGGATCTGGCTAGCGAGCATGCGAAAAATGCAAAAGTATGACCCAGATGAGGGCAAATCGCAGACCTATCCCAGACCCAACTTGCGTTATCCTCTAAAGTATTGGTCGAGACCAGGGTTAGTCGACTGTTTCAGTGTAGTACCACTTTACTACGTGATCCAAACCAGAAATAACCCAGGATCTGTTGAACAAGTATGTGAAGAATGCGATAGTATGGGTCTGATGGGGGCAAATCCCAGGCCTAACCTAGACCGAGCATGAGTTTTCCTCTAAAATATTGATCGAAACCAGGTTTAATGGACTGTTTCACTGTGGTACCACATAACTACGTGATCCAAACCAGGAAAAACCCAGGACCTGTTCAACAAGTATGTGAAGAATGCGAAAGTATGAGACAGATGATGGCAAATCCTAGACCTGACCCAGACCTAACATGCGTTATCATCTAAAATATTGATCGAAATCAGGTTTCATGAACTGTTTCAGTGTGATACCACATTACTACGTGATCCAAACCAGAAAAAACCCAGGATCTGTTCAACAAGAATGTGAAGAATGCGATAGTATTAGTCTGATGAGGGCAAATCCCAGGACTAACCTAGACCTAACATGCGTTATCCTCTAAAATATTGATCGAAACCAGGTTTAATGGACTGTTTGCTGTGTAGTACCACATTACTACGTGATCCAATCCAGAAAAATCCAAGGATCTGCCCAACAGGTATGAGAAATATGCGAAAGTTTGAGTCTGATGAGGGCAAATTCCAGGCCTAACCTAGAACTAACATGCGTTACCCCGCTAAAATGTTGGTCGTGACCAGGTTTCATCGACTGTTTCAGTGTGGTACCACAATACTACCTGATCCAAACCAGAGATAACCCAGGATCTGTTCAACAAGTATGTGAAGAATGCGAAAGTATGGGTCTGATGAGGGCAAATCCCAGGCCTAACGTAGTCCTAACATGAGTTATCCTCTAAAATATTGATCGAAACCAGGTTTAATGGACTGTTTGCTGTGTAATACCACATTACTACGTGATCCAGACCAGTGAAAGCCCAGGATCTGGCCAACGAGTATGTGAGAAATGCGAAGGTGTGAGCCTGATGAGGGCAAATCCCAGACCTAACCCAGACCTAACATGCGATATCCTTTAAAATATTGACCGAGACTAGGTTTCATGGACTGTTTCCGTGTGGCACCACATTACTACGTAATCCAAACCAGAAAAAGCCCAGAATCTGGCCATCAAGTATGAGAAATATGCCGAAGTACGAGCCTGATGAGGGCAAATCCCAGGCCTAACGTAGACCTAACCTGCGTTATCATCTAAAATATTGTTCGAGACCAGGATTAATCGACTATTTCAGTGTGGTACCACTTTACTACGTGATCCAAACCAGACATAACCCAGAACCTGTTCAACAAGTATCTGAAGAATGCGAAGGTATGGGTCTGATGAGGGCAAATCCCAGGCCTAACGTAGTCCTAACATGAGTTATCCTCTAAAATATTGATCGAAACCAGGTTTAATTAACTGTTTCAGTGTGGTACCACATTACTACGTGATCCAGACCAGTGAAAGCCCAGGATCTGGCCAACGAGTATGTGATAAATGCGAAGGTGTGAGCCTGATGAGGGCAGATCCAACACCTATCCCAGAACTAGCTTGCGTTATACTCTAAACTATTGATCGAGACCAGGTATAATTGACTGTTTCAGTGTGGTACCACATTACTATGTGATCCAAACCAGAAAAAACCCAGGATCTGTTCAACAGGTATGAGAAATATGCGAAAGTACGAGTCTCATGAGGGCAAATCCCAGGCCTAACCTAGACCTATCATGGTGTAACGTTTAAAATATTGGTCGTATTAAGGTTTAATTAACTGTTTCAGTGTGGTACCACATTAATACGTGGTCAAATCCAGAAAAATCCAAGGATTTGCCCAACAAGTATGAGAAATATGCGAAAGTTTGAGTCTGATGAGGGCAAATACCAGGCCTAACCTAGACCTAACATGCGTTATCCTCTAAAATTTTGATCGAAACCAGGTTTAATTAACTGTTTCAGTGTGGTACCACATTACTACGTGATCCAGACCAGTGAAAGCCCAGGATCTGGCCAACGAGTATGTGATAATTGCGAAGGTGTGAGCCTGATGAGGGCAGATCCAACACCTATCCCAGACCTAGCTTGCGTTATACTCTAAACTATTGATCGAGACCAGGTATAATTGACTGTTTCAGTGTGGTACCACATTACTACATGACCCAAACCAGAAATAACCCTGGATCTGTTCAACAAGTATGTGAAGAATGCGAAAGTATGAGCCAGATGAGGGCAAATCCCAGACCTATCCCAGACCCAACTTGCGTTATCCTCTAAAATATTGGTCGAGACCAGGGTTAGTCGACTGTTTCAGTGTGGTACCACTTTACTACGTGATCCAAACCAGAAATAACCCAGGATCTGTTGAACAAGTATGTGAAGAATGCGATAGTATGAGTCTGATGAGGGCAAATCCCAGGCCTAACCTAGACCTAACATGCGTTATCATCTAGAATATTGATCGAAACCAGGTTTAATCGACTGATTCAGTGTGGTACCACATTACCACGTGATCCAGACCAGAAAAAGCCAAGGATCGGGCCAACGAGTATGCGATAAATGCAAAAGAATGTCCCAGATGAGGGCAAATCCCAGACATTTCCCAGACCCAACTTGCGTTCTCCTCTAAAATATTGGTCGGACCAGGGTTAGTCGACTGTTTCAGTGTGGTACCACTTTACTACGTGATCCAAACCAGAAATAACCCAGGATCTGTTGAACAAGTATGTGAAGAATGCGATAGTATGGGTCTGATGGGGGCAAATCCCAGGCCTAACCTAGACCGAGCATGAGTTTTCCTCTAAAATATTGATTGAAACCAGGATTAATCGACTGTTTCAGTGTGGTACCACATTACTACGTGATCCAAACCAGAAAAAGCCCAGGATCTGGGCAACGAGTATGGAAAAAATGCGAGAGTATGAGCCAGATGAGGTCAAATACTAGACCTATCCCAGACCTACCATGCGTTACCCTCAAAAATATTGATCGAAACCAGGTTTAGTCGACTGTTTCAGTGTGGTACCACATTACTACGTGATGCAAAGCGGAAAGAAATCCAGGATCTGTTCAACAAGTATGTGAAGAATGCAAAAGTATGAGCCTGATGAGGGCAAATCCCAGGCCTAACCTAGACCTAACCTGCGTTATCATATAAAATATTGATCTAGACCAGGTATAATTGACTGTTTCAGTGTGGTACCACATTACTACATGATCCAAACCAGAAATAACCCAGGATCTGTTCAACAAGTATGTGAAGAATGCGAAAGTAAGAGCCAGATGAGGGCATATCCTAGACCTAACCCAGACCTACCATGCGTTACCCTCAAAAATATTGATCGAAACCAGGTTTAATCGACTGTTTCAGTGTGGTACCACATTACTACGTGATGCAAAGCGGAAAGAAATCCAGGATCTGTTCAACAAGTATGTGAAGAATGCAAAAGTATGAGCCTGATGAGGGCAAATCCCAGGCCTAACCTAGACCTAACCTGCGTTATCATATAAAATATTGATCTAGACCAGGTATAATTGACTGTTTCAGTGTGGTACCACATTACTACATGATCCAAACCAGAAATAACCCAGGATCTGTTCAACAAGTATGTGAAGAATGCGAAAGTATGAGCCAGATGAGGGCAAATCCCAGACCTAACCCAGACCTAACATGCGATATCCTTTAAAATATTGACCGAGACTAGGTTTCATGGACTGTTTCCGTGTGGCACCACATTACTACGTGATCCGAACCAGAAAAAGCCCAGGATCTGGCCTACAGGTATTGAAAATATGCGAAAGTATGAGCCTCATGAGGGCAAATCCCACACCTAACCGAGTCCTAACCGGCGTTATCCTCTAAATTGTTGATCGTGACCAGGTTTAATCGACTGTTGCAGTGTGGTACCACATTACTACCTGATCCAAACCAGAAATAACCCAGGATCTGTCCAACGAGTATGTGATGAATGCGAAAGTACGAGTCTCATGAGGGCAAATCTCAGGCCTAACCTAGACCTAACCTGCGTTATCATCTAAAATATTGATCGAAACCAGGTTTAATTGACTGTTTCAGTGTGGTACGACATTACTACGTGATCCAAACCAGAGAAAACCCAGGATCTGTTCAACAAGTATGGGAAATATGCGAAAGTACGAGTCTCGTGAGGGCAAATCCCAGGCCTGACCTAGACCTAACATGGTGTAACGTCTAAAATATTGGTCGTATCCAGGTTTAATTAACTGTTACAGTGAGGTACCACATTACTACGTGATCCAATCCAGAAAAATCCAAGGATTTGCCCAACGAGTATGAGAAATATGCGAAAGTTTGAGTCTGATGAGGGCAAATCCCAGGCCTAACACCGACCGAGCATGCGTTATCATCTAAAATATTGATCTAGACCAGGTACAATTGACTGTTTCAGTGTGGTACCACATTACTACATGATCCAAACCAGAAATAACCCAGGATCGGTTCAACAAGTATGTGAAGAATGCGAAAGTATGGTTCTCATGATGGCAATTCCCAGGTCTAACCTAGACCTAACATGAGTTATCCTCTAAAATATTGATCGAAACCAGGTTTAATGGACTGTTTCAGTGTGGTACCACATCACTACGTGATCCAAACCGGAAAAAACCCAGGATCTGGCCAACGAGTATGCGAAAAATGCGAAAGTATGAGCCAGATGAGGGCAAATCCTAGACCTAACCCAGACCTACCACGCGTTACCCTCAAAAATATTGTTCGAGACCAGGATTAATCGACTGTTTCAGTGTGGTACTACTTTACTACGTGATCCAAACCAGATATTACCCAGGATATGTTCAACAAGTATCTGAAGAATGCGAAAGAATGTGTCTGATGAGGGCAAATCCTAGACCTAACCCAGACCTAACATGCGTTATCATCAAAAATATTGATCGAAACCAGGTTTAATCGACTGTTTCAGAGTGGTACCACATTACTACGTGACCCAAACCAGAAAAAGCCCAGGATCTGGCCAACAAGTATGGGAAATATGCGAAAGTATGAGTCTCATGTGGGCTAATCCCAGGCCTAACCTAGACCTAACATGGTGTAACGTCTAAAATATTGGTCCTATCCTGGTTTAATTAACTGTTTCAGTGTGGTACCACATTACTACGTGATCCAATCCAGAAAAATCCAAGGCTCTGCCCAACGAGTATGAGAAATATGCGAAAGTTTGAGTCTGATGAGGGCAAATTCCAGGCCTAACCTAGAACTAACATGCGTTACCCCGCTAAAATGTTGGTCGTGACCAGGTTTCATCGGCTGTTTCAGTGTGGTACCACAATACTACCTGATCCAAACCAGAGATAACCCAGGATCTGTTCAACAAGTATGTGAAGAATGCGAAAGTATGGGTCTGATGAGGGCAAATCCCAGGCCTAACGTAGTCCTAACATGAGTTATCCTCTAAAATATTGACCGAAACCAGGTTTAATGGACTGTTTGCTGTGTAGTACCACATTACTACGTAATCCAGACCAGTGAAAGCCCAGGATCTGGCCAACGAGTATGTGAGAAATGCGAAGGTGTGAGCCTGATGAGGGCAAATCCCAGACCTAACCCAGACGTAACATGCGATATCCTTTAAAATATTGACCGAGACTAGGTTTCATGGACTGTTTCCGTGTGGCACCACATTACTACGTAATCCAAACCAGAAAAAGCCCAGAATCTGGCCATCAAGTATGAGAAATATGCCGAAGTACGAGCCTGATGAGGGCAAATCCCAGGCCTAACGTAGACCTAACCTGCGTTATCATCTAAAATATTGTTCGAGACCAGGATTAATCGACTATTTCAGTGTGGTACCACTTTACTACGTGATCCAAACCAGAAATAACCCAGAACCTGTTCAACAAGTATCTGAAGAATGCGAAAGTATGGGTCTGATGAGGGCAAATCCCAGGCCTAACGTAGTCCTAACATGAGTTATCCTCTAAAATATTGATCGAAACCAGGTTTAATTAACTGTTTCAGTGTGGTACCACATTACTACGTGATCCAGACCAGTGAAAGCCCAGGATCTGGCCAACGAGTATGTGATAAATGCGAAGGTGTGAGCCTGATGAGGGCAGATCCAACACCTATCCCAGACCTAGCTTGCGTTATACTCTAAACTATTGATCGAGACCAGGTATAATTGACTGTTTCAGTGTGGTACCACATTACTACGTGATCCAAACCAGAAAAAACCCAGGATCTGTTCAACAGGTATGAGAAATATGCGAAAGTACGAGTCTCATGAGGGCAAATCCCAGGCCTAACCTAGACCTATCATGGTGTAACGTTTAAAATATTGGTCGTATCAAGGTTTAATTAACTGTTTCAGTGTGGTACCACATTAATACGTGGTCAAATCCAGAAAAATCCAAGGATTTGCCCAACAAGTATGAGAAATATGCGAAAGTTTGAGTCTGATGAGGGCAAATACCAGGCCTAACCTAGACCTAACATGCGTTATCCTCTAAAATTTTGATCTAAACCAGGTTTAATTAACTGTTTCAGTGTGGTACCACATTACTACGTGATCCAGACCAGTGAAAGCCCAGGATCTGGCCAACGAGTATGTGATAATTGCGAAGGTGTGAGCCTGATGAGGGCAGATCCAACACCTATCCCAGACCTAGCTTGCGTTATACTCTAAACTATTGATCGAGACCAGGTATAATTGACTGTTTCAGTGTGGTACCACATTACTACATGACCCAAACCAGAAATAACCCTGGATCTGTTGAACAAGTATGTGAAGAATGCGAAAGTATGAGCCAGATGAGGGCAAATCCCAGACCTATCCCAGACCCAACTTGCGTTATCCTCTAAAATATTGGTCGAGACCAGGGTTAGTCGACTGTTTCAGTGTGGTACCACTTTACTACGTGATCCAAACCAGAAATAACCCAGGATATGTTGAACAAGTATGTGAAGAATGCGATAGTATGAGTCTGATGAGGGCAAATCCCAGGCCTAACCTAGACCTAACATGCGTTATCATCTAGAATATTGATCGAAACCAGGTTTAATCGACTGATTCAGTGTGGTACCACATTACCACGTGATCCAGACCAGAAAAAGCCAAGGATCGGGCCAACGAGTATGCGATAAATGCAAAAGAATGTCCCAGATGAGGGCAAATCCCAGACATTTCCCAGACCCAACTTGCGTTCTCCTCTAAAATATTGGTCGGACCAGGGTTAGTCGACTGTTTCAGTGTGGTACCACTTTACTACGTGATCCAAACCAGAAATAACCCAGGATCTGTTGAACAAGTATGTGAAGAATGCGATAGTATGGGTCTGATGGGGGCAAATCCCAGGCCTAACCTAGACCGAGCATGAGTTTTCCTCTAAAATATTGATTGAAACCAGGATTAATCGACTGTTTCAGTGTGGTACCACATTACTACGTGATCCAAACCAGAAAAAGCCCAGGATCTGGGCAACGAGTATGGGAAAAATGCGAGAGTATGAGCCAGATGAGGTCAAATACTAGACCTATCCCAGACCTACCATGCGTTACCCTCAAAAATATTGATCGAAACCAGGTTTAGTCGACTGTTTCAGTGTGGTACCACATTACTACGTGATGCAAAGCGGAAAGAAATCCAGGATCTGTTCAACAAGTATGTGAAGAATGCAAAAGTATGAGCCTGATGAGGGCAAATCCCAGGCCTAACCTAGACCTAACCTGCGTTATCATATAAAATATTGATCTAGACCAGGTATAATTGACTGTTTCAGTGTGGTACCACATTACTACATGATCCAAACCAGAAATAACCCAGGATCTGTTCAACAAGTATGTGAAGAATGCGAAAGTAAGAGCCAGATGAGGGCATATCCTAGACCTAACCCAGACCTACCATGCGTTACCCTCAAAAATATTGATCGAAACCAGGTTTAATCGACTGTTTCAGAGTGGTACCACATTACTACGTGATCCAAACCGGAAAAAATCCCGGGATCTGTTCAACAAGTATGTGAAGAATGCGAAAGTATGAATCTGATGAGGGCAAATCCCAGGCCTAACCTAGACTTAACCTGCGTTATCATCTAAAATATTGATCGAAACCAGGTTTAATTGACTGTTTCAGTGTGGTACGACATTACTACGTGATCCAAACCAGAGAAAACCCAGGATCAGGCAAACAAGTATGAGAAATATGCGAAAGTATGAGCCTCATGAGGGCAAATCCCAGACCTAACCCAGACCTAACATGCGATATCCTTTAAAATATTGACCGAGACTAGGTTTCATGGACTGTTTCCGTGTGGCACCACATTACTACGTGATCCGAACCAGAAAAAGCCCAGGATCTGGCCTACAGGTATTGAAAATATGCGAAAGTATGAGCCTCATGAGGGCAAATCCCACACCTAACCGAGTCCTAACCGGCGTTATCCTCTAAATTGTTGATCGTGACCAGGTTTAATCGACTGTTGCAGTGTGGTACCACATTACTACCTGATCCAAACCAGAAATAACCCAGGATCTGTCCAACGAGTATGTGATGAATGCGAAAGTACGAGTCTCATGAGGGCAAATCTCAGGCCTAACCTAGACCTAACCTGCGACATCATCTAAAATATTGATCGAAACCAGGTTTCATGGACTGTCTCAGTGTGGTACCACATTACCACGTGATCCAAACCAGAAAAAGCCCAGGATCTGGCCAACGAGTATGCGAAAAATGCGAAAGTATGAGCCAGATGAGGGCATATCCTAGACCTAACCCAGACCTACCATGCGTTACCCTCAAAAATATTGATCGAAACCAGGTTTAATCGACTGTTTCAGAGTGGTACCACATTACTACGTGATCCAAACCGGAAAAAAACCCGGGATCTGTTCAACAAGTATGTGAAGAATGCGAAAGTATGAATCTGATGAGGGCAAATCCCAGGCCTAACCTAGACTTAACCTGCGTTATCATCTAAAATATTGATCGAAACCAGGTTTAATTGACTGTTTCAGTGTGGTACGACATTACTACGTGATCCAAACCAGAGAAAACCCAGGATCTGTTCAACAAGTATGGGAAATATGCGAAAGTACGAGTCTCGTGAGGGCAAATCCCAGGCCTGACCTAGACCTAACATGGTGTAACGTCTAAAATATTGGTCGTATCCAGGTTTAATTAACTGTTACAGTGAGGTACCACATTACTACGTGATCCAATCCAGAAAAATCCAAGGATTTGCCCAACAAGTATGAGAAATATGCGAAAGTATGAGCCAGATGAGGGCAAATCCTAGACCTAACCCAGACCTACCACGCGTTACCCTCAAAAATATTGTTCGAGACCAGGATTAATCGACTGTTACAGTGTGGTACTACTTTACTACGTGATCCAAACCAGATATTACCCAGGATCTGTTCAACAAGTATCTGAAGAATGCGAAAGAATGTGTCTGATGAGGGCAAATCCTAGACCTAACCCAGACCTAACATGCGTTATCATCAAAAATATTGATCGAGACCAGGTTTAATCGACTGTTTCAGAGTGGTACCACATTACTACGTGACCCAAACCAGAAAAAGCCCAGGATCTGGCCAACAAGTATGGGAAATATGCGAAAGTATGAGTCTCATGTGGGCTAATCCCAGGCCTAACCTAGACCTAACATGGTGTAGCGTCTAAAATATTGGTCCTATCCTGGTTTAATTAACTGTTTCAGTGTGGTACCACATTACTACGTGATCCAATCCAGAAAAATCCAAGGCTCTGCCCAACGAGTATGAGAAATATGCGAAAGTTTGAGTCTGATGAGGGCAAATTCCAGGCCTAACCTAGAACTAACATGCGTTACCCCGCTAAAATGTTGGTCGTGACCAGGTTTCATCGACTGTTTCAGTGTGGTACCACAATACTACCTGATCCAAACCAGAGATAACCCAGGATCTGTTCAACAAGTATGTGAAGAATGCGAAAGTATGGGTCTGATGAGGGCAAATCCCAGGCCTAACGTAGTCCTAACATGAGTTATCCTCTAAAATATTGACCGAAACCAGGTTTAATGGACTGTTTGCTGTGTAGTACCACATTACTACGTAATCCAGACCAGTGAAAGCCCAGGATCTGGCCAACGAGTATGTGAGAAATGCGAAGGTGTGAGCCTGATGAGGGCAAATCCCAGACCTAACCCAGACCTAACATGCGATATCCTTTAAAATATTGACCGAGACTAGGTTTCATGGACTGTTTCCGTGTGGCACCACATTACTACGTAATCCAAACCAGAAAAAGCCCAGAATCTGGCCATCAAG
This sequence comes from Colletes latitarsis, assembly GCF_051014445.1. Classification (NCBI taxonomy): domain Eukaryota; kingdom Metazoa; phylum Arthropoda; class Insecta; order Hymenoptera; family Colletidae; genus Colletes; species Colletes latitarsis. Next base: position 7,960,121 of record NW_027488368.1, on the reverse strand, counting down.
TATGAGAAATATGCCGAAGTACGAGCCTGATGAGGGCAAATCCCAGGCCTAACGTAGACCTAACCTGCGTTATCATCTAAAATATTGTTCGAGACCAGGATTAATCGACTATTTCAGTGTGGTACCACTTTACTACGTGATCCAAACCAGAAATAACCCAGAACCTGTTCAACAAGTATCTGAAGAATGCGAAAGTATGGGTCTGATGAGGGCAAATCCCAGGCCTAACGTAGTCCTAACATGAGTTATCCTCTAAAATATTGATCGAAACCAGGTTTAATTAACTGTTTCAGTGTGGTACCACATTACTACGTGATCCAGACCAGTGAAAGCCCAGGATCTGGCCAACGAGTATGTGATAAATGCGAAGGTGTGAGCCTGATGAGGGCAGATCCAACACCTATCCCAGACCTAGCTTGCGTTATACTCTAAACTATTGATCGAGACCAGGTATAATTGACTGTTTCAGTGTGGTACCACATTACTACGTGATCCAAACCAGAAAAAACCCAGGATCTGTTCAACAGGTATGAGAAGTATGCGAAAGTACGAGTCTCATGAGGGCAAATCCCAGGCCTAACCTAGACCTATCATGGTGTAACGTTTAAAATATTGGTCGTATCAAGGTTTAATTAACTGTTTCAGTGTGGTACCACATTAATACGTGGTCAAATCCAGAAAAATCCATGGATTTGCCCAACAAGTATGAGAAATATGCGAAAGTTTGAGTCTGATGAGGGCAAATACCAGGCCTAACCTAGACCTAACATGCGTTATCCTCTAAAATTTTGATCTAAACCAGGTTTAATTAACTGTTTCAGTGTGGTACCACATTACTACGTGATCCAGACCAGTGAAAGCCCAGGATCTGGCCAACGAGTATGTGATAATTGCGAAGGTGTGAGCCTGATGAGGGCAGATCCAACACCTATCCCAGACCTAGCTTGCGTTATACTCTAAACTATTGATCGAGACCAGGTATAATTGACTGTTTCAGTGTGGTACCACATTACTACATGACCCAAACCAGAAATAACCCTGGATCTGTTCAACAAGTATGTGAAGAATGCGAAAGTATGAGCCAGATGAGGGCAAATCCCAGACCTATCCCAGACCCAACTTGCGTTATCCTCTAAAATATTGGTCGAGACCAGGGTTAGTCGACTGTTTCAGTGTGGTACCACTTTACTACGTGATCCAAACCAGAAATAACCCAGGATCTGTTGAACAAGTATGTGAAGAATGCGATAGTATGAGTCTGATGAGGGCAAATCCCAGGCCTAACCTAGACCTAACATGCGTTATCATCTAGAATATTGATCGAAACCAGGTTCAATCGACTGATTCAGTGTGGTACCACATTACCACGTGATCCAGACCAGAAAAAGCCAAGGATCGGGCCAACGAGTATGCGATAAATGCAAAAGAATGTCCCAGATGAGGGCAAATCCCAGACATTTCCCAGACCCAACTTGCGTTCTCCTCTAAAATATTGGTCGAGACCAGGGTTAGTCGACTGTTTCAGTGTGGTACCACTTTACTACGTGATCCAAACCAGAAATAACCCAGGATCTGTTGAACAAGTATGTGAAGAATGCGATAGTATGGGTCTGATGGGGGCAAATCCCAGGCCTAACCTAGACCGAGCATGAGTTTTCCTCTAAAATATTGATTGAAACCAGGATTAATCGACTGTTTCAGTGTGGTACCACATTACTACGTGATCCAAACCAGAAAAAGCCCAGGATCTGGGCAACGAGTATGGGAAAAATGCGAGAGTATGAGCCAGATGAGGTCAAATACTAGACCTAACACAGACCTACCATGCGTTACCCTCAAAAATATTGATCGAAACCAGGTTTAGTCGACTGTTTCAGTGTGGTACCACATTACTACGTGATGCAAAGCGGAAAAAAATCCAGGATCTGTTCAACAAGTATGTGAAGAATGCAAAAGTATGAGCCTGATGAGGGCAAATCCCAGGCCTAACCTAGACCTAACCTGCGTTATCATATAAAATATTGATCTAGACCAGGTATAATTGACTGTTTCAGTGTGGTACCACATTACTACATGATCCAAACCAGAAATAACCCAGGATCTGTTCAACAAGTATGTGAAGAATGCGAAAGTAAGAGCCAGATGAGGGCATATCCTAGACCTAACCCAGACCTACCATGCGTTACCCTCAAAAATATTGATCGAAACCAGGTTTAATCGACTGTTTCAGAGTGGTACCACATTACTACGTGATCCAAACCGGAAAAAATCCCGGGATCTGTTCAACAAGTATGTGAAGAATGCGAAAGTATGAATCTGATGACGGCAAATCCCAGGCCTAACCTAGACTTAACCTGCGTTATCATCTAAAATATTGATCGAAACCAGGTTTAATTGACTGTTTCAGTGTGGTACGACATTACTACGTGATCCAAACCAGAGTAAACCCAGGATCAGGCAAACAAGTATGAGAAATATGCGAAAGTATGAGCCTCATGAGGGCAAATCCCAGCCCTAACCCAGACCTAACATGCGATATCCTTTAAAATATTGACCGAGACTAGGTTTCATGGACTGTTTCCGTGTGGCACCACATTACTACGTGATCCGAACCAGAAAAAGCCCAGGATCTGGCCTACATTTATTGAAAATATGCGAAAGTATGAGCCTCATGAGGGCAAATCCCACACCTAACCGAGTCCTAACCGGAGTTATCCTCTAAATTGTTGATCGTGACCAGGTTTAATCGACTGTTGCAGTGTGGTACCACATTACTACCTGATCCAAACCAGAAATAACCCAGGATCTGTCCAACGAGTATGTGATGAATGCGAAAGTACGAGTCTCATGAGGGCAAATCTCTGGCCTAACCTAGACCTAACCTGCGACATCATCTAAAATATTGATCGAAACCAGGTTTCATGGACTGTCTCAGTGTGGTACCACATTACCGCGTGATCCAAACCAGAAAAAGCCCAGGATCTGGCCAACGAGTATGCGAAAAATGCGAAAGTATGAGCCAGATGAGGGCATATCCTAGACCTAACCCAGACCTACCATGCGTTACCCTCAAAAATATTGATCGAAACCAGGTTTAATCGACTGTTTCAGAGTGGTACCACATTACTACGTGATCCAAACCGGAAAAAAACCCGGGATCTGTTCAACAAGTATGTGAAGAATGCGAAAGTATGAATCTGATGAGGGCAAATCCCAGGCCTAACCTAGACTTAACCTGCGTTATCATCTAAAATATTGATCGAAACCAGGTTTAATTGACTGTTTCAGTGTGGTACGACATTACTACGTGATCCAAACCAGAGAAAACCCAGGATCTGTTCAACAAGTATGGGAAATATCCGAAAGTACGAGTCTCGTGAGGGCAAATCCCAGGCCTGACCTAGACCTAACATGGTGTAACGTCTAAAATATTGGTCGTATCCAGGTTTAATTAACTGTTACAGTGAGGTACCACATTACTACGTGATCCAATCCAGAAAAATCCAAGGATTTGCCCAACAAGTATGAGAAATATGCGAAAGTTTGAGTCTGATGAGGGCAAATCCCGGGCCTAACACCGACCCAGCATGCGTTATCATCTAAAATATTGATCTAGACCAGGTACAATTGACTGTTTCAGTGTGGTACCACATTACTACATGATCCAAACCAGAAATAACCCAGGATCGGTTCAACAAGTATGTGAAGAATGCGAAAGTATGGGTCTGATGAGGGCAAATCCCAGGCGTAACCTAGACCGAGCATGAGTTATCCTCTAAAATATTGATCGAAACCAGGTTTAATGGGCTGTTTCAGTGTGGTACCACATTACTACGAGATCCAGACGAGTGAATGCCCAGGATCTGGCCAACAAGTATGTCAGAAATGCGAAGATATGGGTCTGATGGGGGCAGATCCCAGGCCTAACCTAGACCGAGCATTGATTTTCCTGTAAAATATTGATCGAAACCAGGTTTAATCGACTGTTTCAGTGTGGTACCACATTACTACGTGATCGAAACCAGAAAAAACCTAGGATCTGTTCAACAAGTATGTGAAGAATGCGAAAGTATGAGCCAGATGAGGGCAAATCCCAGACCTATCCCAGACCCAACTTGCGTTACCCTCTAAAATATTGGTCGAGACCAGGGTTAGTCGACTGTTTCAGTGTGGTACCACTTTACTACGTGATCCAAACCAGAAATAACCCAGGATCTGTTGAACAAGTATGTGAAGAATGCGATAGTGTGAGTCTGATGAGGGCAAATCCCAGGCCTAACCTAGACCTAACATGCGTTATCATCTAGAATATTGATCGAAACCAGGTTTAATCTACTGATTCAGTGTGGTACCACATTACCACGTGATCCAGACCAGAAAAAACCAAGGATCGGGCCAACGAGTATGCGATAAATGCAAAAGAATGTCCCAGATGAGGGCAAATCCCAGACCTATCCCAGACCCAACTTGCGTTCTCCTCTAAAATATTGGTCGAGACCAGGGTTAGTCGACTGTTTGAGTGTGGTACCACTTTACTACGTGATCCAAACCAGAAATAACCCAGGATCTGTTGAACAAGTATGTGAAGAATGCGATAGTATGGGTCTGATGGGGGCAAATCCCAGGCCTAACCTAGACCGAGAATGAGTTTTCCTCTAAAATATTGATTGAAACCAGGATTAATCGACTGTTTCAGTGTGGTACCACATTACCACGTGATCCAAACCAGAAAAAGCCCAGGATCTGGGCAACGAGTATGCGAAAAATGCGAAATTATGAGCCAGATGAGGTCAAATACTAGACCTAACCCAGACCTACCATGCGTTACCCTCAAAAATATTGATCGAAACCAGGTTTAGTCGACTGTTTCAGTGTGGTACCACATTACTACGTGATGCAAAGCGGAAAAAAACCCAGGATCTGTTCAACAAGTATGTGAAGAATGCGAAAGTATGAGCCTGATGAGGGCAAATCCCAGGCCTAACCTAGACCTAACCTGCGTTATCATCTAACATATTGAACGAAACCATGTTTAATTGACTGTTTCAGTGTGGTACGACATTACTACGTGATCCAAACCTGAGAAAACCCAGGATCTGTTCAACAAGTATGGGAAATATGCGAAAGTACGAGTCTCATGAGGGCAAATCCCAGGCCTGACCTAGACCTAACATGGTGAAACGTCTAAAATATTGGTCGTATCCAGGTTTAATTAACTGTTACAGTGAGGTACCACATTACTACGTGATCCAATCCAGAAATAACCCAGGATCTGTTCAACAAGTATCTGAAGAATGCGAAAGAATGTGTCTGATGAGGGCAAATCCTAGACCTAACCCAGACCTAACATGCGTTATCATCAAAAATATTGATCGAAACCAGGTTTAATCGACTGTTTCAGAGTGGTACCACATTACTACGTGATCCAATCCAGTAAAATCCAAGGATCTGCACAACAAGTATGAGAAATATGCGAATGTTTGAGTCTGATGAGGGCAAATCCCAGGCCTAAGCTAGACCTAACGTGCGTTATCCTCTAAAGTATTGATCGAAACCAGATTTCATGGACTGTTTCAGTGTGATACCACATTACTACGTGATCCAAACCAGAAAAAACCCGGGATCTGTTCAACAAGTATCTGAAGAATGCGAAAGAATGTGTCTAATGAGAGGAAATCCTAGACCTAACGCAGACCTAACATGCGTTATCATCTAAAATATTGATAGAAACCAGGTTTACTCGACTGTTTCAGTGTGGTACCACATTACCACGTGATCCAATCCAGTAAAATCCAAGGATCTGCCCAACAAGTATGAGAAATATGCGAATGTTTGAGTCTGATGAGGGCAAATCCCAGGCCTAACCTAGACCTAACGTGCGTTATCCTCTAAAGTATTGATCGAAACCAGATTTCATGGACTGTTTCAGTGTGATACCTCATTACTACGTGATCCAAACCAGAAAAAACCCAGGATCTGTTCAACAAGTATGAGAAATATGCGAAAGTACGAGTCTCATGAGGGCAAATCCCAGGCCTAACCTAGACCTATCATGGTGTAACGTCTAAAATATTGGTCGTATCAAGGTTTAATTAACTGTTTCAGTGTGGTACCACATTAATACGTGGTCAAATCCAGAAAAGTCCAAGGATTTGCCCAACAAGTATGAGAAATATGCGAAAGTTTGAGTCTGATGAGGGCAAATACCAGGCCTAACCTAGACCTAACATGCGTTATCCTCTAAAATATTGATCGAAACCAGGTTTCATGGACTGTTTCAGTGTGGTACCACATTACCACGTGATCCAAACCAGAAAAAGCCCAGGATCTGGCCAACGAGTATGCGAAAAATGCGAAAGTATGAGCCAGATGTGGGCATATCCTAGACCTAACCCAGACCTACCATGCGTTACCCTCAAAAATATTGATCGAAACCAGGTTTAATCGACTGTTTCAGAGTGGTACCACATTACTACGTGATCCAAACCGGAAAAAAACCCGGGATCTGTTCAACAAGTATGTGAAGAATGCGAAAGTATGAATCTGATGAGGGCAAATCCCAGGCCTAACCTAGACTTAACCTGCGTTATCATCTAAAATATTGATCGAAACCAGGTTTAATTGACTGTTTCAGTGTGGTACGACATTACTACGTGATCCAAACCAGAGAAAACCCAGGATCTGTTCAACAAGTATGGGAAATATGCGAAAGTACGAGTCTCGTGAGGGCAAATCCCAGGCCTGACCTAGACCTAACATGGTGTAACGTCTAAAATATTGGTCGTATCCAGGTTTAATTAACTGTTACAGTGAGGTACCACATTACTACGTGATCCAATCCAGAAAAATCCAAGGATTTGCCCAACAAGTATGAGAAATATGCGAAAGTTTGAGTCTGATGAGGGCAAATCCCAGGCCTAACCTAGACCTATCATGGTGTAACGTCTAAAATATTGGTCGTATCAAGGTTTAATTAACTGTTTCAGTGTGGTACCACATTAATACGTGGTCAAATCCAGAAAAATCCAAGGATTTGCCCAACAAGTATGAGAAATATGCGAAAGTTTGAGTCTGATGAGGGCAAATCCCAGGCCTAACACCGACCCAGCATGCGTTATCATCTAAAATATTGATCTAGACCAGGTACAATTGACTGTTTCAGTGTGGTACCACATTACTACATGATCCATATCAGAAATAACCCAGGATCGGTTCAACAAGTATGTGAAGAATGCGAAAGTATGGGTCTGATGAGGGCAAATCCCAGGCGTAACCTAGACCGAGCATGAGTTAGCCTCTAAAATATTGATCGAAACCAGGTTTAATGGGCTGTTTCAGTGTGGTACCACATTACTACGAGATCCAGACGAGTGAATGCCCAGGATCTGGCCAACAAGTATGTCAGAAATGCGAAGATATGGGTCTGATGGGGGCAGATCCCAGGCCTAACCTAGACCGAGCATTGATTTTCCTGTAAAATATTGATCGAAACCAGGTTTAATCGACTGTTTCAGTGTGGTACCACATTACTACGTGATCGAAACCAGAAAAAACCTAGGATCTGTTCAACAAGTATGTGAAGAATGCGAAAGTATGAGCCAGATGAGGGCAAATCCCAGACCTATCCCAGACCCAACTTGCGTTACCCTCTAAAATATTGGTCGAGACCAGGGTTAGTCGACTGTTTCAGTGTGGTACCACTTTACTACGTGATCCAAACCAGAAATAACCCAGGATCTGTTGAACAAGTATGTGAAGAATGCGATAGTGTGAGTCTGATGAGGGCAAATCCCAGGCCTAACCTAGACCTAACATGCGTTATCATCTAGAATATTGATCGAAACCAGGTTTAATCGACTGATTCAGTGTGGTACCACATTACCACGTGATCCAGACCAGAAAAAGCCAAGGATCTGGCCAACGAGTATGCGATAAATGCAAAAGAATGTCCCAGATGAGGGCAAATCCCAGACCTATCCCAGACCCAACTTGCGTTCTCCTCTAAAATATTGGTCGAGACCAGGGTTAGTCGACTGTTTGAGTGTGGTACCACTTTACTACGTGATCCAAACCAGAAATAACCCAGGATCTGTTGAACAAGTATGTGAAGAATGCGATAGTATGGGTCTGATGGGGGCAAATCCCAGGCCTAACCTAGACCGAGAATGAGTTTTCCTCTAAAATATTGATTGAAACCAGGATTAATCGACTGTTTCAGTGTGGTACCACATTACCACGTGATCCAAACCAGAAAAAGCCCAGGATCTGGGCAACGAGTATGCGAAAAATGCGAAATTATGAGCCAGATGAGGTCAAATACTAGACCTAACCCAGACCTACCATGCGTTACCCTCAAAAATATTGATCTAAACCAGGTTTAGTCGACTGTTTCAGTGTGGTACCACATTACTACGTGATGCAAAGCGGAAAAAAACCCAGGATCTGTTCAACAAGTATGTGAAGAATGCGAAAGTATGAGCCTGATGAGGGCAAATCCCAGGCCTAACCTAGACCTAACCTGCGTTATCATCTAAAATATTGATCTAGACCAGGTATAATTGACTGTTTCAGTGTGGTACCACATTACTACGTGATCCAAACCAGAAAAAACCCAGGATCTGTTCAACAAGTATGAGAAATATGCGAAAGTACGAGTCTCATGAGGGCAAATCCCAGGCCTAACCTAGACCGATCATGGTGTAACGTCTAAAATATTGGTCGTATCAAGGTTTAATTAACTGTTTCAGTGTGGTACCACATTAATACGTGGTCAAATCCAGAAAAATCCAAGGATTTGCCCAACAAGTATGAGAAATATGCGAAAGTTTGAGTCTGATGAGGGCAAATACCAGGCCTAACCTAGACCTAACATGCGTTATCCTCTAAAATATTGATCGAAACCAGGTTTCATGGACTGTTTCAGTGTGGTACCACATTACCACGTGATCCAAATCAGAAAAAGCCCAGGATCTGGCCAACGAGTATGCGAAAAATGCGAAAGTATGAGCCAGATGAGGGCATATCCTAGACCTAACCCAGACCTACCATGCGTTACCCTCCAAAATATTGATCGAAACCAGGTTTAATCGACTGTTTCAGAGTGGTACCACATTACTACGTGATCCAAACCGGAAAAAAACCCGGGATCTGTTCAACAAGTATGTGAAGAATGCGAAAGTATGAGTCAGATGAGGGCAAATCCCAGGCCTAACCTAGACTTAACCTGCGTTATCATCTAACATATTGAACGAAACCATGTTTAATTGACTGTTTCAGTGTGGTACGACATTAATACGTGATCCAAACCTGAGAAAACCCAGGATCTGTTCAACAAGTATGGGAAATATGCGAAAGTACGAGTCTCATGAGGGCAAATCCCAGGCCTGACCTTGACCTAACATGGTGTAACGTCTAAAATATTGGTCGTATCCAGGTTTAATTAACTGTTACAGTGAGGTACCACATTACCACGTGATCCAATCCAGAAAAATCCAAGGATTTGCCCAACAAGTATGAGAAATATCCGAAAGTTTGAGTCTGATGAGGGCAAATCCCAGGCCTAACCCAGACCTAGCATGCGTTATCATCTAAAATAGTGATCTAGACCAGGTATATTTGACTGTTTCAATGTGGTACCACATTACTACATGATCCAAACCAGAAATAACCCAGGATCTGTTCAACAAGTATCTGAAGAATGCGAAAGAATGTGTCTGATGAGGGCAAATCCTAGACCTAACCCAGACCTAACATGCGTTATCATCAATAATATTGATCGAAACCAGGTTTAATCGACTGTTTCAGAGTGGTACCACATTACTACGTGATCCAATCCAGTAAAATCCAAGGATCTGCACAACAAGTATGAGAAATATGCGAATGTTTGAGTCTGATGAGGGCAAATCCCAGGCCTAAGCTAGACCTAACGTGCGTTATCCTCTAAAGTATTGATCGAAACCAGATTTCATGGACTGTTTCAGTGTGACACCACATTACTACGTGATCCAAACCAGAAAAAACCCGGGATCTGTTCAACAAGTATGTGAAGAATGCGATAGTAATAGTCTGATGAGGGCAAATCCCAGGCCTAACCTGGACCTAACATGCGTTATCATCTAAAATATTGATAGAAACCAGGTTTACTCGACTGTTTCAGTGTGGTACCACATTACCACGTGATCCAATCCAGTAAAATCCAAGGATCTGCACAACAAGTATGAGAAATATGCGAATGTTTGAGTCTGATGAGGGCAAATCCCAGGCCTAACCTAGACCTAACGTGCGTTATCCTCTAAAGTATTGATCGAAACCAGATTTCATGGACTGTTTCAGTGTGACACCACATTACTACGTGATCCAAACCAGAAAAAACCCGGGATCTGTTCAACAAGTATGTGAAGAATGCGATAGTATTAGTCTGATGAGGGCAAATCCCAGGCCTAACCTGGACCTAACATGCGTTATCATCTAAAATATTGATAGAAACCAGGTTTACTCGACTGTTTCAGTGTGGTACCACATTACCACGTGATCCAATCCAGTAAAATCCAAGGATCTGCCCAACAAGTATGAGAAATATGCGAATGTTTGAGTCTGATGAGGGCAAATCCCAGGCCTAACCTAGACCTAACGTGCGTTATCCTCTAAAGTATTGATCGAAACCAGATTTCATGGACTGTTTCAGTGTGATACCACATTACTACGTGATCCAAACCAGAAAAAACCCAGGATCTGTTCAACAAGTATGAGAAATATGCGAAAGTACGAGTCTCATGAGGGCAAATCCCAGGCCTAACCTAGACCTATCATGGTGTAACGTCTAAAATATTGGTCGTATCAAGGTTTAATTAACTGTTTCAGTGTGGTACCACATTAATACGTGGTCAAATCCAGAAAAGTGCAAGGATTTGCCCAACAAGTATGAGAAATATGCGAAAGTTTGAGTCTGATGAGGGCAAATACCAGGCCTAACCTAGACCTAACATGCGTTATCCTCTAAAATATTGATCGAAACCAGGTTTCATGGACTGTTTCAGTGTGGTACCACATTACCACGTGATCCAAACCAGAAAAAGCCCAGGATCTGGCCAACGAGTATGCGAAAAATGCGAAAGTATGAGCCAGATGAGGGCATATCCTAGACCTAACCCAGACCTACCATGCGTTACCCTCAAAAATATTGATCGAAACCAGGTTTAATCGACTGTTTCAGAGTGGTACCACATTACTACGTGATCCAAACCGGAAAAAAACCCGGGATCTGTTCAACAAGTATGTGAAGAATGTGAAAGTATGAATCTGATGAGGGCAAATCCCAGGCCTAACCTTGACTTAACTTGCGTTATCATCTAAAATATTGATCGAAACCAGGTTTAATTGACTGTTTCAGTGTGGTACGACATTACTACGTGTTCCAAACCAGAGAAAACCCAGGATCTGTTCAACAAGTATGGGAAATATGCGAAAGTACGAGTCTCGTGAGGGCAAATCCCAGGCCTGACCTAGACCTAACATGGTGTAACGTCTAAAATATTGGTCGTATCCAGGTTTAATTAACTGTTACAGTGAGGTACCACATTACTGCGTGATCCAATCCAGAAAAATCCAAGGATTTGCCCAACAAGTATGAGAAATATGCGAAAGTTTGAGTCTGATGAGGGCAAATCCCAGGCCTAACACCGGCCTAGTATGCGTTATCATCTAAAATATTGATCTAGACCAGGTACAATTGACTGTTTCAGTGTGGTACCACATTACTACATGATCCAAACCAGAAATAACCCAGGATCGGTTCAACAAGTATGTGAAGAATGCGAAAGTATGGTTCTCATGATGGCAATTCCCAGGCCTAACCTAGACCTAACATGAGTTATCCTCTAAAATATTGATCGAAACCAGGTTTAATGGACTGTTTCAGTGTGGTACCACATTACTACGTGATCCAAACCAGAAAAAGCCCAGGATCAGGCAAACAAGAATGAGAAATATGCGAAAGTATGAGCCTCATGAGGGCAAATCCCAGACCTAACCCAGACCTAACATGCGATATCCTTTAAAATATTGACCGAGACTAGGTTTCATGGACTGTTTCAGTGTGGTACCACTTTACTACGTGATCCAAACCAGAAGTATCCCAGGACCTGTTCAACAAGTATCTGCAGAATGCGAAAGTATGGGTCTGATGAGGGCAAATCCCAGGCCTAACCTAGACCTAACATGCGTTATCATCTAGAATATTGATCGAAACCAGGTTTAATGGGCTGTTTCAGTGTGGTACCACATTACTACGAGATCCAGACGAGTGAATGCCCAGGATCTGGCAAACAAGTAATTGAGAAATGCGAAGATATGGGTCTGATGGGGGCAGATCCCAAGCCTAACCTAGACCGAGCATTGATTTTCCTGTAAAATATTGATCGAAACCAGGTTTAATCGACTGTTTCAGTGTGGTACCACATTACTACGTGATAGAAACCAGAAAAAACCTAGGATCTGTTCAACAAGTATCTGAAGAATGCGAAAGTATGAGCCAGATGAGGGCAAATCCCAGACCTATCCCAGACCCAACTTGCGTTACCCTCTAAAATATTGGTCGAGACCAGGGTTAGTCGACTGTTTCAGTGTGGTACCACTTTACTACGTGATCCAAACCAGAAATAACCCAGGATCTGTTGAACAAGTATGTGAAGAATGCGATAGTATGAGTCTGATGAGGGCGAATCCCAGGCCTAACCTAGACCTAACATGCGTTATCATCTAGAATATTGATCGAAACCAGGTTTAATCGACTGATTCAGTGTGGTACCACATTACCACGTGATCCAGACCAGAAAAAGCCAAGGGTCTGGCCAACGAGTATGCGATAAATGCAAAAGAATGTCCCAGATGAGGGCAAATCCCAGACCTATCCCAGACCCAACTTGCGTTCTCCTCTAAAATATTGGTCGAGACCAGGGTTAGTCGACTGTTTCAGTGTGGTACCTCTTTACTACGTGATCCAAACCAGAAATAACCCAGGATCTGTTGAACAAGTATGTGAAGAATGCGATAGTATGGGTCTGATGGGGGCAAATCCCAGGCCTAACCTAGACCGAGAATGAGTTTTCCTCTAAAATATTGATTGAAACCAGGATTAATCGACTGTTTCAGTGTGGTACCACATTACCACGTGATCCAAACCAGAAAAAGCCCAGGATCTGGCCAACGAGTATGCGAAAAATGCGAAATTATGAGCCAGATGATGTCAAATACTAGACCTAACCCAGACCTACCATGCGTTACCCTCAAAAATATTGATCGAAACCAGGTTTAATCGACTGTTTCAGAGTGGTACCACATTACTACGTGATCCAAACCGGAAAAAACCCCGGGATCTGTTCAACAAGTATGTGAAGAATGCGAAAGTATGAGTCAGATGAGGGCAAATCCCAGGCCTAACCTAGACTTAACCTGCGTTATCATCTAAAATATTGATCGAAACCATGTTTAATTGACTGTTTCAGTGTGGTACGACATTACTACGTGATCCAAACCTGAGAAAACCCAGGATCTGTTCAACAAGTATGGGAAATATGCGAAAGTACGAGTCTCATGAGGGCAAATCCCAGGCCTGACCTAGACCTAACATGGTGTAACGTCAAAAATATTGGTCGTATCCAGGTTTAATTAACTGTTACAGTGAGGTACCACATTACTACGTGATCCAATCCAGGAAAATCCAAGGATTTGCCCAACAAGTATGAGAAATATCCGAAAGTTTGAGTCTGATGAGGGCAAATCCCAGGCCTAACCCAGACCTAGCATGCGTTATCATCTAAAATATTGATCTAGACCAGGTATAATTGACTGTTTCAGTGTGGTACCATATTACTACATGATCCAAACCAGAAATAACCCAGGATCTGTTCAGCAAGTATGTGAAGAATGCGAAAGTATGGTTCTGATGATGGCAAATCCCAGGCCTAACCTAGACCAAACATGAGTTATCCTCTAAAATATTGATCGAAACCAGGTTTAATGGACTGTTTCAGTATGGTACCACATTACTACGTGATCCAAACCAGAAATAACCCAGGATCTGTTCAACAAGTATGTGAAGAATGTGAAAGTATGGTTCTAATGATGGCAAATCCCAGGCCTAACCTAGACCTAACATGAGTTATCCTCTAAAATATTGATCGAAACCAGGTTTAATGGACTGTTTCAGTATGGTACCACATTACTACGTGATCCAAACCAGAAAAAGCCCAGGATCAGGCAAACAAGTATGAGAAATATGCGAAAGTATGAGCCTCATGAGGGCAAATCCCAGACCTAACCCAGACCTAACATGCGATATCCTTTAAAATATTGACCGAGACTAGGTTTCATGGACTGTTTCCGTGTGGCACCACATTACTACGTGATCCGAACCAGAAAAAGCCCAGGATCTGGCCTACAGGTATGGAAAATATGCGAAAGTATGAGCCTCATGAGGGCAAATCCCACACCTAACCGAGTCCTAACATGCGTTATCATCTAAAATATTGATCGAAACCAGGTTTAATTGACTGTTTCAGTGTGGTTCCACATTACTACGTGATCCAAACCGGAAAAAAACCGAGGATCTGTTCAACAAGTATGTGAAGAATGCGAAAGTATGAGTCTGATGAGGGCATATCCCAGGCCTAACCTAGACCTAACATGCGTTATCGTCTAAAATATTGATCGAAACCAGGTTTCATGGACTGTTTCAGTGTAATATCACATTACTACGTGATCCAAACCAAGAAAAAACCCAGGATCTGTTCAACAAGTATGTGAAGAATGCGAAAGTATGAGATAGATGATGGCAAATCCTAGACCTAGCCCAGACCTAGCATGCGTTATCATCTAAAATATTGATCGAAACCAGGTTTAATAGACTGTTTCAGTGTGGTACCACATTACTACGTGATCCATACCAGAAAAAGCCCAGGATCTGCCCAACAAGTATGCGAAAAACGCGAAAGTACGAGCCAGATGAGGGCATAACCCAGACCTAACCGAGACATAACCGGCGTTATCCTCAAAAATATTAATCGCAACCAGCTTTAATTGACTGTTTCGGTGTGGTACCGCATTACTACGTGATCCAAACCAGAAAAAGGCCTGGATCTGGCCAACAAGTATGCGAAAAATGCGAAAGTACGAACCAGATGAGGGTAAATACCAGACCTAACCAAGACGTAAGCGGCGTTATCCTCTAAAGTATTGATCGAAACCAGATTTCATGGACTGTTTCAGTGTGATACCTCATTACTACGTGATCCAAACCAGAAAAAACCCAGGATCTGTTCAACAAGTATGAGAAATATGCGAAAGTACGAGTCTCATGAGGGCAAATCCCAGGCCTAACCTAGACCTATCATGGTGTAACGTCTAAAATATTGGTCGTATCAAGGTTTAATTAACTGTTTCAGTGTGGTACCACATTAATACGTGGTCAAATCCAGAAAAGTCCAAGGATTTGCCCAACAAGTATGAGAAATATGCGAAAGTTTGAGTCTGATGAGGGCAAATACCAGGCCTAACCTACACCTAACATGCGTTATCCTCTAAAATATTGATCGAAACCAGGTTTCATGGACTGTTTCAGTGTGGTACCACATTACCACGTGATCCAAACCAGAAAAAGCCCAGGATCTGGCCAACGAGTATGCGAAAAATGCGAAAGTATGAGCCAGATGTGGGCATATCCTAGACCTAACCCAGACCTACCATGCGTTACCCTCAAAAATATTGATCGAAACCAGGTTTAATCGACTGTTTCAGAGTGGTACCACATTACTACGTGATCCAAACCGGAAAAAAACCCGGGATCTGTTCAACAAGTATGTGAAGAATGCGAAAGTATGAATCTGATGAGGGCAAATCCCAGGCCTAACCTAGACTTAACCTGCGTTATCATCTAAAATATTGATCGAAACCAGGTTTAATTGACTGTTTCAGTGTGGTACGACATTACTACGTGATCCAAACCAGAGAAAACCCAGGATCTGTTCAACAAGTATGGGAAATATGCGAAAGTACGAGTCTCGTGAGGGCAAATCCCAGGCCTGACCTAGACCTAACATGGTGTAACGTCTAAAATATTGGTCGTATCCAGGTTTAATTAACTGTTACAGTGAGGTACCACATTACTACTTGATCCAATCCAGAAAAATCCAAGGATTTGCCCAACAAGTATGAGAAATATGCGAAAGTTTGAGTCTGATGAGGGCAAATCCCAGGCCTAACACCGACCCAGCATGCGTTATCATCTAAAATATTGATCTAGACCAGGTACAATTGACTGTTTCAGTGTGGTACCACATTACTACATGATCCAAACCAGAAATAACCCA
Organism: Colletes latitarsis; assembly: GCF_051014445.1. Taxonomy (NCBI): domain Eukaryota; kingdom Metazoa; phylum Arthropoda; class Insecta; order Hymenoptera; family Colletidae; genus Colletes; species Colletes latitarsis. The sequence continues at coordinate 7,943,757 of NW_027488368.1, read as the reverse complement.
GGATCGGTTCAACAAGTATGTGAAGAATGCGAAAGTATGGTTCTCATGATGGCAATTCCCAGGCCTAACCTAGACCTAACATGAGTTATCCTCTAAAATATTGATCGAAACCAGGTTTAATGGACTGTTTCAGTGTTGTACCACATTACTACGTGATCCAAACCAGAAAAAGCCCAGGATCAGGCAAACAAGAATGAGAAATATGCGAAAGTATGAGCCTCATGAGGGCAAATCCCAGACCTAACCTAGACCTATCATGGTGTAACGTCTAAAATATTGGTCGTATCAAGGTTTAATTAACTGTTTCAGTGTGGTACCACATTAATACGTGGTCAAATCCAGAAAAATCCAAGGATTTGCCCAACAAGTATGAGAAATATGCGAAAGTTTGAGTCTGATGAGGGCAAATCCCAGGCCTAACACCGACCCAGCATGCGTTATCATCTAAAATATTGATCTAGACCAGGTACAATTGACTGTTTCAGTGTGGTACCACATTACTACATGATCCAAACCAGAAATAACCCAGGATCGGTTCAACAAGTATGTGAAGAATGCGAAAGTATGGGTCTGATGAGGGCAAATCCCAGGCGTAACCTAGACCGAGCATGAGTTAGCCTCTAAAATATTGATCGAAACCAGGTTTAATGGGCTGTTTCAGTGTGGTACCACATTACTACGAGATCCAGACGAGTGAATGCCCAGGATCTGGCCAACAAGTATGTCAGAAATGCGAAGATATGGGTCTGATGGGGACAGATCCCAGGCCTAACCTAGACCGAGCATTGATTTTCCTGTAAAATATTGATCGAAACCAGGTTTAATCGACTGTTTCAGTGTGGTACCACATTACTACGTGATCGAAACCAGAAAAAACCTAGGATCTGTTCAACAAGTATGTGAAGAATGCGAAAGTATGAGCCAGATGAGGGCAAATCCCAGGCCTATCCCAGACCCAACTTGCGTTACCCTCTAAAATATTGGTCGAGACCAGGGTTAGTCGACTGTTTCAGTGTGGTACCACTTTACTACGTGATCCAAACCAGAAATAACCCAGGATCTGTTGAACAAGTATGTGAAGAATGCGATAGTGTGAGTCTGATGAGGGCAAATCCCAGGCCTAACCTAGACCTAACATGCGTTATCATCTAGAATATTGATCGAAACCAGGTTTAATCGACTGATTCAGTGTGGTACCACATTACCACGTGATCCAGACCAGAAAAAGCCAAGGATCTGGCCAACGAGTATGCGATAAATGCAAAAGAATGTCCCAGATGAGGGCAAATCCCAGACCTATCCCAGACCCAACTTGCGTTCTCCTCTAAAATATTGGTCGAGACCAGGGTTAGTCGACTGTTTGAGTGTGGTACCACTTTACTACGTGATCCAAACCAGAAATAACCCAGGATCTGTTGAACAAGTATGTGAAGAATGCGATAGTATGGGTCTGATGGGGGCAAATCCCAGGCCTAACCTAGACCGAGAATGAGTTTTCCTCTAAAATATTGATTGAAACCAGGATTAATCGACTGTTTCAGTGTGGTACCACATTACCACGTGATCCAAACCAGAAAAAGCCCAGGATCTGGGCAACGAGTATGCGAAAAATGCGAAATTATGAGCCAGATGAGGTCAAATACTAGACCTAACCCAGACCTACCATGCGTTACCCTCAAAAATATTGATCTAAACCAGGTTTAGTCGACTGTTTCAGTGTGGTACCACATTACTACGTGATGCAAAGCGGAAAAAAACCCAGGATCTGTTCAACAAGTATGTGAAGAATGCGAAAGTATGAGCCTGATGAGGGCAAATCCCAGGCCTAACCTAGACCTAACCTGCGTTATCATCTAAAATATTGATCTAGACCAGGTATAATTGACTGTTTCAGTGTGGTACCACATTACTACGTGATCCAAACCAGAAAAAACCCAGGATCTGTTCAACAAGTATGAGAAATATGCGAAAGTACGAGTCTCATGAGGGCAAATCCCAGGCCTAACCTAGACCGATCATGGTGTAACGTCTAAAATATTGGTCGTATCAAGGTTTAATTAACTGTTTCAGTGTGGTACCACATTAATACGTGGTCAAATCCAGAAAAATCCAAGGATTTGCCCAACAAGTATGAGAAATATGCGAAAGTTTGAGTCTGATGAGGGCAAATACCAGGCCTAACCTAGACCTAACATGCGTTATCCTCTAAAATATTGATCGAAACCAGGTTTCATGGACTGTTTCAGTGTGGTACCACATTACCACGTGATCCAAATCAGAAAAAGCCCAGGATCTGGCCAACGAGTATGCGAAAAATGCGAAAGTATGAGCCAGATGAGGGCATATCCTAGACCTAACCCAGACCTACCATGCGTTACCCTCCAAAATATTGATCGAAACCAGGTTTAATCGACTGTTTCAGAGTGGTACCACATTACTACGTGATCCAAACCGGAAAAAAACCCGGGATCTGTTCAACAAGTATGTGAAGAATGCGAAAGTATGAGTCAGATGAGGGCAAATCCCAGGCCTAACCTAGACTTAACCTGCGTTATCATCTAACATATTGAACGAAACCATGTTTAATTGACTGTTTCAGTGTGGTACGACATTAATACGTGATCCAAACCTGAGAAAACCCAGGATCTGTTCAACAAGTATGGGAAATATGCGAAAGTACGAGTCTCATGAGGGCAAATCCCAGGCCTGACCTTGACCTAACATGGTGTAGCGTCTAAAATATTGGTCGTATCCAGGTTTAATTAACTGTTACAGTGAGGTACCACATTACCACGTGATCCAATCCAGAAAAATCCAAGGATTTGCCCAACAAGTATGAGAAATATCCGAAAGTTTGAGTCTGATGAGGGCAAATCCCAGGCCTAACCCAGACCTAGCATGCGTTATCATCTAAAATAGTGATCTAGACCAGGTATATTTGACTGTTTCAATGTGGTACCACATTACTACATGATCCAAACCAGAAATAACCCAGGATCTGTTCAACAAGTATCTGAAGAATGCGAAAGAATGTGTCTGATGAGGGCAAATCCTAGACCTAACCCAGACCTAACATGCGTTATCATCAATAATATTGATCGAAACCAGGTTTAATCGACTGTTTCAGAGTGGTACCACATTACTACGTGATCCAATCCAGTAAAATCCAAGGATCTGCACAACAAGTATGAGAAATATGCGAATGTTTGAGTCTGATGAGGGCAAATCCCAGGCCTAAGCTAGACCTAACGTGCGTTATCCTCTAAAGTATTGATCGAAACCAGATCTCATGGACTGTTTCAGTGTGACACCACATTACTACGTGATCCAAACCAGAAAAAACCCGGGATCTGTTCAACAAGTATGTGAAGAATGCGATAGTAATAGTCTGATGAGGGCAAATCCCAGGCCTAACCTGGACCTAACATGCGTTATCATCTAAAATATTGATAGAAACCAGGTTTACTCGACTGTTTCAGTGTGGTACCACATTACCACGTGATCCAATCCAGTAAAATCCAAGGATCTGCCCAACAAGTATGAGAAATATGCGAATGTTTGAGTCTGATGAGGGCAAATCCCAGGCCTAACCTAGACCTAACGTGCGTTATCCTCTAAAGTATTGATCGAAACCAGATTTCATGGACTGTTTCAGTGTGATACCACATTACTACGTGATCCAAACCAGAAAAAACCCAGGATCTGTTCAACAAGTATGAGAAATATGCGAAAGTACGAGTCTCATGAGGGCAAATCCCAGGCCTAACCTAGACCTATCATGGTGTAACGTCTAAAATATTGGTCGTATCAAGGTTTAATTAACTGTTTCAGTGTGGTACCACATTAATACGTGGTCAAATCCAGAAAAGTGCAAGGATTTGCCCAACAAGTATGAGAAATATGCGAAAGTTTGAGTCTGATGAGGGCAAATACCAGGCCTAACCTAGACCTAACATGCGTTATCCTCTAAAATATTGATCGAAACCAGGTTTCATGGACTGTTTCAGTGTGGTACCACATTACCACGTGATCCAAACCAGAAAAAGCCCAGGATCTGGCCAACGAGTATGCGAAAAATGCGAAAGTATGAGCCAGATGAGGGCATATCCTAGACCTAACCCAGACCTACCATGCGTTACCCTCAAAAATATTGATCGAAACCAGGTTTAATCGACTGTTTCAGAGTGGTACCACATTACTACGTGATCCAAACCGGAAAAAAACCCGGGATCTGTTCAACAAGTATGTGAAGAATGCGAAAGTATGAATCTGATGAGGGCAAATCCCAGGCCTAACCTTGACTTAACCTGCGTTATCATCTAAAATATTGATCGAAACCAGGTTTAATTGACTGTTTCAGTGTGGTACGACATTACTACGTGATCCAAACCAGAGAAAACCCAGGATCTGTTCAACAAGTATGGGAAATATGCGAAAGTACGAGTCCCGTGAGGGCAAATCCCAGGCCTGACCTAGACCTAACATGGTGTAACGTCTAAAATATTGGTCGTATCCAGGTTTAATTAACTGTTACAGTGAGGTACCACATTACTGCGTGATCCAATCCAGAAAAATCCAAGGATTTGCCCAACAAGTATGAGAAATATGCGAAAGTTTGAGTCTGATGAGGGCAAATCCCAGGCCTAACACCGGCCTAGTATGCGTTATCATCTAAAATATTGATCTAGACCAGGTACAATTGACTGTTTCAGTGTGGTACCACATTACTACATGATCCAAACCAGAAATAACCCAGGATCGGTTCAACAAGTATGTGAAGAATGCGAAAGTATGGTTCTCATGATGGCAATTCCCAGGCCTAACCTAGACCTAACATGAGTTATCCTCTAAAATATTGATCGAAACCAGGTTTAATGGACTGTTTCAGTGTGGTACCACATTACTACGTGATCCAAACCAGAAAAAGCCCAGGATCAGGCAAACAAGAATGAGAAATATGCGAAAGTATGAGCCTCATGAGGGCAAATCCCAGACCTAACCCAGACCTAACATGCGATATCCTTTAAAATATTGACCGAGACTAGGTTTCATGGACTGTTTCAGTGTGGTACCACTTTACTACGTGATCCAAACCAGAAGTATCCCAGGACCTGTTCAACAAGTATCTGCAGAATGCGAAAGTATGGGTCTGATGAGGGCAAATCCCAGACCTATCCCAGACCCAACTTGCGTTACCCTCTAAAATATTGGTCGAGACCAGGGTTAGTCGACTGTTTCAGTGTGGTACCACTTTACTACGTGATCCAAGCCAGAAATAACCCAGGATCTGTTGAACAAGTATGTGAAGAATGCGATAGTATGAGTCTGATGAGGGCGAATCCCAGGCCTAACCTAGACCTAACATGCGTTATCATCTAGAATATTGATCGAAACCAGGTTTAATCGACTGATTCAGTGTGGTACCACATTACCACGTGATCCAGACCAGAAAAAGCCAAGGATCTGGCCAACGAGTATGCGATAAATGCAAAAGAATGTCCCAGATGAGGGCAAATCCCAGACCTATCCCAGACCCAACTTGCGTTCTCCTCTAAAATATTGGTCGAGACCAGGGTTAGTCGACTGTTTCAGTGTGGTACCTCTTTACTACGTGATCCAAACCAGAAATAACCCAGGATCTGTTGAACAAGTATGTGAAGAATGCGATAGTATGGGTCTGATGGGGGCAAATCCCAGGCCTAACCTAGACCGAGAATGAGTTTTCCTCTAAAATATTGATTGAAACCAGGATTAATCGACTGTTTCAGTGTGGTACCACATTACCACGTGATCCAAACCAGAAAAAGCCCAGGATCTGGCCAACGAGTATGCGAAAAATGCGAAATTATGAGCCAGATGATGTCAAATACTAGACCTAACCCAGACCTACCATGCGTTACCCTCAAAAATATTGATCGAAACCAGGTTTAATCGACTGTTTCAGAGTGGTACCACATTACTACGTGATCCAAACCGGAAAAAACCCCGGGATCTGTTCAACAAGTATGTGAAGAATGCGAAAGTATGAGTCAGATGAGGGCAAATCCCAGGCCTAACCTAGACTTAACCTGCGTTATCATCTAAAATATTGATCGAAACCATGTTTAATTGACTGTTTCAGTGTGGTACGACATTACTACGTGATCCAAACCTGAGAAAACCCAGGATCTGTTCAACAAGTATGGGAAATATGCGAAAGTACGAGTCTCATGAGGGCAAATCCCAGGCCTGACCTAGACCTAACATGGTGTAACGTCAAAAATATTGGTCGTATCCAGGTTTAATTAACTGTTACAGTGAGGTACCACATTACTACGTGATCCAATCCAGGAAAATCCAAGGATTTGCCCAACAAGTATGAGAAATATCCGAAAGTTTGAGTCTGATGAGGGCAAATCCCAGGCCTAACCCAGACCTAGCATGCGTTATCATCTAAAATATTGATCTAGACCAGGTATAATTGACTGTTTCAGTGTGGTACCATATTACTACATGATCCAAACCAGAAATAACCCAGGATCTGTTCAGCAAGTATGTGAAGAATGCGAAAGTATGGTTCTGATGATGGCAAATCCCAGGCCTAACCTAGACCTAACATGAGTTATCCTCTAAAATATTGATCGAAACCAGGTTTAATGGACTGTTTCAGTATGGTACCACATTACTACGTGATCCAAACCAGAAATAACCCAGGATCTGTTCAACAAGTATGTGAAGAATGCGAAAGTATGGTTCTAATGATGGCAAATCCCAGGCCTAACCTAGACCTAACATGAGTTATCCTCTAAAATATTGATCGAAACCAGGTTTAATGGACTGTTTCAGTATGGTACCACATTACTACGTGATCCAAACCAGAAAAAGCCCAGGATCAGGCAAACAAGTATGAGAAATATGCGAAAGTATGAGCCTCATGAGGGCAAATCCCAGACCTAACCCAGACCTAACATGCGATATCCTTTAAAATATTGACCGAGACTAGGTTTCATGGACTGTTTCCGTGTGGCACCACATTACTACGTGATCCGAACCAGAAAAAGCCCAGGATCTGGCCTACAGGTATGGAAAATATGCGAAAGTATGAGCCTCATGAGGGCAAATCCCACACCTAACCGAGTCCTAACATGCGTTATCATCTAAAATATTGATCGAAACCAGGTTTAATTGACTGTTTCAGTGTGGTTCCACATTACTACGTGATCCAAACCAGAAAAAACCCAGGATCAGTTCAACAAGTATGGGAAATATGCGAAAGTACGAGTCTCATGAGGGCAAATCCCAGGCCTGACCTAGACCTAACATGGTGTAACGTCTAAAATATTGGTCGTATCCAGGTTTAATTAACTGTCACAGTGAGGTACCACATTACTACGTGATCCAATCCAGAAAAATCCAAGGATTTGCCCAACAAGTATGAGAAATATGCGAAAGTTTGAGTCTGATGAGGGCAAATCCCAGGCCTAACCCAGACCTAGCATGCGTTATCATCTAAAATATTGATCTAGACCAGGTATAATTGACTGTTTCAGTGTGGTACCACATTACTACCTGATCCAAACCAGAAATAACCCAGGATCTGTCCAACGAGTATGTGAAGAATGCGAAAGTACGAGTCTCATGAGGGCAAATCCCAGGCCTAACCTAGACCTAACATGGTGTAACGTCTAAGATATTGGTCGTATCCAGGTTGAATTAACTGATTCATTGTGGTACCACATTACTACGTGATCCAATCCACAAAAATCCAAGGATTTGCCCAACAAGTATGTGAAATATGCGAAAGTTTGAGTCTGATGAGGGCAAATCCCAGGCCTAACCTAGACCTAACATGCGTTATCCTCTAAAATATTGATCGAAACCAGGTTTCATGGACTGTTTCAGTGTGATACCACATTACTACGTGATCCAAACCAGAAAAAACCCAGGATCTGTTCAACAAGTATGTGAAGAATGCGATAGTATGAGTCTGATGAGGGCAAATCCCAGGCCTAACCTAGACCTAACCTGCGTCATCATCTAAAATATTGATCGAAACCAGGTTTAATTGACTGTTTCAGTGTGGTACCACATTACTACGTGATCCAAACCGGAAAAAAACCGAGGATCTGTTCAACAAGTATGTGAAGAATGCGAAAGTATGAGTCTGATGAGGGCATATCCCAGGCCTAACCTAGACCTAACATGCGTTATCATCTAAAATATTGATCGAAACCAGGTTTAATTGACTGTTTCAGTGTGGTTCCACATTACTACGTGATCCAAACCAGAAAAAACCCAGGATCTGTTCAACAAGTATGAGAAATACGCGAATGTACGAGTCTCATGAGGGCAAATCCCAGGCCCACCTAGACCTAACATTGTGTAACGTCTAAAATATTGGTCGTATCCAGGTTTAATTAACTGTTTCATTGTGGTGCCACATACTACGTTATCCAATCCATACAAATCCAAGGATCTGCCCAACAAGTATGAGAAATATGCGAAAGTTTAGTCTGATGAGGGCAAATCCCAGGCCTTACCTAGACCTAACATGCGTTATCGTCTAAAATATTGATCGAAACCAGGTTTCATGGACTGTTTCAGTGTAATATCACATTACTACGTGATCCAAACCAAGAAAAAACCCAGGATCTGTTCAACAAGTATGTGAAGAATGCGAAAGTATGAGATAGATGATGGCAAATCCTAGACCTAGCCCAGACCTAGCATGCGTTATCATCTAAAATATTGATCGAAACCAGGTTTAATAGACTGTTTCAGTGTGGTACCACATTACTACGTGATCCATACCAGAAAAAGCCCAGGATCTGCCCAACAAGTATGCGAAAAACGCGAAAGTACGAGCCAGATGAGGGCATAACCCAGACCTAACCGAGACATAACCGGCGTTATCCTCAAAAATATTAATCGCAACCAGCTTTAATTGACTGTTTCGGTGTGGTACCGCATTACTACGTGATCCAAACCAGAAAAAGGCCTGGATCTGGCCAACAAGTATGCGAAAAATGCGAAAGTACGAACCAGATGAGGGCAAATACCAGACCTAACCAAGACGTAAGCGGCGTTATCCTCTAAAATTTTAATCGGAACCAGCTTTTATTGACAGTTTCAGTGTGGTACCACATTACTACGTTATCCAAACCAGAAAGAACCCAGGATCTGCCCAACAAGTATGCGAAAAACGCGTAAGTATGAGCCAGATGAGGGCAAATACCAGTCCTAACCCAGACATAACCGGCGATATCCTCTAAAATATTTATCGCGAACATGCTTAATTGACTGCTTCAGTGTGGTACCACATTACTACGTGATCCAAACCAGAAAAATCCCAGGATCTGGCCAACAAGTGTGCGAAAAACGCGATAGTATGAGCCAGATGATTGCAAATACCAGAACTAACACAGACATAACCAGCGTTATCCTCTAAAATATTATTCGCAACCAGGTTTAATTGACTGTTTCAGTGTGGTACCACATTACTACGGGATCCAAACCAGAAAAAGCCCAGGATCTGGCCAACAAGTATGCGAAAAACGCGAAAGTACGGGCCAGATGGGGGCAAACCCCAGACCTATCTCAGACATAACCGGCGTTGTCCTCTAAAATATTAATCGCAACCAAGATTAATTGACAGTTTCAGTGTGGTACCACATTACTACGTGATCCAAACCAGAAAAAGCCCAGGATCTGGCCAACAAGTATGCGAAATCGCGCAAGTATGTACCAGATTATAGCAAATACCAGATCTAACCCAGACATAACCAGCGTTATCCTCTAAAATAGTTATCGGAACCAGCTTCTATTGACTGTTTCAGTGTGGTACCACATTACTACGGGATCCAAACCAGAAAAAACTCAGGATCTGGCCAACAAGTATGCGAAAAACGCGAAAGTATGAGTCTGATGAGGGCAAATCCCAGGCCTAACCTGGACCTACCATGCGTTATCATCTAAAATATTGATAGAAACCAGGTTTACTCGACTGTTTCAGTGTGGTACCACATTACCACCTGATCCAAACCAGAAAAAGCCCAGGATCTGGCCAACGAGTATGCGAAAAATGCGAAAGTATGAGCCAGATGAGGGCATATCCTAGACCTAACCCAGACCTACCATGCGTTACCCTCCAAAATATTGATCGAAACCAGGTTTAATCGACAGTTTCAGAGTGGTACCACATTACTACGTGATCCAAACCGGAAAAAAACCCGGGATCTGTTCAACAAGTATGTGAAGAATGCGAAAGTATGAGTCAGATGAGGGCAAATCCCAGGCCTAACCTAGACTTAACCTGCGTTATCATCTAACATATTGAACGAAACCATGTTTAATTGACTGTTTCAGTGTGGTACGACATTAATACGTGATCCAAACCTGAGAAAACCCAGGATCTGTTCAACAAGTATGGGAAATATGCGAAAGTACGAGTCTCATGAGGGCAAATCCCAGGCCTGACCTTGACCTAACATGGTGTAACGTCTAAAATATAGGTCGTATCCAGGTTTAATTAACTGTTACAGTGAGGTACCACATTACCACGTGATCCAATCCAGAAAAATCCAAGGATTTGCCCAACAAGTATGAGAAATATCCGAAAGTTTGAGTCTGATGAGGGCAAATCCCAGGCCTAACCCAGACCTAGCATGCGTTATCATCTAAAATAGTGATCTAGACCAGGTATATTTGACTGTTTCAATGTGGTACCACATTACTACATGATCCAAACCAGAAATAACCCAGGATCTGTTCAACAAGTATCTGAAGAATGCGAAAGAATGTGTCTGATGAGGGCAAATCCTAGACCTAACCCAGACCTAACATGCGTTATCATCAATAATATTGATCGAAACCAGGTTTAATCGACTGTTTCAGAGTGGTACCACATTACTACGTGATCCAATCCAGTAAAATCCAAGGATCTGCACAACAAGTATGAGAAATATGCGAATGTTTGAGTCTGATGAGGGCAAATCCCAGGCCTAAGCTAGACCTAACGTGCGTTATCCTCTAAAGTATTGATCGAAACCAGATTTCATGGACTGTTTCAGTGTGACACCACATTACTACGTGATCCAAACCAGAAAAAACCCGGGATCTGTTCAACAAGTATGTGAAGAATGCGATAGTATTAGTCTGATGAGGGCAAATCCCACGCCTAACCTGGACCTAACATGCGTTATCATCTAAAATATTGATAGAAACCAGGTTTACTCGACTGTTTCAGTGTGGTACCACATTACCACGTGATCCAATCCAGTAAAATCCAAGGATCTGCCCAACAAGTATGAGAAATATGCGAATGTTTGAGTCTGATGAGGGCAAATCCCAGGCCTAACCTAGACCTAACGTGCGTTATCCTCTAAAGTATTGATCGAAACCAGATTTCATGGACTGTTTCAGTGTGATACCACATTACTACGTGATCCAAACCAGAAAAAACCCAGGATCTGTTCAACAAGTATGAGAAATATGCGAAAGTACGAGTCTCATGAGGGCAAATCCCAGGCCTAACCTAGACCTATCATGGTGTAACGTCTAAAATATTGGTCGTATCAAGGTTTAATTAACTGTTTCAGTGTGGTACCACATTAATACGTGGTCAAATCCAGAAAAGTGCAAGGATTTGCCCAACAAGTATGAGAAATATGCGAAAGTTTGAGTCTGATGAGGGCAAATACCAGGCCTAACCTAGACCTAACATGCGTTATCCTCTAAAATATTGATCGAAACCAGGTTTCATGGACTGTTTCAGTGTGGTACCACATTACCACGTGATCCAAACCAGAAAAAGCCCAGGATCTGGCCAACGAGTATGCGAAAAATGCGAAAGTATGAGCCAGATGAGGGCATATCCTAGACCTAACCCAGACCTACCATGCGTTACCCTCAAAAATATTGATCGAAACCAGGTTTAATCGACTGTTTCAGAGTGGTACCACATTACTACGTGATCCAAACCGGAAAAAAACCCGGGATCTGTTCAACAAGTATGTGAAGAATGCGAAAGTATGAATCTGATGAGGGCAAATCCCAGGCCTAACCTTGACTTAACCTGCGTTATCATCTAAAGTATTGATCGAAACCAGGTTTAATTGACGGTTTCAGTGTGGTACGACATTACTACGTGATCCAAACCAGAGAAAACCCAGGATCTGTTCAACAAGTATGGGAAATATGCGAAAGTACGAGTCTCGTGAGGGCAAATCCCAGGCCTGACCTAGACCTAACATGGTGTAACGTCTAAAATATTGGTCGTATCCAGGTTTAATTAACTGTTACAGTGAGGTACCACATTACTGCGTGATCCAATCCAGAAAAATCCAAGGATTTGCCCAACAAGTATGAGAAATATGCGAAAGTTTGAGTCTGATGAGGGCAAATCCCAGGCCTAACACCGGCCTAGTATGCGTTATCATCTAAAATATTGATCTAGACCAGGTACAATTGACTGTTTCAGTGTGGTACCACATTACTACATGATCCAAACCAGAAATAACCCAGGATCGGTTCAACAAGTATGTGAAGAATGCGAAAGTATGGTTCTCATGATGGCAATTCCCAGGCCTAACCTAGACCTAACATGAGTTATCCTCTAAAATATTGATCGAAACCAGGTTTAATGGACTGTTTCAGTGTGGTACCACATTACTACGTGATCCAAACCAGAAAAAGCCCAGGATCAGGCAAACAAGAATGAGAAATATGCGAAAGTATGAGCCTCATGAGGGCAAATCCCAGACCTAACCCAGACCTAACATGCGATATCCTTTAAAATATTGACCGAGACTAGGTTTCATGGACTGTTTCAGTGTGGTACCACTTTACTACGTGATCCAAACCAGAAGTATCCCAGGACCTGTTCAACAAGTATCTGAAGAATGCGAAAGTATGGGTCTGATGAGGGCAAATCCCAGGCCTAACCTAGACCTAACATGCGTTATCATCTAGAATATTGATCGAAACCAGGTTTAATGGGCTGTTTCAGTGTGGTACCACATTACTACGAGATCCAGACGAGTGAATGCCCAGGATCTGGCCAACAAGTAATTGAGAAATGCGAAGATATGGGTCTGATGGGGGCAGATCCCAAGCCTAACCTAGACCGAGCATTGATTTTCCTGTAAAATATTGATCGAAACCAGGTTTAATCGACTGTTTCAGTGTGGTACCACATTACTACGTGATAGAAACCAGAAAAAACCTAGGATCTGTTCAACAAGTATGTGAAGAATGCGAAAGTATGAGCCAGATGAGGGCAAATCCCAGACCTATCCCAGACCCAACTTGCGTTACCCTCTAAAATATTGGTCGAGACCAGGGTTAGTCGACTGTTTCAGTGTGGTACCACTTTACTACGTGATCCAAACCAGAAATAACCCAGGATCTGTTGAACAAGTATCTGAAGAATGCGATAGTATGAGTCTGATGAGGGCAAATCCCAGGCCTAACCTAGACCTAACATGCGTTATCATCTAGAATATTGATCGAAACCAGGTTTAATCGACTGATTCAGTGTGGTACCACATTACCACGTGATCCAGACCAGAAAAAGCCAAGGATCTGGCCAACGAGTATGCGATAAATGCAAAAGAATGTCCCAGATGAGGGCAAATCCCAGACCTATCCCAGACCCAACTTGCGTTCTCCTCTAAAATATTGGTCGAGACCAGGGTTAGTCGACTGTTTCAGTGTGGTACCTCTTTACTACGTGATCCAAACCAGAAATAACCCAGGATCTGTTGAACAAGTATGTGAAGAATGCGATAGTATGGGTCTGATGGGGGCAAATCCCAGGCCTAACCTAGACCGAGAATGAGTTTTCCTCTAAAATATTGATTGAAACCAGGATTAATCGACTGTTTCAGTGTGGTACCACATTACCACGTGATCCAAACCAGAAAAAGCCCAGGATCTGGCCAACGAGTATGCGAAAAATGCGAAATTATGAGCCAGATGAGGTCAAATACTAGACCTAACCCAGACCTACCATGCGTTACCCTCAAAAATATTGATCGAAACCAGGTTTAATCGACTGTTTCAGAGTGGTACCACATTACTACGTGATCCAAACCGGAAAAAACCCCGGGATCTGTTCAACAAGTATGTGAAGAATGCGAAAGTATGAGTCAGATGAGGGCAAATCCCAGGCCTAACCTAGACTTAACCTGCGTTATCATCTAAAATATTGATCGAAACCATGTTTAATTGACTGTTTCAGTGTGGTACGACATTACTACGTGATCCAAACCTGAGAAAACCCAGGATCTGTTCAACAAGTATGGGAAATATGCGAAAGTACGAGTCTCATGAGGGCAAATCCCAGGCCTGACCTAGACCTAACATGGTGTAACGTCAAAAATATTGGTCGTATCCAGGTTTAATTAACTGTTACAGTGAGGTACCACATTACTACGTGATCCAATCCAGGAAAATCCAAGGATTTGCCCAACAAGTATGAGAAATATCCGAAAGTTTGAGTCTGATGATGGCAAATCCCAGGCCTAACCCAGACCTAGCATGCGTTATCATCTAAAATATTGATCTAGACCAGGTATAATTGACTGTTTCAGTATGGTACCACATTACTACATGATCCAAACCAGAAATAACCCAGGATCTGTTCAGCAAGTATGTGAAGAATGCGAAAGTATGGTTCTGATGATGGCAAATCCCAGGCCTAACCTAGACCTAACATGAGTTATCCTCTAAAATATTGATCGAAACCAGGTTTAATGGACTGTTTCAGTATGGTACCACATTACTACGTGATCCAAACCAGAAATAACCCAGGATCTGTTCAACAAGTATGTGAAGAATGCGAAAGTATGGTTCTAATGATGGCAAATCCCAGGCCTAACCTAGACCTAACATGAGTTATCCTCTAAAATATTGATCGAAACCAGGTTTAATGGACTGTTTCAGTATGGTACCACATTACTACGTGATCCAAACCAGAAAAAGCCCAGGATCAGGCAAACAAGTATGAGAAATATGCGAAAGTATGAGCCTCATGAGGGCAAATCCCAGACCTAACCCAGACCTAACATGCGATATCCTTTAAAATATTGACCGAGACTAGGTTTCATGGACTGTTTCCGTGTGGCACCACATTACTACGTGATCCGAACCAGAAAAAGCCCAGGATCTGGCCTACAGGTATGGAAAATATGCGAAAGTATGAGCCTCATGAGGGCAAATCCCACACCTAACCGAGTCCTAACATGCGTTATCATCTAAAATATTGATCGAAACCAGGTTTAATTGACTGTTTCAGTGTGGTTCCACATTACTACGTGATCCAAACCAGAAAAAACCCAGGATCAGTTCAACAAGTATGGGAAATATGCGAAAGTACGAGTCTCATGAGGGCAAATCCCAGGCCTGACCTAGACCTAACATGGTGTAACGTCTAAAATATTGGTCGTATCCAGGTTTAATTAACTGTCACAGTGAGGTACCACATTACTACGTGATCCAATCCAGAAAAATCCAAGGATTTGCCCAACAAGTATGAGAAATATGCGAAAGTTTGAGTCTGATGAGGGCAAATCCCAGGCCTAACCCAGACCTAGCATGCGTTATCATCTAAAATATTGATCTAGACCAGGTATAATTGACTGTTTCAGTGTGGTACCACATTACTACCTGATCCAAACCAGAAATAACCCAGGATCTGTCCAACGAGTATGTGAAGAATGCGAAAGTACGAGTCTCATGAGGGCAAATCCCAGGCCTAACCTAGACCTAACATGGTGTAACGTCTAAGATATTGGTCGTATCCAGGTTGAATTAACTGATTCATTGTGGTACCACATTACTACGTGATCCAATCCACAAAAATCCAAGGATTTGCCCAACAAGTATGTGAAATATGCGAAAGTTTGAGTCTGATGAGGGCAAATCCCAGGCCTAACCTAGACCTAACATGCGTTATCCTCTAAAATGTTGATCGAAACCAGGTTTCATGGACTGTTTCAGTGTGATACCACATTACTACGTGATCCAAACCAGAAAAAACCCAGGATCTGTTCAACAAGTATGTGAAGAATGCGATAGTATGAGTCTGATGAGGGCAAATCCCAGGCCTAACCTAGACCTAACCTGCGTCATCATCTAAAATATTGATCGAAACCAGGTTTAATTGACTGTTTCAGTGTGGTACCACATTACTACGTGATCCAAACCGGAAAAAAACCGAGGATCTGTTCAACAAGTATGTGAAGAATGCGAAAGTATGAGTCTGATGAGGGCAAATCCCAGGCCTAACCTAGACCTAACATGCGTTATCATCTAAAATATTGATCGAAACCAGGTTTAATTGACTGTTTCAGTGTGGTTCCACATTACTACGTGATCCAAACCAGAAAAAACCCAGGATCTGTTCAACAAGTATGAGAAATACGCGAATGTACGAGTCTCATGAGGGCAAATCCCAGGCCCACCTAGACCTAACATTGTGTAACGTCTAAAATATTGGTCGTATCCAGGTTTAATTAACTGTTTCATTGTGGTGCCACATACTACGTTATCCAATCCATACAAATCCAAGGATCTGCCCAACAAGTATGAGAAATATGCGAAAGTTTAGTCTGATGAGGGCAAATCCCAGGCCTTACCTAGACCTAACATGCGTTATCGTCTAAAATATTGATCGAAACCAGGTTTCATGGACTGTTTCAGTGTAATATCACATTACTACGTGATCCAAACCAAGAAAAAACCCAGGATCTGTTCAACAAGTATGTGAAGAATGCGAAAGTATGAGATAGATGATGGCAAATCCTAGACCTAGCCCAGACCTAGCATGCGTTATCATCTAAAATATTGATCGAAACCAGGTTTAATAGACTGTTTCAGTGTGGTACCACATTACTACGTGATCCATACCAGAAAAAGCCCAGGATCTGCCCAACAAGTATGCGAAAAACGCGAAAGTACGAGCCAGATGAGGGCATAACCCAGACCTAACCGAGACATAACCGGCGTTATCCTCTAAAATATTAATCGCAACCAGCTTTAATTGACTGTTTCGGTGTGGTACCGCATTACTACGTGATCCAAACCAGAAAAAGGCCTGGATCTGGCCAACAAGTATGCGAAAAATGCGAAAGTACGAACCAGATGAGGGCAAATACCAGACCTAACCAAGACGTAAGCGGCGTTATCCTCTAAAATTTTAATCGGAACCAGCTTTTATTGACAGTTTCAGTGTGGTACCACATTACTACGTTATCCAAACCAGAAAGAACCCAGGATCTGCCCAACAAGTATGCGAAAAACGCGTAAGTATGAGCCAGATGAGGGCAAATACCAGTCCTAACCCAGACATAACCGGCGATATCCTCTAAAATATTTATCGCGAACATGCTTAATTGACTGCTTCAGTGTGGTACCACATTACTACGTGATCCAAACCAGAAAAATCCCAGGATCTGGCCAACAAGTGTGCGAAAAACGCGATAGTATGAGCCAGATGATTGCAAATACCAGAACTAACACAGACATAACCAGCGTTATCCTCTAAAATATTATTCGCAACCAGGTTTAATTGACTGTTTCAGTGTGGTACCACATTACTACGGGATCCAAACCAGAAAAAGCCCAGGATCTGGCCAACAAGTATGCGAAAAACGCGAAAGTACGGGCCAGATGGGGGCAAACCCCAGACCTATCTCAGACATAACCGGCGTTATCCTCTAAAATATTAATCGCAACCAAGATTAATTGACAGTTTCAGTGTGGTACCACATTACTACGTGATCCAAACCAGAAAAAGCCCAGGATCTGGCCAACAAGTATGCGAAATCGCGCAAGTATGTACCAGATTATAGCAAATACCAGATCTAACCCAGACATAACCAGCGTTATCCTCTAAAATATTAATCGCAACTAGGATTAATTGACAGTTTCAGTGTGGTACCACATTACTACGTGATCCAAACCAGAAAAAGCCCAGGATCTGGCCAACAAGTATGCGAAATCGCGCAAGTATGTACCAGATTATAGCAAATACCAGATCTAACCCAAACATAACCAGCGTTATCCTCTAAAATAGTTATCGGAACCAGCTTCTATTGACTGTTTCAGTGTGGTACCACATTACTACGGGATCCAAACCAGAAAAAACTCAGGATCTGGCCAACAAGTATGCGAAAAACGCGAAAGTACGAGACAGATGACGGCAAATCCTATATCTAACCGAGACATAACCGGCGTTATCCTCTAAAATATTAGTCGCAACCAGGTTCAATTGACTGTTTCAGTGTGGTCCCACATTACTACTTGATCCAAGACAGAAAAAGGCCAGGATCTAAACAAGTATGCGAAAAATGCGAAAGAACGAGCCAGATGATTGCTAATACCAGAACTAACCCAAACGTAACCAGCGTTATCCTTCAAACTATTAATGGGAACCAGCTTTTATTGACTGTTTCAGTGTGGTACCACAGTACTACGTGATCCAAACCAGAAAAAACCCAGGATCTGCCCAACAAGTATGCGAAAAACGCGAAAGTACGAGCCAGATGAGGGCATATCCCAGACCTAACCGAGACATAACCGGCGTTATCCTCTAAAATATTAATCGCAACCAGCTTTAATTGACTGTTTCGGTGTGGTACCGCATTACTACGTGATCCAAACCAGAAAAAGGACAGGATCTGGCCAACAAGTATGCGAAAAATGCGAAAGCACGAGCCAGATGATTGCTAATCCCAGACCTAACCGAGACATATGCGGCGTTATCCTCTAAAATATTAATCGCAACCAGGTTTGATTGTCTGTTTCGGTGTGGTACCGCATTACTACGTGGTCCAAACCAGAAAAAGCCCAGGATCTGGCCAACAAGTATGCGAAATCGCGCAAGTATGTACCAGATTATAGCAAATACCAGATCTAACCCAGACATAACCAGCGTTATCCTCTAAAATAGTTATCGGAACCAGCTTCTATTGACTGTTTCAGTGTGGTACCACATTACTACGGGATCCAAACCAGAAAAAACTCAGGATATGGCCAACAAGTATGCGAAAAACGCGAAAGTATGAGTCTGATGAGGGCAAATCCCAGGCCTAACCTGGACCTAACATGCGTTATCATCTAAAATATTGATAGAAACCAGGTTTACTCGACTGTTTCAGTGTGGTACCACATTACCACCTGATCCAAACCAGAAAAAGCCCAGGATCTGGCCAACGAGTATGCGAAAAATGCGAAAGTATGAGTCAGATGAGGTCAAATCCTAGACCCAACCCAGACCTACCACGCGTTACCCTCAAAAATATTGATCGAAACCAGGTTTAATCGACTGTTTTTGTGTGGTACCACATTACTACGTGATCCAAACCGGAAAAAACCCAGTATCTGTTCAACAAGTATGTGAAGAATGCGAAAGTATGAGTCAGATGAGGGCAAATTCCAGGCCTGACCCAGACCTAACATGGTGTAACGTCTAAATTATTGGTCGTATCCAGGTTTAATTAACTGTTTCAGTGTGGTACCACATTACTACGTGATCCAATCCAGAAAAATCCAAGGATTTGCCCAACAAGTATGAGAAATATGCGAAAGTTTGAGTCTGATGAGGGCAAATCCCAGGCCTAACCTAGACCTAACATTCGTTATCCTCTAAAATATTGGTCGTATCCAGGTTTGATTGACTGTTTCAGTGTGATACCACATTACTACGTGACCCAAACCAGAAAAAACCCAGGATCAGTTCAACAAGTATGCGAAAAACGCGAAAGTATGAGCCTGATGATTGCAAATACCAGTACTAACCCAAACGTAACCTGCGTTATCCTCCAAACTATTAATTGGAACCAGCTTTTATTGACTGTTTCAGTGTGGTACCACATTACTACTTTATCCAAACCAGAAAAAACCCAGGATCTGCCCGACAAGAATGCGAAAAATGCGAAAGTACGAGCCAGATGAGGGCAAATACCAGACCTAACCGAGACATAACCGGCGTTATCCTCTAAAATATTAATCGCAACCAGGTTTAATTGACTGTTTCGGTGTGGAACCACATTACTACGTGATCCAAACCAGAAAAAACCCAGGATCTGGCAAACAAGTATGCGAAAAACGCGAAAGTATGAGCCAGATGATTGGAAATATGATAACTAACCCAGTCATAACCAGCGTTATCCTCTGAAATATAATTCGCAACCAAGTTTAACTGACTGTTTCGGTGTGGTACCACAGTACTACGTTATCCAAACCAGAAAAAGGCCAGGATCTGGCCAACAAGAATGCGAAAAATGCGAAAGTACGAGCCAGATGAGGGCAAATACCAGACCTAACCGAGACATATGCGGCGTTATCCTCTAGAATATTAATCGCAACCAGGTTTTATTGACTGTTTCGGTGTGGTACCGCATTACTACGTGGTCCAAGCCAGATAAAGGCCAGGATCTGAACAAGTATGCGAAAAATGCGAAAGTACGAGCCAGATGATTGCTAATACCAGAACTAACCCAAACGTAACCAGCGTTATCCTTCAAACTATTAATGGGAACCAGCTTTTATTGACTGTTTCAGTGTGGTACCACAGTACTACGTGATCCAAACCAGAAAAAACCCAGGATCTGCCCAACAAGTATGCGAAAAACGCGAAAGTACGAGCCAGATGACGGCATATCCCAGACCTAACCGAGACATAACCGGCGTTATCCTCTAAAATATTAATCGCAACTAGGATTAATTGACAGTTTCAGTGTGGTACCACATTACTACGTGATCCAAACCAGAAAAAGCCCAGGATCTGGCCAACAAGTATGCGAAATCGCGCAAGTATGTACCAGATTATAGCAAATACCAGATCTAACCCAAACATAACCAGCGTTATCCTCTAAAATAGTTATCGGAACCAGCTTCTATTGACTGTTTCAGTGTGGTACCACATTACTACGGGATCCAAACCAGAAAAAACTCAGGATCTGGCCAACAAGTATGCGAAAAACGCGAAAGTACGAGACAGATGACGGCAAATCCTATATCTAACCGAGACATAACCGGCGTTATCCTCTAAAATATTAGTCGCAACCAGGTTCAATTGACTGTTTCAGTGTGGTCCCACATTACTACTTGATCCAAGACAGAAAAAGGCCAGGATCTAAACAAGTATGCGAAAAATGCGAAAGAACGAGCCAGATGATTGCTAATCCCAGACCTAACCGAGACATAACCGGCGTTATCCTCTAAAATATTAATCGCAATCAGCTTTAATTGACTGTTTCGGTGTGGTACCGCATTACTACATGATCCAAACCAGAAAAAGGACAGGATCTGGCCAACAAGTATGCGAAAAATGCGAAAGTACGAGCCAGATGATTGCTAATCCCAGACCTAACCGAGACATATGCGGCGTTATCCTCTAAAATATTAATCGCAACCAGGTTTGATTGTCTGTTTCGGTGTGGTACCGCATTACTACGTGGTCCAAGCCAGAAAAAGGCCAGGATCTGGCCAACAAGTATGCGAAAAACGCGAAAGTATGTGCCAGATGATAGCAAATACCAGAACTAACCCAGACATAACCAGCGTGATCCTCTAAAACACTTATCTGAACCAGCTTCTATTGACTGTTTCAGTGTGGTACCGCATTACTACGGGATCCAAACCAGAAAAAACTCAGGATCTGGCCAACAAGTACGCGAAAAACGCGAAAGTACGAGCCAGACGAGGGCAAATACCAGACCTCACCCAGACATAACCGGCGTTATCCTCTAAAATATTAATCGGACCCAGGATTTATTGACTGTTTCAGTGCGGTACCACTTTACTACGTGGTCCTTGCCAGAAGAAGGCCAGGATCTGGCCAACAAGTATGCGAAAAATGCGGAGGTACGAGCCAGATGAGGGCAAATACCAGACCTAACCCAGACATAACCGGCGTTATCCTCTAAAATATTAATCGGACCCGGGTTTAATTGACTGTTTCAGTGTGGTACCACATTACTACGTGGTCCAAGCCAGAAAAAGGCCAAGATCTGGCCAACAAGTATGCGAAAAGCGCGAAAGTATGTGCCAGATGAGGGCAAATACCAGACCTAACCCAGACATAACCGGCGTTATCCTCTAAAATATTAATCGGACCCAAGTTTAATTGACTGTTTCAGTGCGGTACCACTTTACTACGTGGTCCTTGCCAGAAAAAGGCCAGGATCTGGCCAACAAGTATGCGAAAAATGCGAAAGTACGAGCCAGATGAGGGCAAATACTAGACGAACCCAGACATAACCGGCGTTATACTGTAAAATATTAATCGCAACCAGGTTTAATTGACTGCTTCGGTGTGGAACTACATTACAACGGGATCCAAGCCACAAAAAACCCAGGATCTGCCAGACAAGTATGCGAAAAATGAGAAAGTACGAGCCAGATGGTTGGAAATACCTGAACTAACTCAGACATAACCGGCGTTATCCTCAAAAATATTAATCGCAACCAGGTTTAACCGACTGTTTCGGTGTGGTACCACATTACTGCCATGTCAAAGCCGGAAAAAGGCCAGGACCTGGCCAACAAGTATGCGAAAAATGCGAAAGAACGAGCCAGATGATTGCTAATACCAGAACTAACCCAAACGTAACCAGCGTTATCCTTCAAACTATTAATGGGAACCAGCTTTTATTGACTGTTTCTGTGTGGTACCACGGTACTACGTGATCCAAACCAGAAAAAACCCAGGATCTGCCCAACAAGTATGCGAAAAACGCGAAAGTACGAGCCTGATGAGGGCAAATGCCAGACCTAACCCAAACATAACCGGCGTTATCCTCCAAAATAGTAATCTCAACCAGGTTTAATTGACTGTATCGGTGTGGTACCGCGTTACTACGTGACCCAAACCAGAAAAAGGACAGGATCTGGCCAACAAGTATGCGAAAAATGCGAAAGTACGAACCAGATGAGGGCAAATACCAGACCTAACCAAGACATAACCGGCGTTATCCTCTAAAATATTAATCGCAACCAGGATTAATTGACAGTTTCAGTGTGGTACCACATTACTACGTGATCCAAACCAGAAAAAGCCCAGGATCTGGCCAACAAGTATGCGAAATCGCGCAAGTATGTACCAGATTATAGCAAATACCAGATCTAACCCAGACATAACCAGCGTAATCCTCTAAAATACTTATCGGAACCAGCTTCTATTGACTGTTTCAGTGTGGTACCACATTACTACTTGATCCAAGACAGAAAAAGGCCACGATCTGGCCAACAAGTATGCGAAAAAGGCGAAAGTACGAGACAGATGACGGCAAATCCTATACCTAACCGAGACATAACCGGCGTTATCCTCTAAAATATTAGTCGCAACCAGGTTCAATTGACTGTTTCAGTGTGGTCCCACATTACTACTTGATCCAAGACAGAAAAAGGCCAGGATCTGGCCAACAAGTATGCGAAAAAGGCGAAAGTACGAGCCAGATGAGGGCAAGTACCAGACCTAACCCAGATATCACCGGCGTTATCCTCTAAAATATTAATCGCAGCCAGGTTTAGTTGACCTTTTCGGTGTGGAACCACACAACTACGGGATCCAAACCGGAAAAAACCCAGGATCTGGCCAACAAGTATGCGAAAAATGCGAAAGTACGAGCCTGATGAGGGCAAATGCCAGACCTAACCCAAACATAACCGGCGTTATCCTCCAAAATAGTAATCTCAACCAGGTTTAATTGACTGTATCGGTGTGGTACCGCGTTACTACGTGACCCAAACCAGAAAAAGGACAGGATCTGGCCAACAAGTATGCGAAAAATGCGAAAGTACGAGCCAGATGATTGCAAATCCCAGACCTAACCGAGACATATGCGGCGTTATCCTCTAAAATATTAATCGCAACCAGGTTTGATTGTCTGTTTCGGTGTGGTACCGCATTACTACGTGGTCCAAGCCAGAAAAAGGCCAGGATGTGGCCAACAAGTATGCGAAAAACGCGAAAGTATGTGCCAGATGATAGCAAATAACAGATCTAACCCAGACATAACCAGCGTGATCCTCTAAAATACTTATCGGAACCAGCTTCTATTGACTGTATCAGTGTGGTACCACATTACTACGGGATCCAAACCAGAAAAAACTCAGGATCTGGCCAACAAGTATGCGAAAAACGCGAAAGTACAAGCCAGATGAGGGCAAATACCAGACCTAACCCAGACATAACCGGCGTTATCCTCCAAAATAGTAATCGCAACCAGGTTTAATTGACTGTATCGGTGTGGAACCACTTTACTACGTAGTCCAAGCCAGAAAAAGGCCAGGATCTGGCCAACAAGTATGCGAAAAACGCGAAAGTATGTGCCAGATGATAGCAAATACCAGAACTAACCCAGACATAACCAGCGTGATCCTCTAAAATACTTATCTGAACCAGCTTCTATTGACTGTTTCAGTGTGGTACCACATTACTACGTGATCCAAACCAGAAAAAGCCCAGGATCTGGCCAACAAGTATGCGAAAAACGCGAAAGTATGAGCCTGATGATTGCAAATACCAGTACTAACCCAAACGTAACCTGCGTTATCCTCCAAACTATTAATTGGAACCAGCTTTTATTGACTGTTTCAGTGTGGTACCACATTACTACTTTATCCAAACCAGAAAAAACCCAGGATCTGCCCGACAAGAATGCGAAAAATGCGAAAGTACGAGCCAGATGAGGGCAAATACCAGACCTAACCGAGACATAACCGGCGTTATCCTCTAAAATATTAATCGCAACCAGGTTTAATTGACTGTTTCGGTGTGGAACCACATTACTACGGGATCCAAACCAGAAAAAACCCAGGATCTGGCAAACAAGTATGCGAAAAACGCGAAAGTATGAGCCAGATGATTGGAAATATGATAACTAACCCAGTCATAACCAGCGTTATCCTCTGAAATATAATTCGCAACCAAGTTTAACTGACTGTTTCGGTGTGGTACCACAGTACTACGTTATCCAAACCAGAAAAAGGCCAGGATCTGGCCAACAAGAATGCGAAAAATGCGAAAGTACGAGCCAAATGAGGGCAAATACCAGACCTAACCGAGACATATGCGGCGTTATCCTCTAGAATATTAATCGCAACCAGGTTTTATTGACTGTTTCGGTGTGGTACCGCATTACTACGTGGTCCAAGCCAGATAAAGGCCAGGATCTGAACAAGTATGCGAAAAATGCGAAAGTACGAGCCAGATGATTGCTAATACCAGAACTAACCCAAACGTAACCAGCGTTATCCTTCAAACTATTAATGGGAACCAGCTTTTATTGACTGTTTCAGTGTGGTACCACAGTACTACGTGATCCAAACCAGAAAAAACCCAGGATCTGCCCAACAAGTATGCGAAAAACGCGAAAGTACGAGCCAGATGACGGCATATCCCAGACCTAACCGAGACATAACCGGCGTTATCCTCTAAAATATTAATCGCAACTAGGATTAATTGACAGTTTCAGTGTGGTACCACATTACTACGTGATCCAAACCTGAAAAAGCCCAGGATCTGGCCAACAAGTATGCGAAATCGCGCAAGTATGTACCAGATTATAGCAAATACCAGATCTAACCCAAACATAACCAGCGTTATCCTCTAAAATAGTTATCGGAACCAGCTTCTATTGACTGTTTCAGTGTGGTACCACATTACTACGGGATCCAAACCAGAAAAAACTCAGGATCTGGCCAACAAGTATGCGAAAAACGCGAAAGTACGAGACAGATGGCGGCAAATCCTATATCTAACCGAGACATAACCGGCGTTAGCCTCTAAAATATTAGTCGCAACCAGGTTCAATTGACTGTTTCAGTGTGGTCCCACATTACTACTTGATCCAAGACAGAAAAAGGCCAGGATCTAAACAAGTATGCGAAAAATGCGAAAGAACGAGCCAGATGATTGCTAATACCAGAACTAACCCAAACGTAACCAGCGTTATCCTTCAAACTATTAATGGGAACCAGCTTTTATTGACTGTTTCAGTGTGGTACCACAGTACTACGTGATCCAAACCAGAAAAAACCCAGGATCTGCCCAACAAGTATGCGAAAAACGCGAAAGTACGAGCCAGATGAGGGCATATCCCAGACCTAACCCAGACATAACCGGCGTTATCCTCTAAAATACTAATCGCAACCAGCTTTAATTGACTGTTTCGGTGTGGTACCGCATTACTACGTGATCCAAACCAGAAAAAGGACAGGATCTGGCCAACAAGTATGCGAAAAATGCGAAAGTACGAGCCAGATGATTGCTAATCCCAGACCTAACCGAGACATATGCGGCGTTATCCTCTAAAATATTAATCGCAACCAGGTTTGATTGTCTGTTTCGGTGTGGTACCGCATTACTACGTGGTCCAAGCCAGAAAAAGGCCAGGATCTGGCCAACAAGTATGCGAAAAACGCGAAAGTATGTGCCAGATGATAGCAAATACCAGAACTAACCCAGACATAACCAGCGTGATCCTCTAAAACACTTATCTGAACCAGCTTCTATTGACTGTTTCAGTGTGGTACCGCATTACTACGGGATCCAAACCAGAAAAAACTCAGGATCTGGCCAACAAGTACGCGAAAAACGCGAAAGTACGAGCCAGACGAGGGCAAATACCAGACCTCACCCAGACATAACCGGCGTTATCCTCTAAAATATTAATCGGACCCAGGATTTATTGACTGTTTCAGTGCGGTACCACTTTACTACGTGGTCCTTGCCAGAAGAAGGCCAGGATCTGGCCAACAAGTATGTGAAAAATGCGGAGGTACGAGCCAGATGAGGGCAAATACCAGACCTAACCCAGACATAACCGGCGTTATCCTCTAAAATATTAATCGGACCCGGGTTTAATTGACTGTTTCAGTGTGGTACCACATTACTACGTGGTCCAAGCCAGAAAAAGGCCAAGATCTGGCCAACAAGTATGCGAAAAATGCGAAAGTACGAGCCAGATGATTGCAAATCCCAGACCTCACCGAGACATATGCGGCGCTATCCTCTAAAATATTAATCGCAACCAGGTTTGATAGTCTGTTTCGGTGTGGTACCGCATTACTACGTGGTCCAAGCCAGAAAAAGGCCAGGATCTAAACAAGTATGCGAAAAATGCGAAAGTACGTTCCAGATGATTGCAAATACCAGAACTGTCCCAGACATAACCAGCGTTACCCTCTAAAATATTAATCGCAACCAGGTTTAATTGACTGTTTCGGTGTGGAACCACATTACTACGGGATCCATTCCAGAAAAAACCCAGGATCTGGCCAACAACTATGCGAAAAACGCGAAAGTACGAGCCAGATGATTGCAAATCCCAGACCTAACCGAGACATATGCGGCGTTATCCTCTAAAATATTAATCGCAACCAGGTTTGATTGTCTGTTTCGGTGTGGTACCGCATTACTACGTGGTCCAAGCCAGAAAAAGGCCAGGATCTGGCCAACAAGTATGCGAAAAACGCGAAAGTATGTGCCAGATGATAGCAAATACCAGAACTAACCCAGACATAACCAGCGTGATCCTCTAAAACACTTATCTGAACCAGCTTCTATTGACTGTTTCAGTGTGGTACCGCATTACTACGGGATCCAAACCAGAAAAAACTCAGGATCTGGCCAACAAGTACGCGAAAAACGCGAAAGTACGAGCCAGACGAGGGCAAATACCAGACCTCACCCAGACATAAC
Organism: Colletes latitarsis; assembly: GCF_051014445.1. Taxonomy (NCBI): domain Eukaryota; kingdom Metazoa; phylum Arthropoda; class Insecta; order Hymenoptera; family Colletidae; genus Colletes; species Colletes latitarsis. Next base: position 7,916,066 of record NW_027488368.1, on the reverse strand, counting down.
CGGCGTTATCCTCTAAAATATTAATCGGACCCAGGATTTATTGACTGTTTCAGTGCGGTACCACATTACTACGTGGTCCTTGCCAGAAGAAGGCCAGGATCTGGCCAACAAGTATGCGAAAAATGCGGAGGTACGAGCCAGATGAGGGCAAATACCAGACCTAACCCGGACATAACCGGCGTTATCCTCTAAAATATTAATCGGACCCGGGTTTAATTGACTGTTTCAGTGTGGTACCACATTACTACGTGGTCCAAGCCAGAAAAAGGCCAAGATCTGGCCAACAAGTATGCGAAAAATGCGAAAGTACGAGCCAGATGATTGCAAATCCCAGACCTAACCGAGACATATGCGGCGTTATCCTCTAAAATATTAATCGCAACCAGGTTTGATAGTCTACTTCGGTGTGGTACCGCATTACTACGTGGTCCAAGCCAGAAAAAGGCCAGGATCTAAACAAGTATGCGAAAAATGCGAAAGTACGTTCCAGATGATTGCAAATACCAGAACTGTCCCAGACATAACCAGCGTTACCCTCTAAAATATTAATCGCAACCAGGTTTAATTGACTGTTTCGGTGTGGAACCACATTACTACGGGATCCATTCCAGAAAAAACCCAGGATCTGGCCAACGACTATGCGAAAAACGCGAAAGTACGAGCCAGATGAGGGCAAATACTAGACGTAACCCAGACATAACCGGCGTTATACTGTAAAATATTAATCGCAACCAGGTTTAATTGACTGCTTCGGTGTGGAACTACATTACAACGGGATCCAAGCCACAAAAAACCCAGGATCTGCCAGACAAGTATGCGAAAAATGAGAAAGTACGAGCCAGATGGTTGGAAATACCTGAACTAACCCAGACATAACCGGCGTTATCCTCAAAAATATTAATCGCAACCAGGTTTAACCGACTGTTTCGGTGTGGTACCACATTACTGCCATGTCAAAGCCGGAAAAAGGCCAGGACCTGGCCAACAAGTATGCGAAAAATGCGAAAGAACGAGCCAGATGATTGCTAATACCAGAACTAACCCAAACGTAACCAGCGTTATCCTTCAAACTATTAATGGGAACCAGCTTTTATTGACTGTTTCTGTGTGGTACCACGGTACTACGTGATCCAAACCAGAAAAAACCCAGGATCTGCCCAACAAGTATGCGAAAAACGCGAAAGTACGAGCCTGATGAGGGCAAATGCCAGACCTAACCCAAACATAACCGGCGTTATCCTCCAAAATAGTAATCTCAACCAGGTTTAATTGACTGTATCGGTGTGGTACCGCGTTACTACGTGACCCAAACCAGAAAAAGGACAGGATCTGGCCAACAAGTATGCGAAAAATGCGAAAGTACGAACCAGATGAGGGCAAATACCAGACCTAACCAAGACATAACCGGCGTTATCCTCTAAAATATTAATCGCAACCAGGATTAATTGACAGTTTCAGTGTGGTACCACATTACTACGTGATCCAAACCAGAAAAAGCCCAGGATCTGGCCAACAAGTATGCGAAATCGCGCAAGTATGTACCAGATTATAGCAAATACCAGATCTAACCCAGACATAACCAGCGTAATCCTCTAAAATACTTATCGGAACCAGCTTCTATTGACTGTTTCAGTGTGGTACCACATTACTACGGGAACCAAACCAGAAAAAACTCAGGATCTGGCCAACAAGTATGCGAAAAACGCGAAAGTACGAGACAGATGACGGCAAATCCTATACCTAACCGAGACATAACCGGCGCTATCCTCTAAAATATTAGTCGCAACCAGGTTCAATTGACTGTTTCAGTGTGGTCCCACATTACTACTTGATCCAAGACAGAAAAAGGCCAGGATCTGGCCAACAAGTATGCGAAAAAGGCGAAAGTACGAGCCAGATGAGGGCAAGTACCAGACCTAACCCAGATATCACCGGCGTTATCCTCTAAAATATTAATCGCAGCCAGGTTTAGTTGACCTTTTCGGTGTGGAACCACACAACTACGGGATCCAAACCGGAAAAAACCCAGGATCTGGCCAACAAGTATGCGAAAAATGCGAAAGTACGAGCCTGATGAGGGCAAATGCCAGACCTAACCCAAACATAACCGGCGTTATCCTCCAAAATAGTAATCTCAACCAGGTTTAATTGACTGTATCGGTGTGGTACCGCGTTACTACGTGACCCAAACCAGAAAAAGGACAGGATCTGGCCAACAAGTATGCGAAAAATGCGTAAGTACGAGCCAGATGATTGCAAATCCCAGACCTAACCGAGACATATGCGGCGTTATCCTCTAAAATATTAATCGCAACCAGGTTTGATTGTCTGTTTCGGTGTGGTACCGCATTACTACGTGGTCCAAGCCAGAAAAAGGCCAGGATCTGGCCAACAAGTATGCGAAAAACGCGAGAGTATGTGCCAGATGATAGCAAATAACAGATCTAACCCAGACATAACCAGCGTGATCCTCTAAAATACTTATCGGAACCAGCTTCTATTGACTGTATCAGTGTGGTACCACATTACTACGGGATCCAAACCAGAAAAAACTCAGGATCTGGCCAACAAGTATGCGAAAAACGCGAAAGTACGAGCCAGATGAGGGCAAATACCAGACCTAACCCAGACATAACCGGCGTTATCCTCCAAAATAGTAATCGCAACCAGGTTTAATTGACTGTATCGGTGTGGAACCACTTTACTACGTAGTCCAAGCCAGAAAAAGGCCAGGATCTGGCCAACAAGTATGCGAAAAACGCGAAAGTATGTGCCAGATGATAGCAAATACCAGAACTAACCCAGACATAACCAGCGTGATCCTCTAAAATACTTATCTGAACCAGCTTCTATTGACTGTTTCAGTGTGGTACCGCATTACTACGGGATCCAAACCAGAAAAAACTCAGGATCTGGCCAACAAGTACGCAAAAAACGCGAAAGTACGAGCCAGACGAGGGCAAATACCAGACCTCACCCAGACATAACCGGCGTTATCCTCTAAAATATTAATCGGACCCAGGATTTATTGACTGTTTCAGTGCGGTACCACTTTACTACGTGGTCCTTGCCAGAAAAAGGCCAGCATCTGGCCAACAAGTATGCGAAAAATGCGGAGGTACGAGCCAGATGAGGGCAAATACCAGACCTAACCCAGACATAATCGGCGTTATCCTCTAAAATATTAATCGGACCCGGGTTTAATTGACTGTTTCAGTGTGGTACCACATTACTACGTGGTCCAAGCCAGAAAAAGGCCAAGATCTGGCCAACAAGTATGCGAAAAATGCGAAAGTACGAGCCAGATGATTGCAAATCCCAGACCTAACCGAGACATATGCGGCGTTATCCTCTAAAATATTAATCGCAACCAGGTTTGATTGTCTGTTTCGGTATGGTACCGCATTACTACGTGGTCCAAGCCAGAAAAAGGCCAGGATCTAAACAAGTATGCGAAAAATGCGAAAGAACGAGCCAGATGATTGCTAATACCAGAACTAACCCAAACGTAACCAGCGTTATCCTTCAAACTATTAATGGGAACCAGCTTTTATTGACTGTTTCAGTGTGGTACCACAGTACTACGTGAACCAAACCAGAAAAAACCCAGGATCCGCCCAACAAGTATGCGAAAAACGCGAAAGTACGAGCCAGAGGAGGGCATATCCCAGACCTAACCGAGACATAACCGGCGTTATCCTCTAAAATATTAATCGCAACCAGCTTTAATTGACTGTTTCGGTGTGGTACCGCATTACTACGTGACCCAAACCAGAAAAAGGACAGGATCTGGCCAACAAGTATGCGAAAAATGCGTAAGTACGAGCCAGATGATTGCAAATCCCAGACCTAACCGAGACATATGCGGCGTTATCCTCTAAAATATTAATCGCAACCAGGTTTGATTGTCTGTTTCGGTGTGGTACCGCATTACTACGTGGTCCAAGCCAGAAAAAGGCCAGGATCTGGCCAACAAGTATGCGAAAAACGCGAGAGTATGTGCCAGATGATAGCAAATAACAGATCTAACCCAGACATAACCAGCGTGATCCTCTAAAATACTTATCGGAACCAGCTTCTATTGACTGTATCAGTGTGGTACCACATTACTACGGGATCCAAACCAGAAAAAACTCAGGATCTGGCCAACAAGTATGCGAAAAACGCGAAAGTACGAGCCAGATGAGGGCAAATACCAGACCTAACCCAGACATAACCGGCGTTATCCTCCAAAATAGTAATCGCAACCAGGTTTAATTGACTGTATCGGTGTGGAACCACTTTACTACGTAGTCCAAGCCAGAAAAAGGCCAGGATCTGGCCAACAAGTATGCGAAAAACGCGAAAGTATGTGCCAGATGATAGCAAATACCAGAACTAACCCAGACATAACCAGCGTGATCCTCTAAAATACTTATCTGAACCAGCTTCTATTGACTGTTTCAGTGTGGTACCGCATTACTACGGGATCCAAACCAGAAAAAACTCAGGATCTGGCCAACAAGTACGCAAAAAACGCGAAAGTACGAGCCAGACGAGGGCAAATACCAGACCTCACCCAGACATAACCGGCGTTATCCTCTAAAATATTAATCGGACCCAGGATTTATTGACTGTTTCAGTGCGGTACCACTTTACTACGTGGTCCTTGCCAGAAAAAGGCCAGCATCTGGCCAACAAGTATGCGAAAAATGCGGAGGTACGAGCCAGATGAGGGCAAATACCAGACCTAACCCAGACATAATCGGCGTTATCCTCTAAAATATTAATCGGACCCGGGTTTAATTGACTGTTTCAGTGTGGTACCACATTACTACGTGGTCCAAGCCAGAAAAAGGCCAAGATCTGGCCAACAAGTATGCGAAAAATGCGAAAGTACGAGCCAGATGATTGCAAATCCCAGACCTAACCGAGACATATGCGGCGTTATCCTCTAAAATATTAATCGCAACCAGGTTTGATTGTCTGTTTCGGTGTGGTACCGCATTACTACGTGGTCCAAGCCAGAAAAAGGCCAGGATCTAAACAAGTATGCGAAAAATGCGAAAGAACGAGCCAGATGATTGCTAATACCAGAACTAACCCAAACGTAACCAGCGTTATCCTTCAAACTATTAATGGGAACCAGCTTTTATTGACTGTTTCAGTGTGGTACCACAGTACTACGTGAACCAAACCAGAAAAAACCCAGGATCCGCCCAACAAGTATGCGAAAAACGCGAAAGTACGAGCCAGAGGAGGGCATATCCCAGACCTAACCGAGACATAACCGGCGTTATCCTCTAAAATATTAATCGCAACCAGCTTTAATTGACTGTTTCGGTGTGGTACCGCATTACTACGTGATCCAAACCAGAAAAAGGACAGGATCTGGCCAACAAGTATGCGAAAAATGCGAAAGTACGAGCCAGATGATTGCTAATCCCAGACATAACCGGCGTTATCCTCCAAAATAGTAATCTCAACCAGGTTTAATTGACTGTATCGGTGTGGTACCGCGTTACTACGTGACCCAAACCAGAAAAAGGACAGGATCTGGCCAACAAGTATGCGAAAAATGCGAAAGTACGAGCCAGATGATTGCAAATCCCAGACCTAACCGAGACATATGCGGCGTTATCCTCTAAAATATTAATCGCAACCAGGTTTGATTGTCTGTTTCGGTGTGGTACCGCATTACTACGTGGTCCAAGCCAGAAAAAGGCCAGGATCTGGCCAACAAGTATGCGAAAAACGCGAAAGTATGTGCCAGATGATAGCAAATACCAGAACTAACCCAGACATAACCAGCGTGATCCTCTAAAATACTTATCTGAACCAGCTTCTATTGACTGTTTCAGTGTGGTACCGCATTACTACGGGATCCAAACCAGAAAAAACTCAGGATCTGGCCAACAAGTACGCGAAAAACGCAAAAGTACGAGCCAGACGAGGGCAAATACCAGACCTCACCCAGACATAACCGGCGTTATCCTCTAAAATATTAATCGGACACAGGATTTATTGACTGTTTCAGTGCGGTACCACTTTACTACGTGGTCCTTGCCAGAAAAAGGCCAGGATCTGGCCAACAAGTATGCGAAAAATGCGGAGGTACGAGCCAGATGAGGGCAAATAGCAGACCAAACCCAGACATAACCGGCGTTATCCTCTAAAATATTAATCGGACCCGGGTTTAATTGACTGTTTCAGTGTGGTACCACATTACTACGTGGTCCAAGCCAGAAAAAGGCCAAGATCTGGCCAACAAGTATGCGAAAAATGCGAAAGTACGAGCCAGATGATTGCAAATCCCAGACCTAACCGAGACATATGCGGCGTTATCCTCTAAAATATTAATCGCAACCAGGTTTGATTGTCTGTTTCGGTGTGGTACCGCATTACTACGTGGTCCAAGCCAGAAAAAGGCCAGGATCTAAGCAAGTATGCGAAAAATGCGAAAGTACGTTCCAGATGATTGCAAATACCAGAACTGTCCCAGACATAACCAGCGTTATCCTCTAAAATATTAATCGCAACCAGGTTTAATTGACTGTTTCGGTGTGGAACCACATTACTGCGGGATCCATTCCAGAAAAATCCCAGGATCTGGCCAACAACTATGCGAAAATCGCGAAAGTACGAGCCAGATGAGGGCAAATACCAGACCTAACCCAGACATAACCGGCGTGATCCTCTAAAATACTTATCGGAACCAGGTTTAATTGACTGCTTCGGTGTGGAACTACATTACTACGTGATCCAAACCAGAAAAAGCCCAGGATCTGACCAACAAGTATGCGAAAAATGCGAAAGTACGAGCCAGATGAGGGCAAATACCAGACCTAACCCAGACATAACCGGCGTTATCCTCTAAAATATTAATCGGACCCAGGTTTAATTGACTGTTTCAGTGCGGTACCACTTTACTACGTGGTCCTTGCCAGAAAAAGGCCAGGATCTGGCCAACAAGTATGCGAAAAATGCGAAAGAACGAGCCAGATGAGGGCAAATACTAGACGTAACCCAGACATAACCGGCGTTATACTGTAAAATATTTATCGCAACCAGGTTTAATTGACTGCTTCGGTGTGGAACTACATTACAACGGGATCCAAGCCACAAAAAACCCAGGATCTGCCAGACAAGTATGCGAAAAATGAGAAAGTACGAGCCAGATGGTTGGAAATACCTGAACTAACCCAGACATAACCGGCGTTATCCTCAAAAATATTAATCGCAACCAGGTTTAACCGACTGTTTCGGTGTGGTACCCCATTACGGCCATGTCAAAGCCGGAAAAAGGCCAGGACCTGGCCAACAAGTATGCGAAAAATGCGAAAGTATGTGCCAGATGATAGCAAATAACAGATCTAACCCAGACATAACCAGCGTGATCCTCTAAAATTCTTATCGGAACCAGCTTCTATTGACTGTATCAGTGTGGTACCACATTACTACGGGATCCAAACCAGAAAAAACTCAGGATCTGGCCAACAAGTATGCGAAAAACGCGAAAGTACGAGCCAGATGAGGGCAAATACCAGACCTAACCCAGACATAACCGGCGTTATCCTCCAAAATAGTAATCGCAACCAGGTTTAATTGACTGTATCGGTGTGAAACCACTTTACTACGTAGTCCTTGCCAGAAAAAGGCCAGGATCTGGCCAACAAGTATGCGAAAAATGCGGAGGTACGAGCCAGATGAGGGCATATCCCAGACCTAACCGAGACATAACCGGCGTTATCCTCTAAAATATTAATCGCAACCAGCTTTAATTGACTGTTTCGGTGTGGTACCGCATTACTACGTGATCCAAACCAGAAAAAGGCCAGGATCTAAACAAGTATGCGAAAAATGCGAAAGAACGAGCCAGATGATTGCTAATACCAGAACTAACCCAAACGTAACCAGCGTTATCCTTCAAACTATTAATGGGAACCAGCTTTTATTGACTGTTTCAGTGTGGTACCACAGTACTACGTGATCCAAACCAGAAAAAACCCAGGATCTGCCCAACAAGTATGCGAAAAACGCGAAAGTACGAACCAGATGAGGGCAAATACCAGACCTATCCAAGACATAACCGGCGTTATCCTCTAAAATATTAATCGCAACCAGGATTAACTGACAGTTTCAGTGTGGTACCACATTACTACGTGATCCAAACCAGAAAAAGCCCAGGATCTGGCCAACAAGTATGCGAAATCGCGCAAGTATGTGCCAGATTATAGCAAATACCAGATCTAACCCAGACATAACCAGCGTTATGCTCTAAAATACTTATCGGAACCAGCTTCTATAGACTGTTTCAGTGTGGCACCACATTACTACGGGATCCAAACCAGAAAAAACTCAGGATCTGGCCAACAAGTATGCGAAAAACGCGAAAGTACGAGACAGATGACAGCAAATCCTATACCTAACCCAGATATCACCGGCGTTATCCTCTAAAATATTAATCGCAGCCAGGTTTAGTTGACCTTTTCGGTGTGGAACCACACAACTACGGGATCCAAACCGGAAAAAACCCAGGATCTGACCAACAAGTATGAGAAAAATGCGAAAGTACGAGCCAGATGAGGGCAAATACCAGACCTAACCCAGACATAACCGGCGTTATCCTCCAAAATAGTAATCTCAACCAGGTTTAATTGACTGTATCGGTGTGGTACCGCGTTACTACGTGACCCAAACCAGAAAAAGGCCAGGATCTGGCCAACAAGTATGCGAAAAACGCGAAAGTATGTGCCAGATGATAGCAAATACCAGAACTAACCCAGACATAACCAGCGTGATCCTCTAAAATACTTATCGGAACCAGCTTCTATTGACTGTTTCAGTGTGGTACCACATTACTACGGGATCCAAACCAGAAAAAACTCAGGATCTGGCCAACAAGTATGCGAAAAACGCGAAAGTACGAGCCAGATGAGGGCAAATACCAGACCTAACCCAGACATAACCGGCGTTATCCTCCAAAATAGTAATCGCAACCAGGTTTAATTGACTGTATCGGTGTGGAACCACTTTACTACGTAGTCCAAGCCAGAAAAAGGCCAGGATCTGGCCAACAAGTATGCGAAAAACGCGAAAGTATGTGCCAGATGATAGCAAATACCAGAACTAACCCAGACATAACCAGCGTGATCCTCTAAAATACTTATCGGAACCAGCTTCTATTGACTGTTTCAGTGTGGTACCACATTACTACGGGATCCAAACCAGAAAAAACTCAGGATCTGGCCAACAAGTATGCGAAAAACGCGAAAGTACGAGCCAGATGAGGGCAAATACCAGACCTAACCCAGACATAACCGGCGTTATCCTCCAAAATAGTAATCGCAACCAGGTTTAATTGACTGTATCGGTGTGGAACCACTTTACTACGTAGTCCAAGCCAGAAAAAGGCCAGGATCTGGCCAACAAGTATGCGAAAAACGCGAAAGTATATGCCAGATGATAGCAAATACCAGAACTAACCCAGACATAACCGGCGTTATCCTCTAAAATATTAATCGGACCCGGGTTTAATTGACTGTTTCAGTGCGGTACCACTTTACTACGTGGTCCTTGCCAGAAAAAGGCCAGGATCTGGCCAACAAGTATGAGAAAAATGCGGAGGTACGAGCCAGATGAGGGCAAATACCAGACCTAACCCAGACATAACCGGCGTTATCCTCTAAAATATTAATCGGACCCGGGTTTAATTGACTGTTTCAGTGTGGTACCACATTACTACGTGGTCCAAGCCAGAAAAAGGCCAAGATCTGGCCAACAAGTATGCGAAAAATGCGAAAGTACGAGCCAGCTGATTGCAAATCCCAGACCTAACCGAGACATATGCGGCGTTATCCTCTAAAATATTAATCGCAACCAGGTTTGATTGTCTGTTTCGGTGTGGTACCGCATTACTACGTGGTCCAAGCCAGAAAAAGGCCAGGTTCTAAACAAGTATGCGAAAAATGCGAATGTACGTTCCAGATGATTGCAAATACCAGAACTGTCCCAGACATAACCAGCGTTATCCTCTAAAATATTAATCGCAACCAGGTTTAATTGAGTGCTTCGGTGTGGAACCACATTACTACGTGATCGAAACCAGAAAAAGCCCAGGATCTGGCCAACAAGAATGCGAAAAATGCGAAAGTACGAGCCAGATGTGGACAAATCCCAGACCTACCCGAGACATAACCGGCGTTATCCTCTAAAATATTAATCGCAACCATGTTTAATTGACTGTTTCAGTGTGGTACCACATTACTACGTGATCCAAACCAGAAAAAGCCCAGGACCTGCCCAACAATTATGCGAAAAATGCGAAAGTACGAGCCTGATGGTTGCTAATACCAGAACTAACCCAAACGTAACCAGCGTTATCCCCCAAACTATTAATCGGAACCAGCTTTTATTGACAGTTTCAGTGTGGTACCACATTACTACGTGATCCAAACCAGAAAAAGCCCAGGATCTGGCCAACAAGAATGCGCAAAATGCGACAGTACGAGCCTGATGGTTGCTAATACCAGACCTACCCGAGACATAACCGGCGTTCTCCTCTAAAATATTAATCGCAACTATGTTTAATTGACTGTTTCAGTGTGGTACCACGTTACTACGTGATCCAAACCAGAAAAAGCCCACGATCTGGCCAACAAGTATGCGAAAAACTCGAAGGTATGTGCCAGATGATAGCAAATACCAGAACTAACCCAGACATAACCAGCGTTATCCTCTAAAATACTTATCGGAACCAGCTTCTATTGACTGTTTCAGTGTGGTACCACATTACTACGTGATCCAAACCAGAAAAAGCCCAGGATCTGGCCAACAAGTATGCGAAAAACGCGAAAGTATGTGCCAGATGATAGCAAATACCAGAACTAACCCAGACATAACCAGCGTTATCCTCTAAAATACTTATCGGAACCAGCTTCTGTTGACTGTTTCAGTGTGGTGCCGCATTACTACGGGATCCAAACCAGAAAAAACTCAGGATCTGGCCAACAAGTATGCGAAAAATGCGAAAGTACGAGCCAGATGTGGACAAATCCCAGACCTACCCGAGACATAACCGGCGTTATTCTCTATAATATTAATCGCAACCATGTTTAATTGACTTTTTCAGTGTGGTACCACATTACTACGTGATCCAAACCAGAAAAAGCCCACGATCTGGCCAACAAGTATGCGAAAAACTCGAAGGTATGTGCCAGATGATAGCAAATACCAGAACTAACCCAGACCTAACCAGCGTTATCCTCTAAAATACTTATCGGAACCAGCTTCTATTGACTGTTTCAGTGTGGTACCACATTACTACGTGATCCAAACCAGAAAAAGCCCAGGATCTGGCCAACAAGTATGCGAAAAACGCGAAAGTATGTGCCAGATGATAGCAAATACCAGAACTAACCCAGACATAACCAGCGTTATCCTCTAAAATACTTATCGGAACCAGCTTCTATTGACTGTTTCAGTGTGGTGCCGCATTACTACGGGATCCATTCCAGAAAAAACCCAGGATCTGGCCAACAACTATGCGAAAAACGCGAAAGTACGAGCCACATGAGGGCAAATACCAGACCTAACCCAGACATAACTTTCGTTATCCTCCAAAATAGTAATCGCAACCAGGTTTAATTGACTGTATCGGTGTGGAACCACTTTACTACGTAGTACAAGCCAGAAAAAGGCCAGGATCTTGCCAACAAGTATGCGAAAAACGCGAAAGTATGAGCCAGATGATAGCAAATACCAGAACTAACCCAGACATAGCCGGCGTTATACTGTAAAATATTAATTGCAACCAGGTTTAATTGACTGCTTCGGTGTGGAACCCCATTACGACGGGATCCAAGCCACAAAAAACCCAGGATCTGCCGGACAAGTATGCGAAAAATGCGAAAGTACGAGCCAGATGGTTGGAAATACCAGAACTAACCCAGACATATCCGGCGTTATCCTCAAAAATATTAATCGCAACCAGGTTTAACTGACTGTTGAGGTGTGGTACCACATTACTACGTGGTCCAAGCCGGAAAAAGGCCAGCATCTGGCCAAAAAGTATGCGAAAAATGCGAAAGTACGAGCCAGATGAGGGCAAATACCAGACCTAACCCAGACGTAACTGGCGTTATCCTCTAAGATATTAATCGGACCCGCGTTTAATTGACTGTTTCGGTGTGGAACCACATTACTACGTGATCCAAACCAGGAAAAACCCAGGATCTGGCCAACAACTATGCGAAAAACGCGAAAGTACGAGCCAGATGAGGGCAAATACCAGACCTAACCCAGACATAACTTTCGTTATCCTCCAAAATAGTAATCGCAACCAGGTTTAATTGACTGTATCGGTGTGGAACCACTTTACTACGTAGTACAAGCCAGAAAAAGGCCAGGATCTTGCCAACAAGTATGCGAAAAACGCGAAAGTATGTGCCAGATGATAGCAAATACCAGAACTAACCCAGACATAACCGGCGTTATCCTCAAAAATATTAATCGCAACCAGGTTTAACTGACTGTTTCAGTGCGGTACCACTTTACTACGAGGTGCTTGCCAGAAAAAGGCCAGGATCTGGCCAACAAGTATGCGAAAAATGCGAAAGTACGAGCCAGATGAGGGCAAATACCAGACATAACCGAGACATAACCAGCGTTATCCTCTAAAATATTATTCGCAACCAGGTTTAATTGACTGTTTCAGTGTGGTACCACATTACTACGTGATCCAAAGCAGAAAAAGCCCAGGATCTGGCCAACAAGTATGCGAAAAACGCGAAAGTATGAGACACATGAGGGCAAATACTAGGCGTAACCCAGACATAACCGGCGTTATACTGTAAAATATTAATCGCAACCAGGTTTAATTGACTGTTTCGGTGTGGAACCACATTACGACGGGATCCAAACCACAAAAAACCCAGGATCTGCCGGACAAGTATGCGAAAAATGCGAAAGTACGAGCCAGATGGTTGGAAATACCAGAACTAACCCAGACATAACCGGCGTTATCCTTAAAAATATTAATCGCAACCAGGTTTAACTGACTGTTGAGGTGTGGTACCACATTACTACGTGGTCCAAGCCGGAAAAAGGCCAGGATCTGGCCAAAAAGTATGCGAAAAATGCGAAAGTACGAGCCAGATGATTGCAAATCCCAGACCTAACCGAGACATATGCGGCGTTATCCTCTAAAATACTTATCGGAACCAGCTTCTATTGACTGTTTCAGTGTGGTGCCGCATTACTACGGGATCCAAACCAGAAGAAACTCAGGATCTGGCCAACAAGTATGCGAAAAACGCGAAAGTACGAGCCAGATGAGGGCAAATACCAGACCTAACCCAGTCATAACCGGCGTTATCCTCTAAAATATTAATCGGAACCAGCTTCTATCGACTGCTTCAGTGTCGTACCACATTACTACGTGATCCAAACCAGAAAAAGCCCAGGATCTGGCCAACAAGTATGCCAAAAACGCGAAAGTACGAGCCAGATGAGGGCAAATACCAGACCTAACTCAGACATAACCGGCGTTATCCTCTAAAATATTAATCGCAACCAGGTTTAATTGACTGTTCCGGTGTGGAACCACATTACTACGGGATCCAAACCAGAAAAATCCCAGGATCTGGACAACAAGTATGCGAAAAATGCGAAAGTACGAGCCAGATGAGGGCAAATACCAAAACTAATCTAGACATAACCAGCGTTATCCTCTAAAATATTAATCGCAACCAGGTTTAATTGACTGTTCCGGTGTGGAACCACATTACTACGGGATCCAAACCAGAAAAATCCCAGGATCTGGACAAGAAGTATGCGAAAAATGCGAAAGTACGAGCCAGATGAGGGCAAATACCAAAACTAATCTAGACATAACCAGCGTTATCCTCTAAAATATTAATCGCAACCAGGTTTAGTTGACTGTTTCGGTGTGGTACCGCATTACTACGTGATCCACGCAAGAAAAAGGCCAGGATCTGGCCAACAAGTATGCGAGAAATGCGAAAGTACGAGCCTGATGGTTGCTAATACCAGAACTAACCCAAACGTAACCAGCGTTATCCTCCAAACTATTAATCGGAACCAGCTTTTATTGACTGTTCCGGTGTGGAACCACATTACTACGGGATCCAAACCAGAAAAATCCCAGGATCTGGACAACAAGTATGCGAAAAATGCGAAAGTACGAGCCAGATGAGGGCAAATACCAAAACTAATCTAGACATAACCAGCGTTATCCTCTAAAATATTAATCGCAACCAGGTTTAGTTGACTGTTTCGGTGTGGTACCGCATTACTACGTGATCCACGCCAGAAAAAGGCCAGGATCTGGCCAACAAGTATGCGAGAAATGCGAAAGTACGAGCCTGATGGTTGCTAATACCAGAACTAACCCAAACGTTACCAGCGTTATCCTCCAAACTATTAATCGGAACCAGCTTTTATTGACTGTTTCAGTGTGGTACCACAGTACTACGTGGTCCAAACCAGAAAAAACCCAGGATCTGCCCAACAAGTATGCGAAAAATGCGAAAGTACGAGCCAGATGAGGGCAAATACCAAAACAAATCTAGACATAACCAGCGTTATCCTCTAAAATATTAATCGCAACCAGGTTTAGTTGACTGTTTCGGTGTGGTACCGCATTACTACGTGATCCACGCCAGAAAAGGGCCAGGATCTGGCCAACAAGTATGCGAAAAATGCGAAAGTACGAGCCAGATGATTGATAATATCAGAACAAAACCAAGCGTAACCAGTGTTATCCTCCAAACTATTAATCGGAACCAGCTTTTATTGACAGTTTCAGTGTGGTACCACATTACTACGTGATCCAAACCAGAAAAAGCCCAGGATCTGGCCAACAAGATTGCGCAAAATGCGAAAGTACGAGCCAGATGTGGACAAATCCCAGACCTACCCGAGACATAACCGGCGTTATCCTCTAAAATATTAATCGCAACCATGTTTAATTGACTGTTTCAGTGTGGTACCACATTACTACGTGATCCAAACCAGAAAAAGCCCACGATCTGGCCAACAAGTATGCGAAAAACTCGAAGGTATGTGCCAGATGATAACAAATACCAGAACTAACCCAGACATAACCAGCGTTATCCTCTAAAATAATTATCGGAACCAGCTTCTATTGACTGCTTCAGTGTCGTACCACATTACTACGTGATCCAAACCAGAAAAAGCCCAGGATCTGGCCAACAAGTATGCCAAAAACGCGAAAGTATGTGCCAGATGATAGCAAATACCAGAACTAACCCAGACATAACCAGCGTTAGCCTCTAAAATACTTATCGGAACCAGCTTCTATTGACTGTTTCAGTGTGGTGCCGCATTACTACGGGATCCAAACCAGAAAAAACTCAGGATCTGGCCAACAAGTATGCGAAAAACGCGAAAGTACGAGCCAGATGAGGGCAAATACCAGACCTAACTCAGACATAACCGGCGTTATCCTCTAAAATATTAATCGCAACCAGGTTTAATTGACTGTTCCGGTGTGGAACCACATTACTACGGGATCCAAACCAGAAAAATCCCAGGATCTGGACAACAACTATGCGAAAAACGCGAAAGTACGAGCCAGATGAGGGCATATACCAGACCTAACCCGGACATATCCGGCGTTATCCTCTAAAATATTAATCGCAACCATGTTTAATTGACTGTTTCGGTGTGGAACCACATTACTACGGGATCCAAACCAGAAAAAGCCCAGGATCTGGCCAACAAGAATGAGAAAAATGCGAAAGTACGAGCCAGATGTGGACAAATCCCAGACCTACCCGAGACATAACCGGCGTTATCCTCTAAAATGTTAATCGCAACCAGGTTTAATTGACTGTTTCAGTGTGGTACCACATTACTACGTGATCCAAACCAGAAAAAGCCCACGATCTGGCCAACAAGTATGCGAAAAACTCGAAGGTATGTGCCAGATTATAGCAAATACCAGAACTAACCCAGACATAACCAGCGTTATCCTCTAAAATAATTATCGGAACCAGCTTCTATTGACTGTTTCAGTGTGGTACCACATTACTACGTGATCCAAACCAGAAAAAGCCCAGGATCTGGCCAACAAGTATGCGAAAAATGCGAAAGTACGAGCCAGATGTGGACAAATCCCAGACCTACCCGAGACATAACCTGCGTTATCCTCCAAACTATTAATCGGAACCAGCTTTTATTGACTGTTTCAGTGTAGTAACAAATTACTACGTGATCCAAACCAGAAAAAGCCCAGGATCTGCCCAACAAGTATGCGAAAATTGTGAAAGTACGAGCCAGATGAGGGCAAATACCAAAACTAATCTAGACGTAACCAGCGTTATCCTCTAAAATATTAATCGCAACCAGGTTTAGTTGTCTCTTTCGGTGTGGTACCGCATTACCACGTGATCCACGCCAGAAAAAGGCCAGGATCTGGCCAACAAGTATGCGAAAAATGCGAAAGTACGAGCCAGATGATTGCTAATACCAGAACTAACCCAAACGTAACCAGTGTTATCCTCCAAACTATTAATCGGAACCGGGTTTTATTGACAGTTTCAGTGTGGTACCACATTACTACGTGATCCAAACCAGAAAAAGCCCAGGATCTGGCCAACAAGAATGCGCAAAATGCGAAAGTACGAGCCAGATGTGGACAAATCCCAGACCTACCCGAGACATAACCGGCGTTATCCTCTAAAATATTAATCGCAACCATGTTTAATTGACTGTTTCAGTGTGGTACCACATTACTACTTGATCCAAACCAGAAAAAGCCCACGATCTTGCCAACAAGTATGCGAAAAACTCGAAGGTATGTGCCAGATGATAGCAAATGCCAGAACTAACCCAGACATAACCAGCGTTATCCCCTAAAATACTTATCGGAACCAGCTTCTATTGACTGCTTCAGTGTCGTACCACATTACTACGTGATCCAAACCAGAAAAAGCCCAGGATCTGGCCAACAAGTATGCCAAAAACGCGAAAGTATGTGCCAGATGATAGCAAATACCAGAACTAACCCAGACATAACCAGCGTTATCCTCTAAAATACTTATCGGAACCAGCTTCTATTGACTGTTTCAGTGTGGTGCCGCATTACTACGGGATCCAAACCAGAAAAAACTCAGGATCTGGCCAACAAGTATGCGAAAAACGCGAATGTACGAGCCAGATGAGGGCAAATACCAGACCTAACTCAGACATAACCAGCGTTAGCCTCTAAAATACTTATCGGAACCAGCTTCTATTGACTGTTTCAGTGTGGTGCCGCATTACTACGGGATCCAAACCAGAAAAAACTCAGGATCTGGCCAACAAGTATGCGAAAAACGCGAAAGTACGAGCCAGATGAGGGCAAATACCAGACCTAACTCAGACATAACCGGCGTTATCCTCTAAAATATTAATCGCAACCAGGTTTAATTGACTGTTCCGGTGTGGAACCACATTACTACGGGATCCAAACCAGAAAAATCCCAGGATCTGGACAACAACTATGCGAAAAACGCGAAAGTACGAGCCAGATGAGGGCATATACCAGACCTAACCCGGACATATCCGGCGTTATCCTCTAAAATATTAATCGCAACCATGTTTAATTGACTGTTTCGGTGTGGAACCACATTACTACGGGATCCAAACCAGAAAAAGCCCAGGATCTGGCCAACAAGAATGAGAAAAATGCGAAAGTACGAGCCAGATGTGGACAAATCCCAGACCTACCCGAGACATAACCGGCGTTATCCTCTAAAATGTTAATCGCAACCAGGTTTAATTGACTGTTTCAGTGTGGTACCACATTACTACGTGATCCAAACCAGAAAAAGCCCACGATCTGGCCAACAAGTATGCGAAAAACTCGAAGGTATGTGCCAGATTATAGCAAATACCAGAACTAACCCAGACATAACCAGCGTTATCCTCTAAAATAATTATCGGAACCAGCTTCTATTGACTGTTTCAGTGTGGTACCACATTACTACGTGATCCAAACCAGAAAAAGCCCAGGATCTGGCCAACAAGTATGCGAAAAATGCGAAAGTACGAGCCAGATGTGGACAAATCCCAGACCTACCCGAGACATAACCTGCGTTATCCTCCAAACTATTAATCGGAACCAGCTTTTATTGACTGTTTCAGTGTAGTAACAAATTACTACGTGATCCAAACCAGAAAAAGCCCAGGATCTGCCCAACAAGTATGCGAAAATTGTGAAAGTACGAGCCAGATGAGGGCAAATACCAAAACTAATCTAGACGTAACCAGCGTTATCCTCTAAAATATTAATCGCAACCAGGTTTAGTTGTCTCTTTCGGTGTGGTACCGCATTACCACGTGATCCACGCCAGAAAAAGGCCAGGATCTGGCCAACAAGTATGCGAAAAATGCGAAAGTACGAGCCAGATGATTGCTAATACCAGAACTAACCCAAACGTAACCAGTGTTATCCTCCAAACTATTAATCGGAACCGGGTTTTATTGACAGTTTCAGTGTGGTACCACATTACTACGTGATCCAAACCAGAAAAAGCCCAGGATCTGGCCAACAAGAATGCGCAAAATGCGAAAGTACGAGCCAGATGTGGACAAATCCCAGACCTACCCGAGACATAACCGGCGTTATCCTCTAAAATATTAATCGCAACCATGTTTAATTGACTGTTTCAGTGTGGTACCACATTACTACTTGATCCAAACCAGAAAAAGCCCACGATCTTGCCAACAAGTATGCGAAAAACTCGAAGGTATGTGCCAGATGATAGCAAATGCCAGAACTAACCCAGACATAACCAGCGTTATCCTCTAAAATACTTATCGGAACCAGCTTCTATTGACTGCTTCAGTGTCGTACCACATTACTACGTGATCCAAACCAGAAAAAGCCCAGGATCTGGCCAACAAGTATGCCAAAAACGCGAAAGTATGTGCCAGATGATAGCAAATACCAGAACTAACCCAGACATAACCAGCGTTATCCTCTAAAATACTTATCGGAACCAGCTTCTATTGACTGTTTCAGTGTGGTGCCGCATTACTACGGGATCCAAACCAGAAAAAACTCAGGATCTGGCCAACAAGTATGCGAAAAACGCGAATGTACGAGCCAGATGAGGGCAAATACCAGACCTAACTCAGACATAACCGGCGTTATCCTCTAAAATATTAATCGCAACCAGGTTTAATTGACTGTTCCGGTGTGGAACCACATTACTACGGGATCCAAACCAGAAAAAGGCCTGGATCTGGCCAACAAGTATGCGAAAAATGCGAAAGTACGAGCCAGGTGATTGCAAATCCCAGACCTAACCGAGACATAACCGGCGTTATCCTCTGAAATTTTAATCGCAACCAGGTTTAGTTGACTGTTTCGGTGTGGTACCGCATTAATACGTGATCCAAACCAGAAATTTCCCAGGATGTGGCCAACAAGTATGCGAAAAATGCGAAAGTATGTGCCTGATGATTGCAAATACCAGTACTAACCCAAACGTAACCTGCGTTATCCTCCAAACTATTAATCGGAACCAGCTTTTATTGACAGTTTCAGTGTGGTACCACATTACTACATTATCCAAACCAGTAAAAACCCAGGATCTGCCCAACAAGTATGCGAAAAACGCGTAAGTATGAGCCAGATGAGGGCAAATACCAGACCTAACACAGACATAACCGGCGATATCCTCTAAAATATTTATCGCGAACATGTTTAATTGACTGCTTCAGTGTGGTACCACATTACTACGTGACCCAAACCAGAAAAATCCCAGGATCTGGCCAACAAGTGTGCGAAAAACGCGAAAGTATGAGCCAGATGATTGCAAATACCAGACCTAACCGTGACATATGCGGCGGTATCCTCTAAAATATTAATCGCAACCAGGTTTGATTGACTGTTTCGGTGTGGTACCGCATTACTACGTGGTCCAAGCCAGAAAAATGCCAGGATCTGAACAAGTATGCGAAAAATGCGATAGAACGAGCCAGATGATCGCAAATGCCAGAACTAACCCAGACATAACCAGCGTTATCCTCTAAAATACTTATCGGAACCAGCTTTTATTAGCAGTGTGGTACCACATTACTACGTGATCCAAGCCAGAAAAAGCCCAGGATCTGGCCAACAAGTGTGCGAAAAACGCGAAAGTATGTGCCAGATGATTGCAAATACCAGAACTAACACAGACATAACCAGCGTTATCCTCTAAAATATTATTCGCTACCAGGTTTTATTGACTGTTTCAGTGTGGTACCACATTACTACATTATCAAAACCAGAAAAAACCCAGGATCTGCCCAACAAGTATGCGAAAAATGCGAAAGTAGGAGCCACATGAAGGCATATCACAGTCCTAACCGAGACATAACCGGCGTTATCCTCTAAAATATTAATCGCAACCAGGTTTAATACACTGTTTCAGTGTAGTAACACATTACTACGTGATCCAAACCAGAAAAAGCCCAGTATCTGGCCAACAAGAATGCGAAAAATGCGAAAGTACGAGCCAGATGAGGGCAAATCCCAGACCTAACCGAGACATAACCGGCGATATCCTCTAAAATATTTATCGCGAACATGTTTAATTGACTGCTTCAGTGTGGTACCACATTACTACGGGATCCAGACCAGAGAAAACCCAGGATCTGGCCAACAAGTGTGCGAAAAACGCGAGAGTACGAGCCAGATGATTGCTAATACCAGAACTAACCCAAACGTAACCAGCGTTATCCTCCAAACTATTAATCGGAAGCAGCTTTTATTGACTGTTTCAGTGTGGTACCACATTACTATGTGATCCAAACCAGAAAAAACCCAGGATCTGCCCAACAAGTATGCGAAAAACGCGAAAGTATGAGCCAGATGATTGCAAATACCAGACCTAACCCAGACATAACCGGCGATATCCCCTAAAATATTAATCGGACCCAGGTTTAATTGACTGCTTCAGTGCGGTACCACTTTACTACGTGGTCCTTGCCAGAAAAAGGCCAGGATCTGGCCAACAAGTATGCGAAAAATGCGAAAGTACGAGCCAGATGAGGGCAAATACCAGACCTAACCCAGACATATTCAGCGTTATCCTCTAAGATATTAATCGGACGCGGGTTTAATTGACTGTTTCAGTGTGGTACCACATTACTACGTGGTCCAAGCCAGAAAAGGCCAAGAACTGGCCAACAAGTATGCGAAAAATGCGAAAGTACGAGCCAGATGAGGGCAAATACTAGACGTAACCCAGACATAACCGGCGTTATACTATAAAATATTAATCGCAACCAGGTTTAATTGACTGTTTCGGTGTGCAACCACATTACAACGGGATCCAAGCCACAAAAAACCCAGGATCTGCCGGACAAGTATGCGAAAAATGCGAAAGTACGAGCCAGATGGTTGGAAATACCAGAACTAACCCAGACATAACCGGCGTTATCCTCAAAAATATTAATCGCAACCAGGTTTAACTGACTGTTGCGGTGTGGTACCACATTACTACGTGGTCCAAGCCGGAAAAAGGCCAGGACCTGGCCAACAAGTATGCGAAAAATGCGAAAGAACGAGCCAGATGATTGCTAATACCAGAACTAACCCAAACGTAACCAGCGTTATCCTCCAAACTATTAATCGGAACCAGCTTTTATTGACTCTTTCGGTGTGGTACCACATTACTGCCACGTCAAAGCCAGAAAAAGGCCAGGATCTGGCCAACAAGTATGCGAAAAACGCGAAAGTATGAGCCTGATGATTGCAAATACCAGTACTAACCCAAACGTAACCTGCGTTATCCTCCAAACTATTAATCGGAACCAGCTTTTATTGACTGTTTCAGTGTGGTACCACATTACTACGTTATCCAAACCAGAAAAAACCCAGGATCTGGCCAACATGTATGCGAAAAACGCGTATGTACGAGCCAGATGAGGGCAAATCCCAGACCTAACCGAGACATAACCGGCGTTATCCTCTAAAATATTAATCGCAACCAGCTTTAATTGACTCTTTCGGTGTGGTACCGCATTACTACGTGATCCAAACCAGAAAAAGGCCTGGATCTGGCCAACAAGTATGCGAATAATGCGAAAGTACGAGCCAGATGGGGGCAAATACCAAAACTAATCTAGACGTAACCAGCGTTATCCTCTAAAATATTAATCGCAACCAGGTTTAGTTGACTCTTTCGGTGTGGTACCGCATTACCACGTGATCCACGCCAGAAAAAGGCCAGGATCTGGCCAACAAGTATGCGAAAAATGCGAAAGTACGAGCCAGATGATTGCTAATACCGGAACTAACCCAAACGTAACCAGTGTTATCCTCCAAACTATTAATCGGAACCGGCTTTTATTGACAGTTTCAGTGTGGTACCACATTACTACGTGATCCAAACCAGAAAAAGCCCAGGATCTGGCCAACAAGAATGCGCAAAATGCGAAAGTACGAGCCAGATGAGGGCAAATACCAAAACTAATCTAGACGTAACCAGCGTTATCCTCTAAAATATTAATCGCAACCAGGTTTAGTTGACTCTTTCGGTGTGGTACCGCATTACCACGTGATCCACGCCAGAAAAAGGCCAGGATCTGGCCAACAAGTATGCGAAAAATGCGAAAGTACGAGCCAGATGATTGCTAATACCAGAACTAACCCAAACGTAGCCAGTGTTATCCTCCAAACTATTAATCGGAACCGGCTTTTATTGACAGTTTCAGTGTGGTACCACATTACTACGTGATCCAAACCAGAAAAAGCCCAGGATCTGGCCAACAAGAATGCGCAAAATGCGAAAGTACGAGCCAGATGTGGACAAATCCCAGACCTACCCGAGACATAACCGGCGTTATCCTCTAAAATATTAATCGCAACCATGTTTAATTGACTGTTTCAGTGTGGTACTACATTACTACTTGATCCAAACCAGAAAAAGCCCACGATCTGGCCAACAAGTATGCGAAAAACTCGAAGGTATGTGCCAGATGATAGCAAATACCAGAACTAACCCAGACATAACCAGCATTATACTCTAAAATACTTATCGGAACCAGCTTCTATTGACTGCTTCAGTGTCGTACCACATTACTACGTGATCCAAACCAGAAAAAGCCCAGGATCTGGCCAACAAGTATGCCAAAAACGCGAAAGTATGTGCCAGATGATAGCAAATACCAGAACTAACCCAGACATAACCAGCGTTATCCTCTAAAATACTTATCGGAACCAGCTTCTATTGACTGTTTCAGTGTGGTGCCGCATTACTACGGGATCCAAACCAGAAAAAACTCAGGATCTGGCCAGCAAGTATGCGAAAAACGCGAAAGTACGAGCCAGATGAGGGCAAATACCAGACCTAACTCAGACATAACCGGCGTTATCCTCTAAAATATTAATCGCAACCAGGTTTAATTGACTGTTCCGGTGTGGAACCACATTACTACGGGATCCAAACCAGAAAAAGGCCTGGATCTGGCCAACAAGTATGCGAAAAATGCGAAAATACGAGCCAGGTGATTGCAAATCCCAGACCTAACCGGGACATAACCGGCGTTATCCTCTGAAATTTTAATCGCAACCAGGTTTAGTTGACTGTTTCGGTGTGGTACCGCATTAATACGTGATCCAAACCAGAAATTTCCCAGGATGTGGCCAACAAGTATGCGAAAAATGCGAAAGTATGTGCCTGATGATTGCAAATACCAGTACTAACCCAAACGTAACCTGCGTTATCCTCCAAACTATTAATCGGAACCAGCCTTTATTGACAGTTTCAGTGTGGTACCACATTACTACATTATCCAAACCAGAAAAAACCCAGGATCTGCCCAACAAGTATGCGAAAAACGCGTAAGTATGAGCCAGATGAGGGCAAATACCAGACCTAACCCAGACATAACCGGCGATATCCTCTAAAATATTTATCGCGAACATGTTTAATTGACTGCTTCAGTGTGGTACCACATTACTACGTGATCCAAACCAGAAAAAGCCCACGATCTGGCCAACAAGTATTCGAAAAACTCGAAAGTATGAGACACATGAGGGCAAATACTAGACGTAACCCAGACATAACCGGCGTTATACTGTAAAATATTAATCGCAACCAGGTTTAATTGACTGTTCCGGTGTGGAGCCACATTAATACGGGATCCAAACCAGAAAAAGGCCTGGATCTGGCCAACAAGTATGCGAAAAATGCGAAAGTACGAGCCAGGTGATTGCAAATCCCAGACCTAACCGAGACATAACCGGCGTTATCCTCTGAAATTTTAATCGCAACCAGGTTTAATTGACTGTTTCAGTGTGGTACCACATTACTACGGGATCCAAACCAGAAAAAACTCAGGATCTGGCCAACCAGAATTCGAAAAATGCGAAAGTACGAGCCAGATGTGGACAAATCCCAGACCTACCCGAGACATAACCGGCGTTATCCTCTAAAATATTAATCGCAACCAGGTTTAATTGACTGTTTCAGTGTGGTACCACATTACTACGTGATCCAAACCAGAAAAAGCCCACGATCTGGCCAACAAGTATTCGAAAAACTCGAAAGTATGAGACACATGAGGGCAAATACTAGACGTAACCCAGACATAACCGGCGTTATACTGTAAAATATTAATTGCAACCAGGTTTATTGGACTGTTTCGGTGTGGAACCACATTACGACGGGATCCAAGCCACAAAAAACCCAGGATCTGCCGGACAAGTATTCGAATAATGCGAAAGTACGATCCAGATGGTTGGAAATACCAGAACTAACCCAGACATAACCGGCGTTATCCTCAAAAATATTAATCGCAACCAGGTTTAACTGACTGTTGAGGTGTGGTATCACATTACTACGTGGTCCAAGCCAGAAAAAGGCCAGGATCTGAACAAGTATGCGAAAAATGCGAAAGTACGAGCCCGATGGTTGCTAATTCCAGAACTAACCCAAACGTAACCAGCGTTATCCTCCAAACTATTAATCGGAACCAGCTTTTATTGACTGTTTCAGTGTGGTACCACAGTACTACGTGATCCAAACCAGAAAAAACCCAGGATCTGCCCAACAAGTATGCGAAAAATGCGAAAGTACGAGCCCGATGAGGGCAAATACCAAAACTAATCCAGACATAACCAGCGTTATCCTCTAAAATATTAATCGCAACCAGGTATAACTGACTGTTGAGGTGTGGTACCACATTACTACGTGGTCCAAGCCAGAAAAAGGCCAGGATCTGAACAAGTATGCGAAAAATGCGAAAGTACGAGCCTGATGGTTGCTAATACCAGTACTAACCCAAACGTAACCAGCGTTATCCTCCAAACTATTAATCGGAACCAGCTTTTATTGACTGTTTCAGTGTGGTACCACAGTACTACGTGATCCAATCCAGAAAAAGCCCAGGATCTGGCCAACAAGAATGCGCAAAATGCGATAGTACGAGCCAGATGTGGACAAATCCCAGACCTACCCGAGACATAACCGGCGTTATTCTCTAAAATATTAATCGCAACCATGTTTAATTGACTTTTTCAGTGTGGTACCACATTACTACGTGATCCAAACCAGAAAAAGCCCACGATCTGGCCAACAAGTATGCGAAAAACTCGAAGGTATGTGCCAGATGATAGCAAATACCAGAACTAACCCAGACATAACCAGCGTTATCCTCTAAAATACTTATCGGAACCAGCTTCTATTGACTGTTTCAGTGTGGTACCACATTACTACGTGATCCAAACCAGAAAAAGCCCAGGATCTGGCCAACAAGTATGCGAAAAACGCGAAAGTATGTGCCAGATGATAGCAAATACCAGAACAAACCCAGACATAACCAGCGTTATCCTCTAAAATACTTATCGGAACCAGATTCTATTGACTGTTTCAGTGTGGTGCCGCATTACTACGGGATCCATTCCAGAAAAAACCCAGGATCTGGCCAACAACTATGCGAAAAACGCGAAAGTACGAGCCAGATGATAGCAAATACCAGAACTAACCCAGACATAGCCGGCGTTATACTGTAAAATATTAATTGCAACCAGGTTTAATTGACTGCTTCGGTGTGGAACCACATTACGACGGGATCCAAGCCACAAAAAACCCAGGATCTGCCGGACAAGTATGCGAAAAATGCGAAAGTACGAGCCAGATGGTTGGAAATACCAGAACTAACCCAGACATAACCGGCGTTATCCTCAAAAATATTAATCGCAACCAGGTTTAACTGACTGTTGAGGTGTGGTACCACATTACTACGTGATTCAAACCAGAAAAAACCCAGGATCTGCCCAACAAGTATGCGAAAAATGCGAAAGTACGAGCCAGATGAGGGCAAATACCAAAACTAATCTAGACATAACCAGCGTTATCCTCTAAAATATTAATCGCAACCAGGTTTAGTTGACTGTTTCGGTGTGGTACCGCATTACTACGTGATCCAAACCAGAAAAATCCCAGGATCTGGCCAACAACTATGCGAAAAACGCGAAAGTACGTGCCAGATGAGGGCATATACCAGACCTAACCCGGACATAACCGGCGTTATCCTCTAAAATATTAATCGCAACCAGGTTTAATTGACTGCTCCGGTGTGGTACCACATTACTACGTGATCCAAACCAGAAAAATCCCAGGATCTGGCCAACAACTATGCGAAAAACGCGAAAGTACGTGCCAGATGAGGGCATATACCAGACCTAACCCGGACATAACCGGCGTTATCCTCTAAAATATTACTCGCAACCAGGTTTAATTGACTGTTTCGGTGTGGAATCACATTACTACGGGATACAAACCAGAAAAAACCCAGGATCTGGCCAACAAGTATGCGAAAAATGCAAAAGTACGATCCAGATGAGGGCAAATACCAGACCTAACCCAGACATAACCGGCGTTATCCTCTAAAATATTAATCGGACCCAGGTTTAATTGACTGTTTCAGTGCGGTACCACTTTACTACGGGGTGCTTGCCAGAAAACGGCCAGGAACTGGCCAACAAGTATGCGAAAAACGCGTATGTACGAGCCAGATGAGGGCAAATCCCAGACCTAACCGAGACATAACCGGCGTTATCCTCTAAAATATTAATCGCAACCAGCTTTAATTGACTCTTTCGGTGTGGTACCGCATTACTACGTGATCCAAACCAGAAAAAGGCCTGGATCTGGCCAACAAGTATGCGAATAATGCGAAAGTACGAGCCAGATGAGGGCAAATACCAAAACTAATCTAGACGTAACCAGCGTTATCCTCTAAAATATTAATCGCAACCAGGTTTAGTTGACTCTTTCGGTGTGGTACCGCATTACCACGTGATCCACGCCAGAAAAGGGCCAGGATCTGGCCAACAAGTATGCGAAAAATGCGAAAGTACGAGCCAGATGATTGCTAATACCGGAACTAACCCAAACGTAACCAGTGTTATCCTCCAAACTATTAATCGGAACCGGCTTTTATTGACAGTTTCAGTGTGGTACCACATTACTACGTGATCCAAACCAGAAAAAGCCCAGGATCTGGCCAACAAGAATGCGCAAAATGCGAAAGTACGAGCCAGATGAGGGCAAATACCAAAACTAATCTAGACGTAACCAGCGTTATCCTCTAAAATATTAATCGCAACCAGGTTTAGTTGACTCTTTCGGTGTGGTACCGCATTACCACGTGATCCACGCCAGAAAAAGGCCAGGATCTGGCCAACAAGTATGCGAAAAATGCGAAAGTACGAGCCAGATGATTGCTAATACCAGAACTAACCCAAACGTAGCCAGTGTTATCCTCCAAACTATTAATCGGAACCGGCTTTTATTGACAGTTTCAGTGTGGTACCACATTACTACGTGATCCAAACCAGAAAAAGCCCAGGATCTGGCCAACAAGAATGCGCAAAATGCGAAAGTACGAGCCAGATGTGGACAAATCCCAGACCTACCCGAGACATAACCGGCGTTATCCTCTAAAATATTAATCGCAACCATGTTTAATTGACTGTTTCAGTGTGGTACCACATTACTACTTGATCCAAACCAGAAAAAGCCCACGATCTGGCCAACAAGTATGCGAAAAACTCGAAGGTATGTGCCAGATGATAGCAAATACCAGAACTAACCCAGACATAACCAGCATTATACTCTAAAATACTTATCGGAACCAGCTTCTATTGACTGCTTCAGTGTCGTGCCACATTACTACGTGATCCAAACCAGAAAAAGCCCAGGATCTGGCCAACAAGTATGCCAAAAACGCGAAAGTATGTGCCAGATGATAGCAAATACCAGAACTAACCCAGACATAACCAGCGTTATCCTCTAAAATACTTATCGGAACCAGCTTCTATTGACTGTTTCAGTGTGGTGCCGCATTACTACGGGATCCAAACCAGAAAAAACTCAGGATCTGGCCAGCAAGTATGCGAAAAACGCGAAAGTACGAGCCAGATGAGGGCAAATACCAGACCTAACTCAGACATAACCGGCGTTATCCTCTAAAATATTAATCGCAACCAGGTTTAATTGACTGTTCCGGTGTGGAACCACATTACTACGGGATCCAAACCAGAAAAAGGCCTGGATCTGGCCAACAAGTATGCGAAAAATGCGAAAATACGAGCCAGGTGATTGCAAATCCCAGACCTAACCGGGACATAACCGGCGTTATCCTCTGAAATTTTAATCGCAACCAGGTTTAGTTGACTGTTTCGGTGTGGTACCGCATTAATACGTGATCCAAACCAGAAATTTCCCAGGATGTGGCCAACAAGTATGCGAAAAATGCAAAAGTATGTGCCTGATGATTGCAAATACCAGTACTAACCCAAACGTAACCTGCGTTATCCTCCAAACTATTAATCGGAACCAGCCTTTATTGACAGTTTCAGTGTGGTACCACATTACTACATTATCCAAACCAGAAAAAACCCAGGATCTGCCCAACAAGTATGCGAAAAACGCGTAAGTATGAGCCAGATGAGGGCAAATACCAGACCTAACCCAGACATAACCGGCGATATCCTCTAAAATATTTATCGCGAACATGTTTAATTGACTGCTTCAGTGTGGTACCACATTACTACGTGATCCAAACCAGAAAAAGCCCACGATCTGGCCAACAAGTATTCGAAAAACTCGAAAGTATGAGACACATGAGGGCAAATACTAGACGTAACCCAGACATAACCGGCGTTATACTGTAAAATATTAATCGCAACCAGGTTTAATTGACTGTTCCGGTGTGGAGCCACATTACTACGGGATCCAAACCAGAAAAAGGCCTGGATCTGGCCAACAAGTATGCGAAAAATGCGAAAGTACGAGCCAGGTGATTGCAAATCCCAGACCTAACCGAGACATAACCGGCGTTATCCTCTGAAATTTTAATCGCAACCAGGTTTAATTGACTGTTTCAGTGTGGTACCACATTACGACGGGATCCAAACCAGAAAAAACTCAGGATCTGGCCAACCAGAATTCGAAAAATGCGAAAGTACGAGCCAGATGTGGACAAATCCCAGACCTACCCGAGACATAACCGGCGTTATCCTCTAAAATATTAATCGCAACCAGGTTTAATTGACTGTTTCAGTGTGGTACCACATTACTACGTGATCCAAACCAGAAAAAGCCCACGATCTGGCCAACAAGTATTCGAAAAACTCGAAAGTATGAGACACATGAGGGCAAATACTAGACGTAACCCAGACATAACCGGCGTTATACTGTAAAATATTAATTGCAACCAGGTTTATTGGACTGTTTCGGTGTGGAACCACATTACGACGGGATCCAAGGCACAAAAAACCCAGGATCTGCCGGACAAGTATTCAAATAATGCGAAAGTACGATCCAGATGGTTGGAAATACCAGAACTAACCCAGACATAACCGGCGTTATCCTCAAAAATATTAATCGCAACCAGGTTTAACTGACTGTTGAGGTGTGGTACCACATTACTACGTGGTCCAAGCCAGAAAAAGGCCAGGATCTGAACAAGTATGCGAAAAATGCGAAAGTACGAGCCCGATGGTTGCTAATACCAGAACTAACCCAAACGTAACCAGCGTTATCCTCCAAACTATTAATCGGAACCAGCTTTTATTGACTGTTTCAGTGTGGTACCACAGTACTACGTGATCCAAACCAGAAAAAACCCAGGATCTGCCCAACAAGTATGCGAAAAATGCGAAAGTACGAGCCCGATGAGGGCAAATACCAAAACTAATCCAGACATAACCAGCGTTATCCTCTAAAATATTAATCGCAACCAGGTATAACTGACTGTTGAGGTGTGGTACCACATTACTACGTGGTCCAAGCCAGAAAAAGGCCAGGATCTGAACAAGTATGCGAAAAATGCGAAAGTACGAGCCTGATGGTTGCTAATACCAGTACTAACCCAAACGTAACCAGCGTTATCCTCCAAACTATTAATCGGAACCAGCTTTTATTGACTGTTTCAGTGTGGTACCACAGTACTACGTGATCCAATCCAGAAAAAGCCCAGGATCTGGCCAACAAGAATGCGCAAAATGCGAAAGTACGAGCCAGATGTGGACAAATCCCAGACCTACCCGAGACATAACCGGCGTTATTCTCTAAAATATTAATCGCAACCATGTTTAATTGACTTTTTCAGTGTGGTACCACATTACTACGTGATCCAAACCAGAAAAAGCCCACGATCTGGCCAACAAGTATGCGAAAAACTCGAAGGTATGTGCCAGATGATAGCAAATACCAGAACTAACCCAGACATAACCAGCGTTATCCTCTAAAATACTTATCGGAACCAGCTTCTATTGACTGTTTCAGTGTGGTACCACATTACTACGTGATCCAAACCAGAAAAAGCCCAGGATCTGGCCAACAAGTATGCGAAAAACGCGAAAGTATGTGCCAGATGATAGCAAATACCAGAACTAACCCAGACATAACCAGCGTTATCCTCTAAAATACTTATCGGAACCAGATTCTATTGACTGTTTCAGTGTGGTGCCGCATTACTACGGGATCCATTCCAGAAAAAACCCAGGATCTGGCCAACAACTATGCGAAAAACGCGAAAGTACGAGCCAGATGATAGCAAATACCAGAACTAACCCAGACATAGCCGGCGTTATACTGTAAAATATTAATTGCAACCAGGTTTAATTGACTGCTTCGGTGTGGAACCACATTACGACGGGATCCAAGCCACAAAAAACCCAGGATCTGCCGGACAAGTATGCGAAAAATGCGAAAGTACGAGCCAGATGGTTGGAAATACCAGAACTAACCCAGACATAACCGGCGTTATCCTCAAAAATATTAATCGCAACCAGGTTTAACTGACTGTTGAGGTGTGGTACCACATTACTACGTGATTCAAACCAGAAAAAACCCAGGATCTGCCCAACAAGTATGCGAAAAATGCGAAAGTACGAGCCAGATGAGGGCAAATACCAAAACTAAACTAGACATAACCAGCGTTATCCTCTAAAATATTAATCGCAACCAGGTTTAGTTGACTGTTTCGGTGTGGTACCGCATTACTACGTGATCCAAACCAGAAAAATCCCAGGATCTGGCCAACAACTATGCGAAAAACGCGAAAGTACGTGCCAGATGAGGGCATATACCAGACCTAACCCGGACATAACCGGCGTTATCCTCTAAAATATTAATCGCAACCAGGTTTAATTGACTGCTCCGGTGTGGTACCACATTACTACGTGATCCAAACCAGAAAAATCCCAGGATCTGGCCAACAACTATGCGAAAAACGCGAAAGTACGTGCCAGATGAGGGCATATACCAGACCTAACCCGGACATAACCGGCGTTATCCTCTAAAATATTACTCGCAACCAGGTTTAATTGACTGTTTCGGTGTGGAATCACATTACTACGGGATACAAACCAGAAAAAACCCAGGATCTGGCCAACAAGTATGCGAAAAATGCAAAAGTACGATCCAGATGAGGGCAAATACCAGACCTAACCCAGACATAACCGGCGTTATCCTCTAAAATATTAATCGGACCCAGGTTTAATTGACTGTTTCAGTGCGGTACCACTTTACTACGGGGTGCTTGCCAGAAAACGGCCAGGATCTGGCCAACAAGTATGCGAAAAATGCGAAAGTACGAGCCAGATGAGGGCAAATACCAGACCTAACCCAGACGTAACTGGCGTTATCCTCTAAGATATTAATCGGACCTGGGTTTAATTGGCTGTTTCGGTGTGGAACCACATTACTACGTGATCCAAACCAGGAAAAACCCAGGATCTGGCAAACAAGTATGCGAAAAATGCGAAAGTAGGAGCCAGATGAGGGCAAATCCCAGACCTATCCCAGACATTACCGACGTTATCCTCTAAAATATTAATCGCAACCAGCTTTAATTGACTGTTTCGGTGTGGTACCGCATTACTACGTGATCCAAACCAGAAAAAGGCCTGGATCTGGCCAACAAGTATGCGAAAAACGCGAAAGTACGAGACAGATGACGCCAAATCCTAGACCTAACTGAGACATAACCAGCGATATCCTCTAAAATATTAATCGCAACCAGGTTTAATTGACTGTGTCAGTGTGGTACCACATTATTACGGGATCCAAACCAGAAAAAACCCAGGATCTGGCAAACAAGTATGCGAAAAATGCGAAAGTATGAGCCAGATGATTGCAAATACCAGAACTATCCCAGACATAACCAGCGTTATCCTCTAAAATATTATTCGCAACCAGGTTCAATTGACTGTTTCAGTGCGGTACCACATTACTACGTGATCCAAACCAGAAAAAGCCCAGGATCTGGCCAACAAGTATGCGAAAAACGCGAAAGTATGAGACACATGAGGGCAAGTACTAAACGTAACCCAGACATAACCGGCGTTATCCTCTAAAATATTAATCGCAACCAGGTTTAATTGACTGTTTCGTTGTGGAACCAAATTACTACGGGATCCAAACCAGAAAAAACCCAGGATCTGGCAAACAAGTATGCGAAAAATGCGAAAGTATGAGCCAGATGTTTGCAAATACCAGAACTATCCCAGACATAACCAGCGTTATCCTCTAAAATATTATTCGCAACCAGGTTTAATTGACTGTTTCAGTGCGGTACCACATTACTACGTGATCCAAACCAGAAAAAGCCCAGGATCTGGCCAACAAGTATGCGAAAAACGCGAAAGTATGAGACACATGAGGGCAAATACTAGACGTAACCCAGAGATAACCGGCGTTATACTGTAAAATATTAATCGCAACCAGGTTTAATTGACTGTTTCGGTATGGAACCACATTACAACGGGATCCAAGCCACAAACAAACCCAGGATCTGCTGGACAAGTATGCGAAAAATGCGAAAGTACGAGCCAGATGGTTGGAAATACCAGGCCTAACCCAGACATAACCGGCGTTATCCTCAAAAATATTAACCGCAACCAGGTTTAACTGACTGTTGCGGTGTGGTACCACATTACTACGTGGTCCAAGCCGGAAAAAGGCCAGGACCTGGCCAACAAGTTTGCGAAACATGCGAAAGAACGAGCCAGATGATTGCTAATACCAGAACTAAACCAAACGTAACCAGCGTTATCCTGCAAACTATTAATCGGAACCAGCTTTTATTGACTCTTTCAGTGTGGTACCACAGTACTACGTGATCCAAACCAGAAAAAATCCAGGATCTGCCCAACAAGTATGCGAAAAACGCGAAGGTATGAGCCAGAAGATTGCACATACCAGAACTAACGCAGACATAACCAGCGTTATCCTCTAAAATACTAATCGGAACCAGCTTTTATTGACAGTGTGGTACCACATTACTACGTGATCCAAGCCAGAAAAAGCCCAGGATCTGGCCAACATGTATGCGAAAAATGCGAAAGTACGAGCCACATGAGGGCATATCCCAGACTTAACCGAGACATAACCGGCGTTATCCTCTAAAATATTAATCGCAACCAGGTTTCATTGACTGTTTCGGTGTGGAACCACATTACTACGGGATCCAAACCAGAAAAAACCCAGGATCTGGCCAACAACTATGCGAAAAATGCGAAAGTACGAGCCAGATGAGGGAAAATACCAGACCTAACCCAGACATAACCGGCGTTATGCTCTAAAATATTAATCGGACCCAGGATTAATTGACTGTTTCAGTGCGGTACCACTTTACTACATGGTCCTTGCCAGAAAAGGGCCATGATCTGGCCAACAAGTATGCGAAAAACTCGAAGGTATGCGCCAGATGATAGCAAATACCAGAACTATCCCAGACATAACCAGCGTTATCCTCTAAAATATTATTCGCAACCAGGTTTAATCGACTGTTTCAGTGCGGTACCACATTACTACGTGATCCAAACCAGAAAAAGCCCAGGATCTGGCCAACAAGTATGCGAAAAACGCGAAAGTATGAGACACATGAGGGCAAGTACTAGACGTAACCCAGACATAACCGGCGTTATCCTCTAAAATATTAATCGCAACCAGGTTTAATTGACTGTTTCGGTGTGGGGCCACATTACTACGGGATCCAAACCAGAAAAAGCCCAGGATCTGGCCAACAAGTATGCGAAAAGCTCGAAGGTATGTGCCAGACGATTGCAAATACCAGAACTATCCCAGACATAACCAGCGTTATCCTGTAAAATATTATTCGCAACCAGGTTTAATCGACTGTTTCAGTGCGGTACCACATTACTACGTGATCCAAACCAGAAAAAGCCCAGGATCTGGCCAACAAGTATGCGAAAAACGCGAAAGTATGAGACACATGAGGGCAAATACTAGACGTAACCCAGAGATAACCGGCGTCATACTGTAAAATATTAATCGCAACCAGGTTTAATTGACTGTTTCGGTGTGGAACCACATTACAACGGGATACAAGCCACAAACAAACCCAGGATCTGCCGGACAAGTATGCGAAAAATGCGAATGTACGAGCCAGATGGTTGGAAATACCAGGCCTAACCCAGACATAACCGGCGTTATCCTCAAAAATATTAACCGCAACCAGGTTTAACTGACTGTTGCGGTGTGGTACCACATTACTACGTGGTCCAAGCCGGAAAAAGGCCAGGATCTGGCCAACAAGTTTGCGAAAAATGCGAAGGTATGAGCCAGATGATTGCACATACCAGAACTAACACAGACATAACCAGCGTTATCCTCTAAAATACTAATCGGAACCAGCTTTTATTGACAGTGTGGTACCACATTACTACGTGATCCGAGCCAGAAAAAGCCCAGGATCTGGCCAACATGTATGCGAAAAATGCGAAGGTACGAGCCACATGAGGGCATATCCCAGACTTAACCGAGACATAACCGGCGTTATCCTCTAAAATATTAATCGCAACCAGGTTTCATTGATGGTTTCGGTGTGGAACCACATTACTACGGGATCCAAACCAGAAAAAACCCAGGATCTGGCCAACAACTATGCGAAAAATGCGAAAGTACGAGCCAGATGAGGGAAAATACCAGACCTAACACAGACATAACCGGCGTTATCCTCTAAAATATTAATCGGACCAAGGTTTAATTGACTGTTTCAGTGTGGGACCACTTTACTACGTGGTCCATGCCAGAAAAAGGCCAGGATCTGGCCAACAAGAATGCGAAAAATGCGCAGGTACGAGCCAGATGAGGGCAAATACCAGACCTAACCCAGACATAACCGGCGTTATGCTCTAAAATATTAATCGGACCCAGGTTTAATTGACTGTTTCTGTGCGGTACCACTTTACTACATGGTCCTTGCCAGAAAAGGGCCATGATCTGGCCAACAAGTATGCGAAAAACTCGAAGGTATGCGCCAGATGATAGCAAATACCAGAACTAACCCAGACATAACCAGCGTTATCCTCTCAAATACTCATCGGAACCAGCTTCTATTGACTGTTTCAGTGTGGTACCACATTACTACGTGATCCAAACCAGAAAAAGCCCAGGATCTGGCCAACAAGTATGCGAAAAGCTCGAAGGTATGTGCCAGATGATTGCAAATACCAGGACTAACCCAGACATAACCAGCGTTATCCTCGAAAATACTAATCGGAACCAGCTTTAATTGACTGTTTCAGTGTGGTACCACATTTGTACGGGATCCAAACCAGAAAAAACTCAGGATCTGGCCAACAAGTATGCGAAAAACGCGAAAGTAAGAGCCAGATGAGGGCAAATCCCAGACCTATCCCAGACATTACCGACGTTATCCTCTAAAATATTAATCGCAACCAGCTTTAATTGACTGTTTCGGTGTGGTACAGCATTACTACGTGATCCAAACCAGAAAAAGGCCTGGATCTGGCCAACAAGTATGCGAAAAACGCGAAAGTACGAGACAGATGACGCCAAATCCTAGACCTAACTGAGACATAACCAGCGATATCCTCTAAAATAATAATCGCAAACAGGTTTAATTGACTGTCTCAGTGTGGTACCACATTACTACGTGGTCCAAACATGAAAAAGGCCAGGATCTGGCCAACAAGTATGCGAAAGACGCGAAAGTACGAGACAGATGACGGCAAATCCTAGACCTAACCCAGACATAACCGGCGTTATCCTCACAAAATATTAATCGCAACCAGGTTTAATTGACTGTGTCAGTGTGGTACCACATTATTACGGGATCCAAACCAGAAAAAACCCAGGATCTGGCAAACAAGTATGCGAAAAATGCGAAAGTATGAGCCAGATGATTGCAAATACCAGAACTAACCCAGACATAACCAGCGTTATCCTCTCAAATACTCATCGGAACCAGCTTCTATTGACTGTTTCAGTGTGGTACCACATTACTACGTGATCCAAACCAGAAAAAGCCCAGGATCTGGCCAACAAGTATGCGAAAAGCTCGAAGGTATGTGCCAGACGATTACAAATACCAGGACTAACCCAGACATAACCAGCGTTATCCTCGAAAATTCTAATCGGAACCAGCTTTAATTGACTGTTTCAGTGTGGTACCACATTGGTACGGGATCCAAACCAGAAAAAACTCAGGATCTGGCCAACAAGTACGCGAAAAACGCGAAAGTACGAGCCATATGATGGCAAATCCCAGACCTAACCCAGACATAACCAGCGTTATCCTCTAAAATATTATTCGCAACCAGGTTTAATTGACTGTTTCAGTGCGGTACCACTATACTACGTGATCCAAACCAGAAAAAGCCCAGGATCTGGCCAACAAGTATGCGAAAAGCGCGAAAGTATGAGACACATGAGGGCAAATACTAGACGTAACCCAGAGATAACCGGCGTTATCCTCTAAAATATTAATCGGACCAAGGTTTAATTGACTGTTTCGGTGTGGAACCACATTACTGCCATGTCAAAGCCAGAAAAAGGCC
Organism: Colletes latitarsis; assembly: GCF_051014445.1. Lineage (NCBI taxonomy): Eukaryota > Metazoa > Arthropoda > Insecta > Hymenoptera > Colletidae > Colletes > Colletes latitarsis. Next base: position 7,878,721 of record NW_027488368.1, on the reverse strand, counting down.
AGGATCTGGCCAACAAGTATGCGAAAAATGCGAAAGTATGAGCCAGATGATAGCAAATACCAGGGCTAACCCAGACATAACCAGCGTTATCCTCCAAAATACTAATCGGAACCAGCTTTTATTGACAGTGTGGTACCACATTATTACGTGATCCAAGCCACAAACAAACCCAGGATCTGCCGGACAAGTATGCGAAAAATGCGAAAGTACGAGCCAGATGGTTGGAAATACCAGGCCTAACCCAGACATAACCGGCGTTATCCTCAAAAATATTAACCGCAACCAGGTTTAACTGACTGTTGCGGTGTGGTACCACATTACTACGTGGTCCAAGCCGGAAAAAGGCCAGGACCTGGCCAATAACTATGCGAAAAATGCGAAAATACGAGCCAGATGAGGGCAAATACCAGACCTAATCCAGACATAACCGGCGTTATCCTCTAAAATATTAATCGGACCAAGGTTTAATTGACTGTTTCAGTGTGGAACCACTTTACTACGTGGTCCAAGCCAGAAAAAGGCCAGGATCTGGCCAACAAGTCTGCGAAAAATGCGAAGGTACGAGCCAGATGAGGGCAAATACCAGACCTAACCCAGACATAACCGGCGTTATCCTCTAAAATATTAATCGGACCAAGGTTTAATTGACTGTTTCGGTGTGGAACCACATTACTGCCATGTCAAAGCCAGAAAAAGGCCAGGATCTGGCCAACAAGTATGCGAAAAATGCGAAAGTATGAGCCAGATGAGGGCAAATACCAGACCTAACCTAGACATAACCGGCGATATCCTCTAAAATAATAATCGCAAACAGGTTTAATTGACTGTTTCAGTGTGGTACCACATAACTACGTGACCCAAACCAGAAAAAGGCCAGGATCTGGCCAACAAGTATGCGAAAAACGCGAAAGTACGAGCCAGATGAAGATAAATCTCAGACCTACCCGAGGCATAACCGGCGTCATCCTCTAAAATATTAATCGCAACCAGTTTAATTGACTGTTTCGTTGTGGAATCTCACTACTACGGGATCCAAACCAGAAAAAAACCCAGGTTCTGGCCAACAACTATGCGAACAACGCGAAAGTATGAGCCTGATGATTGCAAATACCAGAACTAACCCAGGCATAACCAGCGTTATCCTCTAAAATACTAAGCGGAACCAGCTTCTATTGACTGTTTCAGTGTGGTACCACATTACTACGTGATCCAAACCAGAAAAAGGCCAGGATCTGGCCAACAAGTATGCGAAAAACGCGAAAGTATGAGCCAGATGATTGCAAATACCAGAACTAACACAGACATAACCAGCGTTATCACCTAAAATAATAATTGGAACCAGCTTTTATTTACTGTCTCAGTGTGGTACCACATTACTAAGTGATCCAAACCAGAAAAAGCCCAGGATCTGGCCAACAAGTATGCGAAAAGCGCGAAAGTATGAGACACATGAGGGCAAATACTAGACGTAACCCAGAGATAACCGGCGTTATCCTCTAAAATATTAATCGGACCAAGGTTTAATTGACTGTTTCGGTGTGGAACCACATTACTGCCATGTCAAAGCCAGAAAAAGGCCAGGATCTGGCCAACAAGTATGCGAAAAATGCGAAAGTATGAGCCAGATGATAGCAAATACCAGGGCTAACCCAGACATAACCAGCGTTATCCTCCAAAATACTAATCGGAACCAGCTTTTATTGACAGTGTGGTACCACATTATTACGTGATCCAAGCCACAAACAAACCCAGGATCTGCCGGACAAGTATGCGAAAAATGCGAAAGTACGAGCCAGATGGTTGGAAATACCAGGCCTAACCCAGACATAACCGGCGTTATCCTCAAAAATATTAACCGCAACCAGGTTTAACTGACTGTTGCGGTGTGGTACCACATTACTACGTGGTCCAAGCCGGAAAAAGGCCAGGACCTGGCCAATAACTATGCGAAAAATGCGAAAATACGAGCCAGATGAGGGCAAATACCAGACCTAATCCAGACATAACCGGCGTTATCCTCTAAAATATTAATCGGACCAAGGTTTAATTGACTGTTTCAGTGTGGAACCACTTTACTACGTGGTCCAAGCCAGAAAAAGGCCAGGATCTGGCCAACAAGTCTGCGAAAAATGCGAAGGTACGAGCCAGATGAGGGCAAATACCAGACCTAACCCAGACATAACCGGCGTTATCCTCTAAAATATTAATCGGACCAAGGTTTAATTGACTGTTTCGGTGTGGAACCACATTACTGCCATGTCAAAGCCAGAAAAAGGCCAGGATCTGGCCAACAAGTATGCGAAAAATGCGAAAGTATGAGCCAGATGAGGGCAAATACCAGACCTAACCTAGACATAACCGGCGATATCCTCTAAAATAATAATCGCAAACAGGTTTAATTGACTGTTTCAGTGTGGTACCACATAACTACGTGACCCAAACCAGAAAAAGGCCAGGATCTGGCCAACAAGTATGCGAAAAACGCGAAAGTACGAGCCAGATGAAGATAAATCTCAGACCTACCCGAGGCATAACCGGCGTCATCCTCTAAAATATTAATCGCAACCAGTTTAATTGACTGTTTCGTTGTGGAATCTCACTACTACGGGATCCAAACCAGAAAAAAACCCAGGTTCTGGCCAACAACTATGCGAACAACGCGAAAGTATGAGCCTGATGATTGCAAATACCAGAACTAACCCAGGCATAACCAGCGTTATCCTCTAAAATACTAAGCGGAACCAGCTTCTATTGACTGTTTCAGTGTGGTACCACATTACTACGTGATCCAAACCAGAAAAAGGCCAGGATCTGGCCAACAAGTATGCGAAAAACGCGAAAGTATGAGCCAGATGATTGCAAATACCAGAACTAACACAGACATAACCAGCGTTATCACCTAAAATAATAATTGGAACCAGCTTTTATTTACTGTCTCAGTGTGGTACCACATTACTAAGTGATCCAAACCAGAAAAAGCCCAGGATCTGGCCAACAAGTATGCGAAAAACGCGAAAGTATGAGACACATGAGGGCAAATACTAGACGTAACCCAAGATAACCGGCGTTATACAGTAAAATATTAATCGCAACCAGGTTTAATTGACTGTTTCGGTATGGAACCACATTACAACGGGATCCAAGCCACAAACAAACCCAGGATCTGCCGGACAAGTATGCGAAAAATGCGAAAGTACGAGCCAGATGGTTGGAAATACCAGGCCTAACCCAGACATAACCGGCGTTATCCTCAAAAATATTAACCGCAACCAGGTTTAACTGACTGTTGCGGTGTGGTACCACATTACTACGTGGTCCAAGCCGGAAGAAGGCCAGGACCTGGCCAACAAGTTTGCGAAACATGCGAAAGAACGAGCCAGATGATTGCACATACCAGAACTAACGCAGACATAACCAGCGTTATCCTCTAAAATACTAATCGGAACCAACTTTTATTGACAGTGTGGTACCACATTACTACGTGATCCAAGCCAGAAAAAGCCCAGGATCTGGCCAACATGTATGCGAAAAATGCGAAAGTACGAGCCACATGAGGGCATATCCCAGACTTAACCGAGACATAACCGGCGTTATCCTCTAAAATATTAATCGCAACCAGGTTTAGTTGACTGTTTCAGTGCGGTACCACTTTACTACATGGTCCTTGCCAGAAAAGGGCCATGATCTGGCCAACAAGTATGCGAAAAACTCGAAGGTATGTGCCAGACGATTACAAATACCAGGACTAACCCAGACATAACCAGCGTTATCCTCGAAAATACTAATCGGAACCAGCTTTAATTGACTGTTTCAGTGTGGTACCACATTGGTACGGGATCCAAACCAGAAAAAACTCAGGATCTGGCCAACAAGTATGCGAAAAACGCGAAAGTACGAGCCATATGAGGGCAAATCCCAGACCTAACCCAGACATAACCGGCGTTATCCTCTAAAATATTAATCGCAACCAGGTTTAATTGACTGTGTCAGTGTGGTACCACATTATTACGGGATCCAAACCAGAAAAAAACCAGGATCTGGCAAACAAGTATGCGAAAAATGCGAAAGTATGAGCCAGATGATTGCAAATACCAGAACTATCCCAGACATAACCAGCGTTATCCTCTAAAATATTATTCGCAACCAGGTTTAATCGACTGTTTCAGTGCGGTACCACATTACTACGTGATCCAAACCAGAAAAAGCCCAGGATCTGGCCAACAAGTATGCGAAAAACGCGAAAGTATGAGACACATGAGGGCAAGTACTAGACGTAACCCAGACATAACCGGCGTTATCCTCTAAAATATTAATCGCAACCAGGTTTAATTGACTGTTTCGGTGTGGAACCACATTACTACGGGATCCAAACCAGAAAAAATCCAGGATCTGGCAAACAAGTATGCGAAAAATGTGAAAGTATGAGCCAGATGTTTGCAAATACCAGAACTATCCCAGACATAACCAGCGTTATCCTCTAAAATATTATTCGCAACCAGGTTTAATTGACTGTTTCAGTGCGGTACCACATTACTACGTGATCCAAACCAGAAAAAGCCCAGGATCTGGCCAACAAGTATGCGAAAAACGCGAAAGTATGAGACACATGAGGGCAAATACTAGACGTAACCCAGAGATAACCGGCGTTATACTGTAAAATATTAATCGCAACCAGGTTTAATTGACTGTTTCGGTGTGGAACCACGTTACAACGAGATCCAAGGCACAAACAAACCCAGGATCTGCCGGACAAGTATGCGAAAAATGCGAAAGTACGAGCCAGATGGTTGGAAATACCAGGCCTAACCCAGACATAACCGGCGTTATCCTCAAAAATAATAATCGCAAACAGGTTTAATTGACTGCTTCAGTGTGGTACCACATTACTACGTGACCCAAACCAGAAAAAGGCCAGGATCTGGGCAACAAGTATGCGAAAAACGCGAAAGTACGAGCCAGATGAAGATAAATCTCAGACCTACCCGAGGCATAACCGGCGTCATCCTCTAAAATATTAATCGCAACCAGTTTAATTGACTGTTTCGTTGTGGAATCTCACTACTACGGGATCCAAACCAGAAAAAAACCCAGGTTCTGGCCAACAACTATGCGAACATCGCGAAAGTATGAGCCTGATGATTGCAAATACCAGAACTAACCCAGGCATAACCAGCGTTATCCTCTAAAATACTAAGCGGAACCAGCTTCTATTGACTGTTTCAGTGTGGTACCACATTACTACGGGATCGAAACCAGAGAAAACCCAGGATCTGGCCATCAGGTATGCGAAAAACGCAAAAGTATGAGCCAGATGATTGCACATACCAGGACTAACCCAGACATAACCAGCGTTATCCTCTAAAATACTAATCGGAACCAGCTTTTATTGACAGTGTGGTACCACATTATTACGTGATCCAAGCCAGAAAAAACCCAGGATCTGGCCAACAAGTATGCGAAAAACGCGAAAGTATGAGCCAGATGATTGCAAATACCAGAACTAACACAGACATAACCAGCGTTATCACCTAAAATAATAATTGGAACCAGCTTTTATTTACTGTCTCAGTGTGGTACCACATTACTAAGTGATCCAAACCAGAAAAAGCCCAGGATCTGGCCAACAAGTATGCGAAAAACGCGAAAGTATGAGACACATGAGGGCAAATACTAGACGTAACCCAAGATAACCGGCGTTATACAGTAAAATATTAATCGCAACCAGGTTTAATTGACTGTTTCGGTATGGAACCACATTACAACGGGATCCAAGCCACAAACAAACCCAGGATCTGCCGGACAAGTATGCGAAAAATGCGAAAGTACGAGCCAGATGGTTGGAAATACCAGGCCTAACCCAGACATAACCGGCGTTATCCTCAAAAATATTAACCGCAACCAGGTTTAACTGACTGTTGCGGTGTGGTACCACATTACTACGTGGTCCAAGCCGGAAGAAGGCCAGGACCTGGCCAACAAGTTTGCGAAACATGCGAAAGAACGAGCCAGATGATTGCACATACCAGAACTAACGCAGACATAACCAGCGTTATCCTCTAAAATACTAATCGGAACCAACTTTTATTGACAGTGTGGTACCACATTACTACGTGATCCAAGCCAGAAAAAGCCCAGGATCTGGCCAACATGTATGCGAAAAATGCGAAAGTACGAGCCACATGAGGGCATATCCCAGACTTAACCGAGACATAACCGGCGTTATCCTCTAAAATATTAATCGCAACCAGGTTTAGTTGACTGTTTCAGTGCGGTACCACTTTACTACATGGTCCTTGCCAGAAAAGGGCCATGATCTGGCCAACAAGTATGCGAAAAACTCGAAGGTATGTGCCAGACGATTACAAATACCAGGACTAACCCAGACATAACCAGCGTTATCCTCGAAAATACTAATCGGAACCAGCTTTAATTGACTGTTTCAGTGTGGTACCACATTGGTACGGGATCCAAACCAGAAAAAACTCAGGATCTGGCCAACAAGTATGCGAAAAACGCGAAAGTACGAGCCATATGAGGGCAAATCCCAGACCTAACCCAGACATAACCGGCGTTATCCTCTAAAATATTAATCGCAACCAGGTTTAATTGACTGTGTCAGTGTGGTACCACATTATTACGGGATCCAAACCAGAAAAAAACCAGGATCTGGCAAACAAGTATGCGAAAAATGCGAAAGTATGAGCCAGATGATTGCAAATACCAGAACTATCCCAGACATAACCAGCGTTATCCTCTAAAATATTATTCGCAACCAGGTTTAATCGACTGTTTCAGTGCGGTACCACATTACTTCGTGATCCAAACCAGAAAAAGCCCAGGATCTGGCCAACAAGTATGCGAAAAACGCGAAAGTATGAGACACATGAGGGCAAGTACTAGACGTAACCCAGACATAACCGGCGTTATCCTCTAAAATATTAATCGCAACCAGGTTTAATTGACTGTTTCGGTGTGGAACCACATTACTACGGGATCCAAACCAGAAAAAATCCAGGATCTGGCAAACAAGTATGCGAAAAATGTGAAAGTATGAGCCAGATGTTTGCAAATACCAGAACTATCCCAGACATAACCAGCGTTATCCTCTAAAATATTATTCGCAACCAGGTTTAATTGACTGTTTCAGTGCGGTACCACATTACTACGTGATCCAAACCAGAAAAAGCCCAGGATCTGGCCAACAAGTATGCGAAAAACGCGAAAGTATGAGACACATGAGGGCAAATACTAGACGTAACCCAGAGATAACCGGCGTTATACTGTAAAATATTAATCGCAACCAGGTTTAATTGACTGTTTCGGTGTGGAACCACGTTACAACGAGATCCAAGACACAAACAAACCCAGGATCTGCCGGACAAGTATGCGAAAAATGCGAAAGTACGAGCCAGATGGTTGGAAATACCAGGCCTAACCCAGACATAACCGGCGTTATCCTCAAAAATAATAATCGCAAACAGGTTTAATTGACTGCTTCAGTGTGGTACCACATAACTACGTGACCCAAACCAGAAAAAGGCCAGGATCTGGCCAACAAGTATGCGAAAAACGCGAAAGTACGAGCCAGATGAAGATAAATCTCAGACCTACCCGAGGCATAACCGGCGTCATCCTCTAAAATATTAATCGCAACCAGTTTAATTGACTGTTTCGTTGTGGAATCTCACTACTACGGGATCCAAACCAGAAAAAAACCCAGGTTCTGGCCAACAACTATGCGAACAACGCGAAAGTATGAGCCTGATGATTGCAAATACCAGAACTAACCCAGGCATAACCAGCGTTATCCTCTAAAATACTAAGCGGAACCAGCTTCTATTGACTGTTTCAGTGTGGTACCACATTACTACGTGATCCAAACCAGAAAAAGGCCAGGATCTGGCCAACAAGTATGCGAAAAACGCGAAAGTATGAGCCAGATGATTGCAAATACCAGAACTAACACAGACATAACCAGCGTTATCACCTAAAATAATAATTGGAACCAGCTTTTATTTACTGTCTCAGTGTGGTACCACATTACTAAGTGATCCAAACCAGAAAAAGCCCAGGATCTGGCCAACAAGTATGCGAAAAACGCGAAAGTATGAGACACATGAGGGCAAATACTAGACGTAACCCAAGATAACCGGCGTTATACAGTAAAATATTAATCGCAACCAGGTTTAATTGACTGTTTCGGTATGGAACCACATTACAACGGGATCCAAGCCACAAACAAACCCAGGATCTGCCGGACAAGTATGCGAAAAATGCGAAAGTACGAGCCAGATGGTTGGAAATACCAGGCCTAACCCAGACATAACCGGCGTTATCCTCAAAAATATTAACCGCAACCAGGTTTAACTGACTGTTGCGGTGTGGTACCACATTACTACGTGGTCCAAGCCGGAAGAAGGCCAGGACCTGGCCAACAAGTTTGCGAAACATGCGAAAGAACGAGCCAGATGATTGCACATACCAGAACTAACGCAGACATAACCAGCGTTATCCTCTAAAATACTAATCGGAACCAACTTTTATTGACAGTGTGGTACCACATTACTACGTGATCCAAGCCAGAAAAAGCCCAGGATCTGGCCAACATGTATGCGAAAAATGCGAAAGTACGAGCCACATGAGGGCATATCCCAGACTTAACCGAGACATAACCGGCGTTATCCTCTAAAATATTAATCGCAACCAGGTTTAGTTGACTGTTTCAGTGCGGTACCACTTTACTACATGGTCCTTGCCAGAAAAGGGCCATGATCTGGCCAACAAGTATGCGAAAAACTCGAAGGTATGTGCCAGACGATTACAAATACCAGGACTAACCCAGACATAACCAGCGTTATCCTCGAAAATACTAATCGGAACCAGCTTTAATTGACTGTTTCAGTGTGGTACCACATTGGTACGGGATCCAAACCAGAAAAAACTCAGGATCTGGCCAACAAGTATGCGAAAAACGCGAAAGTACGAGCCATATGAGGGCAAATCCCAGACCTAACCCAGACATAACCGGCGTTATCCTCTAAAATATTAATCGCAACCAGGTTTAATTGACTGTGTCAGTGTGGTACCACATTATTACGGGATCCAAACCAGAAAAAAACCAGGATCTGGCAAACAAGTATGCGAAAAATGCGAAAGTATGAGCCAGATGATTGCAAATACCAGAACTATCCCAGACATAACCAGCGTTATCCTCTAAAATATTATTCGCAACCAGGTTTAATCGACTGTTTCAGTGCGGTACCACATTACTACGTGATCCAAACCAGAAAAAGCCCAGGATCTGGCCAACAAGTATGCGAAAAACGCGAAAGTATGAGACACATGAGGGCAAGTACTAGACGTAACCCAGACATAACCGGCGTTATCCTCTAAAATATTAATCGCAACCAGGTTTAATTGACTGTTTCGGTGTGGAACCACATTACTACGGGATCCAAACCAGAAAAAATCCAGGATCTGGCAAACAAGTATGCGAAAAATGTGAAAGTATGAGCCAGATGTTTGCAAATACCAGAACTATCCCAGACATAACCAGCGTTATCCTCTAAAATATTATTCGCAACCAGGTTTAATTGACTGTTTCAGTGCGGTACCACATTACTACGTGATCCAAACCAGAAAAAGCCCAGGATCTGGCCAACAAGTATGCGAAAAACGCGAAAGTATGAGACACATGAGGGCAAATACTAGACGTAACCCAGAGATAACCGGCGTTATACTGTAAAATATTAATCGCAACCAGGTTTAATTGACTGTTTCGGTCTGGAACCACGTTACAACGAGATCCAAGACACAAACAAACCCAGGATCTGCCGGACAAGTATGCGAAAAATGCGAAAGTACGAGCCAGATGGTTGGAAATACCAGGCCTAACCCAGACATAACCGGCGTTATCCTCAAAAATAATAATCGCAAACAGGTTTAATTGACTGCTTCAGTGTGGTACCACATTACTACGTGACCCAAACCAGAAAAAGGCCAGGATCTGGGCAACAAGTATGCGAAAAACGCGAAAGTACGAGCCAGATGAAGATAAATCTCAGACCTACCCGAGGCATAACCGGCGTCATCCTCTAAAATATTAATCGCAACCAGTTTAATTGACTGTTTCGTTGTGGAATCTCACTACTACGGGATCCAAACCAGAAAAAAACCCAGGTTCTGGCCAACAACTATGCGAACATCGCGAAAGTATGAGCCTGATGATTGCAAATACCAGAACTAACCCAGGCATAACCAGCGTTATCCTCTAAAATACTAAGCGGAACCAGCTTCTATTGACTGTTTCAGTGTGGTACCACATTACTACGGGATCGAAACCAGAGAAAACCCAGGATCTGGCCATCAGGTATGCGAAAAACGCGAAAGTATGAGCCAGATGATTGCACATACCAGGACTAACCCAGACATAACCAGCGTTATCCTCTAAAATACTAATCGGAACCAGCTTTTATTGACAGTGTGGTACCACATTATTACGTGATCCAAGCCAGAAAAAACCCAGGATCTGGCCAACAAGTATGCGAAAAGTCCGAAAGTACGAGCCGCATGAGGGCAAATCCCAGACCTAACCGAGACATAACCGGCGTTATCCTCTAAAATATTAATCGCAGCCAGATTTAATTGACTGTTTCGGTGTGGTACCGCATTACTACGTGATCCAAACCAGAAAAAGGCCTGGATCTGGCCAACAAGTATGCGAAAAGTCCGAAAGTACGAGCCAGATGAGGGCAAATCCCAGACCTAACCGAGACATAACCGGCGTTATCCTCTAAAATATTAATCGCAACCAGTTTAATTGACTGTTTCGTTGTGGAATCTCACTACTACGAGATCCAAACCAGAAAAAAACCCAGGTTCTGGCCAACAACTATGCGAACAACGCGAAAGTATGAGCCTGATGATTGCAAATACCAGAACTAACCCAGGCATAACCAGCGTTATCCTCTAAAATACTAAGCGGAACCAGCTTCTATTGACTGTTTCTGTGTGGTACCACATTACTACGTGATCCAAACCAGAAAAGGCCTGGATCTGGCCAACAAGTATGCGAAAAACGCGAAAGTAGGAGCCAGATGAGGGCAAATCCCAGACCTATCCCAGACATTACCGGCGTTATCCTCCAAAATAGTAATCGCAACCAGGTTTAATTGACTGTTTCAGTGTGGAACCACTTTACTACGTGGTCCAAGCCTGAAAAAGGCCAGGATCTGGCCAACAAGTATGCGAAAAATGCGAAAGTACGAGCCTGATGATTGCTAATACCAGAACTAACCCAAACGTAACCAGCGTTGTCCTCTAAAATACTAAGCGGAACCAGCTTCTATTGACTGTTTCAGTGTGGTACCACATTACTACGTGCTCCAAACCAGAGAAAACCCAGGATCTAGCCAACAAGTATGCGAAAAACGCGAAAGTATGTGCCAGATGATTGCAAATACCAGATCTAACACAGACATAACCTGCGTTATACTCTAAGATACTAAACGGAACCAGCTTTAATTGACTGTTTCAGTGTGGTACCACATTGGTACGAGATCCAAACCAGAAAAAACTCAGGATCTGGCAAACAAGTATGCGAAAAACGCGAAAGTACGAGCCAGATGAGGGCAAATCCCAGACCCAACCCACACATAACCGGCGTTATTCTCTAAAATATTAATCGCAACCAGGTTTAATTGACTGTTTCAGTGTGGTACCACATTACTACGGGATCCAAACCAGAAAAAGGCCAGGATCTGGCAAACAAGTATGCGAAAAATGCGAAAGTACGAGCCAGATGATTGCTAATACCAGAACTAACCCAAACGTAACCAGCGTTGTCCTCTAAAATATTAATCGCAACCAGGTTTAGTTGATTGTTTCGGTGTGGTACCACATTACTACGTTATCCAAACCAGAAAAAACACAGGATCTGGCCAACAAGTATGCGAAAAATGCGAAAGTACGAGCCAGATGATGGCAAATCCCAGACCTAACCGAGACATAACCGGCGTTATCCTCTAAAATATTAATCGCAACCAGGTATAACTGACTGTATCGGTGTGGTACCACATTACTACGTGGTCCTAGCCGGGAAAAGGCCAGGACCTGGCCAATAAGTATGCCAAAAATGCGAAAGTACGAGCCAGATGATTGCTAATACCAGAGCTAACCCAAACGTAACCAGCGTTATCCTCCAAACTATTAATCGGAAGCAGCTCATATTGACTGTTTCAGTGTGGTACCACATTACTACATGATCCAAACCAGAAAAAACCAAGGATCTGCCCAACAAGTATGCGAAAAACGCGAAAGTATGAGCCAGATGATTGCAAATACCAGAACTAACCCAGTCATAACCGTTGTTATCCTCTAAAATATTAATCGCAACCAGGTTTAGTTGACTGTTTCGGTGAGGTACCGCATTAATACCTGATCCAAACCAGAAATACCCCAGGATCTGCCCAGCAAGTATGCGAAAAACGAGAAAGTATGAGGCAGATGATTACAAATACCAGAACTAACCCAGACATAACCAGCGTTATCCTCTAAAATACTAATCGGAACCAGCTTTTATTGACAGTGTGGTACCACATTACTACGTGATCCAAGCCAGAAAAAGCCCAGGATCTGGCCAACAAGTATGCGAAAAATACGAAAGCACGAGCCAGATGATGGCAAATCCCAGACCTAACCGAGACATAACCGGCTTTATCCTCTAAAATATTAATCGCAACCAGGTTTAATTGACTGTTTCGGTGTGGTACCGCATTAGTACGCGATACAAACCAGAAAAAGCCCTGGATCTGGCCAACAAGTATGCGAAAAATGCGAAAGAATGAGGCAGATGACGGCAAATACTAGAACTAACCAAGACATAACCGGCGTTATCCTGTAAAATATTAATCACAACCAGGTTTAATTGACTGTTTCAGTGTGGTACCACATTACTACGTGATCCAAGCCAGAAAAAGCCCAGGATCTGGCCAACAAGTATGCGAACAATGCGAAAGTACGAGCCAGATGAGGGCAAATCCCAGACCTAACCGAGACATAACCGGCGTTATCCTCCAAAATATTAATTGCAACCAGGTTTAATTGACTGTTTCGGTGTGGGACTGCATTAGTACGCGATCCAAACCAGAAAAAGCCCTGGATCTGGCCAACAAGTATGCGAAAAAAGCGAAAGTATGAGACAGATGACGGCAAATACTAGAACTAACCAAGACTTAACCGGCGTTATCTTGTATAATATTAATCGCAACCAGGTTTAATTGACAGTTTCGGTGTGGAACCACATTACGACGGTATCCAAACCACAAAAAACCGTGGATCTGCCCAACAAGTATGCGAAAAACGCGAAAGTACGAGCCAGATGAGGGCAAATACCAGATCTAACCTAGACATAACCGGCGTTATCCTCTAAAATATTAATCGGAACCAGGTTTAATTGACTGTTTCAGTGTGGTACCACATTACTACGTGGTCCAAGCCAGAAAAAGGCCAGGATCTGGCCAGCAAGTATGCGAAAAATGCGAAAGTATGTGCCTGATGATTGCAAATACCAGTACTAACCCAAACGTAACCAGCGTTATCCTCCAAACTATTATTCGGAACCAGCTTTTATTGACTGTTTCAGTGTGGTACCACATTACTACGTGGTCAAAGCCAGAAAAAGGCCAGGATCTGCCCAACAAGTATGCGAGAAATGCGAACGTATGTGCCTGATGATTGCAAATACCAGAACTAACCCAAACATAACCAGCGTTGTCCTCCAAAATATTAATCGCAAGCAGGTTTAGTTGACTGTTTCGGTGTGGTACCGCATTGCTACGTGATCCAAACCAGAAAAAACCCAGGATCTGCCCAACAAGTATGCGAAAAACGCGAAAGTGTGAGCCAGACGATTGCAAATACCAAAACTAATCTAGACATAACCAGCGTTATCCTGTAAAATATTAATCGCAACCAGGTATGATTGACTGTTTCGGTGTGGTACCGCATTACTACGTGGTCCAAGCCAGAAAAAGGCCAGGATCTGCCCAACAAGTATGCGAGAAATGCGAACGTATGTGCCTGATGATTGCAAATACCAGAACTAACCCAAACATAACCAGCGTTGTCCTCCAAAATATTAATCGCAAGCAGGTTTAGTTGACTGTTTCGGAGTGGAACCACATTACGACGGGATCCAAACCACAAAAAACCCGAGATCTGGCCAACAAGTAAGTGAAAAATGCGAAAGTAGGAGCCAGATGAGGGCAAATACCAGAACTAATCTAGACATAACCAGCGTTATCCTCTAAAGTACTATTCGGAGCCAGCTTTTATTGACTGTTCCAGTGTGGTAATACATTAGTACGTGATCCAAACCAGAAAAAGCCTAGGATCTGGCCAACAAGTATGCGAAAAATACGAAAGTGTGAGCCAGATGATTGCAAATACCACAACTAATCTAGACATAACCTGCGTTATCCTCTAAGATATTAATCGCAACCAGGTTTAATTGACTGTTTCGGTGTGGAACCACATTACGACGGTATCCAAACCACAAAAAACCCAGGATCTGCCCGGCAAGTAAGCGAAAAATGCGAAAGTATGAGCCGGATGGTTGGAAATACCAGAACTAACCCAGACATAACCGGCGTTATCCTCAAAAATATTAATCGCAACCAGGTTTAATTGACTGTTTCAGTGTGGTACCACATTACTACGTGATCCAAACCAGAAAAAGGCCAGGATCTGGCCAACAAGTATGCGAAGAATGCGAAAGTACGAGCCAGATGAGGGCAAATCCCAGACCTAACCCAAACGTAACCAGCGTTATCCTCCAAACTATTAATCGGAAGCAGCTCATAATGACTGTTTCAGTGTGGTACCACATTACTACATGATCCAAACCAGAAAAAACCCATGATCTGCGCAACAAGTATGCGAAAAATGCGAAAGTACGAGCCAGATGAGGGCAAATGCCAGAACTAACCCAGACATAACCGGCGTTTCCCTCTAAAATATTAATCGTAACCAGGTATAACTGACTGTTTCGGTGTGGTACCACATTGCTACGTGGTCCTAGCCGGGAAAATGCCAGGACGAGGCCAACAAGTATGCCAAAAATGCGAAAGTACGAGCCAGATGATTGCTAATACCAGAACTAACCCAGACATAACCAGCGTTATCCTTTAAAATACTAATCGGAACCAGCTTTTATTGACAGTGTGGTACCACATTACTACGTGATCCAAGCCAGAAAAAGCACAGGATCTGGCCAACAAGTATGCGAGAAATGCGAAAGTACGAGCCAGATGAGGGCAAATCCCAGACCTAACCGAGATATAACCGGCGTTATCCTCTAAAATATTAACGCAACCGGCATTAATTGACTGTTTCGGTGTGGTACTACGTGGTCCAAGCCAGAAGAAGGCCAGGATCTGGCCAACAAGTATGCGAAAAATGCGAAAGTACGAGCCGGATGAGGGCAAATACCAGACCTAACCGAGACATAACCTGCGCTATCCGCTAAAATATTAATCGCAACCAGGATTAATTGACTGCTTCGGTGTGGTACCGCGTTACTACGTGATCCAAACCAGAAAAATCCCAGGATCTGTCCAACAAGTATGCGAAAAACGCGAAAGTATGAGCCAGATGATTGCAAATACCAGAACTAACCCAGATATAACCGGCGTTATCCTCTAAAATATTAATCGCAACCAGGATTCATTGACTGCTTCGGTGTGGTACCGCGTTACTACGTGATCCAAACCAGAAAAACCCCAGGATCTCTTCAACAAGTATGTGATGAATGCGAAGGTATGAGACTGATGAGAGCAAATTCCAGACCTAACCCAGACCTAACATGCGTTATCCTCTTAAATATTGATCGAGACCATGTTTAGTCGACTGTTTCAGTGTGGTACCACATTACTACGTGATCCATACCAGAAAAAGCCAAGGATCAGGTCAACAAGTATGAGAAATATGCGAAAGTATGAGCCTCATGAGGGCAAATCCTAGACCTAACCCAGACCTAACATGCGTTATCCTCAAAAATATTGATCGAAACCAGGTTTAATCGACTGTTTCCGTGTGGCACCACATTTCTGTGTGTCCCAATCCAGAAAAAGCAAAGGATCTGGCTAACAAGTATGAGAAATATGCGAAAGCATGAGCCTGATGAGGGCAAATCCCACACCTAACCGAGACCTAACCGGCGTTATCCTCAAAAATGTTCATCGTGACAAGGGTTAATCGGCTGTTTCAGTGTGATACCACATTACTACCTGATCCAAACTAGTAGAAACCCAGGGTCTCTTCAACAAGTATGTGAAGAATGCGAAAGTATGAGCCAGATGCGGGCAAGTCCAAGACCTAAACCAGACCTAACATGTGCTACCCTCAAAAATATAGTTCGAAACCAGGTTTCATGGACTGTTTCAGTGTGGTACCGCATTAGTACGCGATCCAAACCAGAAAAAACCCAGGATCTGCCCAACAGGTATGCGAAAAACGCGAAAGTGTGAGCCAGATAATTGCAAATACCAGAACTAACCAAGACATAACCGGCGTTATCCTGTAAAATATTAATCGCAACCAGGTTTAATTGACTGTTTCGGTGTGGAACCACATTACGACGGTATCCAAACCACAAAAAACCCAGGATCTCTTCAACAAGTGTGTGATGAATGCGAAGGTATGAGACTGATGAGAGCAAATTCCAGACCTAACCCAGACCTAACATGCGTTATCCTCTAAAATATTGATCGAGACCAGGTTTTATTGACTGTTTCGGTGTGGAACCACATTACCACGGTATCCAAACCTCAAAAAACCCAGGATCTGCCCGGCAAGTAAGCGAAAAATGCGATAGTATGAGCCAGATGAGGGCAAATCCTAGACCTAACCCAGACCTAACATGCGTTATCATCTAAAATATTGACCGAGACTAGGTGTCATGGACTGTTTCAATGTGGTACCACATTACCACGTGATCAAAAACAGAAAAAGCCCAGAATCAGGCCAACATGTATGAGAAATATGCGAAAGTATGAGCCTCATGAGGGCAAATCCCAGACCCAACCCAGACCTAACATGCGTTATCCTCAAAAATATCGATCGATACCAGGTTTAATCGACTGTTTCCGTGTGGCACCACATTACTACGTGATCCAAACCAGAAAAAACCCAGGATCTGTCCAACAAGTATGTGAAGAATGCGAAAGTATGAGCCAGATGCGGGCAAATCCCAGGTCTAACCTAGACCTAGCATGTGTTATCCTCTAAAATATTGATCGAGACCAGGTTTAGTCAACTGTTTCAGTGTGGTACCACATTACTACGTGATCCAAACCAGAAAAACCCCAGGATCTCTTCAACAAGTATGTGATGAATGCGAAGGTATGAGACTGATGAGAGCAAATTCCAGACCTAACCCACACCTAACATGCGTTATCCTCTAAAATATTGATCGAGACCAGGTTTAGTCGACTGCTTCAGTGTGGTACCACATTACTACGTGATCCAAACCAGAAAAAGCCAAGGATCTGGCCAACAAGTATGCGAAATATGCGAAAGTATGAGCCTCATTAGGGCAATTCCTAGACCTAACCCAGACCTAACGTGCGTTATCCTCAAAAATATTGATCGATACCAGGTTTAATCGACTGTTTCCGTGTGGCACCACATTACTACGTGATCCAAACCAGAAAAAACCCAGGATATGTCCAACAAGTATGTGAAGAATGCGAAAGTATGAGCCAGATGCGGGCAAATCCAAGAACTAAACCAGACCTAATATGCGTTATCATCTAAAATATTGATCGAAACCAGGTTTAATCGACTGTTTCAGTGTGGTACTGTTATGCCGTAAGCTGCAGACTCGTCCAAATAGTTGCGGCGTCACAATATTAGGTTGATTTTGATTGGGAAAGGTTCAAGCACTCGGACAAAGATATCAGGATATACTCTAAGGTTTATTCGGAGACTGAACACTGATGCACTTCTTACAAAATCAAACGTGAGAATGAGCCTCGAGGGCCAGGAGCGGTACGCTTTTATAATCTTTGGTTTGAGTACAGCCGGGTTAGATCTGGGCGTATGACGCATTTGTTTTTACCCTTAAAGGAGTCAACAAGTTCGTCATCTTCTTGGTGTATCGCTTATGACTAACCTTATCGCTATGAGTAATACTTATTTTCTATGGGGGCCTACGGCATGACACCCCTTTCCTTATTTTTAAAATTTTGATTACAATATTCCAAATTTTAATGGCTTAAATCTAATAGTTTTGATTGCGGGTGTTGGCGATCCTGTATCAAAACGCAGAGTTTTAGGTATATCAAGCGGGGATTCTATGATTGTAGTCGGAGTTAAGGGAGCCGTCGGGTCTGGAGAGTATTCGACGTCAGGCGTCACATGTGGATTTCTGGTATTAAAAGCTTGCTGTCGTCCTCCGACATTGAAACAATTAATATAATAACAAGGTCTAGTAAATAAGTATTTAAGCAAACGGAAAGCTTTTAATTTATATAATACGTACAAGACGAGTATGGTCGCTACTGATGCTCCAATTATTTGTAAACTACTCAAAAATTATTCGTACCTAGTTGTCGACCTAACATGTGTTGATAGTCACTCGGCTTCTTGTGAAATATCGATAAAAGATCTAGCATATTGTAACAAATGTTCTGGCTCGATAACATTCGTCGGTAAGCTAGGTATTTTTGCAAAATCTATTATTGTATTATTCAGTTCAGTGACATTGAATGAAGCTAAGCCTAATTGTAGTTGGTATGTTTTGACATCAATATCTGTAGTTCGAGGTATAAGAGTGGCTGTTAACGCGGAGCCTATACATTCCTTATCTAAATATATACGATGTAAACCTTGCAAAAGCCTTGTTTCTTGAGGAAGCCCTTTACAGGAGATATGTATGCTTTCGACTTCGCGGGAAATTGATATCCAATCTTGTTGAGAAGAGAGCTGTATCCATATAGGATTTATCAATTTCAACATTGCAGTTTTGCACTTGGCTTGTTCTGGCAAAATACGGATTGCTTGAACAAGGTAGGGGTCTTGTAAAGCAGTCGCATATGCAGGTGTGTGGCGTTCACAAATGTAAAGTTTCTCTATTTTCTTGCAATCAGCTATTTCATTTATATTTATTGGATTATAACGCTTCGTAGTTGAATCAATGAGTAAGTATTTTTCGGTATGGTAGGCAAATACATGATGGCCTCTACTAATTTCGGAATCGGTATTATTTGGTACAAATTATACATTTCTTCTTCGGTTACGGGGAGTTTAATTTCAAAGCAAAGCTTGTCTCGATTCATAATAAAAATGGATACATCGGAGATCTTTATATATTTATGTAAATTTTGTGGATCTATAGGAAAAAGTAATTGATGTTGACCGAAACGGTTCTGCATATATTTCAAGGTTTCTAAGAAACTACTCATTTGTACCGCGGCAATGTTGAATTTTCCTTGAAGTCCAGAATTTACGATGTTTCGTAACTTAGTTATTAAATTCGAATATTCGTCTGCAATTTCATTAACTAGTAACGTGGTATACAGCATATTAAGTTCTTGATGAACGGTTCGGACGTTTCTATTCATTAACGCATTGACTTTTGTTACTTTCTCTTGATATTTACTAAAGTCTTTTAAAATCCCTTTGACAATTAGAGTTTCGTTACTTATTAGAACATTTACGCGTTTATTGTCACTATATAATTTATCGATTTCTTGATTGTAATATTCGGCGTCTTTCTGAGACGATGTTCCAAAAAGTACATTTGCCAAATCTCCTATGGGGTTTAACCATCCTCTCTTAACGCGGTTACTTACTGTATCCGTTTCTCTATATCCTACCATAGCTAATAGATTTAATCGTTCTTGTTTCAACCTAATTAACTTATCTTTAATATGCTGCAAGAGATCCTGGTAGGATCCTCCGGTGTTCTGTGTTACTAGATGTAGGCTATCAAGGATGAGTTCCTCGTGTAGGATGATTTCTTCTTGGTCAATGGTAAAAACGGTTATCCAAGTTTTATGATATAACCTAGCAGTGCCTAAATGGTCGAACTCAATATTTGGTACATTGGTTATTGGCGTTATTTTCCATGATGTTGCATAGCATATTACTGCTAGCGTTAATCTGTAACAGAGTTCATATTAGCGTATTTTAATCTATTGAGATGAATATTCTGTATTTTTCCTTTAACATCTACTAGTGCGTTTACATTTTTGATGTCTATAACTCTATATGGGCCTACCCAAGGATTTGTTAGTCCTTGTAGCCTGTCCCTACCCTGATTTTTAACCCATACATAGTCACCTATTTCTAATGATAATGGTTTAATATGCTTATCATATTCTTTCTTAACTCTAGCTTTAATATCCTATAGTACGTCTTCGGCATGTAACGTCAGTTTACGTATGTGTGTCTTGTGTGCAGTCAATAAGTCAGAATAGTCTACGTCTGTGGAATTGTTTAAAAGTTGATCGACTATTGGTGCGTCTCGTCCAAAAACTAGTTCATACGGTACGAGTTTATTTTGATGTGGTGCAGTATTCCATGCGAATACAGCTCCTTGTAAATAATTGTGCCAGTCTTCGTTGTTATCGTCCATTATCAATTGTGTTCGAATAAATTCCTTAAGTGTGGCATGCGCTCTCTCTAATGATCCATTAGACTCTGGGTGAAAAGCGGTTGTGTGTTGTAAATTTATATTAAATAATTTTGCAAAGTCCTGCATTAAATTACTGGTAAAGTTCTGTCCTAGGTCTGTCAAAATTGTCTTTGGTACGCCGTAACGTAAGAACCAGGTGTTCATGAGTGCTGTAGCGATTGTTTCGCTCCGTTGATTTGTTAAGGCTACAGCTTCTATGAATTTACTTAATTGGTCTTGGATAGTTAACACATATCTTTGACCCATCGAACTTTCATTAAAAGGCCCTACTATATCTATCGCGATTTTATCATTAAAACGTCGCGGCGTGTCTGTTATACACAGCGGCATTTTTGTCGGTCTTCTCTCTATTTTGCCCTGTTGACAATTTGGGCATTGTTTAATAAAATTTGCCACGTCTTTATAGAGTCCTTTCCATGCATAATTCTTCAAGATTTTTGTAATTGTATTCTTAATACCTAAATGACCCGTCAGAATATTACCGTGTGAATTACTCAGTATGCGTTGTTTCTCTTCGTCATTCTCAGGTTCGTTTAAGGCATTTTGTATTAAATTAACGACGTTATTTCGTCGAATTTCTTGAAATACACGCAAAAATATCTTTTTAATATCCTGTTCCGTGCAATTGCAATATCCTATCAAGTCGTACATATTAATAGCTATAGAAGCGATCGGCTCCGAGATTAGTAATGTTAGAAGTTCTTCGCAAATTTCAGATAAATCAAAATCCTTCCGGTAAATTACAATTTCAGTATCGGTTAAGTCTAGTCTAGCTTCCCCGTCTTCAAAGCGAACAATTGTCGCATCCTGAGGTGCGATTTCACAAATTCTTATACTTTTTATCCAACGCGATTTATAGTGATCGGAATATAAAACTGGATTGCGCGATAAAGCATCTGCATTTGTATTTAAACATCCCTTTTTATAAATAATTTCGTAATTGTACTCTTCTAGCGTGATCTTCCATCGCGCCTTGATTCCCGTTGGATTCTTTAGCGTTGGCAGCCACCTCAATGGTTGATGATCAGTAATAATTTTGAAATTTCGACCATACAGATAGGGTCGGAAATGCTTTACAGCCCAAACAACTGCTAATGATTCTTTGTCGGTTGTTGAATAATTGATTTCTCCTTTGTTAAGTGTCCTGCTGGCAAAGCTAACAGGTCTTTCCTTTCCGTCGGAGCCCTTCTGAGCCAGTATTCCTCCAATAGCTTCTCCCGAAGCGTCGGTGGCTAAAATAAATTCCTTGGTGAAATCCGGGTACGCTAAAACACGATCTCCGCAGAGTTCGTTCTTGAGAATATCAAACGCCTCTTGTTGTCGCGTGCCCCATTCAAACTTTGCGTCCTTCCTCAGAAGTGTGTTTAATGGTTTTGCGATCTTTGAAAATCCTGGTATGAAGCGTCGATAATAACCCGCTAATCCTAAAAATTGTTTGATATTCTTACGGTCTTTTGGTCTTGGAAATTCTTTTACTGCCCTAATCTTTTCGGGATTAGGCTTTACTCCTTCCTCAGTTATGAGATGTCCCAAATACTGTAATTCGGGTTTAAGGTATTCGCATTTATCTGGTTGAAGTTTCAACCCTACTTCGCGAAATCGATCGAAAAGAGTATTTAGACGTTTATATAATTCTTCGAGTTCCGCCGCGAACACGATCACGTCATCTAGGTAGACGAAACAGATGTTGCCAGTCAGTCCCCTCAAGGCTTGATCCATCATCCGTTGAAACGTCGCTGGTGCATTCTTGAGCCCAAATGGCATGCGGGTATACTCGTAGTGCCCTGCCGGAGTGCTGAATGCAGTTTTCTTCTGATCCTTGGTCTTCATTCCTATCTGGTGAAAACCGCTAGCCAGGTCGAAAGCACAGAACCATCGCGCTCTTCCTAACTGGTCTAGGACTTCTTCGATGTTCGGCAACGGATAGGCATCCTGAGGCGTCTTCTCGTTCAATTGCCGAAAGTCTATCACGACTCTCCACTTCTTCTTTCCACTGGCGTCCACTTTCTTTGGAACCACCCAAAGAGGGGAATTATACGGAGAGTCGGAATCTACGATAATCCCTTTTTCTTTCATATCTTTTACTTGTTCTTTAATAACATCTAAGTGTCCTGGAGGATACCTGAACTGCTTCGTGTGGACTGGTATATCGTCCGTCGTGGGTATCGCGTGCTCTACTAAACTCGTTTTAGGTAGAGGATCGTCGGGTAAACAAAATATTTCTGCATGATCCAATACAATTTTTCTTATTCGCTGACGAACCTTTGGATCCATTATATGATCTAGTCGCGTCTGACTATCTAACAGCTCGATTCGTCCGGGCCGTTTGATACTTTGTAAGTGCAAAACGCGCTTCAATGTATTGGTTAACTTTATTGTTTTATTTTTGATGTCGATCCCTGCTTCCTCGGAAGACAGGAAGGGCATTCCTAAGAGCCCATCTTCTTCTATAGGAAATGAATCATCTACGATAGCTAACACATGTGATTTTTCGCCAATAGTTAATTTGGCTTCTCGCGTAGTCTGGGTTTCCATATTATCTATTCCGTAAAATGTATTAATACCAGGTCGCGTTGATAAATTTCTAGCTGGGGTACGCTTAATTAAATTTATTCCTGCTCCGGTATCGATAAGGAAGGTGCCTCGGCTTCCTCCCAATCTGACTCCGATGGATATTTTATTCTTGCAGCTAACTCGCGGTCGCTCTCCTCTTCCATTACTCCTGTCTCGTCCGATTGTAAGTACTTTATTCCCGGTGGTCGGTCGGATTTGTTCACTTCGCAAAAATTTTGGTTCTTAGGGCAATCGCGTGAATAATGACCTACTTTCTGACACTTAAAGCACGTTGGTTGGAAATTTCTGTCCCTGTCTGGCCTCGGCGCGAATCTTGGTTGTTCTCGATACCGGCGAGTCTCGCGAGAGGGTTGCTTTTCGACACGAGGTGGTATATCGTCCAGCCGGTAGCTCCTATTTGATCGCGACGGGTATTGCGCGCGTTGGACGGCACTTCTAGCTCTTTCGCGTAATTCGTTTCGTCTTTGAGCTTCGTAAGCAATTTGCTGTGCTTCTCGCAGTGTCATTGGACGCATATACTGTACGTCTTTCGTTAAAGTGTCGTTTAGGTTTTGTATGTAAAGATCTATCGCATTCTTTTCTTTTACCACTAGTGCTGCGCGTTTTTCTCGAGGCGAGAGATCTGGCATTTGATTAATAGCTCGTTGTATGTCGCGGTTTAGCAGATTGAAACGACGTGTAAATTCTCTAACGTCGCGTCTTCCTTGTGTTAAAACTGTGCGTTCCTGTTGTAGTAGGTGATACGATTTCGACAGTCCGTATTCTGTTTTCAACACGTCTATTAAGTCGTCAATATCACTGATGTCTTGCTGATCTATTAGTTGTTTAGCGTCTCCTTTGAGTTTCTGCGCGCGTAGCATGTTAAGATAAATGACTTGATCCGGTACCATTTGTTTCATTTCCCTGACTTCTAATATGAATTTTTCAACCGGTCTATTAAATCCGTCGAATTCTCCAATCATTTCCAAAGCTACCTTTGTGTCCTTAGAATACTGGACTAATGTTCGCGTTCGAAGTGGCGTGTTTATTTCGCTACCGCTTCGTTGATTACCGGAAGAATCATCGTCGGTGATTTTACGAATTATACCGTCTTTCTGTAGTTTGAGTGCTCTGATTTGTTCCATCATTGCGTTACAGTTCTTCGTTAGCATATCTATCTGTTGCTGAATAGAATTTGAATCTAATAGTTCCCTCGAAGAACCAGCCGCGGCGAGGTCTTCCGGGTTTATATTAAAACTCGCGTTAGTATTCATGATACTGTTTTCGCTTGATGAATCGGTTTCAATTACGTTCTTGGGCTCACGGTAAGTCGAAAATAGCATAAATTGATCAACTTACCCAAGAATTATCTTCATAGTCTCGAAAGCTTAGAGTGGAGCTCGTCCCTTTGTCGTCTTCTGCTGGCTTATCCCACCGCTGCCACCATAAAATTGTCCTTATTGTTATGCCGTAAGCTGCAGACTCGTCCAAATAGTTGCGGCGTCACAATATTAGGTTGATTTTGTTTGGGAAAGGTTCAAGCACTCGGACAAAGATATCAGGATATACTCTAAGGTTTATTCGGAGACTGAACATTGATGCACTTCTTACAAAATCAAACGTCAAAATGAGCCCCGAGGGCCAGGAGTGGTACGCTTTTATAATCTTTGGTTTGAGTACAGCCGGGTTAGATCTGGGCGTATGACGCATTTGTTTTTACCCTTAAAGGAGTCAACAAGTTCGTCATCTTCTTGGTGTATAGCTTATGACTAACCTTATCGCTATGAGTAATACTTATCTTCTATGGGGGCCTACGGCATGACAGTACGACATTACTACCTGATTCAAACCAGAAATAACCCAGGATCTGTTCAACAAGTATGTGAAGAATGCGAAAGTATGAGTCTGATGAGGGCAAATCCCAGGCCTAACCAAGACCTAACATGCGATATCCTATAAAATATTGACCGAGACTAGGTTTATTTGACTGCTTCAGTGTGGTGCCACATTACCAGGTGATCCAAACCAGAAATAACCCAGGATCTGTTCAACAAGTATGCGAAAAATGCGAAAGTATGAGTCTGATGACGGCTAATCCCAGGCCTAACCTAGACCTAACATGCGTTATCCTCTAAAATATTGATCGAAACCAGGTTTCATGGACTGTTTCAGTGTGATACCACATTACTACGTGATTCAAACCAGAAAAAACGCAGGGCCTGTTCAACAAGTATGTGAAGAATGCGAAGGTATGAGACTGATGAGAGCAAATTCCAGACCTAACCTAGACCTAGCATGAGTTATCCTCTAAAATATTGATCGAGACCAGGTTTAGTCGACTGCTTCAGTGTGGTACCACATTACTACGTGATCCAAACCAGAAAAGGGCAAGGATCAGGCCAACAAGTATGAGAAATATGCGAAAGTATGAGCCAGATGAGGGCAAATCCTAGACCTAACCTAGACCTAACATGCGTTATCCTCTAAAATATTGATCGAAACCAGGTTTCATGGACTGTTTCAATGTGGTACCACATTACCACGTGATCAAAAACAGAAAAAGCCCAGGATCAGGCCAACATGTATGAGAAATATGCGAAAGTATGAGCCTCGTGAGGGTAAATCCCAGACCCAACCCAGACCTAACATGCGATATCCTTTAAAATTTTGACCGAGACTAGGTTTCATGGACTGTTTCAGTGTGGTACCACATTACCACGTGATTCAAACCAGAAAAAACCCAGGATCTGTACAACAAGTATGTGATGAATGCGAAAGTATGAGTCTGATGAGGGCAAATCCCACGCCTAACCTAGACCTAGCATGAGTTATCCTCTAAAATATATATCGAGACCAGGATTAGTCGACTGTTTCAGTGTGGTACCACATTACTACGTGATCCAAACCAGAAAAAGGCAAGGATCAGGCCAACAAGTATGAGAAATATGCGAAAGTATGAGCCAGATGAGGGCAAATTCTAGACCTAACCCAGACCTAACATGCGTTATGCTCTAAAATATTCATCGAGACCAGGTAAAATTGACTGTTTCAGTGTGGTACTACATTACTGCGTGATCCAATCAAGAAAAAGCACAGGATCTGGCTAACAAGTATGAGAAATATGGGAAAGTATGAGCCTGATGAGGGCAAATCCCACACCTAACCGAGTCCTAACCGGCGTTATCCTCTAAAATGTTGATCGTGTCCAGGTTTAATCGACTGCATCAGTGTGGTACCACGTTACTACCTGATCCAAACCGGAAAAAGCCCAGGATCTGGCCAACAAGTATGAGAAATATGGGAAAGTATGAGCCTCGTGAGGGCAAATCCCAGACCTAACCCGGACCTAACATGCGATATCGTTTTAAAATATTGACCGAGACCAGGTTTGATGGACTGTTTCAGTGTGGTACCACATTACCACGTGATCCAAAACAGAGAAAGCCCAGGATCAGGCCAACATGTATGAGAAATATGCGAAAGTATGAGCCTCATGAGGGTAAATCCTAGACCTAGCCCAGACATAACATGCGTTATCCTCTAAAATATTGATCGAAACCAGGTTTAGTCAACTGTTTCGGTGTGGTACCACATTACGACGTGATCCAAACCAGAAAAAACGCAGGATCTGTTCAACAAGTATGTGAAGAATGCGAAAGTATGAGCCAGATGAGGGCAAATCCGAGGCCTAACCTAGACCTAACATGCGTTATCCTCTAAAATATTGATCGAAACCAGGTTCCATGGACTGCTTCAGTGTGATACCACATTACTATGTGATTCAAACCAGAAAATACCCAGTATCTGCTCAAGAAGTATGTGAAGTATGCGAAGGTATGAGACTGATGAGAGCAATTTCCAGACCTAACCCAGACCCAACATGTGTTATCCTCAAAAATATTGATCGAACCCAGGTTTAATCGACTGGTTCCGTGTGGCACCACATTACTACGTGATCCAAACCAGAAAAAGCCCAGAATCTGGCCATCAAGTATGACATATATGAGGAGGTACGAGCCTGATGAGAGCATATCCCAGACCTAAGCTAGACCTAACATGCGTTTTCCTCTAAAATATAGATCGAAACCAGGTTTAGTCAACTGTTTCGGTGTGGTACCACAATACCACCTGATCCAAACCAGAAAAAACCCAGGATGTGTTCAACAAGTATGTGAAGAATGCGAAAGTATGAGCCAGATGAGGGCAAATCCTAGACCTAACCCAGACCTAACATGCGTTATCATCTAAAATATTGATCGAAACCAAGTTTAATCGACTGTTTCAGTGTGGTACCACATTACTACGTGATCCAAACCAGAAAACGCCCAGAATCTGGCCATCAAGTATGAGATATATGCGGAGGTACGAGCCTGATGAGAGCATAACCCAGACCTAACCTAGTCCTAACATGCGTTTTCCCCTAAAATATAGATCGAAACCAGGTTTATTCAACTGTTTCGGTGTGGCACCACATTACCACCTGATCCAAACCAGAAAAAACCCAGGATCTGTTCAACAAGTATGTGAAGAATGCGAAAGTATGAGCCAGATGAGGGCAAACCCTAGACCTAACCCAGACCTGACATGCGCTATCCTCTAAAATATTGATCGAAACCAGGTTTCATGGTCTGTTTCAGTGTGGTACCACATTACCACCTGATCCTAACCTGAAAAAGCCCGGGATCTGTTCAACAAGTATGTGAAGAATGCGAAGATATGAGACTGATGAGAGCAAATTCCAGAACTAACCCAGACCTAATATGCGTTATCCTCTAAAATATTGATCGAGACCAGGTTTAGTCGACTGTTTCAGTGTGATACCATGTTACTACACCATCCAAACCAGAAATAACCCAGGATCTGTTCAACAAGTATGTGAGGAATGCGAAGGTATGAGACTGATGAGAGCAAATTCCAGACCTAACCCAGACCTAACATGCGTTATCCTCTAAAATATTGATCGAGACCAGGTTTAGTCGACTGTTTCAGTGTGATACCATGTTACTACATCATCCAAACCAGAAATAACCCAGGATCTGTTCAACAAGTATGTGAGGAATGCGAAGGTGTGAGACTGATGAGAGCAAATTCCAGACCTAACCTAGACCTAGCATGAGTTATCCTCTAAAATATTGATCGAGACCAGGTTTAGTCGACTGTTTCAGTGTGATACCATGTTACTACATGATCCAAACCACAAATAACCCATGATCTGTTCACAAGTATGCGAAGAATGCGAAAGTATGAGTCTGATGAGGGCAAATCCCAGGCCTAACCTAGACCAAGCATGAGTTCTCCTCTAAAATATTGATCGAGACCAGGTTTAGTCGACTGTTTCAGTGTGATACCATGTTACTACACGACCCAAACCAGAAA
This sequence comes from Colletes latitarsis, assembly GCF_051014445.1. Taxonomy (NCBI): domain Eukaryota; kingdom Metazoa; phylum Arthropoda; class Insecta; order Hymenoptera; family Colletidae; genus Colletes; species Colletes latitarsis. The sequence continues at coordinate 7,850,094 of NW_027488368.1, read as the reverse complement.
TAACCCAGGATCTGTTCAACAAGTATGCGAAAAATGCGAAAGTATGAGTCTGATGAGGGCTAATCCCAGGCCTAACCTAGACCTAACATGCGTTATCCTCTAAAGTATTGATCGAAGCCAGGTTTCATGGATTGTTTCAGTGTGATACCACATTACTGCGTGAATCAAACCAGAAAAAACGCAGGATCTGTTCAACAAGTATGAGAAATATGCGAAAGTGTGAACCTCATGAGGGCAAATCCTAGACCTAACCCAGACCTAACATGCGTTATCCTCTAAAGTATTCATCGAAACCAGGTTTCATGGACTGTTTCAGTGTGATATCACATTACTACGTGACTCAAACCAGAAAAAACGCAGGATCTGTTCAAAAAGTATGTGAAGAATGCGAAGGTATGAGACTGATGAGAGCAAATTCCAGACCTAACCTAGACCTAGCATGAGTTATCCTCTAAAACATTGATCGAGACCAAGTTTAGTCGACTGTTTCAGTGTGATACCATGTTACTACATGATCCAAACCAGAAATAACCCAGGATCTGTTCAACAAGTATGCGAAAAACGCGAAAGTATGAGTCTGATGAGGGCTAATCCCAGGCCTAACCTAGACCTAACATGCGTTATCCTCTAAAATATTGATCGAAACCAGATTTCATGGACTGTTTCAGTGTGATACCACATTACTACGTGATTCAAACCAGAAAAAACGCAGGATCTGTTCAACAAGTATGTGAAGAATGCGAAGGTATGAGACTGATGAGAGCAAATTCCAGATCTAACCCAGACCTAGCATGAGTTATCCTCTAAAATATTGATCGAGACCAGGTTTAGTCGACTGTTTCAGTGTGGTACCACATTAGTACGTGATCCAAACCAGAAAAAGCCAAAGATCAGGCCAACAAGTATGAGAAATATGCGAAAGTATGAGCCTCATGAGGGCAAGTCATAGACCTAACCCAGACCTAACATGCGTTATCCTGAAAAATATTGATCGAAACCAGGTTTAATCGAGTCTTTCCGTGTGGCACCACATTACTACGTGATCCAAACCAGAAGAAACGCAGGATCTGTTCAACAAGTATGTGAAGAATGCGAAGGTATGAGACTGATGAGTACAAATTCCAGACCTAACCTAGACCTAGCATGAGTTATCCTCTAAAATATTGATCGAGACCAGGTTTAGTCGACTGTTTCAGTGTGATACCATGTTACTACATGATCCAAACCAGAAAAAGCCAAGGATCAGGCCAACAAGTATGAGAAATATGCGAAAGTATGAGCCTCATGACGGCAAATCATATGACCCAACCCAGACCTAACATGGGTTATCCTGAAAAATATTGATCGAAACGAGGTTTAATCGACAGTTTCCGTGTGGCACCACATTACTACGTGATCCAAACCAGAAAAAGCGCAGGATCTGTCCAACAAGTATGTGAAGAATGCGAAAGTATGAGCCAGATGCGGGCAAATCCCTGAACTATACCAGACCTAACATGCGTTATCAACTAAAATATTGATCGAAACCAGGTTTAATCGACCGTTTCAGTGTGGTACCACATTACTGTGTGACCCAATCCAGAAAAAGGGAAAAGGATCTGGCTAACAAGTATGCGAAAAATGCGAAAGTATGAGTCTGATGAGGGCTAATCCCAGGCCTAACCTAGACATAACATGCGTTATCCTCTAAAATATTGATCGAAACCAGGTGTCATGGACTGTTTCAGTGTGATACCACATTACCACGTGATTCAAACCAGAAAAAACGCAGGATCTGTTCAACAAGTATGTGAAGAATGCGAAGGTATGAGACTGATGAGTGCAAATTCCAGACCTAACTTAGACCTAGCATGAGTTATCCTCTAAAATATTGATCGAGACCAGGTTTAGTCGACTGTTTCAGTGTGATACCATGTTACTACATGATCCAAACCAGAAAAAGCCAAGGATCAGGCCAACACGTATGAGAAATATGCGAAAGTGTGAGCCTCATGAGGGCAAATCCTAGACCTAACCCAGACCTAACATGCGATATCCTTTAAAATATTGACCGAGACTAGGTTTGATTGACTGTTTCAGTGTGGTGCCACATTACCACGTGATCCAAGCTAGAAAAATCCCTGGATCTGTTCAACAAGTATGCGAAAAATGCGAAAGAATGAGCCAGATGAGGGCAAATCCTAGACCTAACCCAGACCAAACATGCGTTATGCTCTAAAATATTGATCGAGACCAGGTAAAATTGACTGTTTCAGTGTGGTACTACATTACTGTGTGATCCAATCCAGAAAAAGCAAAGGATCTGGCTAACAAGTATGAGAAATATGGGAAAGTATGAGCCTGATGAGGGCAAATCCCACACCTAACCGGGTCCTAACCGGCGTTATCCTGTAAAATGTTGATCGTGTCCAGGTTTAATCGACTGCATCAGTGTGGTACCACGTTACTACCTGATCCAAACCGGAAAAAGCCCAGGATCAGGCCAACAAGTATGAGAAACATGGGAAAGTATGAGCCTAGTGAGGGCAAATCGCAGACCTAACCCGGACCTAACATGCGATATCGTTTAAAATATTGACCGAGATCAGGTTTGATGGACTGTTTCAGTGTGGTACCACATTACCACGTGATCCAAAAATGAAAAAGCCCAGGATCAGGCCAACAAGTATGAGAAATATGCGAAAGTGTGAGCCTCATGAGGGCAAATCCTAGACCTAACCCAGACCTAACATGCGATATCCTTTAAAATATTGACCGAGACTAGGTTTGATTGACTGTTTCAGTGTGGTACCACATTACCACGTGGTCAAAACCAGAAAAATCCCTGGATCTGTTCAACAAGTATGCGAAAAATGCGAAAGAATGAGCCAGATGAGGGCAAATCCTAGACCTAACCCAGACCTAACATGCGTTATGCTCTAAAATATTGATCGAGACCAGGTAAAATTGACTGCTTCAGTGTGGTACTACATTACTGTGTGATCCAATCCAGAAAAAGCAAAGGATCTGGCTAACAAGTATGAGAAATATGGGAAAGTATGAGCCTGATGAGGGCAAATCCCACACCTAACCGAGTCCAAACCGGCGTTATCCTCTAAAATGTTGATCGCGTCCAGGTTTAATCGACTGCATCAGTGTAGTACCACGTTACTACCTGATCCAAACCGGAAAAAGCCCAGGATCAGGCCAACAAGTATGAGAAATATGCGAAAGTATGAGCCAGATGAGAGCAAATCCCTGACCTAACCCAGACCTAACATGCGATATCCTTTGAAATATTGACCGACACTAGGTTTAATCGACTGTTTCAGTGTGGTACCACATTACTGTGTGACCCAATCCAGAAAAAGCAAAGGATCTGGCTAACAAGTATAAGAAATATGCGAAAGTATGAGCCGGATGAGAGCAAATCCTAGACCTAACCCAGACCTAACATGCGTTATCGTCTAGAATATTGATCGAAACCTGGTTTAATCGACTGCTTCAGTGTGGTACGACATTACTACCTGATCCAAACCAGAAATAACCCAGGATCTGTCCAACAAGTATGTGAAGAATGCGAATGTGTGAGACTGATGAGGGCAAATCCCATGCCTAACCTAGACCTAGCATGAGTTAGCCTCTAAAATATTGATCGAGACCAGGTTTAGTCGACTGTTTCAGTGCGCTACCATGTTACTACATGATCCAAACCAGAAATAACCCAGGATCTGTTCAACAAGTATGCGAAAAATGCGAAAGTATGAGTCTGATGAGGGCTAATCCCAGGCCTAACCTAGACCTAACATGCGTAATCCTCTAAAATATTGATCGAAACCAGATTTCATGGACTGTTTCAGTGTGATACCACATTACTACGTGATTCAAACCAGAAAAAACGCAGGATCTGTTCAACAAGTATGTGAAGAATGCGAAGGTATGAGACTGATGAGAGCAAATTCCAGATCTAACCCAGACCTAACATGCGTTATCCTCTAAAATATTGATCGAGACCAGGTATAGTCGACTGTTTCAGTGTGGTACCACATTAGTACGTGATCCAAACCAGAAAAAGCCAAAGATCAGGTCAACAAGTATGAGAAATATGCGAAAGTATGAGCCTCATGAGGGCAAGTCATAGACCTAACCCAGACCTAACATGCGTTATCCTCAAAAATATTGATCGAAACCAGGTTTAATCGACTCTTTCCGTGTGGCACCACATTACTACGTGATCCAAACCAGAAGAAACGCAGGATCTGTCCAACAAGTATGTGAAGAATGCGAAAGTATGAGCCAGATGCGGGCAAGTCCAAGAACTAAACCAGACCTAACATGCGTTATCCTCTAAAATATTGACCGAGAGTAGGTTTAATTGACTGTTTCAGTGTGGTACCACACTAGCACGTGATCCAAACCAGGAAAGGCCCAGGTTCTGACCAACGAGTATACGAAAAATGCGAAAGTATGAGCCAGATGAGGGCAAATCCTGGACCTAACCCAGACCTATCATGCGTTACCCTCAAAAATATTGGTTGTATACGGGTTTAATTATCTGTTTCAGTGTGGTACCACATTACTACGTGATCCAGTCCAGAAAAAGCCCAGGATCAGGCCAACAAGTATCAGAAATATGCGAAAGTATGAGCCAGATGAGGGCAAATCCTAGACCTAACCCAGACCTGACATGCGTTATCCTCTAAAATATTGGTTGTATCCAGGTTTAACTGACTGTTTCAGTGTGGTACCACATAACTACGTGATCCAATCCAGAAAAAGCCCAGGATCTGGCCAACAAGAATGAGAAATATGCGAAAGTATGAGACAGATGGGGGCAAATCCTAGACCTAACACAGACCTAACATGCGTTATCCTCTAAAACATTGATCGAGGCCAGGTATAATTCACTGTATCAGTGTGGTACTACATTACTATGTGATCGAAACCAGAGAAAGCAACGGATCTGTTCAACAAGTATGTGAAGAATGCGAAAGTATGAGCCTCATGAGTGCAAATCCCAGACCTAACCCAGACCTAACATGCGATATCCTCTAAAATATTGATCGAGACCAGGTATAATTGACTGTATCAGTGTGGTACTACATTACTATGTGATCCAATTCAGAAAAAGCAACGGATCTGGCTAATAAGTATGAGAAATATGCGAAAGTATGAGCCTGATGGCGGCAAATCCCACACCTAACCGAGTCCTAACCGGCGTTCTCCTCTAAAATGTTGATCGTGACCTGTGTTAATCGACTGTTTCAGTGTGGTACCACATTACTACCTGATCCAAACTAGAAAAAACCCAGGATCTGTTCAACAAGTATGTGAAGAATGCGAAAGTATGAGTCTGATGAGGGCAAATCCCAGGCCTAACCTAGACCTAACATGCGATATCCCATAAAATATTGATCGAGACTAGGTTTAATTGACTGTTTCAGTGTGGTTCCACATTACCACGTGATCCAAACCAGGAAGGGCCCAGGGTCTGGCCAACGACTATACGAAAAATGCGAGAGTATGAGCCAGATGAGGGCAAATCCTGGACATAACCCAGACCTAACATGCGTTACCCTCAAAAATATTGGTTGTATCCGGGTTTAATTATCTGTTTCAGTGTGGTACCACATTACCACGTGATCCAAACCAGGAAAGGCCCAGGATCTGGCCAACGAGTATACGAAAAATGCGAAAGTATGAGCCAGATGAGGGCAAATCCAAGACCTAACCCAGACCTAACATGCGTTACCCTCAAAAATATTGGTCGTATCCGGGTTTAATTAACTGTTTCAGTGTGGTACCACATTACTACGTGATCCAATCCTGAAAAATCCAAGGATCTGTTCAACAAGTATGTGAAGAATGCGAGAGAATGATCCTGATGAGGGCAAATCCCACACCTAACCCAGACATAACATGCGTTATCCTCTAAAATATTGATCGAGACCAGGTTTAGTCGACTGTTTCAGTGTGGTACCACATTACAACGTGATCCAAACCAGAAAAAACCCAGGATCTGGCCAACAAGTATGTGAAATATGCGAAGGTATGAGACTGATGAGAGCAAATTCCAGACCTAACCTAGACCTAGCATGAGTTATCCTCTAAAATATTGATCGAGACCAGGTTTAGTCGACTGTTTCAGTGTGATACCATGTTACTACATGATCCATACCAGAAATAACCCAGGATCTGTTCAACGAGTATGCGAAAAATGCGAAAGTATGAGTCTGATGAGGGCTAATCCCAGGCCTAACCCAGACCTAACATGCGATATCCTTTAAAATATTGACCGAGACTAGGTATGATTGACTGTTTCAGTGTGGTACCACATTACCACGTGATCCAAACCAGAAAAATCCCTGGATCTGGCCAACGAGTATGCGAAAAATGCGAAAGTATGAGCCAATTGAGGGCAAATCATAGACCTAACCCAGACCTAACATGCGTTATGCTCTAAAATATTGATCGAGACCAGGTAAAATTGACTGTTTCAGTGTGGTGCTACATTACTGTGTGATCCAATCCAGAAAAAGCAAAGGATCTGCCTAACAAGTATGAGAAATATGGGAAAGTATGAGCCTGATGAGGGCAAATCCCACACCTAACCGAGTCCTAACCGGCGTTATCCCCTAAAATGTTGATCGTATCCAGGTTTAATCGACTGCATCAGTATGGTTTCCACATTACTACCTGATCCAAACCGGAAAAAGCCCAGGATCAGGCCAACATGTATGAGAAATATACGAAAGTATGAGCCTCGTGAGGGCAAATCCCAGACCTAACCTAGACCTAGCATGAGTTATCCTCTAAAGTATTGATCGAGACCAGGTTTAGTCGACTGTTTCAATGTGGTACCACATTACTACGTGATCCAAACCAGAAAAAGCAAAGGATCTGGCTAACAAGTATGAGAAATATGGGAAAGTATGAGCCTGATGAGGGCAAATCCCACACCTAACCGAGACCTAACCGGCATTATCCTCTAAAATGTTGATCGTGTCCAGGTTTAATCGACTGCATCAGTGTGGTACCACGTTACTACCTGATCCGAACCGGAAAAAGCCCAGGATCAGGTCAACAAGTATGAGAAATATGCGAAAGTATGAGCCTTATGAGGGCAAATCCCAGACCCAACCCAGACCTAACATGCGTTATCATCTAGAATATTGATCGGAACCTGGTTTAATCGACTGTTTCAGTGTGGTACGACATTACTACCTGATCCAAACCAGAAATAACCCAGGATCTGTTCAACAAGTATGCGAAAAATGCGAAAGTATGAGTCTGATGAGGGCTAATCCCGGGTCTAACCTGGACCTAACATGCGTTATCCTCTAAAATATTGATCGAAACCAGGTTTAACTGACTGTTTCAGTATGGTACCACATTACTATGTGATCCAAACCAGAGAAAACCCAGGATCTGTTCAAGAAGTATGTGAAGAATGCGAATGTATGAGACTGATGAGGGCAAATCCTGGACCTAACCCAGACCTAACATGTGTTATCCTCTAAAATATTGATGGAAACCAGGTTTAATTGACTGTTTCAGTGTGGTACCGCATTACTACGTGATCCAATCCAGAAAAAGCCCAGGATCTAGCCAACGAGTATGAGTAATATGCGAAAGTATGAGCTTGATGAGGGCAAATCCTAGACCTAACCCAGAGCTAACATGCGTTATCCTCTAAAATATTTATCAAGACCAGGTTTAATTGACTGCTTCACTGTGGTACCACATTACTACGTGGTCCGACCCAGTGGAAGCCCAGGTTCTGGCCAACGAAAATGAGAAATATGCGAAAGTATGAGCCTGATGAGAGCAAATCCCAGACCTAACCTAGACCTAACATGAATTATTCTCTAAAACATTGATCGAAACCAGGTTGAATGGACTGTTTCAGTGTGGTACCACATTACTACGTGATCGAAACCAGAAAAAACCCAGGATCTGTTCAAGAAGTATGTGAAGAATGCGAAAGTATGAGACTGATGGGGGCAAATCCTAGACCTAACCTAGACCTAACATGTGTTATCCTCTAAAATATTTATCAAAACCAGGATTAATTGACTGTTTCAGTGTGGTACCACATTACTACGTGATCCAAACCAGTGGAAGCCTAGGATCTGGCCAACAGGAATGAGAAATATGCGAAAGTATGAGCCAGATGAGAGCAAATCCCACACATAACCTAGACCTAACATGCGTTATCCTCTAGAATATTTATCAAGACCAGGTTTAATTGAATGTTTCAGTGTGGTACCATATTACTACGTGATCCAAACCAGAAAAAGCCAGGGATCTGTTCAACAAGTATGTGAAAAACGCGAAAATATGACCCTGATGAGAGCAAATCCCAGACCTAACCTAGACCTAACATGTGTTATCCTCTAAAATATTAATCGAAACCAGGTTTAATGGACTGTTTCAGTGTGGTACCGCATTAATACGTGATGAGTAATATGCCAACGAGTATGAGTAATATGCGAAAGTATGAGCTTGATGAGGGCAAATCCTAGACCTAACCCAGAGCTAACATGCGTTATCCTCTAAAATATTTATCAAGACCAGGTTTAATTGACTGCTTCACTGTGGTACCACATTACTGCGTGATCCAAACCAGAAAAAACCCAGGATCTGTTCAACAAGTATGTGAAGAATGCGAAAGTATGAGTCTGACGAGGGATAATCTCAGGCCTAGCCTAGACCTAACATGCGTTATCCTCCAGAAAATTGATCGAAACCAGGTTTGATCGACTGTTTCTGTGTGGTACCACATTACTACGTGATCCAAACCAGAAAAAAACCCAGGATCTGTTCAACAAGTAAGTGAAGAATGCGAAAGTATGACCCTGATGAGAGCAAATCCCAGACCAAACCTAGCCCTAACATGAATTATTCTCAAAAATATTCATCGAAACCAGGTTGAATGGACTGTTTCAGTGCGGTACCACATTACTACGTGATCCAATCCAGAAAATGCCCAGGATCAGGCCAACAAGTATCAGAAATATGCGAAAGTATGAGCCAGATGAGGGAAAATCCTAGACCTAACCCAGACCTGACATGCGTTATCCTCTAAAATATTGGTTGTATCCAGGTTTAACTGACTGTTTCAGTGTGGTACCACATAACTACGTGATCCAATCCAGAAAAAGCAACGGATCTGGCTAATAAGTATGAGAAATATGCGAAAGTATGAGCCTGATGGCGGCAAATCCTAGACCTAACCCAGACCTAACATGCGATATCCTTTAAAATATTGACCGAGACTAGGTTTGATTGACTGTTTCAGTGTGGTGCCACATTACCACGTGATCCAAGCTAGAAAAATCCCTGGATCTGTTCAACAAGTATGCGAAAAATGCGAAAGAATGAGCCAGATGAGGGCAAATCCTAGACCTAACCCAGACCAAACATGCGTTATGCTCTAAAATATTGATCGAGACCAGGTAAAATTGACTGTTTCAGTGTGGTACTACATTACTGTGTGATCCAATCCAGAAAAAGCAAAGGATCTGGCTAACAAGTATGAGAAATATGGGAAAGTATGAGCCTGATGAGGGCAAATCCCACACCTAACCGGGTCCTAACCGGCGTTATCCTGTAAAATGTTGATCGTGTCCAGGTTTAATCGACTGCATCAGTGTGGTACCACGTTACTACCTGATCCAAACCGGAAAAAGCCCAGGATCAGGCCAACAAGTATGAGAAACATGGGAAAGTATGAGCCTAGTGAGGGCAAATCGCAGACCTAACCCGGACCTAACATGCGATATCGTTTAAAATATTGACCGAGATCAGGTTTGATGGACTGTTTCAGTGTGGTACCACATTACCACGTGATCCAAAAATGAAAAAGCCCAGGATCAGGCCAACAAGTATGAGAAATATGCGAAAGTGTGAGCCTCATGAGGGCAAATCCTAGACCTAACCCAGACCTAACATGCGATATCCTTTAAAATATTGACCGAGACTAGGTTTGATTGACTGTTTCAGTGTGGTACCACATTACCACGTGGTCAAAACCAGAAAAATCCCTGGATCTGTTCAACAAGTATGCGAAAAATGCGAAAGAATGAGCCAGATGAGGGCAAATCCTAGACCTAACCCAGACCTAACATGCGTTATGCTCTAAAATATTGATCGAGACCAGGTAAAATTGACTGCTTCAGTGTGGTACTACATTACTGTGTGATCCAATCCAGAAAAAGCAAAGGATCTGGCTAACAAGTATGAGAAATATGGGAAAGTATGAGCCTGATGAGGGCAAATCCCACACCTAACCGAGTCCAAACCGGCGTTATCCTCTAAAATGTTGATCGCGTCCAGGTTTAATCGACTGCATCAGTGTGGTACCACGTTACTACCTGATCCAAACCGGAAAAAGCCCAGGATCAGGCCAACAAGTATGAGAAATATGCGAAAGTATGAGCCAGATGAGAGCAAATCCCTGACCTAACCCAGACCTAACATGCGATATCCTTTGAAATATTGACCGACACTAGGTTTAATCGACTGTTTCAGTGTGGTACCACATTACTGTGTGACCCAATCCAGAAAAAGCAAAGGATCTGGCTAACAAGTATAAGAAATATGCGAAAGTATGAGCCGGATGAGAGCAAATCCTAGACCTAACCCAGACCTAACATGCGTTATCGTCTAGAATATTGATCGAAACCTGGTTTAATCGACTGCTTCAGTGTGGTACGACATTACTACCTGATCAAAACCAGAAATAACCCAGGATCTGTCCAACAAGTATGTGAAGAATGCGAATGTGTGAGACTGATGAGGGCAAATCCCATGCCTAACCTAGACCTAGCATGAGTTAGCCTCTAAAATATTGATCGAGACCAGGTTTAGTCGACTGTTTCAGTGCGCTACCATGTTACTACATGATCCAAACCAGAAATAACCCAGGATCTGTTCAACAAGTATGCGAAAAATGCGAAAGTATGAGTCTGATGAGGGCTAATCCCAGGCCTAACCTAGACCTAACATGCGTAATCCTCTAAAATATTGATCGAAACCAGATTTCATGGACTGTTTCAGTGTGATACCACATTACTACGTGATTCAAACCAGAAAAAACGCAGGATCTGTTCAACAAGTATGTGAAGAATGCGAAGGTATGAGACTGATGAGAGCAAATTCCAGATCTAACCCAGACCTAACATGCGTTATCCTCTAAAATATTGATCGAGACCAGGTATAGTCGACTGTTTCAGTGTGGTACCACATTAGTACGTGATCCAAACCAGAAAAAGCCAAAGATCAGGTCAACAAGTATGAGAAATATGCGAAAGTATGAGCCTCATGAGGGCAAGTCATAGACCTAACCCAGACCTAACATGCGATATCCTCTAAAATATTGATCGAGACCAGGTATAATTGACTGTATCAGTGTGGTACTACATTACTATGTGATCCAATTCAGAAAAAGCAACGGATCTGGCTAATAAGTATGAGAAATATGCGAAAGTATGAGCCTGATGGCGGCAAATCCCACACCTAACCGAGTCCTAACCGGCGTTCTCCTCTAAAATGTTGATCGTGACCTGTGTTAATCGACTGTTTCAGTGTGGTACCACATTACTACCTGATCCAAACTAGAAAAAACCCAGGATCTGTTCAACAAGTATGTGAAGAATGCGAAAGTATGAGTCTGATGAGGGCAAATCCCAGGCCTAACCTAGACCTAACATGCGATATCCCATAAAATATTGATCGAGACTAGGTTTAATTGACTGTTTCAGTGTGGTTCCACATTACCACGTGATCCAAACCAGGAAGGGCCCAGGATCTGGCCAACGAGTATACGAAAAATGCGAGAGTATGAGCCAGATGAGGGCAAATCCTGGACATAACCCAGACCTAACATGCGTTACCCTCAAAAATATTGGTTGTATCCGGGTTTAATTATCTGTTTCAGTGTGGTACCACATTACCACGTGATCCAAACCAGGAAAGGCCCAGGATCTGGCCAACGAGTATACGAAAAATGCGAAAGTATGAGCCAGATGAGGGCAAATCCAAGACCTAACCCAGACCTAACATGCGTTACCCTCAAAAATATTGGTCGTATCCGGGTTTAATTAACTGTTTCAGTGTGGTACCACATTACTACGTGATCCAATCCAGAAAAATCCAAGGATCTGTTCAACAAGTATGTGAAGAATGCGAGAGAATGATCCTGATGAGGGCAAATCCCACACCTAACCCAGACATAACATGCGTTATCCTCTAAAATATTGATCGAGACCAGGTTTAGTCGACTGTTTCAGTGTGGTACCACATTACAACGTGATCCAAACCAGAAAAAACCCAGGATCTGGCCAACAAGTATGTGAAATATGCGAAGGTATGAGACTGATGGGAGCAAATTCCAGACCTAACCTAGACCTAGCATGAGTTATCCTCTAAAATATTGATCGAGACCAGGTTTAGTCGACTGTTTCAGTGTGATACCATGTTACTACATGATCCATACCAGAAATAACCCAGGATCTGTTCAACGAGTATGCGAAAAATGCGAAAGTATGAGTCTGATGAGGGCTAATCCCAGGCCTAACCCAGACCTAACATGCGATATCCTTTAAAATATTGACCGAGACTAGGTATGATTGACTGTTTCAGTGTGGTACCACATTACCACGTGATCCAAACCAGAAAAATGCCTGGATCTGGCCAACGAGTATGCGAAAAATGCGAAAGTATGAGCCAATTGAGGGCAAATCATAGACCTAACCCAGACCTAACATGCGTTATGCTCTAAAATATTGATCGAGACCAGGTAAAATTGACTGTTTCAGTGTGGTGCTACATTACTGTGTGATCCAATCCAGAAAAAGCAAAGGATCTGCCTAACAAGTATGAGAAATGTGGGAAAGTATGAGCCTGATGAGGGCAAATCCCACACCTAACCGAGTCCTAACCGGCGTTATCCTCTAAAATGTTGATCGTATCCAGGTTTAATCGACTGCATCAGTATGGTTTCCACATTACTACCTGATCCAAACCGGAAAAAGCCCAGGATCAGGCCAACATGTATGAGAAATATACGAAAGTATGAGCCTCGTGAGGGCAAATCCCAGACCTAACCTAGACCTAGCATGAGTTATCCTCTAAAGTATTGATCGAGACCAGGTTTAGTCGACTGTTTCAATGTGGTACCACATTACTACGTGATCCAAACCAGAAAAAGCAAAGGATCTGGCTAACAAGTATGAGAAATATGGGAAAGTATGAGCCTGATGAGGGCAAATCCCACACCTAACCGAGACCTAACCGGCGTTATCCTCTAAAATGTTGATCGTGTCCAGGTTTAATCGACTGCATCAGTGTGGTACCACGTTACTACCTGATCCGAACCGGAAAAAGCCCAGGATCAGGTCAACAAGTATGAGAAATATGCGAAAGTATGAGCCTTATGAGGGCAAATCCCAGACCCAACCCAGACCTAACATGCGTTATCATCTAGAATATTGATCGGAACCTGGTTTAATCGACTGTTTCAGTGTGGTACGACATTACTACCTGATCCAAACCAGAAATAACCCAGGATCTGTTCAACAAGTATGCGAAAAATGCGAAAGTATGAGTCTGATGAGGGCTAATCCCGGGTCTAACCTAGACCTAACATGCGTTATCCTCTAAAATATTGATCGAAACCAGGTTTAACTGACTGTTTCAGTATGGTACCACATTACTATGTGATCCAAACCAGAGAAAACCCAGGATCTGTTCAAGAAGTATGTGAAGAATGCGAATGTATGAGACTGATGAGGGCAAATCCTGGACCTAACCCAGACCTAACATGTGTTATCCTCTAAAATATTGATGGAAACCAGGTTTAATTGACTGTTTCAGTGTGGTACCGCATTACTACGTGATCCAATCCAGAAAAAGCCCAGGATCTAGCCAACGAGTATGAGTAATATGCGAAAGTATGAGCTTGATGAGGGCAAATCCTAGACCTAACCCAGAGCTAACATGCGTTATCCTCTAAAATATTTATCAAGACCAGGTTTAATTGACTGCTTCACTGTGGTACCACATTACTACGTGGTCCGACCCAGTGGAAGCCCAGGTTCTGGCCAACGAAAATGAGAAATATGCGAAAGTATGAGCCTGATGAGAGCAAATCCCAGACCTAACCTAGACCTAACATGAATTATTCTCTAAAACATTGATCGAAACCAGGTTGAATGGACTGTTTCAGTGTGGTACCACATTACTACGTGATCGAAACCAGAAAAAACCCAGGATCTGTTCAAGAAGTATGTGAAGAATGCGAAAGTATGAGACTGATGGGGGCAAATCCTAGACCTAACCTAGACCTAACATGTGTTATCCTCTAAAATATTTATCAAAACCAGGATTAATTGACTGTTTCAGTGTGGTACCACATTACTACGTGATCCAAACCAGTGGAAGCCTAGGATCTGGCCAACAAGAATGAGAAATATGCGAAAGTATGAGCCAGATGAGAGCAAATCCCACACATAACCTAGACCTAACATGCGTTATCCTCTAGAATATTTATCAAGACCAGGTTTAATTGAATGTTTCAGTGTGGTACCATATTACTACGTGATCCAAACCAGAAAAAGCCAGGGATCTGTTCAACAAGTATGTGAAAAACGCGAAAATATGACCCTGATGAGAGCAAATCCCAGACCTAACCTAGACCTAACATGTGTTATCCTCTAAAATACTAATCGAAACCAGGTTTAATGGACTGTTTCAGTGTGGTACCACATTAATACGTGATGAGTAATATGCCAACGAGTATGAGTAATATGCGAAAGTATGAGCTTGATGAGGGCAAATCCTAGACCTAACCCAGAGCTAACATGCGTTATCCTCTAAAATATTTATCAAGACCAGGTTTAATTGACTGCTTCACTGTGGTACCACATTACTGCGTGATCCAAACCAGAAAAAACCCAGGATCTGTTCAACAAGTATGTGAAGAATGCGAAAGTATGAGTCTGACGAGGGAAAATCTCAGGCCTAGCCTAGACCTAACATGCGTTATCCTCCAGAAAATTGATCGAAACCAGGTTTAATGGACTGTTTCAGTGTGGTACCACATTACTACGTGATCCAAACCAGAAAAAGCCAGGGATCTGTTCAACAAGTATGTGAAAAACGCGAAAATATGACCCTGATGAGAGCAAATCCCAGACCAAACCTAGCCCTAACATGAATTATTCTCAAAAATATTGATCGAAACCAGGTTGAATGGACTGTTTCAGTGCGGTACCACATTACTACGTGATCCAATCCAGAAAATGCCCCGGATCTGTTCAACAAGTATTTGAAGAATGCGAAAGTACGAGCCTGATGAAAGCAAATCCCAGACCAATCCCAGGCATAACCTGCGTTATCCTCTAAAATATTGATCGAAACCAGGTTTAATTGACTGTTTTAGTGTGGTACCAATTTGCTACGTGATACAAAGCAGAAAAGACCCTCGATCAGGTCATCATGTATGTTAAAACTGCGAAAGTATGACCCTGATGAGTGCAAATCCCAGACCTAACCTAGACCTAACATGTGTTATCCTCTAAAATATTGACGGAAACCAGGTTTAATTGACAGTTTCAGTGTGGTACCACATTAATACGTGATCCAATCCAGAAAAAGCCCAGGGTCTAGACAACAAGTATGAGTAATATGCGAAAGTATGACCCTGATGTGGGCAAATCCCAGACCTAACCTAGACCTAACATGCGTTATCCTCTAAAATATTGAACGAAACCAGGTTTAGTTGACTGTTTTAGTGTGGTACCACTTTGCTACGCGATCCAATGCTGAAAAAACCCTCGATCGGGCAATATGTATGTTAAAACTGCGAAAGTATGACCCTGATGAGGGCAAATCCCAGGCCTAACCTAGACCTAACATGCGTTATCCTCTAAAATATTGTTCGAAACCAGGTTTAATGGACTGTTTCAGTGTGGTACCACATTAGTACGTGATCCAAACCAGAAAAAAACCCCGGATCTGTTCAACAAGTATGTGAAGAATGCGAAAGTACGAGCCTGATGAGAGCAAATCCCAGACCTATCCCAGACGTAACCTGCGTTATCCTCTAAAATATTGATCGAAACCAGGTTTAATTGACTGTTTTAGTGTGGTACCAATTTCCTACGTGATCCAAAGCAGAAAAAACCCTCGATCAGGTCAACATGTATGTTAAAACTGCGAAAGTATGACCCTGATGAGGGCAAACCCCAGACATATCCCAGACCTAACTTGCGTTATCCTATAAAATATTGGTCGAAACCAGGTTTAATTGACTGTTTTAGTGTGGTACCACTTTGCTACGCGATCCAATGCTGAAAAAACCCTCGATCGGGCAATATGTATGTTAAAACTGCGAAAGTATGACCGTGATGAGGGCAAATCCCAGGCCTAACCTAGACCTAACATGCGTTATCCTCTAAAATATTGATCGAAACCAGGTTTAATGGACTGTTTCAGTGTGGTACCACATTAGTACGTGATCCAAACCAGAAAAAGCCCAGAGTCTGGCCATCAAGTATGTGAAAAACGCGAAAATATGACCCTGATGAGGGCAAATCCCAGACCTATCCCAGACCTAACTTGCGTTATCCTATAAAAGATTGATTGAAACCAGGTTTAATTGACTGTTTCAGTGTGGTACCACATTACTATGTGGTCCAACCCAGAAAAAACCCAGGATCTGTTCAAGAAGTATGTGAAGAATGCGAATGTATAAGACTGATGAGGGCTAATCCTGGACCTAACACAGACATAACATGCGTTATCCTCTAAAATATTGATCGAAACCAGGTTTAATGGACTGCCTCAGTGTGGTACCACATTACTACGCGATCCAAACCAGAAAAAACCCAGAATCTGGCCATCAGGTATGAGAAATATGCGAAAGTACGAGCCCGATGAGAGCAAATGCCAGACCTAACCTAGACCTAACATGAAATATTCTCTAAAATATTGATCGCAACCAGTATTAATTGACTGTTTCAGTGTGGTACCACATTACTACGTGATCCAAACCAGAAAAAACCCAGGATCTGCCCGACAAGTATGCGAAAAACGCGAAAGTATGGGCCAGATGATTGCAAATACCAGAACTAACCCAGACATAACCAGCGTTATCCTCTAAAATACTCATCGGAACCAGCTTTTATTGACAGTGTGGTACCACATTACTACGTGATCCAAGCCAGAAAAAGCCCAGGATCTGCCCAACAAGAATTCGAAAAACGCGAAAGTATGAGCCAGATTATTGCAAATACCAGAACTAACCCAGACATAACCAGCGTTATCCTCTAAAATACTAATCGGAACCAGCTTTTATTGACAGTGTGGTACCACATTACTACGTGATCCAAGCCAGAAAAAGCCCAGGATCTGGCCAACAAGTATGCGAAAAATGCGAATGTACGAGCCGGATGAGGGCAAATACCAGACCTAATCGAGACATAACCTGCGCTATCCGCTAAAATATTAATCGCAACCAGGATTAATTGACTGGTTCGGTGTGGAACCGCGTTACTACGTGATCCAAACCAGAAAAACCCCAGGATCTCTTCAACAAGTATGTGATGAATGCGAAGGTATGAGACTGATGAGAGCAAATTCCAGACCTAACCCAGACCTAACATGCGTTATCCTCAAAAATATTGATCGAAACCAGGTTTAATCGACTGTTTCCGTGTGGCACCACATTTCTGTGTGTCCCAATCCAGAAAAAGCAAAGGATCTGGCTAACAAGTATGAGAAATATGCGAAAGCATGAGTCTGATGAGGGCAAATCCGACACCTAACCGAGACCTAACCGGCGTTATCCTCAAAAATGTTCATCGTGACAAGGGTTAATCGGCTGTTTCAGTGTGATACCACATTACTACCTGATCCAAACTAGTAGAAACCCAGGGTCTCTTCAACAAGTATGTGAAGAATGCGAAAGTATGAGCCAGATGCGGGCAAATCCAAGACCTAAACCAGACCTAACATGTGCTATCCTCAAAAGTATAGATCGAAACCAGGTTTCATGGACTGTTTCAGTGTGGTACCGCATTAGTACGCGATCCAAACCAGAAAAAACCCAGGATCTGCCCAACAGGTATGCGAAAAACGCGAAAGTGTGAGCCAGATAATTGCAAATACCAGAACTAACCAAGACATAACCGGCGTTATCCTGTAAAATATTAATCGCAACCAGGTTTAATTGACTGTTTCGGTGTGGAACCACATTACGACGGCATCCAAACCACAAAAAACCCAGGATCTCTTCAACAAGTGTGTGATGAATGCGAAGGTATGAGACTGATGAGAGCAAATTCCAGACCTAACACAGACCTAACATGCGTAATCCTCAAAAATATTGATCGAGACCATGTTTAGTCGACTGTTTCAGTGTGGTACCACATTACTACGTGATCCATACCAGAAAAAGCCAAGGATCAGGTCAACAAGTATGAGAAATATGCGAAAGTATGAGCCAGATGAGGGCAAATCCTAGACCTAACCCAGACCTAACATGCGTTATGCTCTAAAATATTCATCGAGACCAGGTAAAATTGACTGTTTCACTGTGGTACTACATTACTGTGTGATCCAATCCAGAAAAAGCAAAGGATCTGGCTAACAAGTATGAGAAATATGGGAAAGTATGAGCCTCATGAGGGCAAATCCTAGACCTAACCCAGACCTAACATGCGTTATCCTCAAAAATATTGATCGATACCAGGTTTAATCGACTGTTTCCGTATGACACCACATTACTACGTGATCCAAACCAGAAAAAACCCAGGATCTGTCCAACAAGTATGTGAAGAATGCGAAAGTATGAGCCAGATGCGAGCAAATCCAAGAACTAAACCAGACCTAACATGCGTTATCATCTAAAATATTGTCCGAGACTAGGTGTCATGGACTGTTTCAATGTGGTACCACATTACCACGTGATCAAAAACAGAAAAAGCCCAGGATCAGGCCAACATGTATGAGAAATATGCGAAAGTATGAGCCTCATGAGGGCAAATCCCAGACCCAACCCAGACCTAACATGCGTTATCCTTAAAAATATTGATCGATACCAGGTTTAATCGACTGTTTCCGTGTGGCACCACATTACTACGTGATCCAAACCAGAAAAAACCCAGGATCTGTCCAACAAGTATGTGAAGAATGCGAAAGTATGAGCCAGATGCGGGCAAATCCCAGGTCTAACCTAGACCTAGCATGAGTTATCCTCTAAAATATTGATCGAGACCAGGTTTAGTCAACTGTTCCAGTGTGGCACCACATTACTACGTGATCCAAACCAGAAAAACCCCAGGATCTCTCAACAAGTATGTGATGAATGCGAAGGTATGAGACTGATGAGAGCAAATTCCAGACCTAACCCAGACCTAACATGCGTTATCCTCTAAAATATTAATCGCAACCAGGTTTAATTGACTGTTTCGGTGTGGAACCACATTACGACGGCATCCAAACCACAAAAAACCCAGGATCTCTTCAACAAGTGTGTGATGAATGCGAAGGTATGAGACTGATGAGAGCAAATTCCAGACCTAACACAGACCTAACATGCGTAATCCTCAAAAATATTGATCGAGACCATGTTTAGTCGACTGTTTCACTGTAGTACCACATTACTACGTGATCCATACCAGAAAAAGCCAAGGATCAGGTAAACATGTATGAGAAATATGCGAAAGTATGAGCCAGATGAGGGCAAATCCTAGACCTAACCCAGACCTAACATGCGTTATGCTCTAAAATATTCATCGAGACCAGGTAAAATTGACTGTTTCAGTGTGGTACTACATTACTGTGTGATCCAATCCAGAAAAAGCAAAGGATCTGGCTAACAAGTATGAGAAATAGGGGAAAGTATGAGCCTCATGAGGGCAAATCCTAGACCTAACCCAGACCTAACATGCGTTATCCTCAAAAATATTGATCGATACCAGGTTTAATCGACTGTTTCCGTGTGACACCACATTACTACGTGATCCAAACCAGAAAAAACCCAGGATCTGTCCAACAAGTATGTGAAGAATGCGAAAGTATGAGCCAGATGCGAGCAAATCCAAGAACTAAACCAGACCTAACATGCGTTATCATCTAAAATATTGACCGAGACTAGGTGTCATGGACTGTTTCATTGTGGTACCACATTGCCACGTGATCAAAAACAGAAAAAGCCCAGGATCAGGCCAACATGTATGAGAAATATGCGAAAGTATGAGCCTCATGAGGGCAAATCCCAGACCCAACCGAGACCTAACATGCGTTATCCTCAAAAATGTTGATCGATACCAGGTTTAATCGACTGTTTCCGTGTGGCACCACATTACTACGTGATCCAAACCAGAAAAAACCCAGGATTTGTCCAACAAGTATGTGAGGAATGCGAAAGTATGAGCCAGATGCGGGCAAATCCCAGGTCTAACCTAGACCTAGCATGAGTTATCCTCTAAAATATTGATCGAGACCAGGTTTAGTCAACTGTTTCAGTGTGGTACCACATTACTACGTGATCCAAACCAGAAAAACCCCAAGATCTCTTCAACAAGTATGTGATGAATGCGAAGGTATGAGACTGATGAGAGCAAATTCCAGACCTAACCCAGACCTAACATGCGTTATCCTCTAAAATATTGATCGAGACCAGGTTTAGTCGACTGTTTCAGTGTGGTACCACATTACTACGTGATCCAAACCAGAAAAAGCCAAGGATCTGGCCAACAAGTATGCGAAATATGCGAAAGTATGAGCCTCATTAGGGCAATTCCTAGACCTAACCCAGACCTAACGTGCGTTATCCTCAAAAATATTGATCGATACCAGGTTTAATCGACTGTTTCCGTGTGGCACCACATTACTACGTGATCCAAACCAGAAAAAACCCAGGATCTGTCCAACAAGTATGTGAAGAATGCGAAAGTATGAGCCAGATGCGGGCAAATCCAAGAACTAATCCAGACCTAATATGCGTTATCATCTAAAATATTGATCGAAACCAGGTTTAATCGACTGTTTCAGTGTGGTACTGTTATGCCGTAAGCTGCAGACTCGTCCAAATAGTTGCGGCGTCACAATATTAGGTTGATTTTGATTGGGAAAGGTTCAAGCACTCGGACAAAGATATCAGGATATACTCTAAGGTTTATTCGGAGACTGAACACTGATGCACTTCTTACAAAATCAAACGTGAGAATGAGCCTCGAGGGCCAGGAGCGGTATGCTTTTATAATCTTTGGTTTGAGTACAGCCGGGTTAGATCTGGGCGTATGACGCATTTGTTTTTACCCTTAAAGGAGTCAACAAGTTCGTCATCTTCTTGGTGTATCGCTTATGACTAACCTTATCGCTATGAGTAATACTTATTTTCTATGGGGGCCTACGGCATGACACCCCTTTCCTTATTTTTAAAATTTTGATTACAATATTCAAAATTTTAATGGCTTAAATCTAATAGTTTTGATTGCGGGTGTTGGCGATCCTGTATCAAAACGCAGAGTTTTAGGTATATCAAGCGGGGATTCTATGATTGTAGTCGGAGTTAAGGGAGCCGTCGGGTCTGGAGAGTATTCGACGTCAGGCGTCACATGTGGATTTATGGTATTAAAAGCTTGCTGTCGTCCTCCGACATTGAAACAATTAATATAATAACAAGGTCTAGTAAATAAGTATTTAAGCAAACGGAAAGCTTTTAATTTATATAATACGTACAAGACGAGTATGGTCGCTACTGATGCTCCAATTATTTGTAAACTACTCAAAAATTATTCGTACCTAGTTGTCGACCTAACATGTGTTGATAGTCACTCGGCTTCTTGTGAAATATCCATAAAAGATCTAGCATATTGTAACAAATGTTCTGGCTCGATAACATTCGTCGGTAAGCTAGGTATTTTTGCAAAATCTATTATTGTATTATTCAGTTCAGTGACATTGAATGAAGCTAAGCCTAATTGTAGTTGGTATGTTTTGACATCAATATCTGTAGTTCGAGGTATAAGAGTGGCTGTTAACGCGGAGCCTATACATTCCTTATCTAAATATATACGATGTTAACCTTGCAAAAGCCTAGTTTCTTGAGGAAGCCCTTTACAGGAGATATGTATGCTTTCGACTTCGCGGGAAATTGATATCCAATCTTGTTGAGAAGAGAGCTGTATCCATATAGGATTTATCAATTTCAACATTGCAGTTTTGCACTTGGCTTGTTCTGGCAAAATACGGATTGCTTGAACAAGGTAGGGGTCTTGTAAAGCAGTCGCATATGCAGGTGTGTGGCGTTCACAAATGTAAAGTTTCTCTATTTTCTTGCAATCAGCTATTTCATTTATATTTATTGGATTATAACGCTTCGTAGTGGAATCAATGAGTAAGTATTTTTCGGTATGGTAGGCAAATACATGATGGCCTCTACTAATTTCGGAATCGGTATTATTTGGTACAAATTATACATTTCTTCTTCGGTTACGGGGAGTTTAATTTCAAAGCAAAGCTTGTCTCGATTCATAATAAAAATGGATACATCGGAGATCTTTATATATTTATGTAAATTTTGTGGATCTATAGGAAAAAGTAATTGATGTTGACCGAAACGGTTCTGCATATATTTCAAGGTTTCTAAGAAACTACTCATTTGTACCGCGGCAATGTTGAATTTTCCTTGAAGTCCAGAATTTACGATGTTTCGTAACTTAGTTATTAAATTCGAATATTCGTCTGCAATTTCATTAACTAGTAACGTGGTATACAGCATATTAAGTTCTTGATGAACGGTTCGGACGTTTCTATTCATTAACGCATTGACTTTTGTTACTTTCTCTTGATATTTACTAAAGTCTTTTAAAATCCCTTTGACAATTAGAGTTTCGTTTCTTATTAGAACATTTACGCGTTTATTGTCACTATATAATTTATCGATTTCTTGATTGTAATATTCGGCGTCTTTCTGAGACGATGTTCCAAAAAGTACATTTGCCAAATCTCCTATGGGGTTTAACCATCCTCTCTTAACGCGGTTACTTACTGTATCCGTTTCTCTATATCCTACCATAGCTAATAGATTTAATCGTTCTTGTTTCAACCTAATTAACTTATCTTTAATATGCTGCAAGAGATCCTGGTAGGATCCTCCGGTGTTCTGTGTTACTAGATGTAGGCTATCAAGGATGAGTTCCTCGTGTAGGATGATTTCTTCTTGGTCAATGGTAAAAACGGTTATCCAAGTTTTATGATATAACCTAGCAGTGCCTAAATGGTCGAACTCAATATTTGGTACATTGGTTATTGGCGTTATTTTCCATGATGTTGCATAGCATATTACTGCTAGCGTTAATCTGTAACAGAGTTCATATTAGCGTATTTTAATCTATTGAGATGAATATTCTGTATTTTTCCTTTAACATCTACTAGTGCGTTTACATTTTTGATGTCTATAACTCTATATGGGCCTACCCAAGGATTTGTTAGTCCTTGTAGCCTGTCCCTACCCTGATTTTTAACCCATACATAGTCACCTATTTCTAATGATAATGGTTTAATATGCTTATCATATTCTTTCTTAACTCTAGCTTTAATATCCTATAGTACGTCTTCGGCATGTAACGTCAGTTTACGTATGTGTGTCTTGTGTGCAGTCAATAAGTCAGAATAGTCTACGTCTGTGGAATTGTTTAAAAGTTGATCGACTATTGGTGCGTCTCGTCCAAAAACTAGTTCATACGGTACGAGTTTATTTTGATGTGGTGCAGTATTCCATGCGAATACAGCTCCTTGTAAATAATTGTGCCAGTCTTCGTTGTTATCGTCCATTATCAATTGTGTTCGAATAAATTCCTTAAGTGTGGCATGCGCTCTCTCTAATGATCCATTAGACTCTGGGTGAAAAGCGGTTGTGTGTTGTAAATTTATATTAAATAATTTTGCAAAGTCCTGCATTAAATTACTGGTAAAGTTCTGTCCTAGGTCTGTCAAAATTGTCTTTGGTACGCCGTAACGTAAGAACCAGGTGTTCATGAGTGCTGTAGCGATTGTTTCGCTCCGTTGATTTGTTAAGGCTACAGCTTCTATGAATTTACTTAATTGGTCTTGGATAGTTAACACATATCTTTGACCCATCGAACTTTCATTAAAAGGCCCTACTATATCTATCGCGATTTTATCATTAAAACGTCGCGGCGTGTCTGTTATACACAGCGGCATTTTTGTCGGTCTTCTCTCTATTTTGCCCTGTTGACAATTTGGGCATTGTTTAATAAAATTTGCCACGTCTTTATAGAGTCCTTTCCATGCATAATTCTTCAAGATTTTTGTAATTGTATTCTTAATACCTAAATGACCCGTCAGAATATTACCGTGTGAATTACTCAGTATGCGTTGTTTCTCTTCGTCATTCTCAGGTTCGTTTAAGGCATTTTGTATTAAATTAACGACGTTATTTCGTCGAATTTCTTGAAATACACGCAAAAATATCTTTTTAATATCCTGTTCCGTGCAATTGCAATATCCTATCAAGTCGTACATATTAATAGCTATAGAAGCGATCGGCTCCGAGATTAGTAATGTTAGAAGTTCTTCGCAAATTTCAGATAAATCAAAATCCTTCCGGTAAATTACAATTTCAGTATCGGTTAAGTCTAGTCTAGCTTCCCCGTCTTCAAAGCGAACAATTGTCGCATCCTGAGGTGCGATTTCACAAATTCTTATACTTTTTATCCAACGCGATTTATAGTGATCGGAATATAAAACTGGATTGCGCGATAAAGCATCTGCATTTGTATTTAAACATCCCTTTTTATAAATAATTTCGTAATTGTACTCTTCTAGCGTGATCTTCCATCGCGCCTTGATTCCCGTTGGATTCTTTAGCGTTGGCAGCCACCTCAATGGTTGATGATCAGTAATAATTTTGAAATTTCGACCATACAGATAGGGTCGGAAATGCTTTACAGCCCAAACAACTGCTAATGATTCTTTGTCGGTTGTTGAATAATTGATTTCTCCTTTGTTAAGTGTCCTGCTGGCAAAGCTAACAGGTCTTTCCTTTCCGTCGGAGCCCTTCTGAGCCAGTATTCCTCCAATAGCTTCTCCCGAAGCGTCGGTGGCTAAAATAAATTCCTTGGTGAAATCCGGGTACGCTAAAACACGATCTCCGCAGAGTTCCTTCTTGAGAATATCAAACGCCTCTTGTTGTCGCGTGCCCCATTCAAACTTTGCGTCCTTCCTCAGAAGTGTGTTTAATGGTTTTGCGATCTTTGAAAATCCTGGTATGAAGCGTCGATAATAACCCGCTAATCCTAAAAATTGTTTGATATTCTTACGGTCTTTTGGTCTTGGAAATTCTTTTACTGCCCTAATCTTTTCGGGATTAGGCTTTACTCCTTCCTCAGTTATGAGATGTCCCAAATACTGTAATTCGGGTTTAAGGTATTCGCATTTATCTGGTTGAAGTTTCAACCCTACTTCGCGAAATCGATCGAAAAGAGTATTTAGACGTTTATATAATTCTTCGAGTTCCGCCGCGAACACGATCACGTCATCTAGGTAGACGAAACAGATGTTGCCAGTCAGTCCCCTCAAGGCTTGATCCATCATCCGTTGAAACGTCGCTGGTGCATTCTTGAGCCCAAATGGCATGCGGGTATACTCGTAGTGCCCTGCCGGAGTGCTGAATGCAGTTTTCTTCTGATCCTTGGTCTTCATTCCTATCTGGTGAAAACCGCTAGCCAGGTCGAAAGCACAGAACCATCGCGCTCTTCCTAACTGGTCTAGGACTTCTTCGATGTTCGGCAACGGATAGGCATCCTGAGGCGTCTTCTCGTTCAATTGCCGAAAGTCTATCACGACTCTCCACTTCTTCTTTCCACTGGCGTCCACTTTCTTTGGAACCACCCAAAGAGGGGAATTATACGGAGAGTCGGAATCTACGATAATCCCTTTTTCTTTCATATCTTTTACTTGTTCTTTAATAACATCTAAGTGTCCTGGAGGATACCTGAACTGCTTCGTGTGGACTGGTATATCGTCCGTCGTGGGTATCGCGTGCTCTACTAAACTCGTTTTAGGTAGAGGATCGTCGGGTAAACAAAATATTTCTGCATGATCCAATACAATTTTTCTTATTCGCTGACGAACCTTTGGATCCATTATATGATCTAGTCGCGTCTGACTATCTAACAGCTCGATTCGTCCGGGCCGTTTGATACTTTGTAAGTGCAAAACGCGCTTCAATGTATTGGTTAACTTTATTGTTTTATTTTTGATGTCGATCCCTGCTTCCTCGGAAGACAGGAAGGGCATTCCTAAGAGCCCATCTTCTTCTATAGGAAATGAATCATCTACGATAGCTAACACATGTGATTTTTCGCCAATAGTTAATTTGGCTTCTCGCGTAGTCTGGGTTTCCATATTATCTATTCCGTAAAATGTATTAATACCAGGTCGCGTTGATAAATTTCTAGCTGGGGTACGCTTAATTAAATTTATTCCTGCTCCGGTATCGATAAGGAAGGTGCCTCGGCTTCCTCCCAATCTGACTCCGATGGATATTTTATTCTTGCAGCTAACTCGCGGTCGCTCTCCTCTTCCATTACTCCTGTCTCGTCCGATTGTAAGTACTTTATTCCCGGTGGTCGGTCGGATTTGTTCACTTCGCAAAAATTTTGGTTCTTAGGGCAATCGCGTGAATAATGACCTACTTTCTGACACTTAAAGCACGTTGGTTGGAAATTTCTGTCCCTGTCTGGCCTCGGCGCGAATCTTGGTTGTTCTCGATACCGGCGAGTCTCGCGAGAGGGTTGCTTTTCGACACGAGGTGGTATATCGTCCAGCCGGTAGCTCCTATTTGATCGCGACGGGTATTGCGCGCGTTGGACGGCACTTCTAGCTCTTTCGCGTAATTCGTTTCGTCTTTGAGCTTCGTAAGCAATTTGCTGTGCTTCTCGCAGTGTCATTGGACGCATATACTGTACGTCTTTCGTTAAAGTGTCGTTTAGGTTTTGTATGTAAAGATCTATCGCATTCTTTTCTTTTACCACTAGTGCTGCGCGTTTTTCTCGAGGCGAGAGATCTGGCATTTGATTAATAGCTCGTTGTATGTCGCGGTTTAGCAGATTGAAACGACGTGTAAATTCTCTAACGTCGCGTCTTCCTTGTGTTAAAACTGTGCGTTCCTGTTGTAGTAGGTGATACGATTTCGACAGTCCGTATTCTGTTTTCAACACGTCTATTAAGTCGTCAATATCACTGATGTCTTGCTGATCTATTAGTTGTTTAGCGTCTCCTTTGAGTTTCTGCGCGCGTAGCATGTTAAGATAAATGACTTGATCCGGTACCATTTGTTTCATTTCCCTGACTTCTAATATGAATTTTTCAACCGGTCTATTAAATCCGTCGAATTCTCCAATCATTTCCAAAGCTACCTTTGTGTCCTTAGAATACTGGACTAATGTTCGCGTTCGAAGTGGCGTGTTTATTTCGCTACCGCTTCGTTGATTACCGGAAGAATCATCGTCGGTGATTTTACGAATTATACCGTCTTTCTGTAGTTTGAGTGCTCTGATTTGTTCCATCATTGCGTTACAGTTCTTCGTTAGCATATCTATCTGTTGCTGAATAGAATTTGAATCTAATAGTTCCCTCGAAGAACCAGCCGCGGCGAGGTCTTCCGGGTTTATATTAAAACTCGCGTTAGTATTCATGATACTGTTTTCGCTTGATGAATCGGTTTCAATTACGTTCTTGGGCTCACGGTAAGTCGAAAATAGCATAAATTGATCAACTTACCCAAGAATTATCTTCATAGTCTCGAAAGCTTAGAGTGGAGCTCGTCCCTTTGTCGTCTTCTGCTGGCTTATCCCACCGCTGCCACCATAAAATTGTCCTTATTGTTATGCCGTAAGCTGCAGACTCGTCCAAATAGTTGCGGCGTCACAATATTAGGTTGATTTTGTTTGGGAAAGGTTCAAGCACTCGGACAAAGATATCAGGATATACTCTAAGGTTTATTCGGAGACTGAACATTGATGCACTTCTTACAAAATCAAACGTCAAAATGAGCCCCGAGGGCCAGGAGCGGTACGCTTTTATAATCTTTGGTTTGAGTACAGCCGGGTTAGATCTGGGCGTATGACGCATTTGTTTTTACCCTTAAAGGAGTCAACAAGTTCGTCATCTTCTTGGTGTATCGCTTATGACTAACCTTATCGCTATGAGTAATACTTATCTTCTATGGGGGCCTACGGCATGACAGTACGACATTACTACCTGATTCAAACCAGAAATAACCCAGGATCTGTTCAACAAGTATGTGAAGAATGCGAAAGTATGAGCCTGATGAGGGCAAATCCCAGGCCTAACCAAGACCTAACATGCGATATCCTATAAAATATTGACCGAGACTAGGTTTATTTGACTGCTTCAGTGTGGTGCCACATTACCAGGTGATCCAAACCAGAAATAACCCAGGATCTGTTCAACAAGTATGCGAAAAATGCGAAAGTATGAGTCTGATGACGGCTAATCCCAGGCCTAACCTAGACCTAACATGCGTTATCCTCTAAAATATTGATCGAAACCAGGTTTCATGGACTGTTTCAGTGTGATACCACATTACTACGTGATTCAAACCAGAAAAAACGCAGGGCCTGTTCAACAAGTATGTGAAGAATGCGAAGGTATGAGACTGATGAGAGCAAATTCCAGACCTAACCTAGACCTAGCATGAGTTATCCTCTAAAATATTGATCGAGACCAGGTTTAGTCGACTGCTTCAGTGTGGTACCACATTACTACGTGATCCAAACCAGAAAAGGGCAAGGATCAGGCCAACAAGTATGAGAAATATGCGAAAGTATGAGCCAGATGAGGGCAAATCCTAGACCTAACCTAGACCTAACATGCGTTATCCTCTAAAATATTGATCGAAACCAGGTTTCATGGACTGTTTCAATGTGGTACCACATTACCACGTGATCAAAAACAGAAAAAGCCCAGGATCAGGCCAACATGTATGAGAAATATGCGAAACTATGAGCCTCGTGAGGGTAAATCCCAGACCCAACCCAGACCTAACATGCGATATCCTTTAAAATTTTGACCGAGACTAGGTTTCATGGACTGTTTCAGTGTGGTACCACATTACTACGTGAACCAAACCGGAAAAAACCCAGGATCCGTTCAACAAGTATGTGAAGTATGCGAAAGTATGAGTCTGATGAGTGAACATCCCTGGCCTAACCCAGACCTAACATGCGTTATCCTCTAAAACATTGATCGAAACCAGGTTTAATGGACTGTTTCAGTGTGGTACCACTTTACTACGTGGTCCAAAGCAGAAAAAACCCTCGATCAGGTCAACATGTATGTTAAAACTGCGAAAGTATGACCCTGATGAGGGCAAATCCCAGGCCTAACCTATACCTAACATGCGTTGTCCTCTAAAATATTGATCGAAACCTGGTTTAATGGACTGTATCAGTGTGGTACCACATTACTACGTGATGCAATCCAGAAAAAGACCAGGATCTAGCCATCAAGTATGAGAAATATGCGAAAGTATAACCCTGATGAGGGCAAATCCCAGACCTATCCCAGACCTAACTTGCGTTGTCCTCTAAAATATTGATCGAAACCAGTATGAGCCTGATAAGGGCGAATCCCAGACCTATCTCAGACCTAACATGCGTTATCCTCTAAAATATTGATCCAAACCAGGTTTAATGGACTGTTTCAGTGTGGTACCACATTAATATGTGATCCAAGCCAGAAAATAACCTAGGATCTGTTCAACGAGTATGTGAAGTGTGCGAAAGTATGTGTCTGATGAGGGCAAATCCCAGTCCTATCCCAGACATAACTTGCGTTATCCTCTACAGTATTGATCGAAACCAGGTTTAATCGACTGTTTCAGTGTGGTACCACATTACTACGTGATCCAAACCAGAAAGAACCTGGGATCAGTTCAACAAGTATGTGAAAAACGCGAAAGTATGAGCCTGATGAGGGCGAATCCCAGACCTATCTCAGACCTAACTTGCGTTATCCTCGAAAATATTGATCGAAACCAGGTTTAATTGACTGGTTCAGCGTGGTACCACATTACTACGTGATACAATCCAGAAATAGCCCAGGATCTAGCCATGAAGTATGAGAAATATGCGAAAGTATGAGCGTGATGAGGGCAAATCCTAGACGTAACCCAGACCTAACATACGTTATCCTCTAAAATATTTATCAAGACCAGGTTTAATTGAATGTATCAGTGTGGTACCACATTACTACGTGATCCGAACCAGAAAAAACCCAGGATCCGTTCAACAAGTATGTGGAGAATGCGAAAGTATGAGTCTGATGAGTGAAAATCCCAGGCCTAACCTAGACCTAACATGCGTTATCCTCAAAAATATTGATCGAAACCTGGTTTAATCGACTGTTTCAGTGTGGTACCACATTACTATGTGATACAAACCAGAAAATAACCCAGGATCTGTTCAACGAGTATGTGAAGTGTGCGAGAGTATGAGTCTGATGAGGGCAAATCCCAGACCTATCCCAGACCTAACTTGCGTTATCCTCTAAAATATTGATCGAAACCAGGTTTAATCGACTGTTTCAGTGTGGTACCACTTTACTACGTGATCCAAAGCAGAAAAAACCCTCGATCAGGTCAACATGTATGTTAAAACTGCGAAAGTATGAGCCTGATGAGGGCAAATCTCAGGCCTAACCTATACCTAACATGCGTTGTCCTCTAAAATATTGATGGAAACCAGGTTAAATTGACTGTTTCAGTGTCGTACTTCATTACTACGTGATGCAATCCAGAAAAAGCCCTGGATCTAGCTATCAAGTATGAGAAATATGCGAAAGAATGAGCCCGATGAGAGCAAATCCCAGACCTATACCAGACATAACTTGCGTTGTCCTCTAAAATATTGATCGAAATCTGGTTTAATCGACAGTTTCAGTGTGGTACCACATTACTATGTGATACAAACCAGAAAATAACCCAGGATCTGTTCAACGAGTATGTGAAGTGTGCGAGAGTATGAGTCTGATGAGGGCAAATCACAGACCTATCCCAGACCTAACTTGCGTTGTCCTCTAAAATATTGGTCGAAACCTGGTTTAATGGACTGTTTCAGTGTGGTACCACATTACTACGTGATCCAAACAAGAAAAAACCCAGGATCAGTTCAACAAGTATGTGAGAAACGCGAAAGTATGAGCCTGATGAGGGCGAATCCCAGACCTATCTCAGACCTAACTTGCGTTATCCTCTAAAATATTGATTGAAACCAGGTTTAATTGACTGTTTCAGCGTGGTACCACATTACTACGTGATACAATCCAGAAATAGCCCAGGATCTTGCCATCAAGTATGAGAAATATGCGAAAGTATGACCCTGATGAGGGCAAATCCCAGACCTATCCCAGACCTAACTTGTGTTGTCCTCTAAAATATTGATCGAAACCAGTATGAGCCTGATAAGGGCGAATCCCAGACCTATCTCAGACCTAACTTGCGTTATGCTCTAAAATATTGATCGAAACCAGGTTTAATTGACTGTTTCAGCGTGGTACTACATTACTACGTGATACAATCCAGAAATAGCCCAGGATCTAGCCACGAAGTATGAGAAATATGCGAAAGAATGAGCCTGATGAGAGCAAATCCCAGACCTATACCAGACATAAGTTGCGTTATCCTCTAAAATATTGATCGAAACCAGGTTTAATTGACTGTTTCGGTGTGGTACCATGTTACTACATGATCCAATCCAGAAAAGGGGCAGGATCTGTTCAACAAGTATGTGAAAAATGCGAAAGTATGATCCTGATGAGGGCAAATCCGAGACCTATCCCAGACCTAACCTGGGTTGTCCTCTAAAATATTGATCGAAACCAGCTTTAATGGGCTGTTTCAGTGTGGTACCACATTACTACGTGATCCAAACCAGAAAAAACCCAGGATCTGTTCAACAAGTATGTGAAAACGCGAAAGTATGAGCCTGATGAGGGCAAATCCCAGACCTAACCTAGACCTAACATGAATTATTCTCTAAAATATTGATCGAAACCAGGTTTAATGGACTGTTTCAGTGTGGTACCACATTACTACGTGATCCAAACCAGAAAGAACCTGGGATCAGTTCAACAAGTATGTGAAAAACGCGAAAGTATGAGCCTGATGAGGGCAAATCCTAGACGTAACCCAGACCTAACATACGTTATCCTCTAAAATGTTTATCAAGACCAGGTTTAATTGAATGTTTCAGTGTGGTACCACATTACTACGTGAACCAAACCGGAAAAAACCCAGGATCCGTTCAACAAGTATGTGAAGAATGCGAAAGTATGAGTCTGATCAGTGAAAATCCCAGGCCTAACCTAGACCTAACATGCGGTATCCTCTAAAATATTGATCCAAACCAGGTTTAATGGACTGTTTCAGTGTGGTACCACATTAATATGTGATCCAAGCCAGAAAATAGCCCAGGATCTGTTCAACGAGTATGTGAAGTGTGCGAAAGTATGTGTCTGATGAGGGCAAATCCCAGTCCTATCCCAGACATAACTTGCGTTATCCTCTAAAGTATTGATCGAAACCAGGTTTAATCGACTGTTTCAGTGTGGTACCACATTACTACGTGATCCAAACCAGAAAGAACCTGGGATCAGTTCAACAAGTATGTGAAGAATGCGAAGATATGAGTCTGATCAGTGAAAATCTCAGGCCTAACCTAGACCTAACATGAATTATTCTCTAAAATATTGATCGAAACCAGGTTTAATGGACTGTTTCAGTGTGGTACCACACTACTACGTGATCCAATGTAGAAAAAACCCTCGATCAGGTCAACATGTATGTTAAAACTGCGAAAGTATGTGTCTGATGAGGGCAAATCCCAGTCCTATCCCAGACCTAACTTGCGTTGTCCTCTAACATATTGATCGAAACCAGGTTTAATGGACTGTTTCAGTGTGGTACCACACTACTACGTGATCCGAACCAGAAAAAACCCAGGATCCGTTCAACAAGAATGTGGAGAATGCGAAAGTATGAGTCTGGTGAGTGAAAATCCCAGGCCTAACCTCGACCTAACATGCGTTATCCTCAAAAATATTGATCGAAACCAGATTTAATCGACAGTTTCAGTGTGGTACCACAATACTACGTGATCCAAACCAGAAAAAAATCCAGGATCTGTTCAACGAGTATGTGAAGTGTGCGAAAGTATGAGTCTGATGAGGGCAAATCTCTGACCTATCCCGGACCTAACTTGCGTTATCCTCTAAAGTATTGATCGAAACCAGGTTTAATTGACTGTTTTAGTGTGGTACCAGTTTACTACGTGATCCAAAGCAGAAAAAACCCTCGATCAGGTCAACATGCATGTTAAGTCTGCGAAAGTATGACCCTGATGAGGGCAAATCCCAGGCCTAACCTAGACCTAACATGCGTTATCCTCTAAAATATTAATCGAAACCAGGTTTAGTCGACTGTTTCAGTGTGGTACCACATTACTACGTGATCCAAACCAGAAAAAAATCCAGGATCTGTTCAACGAGTATGTGAAGTGTGCGAAAGTATGAGTCTGATGAGGGCTAATCCCAGACCAATCCCAGACCTAACTTGCGTTATCCTCTAAAATATTGATCGAAACCAGGTTTAATCGACTGTTTCAGTGTGGTACCACTTTACTACGTGATCCAAAGCAGAAAAAACCCTCGATCAGGTCAACATGTATGTTAAAACTGCGAAAGTATGAGCCTGATGAGGGCAAATCTCAGGCCTATCCCAGACCTAACATGCGTTATCCTCAAAAATATTGATCGAAACCAGATTTAATCGACAGTTTCAGTGTGGTACCACAATACTACGTGATCCAAACCAGAAAAAAATCCAGGATCTGTTCAACGAGTATGTGAAGTGTGCGAAAGTTTGGGTCTGATGAGGGCAAATCTCTGACCTATCTCGGACCTAACTTGCGTTATCCTCTAAAATATTGATCGAAACCAGGTTTAATTGACTGTTTTAGTGTGGTACCAGTTTACTACGTGATCCAAAGCAGAAAAAACCCTCGATCAGGTCAACATGCATGTTAAAACTGCGAAAGCATGAGCCTGATGAGGGCAAATCCCAGACCTATCCCAGACCTAACATGCGTTATCCTCAAAAATATTAATCGAAACCAGGTTTAGTCGACAGTTTCAGTGTGGTACCACAATACTACGTGATCCAAACCAGAAAAAAATCCAGGATCTGTTCAACGAGTATGTGAAGTGTGCGAAAGTATGAGTCTGATGAGGGCAAATCTCTGACCTATCTCGGACCTAACATACGTTATCCTCTAAAATATTTATCAAGACCAGGTTTAATTGAATGTTTCAGTGTGGTACCACATTACTATGTGAACCAAACCGGAAAAAACCCAGGATCCGTTCAACAAGTATGTGAAGAATGCGAAAGTATGAGTCTGATCAGTGAAAATCCCAGGACTAACCTAGACCTAACATGCGTTATCCTCTAAAATATTTATCGAAACCAGGTTTAATCGACAGTTTCAGTGTGGTACCACATTACTACGTGATCCAAACCAGTAAAAACACAGGATCCGTTCAACAAGTATATGAAGAATGCGAAAGTATGAGTCTGATGAGGGCAAATCCCAGGCCGAACCTAGACCTAACATGCGTTATGCTCATAAACACTGATCGAAGCCAGCTTTAATCGACTGTTTCAGTGTGCTACTACATTACTACGTGATCCAATCCACAAAAAGCCCAGAATCTGCCCATCAAGTATGACAAATATGCGAAAGTACGAGCCTGATGAGAGCAAATCCCAGACCTAACCTAGACCTAACATGCGTTATGCTCAAAAATGTTGATCGAAACCAGGTTTAATCGACTGTTTCAGTGTGGTACCACATTACTACGTGATCCAAACCAGTAAAAACCCAGGATCCGTTCAACAAGTATGTGGAGAATGCGAAAGTATGAGTCTGATGAGTGAAAATCCTCGGCCTAACCTAGACCTAACATGCGTTGTCCTCTAAAATATTGATGGAAACCAGGTTTAATTGACTGTTTCAGAGTTGCACTTCATTACTACGTGATCCAAACCAGTAAAAACCCAGGACCCGTTCAACAAGTATGTTAAGAATGCGAAAGTATGAGTCTGATGAGTGAAAATCCTCGGCCTAACCTAGACCTAACATGCGTTGTCCTCTAAAATATTGATGGAAACCAGGTTTAATTGACTGTTTCAGTGTTGTACTTCATTACTACGTGATGAAATCCAGAAAAAGCCCAGGATCTAGCCATCAAGTATGAGAAATATGCGAAAGAATGAGCCTGATGAGAGTAAATCCCAGACCTAACCTAGACCTAACATGTATTATTCTCTAAAATATTGATCAAATCCAGGTTTAATTGACTGTTTCAATGTGTTACCACATTTCTACGTGATCCAATCCAGAAATAGCCCAGGATCCAGCCATGAAGTATGAGAAATATGCAAGAGTATGAGCCTGATGGGGGCAAATCCTAGACCTAACCCAGAGCTAACATGCGTTATCCTCTAAAATATTTTTCAAGACCAGGTATAATTGAATGTTTCAGTGTGGTACCACATTACTACGTGATCCAAACCAGTAAAAACCCAGGATCCGTTCAACAAGTATGTGGAGAATGCGAAAGTATGAGTTTGATGAGTGAAAATCCTCGGCCTAACCTAGTCCTAACATGCGTTATCCTCAGAAATATTGATCGAAACCAGGTTTAATCGACTGTTTCAGTGTGGTACCACATTACTACGTGATCCAAACCAGTAAAAACCCAGGATCCGTTCAACAAGTATGTGGAGAATGCGAAAGTATGAGTCTGATGAGTGAAAATCCTCGGCCTAACCTAGACCTAACATGCGTTGTCCTCTAAAATATTGATGGAAACCAGGTTTAATTGACTGTTTCAGTGTTGCACTTCATTACTACGTGATCCAAACCAGTAAAAACCCAGGATCCGTTCAACAAGTATGTGAAGAATGTGAAAGTATGAGTGTGATGAGTGAAAATCCCCGGCCTAACCTAGACCTAACATGCGTTATCCTCGAAAATATTGATCGAAACCTGGTTTAATCGTCTGTTTCAGTGTGGTACCACATTACTATGTGATCCAAACCAGAAAGTAACCCAGGATCCGTTCAACGAGTATGTGAAGTGTGCGAAAGTATGAGTCTGATGAGGGCAAATCCCAGACCTATCCCAGACCTAACATGCATTATCCTCTATAATATTTATCAAGACCAGGTTTAATTGATTGTTTCAGTGTGGTCCCACATTACTACGTGATACAATCCAGAAACAGCCCAGGATCTAGCCATGAAGTATGAGAAATATGCGAAAGTATGAGCCTGATGAGGGCAAATCCTAGACCTAACCCAAACCTAACATGTGTTATCCTCTAAAATATTTTTCAAGACCAGGTTTAATTGAATGTTTCAGTGTGGTACCACATTACTACGTGATCCAAACCAGTAAAAACGCAGGATCCGTTCAACAAGTATGTGAAGAATGCGAAAGTATGGGTGTGATGAGTGAAAAACCCCGGCCTAACCTAGACCTAACATGCGGTATCCTCAAAAATATTGATCGTGACCTGGTTTAATCGTCTGTTTCAGTGTGGTACCACATTACTATGTGATCCAAACCAGAAAAAACCCCGTATCTGTTCAACAAGTATGTGAAGAATGCGAAAGTATGAGTCTGATGAGTGAAAATCCCAGGGCTAACCTAGACCTAACATGCATTATCCTCTAAAATATTGACCCAACAAGGTTTAATGGACTGTTTCAGTGTGGTACCACTTTACTACGTGATCCAAAGCAGAAAAAACCCTCGATCACGTCAACATGTATGTTAAAACTGCGAAAGTATGACCCTGATGAGGGTAAATCCCAGGCCTAACCTAGACCTAACATGCGTTGTCCTCTAAAATATTGATGGAAACCAGGTTTAATTGACTGATTCAGTGTTGTACTTCATTACTACGTGATGAAATCCAGAAAAAGCCCAGGATCTAGCCATCAAGTATGAGAAATATGCGAAAGAATGAGCCTGATGAGAGCAAATCCCAGACCTAACCTAGACCTAACATGAATTATTCTCTAAAGTATTGATCAAATCCAGGTTTAATTGACTGTTTCAATGTGGTACCACATTTCTACGTGATCCAATCCAGAAATAGCCCAGGATCCAGCCATGAAGTATGAGAAATATGCGAAAGTATGAGCCTGATGGGGGCAAATCCTAGACCTAACCCAGAGCTAACATGCGTTATCCTCTAAAATATTTTCCAAGACCAGGTTTAATTGAATGTTTCAGTGTGGTACCACATTACTACGTGATCCAAACCAGTAAAAACCCAGGATCCGTTCAACAAGTATGTGGAGAATGCTAAAGTATGAGTTTGATGAGTGAAAATCCTCGGCCTAACCTAGACCTAACATGCGTTATCCTCAAAAATATTGATCGAAACCAGGTTTAATCGACTGTTTCTGTGT
This sequence comes from Colletes latitarsis, assembly GCF_051014445.1. Classification (NCBI taxonomy): domain Eukaryota; kingdom Metazoa; phylum Arthropoda; class Insecta; order Hymenoptera; family Colletidae; genus Colletes; species Colletes latitarsis. The sequence goes on along the minus strand of NW_027488368.1, from coordinate 7,812,512 downwards.
GGTACCACATTACTACGTGATCCAAACCAGTAAAAACCCAGGATCCGTTCAACAGGTATGTGGAGAATGCGAAAGTATGAGTGTGATGAGTGAAAAACCCCGGCCTAACCTAGACCTAACATGCGGTATCCTGAAAAATATTGATCGAATCTGGTTTAATCGTCTGTTTCAGTGTGGTACTTCATTACTACGTGATGAAATCCAGAAGAAGCCCAGGATCTAGCCATCAAGTATGAGAAATATGCGAAAGAATGAGCCAGATGACAGCAAATCCCAGACCTAACCTAGACCTAACATGAATTATTCTCTAAAATATTGATCAAATCCAGGTTTAGTTGACTGTTTCAATGTGGTACCACATTTCTACGTGATCCAATCCAGAAATAGCCCAGGATCCAGCCATGAAGTATGAGAAATATGCGAAAGTATGAGCCTGATGGGGGCAAATCCTAGACCTAACCCAGACCTAACATGCGTTATCCTCTAAAATATTTATCAAGACCAGGTTTAATTGAATGTTTCAGTGTGGTACCACATTACTACGCGATCCAAACCAGTAAAAACCCAGGATCCGTTCAACAAGTATGTGAAGAATGCGAAAGTATGAGTCTGATGAGTGAAAATCCCCGGCCTAACCTAGACCTAACATGCGTTGTTCTCAAAAATATTGATCGAAACCAGGTTTAATCGACTGTTTCAGTGTGGTACCACACTACTACGTGACCCAAACCGGAAAAAACCCATGATCTGTTCAACAAGTATGTGAAAAACGCGAATGTATGACCCTGATGAGGGCAAATCCCAGTCCTATCCCAGACCTAACATGCGTTGTCCTTTAAAATATTGATGGAAACCTGGTTTAATCGTCTGTTTCAGTGTGGTACCACATTACTATGTGATCCAAACCAGAAAATAACACAGGATCTGTTCAACGAGTATGTGAAGTTTGCGAAAGTATGAGTCTGATGAGGGCAAATCCCAGACCTATCCCAGACCTAACATGCATTATCCTCTAAAATATTTATCAAGACCAGGCTTAATTGATTGTTTCAGTGTGGTCCCACACTAGTACGTGATACAATCCAGAAACAGCCCAGGATCTAGCCATGAAGTATGAGAAATATGCGAAAGTATGAGCCTGATGAGGGCAAATCCTAGACCTAACCCAAACCTAACATGAGTTATCCTCTAAAATATTTATCAAGACCAGGTTTAATTGAATGTTTCAGTGTGGTACCACATTACCACTTGATCCAAACCAGTAAAAAACCAGGATCCGTTCAACAAGTATGTGGAGAATGCGAAAGTATGAGTTTGATGAGTGAAAATCCTCGGCCTAACCTAGACATAACATGCGTTATCCTCAAAAATATTGATCGAAACCAGGTTTAATCGACTCTTTCAGTGTGGTACCACATTACTACGTGATCGAAACCAGTAAAAACCCAGGATCCGTTCAACAAGTATGTGGAGAATGCGAAAGTATGAGTCTGATGAGTGAAAATCCTCGGCCTAACCTAGACCTAACATGCGTTGTCCTCTAAAATATTGATGGAAACCAGGTTTAATTGACTGTTTCAGTGTGGTACCACGTTACTACGTGATCCAAAGCAGAAAAAACCATCGATCACGTCAACATGTATGTTAAAACTGCGAAAGTATGATCCTGATGAGGGCAAATCTCAGGCCTAACCTAGACCTAACATGCGTTGCCCTCTAAAATATTGATGGAAACCAGGTTTAATTGACTGTTTCAGTGTTGTACTTCATTACTACGTGATGAAATCCAGAAAAAGCCCAGGATCTAGCCATCAAGTATCAGAAATATGCGAAAGAATGAGCCTGATGAGAGCAAATCCCAGACCTAACCTAGACCAAACATGAATTATTCTCTCAAATATTGATCAAAACCAGGTTTAATTGATTGTTTCAGTGTGGTCCCACATTACTACGTGATACAATCCAGAAACAGCCCAGGATCTAGCCATGAAGTATGAGAAATATGCGAAAGTATGAGCCTGATGAGGGCAAATCCTAGACCTAACCCAAACCTAACATGCGTTATCCTCTAAAGTATTGATCCAAACCAGGTTTAATGGACTGTTTCAGTGTGGTACCACATTACTACGTGACGCAAACCAGAAAAAACCCAGGATCTGTTCAACAAGTATGTGAAAAACGCGAAAGTATGAGTCTGATGAGGGCAAATCCCAGGCCGAACCTAGACCTAACATGCGTTGTCCTCAACAATATTGATCGAAACCAGGTTTAATCGACTGTTTCAGTGTGGTACCACACTACTACGTGACCCAAACCTGAAAAAACCCAGGATCTGTTCAACAAGTATGTGAAAAACGCGAAAGTATGAGCCTGATGAGGGCAAATCCCAGACCTATCCCAGACCTAACTTGCGTTGTCCTCTCAGATATTGATGGAAACCAGGTTAAATTGATTGTTTCAGTGTTGTACTCCATTACTACGTGATGCAATTCAGAAAAAGCCCAGGATCTTGCCAAGAAGTGTGAGAAATATGCGAAAGTATGAGCCTGATGAGGGCAAATCCTAGACCTAACCCAAACCTAACATGCGTTGTCCTCTAAAATATTTATCAAGACCAGGTTTAATTGAATGTTTCAGAGTGGTACCACATTACTACGTGAACCAAACCAGAAAAAACACGGGAGCCGTCCAACAAGTATGTGAAGAATGCAAAAGTATGAGTCTGATGAGTGAAAATCCACGTCCTAACCTAGACCTAACATGCGGTATCCCCAAAAATATTGATCGAAACCAGGTTTAATTGAATGTTTCAGTGTTGTACCACATTACTACGTGATCCAAACCAGTAAAAACCCAGGATCCGTTCAGCAAGTATGTGAAGAATGCGAAAGTATGAGTCAGATGAGTGAAAATCCCCGGCCTAACCTACACCTAACATGCGTTATCCTCTAAAATATTGATCGCAACCAGGTTTAATTGACTGTTTCAGCGTGGTACCACATTACTACGTGATACAATACAGAAATAGCCCAGGATCTAGCCATGAAGTATGAGAAATATGCGAAAGTATGAGCCTGATGAGGGCAAATCCTAGACGTAACCCAGACCTAACATACGTTATCCTCTAAAATGTTTATCAAGACCAGGTTTAATTGAATGTTTCAGTGTGGTACCACATTACTACGTGAACCAAACCGGAAAAAACCCAGGATCCGTTCAACAAGTATGTGAAGAATGCGAAAGTATGAGTCTGATCAGTGAAAATCCCAGGCCTAACCTAGACCTAACATGCGTTATCCTCTAAAATATTGATCCAAACCAGGTTTAATGGACTGTTTCAGTGTGGTATCACATTAATATGTGATCCAAGCCAGAAAATAACCCAGGATCTGTTCAACGAGTATGTGAAGTGTGCGAAAGTATGTGTCTGATGAGGGCAAATCCCAGTCCTATCCCAGACATAACTTGCGTTATCCTCTACAGTATTGATCGAAACCAGGTTTAATCGACTGTTTCAGTGTGGTACCACATTACTACGTGATCCAAACCAGAAAGAACCTGGGATCAGTTCAACAAGTATGTGAAAAACGCGAAAGTATGAGCCTGATGAGGGCGAATCCCAGACCTATCTCCGACCTAACTTGCGTTATCCTCGAAAATATTGATCGAAACCAGGTTTAATTGACTGTTTCAGCGTGGTACCACATTACCACGTGATACAATCCAGAAATAGCCCAGGATCTAGCCATGAAGTATGAGAAATATGCGAAAGTATGAGCCTGATGAGGGCAAATCCTAGACGTAACCCAGACCTAACATACGTTATCCTCTAAAATATTTATCAAGACCAGGTTTAATTGAATGTTTCAGTGTGATACCACATTACTACGCGAACCAAACCAGAAAAAACCGAGGATCCGTTCAACAAGTATGTGAAGAATGCGAAGCTATGAGTCTGATCAGTGAAAATCTCAGGCCTAACCTAGACCTAACATGAATTATTCTCTAAAATATTGATCGAAACCAGGTTTAATGGACTGTTTCAGTGTGGTACCACACTACTACGTGATCCAATGTAGAAAAAACCCTCGATCAGGTCAACATGTATGTTAAAACTGCGAGAGTATGACCCTGATTAGGGCAAATCCCAGACCTATCCCAGACCTAACTTGCGTTGTCCTCTAACATATTGATCGAAACCAGGTTTAATGGACTGTTTCAGTGTGGTACCACACTACTACGTGATCCGAACCAGAAAAAACCCAGGATCCGTTCAACAAGTATGTGGAGAATGCGAAAGTATGAGTCTGATGAGTGAAAATCCCAGGCCTAACCTAGACCTAACATGCGTTATCCTCAAAAATATTGATCGAAACCTGGTTTAATCGACTGTTTCAGTGTGGTACCACATTACTATGTGATACAAACCAGAAAATAACCCAGGATCTGTTCAACGAGTATGTGAAGTGTGCGAAAGTATGAGTCTGATGAGGGCAAATCCCAGACCTATCCCAGACCTAACTTGCGTTATCCTCTAAAATATTGATCGAAACCAGGTTTAATCGACTGTTTCAGTGTGGTACCACTGTACTACGTGATCCAAAGCAGAAAAAAACCCTCGATCAGGTCAACATGTATGTTAAAACTGCGAAAGTATGACCCTGATGACGGCAAATCTCAGGCCTAACCTATACCTAACATGCGTTGTCCTCTAAAATATTGATGGAAACCAGGTTTAATTGACTGTTTCAGTGTCGTACTTCATTACTACGTGATGCAATCCAGAAAAAGCCCTGGATCTAGCTATCAAGTATGAGAAATATGCGAAAGAATGAGCCTGATGAGAGCAAATCCCAGACCTATACCAGACCTAACATACGTTATCCTCTAAAATGTTTATCGAGTCCAGGTTTAATTGAATGTTTCAGTGTGGTACCACATTATTACGCGAACCAAACCGGAAAAAACCCAGGATCCGTTCAAGAAGTATGTGAGGAATGCGAAAGTATGAGTCTGATCAGTGAAAATCCCAGGCCTAACCTAGACCTAACATGCGTTATCCTCAATAGTATTGATCGAAACCAGGTTTAATCGACAGTTTCTGTGTGGTACCACAATACTACGTGATCCAAACCAGAAAAAAATCCAGAATCCGTTCAACGAGTATGTGAAGTGTGCGAAAGTATGAGTCTGATGAGGGCAAATCTCTGACCTATCCCGGACCTAACTTGCGTTATCCTCTAAAATATTGATCGAAACCAGGTTTAATTGACTGTTTTAGTGTGGTACCAGTTTACTACGTGATCCAAAGCAGAAAAAACCCTCGATCAGGTCAACATGCATGTTAAAACTGCGAAAGTATGACCCTGATGAGGGCAAATCCCAGGCCTAACCTAGACCTAACATGCGTTATCCTCTAAAATATTAATCGAAACCAGGTTTAGTCGACTGTTTCAGTGTGGTACCACATTACTACGTGATCCAAACCAGAAAAAAATCCAGGATCTGTTCAACGAGTATGTGAAGTGTGCGAAAGTATGAGTCTGATGAGGGCTAATCCCAGGCCTATCCCAGACCTAACTTGCGTTATCCTCTAAAATATTGATAGAAACCAGGTTTAATTGACTGTTTCATTTGTGGTACCACTTTACTACGTGATCCAAAGCAGAAAAAACCCTCGATCAGGTCAACATGCATGTTAAAACTGCGAAAGTATGACCCTGATGAGGGCAAATCCCAGGCCTAACCTAGACCTAACATGCGTTATCTTCTAAAATATTGAGCGAAACCAGGTTTAATGGACTGTTTCAGTGTAGTACCACACTACTTCGTGATCCAAACCAGAAAAAACACAGGATCTAGCCATGAAGTATGAGAAATATGCGAAAGTATGAGCCTGATGAGGGCAAATCCTAGACGTAACCCAGACCTAACATACGTTATCCTCTAAAATATTTATCAAGACCAGATTTAATTGAATGTTTCAGTGTGGTACCACATTACTACGTGAACCAAACCAGAAAAAACCCAGGATCCGTTCAAGAAGTATGTGAGGAATGCGAAAGTATGAGTCTGATCAGTGAAAATCCCAGGCCTAACCTAGACCTAACATGAATTATTCTCTAAAATATTGATCGAAACCAGGTTTAATTGACTGTTTCAGTGTGGTACCACACTACTACGTGATCCAATGTAGAAAAAACCCTCGATCAGGTCAACATGTATGTTAAAACTGCGAAAGTATGACCCTGATTATGGCAGATTCCAGACCTATCCCAGACCTAACTTGCGTTATCCTCTAGAATATTGATCGAGTCCAGGTTTAATTGAATGTTTCAGTGTGGTACCACATTATTACGCGAACCAAACCGGAAAAACCCCAGGATCCGTTCAAGAAGTATGTGAGGAATGCGAAAGTATGAGTCTGATCAGTGAAAATCCCAGGCCTAACCTAGACCTAACATGAATTATTCTCTAAAATATTGATCGAAACCAGGTTTAATCGACAGTTTCAGTGTGGCACCACAATACTACGTGATCCAAACCAGAAAAAAATCCAGGATCTGTTCAACGAGTATGTGAAGTGTGCGAAAGTATGAGTCTGATGAGGGCAAATTCCAGACCTATCCCAGACCTAACTTGCGTTATCCTCTAGAATATTGATCGAAACCAGGTTTAATCGACTGTTTCAGTGTGGTACCACTTTACTACGTGATCCAAAGCAGAAAAAACCCTCGATCAGGTCAACGTGTATGTTAAAACTGCGAAAGTATGACCCTGATGAGGGCAAATCTCAGGCCTAACCTATACCTAACATGCGTTGTCCTCTAAAATATTGATGGAAACCAGGTTTAATTGACTGTTTCAGTGTCGTACTTCATTACTACGTGATGCAATCCAGAAAAAGCCCTGGATCTAGCCATCAAGTATGAGAAATATGCGAAAGAATGAGCCTGATGAGAGCAAATCCCAGACCTATACCAGACATAACTTGCGTTATCCTCTAAAATATTGATTGAAACCAGGTTTAATTGACTGTTTCGGTGTGGTACCACATTACTACGTGATCCAATCCAGAAATAGCCCACGATCTATCCATGAAGTATGAGAAATATGCGAAAGTATGAGCCTGATGAGGGCAAATCCTAGACCTAACCCAGACCTAACATGCGTTAGCCTCAAAAATATTTATCAAGACCAGGTTTAATTGAATGTTTCAGTGTGGTACCACATTGCTACGTGATCCATACCAGAAATAACCCAGGATCTGTTCAACAAGTATGTGAAAAATGCGAAAGTATGATCCTGATGAGGGCAAATCACAGACCTATCCCAGACCTAACTTGCGTTGTCCTCTAAAATATTGATCGAAACCAGGTTTAATGGACTGTTTCAGTGTGGTACCACATTACTACGTGATCCAAACAAGAAAAAACCCAGGATCAGTTCAACAAGTATGTGAAAAACGCGAAAGTATGAGCCTGGTGAGGGCGAATCCTAGACCTATCTCAGACCTAACTTGCGTTATCCTCTAAAATATTGATCGAAACCAGGTTTAATTGACTGTCTCAGCGTGGTACCACATTACTACGTGATACAATCCAGAAATAGCCCAGGTATTTCTGGATCTAGCCATCAAGTATGAGCAATATGCGAAAGTATGACCCTGATGAGGGCAAATCCCAGACCTATCCCAGACCTAACTTGTGTTGTCCTCTAAAATATTGATCGAAACCAGTGTGAGCCTGATAAGGGCGAATCCCAGAACTATCTCAGACCTAACTTGCGTTATCCTCTAAAATATTGATCGAAACCAGGTTTAATTGAATGTTTCAGTGTGGTACCACATTACTACGTGAACCAAACCGGAAAAAACCCAGGATCCGTTCAACAAGTATGTGAAGAATGCGAAAGTATGAGTCTGATCAGTGAAAATCCCAGGCCTAACCTAGACCTAACATGCGTTATCCTCTAAAATATTGATCCAAACCAGGTTTAATGGACTGTTTCAGTGTGGTACCACATTAATATGTGTTCCAAGCCAGAAAATAACCCAGGATCTGTTCAACGAGTATGTGAAGTGTGCGAAAGTATGTGTCTGATGAGGGCAAATCCCAGTCCTATCCCAGACATAACTTGCGTTATCCTCTACAGTATTGATCGAAACCAGGTTTAATCGACTGTTTCAGTGTGGTACCACATTACTACGTGATCCAAACCAGAAAGAACCTGGGATCAGTTCAACAAGTATGTGAAAAACGCGAAAGTATGAGCCTGATGAGGGCGAATCCCAGACCTATCTCAGACCTAACTTGCGTTATCCTCGAAAATATTGATCGAAACCAGGTTTAATTGACTGTTTCAGCGTGGTACCACATTACCACGTGATACAATCCAGAAATAGCCCAGGATCTAGCCATGAAGTATGAGAAATATGCGAAAGTATGAGCCTGATGAGGGCAAATCCTAGACGTAACCCAGACCTAACATACGTTATCCTCTAAAATATTTATCAAGACCAGGTTTAATTGAATGTTTCAGTGTGATACCACATTACTACGCGAACCAAACCAGAAACAACCGAGGATCCGTTCAACAAGTATGTGAAGAATGCGAAGCTATGAGTCTGATCAGTGAAAATCTCAGGCCTAACCTAGACCTAACATGAATTATTCTCTAAAATATTGATCGAAACCAGGTTTAATGGACTGTTTCAGTGTGGTACCACACTACTACGTGATCCAATGTAGAAAAAACCCTCGATCAGGTCAACATGTATGTTAAAACTGCGAAAGTATGACCCTGATTAGGGCAAATCCCAGACCTATCCCAGACCTAACTTGCGTTGTCCTCTAACATATTGATCGAAACCAGGTTTAATGGACTGTTTCAGTGTGGTACCACACTACTACGTGATCCGAACCAGAAAAAACCCAGGATCCGTTCAACAAGTATGTGGAGAATGCGAAAGTATGAGTCTGATGAGTGAAAATCCCAGGCCTAACCTACACCTAACATGCGTTATCTTCTAAAATATTGAGCGAAACCAGGTTTAATGGACTGTTTCAGTGTAGTACCACACTACTTCGTGATCCAAACCAGAAAAAACACAGGATCTAGCCATGAAGTATGAGAAATATGCGAAAGTATGAGCCTGATGAGGGCAAATCCTAGACGTAACCCAGACCTAACATACGTTATCCTCTAAAATATTTATCAAGACCAGATTTAATTGAATGTTTCAGTGTGGTACCACATTACTACGTGAACCAAACCAGAAAAAACCCAGGATCCGTTCAACAAGTATGTGAAGAATGCGAAGCTATGAGTCTGATCAGTCAAAATCTCAGGCCTAACCTAGACCTAACATGAATTATTCTCTAAAATATTGATCGAAACCAGGTTTAATTGACTGTTTCAGTGTGGTACCACACTACTACGTGATCCAATGTAGAAAAAACCCTCGATCAGGTCAACATGTATGTTAAAACTGCGAAAGTATGACCCTGATTATGGCAAATTCCAGACCTATGCCAGACCTAACTTGCGTTATCCTCTAGAATATTGATCGAGTCCAGGTTTAATTGAATGTTTCAGTGTGGTACCACATTATTACGCGAACCAAACCGGAAACACCCCAGGATCCGTTCAAGAAGTATGTGAGGAATGCGAAAGTATGAGTCTGATCAGTGAAAATCCCAGGCCTAACCTAGACCTAACATGAATTATTCTCTAAAATATTGATCGAAACCAGGTTTAATCGACAGTTTCAGTGTGGTACCACAATACTACGTGATCCAAACCAGAAAAAAATCCAGGATCTGTTCAACGAGTATGTGAAGTGTGCGAAAGTATGAGCCTGATGAGGGCAAATCACAGACCTATCCCAGACCTAACTTGCGTTGTCCTCTAAAATATTGATCGAAACCAGGTTTAATCGACTGTTTCAGTGTGGTACCACATTACTACGTGATCCAAACAAGAAAAAACCCAGGATCAGTTCAACAAGTATGTGAAAAATGCGAAAGTATGATCCTGATGAGGGCAAATCACAGACCTATCCCAGACCTAACTTGCGTTGTCCTCTAAAATATTGATCGAAACCAGGTTTAATGGACTGTTTCAGTGTGGTACCACATTACTACGTGATCCAAACAAGAAAAAACCCAGGATCAGTTCAACAAGTATGTGAAAAACGCGAAAGTATGAGCCTGGTGAGGGCGAATCCTAGACCTATCTCAGACCTAACTTGCGTTATCCTCTAAAATATTGATCGAAACCAGGTTTAATTGACTGTCTCAGCGTGGTACCACATTACTACGTGATACAATCCAGAAATAGCCCAGGTATTTCTGGATCTAGCCATCAAGTATGAGCAATATGCGAAAGTATGACCCTGATGAGGGCAAATCCCAGACCTATCCCAGACCTAACTTGTGTTGTCCTCTAAAATATTGATCGAAACCAGTGTGAGCCTGATAAGGGCGAATCCCAGAACTATCTCAGACCTAACTTGCGTTATCCTCTAAAATATTGATCGAAACCAGGTTTAATTGACTGTTTCAGCGTGGTACCACATTACTACGTGATACAATCCAGAAATAGCCCAGGATCTAGCCATGAAGTATGAGAAATATGCGAAAGAATGAGCCTGATGGGAGCAAATCCCAGACCTATACCAGACATAACATGAATTATTCTCTAAAATATTGATCGAAACCAGGTTTAATGGACTGTTTCAGTGTGGTACCACATTACTACGTGATCCAAACCAGAAAAAATCCAGGATCTGTTCAACAAGTATGTGAATAACGCGAAAGTATGAGCCTGATGAGGGCAAATCCTAGACCTAACCCAGACCTAACATGCGATATCCTCTAAAATATTGATCGAAACCAGGTTTCATGGACTGTTTCAGTGTGGTACCACACTACTACGTGATCCAAACCAGAAAAAACCCAGGATCTGTTCAACAAGTATGTGAAAAACGCGAAAGTATGAGCCTGATGAGGGCAAATCCCAGAGCTATCCCAGACCTAACTTCCGTTATCCTCTAAAATATTGATCGAAACCAGGTTTAATTGACTGTTTCAGTGTGGTACCACATTACTACGTGATCCAAACCAGAAAAAAATCCAGGATCTAGCCATGAAGTTTGAGAAATATGCGAAAGTATGACCCTGATGAGGGCAAATCCCAGGCCTATCCCAGACCTAACTTGCGTTGTCCTCTAAAATATTGATCGAAACCAGTATGAGCCTGATGAGGGCGAATCCCAGACCTACCTCAGACCTAACTTGCGTTATCCTTAATAATATTGATCGAAACCAGGTTTAATCGACAGCTTCAGTGTGGTACCACATTACTACGTGATCCAAACCACAAGAAAATCCAGGATCTAGCCATGAAGTATGAGAAATATGCGAAAGTATGAGCCTGATGAGGGCAAATCCTAGACGTAACCCAGACCTAACATACGTTATCCTCCAAAATGTTTATCAAGACCAGGTTTAATTGAATGTTTCAGTGTGGTACCACATTATAACCCGAACCAAACCGGAAAAAACGCAGGATCCGTTCAACAAGTATGTGAAGAATGCGAAAGTATGAGTCTGATCATTGAAAATCCGAGGCCTAACCCAGACCTAACATGCGTTATCCTCAATAATATTGATCGAAACCAGGTTTAATCGACAGTTTCAGTGTGGTACCACAATACTACGTGATCCAAACCAGAAAAAAATCCAGGATCTGTTCAACGAGTATGTGAAGTGTGCGAAAGTATGAGTCTGATGAGGGCAAATCTCTGACCTATCTCGGACCTAACTTGCGTTATCCTCTAAAATATTGATCGAAACCAGGTTTAATTGACTGTTTTAGTGTGGTACCAGTTTACTACGAGATCCAAAGCAGAAAAAACTCTCGATCAGGTCAACATGCATGTTAAAACTGCGAAAGCATGAGCCTGATGAGGGCAAATCCCAGACCTATCCCAGACCTAACATGCGTTATCCTCAAAAATATTAATCGAAACCAGGTTTAGTCGACTGTTTCAGTGTGGTACCACATTACTACGTGATACAATCCAGAAATAGCCCAGGATCTAGCCATGAAGTATGAGAAATATGCGAAAGAATGAGCCTGATGGGAGCAAATCCCAGACCTATACCAGACATAACACGAATTATTCTCTAAAATATTGATCGAAACCAGGTTTAATGGACTGTTTCAGTGTGGTACCACATTACTACGTGATCCAAACCAGAAAAAATCCAGGATCTGTTCATCAAGTATGTGAATAACGCGTAAGTATGAGCCTGATGAGGGCAAATCCTAGACCTAACCCAGACCTAACATGCGATATCCTCTAAAATATTGATCGAAACCAGGTTTCATGGACTGTTTCAGTGTGGTACCACACTACTACGTGATCCAAACCAGAAAAAACCCAGGATCTGTTCAACAAGTATGTGAAAAACGCGAAAGTATGAGCCTGATGAGGGCAAATCCCAGAGCTATCCCAGACCTAACTTCCGTTATCCTCAAAAATATTAATCGAAACCAGGTTTAATTGACTGTTTCAGTGTGGTACCACATTACTACGTGATGCAATCCAGAAATAGCCCAGGATCTAGCCATGAAGTATTAGAAATATGCGAAAGTATGAGCCTGATGAGGGCAAGTCCTAGACCTTACCCTGACGTAACATGCGTTATCCTCTAAAATATTTATCAAGACCAGGTTTAATTGACCGTTTCAGTGTGGTACCATATTACTGCGTGATCCAAACCAGAAAAAAACCCAGGAGCTGTTCAACAAGTACGTAAAGAATGCGAAAGTATGTGTCTGATGAGGGCAAATCCCAGGCCTATCCTAGACCTAACATGCGTTATCTTCTAAAATATCGATCGAAACCAGGTTTAATGGATTGTTTCCGTGTGGTACCACATTACTACGTGATCCATACCAGAAAAAGCCCAGGATCTAGCCATGAAGTATGAAAAATATGCGAAAGTATGAGCCTGATGAGGGCAAATCCCAGGCCTAACCTAGACCTAATTTGCATTATCCTCTAAAATATTGATCGAAACCAGGTTTAATGGACTGTTTCAGTGTGGTACCACATTACTATGTGTTCCAAACCAGAAAAAACCCAGGATCTGTTCAAGAAGTATGTGAAAAACGCGAAAGTATGAGCCTGATGAGGGCGAATCCCAGACCTATCCCAGACATAACTTGCGTTATCCTCTAAAATATTGATCGAAACCAGGTTTAATGGACTGTTTCAGTGTGGTACCACTTTACTACGTGATCCAAAGCAGAAAAAACCCTCGATCAGGTCAACATGTATGTTAAAACTGCGTAAGTATGACCCTGATGAGGGCAAATCCCAAGCCTAACCTAGACCTAACATGCGTTATCCTCAAAAATATTGATCGAAACCAGGTTTAATCAACTGTTTCAGTGTGGTACCTCATTACAACGTGATCCAAACCAGAAAAAAACCCAGGAGCTGTTCAGCAAGTACGTAAAGAATGCGAAAGTATGTGTCTGATGAGGGCAAATCCCAGGCCTAACCTAGACCTAACATGCGTTATCTTCTAAAATATCGATCGAAACCAGGTTTAATGGACTGTTTCAGTGTGGTACCATATTACTACGTCATCCAAACCAGAAAAAGCCCAGAATCTGCCCATCAAGTATGAGAAATATGCGAAAGTATGAGCCTGATGAGAGCAAATCCCAGAACTAACCTAGACCTAACATGAATTATTCTCTAAAATATTGATCGAAACCAGGTTTAATGGACTGTCTCAGTGTGGTACCACATTACTAGGTGATCCAAGCCAGAAAAAACCCAGGATCTGTTCAACTCGAATGTGAAAAACGCGACAGCATGAGCCTGATGAGGGCAAATTCCCAGACCTATCCCAGACATAACTTGCGTTATCCTCTAAAATATTGATAGAAACCAGGTTTAATTGACAGTTTTAGTGTGGCACCACTTTACTACGTGATCCAAAGCAGAAAAAACCCTCGATGAGGTCAACATGTATGTTAAAACTGCGAAAGTATGACCCTGACGGGGGCATATCCCAGGCCTAACCTAGACCTAACATGCGTTGTCCTCTAAAATATTGATCGAAACCTGGTTTAATTGACTGTTTCAGTGCGGTACCACACTACTACGTGATCCAAACTAGAAAAAAACCGAGGATCTGTTCAACAAGTATGTGAAAAACGCGAAAGTATGAGCCTGATGAGGGCAAATCCTAGACCTATCCCAGACCTAACATGCGTTATCCTCTAAAATATTCATCGAAACCAGGTTTAATGGACTGTTTCCGTGTGGTACCACATTACTACGTGATCCGAACCAGAAAAAGCCCAGGATCTAGCCATGAAGTATGAAAAATATGCGAAAGTATGAGCCTGATGAGGGCAAATCCTAGACCTATCCCAGACCTAACATGCGTTATCCTCTAAAATATTCATCGAAACCAGGTTTAATGGGCTGTTTCAGTGTGGTACCACATTACTACGTGATCCAAACCAGAAAAAACCCCAGGATCTTGTCAACGAGTATGTGAAGTGTGCGAAAGTATGAGTCTGATGAGGGCAAATCCCAGACCTGTCCCAGACCTAACTTGCGTTATCCTCTAAAATATTGATGGAAACCAGGTTTAATTGACTGTTTCAGTGTGGTACTACATTACTACGTGATGCAATCCAGAAATAGCCCAGGATCTAGCCATGAAGTATGAGAAATATGCGAAAGTATGAGCCTGATGAGGGCAAATCCTAGACCTAACCCAGACCTAACATGCGTTATCCTCAAAGATATTGATCGAAACCAGGTTCAATGGACTGTTTCAGTGTGGTACCACATTACTACGTGATCCGAATCAGAAAAAACCCAGGATCTGTTCAACAAGTATGTGAAAAACGCGAAAGTATGAGCCTGATGAGGGCATATCCCAGACCAATCCTAGACATAACTTGCGTTATCCGCTAAAATATTGATGGAAACCAGGTTTAATTGACTGTTTCAGTGTGGTACTATATTACTACGTGATGCAATCCAGAAATAGCCCAGGATCTAGCCATGAAGTATGAGAAATATGCGGAAGTATGAGTCTGATGAGGGCTAATCCCAGGTCTCACCTAGACATAACATGCGTTATCCTCTAAAATATTGATCGAAACCAGGTTGAGTGGACTGTTTCAGTGTGGTACCACACTACTGCGTGATCCAAACCAGAAAAAACCCAGGATCTGCTCAGCAAGTATGTGAAAAATGCGAAAGTATGAGTCTGATGAGTGAAAATCCCAGACCTATCGCAGACCTAACTTGCGTTGTCCTCTAAAATATTGATGGAAACCAGGTTTAATTGACTGTTTCAGTGTGGTACTACATTACTACGTGATGCAATCCAGAAATAGCCCAGGATCTAGCCATGAATTATGAGAAATATGCGAAAGTATGACCCTGATGAGGGCAAATCCCAGGCCTAACCTAGACCTAATTTGCATTATCCTCTAAAATATTGATCGAAACCAGGTTTAATGGACTGTTTCAGTGTGGTACCACATTACTATGTGTTCCAAACCAGAAAAAACCCAGGATCTGTTCAAGATGTATGTGAAAAACGCGAAAGTATGAGCCTGATGAGGGCGAATCCCAGACCTATCCCAGACCTAAATTGCGTTATCCTCTAAAATATTGATCGAAACCAGGTTTAATGGACTGTTTCAGTGTGGTACCACTTTACTACGTGATCCAAAGCAGAAAAAACCCTCGATCAGGTCAACATGTATGTTAAAACTGCGTAAGTATGACCCTGATGAGGGCAAATCCCAAGCCTAACCTAGACCTAACATGCGTTATCCTCAAAAATATTGATCGAAACCAGGTTTAATCAACTGTTTCAGTGTGGTACCTCATTACAACGTGATCCAAACCAGAAAAAAACCCAGGAGCTGTTCAACAAGTACGTAAGGAATGCGAAAGTATGTGTCTGATGAGGGCAAATCCCAGGCCTAACCTAGACCTAACATGCGTTATCTTCTAAAATATCGATCGAAACCAGGTTTAATGGACTGTTTCAGTGTGGTACCATATTACTGCGTCATCCAAACCAGAAAAAGCCCAGAATCTGCCCATCAAGTATGAGAAATATGCGAAAGTATGAGCCTGATGAGAGCAAATCCCAGAACTAACCTAGACCTAACATGAATTATTCTCTAAAATATTGATCGAAACCAGGTTTAATGGACTGTCTCAGTGTGGAACCACATTACTAGGTGATCCAAGCCAGAAAAAACCCAGGATCTGTTCAACTCGAATGTGAAAAGCGCGACAGCATGAGCCTGATGAGGGCAAATCCCCAGACCTATCCCAGACATAACTTGCGTTATCCTCTAAAATATTGATAGAAACCAGGTTTAATTGAGTGTCTCACTGTGGTACCACATTACTACGTGTTCCAAACCAGAAAAAACCCAGGATCCGTTCATCAAGTATGTGAAGAGTGCGAAAGTATGAGTCTGATCAGTGAAAATCTCAGGCCTTACCTAGTCCTAACTTGCGTTGTCCTCTAAAATATTGATGGAAACCAGGTTTTATTGATTGTTTCAGTGTGGTCCCACATTACTACGTGATCGAAACCAGAAAAAACCCAGGATCTGTTCAAGAAGTATGTGAAAAACGCGAAAGTATGAGCCTGATGAGGGCGAATCCCAGACCTATCCCAGACCTAAATTGCGTTATCCTCTAAAATATTGATCGAAACCAGGTTTAATGGACTGTTTCAGTGTGGTACCACTTTACTACGTGATCCAAAGCAGAAAAAACCCTCGATGAGGTCAACATGTATGTTAAAACTGCGAAAGTATGACCCTGACGAGGGCATATCCCAGGCCTAACCTAGACCTAACATGCGTTATCCTCTAAGATATTGATCGAAACCAGGGTTAATCGACTGTATCAGTGTGATACTACATTACTACGTGATCCAATCTAGAAAAAGCTCAGGATCTAGCCATCAAGTATGAAAAATATGCGATAGTATGAGCCTGATGAGGGCAAATTCTAGACCTATCCCAGACCTAACATGCGTTATCCTCTAAAATATTGATCGAAACCAGGTTTAATGGACTGTTTCAGTGTGGTACCACATTACTATGTGTTCCAAACCAGAAAAAACCCAGGATCTGTTCAAGAAGTATGTGAAAAACGCGAAAGTATGAGCCTGATGAGGGCGAATCCCAGACCTATCCCAGACCGAAATTGCGTTATCCTCTAAAATATTGATCGAAACCAGGTTTAATGGACTGTTTCAGTGTGGTACCACTTTACTACGTGATCCAAAGCAGAAAAAACCCTCGATCAGGTCAACATGTATGTTAAAACTGCGAAAGTATGAGTCTGATGAGGGCAAATCCCAGGCCTAACCTAGACCTAGCATGCGTTATGCTCTAAAATATTTATCAAGACCAGGTTTAATTGAATGTTTCAGTGTGGTACCACATTACTACGTGATCCAAACCACAAAGAACACAGGAGCCGTTCAACAAGTATGAGATGAATGCGAAAATATGAGTCTGATGAGTGAAAATCCCAGACCTATCCCAGACCTAACATGCGTTATCCTCTAAAATAGTGATTGAAACCAGAGTTAATTTACTGTTTCAGTGTGGTTCTACATTACTATGTGATCCAATCCAGAAAAAGCTCAGGATCTAGCCATCAAGTATGAGAAATATGCGAAAGAATGAGCCTGATGAGAGCAAATCCCAGACCTAACCTAGAGCTAACATGTGTTATCCTCAAAAATATTGATCGAAACCAGGTTTAATGGACTGTTTCAGTGTGGTACAACATTAATACGTGATCCAATCCAGATAGAGCCCAGGATCTAGCCATGAAGTATTAGAAATATGCGAAAGTATGAGCCTGATGGGGGCAAATCCCAGGCCTAACCTACACATGACATGCGTTATCCTCTAAAATATTGATGGAAACCAGGTTTAATTGACTGTTTCAGTGTGGTACTACATTTCTACGTGATGCAATCCAGAAATAGCCCAGGATCTAGCCATGAAGTATGAGAAATATGCGAAAGTATGAGCCTGATGAGGGCAAATCCTAGACCTAACCCAGACCTAACATGCGTTATCCTCAAAGATATTGATCGAAACCAGGTTTAATGGACTGTTTCAGTGTGGTACCACATTACTACGTGATCCGGATCAGAAAAAACCCAGGATCTGTTCAACAAGTATGTGAAAAACGCGAAAGTATGAGCCTGATGAGGGCATATCCCAGACCTATCCTAGACATAACTTGCGTTATCGGCTAAAATATTGATGGAAACCAGGTTTAATTGACTGTTTCAGTGTGGTACTATATTACTACGTGATGCAATCCAGAAATAGCCCAGGATCTAGCCATGAAGTATGAGAAATATGCGAAAGTATGGGTCTGATGAGGGCAAATCCTAGACCTAGCCCAGACCTGACAAGCGTTATCCTCAAAGACATCGATCGAAACCAGGTTTAATCGACTGTTTCAGTGTGGTGCCACATTACTACGTGATCCCAACCAGAAAAAAACCCAGTATCTGTTTAACAAGTATGTGAAGTATGCGAAAGTATGAGTCTGATGAGGGCTAATCCCAGGTCTCACCTAGATATAACATGCGTTATCCTCTAAAATATTGATCGAAACCAGGTTGAGTGAACTGTTTCAGTGTGGTACCACACTACTGCGTGATCCAAACCAGAAAAAACCCAGGATCTGTTCAGCAAGTATGTGAAAAATGCGAAAGTATGAGTCTGATGAGTGAAAATCCCAGACCTATCGCAGACCTAACTTGCGTTGTCCTCTAAAATATTGATGGAGCCCAGGTTTAATTGACTGTTTCAGTGTGGTACTACATTACTACGTGATGCAATCCAGAAATAGCCCAGGATCTAGCCATGAAGTATGAGAAATATGCGAAAGTATGAGCCTGATGAGGGCAAATCCTAGACCTAACCCAGACCTAACATGCGTTATTCTCTAAAATATTTGTCAAGACCAGGTTTAATTGAATGTTTCACTGTGGTACCACATTACTACGTGTTCCAAACCAGAAAAAACCCAGGATCCGTTCAACAAGTATGTGAAGAATGCGAAAGTATGAGTCTGATCAGTGAAAATCTCAGGCCTTACCTAGACCTAACTTGCGTTGTCCTCTAAAATATTGATGGAAACCAGGTTTCATTGACTGTTTCAGTGTGGTACTACATTACTACGTGATGCAATCCAGAAAAGGCCCGGGATCTGTTCAATATGTATGAGAAATATGCGACAGTATGAGTCTGATGAGTGAAAATCCCAGGCCTAACCTAGACCTAACATGCGTTATCCTCTAAAATATTGAGCGAAACCAGGTTTAATGGACTGTTTCAGTGTGGTAGCACACTACTACGGGATACAAACCAGAAAAACCCAGGATCTGTTCAACAAGTATGTGAAAAACGCGAAAGTATGTGCCTGATGAGGGCGAATCCCAGACCTATGCCAGACCTAACTTGCGTTATCCTCTAAAATATTGATCGAAACCAGGTTTAATGGACTGTTTCAGTGTGGTACCACATTACTACGTGATCCAAACCAGAAAAAACCCAGGATCCGTTCAACAAGTATGTGAAGAATGCGAAAGTATGAGTCTGATGAGTGAAAATCCCAGGCCTAACCTAGACCTAACATGCGTTATCCTCAAAAATATTGATCGAAACCAGGTTTAATTGACTGTTTCAGCGTGGTACCACATTACTACGTGATGCAATCCAGAAAAAGCCCAGGATCTAGCCATCAAGTATGAGAAATATGCGAAAGAATGTGCCTGATGAGAGCAAATCCCAGACCTAACCTAGACCTAACATGAATTATTCTCTAAAATATTGATCGAAACCAGGTTTAATTGACTGTTTCAGTGTGGTCCCACATTACAACGTGATCCAAACCAGAATAAACCCAGGATCCGTTCAACAAGTATGTGAAGAATGCGAAAGTATGAGTCTGATGAGTGAAAATCCCAGGCCTAACCTAGACCTAACATGCGTTATCCTCTAAAATATTGATCGAAACCTGGTTTAATCGACTGTTTCAGTGTGGTACCACATTACTATATGATCCAAACCAGAAAGTAACCCAGGATCTGTTCAACGAGTATGTGAAGTGTGCGAAATTATGAGTCTGATGAGTGAAAATCCCAGGGCTAACCTAGGCCTAACATGCGTTATCCTCTAAAATATTGATCCAAACCAGGTTTAATGGACTGTTTCAGTGTGGTACCACACTACTACGTGATACAAACCAGAAAAAACCCAGGATCTGTTCAACAAGTATGTGAAAAACGCGAAAGTATGAGCCTGATGGGGGCGAATCCCAGACCTATGTCAGACCTAACTTGCGTTATCCTCTAAAATATAGATCGAAACCAGGTTTAATTGACTGTTTCAGCGTGGTACCACATTACTACGTGATGCAATCCAGAAAAAGCCCAGGATCTAGCCATGAAGTATGAGAAATATGCGAAAGGACGAGCCTGATGAGAGCAAATCCCAGACCTAACCTAGACCTAACATGAATTATTCTCTAAAATATTGATCGAAACCAGGTTTAATTGACTGTTTCAGCGTGGTACCACATTACTACTTGATGCAATCCAGAAACAGCCCAGGATCAAGCCATCAACTATGAGAAATATGCGAAAGAATGTGCCTGATGAGAGCAAATCCCAGACCTAACCTAGACCTAACATGAATTATTCTCTAAAATATTGATCGAAACCAGGTTTAATCGACCGTTTCAGTGTGGTACCACATTACTACGTGATCCAAACCAGAAAAAACCCAGGATCAGTTCAACAAGTATGAGAGGAATGCGAAATTATGAGTCTGATGAGTGAAAATCCCAGGGCTAACCTAGGCCTAACATGCGTTATCCTCTAAAATATTGATCCAAACCAGGTTTAATGGACTGTTTCAGTGTGGTACCACACTACTACGTGATACAAACCAGAAAAACCCAGGATCTGTTCAACAAGTATGTGAAAAACGCGAAAGTATGTGCCTGATGAGGGCGAATCCCAGACCTATGCCAGACCTAACTTGCGTTATCCTCTAAAATATAGATCGAAACCAGGTTTAATTGACTGTTTCAGCGTGGTACCACATTACTACGTGATGCAATCCAGAAAAAGCCCAGGATCTAGCCATCAAGTATGAGAAATATGCGAAAGGACGAGCCTGATGAGAGCAAATCCCAGACCTAACCTAGACCTAACATGAATTATTCTCTAAAATATTGATCGAAACCAGGTTTAATTGACTGTTTCAGCGTGGTACCACATTACTACGTGATGCAATCCAGAAACAGCCCAGGATCAAGCCATCAACTATGAGAAATATGCGAAAGAATGTGCCTGATGAGAGCAAATCCCAGACCTAACCTAGACCTAACATGAATTATTCTCTAAAATATTGATCGAAACCAGGTTTAATCGACTGTTTCAGTGTGGTACCACATTACTATGTGATCCAAACCAGAAAATAACCCAGGATCTGTTCAACGAGTATGTGAAGTGTGCGAAAGTATGAGTCTGATGAGGTCAAATCCCAGACCAATCCCAAACCTAACTTGCGTTATCCTCTAAAATATTGATCGAAACCAGGTTTAATGGACTGTTTCAGTGTGGTACCACATTACTACGTGATCCAAACCAGAAAAAACCCAGGATCCGTTCAACAAGTATGTGAAGAATGCGAAAGTATGAGTCTGATGAGTGAAAATCCCAGACCTCACCTAGACCTAACATGCGTTATCCTCCAAAATATTGATCCAAACCAGGTTTCATTGACTGTTTCAGTGTGGTACCACACTACTACGTGATGCAAACCAGAAAAAACCCAGGATCTGTTCAACAAGTATGTGAAAAACGCGAAAGTATGAGCCTGATGAGGGCGAATCCCAGACCTATGCCAGACCTAACTTGCGTTATCCTCTAAAATATAGATCGAAACCAGGTTTAATTGACTGTTTCAGCGTGGTACCACATTACTACGTGATGCAATCCAGAAAAAGCCCAGGATCTAGCCATCATGTATGAGAAATATGCGAAAGGACGAGCCTGATGAGAGCAAATCCCAGACCTAACCTAGACCTAACATGAATTATTCTCTAAAATATTGATCGAAACCAGGTTTAATGGACTGTTTCAGTGTGGTACCACATTACTACGTGACCCAAACCAGAAAAAACCCAGGATCCGTTCAACAAGTATGAGAGGAATGCGAAATTATGAGTCTGATGAGTGAAAATCCCAGGGCTAACCTAGGCCTAACATGCGTTATCCTCTAAAATATTGATCCAAACCAGGTTTAATGGACTGTTTCAGTGTGGTACTACATTACTACGTGATGCAATCCAGAAATAGCCCAGGATCTAGCCATGAAGTATGAGAAATATGCGAAAGTATGAGCCTGATGAGAGCAAATCCCAGACCTAACCTAGACCTAACATGAATTATCCTCTAAAATATTGATCGAAACCTGGTTTAATCGACTGTTTCAGTTTGGTACCACATTACTATATGATCCAAACCAGAAAGTAACCCAGGATCTGTTCAACGAGTATGTGAAGTGTGCGAAAGTATGAGTCTGATGAGGTCAAATCCCAGACCAATCCCAAACCTAACTTGCGTTATCCTCTAAAATATTGATCGAAACCAGGTTTAATGGACTGTTTCAGCGTGGTACCACATTACTACGTGATGCAATCCAGAAACAGCCCAGGATCAAGCCATCAACTATGAGAAATATGCGAAAGAATGTGCCTGATGAGAGCAAATCCCAGGCCTAACCTAGACCTAACATGAATTATTCTCTAAAATATTGATCGAAACCAGGTTTAATCGACTGTTTCAGTGTGGTACCACATTACTATGTGATCCAAACCAGAAAATAACCCAGGATGTGTTGAACGAGTATGTGAAGTGTGCGAAAGTATGAGTCTGATGAGGTCAAATCCCAGACCTATCCCAAACCTAACTTGCGTTATCCTCTAAAATATTGATCGAAACCAGGTTTAATGGACTGTTTCAGTGTGGTACCACATTACTACGTGACCCAAACCAGAAAAAACCCAGGATCCGTTCAACAAGTATGTGAAGAATGCGAAAGTATGAGTCTGATGAGTGAAAATCCCAGGCCTAACCTAGACCTAACATGCGTTATCCTCAAAAATATTGATCGAAACCTGGTTTAATCGACTGTTTCAGTGTGGTACCACATTACTATATGATCCAAACCAGAAAGTAACCCAGGATCTGTTCAACGAGTATGTGAAGTGTGCGAAAGTATGAGTCTGATGAGGTCAAATCCCAGACCAATCCCAGACTTAACTTGCGTTATCCTCTAAAATATTGATCGAAACCAGGCTTAATCGACTGTTTCAGTGTGGTACCACATTACTACGTGATCCAAACCAGAAAAAAACCCAGGATCAGTTCAACAAGTATGAGAGGAATGCGAAATTATGAGTCTGATGAGTGAAAATCCCAGGGCTAACCTAGGCCTAACATGCGTTATCCTCTAAAATATTGATCCAAACCAGGTTTAATGGACTGTTTCAGTGTGGTACTACATTACTACGTGATGCAATCCAGAAATAGCCCAGGATCTAGCCATGAAGTATGAGAAATATGCGAAAGTATGAGCCTGATGAGGGCAAATCCTAGACCTAACCCAGACCTAACATGCGTTATTCTCTAAAATATTTATCAAGACCAGGTTTAATTGAATGTTTCACTGTGGTACCACATTACTACGTGTTCCAAACCAGAAAAAACCCAGGATCCGTTCAACAAGTATGTGAAGAATGCGAAAGTATGTGTCTGATCAGTGAAAATCTCAGGCCTTACCTAGACCTAACTTGCGTTGTCCTCTAAAATATTGATGGAAACCAGGTTTCATTGACTGTTTCAGTGTGGTACTACATTACTACGTGATGCAATCCAGAAAAGGCCCGGGATCTGTTCAATATGTATGAGAAATATGCGACAGTATGAGTCTGATGAGTGAAAATCCCAGGCCTAACCTAGACCTAACATGCGTTATCCTCTAAAATATTGAGCGAAACCAGGTTTAATGGACTGTTTCAGTGTGGTAGCACACTACTACGGGATACAAACCAGAAAAACCCAGGATCTGTTCAACAAGTATGTGAAAAACGCGAAAGTATGTGCCTGATGAGGGCGAATCCCAGACCTATGCCAGACCTAACTTGCGTTATCCTCTAAAATATTGATCGAAACCAGGTTTAATGGACTGTTTCAGTGTGGTACCACATTACTACGTGATCCAAACCAGAAAAAACCCAGGATCCGTTCAACAAGTATGTGAAGAATGCGAAAGTATGAGTCTGATGAGTGAAAATCCCAGGCCTAACCTAGACCTAACATGCGTTATCCTCAAAAATATTGATCGAAACCAGGTTTAATTGACTGTTTCAGCGTGGTACCACATTACTACGTGATGCAATCCAGAAAAAGCCCAGGATCTAGCCATCAAGTATGAGAAATATGCGAAAGAATGTGCCTGATGAGAGCAAATCCCAGACCTAACCTAGACCTAACATGAATTATTCTCTAAAATATTGATCGAAACCAGGTTTAATGGACTGTTTCAGTGTGGTACCACATTACTACGTGACCCAAACCAGAAAAAACCCAGGATCAGTTCAACAAGTATGAGAGGAATGTGAAATTATGAGTCTGATGAGTGAAAATCCCAGGGCTAACCTAGGCCTAACATGCGTTATCCTCTAAAATATTGATCCAAACCAGGTTTAATGGACTGTTTCAGTGTGGTACCACACTACTACGTGATACAAACCAGAAAAACCCAGGATCTGTTCAACAAGTATGTGAAAAACGCGAAAGTATGTGCCTGATGAGGGCGAATCCCAGACCTATGCCAGACCTAACTTGCGTTATCCTCTAAAATATAGATCGAAACCAGGTTTAATTGACTGTTTCAGTGTGGTACCACATTACTATGTGATCCAAACCAGAAAATAACCCAGGATCTGTTCAACGAGTATGTGAAGTGTGCGAAAGTATGAGTCTGATGAGGTCAAATCCCAGACCAATCCCAAACCTAACTTGCGTTATCCTCTAAAATATTGATCGAAACCAGGTTTAATGGACTGTTTCAGTGTGGTACCACATTACTACGTGATCCAAGCCAGAAAAAACCCAGGATCCGTTCAACAAGTATGTGAAGAATGCGAAAGTATGAGTCTGATGAGTGAAAATCCCAGACCTCACCTAGACCTAACATGCGTTATCCTCCAAAATATTGATCCAAACCAGGTTTCATTGACTGTTTCAGTGTGGTACCACACTACTACGTGATGCAAACCAGAAAAAACCCAGGATCTGTTCAACAAGTATGTGAAAAACGCGAAAGTATGAGCCTGATGAGGGCGAATCCCAGACCTATGCCAGACCTAACTTGCGTTATCCTCTAAAATATTGATCGAAACCAGGTTTAATTGACTGTTTCAGCGTGGTACCACATTACTACGTGATGCAATCCAGAAAAAGCCCAGGATCTAGACATCAAGTATGAGAAATATGCAAAAGAACGAGCCTGATGAGAGCAAATCCCAGACGTAACCTAGACCTAACATGAATTATTCTCTAAAATATTGATCGAAACCAGGTTTAATTGACTGTTTCAGTGTGGTCCCACATTACAACGTGATCCAAACCAGAAAAAACCCAGGATCCGTTCAACAAGTATGTGAAGAATGCGAAAGTATGAGTCTGATGAGTGAAAATCCCAGGCCTAACCTAGACCTAACATGCGTTATCCTCAAAAATATTGATCGAAACCTGGTTTAATCGACTGTTTCAGTGTGGTACCACATTACTATATGATCCAAACCAGAAAGTAACCCAGGATCTGTTCAACGAGTATGTGAAGTGTGCGAAAGTATGAGTCTGATGAGGTCAAATCCCAGACCAATCCCAAACCTAACTTGCGTTATCCTCTAAAATATTGATCGAAACCAGGTTTAATGGACTGTTTCAGTGTGGTACCACATTACTACGTGATCCAAACCAGAAAAAACCCAGGATCCGTTCAACAAGTATGTGAAGAATGCGAAAGTATGAGTCTGATGAGTGAAAATCCCAGACCTCACCTAGACCTAACATGCGTTATCCTCCAAAATATTGATCCAAACCAGGTTTCATTGACTGTTTCAGTGTGGTACCACACTACTACGTGATGCAAACCAGAAAAAACCCAGGATCTGTTCAACAAGTATGTGAAAAACGCGAAAGTATGAGCCTGATGAGGGCGAATCCCAGACCTATGCCAGACCTAACTTGCGTTATCCTCTAAAATATAGATCGAAACCAGGTTTAATTGACTGTTTCAGCGTGGTACCACATTACTACGTGATGCAATCCAGAAAAAGCCCAGGATCTAGCCATCATGTATGAGAAATATGCGAAAGGACGAGCCTGATGAGAGCAAATCCCAGACCTAACCTAGACCTAACATGAATTATTCTCTAAAATATTGATCGAAACCAGGTTTAATTGACTGTTTCAGCGTGGTACCACATTACTACGTGATGCAATCCAGAAACAGCCCAGGATCAAGCCATCAACTATGAGAAATATGCGAAAGAATGTGCCTGATGAGAGCAAATCCCAGGCCTAACCTAGACCTAACATGAATTATTCTCTAAAATATTGATCGAAACCAGGTTTAATCGACTGTTTCAGTGTGGTACCACATTACTATGTGATCCAAACCAGAAAATAACCCAGGATCTGTTCAACGAGTATGTGAAGTGTGCGAAAGTATGAGTCTGATGAGGTCAAATCCCAGACCTATCCCAAACCTAACTTGCGTTATCCTCTAAAATATTGATCGAAACCATGTTTAATGGACTGTTTCAGTGTGGTACCACATTACTACGTGATCCAAACCAGAAAAAACCCAGGATCCGTTCAACAAGTATGTGAAGAATGCGAAAGTATGAGTCTGATGAGTGAAAATCCCAGGCCTAACCTAGACCTAACATGCGTTATCCTCAAAAATATTGATCGAAACCTGGTTTAATCGACTGTTTCAGTGTGGTACCACATTACTATATGATCCAAACCAGAAAGTAACCCAGGATCTGTTCAACGAGTATGTGAAGTGTGCGAAAGTATGAGTCTGATGAGGTCAAATCCCAGACCAATCCCAGACTTAACTTGCGTTATCCTCTAAAATATTGATCGAAACCAGGCTTAATCGACTGTTTCAGTGTGGTACCACATTACTACGTGATCCAAACCAGAAAAAAACCCAGGATCAGTTCAACAAGTATGAGAGGAATGCGAAATTATGAGTCTGATGAGTGAAAATCCCAGGGCTAACCTAGGCCTAACATGCGTTATCCTCTAAAATATTGATCCAAACCAGGTTTAATGGACTGTTTCAGTGTGGTACCACACTACTACGTGATACAAACCAGAAAAAACCCAGGATCTGTTCAACAAGTATGTGAAAAACGCGAAAGTATGAGCCTGATGAGGGCGAATCCCAGACCTATGCCAGACCTAACTTGCGTTATCCTCTAAAATATAGATCGAAACCAGGTTTAATTGACTGTTTCAGCGTGGTACCACATTACTACGTGATGCAATCCAGAAAAAGCCCAGGATCTAGCCATCAAGTATGAGAAATATGCGAAAGGACGAGCCTGATGAGAGCAAATCCCAGACCTAACCTAGACCTAACATGAATTATTCTCTAAAATATTGATCGAAACCAGGTTTAATTGACTGTTTCAGCGTGGTACCACATTACTACGTGATGCAATCCAGAAACAGCCCAGGATCAAGCCATCAACTATGAGAAATATGCGAAAGAATGTGCCTGATGAGAGCAAATCCCAGACCTAACCTAGACCTAACATGAATTATTCTCTAAAATATTGATCGAAACCAGGTTTAATCGACTGTTTCAGTGTGGTACCACATTACTATGTGATCCAAACCAGAAAATAACCCAGGATCTGTTCAACGAGTATGTGAAGTGTGCGAAAGTATGAGTCTGATGAGGTCAAATCCCAGACCTATCCCAAACCTAACTTGCGTTATCCTCTAAAATATTGATCGAAACCAGGTTTAATGGACTGTTTCAGTGTGGTACCACATTACTACGTGATCCAAACCAGAAAAAACCCAGGATCCGTTCAACAAGTATGTGAAGAATGCGAAAGTATGAGTCTGATGAGTGAAAATCCCAGACCTCACCTAGACCTAACATGCGTTATCCTCCAAAATATTGATCCAAACCAGGTTTCATTGACTGTTTCAGTGTGGTACCACACTACTACGTGATGCAATCCAGAAACAGCCCAGGATCTAGCCATCAAGTATGAGAAATATGCGAAAGAATGAGCCTGATGAGAGCAAATCCCAGACCTAACCTAGACCAAACATGAATTATTCTCTAAAATATTGGTCGAAACCATGTTTAATTGACTGTTTCAGTGTTGTACTTCATTACTACGTGATGCAATCCAGAAAAAGCCCAGGATCTAGCCATCAAGTATGAGAAATATGCGAAAGAATGAGCCTGATGAGGGCAAATCCTAGACCTAACCCAGACCTAACATGCGTTATCTTCTAAAATATTTATCCAGACCAGGTTTCATTGAATGTTTCAGTGTGGTACCACTTTACAACGTGATCCAATCCAGAAATAGCCCAGGATCTAGCCATGAAGTATGAGAAATATGCGAAAGTATGAGCCTGATGAGGGCAAATCCAAGACCTATCCCAGACCTAACTTGCGTTGTCCTCTAAGATATTGATGGAGACCAGGTTCAATTGACTGTTTCAGTGTAGTACTTCATTACTACGTGATGCAATCCAGAAAAAGCCCAGGATCTAGCCATGAAGTATGAGAAATATGCGAAAGTATGAGCCTGATGAGTGCAAATCCTAGACCTAACCCAGACCTAACATGCGTTATCCTCTGAAATATTTATCAAGACCAGGTTTAATTGAATGTTTCACTGTGGTACTACATTACTATGTGATGCAATCCAGAAAAAGCCCAGGATCTAGCCATCAAGTTTGAGAAATATGCGAAAGAATGAGCCTGATGAGGGCAAATACTAGACCTAACCCAGACCTAACATGCGTTATCCTCTAAAATATTTATCCAGACCAGGTTTCGTTGAATGTTTCAGTGTGGTACCACTTTACAACGTGATCCAATCCAGAAATAGCCCAGGATCTAGCCATGAAGTATGAGAAATATGCGAAAGTATGAGCCTGATGAGGGCAAATACTAGACCTAACCCAGACCTAACATGCGTTATCCTCTAAAATATGGATCGCAACCAGGTTTAATGGACTGTTTCAGTGTGGTACCACACTACTACGTGATCCAAACCAGAAAAAACCCAGGATCTGTTCAACAAGTATGTGAAAAACGCGAAAGTATGAGTCTGATGAGGGCAAATCCAAGACCTATCCCAGACTTAACTTGCGCTATCCTCTAAAATATTGATCGAAACCAGGATTAATCGACTGTATCAGCGTGGTACCACATTACTACGTGATACAATCCAGAAACAGCCCAGGATCTAGCCATGAAGTATGAGAAATATGCGAAAGTATGAGCCTGATGAGGGCAAATCCTAGACCTAACCCAAACCTAACATGCGTTATCCTCTAAAATATTTATCAAGACCAGGTTTAATTGAATGTATCAGTGTGGTACCACATTACTACGTGAACCAAACCAGAAAAAACCCAGGATCCGTTCAACAAGTATGTTAAAACTGCGACAGTATGACCCTGATGAGGGCAAATCCCAGGCCTAACCTAGACCTAACATGCGTTGTCCTCTAAAATAATGATGGAAACCAAGTTTTATTGACTGTTTCAGTGTTGTACTTCATTAGTACGTGATGCAATCCAGAAAAAGCCCAGGATCTAGCCATGAAGTATGAGAAATATGCGAAAGAATGAGCCTGATAACAGCAAATACCAGACCTATTCTAGACCTAACATGAACTAGTCTCTAAAATACTGATCGAAACCAGGTTTAATTGACTGTCTCAGTGTGGTCCCACATTACTACGTGATCCAAACCAGAAAAAACCCAGGATCCGTTCAACAAGTATGTGAAGAATGCGAAAGTATGAGTCTGATGAGTGAAAATCCCCGCCTAACCTAGACCTAACATGCGTTATCCTCAAAAATATTGATCGAAACCTGGTTTAATCGACTGATTCAGTGTGGTACCACATTACTATGTGATCCAAACCAGAAACAGCCCAGGATCTAGCCATGAAGTATGAGAAATATGCGAAAGTATGAGCCTGATGAGGGTAAATCCTAGACCTATCCCAGACCTGACATGCGCTATCCTCTAAAATATTTATCAAGACCAGGTTTAATTGATTGTTTCAGTGTGGTCCCACATTACTACGTGATCCAATCCAGAAAAAGCCCAGGATCTAGCCATCAAGTATGAGTAATATGCGAAAGAATGAGCCTGATGAGAGTAAATCCCAGACCTAACCTAGACGTAACATGAATTATTCTCTAAAATATTGATCGAAACCAGGTTTAATTGACTGTTTCAGTGAGGTCCCACATTACTACGTGATCCAAACCAGAAAAAACCCAGGATCCGCTCAACAAGTATGTGAAGAATGCGAAAGTATGAGTCTGATGAGGGCAAATCCCAGACCTATCCCAGATCTAACTTGCGATATCCTCTAAAATATTGATCGAAACCAGGTTTAATTGACTGTTTTATTGTGGTACCACTTTACTACGTGATCCAAAGCAGAAAAAACCCTCGATCAGGTCAACATGCATGTTAAAACTGGGAAAGTATGACCCTGATGAGGGCAAATCACAGACGTAACCCAGACCTAACATGCGTTATCCTCTAAAATATTTATCCAGACCAGGTTTCATTGAATGTTTCAGTGTGGTACCACTTTACTATGTGATCCAATCCAGAAATAGCCCAGGATCTAGCCATGAGGTATGAGAAATATGCGAAAGTATGAGCCTGATGAGGGCAAATCCTAGACCTAACCACGACCTAACATGCGTTATCGTCTAAAATATTGATCGAAACCTGGTTTAATTGAATGTTTCAGAGTGGTACCACATTACTATGTGATCCAAACCAGAAAAGACCCAGGATCTGTTCAACAAGTTTGTGAAAAACGCGAAAGTATGAGCCTGATGAGGGCAAATCCCAGACCTATCCCAGACCTAACTTGCGTTATCCTCTAAAATATTGATCGAAACCAGGTTTAGTCGACTGTTTCAGTGTCGTACCACATTACTACGTGATACAAACCAGAAAAAACCCAGGATCAGTTCAACAAGTATGAGAGGAATGCGAAAGTATGAGTCTGATGAGTGAAAGTCCCAGGGCTAACCCAGACCTAACATGCGTTATCCTCTAAAATATTTATCCAAACCAGGTTTAATGGACTGTTTCAGTGTGGCACCACACTACTACGTGATCCAAACGAGAAAAAACCCAGGATCTGTTCAACAAGTATGTGAAGAACGCGAAAATATGAGTCTGATGAGGGCAAATCCCAGACCTATCCCAGACCTAACATGCGTTATCCTCTAAAATATTTATCCAGACCAGGTTTCATTGAATGTTTCAGTGTGGTACCACTTTACTACGAGATCCAATCCAGAAATAGCCCAGGATCTAGCCATGAAGTATGAGAAATATGCGAAAGTATGAGCCTGATGAGGGCAAATCCCAGGCCTAACCTAGACCTAACATGCGTTGTCCTCTAAAATATTGATGGAAACCAGGTTTAATTGACTGTTTCAGTGTTGTACTTCATTACTACGTGATGCGATCCAGAAAAAGCCCAGGATCTAGCCATCAAGTATGAGAAATATGCGAAAGAATGAGCCTGATGAGAGCAAATACCAGACCTATTCTAGACCTAACATGAACTAGTCTCTAAAATACTGATCGAAACCAGGTTTAATTGACTGTCTCAGTGTGGTCCCACATTACTACGTGATACAAACCAGAAAAAAACCCAGGATCAGTTCAACAAGTATGTGAAAAACGCGAAAGTATGAGCCCGATTAGGGCGAATCCCAGCCCTATCCCAGACCTAACTTGCGGTATCCTCTAAAATATTGATCGAAACCAGGTTTAATGGACTGTTTCAGTGTGGCACCACTTTACTACGTGATCCAAAGCAGAAAAAACCCTCGATCAGGCCAACATGTATGTTAAAACTGCGAAAGTATGACCCTGATGATGGCAAATCCCAGGCCTAACCTAGACCTAATATGCGTTGTCCTCTAAAATATTGATAAAAACCAGGTTTAATTGACTGTTTCAGTGTTGTACTTCATTACTACGTTATGCAATCCAGAGAAAGCCCAGGATCTAGCCATCAAGTATGAGAAATATGGGAAAGAATGAGCCTGATAACAGCAAATACCAGACCTATTCTAGACCTAACATGAACTAGTCTCTAAAATACTGATCGAAACCAGGTTTAATTGACTGTCTCAGTGTGGTCCCACATTACTACGTGATCCAAACCAGAAAAAACCCAGGATCCGTTCAACAAGTATGTGAAGAATGCGAAAGTATGAGTCTGATGAGTGAAAATCCCCGCCTAACCTAGACCTAACATGCGTTATCCTCAAAAATATTGATCGAAACCTGGTTTAATCGACTGATTCAGTGTGGTACCACATTACTATGTGATCCAAACCAGAAACAGCCCAGGATCTAGCCATGAAGTATGAGAAATATGCGAAAGTATGAGCCTGATGAGGGTAAATCCTAGATCTATCCCAGACCTGACATGCGCTATCCTCTAAAATATTTATCAAGACCAGGTTTAATTGATTGTTTCAGTGTGGTCCCACATTACTACGTGATCCAATCCAGAAAAAGCCCAGGATCTAGCCATCAAGTATGAGTAATATGCGAAAGAATGAGCCTGATGAGAGTAAATCCCAGACCTAACCTAGACGTAACATGAATTATTCTCTAAAATATTGATCGAAACCAGGTTTAATTCACTGTTTCAGTGAGGTCCCACATTACTACGTGATCCAAACCAGAAAAAACCCAGGATCCGCTCAACAAGTATGTGAAGAATGCGAAAGTATGAGTCTGATGAGGGCAAATCCCAGACCTATCCCAGATCTAACTTGCGATATCCTCTAAAATATTGATCGAAACCAGGTTTAATTGACTGTTTTATTGTGGTACCACTTTACTACGTGATCCAAAGCAGAAAAAACCCTCGATCAGGTCAACATGCATGTTAAAACTGGGAAAGTATGACCCTGATGAGGGCAAATCACAGACGTAACCCAGGCCTAACATGCGTTATCCTCTAAAATATTTATCCAGACCAGGTTTCATTGAATGTTTCAGTGTGGTACCACTTTACTATGTGATCCAATCCAGAAATAGCCCAGGATCTAGCCATGAAGTATGAGAAATATGCGAAAGTAAGAGCCTGATGAGGGCAAATCCTAGACCTATCCCAGACCTAACTTGCGTTATCCTCTAAAGTATTGATCGAAACCAGGTTTAATTGACTGTTTCTGCGTGATACCACATTACTACGTGATACAATCCAGAAACAGCCCAGGATCTAGCCATGAAGTATGAGGAATATGCGAAAGTATGAGCCTGATGAGGGCAAATCCTAGACCTAACCACGACCTAACATGCGTTATCGTCTAAAATATTGATCGAAACCTGGTTTAATTGAATGTTTCAGAGTGGTACCACATTACTATGTGATCCAAACCAGAAAAGACCCAGGATCTGTTCAACAAGTTTGTGAAAAACGCGAAAGTATGAGCCTGATGAGGGCAAATCCCAGACCTATCCCAGACCTAACTTGCGTTATCCTCTAAAATATTGATCGAAACCAGGTTTAGTCAACTGTTTCAGTGTGGTACCACATTACTACCTGATCCAAACCAGAAAAAACCCAGGTTCCGTTCAACAAGTATGTGAAGAATGCGAAAGTATGAGTCTGATGTGTGAAAATCCCAGACCTAACCTAGACCTAACATGCGTTATCCTCTAAAATATTGATCCAAACCAGGTTTAATGGACTGTTTCAGTGTGGCACCACACTACTACGTGATCCAAACGAGAAAAAACCCAGGATCTGTTCAACAAGTATGTGAAGAACGCGAAAATATGAGTCTGATGAGGGCAAATCCCAGACCTATCCCAGACCTAACATGCGTTATCCTCTAAAATATTTATCCAGACCAGGTTTCATTGAATGTTTCAGTGTGGTACCACTTTACTACGAGATCCAATCCAGAAATAGCCCAGGATCTAGCCATGAAGTATGAGAAATATGCGAAAGTATGAGCCTGATGAGGGCAAATCCCAGGCCTAACCTAGACCTAACATGCGTTGTCCTCTAAAATATTGATGGAAACCAGGTTTAATTGACTGTTTCAGTGTTGTACTTCATTACTACGTGATGCTATCCAGAAAAAGCCCAGGATCTAGCCATGAAGTATGAGAAATATGCGAAAGTAAGAGCCTGATGAGGGAAAATCCTAGACCTATCCCAGACCTAACTTGCGTTATCCTCTAAAATATTGATCGAAACCAGGATTAATTGACTGTTTCAGCGTGGTACCACATTACTACGTGATACAATCCAGAAACAGCCCAGGATCTAGCCATGAAGTATGAGAAATATGCGAAAGTATGAGCCTGATGAGGGCAAATCCCAGGCCTAACCTAGACCTAACATGCGTTGTCCTCTAAAATATTGATGGAAACCAGGTTTAATTGACTGTTTCAGTGTTGTACTTCATTACTACGTGATGCTATCCAGAAAAAGCCCAGGATCTAGCCATCAAGTATGAGAAATATGCGAAAGAATGAGCCTGATGAGAGCAAATCCCAGACCTAACCTAGACCAAACATGAATTATTCTCTAAAATATTGGTCGAAACCATGTTTAATTGACTGTTTCAGTGTTGTACTTCATTACTACGTGATGCAATCCAGAAAAAGCCCAGGATCTGTTCAACAAGTATGTGAAAAACGCGAAAGTATGAGCCTGATGAGGGCGAATCCCAGACCTATGCCAGACCTAACTTGCGTTATCCTCTAAAATATAGATCGAAACCAGGTTTAATTGACTGTTTCAGCGTGGTACCACATTACTACGTGATGCAATCCGGAAAAAGCCCAGGATCTAGCCATCAAGTATGAGAAATATGCGAAAGGACGAGCCTGATGAGAGCAAATCCCAGACCTAACCTAGACCTAACATGAATTATTCTCTAAAATATTGATCGAAACCAGGTTTAATTGACTGTTTCAGCGTGGTACCACATTACTACGTGATGCAATCCAGAAACAGCCCAGGATCAAGCCATCAACTATGTGAAATATGCGAAAGAATGTGCCTGATGAGAGCAAATCCCAGACCTAACCTAGACCTAACATGAATTATTCTCTAAAATATTGATCGAAACCAGGTTTAATCGACTGTTTCAGTGTGGTACCACATTACTATGTGATCCAAACCAGAAAATAACCCAGGATCTGTTCAACGAGTATGTGAAGTGTGCGAAAGTATGAGTCTGATGAGGTCAAATCCCAGACCTATCCCAAACCTAACTTGCGTTATCCTCTAAAATATTGATCGAAACCAGGTTTAATGGACTGTTTCAGTGTGGTACCACATTACTACGTGATCCAAACCAGAAAAAACCCAGGATCCGTTCAACAAGTATGTGAAGAATGCGAAAGTATGAGTCTGATGAGTGAAAATCCCAGACCTCACCTAGACCTAACATGCGTTATCCTCCAAAATATTGATCCAAACCAGGTTTCATTGACTGTTTCAGTGTGGTACCACACTACTACGTGATGCAAACCAGAAAAAACCCAGGATCTGTTCAACAAGTATGTGAAAAACGCGAAAGTATGAGCCTGATGAGGGCGAATCCCAGACCTATGCCAGACCTAACTTGCGTTATCCTCTAAAATATTGATCGAAACCAGGGTTAATTGACTGTTTCAGCGTGGTACCACATTACTACGTGATGCAATCCAGAAAAAGCCCAGGATCTAGCCATCAAGTATGAGAAATATGCGAAAGAACGAGCCTGATGAGAGCAAATCCCAGACCTAACCTAGACCTAACATGAATTATTCTCTAAAATATTGATCGAAACCAGGTTTAATTGACTGTTTCAGCGTGGTACCACATTACTACGTGATACAATCCAGAAACAGCCAAGGATCTAGCCATGAAGTATGAGAGATATGCGAAAGTATGAGCCTGCTGAGGGCAAATCCTAGACCTAGCCCAAACCTAACATGCGTTATCCTCTAAAATATTTATCAAGACCAGGTTTAATTGATTGTTTCAGTGTGGTCCCACATTACAACGTGATCCAAACCAGAAAAAACCCAGGATCCGTTCAACAAGTATGTGAAGAATGCGAAAGTATGAGTCTGATGAGTGAAAATCCCAGGCCTAACCTAGACCTAACATGCGTTATCCTCAAAAATATTGATCGAGACCTGGTTTAATCGACTGTTTCGGTGTGGTACCACATTACTATGTGATCCAAACCAGAAAATAACCCAGGATCTGTTCAACGAGTATGTGAAGTGTGCGATAGTATGAGTCTGATGAGGGCAAATCCCAGACCTATCCCAGACCTAACATGCGTTATCCTCTAAAATATTGAGCGAAACCAGGTTTAATGGACTGTTTCAGTGTGGTACCACATTGCTACGTGATGCAATCCAGAAAAAACCCAGGATCTGTTCAACAAGTATGTGAAAAACGCGAAACTGTGAGCCTGATGAGGGCAAATATTAGACCGAACCTTGACCTAACATGCGTTATCCTCTAAAATATTGATCGAAACCAGGTTTAATGGACTGTTTCGGGGTGGTAGCACACTACTACGGGATCCATACCAGAAAAAACCCAGGATCTGTTCAACAAGTATGTGAAGTGTGCGAAAGTATGAGTCTGATGAGGTCAAATCCCAGACCAATCCCAGACTTAACATGCGTTATCCCCTAAAATATTGATCGAAACCAGGTTTAATCGACAGTTTCAGTGTGGTACCACATTACTACGTGATACAATCCAGAAACAACCAAGGATCTAGCCATGAAGTATGAGAGATATGCGAAAGTATGAGCCTGCTGAGGGCAAATCCTAGACCTAGCCCAAACCTAACATGCGTTATCCTCTAAAATATTTATCAAGACCAGGTTTAATTGATTGTTTCAGTGTGGTCCCACGTTACAACGTGATCCAAACCAGAAAAAACCCAGGATCCGTTCAACATGTATGTGAAGAATGCGAAAGTATGAGTCTGATGAGTGAAAATCCCAGGCCTAACCTAGACCTAACATGCGTTATCCTCAAAAATATTGATCGAAACCTGGTTTAATCGACTGTTTCAGTGTGGTACCACATTAGTATATGATCCAAACCAGCAAGTAACCCAGGATCTGTTCAACGAGTATGTGAAGTGTGCGAAAGTATGAGTCTGATGAGGTCAAATCCCAGACCAATCCCAGACTTAACATGCGTTATCCCCTAAAATATTGATCGAAACCAGGTTTAGTCGACTGTTTCAGTGTCGTACCACATTACTACGTGATACAAACCAGAAAAAACCCAGGATCAGTTCAACAAGTATGAGAGGAATGCGAAAGTATGAGTCTGATGAGTGAAAGTCCCAGGGCTAACCTAGACCTAACATGCGTTATCCTCTAAAATATTGATCCAAACCAGGTTTAATGGACTGTTTCAGTGTGGTACCACACTACTACGTGATACAAACCAGAAAAAAACCCAGGATCAGTTCAACAAGTATGTGAAAAACGCGAAAGTATGAGCCCGATTAGGGCGAATCCCAGCCCTATCCCAGACCTAACTTGCGGTATCCTCTAAAATATTGATCGAAACCAGGTTTAATGGACTGTTTCAGTGTGGCACCACTTTACTACGTGATCCAAAGCAGAAAAAACCCTCGATCAGGCCAACATGTATGTTAAAACTGCGAAAGTATGACCCTGATGATGGCAAATCCCAGGCCTAACCTAGACCTAATATGCGTTGTCCTCTAAAATATTGATAAAAACCAGGTTTAATTGACTGTTTCAGTGTTGTACTTCATTACTACGTTATGCAATCCAGAGAAAGCCCAGGATCTAGCCATCAAGTATGAGAAATATGGGAAAGAATGAGCCTGATAACAGCAAATACCAGACCTATTCTAGACCTAACATGAACTAGTCTCTAAAATACTGATCGAAACCAGGTTTAATTGACTGTCTCAGTCTGGTCCCACATTACTACGTGATCCAAACCAGAAAAAACCCAGGATCCGTTCAACAAGTATGTGAAGAATGCGAAAGTATGAGTCTGATGAGTGAAAATCCCCGCCTAACCTAGACCTAACATGCGTTATCCTCAAAAATATTGATCGAAACCTGGTTTAATCGACTGATTCAGTGTGGTACCACATTACTATGTGATCCAAACCAGAAACAGCCCAGGATCTAGCCATGAAGTATGAGAAATATGCGAAAGTATGAGCCTGATGAGGGTAAATCCTAGATCTATCCCAGACCTGACATGCGCTATCCTCTAAAATATTTATCAAGACCAGGTTTAATTGATTGTTTCAGTGTGGTCCCACATTACTACGTGATCCAATCCAGAAAAAGCCCAGGATCTAGCCATCAAGTATGAGTAATATGCGAAAGAATGAGCCTGATGAGAGTAAATCCCAGACCTAACCTAGACGTAACATGAATTATTCTCTAAAATATTGATCGAAACCAGGTTTAATTGACTGTTTCAGTGAGGTCCCACATTACTACGTGATCCAAACCAGAAAAAACCCAGGATCCGCTCAACAAGTATGTGAAGAATGCGAAAGTATGAGTCTGATGAGGGCAAATCCCAGACCTATCCCAGATCTAACTTGCGATATCCTCTAAAATATTGATCGAAACCAGGTTTAATTGACTGTTTTATTGTGGTACCACTTTACTACGTGATCCAAAGCAGAAAAAACCCTCGATCAGGTCAACATGCATGTTAAAACTGGGAAAGTATGACCCTGATGAGGGCAAATCACAGACGTAACCCAGGCCTAACATGCGTTATCCTCTAAAATATTTATCCAGACCAGGTTTCATTGAATGTTTCAGTGTGGTACCACTTTACTATGTGATCCAATCCAGAAATAGCCCAGGATCTAGCCATGAAGTATGAGAAATATGCGAAAGTAAGAGCCTGATGAGGGCAAATCCTAGACCTATCCCAGACCTAACTTGCGTTATCCTCTAAAGTATTGATCGAAACCAGGTTTAATTGACTGTTTCTGCGTGATACCACATTACTACGTGATACAATCCAGAAACAGCCCAGGATCTAGCCATGAAGTATGAGGAATATGCGAAAGTATGAGCCTGATGAGGGCAAATCCTAGACCTAACCACGACCTAACATGCGTTATCGTCTAAAATATTGATCGAAACCTGGTTTAATTGAATGTTTCAGAGTGGTACCACATTACTATGTGATCCAAACCAGAAAAGACCCAGGATCTGTTCAACAAGTTTGTGAAAAACGCGAAAGTATGAGCCTGATGAGGGCAAATCCCAGACCTATCCCAGACCTAACTTGCGTTATCCTCTAAAATATTGATCGAAACCAGGTTTAGTCAACTGTTTCAGTGTGGTACCACATTACTACCTGATCCAAACCAGAAAAAACCCAGGTTCCGTTCAACAAGTATGTGAAGAATGCGAAAGTATGAGTCTGATGTGTGAAAATCCCAGACCTAACCTAGACCTAACATGCGTTATCCTCTAAAATATTGATCCAAACCAGGTTTAATGGACTGTTTCAGTGTGGCACCACACTACTACGTGATCCAAACGAGAAAAAACCCAGGATCTGTTCAACAAGTATGTGAAGAACGCGAAAATATGAGTCTGATGAGGGCAAATCCCAGACCTATCCCAGACCTAACATGCGTTATCCTCTAAAATATTTATCCAGACCAGGTTTCATTGAATGTTTCAGTGTGGTACCACTTTACTACGAGATCCAATCCAGAAATAGCCCAGGATCTAGCCATGAAGTATGAGAAATATGCGAAAGTATGAGCCTGATGAGGGCAAATCCCAGGCCTAACCTAGACCTAACATGCGTTGTCCTCTAAAATATTGATGGAAACCAGGTTTAATTGACTGTTTCAGTGTTGTACTTCATTACTACGTGATGCTATCCAGAAAAAGCCCAGGATCTAGCCATGAAGTATGAGAAATATGCGAAAGTAAGAGCCTGATGAGGGAAAATCCTAGACCTATCCCAGACCTAACTTGCGTTATCCTCTAAAATATTGATCGAAACCAGGATTAATTGACTGTTTCAGCGTGGTACCACATTACTACGTGATACAATCCAGAAACAGCCCAGGATCTAGCCATGAAGTATGAGAAATATGCGAAAGTATGAGCCTGATGAGGGCAAATCCCAGGCCTAACCTAGACCTAACATGCGTTGTCCTCTAAAATATTGATGGAAACCAGGTTTAATTGACTGTTTCAGTGTTGTACTTCATTACTACGTGATGCTATCCAGAAAAAGCCCAGGATCTAGCCATCAAGTATGAGAAATATGCGAAAGAATGAGCCTGATGAGAGCAAATCCCAGACCTAACCTAGACCAAACATGAATTATTCTCTAAAATATTGGTCGAAACCATGTTTAATTGACTGTTTCAGTGTTGTACTTCATTACTACGTGATGCAATCCAGAAAAAGCCCAGGATCTAGCCATCAAGTATGAGAAATATGCGAAAGAATGAGCCTGATGAGGGCAAATCCTAGACCTAACCCAGACCTAACATGCGTTATCTTCTAAAATATTTATCCAGACCAGGTTTCATTGAATGTTTCAGTGTGGTACCACTTTACAACGTGATCCAATCCAGAAATAGCCCAGGATCTAGCCATGAAGTATGAGAAATATGCGAAAGTATGAGCCTGATGAGGGCAAATCCAAGACCTATCGCAGACCTAACTTGCGTTGTCCTCTAAGATATTGATGGAGACCAGGTTCAATTGACTGTTTCAGTGTAGTACTTCATTACTACGTGATGCAATCCAGAAAAAGCCCAGGATCTAGCCATGAAGTATGAGAAATATGCGAAAGTATGAGCCTGATGAGTGCAAATCCTAGACTTAACCCAGACCTAACATGCGTTATCCTCTGAAATATTTATCAAGACCAGGTTTAATTGAATGTTTCACTGTGGTACTACATTACTATGTGATGCAATCCAGAAAAAGCCCAGGATCTAGCCATCAAGTTTGAGAAATATGCGAAAGAATGAGCCTGATGAGGGCAAATACTAGACCTAACCCAGACCTAACATGCGTTATCCTCTAAAATATTTATCCAGACCAGGTTTCGTTGAATGTTTCAGTGTGGTACCACTTTACAACGTGATCCAATCCAGAAATAGCCCAGGATCTAGCCATGAAGTATGAGAAATATGCGAAAGTATGAGCCTGATGAGGGCAAATAGTAGACCTAACCCAGACCTAACATGCGTTATCCTCTAAAATATGGATCGCAACCAGGTTTAATGGACTGTTTCAGTGTGGTACCACACTACTACGTGATCCAAACCAGAAAAAACCCAGGATCTGTTCAACAAGTATGTGAAAAACGCGAAAGTATGAGTCTGATGAGGGCAAATCCAAGACCTATCCCAGACTTAACTTGCGCTATCCTCTAAAATATTGATCGAAACCAGGATTAATCGACTGTATCAGCGTGGTACCACATTACTACGTGATACAATCCAGAAACAGCCCAGGATCTAGCCATGAAGTATGAGAAATATGCGAAAGAATGAGCCTGATGAGAGCAAATCCCTGACCTAACCTAGACCTAACATGAACTATTCTCTAAAATATTGATCAAAACCAGGTTTAATTGACTGTTTCAGTGTGGTGCCACATTACTACGTGATCCAATCAAGAAATAGCCCAGGATCTAGCCATGAAGTATGAGAAATATGCGAAAGTATGAGCCTGATGAGGGCAAATCCTAGACCTAACCCAGACCTAACATGCGTTATTCTCTAAAATATTTATCAAGACCAGGTTTAATTGAATGTTTCAGTGTGGTACCACATTACTACGTGATCAAAACGAGAAAAAACCCAGGATCCGTTCAACAAGTATGTGAAGAATGCGAAAGTATGAGTCTGATCAGTGAAAATCTCAGGCCTTACCTAGACCTAACTAGCGTTGTCCTCTAAAATATTGATGGAAACCAGGTTTCATTGACTGTTTCAGTGTGGTACTACATTATTACGTGATGCAATCCAGAAAAAGCCCAGGATCTAGCCATCAAGTATGAGAAATATGCGAAAGAATGAGCCTGACGAGAGCAAATCCCAGACCTAACCCAGACCTAAGATGCGTTATCCTCTAAAATATTTATCCAGACCAGGTTTCATTGAATGTTTCAGTGTGGTACCACTTTAATACGTGATCCAATCCAGAAATAGCCCAGGATCTAGCCATGAAGTATGAGAAATATGCGAAAGTATGAGCCTGATGAGGGCAAATACTAGACCTAACCCAGACCTAACATGCGTTATCCTCTAAAATATTTATCAAGACCAGGTTTAATTGATTGTTTCAGTGTGGTCCCACATTACTACGTGTTCCATGCCAGAAAAAACCCAGGATCTGTTTAACATGTATGAGAAATGTGCGGAAGAATGAGCCTGATGAGAGCAAATCCCAGACCTAACCTAGACCTAACATGAATTATTCCCTAAAATATTGATCGAAACCAGGTTTACTTGACTGTTTCAGTGTGG
This sequence comes from Colletes latitarsis, assembly GCF_051014445.1. Taxonomy (NCBI): domain Eukaryota; kingdom Metazoa; phylum Arthropoda; class Insecta; order Hymenoptera; family Colletidae; genus Colletes; species Colletes latitarsis. Next base: position 7,769,457 of record NW_027488368.1, on the reverse strand, counting down.
TCCCACATTACTACGTGATCCAAACCAGAAAAAACCCAGGATCTGTTCAACAAGTATGTGAAAAACGCGAAACTGTGAGCCTGATGAGGGCAAATCTTAGACCTAACCTTGACCTAACATGCGTTATCCTCTAAGATATTTATCGAGACCAGGTTTCATTGAATGTTTCAGTGTGGTACCACTTTACTACATGATCCAATCCAGAAATAGCCCAGGAGCTAGCCATGAAGTATGAGAAATATGCGAAAGTATGAGCCTGATGAGGGCAAATCCTAGACCTAACCCAGACCTAACGCGCGTTATTCTCTAAAATATTTATCAAGACCAGGTTTAATTGAATGTTTCAGTGTGGTACCACATTACTACGTGATCCAAACCAGAAAAAACCCAGGATCCGTTCAACAAGTATGTGAAGAATGCGAAAGTATGAGTCTGATCAGTGAAAATCTCAGGCCTTACCTAGACCTAACATGCGTTGTCTTCTAAAATATTCATGGAAACCAGGTTTAATCGACTGTTTCAGCGTGGTACCACATTACTACGTGATACAATCCAGAAACAGCCCAGGATCTAGCCATGAAGTATGAGAAATATGCGAAAGTATGAGCCTGATGAGTGCAAATCCTCGACCTAACCCAAACCTAACATGCGTTATCCTCTAAAATATGGATCGCAACCAGGTTTAATGGACTGTTTCAGTGTGGTACCACACTACTACGTGATCCAAACCACAAAAAACCCAGGATCCGTTCAACAAGTATGTTAAAACTGCGACAGTATGACCCTGATGAGGGCAAATCCCAGGCCTAACCTAGACCTAACATGCGTTGTCCTCTAAAATATTGATGGAAACCAAGTTTAATTGACTGTTTCAGTGTTGTACTTCATTACTACGTGATGCAATCCAGAAAAAGCCCAGGATCTAGCCATCAAGTATGAGAAATATGCGAAAAAATGAGACTGATGAGAGCAAATCCCTGACCTAACCTAGACCTAACATGAATTATTCTCTAAAATATTGATCGAAACCAGGTTTAATTGACTGTTTCAGTGTTGTACTTCATTACTACGTGATGCAATCCAGAAAAAGCCCAGGATCTAGCCATCAAGTATGAGAAATATGCGAAAGAATGAGCCTGATGAGGGCAAATCCTCGACCTAACCCAAACCTAACATGCGTTATCCTCTAAAATATGGATCGCAACCAGGTTTAATGGACTGTTTCAGTGTGGTACCACACTACTACGTGATCCAAACCACAAAAAACCCAGGATCCGTTCAACAAGTATGTTAAAACTGCGACAGTATGACCCTGATGAGGGCAAATCCCAGGCCTAACCTAGACCTAACATGCGTTGTCCTCTAAAATATTGATGGAAACCAAGTTTAATTGACTGTTTCAGTGTTGTACTTCATTACTACGTGATGCAATCCAGAAAAAGCCCAGGATCTAGCCATCAAGTATGAGAAATATGCGAAAAAATGAGACTGATGAGAGCAAATCCCTGACCTAACCTAGACCTAACATGAATTATTCTCTAAAATATTGATCGAAACCAGGTTTAATTGACTGTTTCAGTGTTGTACTTCATTACTACGTGATGCAATCCAGAAATAGCCCAGGATCTAGCCATGAAGTATGAGAAATATGCGAAAGTATGAGCCTGATGAGGGCAAATACTAGACCTAACCCAGACCTAACATGCGTTATCCTCTAAAATATGGATCGCAACCAGGTTTAATGGACTGTTTCAGTGTGGTACCACACTACTACGTGATCCAAACCAGAAAAAACCCGGGATCTGTTCAACAAGTATGTGAAAAACGCGAAAGTATGAGTCTGATGAGGGCAAATCCAAGACCTATACCAGACTTAACTTGCGTTATGCTCTAATATATTGATCGAAACCAGGTTTAATCGACTGTATCAGCGTGGTACCACATTACTACGTGATACAATCCAGAAACAGCCCAGGATCTAGCCATGAAGTATGAGAAATATGCGAAAGTATGAGCCTGATGAGGGCAAATCCTAGGCCTAACCCAAACCTAACATTCGTTATCCTCTAAGATATTTATCGAGACCAGGTTTCATTGAATGTTTCAGTGTGGTACCACTTTACTACATGATCCAATCCAGAAATAGCCCAGGAGCTAGCCATGAAGTATGAGAAATATGCGAAAGTATGAGCCTGATGAGGGCAAATCCTAGACCTAACCCAGACCTAACACGCGTTATTCTCTAAAATATTTATCAAGACCAGGTTTAATTGAATGTTTCAGTGTGGTACCACATTACTACGTGATCCAAACCAGAAAAAACCCAGGATCCGTTCAACAAGTATGTGAAGAATGCGAAAGAATGAGTCTGATCAGTGAAAATCTCAGGCCTTACCTAGACCTAACTTGCGTTGTCTTCTAAAATATTCATGGAAACCAGGTTTAATCGACTGTTTCAGCGTGGTACCACATTACTACGTGATACAATCCAGAAACAGCCCAGGAGCTAGCCATGAAGTATGAGAATTATGCGAAAGTATGAGCCTGATGAGGGCAAATCCTAGGCCTAACCCAAACCTAACATGCGTTATCCTCTAAAATATTTATCAAGACCAGGTTTAATTGCATGTATCAGTGTGGTACCACATTACTACGTGAACCAAACCAGAAAAAAACCAGGATCCGTTCAACAAGTATGTTAAAACTGCGACAGTATGACCCTGATGAGGGCAAATCCCAGGCCTAACCTAGACCTAACATCCGTTGTCTTCTAAAATAATGATGGAAACCAAGTTTAATTGACTGTTTCAGTGTTGTACTTCTTTACTATGTGATGCAATCCAGAAAAAGCCCAGGATCTAGCCATCAAGTATGAGAAATATGCGAAAGAATGAGCCTGATGAGAGCAACTCCCTGACCTAACCTAGACCTAACATGAACTATTCTCTAAAATATTGATCAAAACCAGGTTTAATTGACTGTTTCAGTGTGGTGCCACATTACTACGTGATCCAATCAAGAAATAGCCCAGGATCTAGCCATGAAGTATGAGAAATATGCGAAAGTATGAGCCTGATGAGGGCAAATCCTAGACCTAACCCAGACCTAACATGCGTTATTCTCTAAAATATTTATCAAGACCAGGTTTAATTGAATGTTTCAGTGTGGTACCACATTACTACGTGATCAAAACCAGAAAAAACCCAGGATCCGTTCAACAAGTATGTGAAGAATGCGAAAGTATGTGTCTGATCAGTGAAAATCTCAGTCCTTACCTAGACCTAACTAGCGTTGTCCTCTAAAATATTGATGGAAACCAGGTTTCATTGACTGTTTCAGTGTGGTACTACATTATTACGTGATGCAATCCAGAAAAAGCCCAGGATCTAGCCATCAAGTATGAGAAATATGCGAAAGAATGAGCCTGACGAGAGCAAATCCCAGACCTAACCCAGACCTAAGATGCGTTATCCTCTAAAATATTTATCCAGACCAGGTTTCATTGAATGTTTCAGTGTGGTACCACTTTAATACGTGATCCAATCCAGAAATAGCCCAGGATCTAGCCATGAAGTATGAGAAATATGCGAAAGTAAGAGCCTGATGAGGGCAAATCCTAGACCTATCCCAGACCTGACTTCCGTTATCCTCTAAAATATTGATCGAAACCAGGTTTAATTGACTGTTTCAGCGTGGTACCACATTACTACGTGATACAATCCAGAGACAGCCCAGGATCTGTTCAACAAGTATGTGAAAAACGCGAAAGTATGAGCCTGATGAGGGCAAATCCTAGACCTAACCCAGACCTAACATGCGTTATCCCCTAAAATATTTATCAAGACCAGGTTTAATTGATTGTTTCAGTGTGGTCCCACATTACTACGTGTTCCATGCCAGAAAAAACCCAGGATCTGTTTAACATGTATGAGAAATGTGCGAAAGAATGAGCCTGATGAGAGCAAATCCCAGACCTAACCTAGACCTAACATGAATTATTCTCTAAAATATTGATCGAAACCAGGTTTACTTGACTGTTTCAGTGTGGTCCCACATTACTACGTGATCAAAACCAGAAAAAACCCAGGATCTGTTCAACAAGTATGTGAAAAACGCGAAACTGTGAGCCTGATGAGGGCAAATCTTAGCCCTAACCTTGACCTAACATGCGTTATCCTCTAAGATATTTATCGAGACCAGGTTTCATTGAATGTTTCAGTGTGGTACCACTTTACTACATGATCCAATCCAGAAATAGCCCAGGAGCTAGCCATGAAGTATGAGAAATATGCGAAAGTATGAGCCTGATGAGGGCAAATCCTAGACCTAACCCAGACCTAACACGCGTTATTCTCTAAAATATTTATCAAGACCAGGTTTAATTGAATCTTTCAGTGTGGTACCACATCACTACGTGATCCAAACCAGAAAAAACCCAGGATCCGTTCAACAAGTATGTGAAGAATGCGAAAGTATGAGTCTGATCACTGAAAATCTCAGGCCTTACCTAGACCTAACTTGCGTTGTCTTCTAAAATATTCATGGAATCCTGGTTTCATTGACTGTTTCAGTGTGGTACTACATTACTACGTGATGCAATCTAGAAAAAGCCCAGGATCTAGCCGTCAAGTGTGAGAAATATGCGAAAGAATGAGCCTGATGACAGCAAATCCCAGACCTAACCTAGACCTAACATGCGTTATCCTCTAAAATATTGAGCGAAACCAGGTTTAATGGACTGTTTCAGTGTGGTACCGCACTACATCGTGATCCAAACCAGAAAAAACCCAGGATCTGTGCAACAAGTATGCGAAAAACGCTAAACTGTGAGCCTGATGAGGGCAAATCTTAGACCAAACCCAGACCTAAGATGCGTTATCCTCTAAAATATTTATCCAGACCAGGTTTCATTGAATGTTTCAGTGTGGTACCACTTTACTACGTGATCCAATCCAGAAATAGCCCAGGATCTAGCCATGAAGTAAGAGAAATATGCGAAAGTATGAGCCTGATGAGGGCAAATCCTAGACCTAACCAAAACCCAACATGCGTTATCCTCTAAAATATGGATCGCAACCAGGTTTAATGGACTGTTTCAGTGTGGTACCACACTACTACGTGATCCAAACCAGAAAAAACCCAGGATCCGTTCAACAAGTATGTTAAAACTGCGACAGTGTGAGACTGATGAGGGCAAATCCCAGGCCTAACCTAGACCTAACATGCGTTGTCCTCTAAAATATTGATGGAAACCAAGTTTAATTGACTGTTTCAGTGTTGTGCTTGATTACTACGTGATGCAATCCAGAAAAAGCCCAGGATCTAGCCATCAAGTATGAGAAATATGCGAAAGAATGAGCCTGATGAGAGCAAATCCCTGACCTAACCTAGACCTAACATGAATTATTCTCTAAAATATTGATCAAAACCAGGTTTAATTGACTGTTTCAGTGTGGTGCCACAATTACTACGTGATCCAATCAAGAAATAGCCCAGGATCTAGCCATGAAGTATGAGAAATATGCGAAAGTATGAGCCTGATGAGGGCAAATCCTAGACCTAACCCAGACCTAACATGCGTTATTCTCTAAAATATTTATCAAGACCAGGTTTAATTGAATGTTTCAGTGTGGTACCACATTACTACGTGATCAAAACGAGAAAAAACGCAGGATCCGTTCAACAAGTATGTGAAGAATGCGAAAGTATGAGTCTGATCAGTGAAAATCTCAGGCCTTACCTAGCCCTAACTTGCGTTGTCATCTAAAATATTCTTGGAAACCTGGTTTCATTGACTGTTTCAGTGTGGTACTACATTACTACGTGATGCAATCTAGAAAAAGCCCAGGATCTAGCCGTCAAGTGTGAGAAATATGCGAAAGAATGAGCCTGTTGAGAGCAAATCCCAGACCTTACCTAGACCTAACATGCGTTATTCTCTAAAATATTAAGCGAAACCAGGTTTAATGGACTGTATCAGTGTGGTACCACACTACTTCGTGATCCAAACCAGAAAAAACCCAGGAACTGTTCAACAAGTATGTGAAAAACGCTAAACTGTGAGCCTGATGAGGGCAGATCTTAGACCTAACCCAGACCTAAGATGCGTTATCCTCTAAAATATTTATCAGGACCAGGTTTCATTGAATGTTTCAGTGTGGTACCACTTTACTACGTGATCCAATCCAGAAATAGCCCAGGATCTAGCCATGAAGTATGAGAAATATGCGAAAGTAAGAGCCTGATGAGGGCAAATCCTAGACCTATCCCAGACCTAACTTGCGTTATCCTCTAAAATGTTGATCGAAACCAGGTTTAATTGACTGTTTCAGCGTGGTACCACATTACTACGTGATACAATCCAGAAACAGCCCAGGATCTAGCCATGAAGTATCAGAAATATGCGAAAGTATGAGCCTGATGAGGGCAAATCCTAGACCTAACCCAGACCTTACATGCGTTATCCTCTAAAATATTTATCAAGACCAGGTTTAATTGACTGTTTCAGTGTGGTACCACATTACTACGTGAACGAAACCAGACAAAACCCAGGATCCGTTCAACAAGTATGATAAAACTGCGACAGTATGACCCTGATGAGGGCAAATCCCATGCCTAACCTAGACCTAACATGCGTTGTCCTCTAAAATATTGATGGAAGCCAGGTTTAATTGACTGTTTCAGTGTTGTACTTCATTACTACGTGATGCAATCCAGAAAAAGCCCAGGATCTAGCCATCAAGTATGAGAAATATGCGAAAGAATGAGCCTGATGAGAGCAAATCCCAGACCTAACCTAGACCTAACATGAATTATTCTCTAAAATATTGATCGAAACCAGGTTTAATTGACTGTTTCAGTGTGGTACCACATTACTACGTGATCCAATCCAGAAATAGCCCAGGATCTAGCCATGAAGTATGAGAAATATGCGAAAGTATGAGCCTGATGAGGGCAAATCCTAGACCTAACCCAGACCTAACATGCGTTATTCTCTAAAATATTTATCAAGACCAGGTTTAATTGAATGTTTCAGTGTGGTACCACATTACTACGTGATCAAAACCGGAAAAAACCCAGGATCCGTTCAACAAGTATGTGAGGAATGCGAAAGTATGAGTCAGATCAGTGAAAATCTCAGGCCTTACCTAGACCTAACATGCGTTGTCCTCTAAAATATTGATGGAAACCAGGTTTCATTGACTGTTTCAGTGTGGTACTTCATTACTACGTGATGCAATCCAGAAAAAGCCCAGGATCTAGCCATGAAGTATGAGAAATATGCGAAAGAATGAGCCTGATGAGAGCAAATCGCAGACCTAACCTAGACCTAACATGCGTTATCCTCTAAAATATTGAGCGAAACCAGGTTTAATTGACTGTTTCAGTGTGGTACCACAATACTACGTGAACCAAACCAGAAAAAACCCAGGATCCGTTCAACAAGTATGTCAAGACTGCGACAGTATGACCCTGATGAGTGCAAATCCCAGGCCTAACCTAGACCTAACATGCGTTGTCCTCTAAAATATTGATCTAAACCAGGTTTAATTGACTGTTTCAGTGTGGTACCACATTACTACGTGATCCAATCCAGAAATAGCCCAGGATCTAGCCATGAAGTATGAGAAATATGCGAAAGAATGAGCCTGATGAGAGCAAATCGCAGACCTAACCTAGACCTAACATGCGTTATCCTCTAAAATATTGAGCGAAACCAGGATTAATGGACTGGTTCAGTGTGGTACCACACTACTTCGTGATCCAAACCAGAAAAAACCCAGGATCTGTTCAACAAGTATGTGAAAAACGCTAAACTGTGAGCCTGATGAGGGCAAATCTTAGACCTAACCCAGACCTAAGATGCGTTATCCTCTAAAATATTTATCCAGACCAGGTTTCATTGAATGTTTCAGTGTGGTACCACTTTACTACGTGATGCAATCCAGAAACAGCCCAGGATCTAGCCATGAAGTATCAGAAATATGCGAAAGTATGAGCCTGATGAGGGCAAATCCTAGACCTAACCCAGACCTAACATGCGTTATCCTCTAAAATATTTATCAAGACCAGGTTTAATTGATTGTTTCAGTGTGGTCCCACATTACTACGTGATCCAAACCAGAAAAAACCAAGGATCTGTTCAATATGTATGAGAAATATGCGAAAGAATGAGCCTGATGAGAGCAAATCCCAGACCTATCCCAGACCTAACTTGCGTTATCCTCTAATATATTGATCGAAACCAGGTTTAATCGACTGTTTCAGTGTGGTACCACATTACTACGTGATCCAAACCAGAAAAAACCCAGGATCCGTTCAACAAGTATGTGAAGAATGCGAAAGTATGAGTCTGATGAGTGAAAAACCCAGACCTAACCTAGACCTAACATGCGTTATCCTCTAAAATATTGATCGAAACCAGGTTTAATCGACTGTTTCAGTGTGGTACCACATTACTACGTGATCCAAACCAGAAAAAACCCAGGATCCGTTCAACAAGTATGTGAAGAATGCGAAAGTATGAGTCTGATGAGTGAAAATCCCAGGCCTAACCTAGACCTAGCATGCGTTATCCTCTAAAATATTTATCAAGACCAGGTTTAATTGATTGTTTCGGTGCGGTTCCTCATTACTACGTGATCCAAACCAGAAAAATCCCAGGATCTGTTCAACGAGTATGTGAAGTGTGCGAAAGTATGAGTCTGACGAGGGCAAATCCCAGACCTATCCCAGACCTAACATGCGTTATCCTCTAAAATATTTATCAAGACCAGGTTTAATTGATTGTTTCAGTGTGGTCCCACATTACTACGTGATCCAAACCAGAAAAAACCCATGATCCGTTCAACAAGTATGTGAAGAATGCGAAAGTATGAGTCTGATGAGTGAAAATCCCAGGCCTAACCTAGACCTAACATGCGTTATCCTCTAAAATATTGATCGAAACCAGGTTTAATTGACTGTTTTAGTGTGGTACCACTTTACTACGTGATCCAAAGCAAAGAAAACCCTCGATCAGGTCAACATGCATGTTAAAACTGCGAAAGTACGACCCTGATGTGGGCAAATCACAGACGTAACCCAGACCTAACATGTGTTATCCTCTAAAATATTTATCAAGACCAGGTTTAATTGAATGTTTCAGTGTGGTACCACATTACTACGTGATCCAAACCAGAAAAAACCCAGGATCTGTTCAACAAGTATGTGAAAAACCCGAAAATGTGAGCCTGCTGAGGGCAAATCTTAGACCTAACCTTGACCTAACATGCGTTATCCTCTAAAATATTTTTCCAGACCAGGTTTCATTGAATGTTTCAGTGTGGTACCACTTTACTACGTGATCCAATCCAGAAATAGCCCAGGATCTAGCCATGAAGTATTAGAAATATGCGAAAGTATGAGCCTGATGAGGGCAAATCCTTGACCTAACCCAGACCTAACTTGCGTTATCCTCTAAAATATTGATCGAAACCAGGTTTAATCGACTGTTTCAGCGTGGTACCACATTACTACGTGATACAATCCAGAAACAGCCCAGGATCTAGCCATGAAGTATGAGAAATATGCGAAAGTATGAGCCTGATGAGGGCAAATCCTAGACCTAACCCAAACCTAACATGCGTTATCCTCTATAATATTTATCAAGACCAGGTTTAATTGACTGTTTCAGTGTGGTACCACATTACTACGTGATCCAATCCAGAAATAGCCCAGGATCTAGCCATCAAGTATGAGAAATATGCGAAAGAATGAGCCTGATGAGAGCAAATCCCAGACCTAACCTAGACCTAACATGAATTATTCTCTAAAATATTGATCGAAACCAGGTTTAATTGACTGTTTCAGTGTGGTACCACATTACTACGTGATCCAATCCAGAAATAGCCCAGGAACTAGCCATGAAGTATGAGAAATATGCGAAAGTATGAGCCTGATGAGGGAAAATCTTAGACCTAACCCAGACCTAAGCTGCGTTATCCTCTAAAATATTTGTCCAGACCAGATTTCATTGAATGTTCCAGTGTGGTACCACTTTACTACGTGATCCAATCCAGAAATAGCCCAGGATCTAGCCATGAAGTATGAGAAATATGCGAAAGTAAGAGCCTGATGAGGGCAAATCCTAGACCTATCCCAGACCTAACTTGCGTTATCCTCTAAAATATTGATCGAAACCAGGTTTAATTGACTGTTTCAGTGTTGTACTTCATTACTACGTGATGCCATCCAGAAAAAGCCCAGGATCTAGCCATCCAGTATGAGAAATATGCGAAAGAATGAGCCTGATGAGAGTAAATTCCAGACCTAACCTAGACCTAACATGAATTATTCTCTAAAATATTGATCGAAACCAGGTTTAATTGACTGTTTCAGTGTGGTCCCACATTACTACGTGATCCAAACCAGAAAAAACCCAGGATCCGGTCAACAAGTATGTGAAAAACGCGAAAGTATGAGCCTGATGAGGGCAAATCCTAGACCTAACCCAGCCCTAACATGCGTTATCCTCTAAAATATTGATCGCAACCAGGTTTAATGGACTGTTTCAGTGTGGTACCACACTACTACGTGATCCAAACCAGAAAAAACCCAGGATCTGTTCAACAAGTATGTGAAAAACGCGAAAGTATGAGTCTGATGAGGTCAAATCCCAGACCTATCCCAGACTTAACTTGCGTTATCCTCTAAAATATTGATCGAAACCAGGTTTAATCGACTGTTTCAGCGTGGTACCACATTACTACGTGAACCAAACCAGAAAAAACCCAGGATCCGTTCAACAAGTATGTTAAAACTGTGACAGTATGACCCTGATGAGGGCAAATCCCAGGCCTAACCTAGACCTAACATGCGTTGTCCTCTAAAATATTGATGGAAACCAGGTTTAATTGACTGTTTCAGTGTTGTACCACATTGCTACGTGAACCAAACCAGAAAAAACCCAGGATTCGTTCAACAAGTATGTTAAAACTGCGACAGTATGACCCTGATGAGTGCAAATCCCAGGCCTAACCTAGACCTAACATGCGTTTTCCTCTAAAATATTGAGCGAAACCAGGTTTAAAGAACTGTTTCAGTGTGGTCCCACATTACTACGTGATCCAAACCAGAAAAAACCCAGGATCCGTTCAACAAGTATGTGAAGAATGCGAAAGTATGAGTCTGATGAGTGAAAATCCCAGACCTAACCTAGGCCTAACATGCGTTATCCTCTAAAATATTGATTGTAACCAGGTTTAATTGACTGCTTCAGCGTGGTACCACATTACTACGTGATAAAATCCAAAAACAGCCCAGGATCTAGCCATGAAGTATGAGAAATATGCGAAAGTATGAGCCTGATGAGAGCAAATCCCAGACCTAACCTAGACCTAACATGAATTATTCTCTAAAATATTGATCGAAACCAGGTTTAATTGACTGCTTCAGCGTGGTACCACATTACTACGTGATACAATCCAGAAACAGCCCAGGATCTAGCCATGAAGTATGAGAAATATGCGAAAGTATGAGCCTGATGAGAGCAAATCCCAGACCTAACCTAGACCTAACATGAATTATTCTCTAAAATATTGATCGAAACCTGGTTTAATCGACTGTTTCAGTGTGGTACCACATTACTATGTGATCCAAACCAGAAAATAACCCAGGATCTGTTCAACGAGTATGTGAAGTGTGCGAAAGTATGAGTCTGATGAGGTCAAATCCCAGACCTATCCCAGACCTAACTTGCGTTATCCTCTAAAATATTGATCGAAACCAGGTTTAATCGACTGTTCCAGTGTGGTACCACATTAGTACGTGATCCAAACCAGAAAAAACCCAGGATCCGTTCAACAAGTATGTGAAGAATGCGAAAGTATGAGTCTGATGAGTGAAAATCCCAGGCCTAACCTAGACCTAGCATGCGTTATCCTCTAAAATATTTATCAAGACCAGGTTTAATTGATTGTTTCGGTGCGGTTCCTCATTACTACGTGATCCAAACCAGAAAAAACCCAGGATCTGTTCAACGAGTATGTGAAGTGTGCGAAAGTATGAGTCTGACGAGGGCAAATCCCCGACCTATCCCAGACCTAACATGCGTTATCCTCTAAAATATTTATCAAGACCAGGTTTAATTGATTGTTTCAGTGTGGTCCCACATTACTACGTGATCCAAACCAGAAAAAACCCATGATCCGTTCAACAAGTATGTGAAGAATGCGAAAGTATGAGTCTGATGAGTGAAAATCCCAGACCTAACCTTGACCTAACATGCGTTATCCTCTAAAATATTTATCCAGACCAGGTTTCATTGAATGTTTCAGTGTGGTACCACTTTACTACGTGATCCAATCCAGAAATAGCCCAGGATCTAGCCATGAAGTATTAGAAATATGCGAAAGTATGAGCCTGATGAGGGCAAATCCTTGACCTAACCCAGACCTAACTTGCGTTATCCTCTAAAATATTGATCGAAACCTGGTTTAATCGACTGTTTCAGCGTGGTACCACATTACTACGTGATACAATCCAGGTACAGCCCAGGATCTAGCCATGAAGTATGAGAAATATGCGAAAGAATGAGCCTGATGAGGGCAAATCCTAGACCTAACCCAAACCTAACATGCGTTATCCTCTATAATATTTATCAAGACCAGGTTTAATTGACTGTTTCAGTGTGGTACCACATTACTACGTGATCCAATCCAGAAATAGCCCAGGATCTAGCCATCAAGTATGAGAAATATGCGAAAGAATGAGCCTGATGACAGCAAATCCCAGACCTAACCTAGACCTAACATGCGTTATCCTCTAAAATATTGAGCGAAACCAGGTTTAATGGACTGTTTCAGTGTGGTACCACACTACATCGTGATCCAAACCAGAAAAAACCCAGGATCTGTGCAACAAGTATGCGAAAAACGCTAAACTGTGAGCCTGATGAGGGCAAATCTTAGACCAAACCCAGACCTAAGATGCGTTATCCTCTAAAATATTTATCCAGACCAGGTTTCATTGAATGTTTCAGTGTGGTACCACTTTACTACGTGATCCAATCCAGAAATAGCCCAGGATCTAGCCATGAAGTAAGAGAAATATGCGAAAGTATGAGCCTGATGAGGGCAAATCCTAGACCTAACCAAAACCCAACATGCGTTATCCTCTAAAATATGGATCGCAACCAGGTTTAATGGACTGTTTCAGTGTGGTACCACACTACTACGTGATCCAAACCAGAAAAAACCCAGGATCCGTTCAACAAGTATGTTAAAACTGCGACAGTGTGAGACTGATGAGGGCAAATCCCAGGCCTAACCTAGACCTAACATGCGTTGTCCTCTAAAATATTGATGGAAACCAAGTTTAATTGACTGTTTCAGTGTTGTGCTTGATTACTACGTGATGCAATCCAGAAAAAGCCCAGGATCTAGCCATCAAGTATGAGAAATATGCGAAAGAATGAGCCTGATGAGAGCAAATCCCTGACCTAACCTAGACCTAACATGAATTATTCTCTAAAATATTGATCAAAACCAGGTTTAATTGACTGTTTCAGTGTGGTGCCACAATTACTACGTGATCCAATCAAGAAATAGCCCAGGATCTAGCCATGAAGTATGAGAAATATGCGAAAGTATGAGCCTGATGAGGGCAAATCCTAGACCTAACCCAGACCTAACATGCGTTATTCTCTAAAATATTTATCAAGACCAGGTTTAATTGAATGTTTCAGTGTGGTACCACATTACTACGTGATCAAAACGAGAAAAAACGCAGGATCCGTTCAACAAGTATGTGAAGAATGCGAAAGTATGAGTCTGATCAGTGAAAATCTCAGGCCTTACCTAGCCCTAACTTGCGTTGTCTTCTAAAATATTCTTGGAAACCTGGTTTCATTGACTGTTTCAGTGTGGTACTACATTACTACGTGATGCAATCTAGAAAAAGCCCAGGATCTAGCCGTCAAGTGTGAGATATATGCGAAAGAATGAGCCTGTTGAGAGCAAATCCCAGACCTTACCTAGACCTAACATGCGTTATTCTCTAAAATATTAAGCGAAACCAGGTTTAATGGACTGTATCAGTGTGGTACCACACTACTTCGTGATCCAAACCAGAAAAAACCCAGGAACTGTTCAACAAGTATGTGAAAAACGCTAAACTGTGAGCCTGATGAGGGCAGATCTTAGACCTAACCCAGACCTAAGATGCGTTATCCTCTAAAATATTTATCAGGACCAGGTTTCATTGAATGTTTCAGTGTGGTACCACTTTACTACGTGATCCAAGCAGAAATAGCCCAGGATCTAGCCATGAAGTATGAGAAATATGCGAAAGTAAGAGCCTGATGAGGGCAAATCCTAGACCTATCCCAGACCTAACTTGCGTTATCCTCTAAAATGTTGATCGAAACCAGGTTTAATTGACTGTTTCAGCGTGGTACCACATTACTACGTGATACAATCCAGAAACAGCCCAGGATCTAGCCATGAAGTATCAGAAATATGCGAAAGTATGAGCCTGATGAGGGCAAATCCTAGACCTAACCCAGACCTTACATGCGTTATCCTCTAAAATATTTATCAAGACCAGGTTTAATTGACTGTTTCAGTGTGGTACCACATTACTACGTGAACGAAACCAGACAAAACCCAGGATCCGTTCAACAAGTATGATAAAACTGCGACAGTATGACCCTGATGAGGGCAAATCCCATGCCTAACCTAGACCTAACATGCGTTGTCCTCTAAAATATTGATGGAAACCAGGTTTAATTGACTGTTTCAGTGTTGTACTTCATTACTACGTGATGCAATCCAGAAAAAGCCCAGGATCTAGCCATCAAGTATGAGAAATATGCGAAAGAATGAGCCTGATGAGAGCAAATCCCAGACCTAACCTAGACCTAACATGAATTATTCTCTAAAATATTGATCGAAACCAGGTTTAATTGACTGTTTCAGTGTGGTACCACATTACTACGTGATCCAATCCAGAAATAGCCCAGGATCTAGCCATGAAGTATGAGAAATATGCGAAAGTATGAGCCTGATGAGGGCAAATCCTAGACCTAACCCAGACCTAACATGCGTTATTCTCTAAAATATTTATCAAGACCAGGTTTAATTGAATGTTTCAGTGTGGTACCACATTACTACGTGATCAAAACCGGAAAAAACCCAGGATCCGTTCAACAAGTATGTGAGGAATGCGAAAGTATGAGTCAGATCAGTGAAAATCTCAGGCCTTACCTAGACCTAACATGCGTTGTCCTCTAAAATATTGATGGAAACCAGGTTTCATTGACTGTTTCAGTGTGGTACTTCATTACTACGTGATGCAATCCAGAAAAAGCCCAGGATCTAGCCATGAAGTATGAGAAATATGCGAAAGAATGAGCCTGATGAGAGCAAATCGCAGACCTAACCTAGACCTAACATGCGTTATCCTCTAAAATATTGAGCGAAACCAGGTTTAATTGACTGTTTCAGTGTGGTACCACAATACTACGTGAACCAAACCAGAAAAAACCCAGGATCCGTTCAACAAGTATGTCAAGACTGCGACAGTATGACCCTGATGAGTGCAAATCCCAGGCCTAACCTAGACCTAACATGCGTTGTCCTCTAAAATATTGATCTAAACCAGGTTTAATTGACTGTTTCAGTGTGGTACCACATTACTACGTGATCCAATCCAGAAATAGCCCAGGATCTAGCCATGAAGTATGAGAAATATGCGAAAGAATGAGCCTGATGAGAGCAAATCGCAGACCTAACCTAGACCTAACATGCGTTATCCTCTAAAATATTGAGCGAAACCAGGATTAATGGACTGGTTCAGTGTGGTACCACACTACTTCGTGATCCAAACCAGAAAAAACCCAGGATCTGTTCAACAAGTATGTGAAAAACGCTAAACTGTGAGCCTGATGAGGGCAAATCTTAGACCTAACCCAGACCTAAGATGCGTTATCCTCTAAAATATTTATCCAGACCAGGTTTCATTGAATGTTTCAGTGTGGTACCACTTTACTACGTGATGCAATCCAGAAACAGCCCAGGATCTAGCCATGAAGTATCAGAAATATGCAAAAGTATGAGCCTGATGAGGGCAAATCCTAGACCTAACCCAGACCTAACATGCGTTATCCTCTAAAATATTTATCAAGACCAGGTTTAATTGATTGTTTCAGTGTGGTCCCACATTACTACGTGATCCAAACCAGAAAAAACCAAGGATCTGTTCAATATGTATGAGAAATATGCGAAAGAATGAGCCTGATGAGAGCAAATCCCAGACCTATCCCAGACCTAACTTGCGTTATCCTCTAATATATTGATCGAAACCAGGTTTAATCGACTGTTTCAGTGTGGTACCACATTACTACGTGATCCAAACCAGAAAAAACCCAGGATCCGTTCAACAAGTATGTGAAGAATGCGAAAGTATGAGTCTGATGAGTGAAAAACCCAGACCTAACCTAGACCTAACATGCGTTATCCTCTAAAATATTGATCGAAACCAGGTTTAATCGACTGTTTCAGTGTGGTACCACATTACTACGTGATCCAAACCAGAAAAAACCCAGGATCCGTTCAACAAGTATGTGAAGAATGCGAAAGTATGAGTCTGATGAGTGAAAATCCCAGGCCTAACCTAGACCTAGCATGCGTTATCCTCTAAAATATTTATCAAGACCAGGTTTAATTGATTGTTTCGGTGCGGTTCCTCATTACTACGTGATCCAAACCAGAAAAATCCCAGGATCTGTTCAACGAGTATGTGAAGTGTGCGAAAGTATGAGTCTGACGAGGGCAAATCCCAGACCTATCCCAGACCTAACATGCGTTATCCTCTAAAATATTTATCAAGACCAGGTTTAATTGATTGTTTCAGTGTGGTCCCACATTACTACGTGATCCAAACCAGAAAAAACCCATGATCCGTTCAACAAGTATGTGAAGAATGCGAAAGTATGAGTCTGATGAGTGAAAATCCCAGGCCTAACCTAGACCTAACATGCGTTATCCTCTAAAATATTGATCGAAACCAGGTTTAATTGACTGTTTTAGTGTGGTACCACTTTACTACGTGATCCAAAGCAAAGAAAACCCTCGATCAGGTCAACATGCATGTTAAAACTGCGAAAGTACGACCCTGATGTGGGCAAATCACAGACGTAACCCAGACCTAACATGTGTTATCCTCTAAAATATTTATCAAGACCAGGTTTAATTGAATGTTTCAGTGTGGTACCACATTACTACGTGATCCAAACCAGAAAAAACCCAGGATCTGTTCAACAAGTATGTGAAAAACCCGAAAATGTGAGCCTGCTGAGGGCAAATCTTAGACCTAACCTTGACCTAACATGCGTTATCCTCTAAAATATTTTTCCAGACCAGGTTTCATTGAATGTTTCAGTGTGGTACCACTTTACTACGTGATCCAATCCAGAAATAGCCCAGGATCTAGCCATGAAGTATTAGAAATATGCGAAAGTATGAGCCTGATGAGGGCAAATCCTTGACCTAACCCAGACCTAACTTGCGTTATCCTCTAAAATATTGATCGAAACCAGGTTTAATCGACTGTTTCAGCGTGGTACCACATTACTACGTGATACAATCCAGAAACAGCCCAGGATCTAGCCATGAAGTATGAGAAATATGCGAAAGTATGAGCCTGATGAGGGCAAATCCTAGACCTAACCCAAACCTAACATGCGTTATCCTCTATAATATTTATCAAGACCAGGTTTAATTGACTGTTTCAGTGTGGTACCACATTACTACGTGATCCAATCCAGAAATAGCCCAGGATCTAGCCATCAAGTATGAGAAATATGCGAAAGAATGAGCCTGATGAGAGCAAATCCCAGACCTAACCTAGACCTAACATGAATTATTCTCTAAAATATTGATCGAAACCAGGTTTAATTGACTGTTTCAGTGTGGTACCACATTACTACGTGATCCAATCCAGAAATAGCCCAGGAACTAGCCATGAAGTATGAGAAATATGCGAAAGTATGAGCCTGATGAGGGAAAATCTTAGACCTAACCCAGACCTAAGCTGCGTTATCCTCTAAAATATTTGTCCAGACCAGATTTCATTGAATGTTCCAGTGTGGTACCACTTTACTACGTGATCCAATCCAGAAATAGCCCAGGATCTAGCCATGAAGTATGAGAAATATGCGAAAGTAAGAGCCTGATGAGGGCAAATCCTAGACCTATCCCAGACCTAACTTGCGTTATCCTCTAAAATATTGATCGAAACCAGGTTTAATTGACTGTTTCAGTGTTGTACTTCATTACTACGTGATGCCATCCAGAAAAAGCCCAGGATCTAGCCATCCAGTATGAGAAATATGCGAAAGAATGAGCCTGATGAGAGTAAATTCCAGACCTAACCTAGACCTAACATGAATTATTCTCTAAAATATTGATCGAAACCAGGTTTAATTGACTGTTTCAGTGTGGTCCCACATTACTACGTGATCCAAACCAGAAAAAACCCAGGATCCGGTCAACAAGTATGTGAAAAACGCGAAAGTATGAGCCTGATGAGGGCAAATCCTAGACCTAACCCAGCCCTAACATGCGTTATCCTCTAAAATATTGATCGCAACCAGGTTTAATGGACTGTTTCAGTGTGGTACCACACTACTACGTGATCCAAACCAGAAAAAACCCAGGATCTGTTCAACAAGTATGTGAAAAACGCGAAAGTATGAGTCTGATGAGGTCAAATCCCAGACCTATCCCAGACTTAACTTGCGTTATCCTCTAAAATATTGATCGAAACCAGGTTTAATCGACTGTTTCAGCGTGGTACCACATTACTACGTGAACCAAACCAGAAAAAACCCAGGATCCGTTCAACAAGTATGTTAAAACTGTGACAGTATGACCCTGATGAGGGCAAATCCCAGGCCTAACCTAGACCTAACATGCGTTGTCCTCTAAAATATTGATGGAAACCAGGTTTAATTGACTGTTTCAGTGTTGTACCACATTGCTACGTGAACCAAACCAGAAAAAACCCAGGATTCGTTCAACAAGTATGTTAAAACTGCGACAGTATGACCCTGATGAGTGCAAATCCCAGGCCTAACCTAGACCTAACATGCGTTTTCCTCTAAAATATTGAGCGAAACCAGGTTTAAAGAACTGTTTCAGTGTGGTCCCACATTACTACGTGATCCAAACCAGAAAAAACCCAGGATCCGTTCAACAAGTATGTGAAGAATGCGAAAGTATGAGTCTGATGAGTGAAAATCCCAGACCTAACCTAGGCCTAACATGCGTTATCCTCTAAAATATTGATTGTAACCAGGTTTAATTGACTGCTTCAGCGTGGTACCACATTACTACGTGATAAAATCCAAAAACAGCCCAGGATCTAGCCATGAAGTATGAGAAATATGCGAAAGTATGAGCCTGATGAGAGCAAATCCCAGACCTAACCTAGACCTAACATGAATTATTCTCTAAAATATTGATCGAAACCAGGTTTAATTGACTGCTTCAGCGTGGTACCACATTACTACGTGATACAATCCAGAAACAGCCCAGGATCTAGCCATGAAGTATGAGAAATATGCGAAAGTATGAGCCTGATGAGAGCAAATCCCAGACCTAACCTAGACCTAACATGAATTATTCTCTAAAATATTGATCGAAACCTGGTTTAATCGACTGTTTCAGTGTGGTACCACATTACTATGTGATCCAAACCAGAAAATAACCCAGGATCTGTTCAACGAGTATGTGAAGTGTGCGAAAGTATGAGTCTGATGAGGTCAAATCCCAGACCTATCCCAGACCTAACTTGCGTTATCCTCTAAAATATTGATCGAAACCAGGTTTAATCGACTGTTCCAGTGTGGTACCACATTAGTACGTGATCCAAACCAGAAAAAACCCAGGATCCGTTCAACAAGTATGTGAAGAATGCGAAAGTATGAGTCTGATGAGTGAAAATCCCAGGCCTAACCTAGACCTAGCATGCGTTATCCTCTAAAATATTTATCAAGACCAGGTTTAATTGATTGTTTCGGTGCGGTTCCTCATTACTACGTGATCCAAACCAGAAAAAACCCAGGATCTGTTCAACGAGTATGTGAAGTGTGCGAAAGTATGAGTCTGACGAGGGCAAATCCCCGACCTATCCCAGACCTAACATGCGTTATCCTCTAAAATATTTATCAAGACCAGGTTTAATTGATTGTTTCAGTGTGGTCCCACATTACTACGTGATCCAAACCAGAAAAAACCCATGATCCGTTCAACAAGTATGTGAAGAATGCGAAAGTATGAGTCTGATGAGTGAAAATCCCAGACCTAACCTTGACCTAACATGCGTTATCCTCTAAAATATTTATCCAGACCAGGTTTCATTGAATGTTTCAGTGTGGTACCACTTTACTACGTGATCCAATCCAGAAATAGCCCAGGATCTAGCCATGAAGTATTAGAAATATGCGAAAGTATGAGCCTGATGAGGGCAAATCCTTGACCTAACCCAGACCTAACTTGCGTTATCCTCTAAAATATTGATCGAAACCTGGTTTAATCGACTGTTTCAGCGTGGTACCACATTACTACGTGATACAATCCAGGTACAGCCCAGGATCTAGCCATGAAGTATGAGAAATATGCGAAAGAATGAGCCTGATGAGGGCAAATCCTAGACCTAACCCAAACCTAACATGCGTTATCCTCTATAATATTTATCAAGACCAGGTTTAATTGACTGTTTCAGTGTGGTACCACATTACTACGTGATCCAATCCAGAAATAGCCCAGGATCTAGCCATCAAGTATGAGAAATATGCGAAAGAATGAGCCTGATGACAGCAAATCCCAGACCTAACCTAGACCTAACATGCGTTATCCTCTAAAATATTGAGCGAAACCAGGTTTAATGGACTGTTTCAGTGTGGTACCACACTACATCGTGATCCAAACCAGAAAAAACCCAGGATCTGTGCAACAAGTATGCGAAAAACGCTAAACTGTGAGCCTGATGAGGGCAAATCTTAGACCAAACCCAGACCTAAGATGCGTTATCCTCTAAAATATTTATCCAGACCAGGTTTCATTGAATGTTTCAGTGTGGTACCACTTTACTACGTGATCCAATCCAGAAATAGCCCAGGATCTAGCCATGAAGTAAGAGAAATATGCGAAAGTATGAGCCTGATGAGGGCAAATCCTAGACCTAACCAAAACCCAACATGCGTTATCCTCTAAAATATGGATCGCAACCAGGTTTAATGGACTGTTTCAGTGTGGTACCACACTACTACGTGATCCAAACCAGAAAAAACCCAGGATCCGTTCAACAAGTATGTTAAAACTGCGACAGTGTGAGACTGATGAGGGCAAATCCCAGGCCTAACCTAGACCTAACATGCGTTGTCCTCTAAAATATTGATGGAAACCAAGTTTAATTGACTGTTTCAGTGTTGTGCTTGATTACTACGTGATGCAATCCAGAAAAAGCCCAGGATCTAGCCATCAAGTATGAGAAATATGCGAAAGAATGAGCCTGATGAGAGCAAATCCCTGACCTAACCTAGACCTAACATGAATTATTCTCTAAAATATTGATCAAAACCAGGTTTAATTGACTGTTTCAGTGTGGTGCCACAATTACTACGTGATCCAATCAAGAAATAGCCCAGGATCTAGCCATGAAGTATGAGAAATATGCGAAAGTATGAGCCTGATGAGGGCAAATCCTAGACCTAACCCAGACCTAACATGCGTTATTCTCTAAAATATTTATCAAGACCAGGTTTAATTGAATGTTTCAGTGTGGTACCACATTACTACGTGATCAAAACGAGAAAAAACGCAGGATCCGTTCAACAAGTATGTGAAGAATGCGAAAGTATGAGTCTGATCAGTGAAAATCTCAGGCCTTACCTAGCCCTAACTTGCGTTGTCTTCTAAAATATTCTTGGAAACCTGGTTTCATTGACTGTTTCAGTGTGGTACTACATTACTACGTGATGCAATCTAGAAAAAGCCCAGGATCTAGCCGTCAAGTGTGAGAAATATGCGAAAGAATGAGCCTGTTGAGAGCAAATCCCAGACCTTACCTAGACCTAACATGCGTTATTCTCTAAAATATTAAGCGAAACCAGGTTTAATGGACTGTATCAGTGTGGTACCACACTACTTCGTGATCCAAACCAGAAAAAACCCAGGAACTGTTCAACAAGTATGTGAAAAACGCTAAACTGTGAGCCTGATGAGGGCAGATCTTAGACCTAACCCAGACCTAAGATGCGTTATCCTCTAAAATATTTATCAGGACCAGGTTTCATTGAATGTTTCAGTGTGGTACCACTTTACTACGTGATCCAAGCAGAAATAGCCCAGGATCTAGCCATGAAGTATGAGAAATATGCGAAAGTAAGAGCCTGATGAGGGCAAATCCTAGACCTATCCCAGACCTAACTTGCGTTATCCTCTAAAATGTTGATCGAAACCAGGTTTAATTGACTGTTTCAGCGTGGTACCACATTACTACGTGATACAATCCAGAAACAGCCCAGGATCTAGCCATGAAGTATCAGAAATATGCGAAAGTATGAGCCTGATGAGGGCAAATCCTAGACCTAACCCAGACCTTACATGCGTTATCCTCTAAAATATTTATCAAGACCAGGTTTAATTGACTGTTTCAGTGTGGTACCACATTACTACGTGAACGAAACCAGACAAAACCCAGGATCCGTTCAACAAGTATGATAAAACTGCGACAGTATGACCCTGATGAGGGCAAATCCCATGCCTAACCTAGACCTAACATGCGTTGTCCTCTAAAATATTGATGGAAACCAGGTTTAATTGACTGTTTCAGTGTTGTACTTCATTACTACGTGATGCAATCCAGAAAAAGCCCAGGATCTAGCCATCAAGTATGAGAAATATGCGAAAGAATGAGCCTGATGAGAGCAAATCCCAGACCTAACCTAGACCTAACATGAATTATTCTCTAAAATATTGATCGAAACCAGGTTTAATTGACTGTTTCAGTGTGGTACCACATTACTACGTGATCCAATCCAGAAATAGCCCAGGATCTAGCCATGAAGTATGAGAAATATGCGAAAGTATGAGCCTGATGAGGGCAAATCCTAGACCTAACCCAGACCTAACATGCGTTATTCTCTAAAATATTTATCAAGACCAGGTTTAATTGAATGTTTCAGTGTGGTACCACATTACTACGTGATCAAAACCGGAAAAAACCCAGGATCCGTTCAACAAGTATGTGAGGAATGCGAAAGTATGAGTCAGATCAGTGAAAATCTCAGGCCTTACCTAGACCTAACATGCGTTGTCCTCTAAAATATTGATGGAAACCAGGTTTCATTGACTGTTTCAGTGTGGTACTTCATTACTACGTGATGCAATCCAGAAAAAGCCCAGGATCTAGCCATGAAGTATGAGAAATATGCGAAAGAATGAGCCTGATGAGAGCAAATCGCAGACCTAACCTAGACCTAACATGCGTTATCCTCTAAAATATTGAGCGAAACCAGGTTTAATTGACTGTTTCAGTGTGGTACCACAATACTACGTGAACCAAACCAGAAAAAACCCAGGATCCGTTCAACAAGTATGTCAAGACTGCGACAGTATGACCCTGATGAGTGCAAATCCCAGGCCTAACCTAGACCTAACATGCGTTGTCCTCTAAAATATTGATCTAAACCAGGTTTAATTGACTGTTTCAGTGTGGTACCACATTACTACGTGATCCAATCCAGAAATAGCCCAGGATCTAGCCATGAAGTATGAGAAATATGCGAAAGAATGAGCCTGATGAGAGCAAATCGCAGACCTAACCTAGACCTAACATGCGTTATCCTCTAAAATATTGAGCGAAACCAGGATTAATGGACTGGTTCAGTGTGGTACCACACTACTTCGTGATCCAAACCAGAAAAAACCCAGGATCTGTTCAACAAGTATGTGAAAAACGCTAAACTGTGAGCCTGATGAGGGCAAATCTTAGACCTAACCCAGACCTAAGATGCGTTATCCTCTAAAATATTTATCCAGACCAGGTTTCATTGAATGTTTCAGTGTGGTACAACTTTACTACGTGATGCAATCCAGAAACAGCCCAGGATCTAGCCATGAAGTATCAGAAATATGCGAAAGTATGAGCCTGATGAGGGCAAATCCTAGACCTAACCCAGACCTAACATGCGTTATCCTCTAAAATATTTATCAAGACCAGGTTTAATTGATTGTTTCAGTGTGGTCCCACATTACTACGTGATCCAAACCAGAAAAAACCAAGGATCTGTTCAATATGCATGAGAAATATGCGAAAGAATGAGCCTGATGAGAGCAAATCCCAGACCTATCCCAGACCTAACTTGCGTTATCCTCTAATATATTGATCGAAACCAGGTTTAATCGACTGTTTCAGTGTGGTACCACATTACTACGTGATCCAAACCAGAAAAAACCCAGGATCCGTTCAACAAGTATGTGAAGAATGCGAAAGTATGAGTCTGATGAGTGAAAAACCCGGACCTAACCTAGACCTAACATGCGTTATCCTCTAAAATATTGATCGAAACCAGGTTTAATCGACTGTTTCAGTGTGGTACCACATTACTACGTGATCCAAACCAGAAAAAACCCAGGATCCGTTCAACAAGTATGTGAAGAATGCGAAAGTATGAGTCTGATGAGTGAAAATCCCAGGCCTAACCTAGACCTAGCATGCGTTATCCTCTAAAATATTTATCAAGACCAGGTTTAATTGATTGTTTCGGTGCGGTTCCTCATTACTACGTGATCCAAACCAGAAAAATCCCAGGATCTGTTCAACGAGTATGTGAAGTGTGCGAAAGTATGAGTCTGACGAGGGCAAATCCCAGACCTATCCCAGACCTAACATGCGTTATCCTCTAAAATATTTATCAAGACCAGGTTTAATTGATTGTTTCAGTGTGGTCCCACATTACTACGTGATCCAAACCAGAAAAAACCCATGATCCGTTCAACAAGTATGTGAAGAATGCGAAAGTATGAGTCTGATGAGTGAAAATCCCAGGCCTAACCTAGACCTAACATGCGTTATCCTCTAAAATATTGATCGAAACCAGGTTTAATTGACTGTTTTAGTGTGGTACCACTTTACTACGTGATCCAAAGCAAAGAAAACCCTCGATCAGGTCAACATGCATGTTAAAACTGCGAAAGTACGACCCTGATGTGGGCAAATCACAGACGTAACCCAGACCTAACATGTGTTATCCTCTAAAATATTTATCAAGACCAGGTTTAATTGAATGTTTCAGTGTGGTACCACATTACTACGTGATCCAAACCAGAAAAAACCCAGGATCTGTTCAACAAGTATGTGAAAAACCCGAAAATGTGAGCCTGCTGAGGGCAAATCTTAGACCTAACCTTGACCTAACATGCGTTATCCTCTAAAATATTTTTCCAGACCAGGTTTCATTGAATGTTTCAGTGTGGTACCACTTTACTACGTGATCCAATCCAGAAATAGCCCAGGATCTAGCCATGAAGTATTAGAAATATGCGAAAGTATGAGCCTGATGAGGGCAAATCCTTGACCTAACCCAGACCTAACTTGCGTTATCCTCTAAAATATTGATCGAAACCAGGTTTAATCGACTGTTTCAGCGTGGTACCACATTACTACGTGATACAATCCAGAAACAGCCCAGGATCTAGCCATGAAGTATGAGAAATATGCGAAAGTATGAGCCTGATGAGGGCAAATCCTAGACCTAACCCAAACCTAACATGCGTTATCCTCTATAATATTTATCAAGACCAGGTTTAATTGACTGTTTCAGTGTGGTACCACATTACTACGTGATCCAATCCAGAAATAGCCCAGGATCTAGCCATCAAGTATGAGAAATATGCGAAAGAATGAGCCTGATGAGAGCAAATCCCAGACCTAACCTAGACCTAACATGAATTATTCTCTAAAATATTGATCGAAACCAGGTTTAATTGACTGTTTCAGTGTGGTACCACATTACTACGTGATCCAATCCAGAAATAGCCCAGGAACTAGCCATGAAGTATGAGAAATATGCGAAAGTATGAGCCTGATGAGGGAAAATCTTAGACCTAACCCAGACCTAAGCTGCGTTATCCTCTAAAATATTTGTCCAGACCAGATTTCATTGAATGTTCCAGTGTGGTACCACTTTACTACGTGATCCAATCCAGAAATAGCCCAGGATCTAGCCATGAAGTATGAGAAATATGCGAAAGTAAGAGCCTGATGAGGGCAAATCCTAGACCTATCCCAGACCTAACTTGCGTTATCCTCTAAAATATTGATAGAAACCAGGTTTAATTGACTGTTTCAGTGTTGTACTTCATTACTACGTGATGCCATCCAGAAAAAGCCCAGGATCTAGCCATCCAGTATGAGAAATATGCGAAAGAATGAGCCTGATGAGAGTAAATTCCAGACCTAACCTAGACCTAACATGAATTATTCTCTAAAATATTGATCGAAACCAGGTTTAATTGACTGTTTCAGTGTGGTCCCACATTACTACGTGATCCAAACCAGAAAAAACCCAGGATCCGGTCAACAAGTATGTGAAAAACGCGAAAGTATGAGCCTGATGAGGGCAAATCCTAGACCTAACCCAGCCCTAACATGCGTTATCCTCTAAAATATTGATCGCAACCAGGTTTAATGGACTGTTTCAGTGTGGTACCACACTACTACGTGATCCAAACCAGAAAAAACCCAGGATCTGTTCAACAAGTATGTGAAAAACGCGAAAGTATGAGTCTGATGAGGTCAAATCCCAGACCTATCCCAGACTTAACTTGCGTTATCCTCTAAAATATTGATCGAAACCAGGTTTAATCGACTGTTTCAGCGTGGTACCACATTACTACGTGAACCAAACCAGAAAAAACCCAGGATCCGTTCAACAAGTATGTTAAAACTGTGACAGTATGACCCTGATGAGGGCAAATCCCAGGCCTAACCTAGACCTAACATGCGTTGTCCTCTAAAATATTGATGGAAACCAGGTTTAATTGACTGTTTCAGTGTTGTACCACATTGCTACGTGAACCAAACCAGAAAAAACCCAGGATTCGTTCAACAAGTATGTT
The DNA here is from genome assembly GCF_051014445.1 of Colletes latitarsis. Taxonomy (NCBI): domain Eukaryota; kingdom Metazoa; phylum Arthropoda; class Insecta; order Hymenoptera; family Colletidae; genus Colletes; species Colletes latitarsis. The sequence goes on along the minus strand of NW_027488368.1, from coordinate 7,742,290 downwards.
AAAACTGCGACAGTATGACCCTGATGAGTGCAAATCCCAGGCCTAACCTAGACCTAACATGCGTTTTCCTCTAAAATATTGAGCGAAACCAGGTTTAAAGAACTGTTTCAGTGTGGTCCCACATTACTACGTGATCCAAACCAGAAAAAACCCAGGATCCGTTCAACAAGTATGTGAAGAATGCGAAAGTATGAGTCTGATGAGTGAAAATCCCAGACCTAACCTAGGCCTAACATGCGTTATCCTCTAAAATATTGATTGTAACCAGGTTTAATTGACTGCTTCAGCGTGGTACCACATTACTACGTGATAAAATCCAAAAACAGCCCAGGATCTAGCCATGAAGTATGAGAAATATGCGAAAGTATGAGCCTGATGAGAGCAAATCCCAGACCTAACCTAGACCTAACATGAATTATTCTCTAAAATATTGATCGAAACCAGGTTTAATTGACTGCTTCAGCGTGGTACCACATTACTACGTGATACAATCCAGAAACAGCCCAGGATCTAGCCATGAAGTATGAGAAATATGCGAAAGTATGAGCCTGATGAGAGCAAATCCCAGACCTAACCTAGACCTAACATGAATTATTCTCTAAAATATTGATCGAAACCTGGTTTAATCGACTGTTTCAGTGTGGTACCACATTACTATGTGATCCAAACCAGAAAATAACCCAGGATCTGTTCAACGAGTATGTGAAGTGTGCGAAAGTATGAGTCTGATGAGGTCAAATCCCAGACCTATCCCAGACCTAACTTGCGTTATCCTCTAAAATATTGATCGAAACCAGGTTTAATTGATTGTTTCGGTGCGGTTCCTCATTACTACGTGATCCAAACCAGAAAAAACCCAGGATCTGTTCAACGAGTATGTGAAGTGTGCGAAAGTATGAGTCTGACGAGGGCAAATCCCCGACCTATCCCAGACCTAACATGCGTTATCCTCTAAAATATTTATCAAGACCAGGTTTAATTGATTGTTTCAGTGTGGTCCCACATTACTACGTGATCCAAACCAGAAAAAACCCATGATCCGTTCAACAAGTATGTGAAGAATGCGAAAGTATGAGTCTGATGAGTGAAAATCCCAGACCTAACCTTGACCTAACATGCGTTATCCTCTAAAATATTTATCCAGACCAGGTTTCATTGAATGTTTCAGTGTGGTACCACTTTACTACGTGATCCAATCCAGAAATAGCCCAGGATCTAGCCATGAAGTATTAGAAATATGCGAAAGTATGAGCCTGATGAGGGCAAATCCTTGACCTAACCCAGACCTAACTTGCGTTATCCTCTAAAATATTGATCGAAACCTGGTTTAATCGACTGTTTCAGCGTGGTACCACATTACTACGTGATACAATCCAGGTACAGCCCAGGATCTAGCCATGAAGTATGAGAAATATGCGAAAGAATGAGCCTGATGAGGGCAAATCCTAGACCTAACCCAAACCTAACATGCGTTATCCTCTATAATATTTATCAAGACCAGGTTTAATTGACTGTTTCAGTGTGGTACCACATTACTACGTGATCCAATCCAGAAATAGCCCAGGATCTAGCCATCAAGTATGAGAAATATGCGAAAGAATGAGCCTGATGAGAGCAAATCCCAGACCTAACCTAGACCTAACATGCGTTATCCTCTAAAATATTGAGCGAAACCAGGTTTAATGGACTGTTTCAGCGTGGTACCACATTACTACGTGAACCAAACCAGAAGAAACCCAGGATCCGTTCAACAAGTATGTTAAAACTGCGACAGTATGACCCTGATGAGGGCAAATCCCAGGCCTAACCTAGACCTAACATGCGTTGTCCTCTAAAATATTGATGGAAACCAGGTTTAATTGACTGTTTCAGTGTTGTACCACATTGCTACGTGAACCAAACCAGAAAAAACCCAGGATCCGTTCAACAAGTATGTTAAAACTGCGACAGTATGACCCTGATGAGTTGCAAATCCCAGGCCTAACCTAGACCTAACATGCGTTGTCCGCTAAAATATTGATCAAAACCAGGTTTAATTGACTGTTTCAGTGTGGTACCACATTACTACGTGATCCAATCCAGAAATAGCCCAGGATCTAGCCATGAAGTATGAGAAATATGCGAAAGAATGAGCCTGATGAGAGCAAATCGCAGACCTAACCTAGACCTAACATGCGTTATCCTCTAAAATATTGAGCGAAACCAGGTTTAATGGACTGTTTCAGTGTGGTACCACACTACTTCGTGATCCAAACCAGAAAAAACCCAGGATCTGTTCAACAAGAATGTGAAAAACGCTAAACTGTGAGCCTGATGAGGGCAAATCTTAGACCTAACCCAGACCTAAGATGCGTTATCCTCTAAAATATTTATCCAGACCAGGTTTCATTGAATGTTTCAGTGTGGTACCACTTTACTACGTGATGCAATCCAGAAATAGCCCAGGATCTAGCCATGAAGTATGAGAAATATGCGAAAGTAAGTGCCTGATGAGGGCAAATCCAAGACCTATCCCAGACCTAAGTTGCGTTATCCTCTAAAATATTGATCGAAACCAGGTTTAATTGACTGTTTCAGCGTGGTACCACATTACTACGTGATACAATCCAGAAACAGCCCAGGATCTAGCCATGAAGTATCAGAAATATGCGAAAGTATGAGCCTGATGAGGGCAAATCCTAGACCTAACCCAGACCGAGCATGCGTTATCCTCTAAAATATTTATCAAGACCAGGTTTAATTGATTGTTTCAGTGTGGTCCCACATTACTACGTGATCCAAACTAGAAAAAACCCAGGATCTGTTCAACAAGTATGTGAAAAACGCGAAAGTATGAGCCTGATGAGGGCAAATCCTAGACCTAACCCAAACCTAACATGCGTTATCCTCTAAAATATTTATCAAGACCAGATTTAGTTGAATGTTTCAGTGTGGTACCACATTACTACGTGATCCAAACCAGAAAAAACCCAGGATCTGTTCAACAAGTATGTGAAAAACGCGAAAGTATGAGCCTGATGAGGGCAAATCCTAGACCTAACCCAAACCTAACATGCGTTATCCTCTAAAATATTTATCAAGACCAGATTTAATTGAATGTTTCAGTGTGGTACCACATTACTACGTGATCCAATCCAGAAATAGCCCAGGATCTAGCCATGAAGTATGAGAAATATGCGAAAGTATGAGCCTGACGAGAGCAAATCCTTGACCTAACCCTGACCTAACATGCGTTATCATCAAAAGTATTGATCGAAACCTGGTTTAATCGACTGTTTCAGTGTGGTGCCACATTACTATGTGATCCAAACCAGAAAATATCCCAGGATCTGTTCAACGAGTATGTGAAGTGTGCGAAAGTTTGAGTCTGATAAGGGCAAATCACAGACCTATCCCAGACCTAACATGCGCTATCCTCTAAAATATTTATAAAGACCAGGTTTAATTGATTGTTTCAGTGTGGTCCCACATTACTACGTGATCCAATCCAGAAACAGCCCAGGATCTAGCCATCAAGTATGAGTAATATGCGAAAGAATGAGCCTGATGAAAGTAAATCCCAGACCTAACCTAGACCTAACATGAATTATTCTCTAAAATATTGATCGAAACCAGGTTTAATTGACTGTTTCAGTGTGGTACCACATTACTACGTGATACAATCCAGAAACAGCCCAGGATCTAGCCATGAACTATGAGAAATATGCGAAGGTATGAGCCTGATGAGGGCAAATCCCAGACCTAACCTAGACCTAACATGAATTATTCTCTAAAATATTGATCGAAACCAGGTTTAATTGACTGTTTCAGTGTGCTCCCACATTACTACGTGATCCAAACCAGATAAAACCTAGGATCCGTTCAACAAGTATGTGAAGAATGCGAAAGTATGAGTCTGATGAGTGAAAATCCCAGGCCTAACCTAGACCTAGCATGCGTTATCCTCTAAAATACTGATCGAAACCAGGTTTAATTGATTGTTTCAGTGTGGTCCCACATTACTACGTGATGCAATCCAGAAAAAGCCCAGGATCTAGCCATCATGTATGAGAAATGTGCGAAAGTATGAGCCTGATGAGGGCAAATCCCAGACCTAACCCAGACCTAACATGAATTATTCTCTAAAATATTTATCAAGACCAGGTTTAATTGAATGTTTCAGTGTGGTACCACATTACTATGTGATCCAAACCAGAAAATATCCCAGGATCTGTTCAACGAGTATGTGAAGTGTGCGAAAGTTTGAGTCTGATGAGGTCAAATCCCAGACCATTCCCAGACTTAACTTGTGTTATCCTCTAAAATATTGATCGAAACCAGGTTTCATCGACTGTTTCAGTGTGGTACCACATTACTACGTGACCCTAACCAGAAAAAACCCAGGATCAGTTCAACAAGTATGTGAAGAATGCGAAAGTATGAGTCTGATGAGTGAAAATCCCAGGGCTAACCTAGACCTAACATGCGTTATCCTCTAAAATATTGATCGAAACCAGGTTTAATCGACTGTTTCAGTGTGGTACCACATTACTACGTGATCCAAACCAGAAAAAACCCAGGATCAGTTCAACAAGTATGTGAAGAATGCGAAAGTATGAGTCTGATGAGTGAGAATCCCAGGGCTAACCTAGACCTAACATGCGTTATCCTCTAAAATATTGATCGAAACCAGGTTTAATCGACTGTTTCAGTGTGGTATCACACTACTACGTGACCCAAACCAGAAAAAACCCATGATCTGTTCAACAAGTATGTGAAAAACGCGAAAGTATGAGCCTGATGAGGGCAAATCCCAGACCTATCCCAGACCTAAGTTGCGTTATCCTCTAAAATATTGATCGAAACCAGGTTTAATTGACCGTTTCAGTGTGGTACCACATTACTACGTGATCCAAACCAGAAAAAACCCAGGATCCGTTCAACAAGTATGAGAAGAATGCGAAAGTATGAGTCTGATCAGTGAAAATCTCAGGCCTTACCTAGACCTAACTTGCGTTGTACTCTAAAATATTGATGAAAACCAGGTTTCATTGACTGTTTTAGTGTGGTACCACTTTACTACGTGATCCAAAGCAAAGAAAACCCTCGATCAGGTCAACATGCATGTTAAAACTGCGAAAGTATGACACTGATGTGGGCAAATCATAGACGTAACCCAGACCTAACATGCGAAATCCTCTAAAATATTTATCAAGACCAGGTTTAATAGAATGTTTCAGTGCGGTACCACATTACTACGTGATCCAAACCAGAAAAAACCCAGGATCTGTTCAACAAGTATGTGAAAAACCCGAAAATGTGAGCCTGCTGAGGGTAAATCTTAGACCTAACCTTGACCTAACATGCGTTATCCTCTAAAATATTTATCCAGACCAGGTTTCATTGAGTGTTTCAGTGTGGTACCACTTTACTACGTGATCCAATCCAGAAATAGCTCAGGATCTAGCCATGAAGTATTAGAAATATGCGATTGTATGAGCCCGATGAGGGCAAATCCTAGACCTAACCCGAGACCTAACATGCGTTGTTGTCTAAAATATTTATCAAGACCAGGTTTAATTGAATGTTTCAGTGTGGTACCACTTTACTACGTGATCCAATCCAGAAATAGCCCAGGATCTAGCCATGAAGTATTACAAATATGCGAAAGTATGAGCCTGATGAGGGCAAATCCTAGACCTAACCCAGACCTAACATGCGTTATTCTCTAAAATATTTATCAAGACCAGGTTTAATTGAATGTTTCAGTGTGGTACCACATTACTACGTGATCCAAACCAGAAAAAACCCAGGATCTGTTCAACAAGTATGTGAAAAACCCGAAAATGTGAGCCTGATGAGGGCAAATCCCAGACCTAACTCAAACCTAACATGCGTTATCCTCTAAAATATTTATCAAGACCAGGTTTAATTGATTGTTTCAGTGTGGTCCCACATTACTACGTGATCCAATCCAGAAAAAGTCCAGGATCTAGCCATCTAGTACGAGAAATATGCGAAAGAATGAGCCTGATGAGAGCAAATCCCAGACCTAACCTAGACCTAACATGAATTGTTCTCTAAAATATTGATCGAAACCAGGTTTAATTGACTGTTTCAGTGTGGTCCCACATTACTACGTGATCCAGACCAGAAAAAACCCAGGATCCGTTCAACAAGTATGTGAAGAATGCGAAAGTATGAGTCTGATGAGTGAAAATCCCAGGCCTAACCAAGACCTAACATGCGTTATCCTCAAAAATATTGATCGAAGCCTGGTTTAATCGACTGTTTCAGTGTGGTACCACATTACTATGTGATCCAAACCAGAAAATAACCCAGGATCTGTTCAACGAGTATGAGAAGTGTGCGAAAGTATGAGCCTGATGAGGGCAAATCCCAGACCTAACTCAAACCTAACATGCGTTATCCTCTAAAATATTTATCGAGACCAGGTTTAATTGATTGTTTCAGTGTGGTCCCACATTACTACGTGATCCAATCCAGAAAAAGTCCAGGATCTAGCCATCTAGTACGAGAAATATGCGAAAGAATGAGCCTGATGAGAGCAAATCCCAGACCTAACCTAGACCTAACATGAATTGTTCTCTAAAATATTGATCGAAACCAGGTTTAATTGACTGTTTCAGTGTGGTCCCACATTACTACGTGATCCAGACCAGAAAAAACCCAGGATCCGTTCAACAAGTATGTGAAGAATGCGAAAGTATGAGTCTGATGAGTGAAAATCCCAGGCCTAACCAAGACCTAACATGCGTTATCCTCAAAAATATTGATCGAAGCCTGGTTTAATCGACTGTTTCAGTGTGGTACCACATTACTATGTGATCCAAACCAGAAAATAACCCAGGATCTGTTCAACGAGTATGTGAAGTGTGCGAAAGTATGAGCCTGATGAGGGCAAATCCCAGACCTAACTCAAACCTAACATGCGTTATCCTCTAAAATATTTATCGAGACCAGGTTTAATTGATTGTTTCAGTGTGGTCCCACATTACTACGTGATCCAATCCAGAAAAAGCCCAGGATCTAGCCATCAAGTATGAGTAATATGCGAAAGTATGAGCCTGATGAGAGTAAATCCCAGACCTAACCTAGACCTAACATGCGTTATCCTCTAAAGTATTGATCCAAACCTGGTTTAATCGACTGTTTCAGTGTGGTACCACATTACTATGTGATCCAAACCAGAAAATTACCCAGGATCTGTTCAAGGAGTATGTGAGTGTGCGAAAGTATGAGCCTGGTGAGGGCAAATCCTAGACCTAACTCAAACCTAACATGCGTTATCCTCTAAAATATTTATCCAGACCAGGTTTCATTGAGTGTTTCAGTGTGGTACCACTTTACTACGTGATCCAATCCAGAAATAGCCCAGGATCTAGCCATGAAGTATTAGAAATATGCGAAAGTATGAGCCCGATGAGGGCAAACCCTAGACCTAACCCGAGACCTAACATGCGTTATTGTCTAAAATATTTATCAAGACCAGGTTTAATTGAATGTTTCAGTGTGGTACCACTTTACTACGTGATCCAATCCAGAAATAGCCCAGGATCTAGCCATGAAGTATTACAAATATGCGAAAGTATGAGCCCGATGAGGGCAAATCGTAGACCTAACCCAGACCTAACATGCGTTATTCTCTACAATATTTATCAAGACCAGGTTTAATTGAATGTTTCAGTGTGGTACCACATTACTACGTGATGCAATCTAGACAAAGCCCAGGATCTAGCCATCAAGTATGAGAAATATGCGAAAGAATGAGCCTGATGAGGGCAAATCCCAGACCTAACCTAGACCTAACATGTGTTATCCTCTAAAGTATTGATCCAAACCAGGTTTAATGGACTGTTGCAGTGTGGTACCACACTACTACGTGATCCAAACCAGAAAAAACCCAGGGTCTGTCCAACAAGTATGTGAAAAACGCGAAAGTATGACCCTGATGTGGGCAAATCATAGACGTAACCCAGACCTAACATGCGAAATCCTCTAAAATATTTATCAAGACCAGGTTTAATTGAATGTTTCAGTGTGGTACCACATTACTACGTGATCCAAACCAGAAAAAACCCAGGATCTGTTCAACAAGTATGTGAAAAACCCGAAAATGTGAGCCTGATGAGGGCAAATCCCAGACCTAACTCAAACCTAACATGCGTTATCCTCTAAAATATTTATCAAGACCAGGTTTAATTGACTGTTTCAGCGTGGTACCACATTACTACGTGATCCAATCCAGAAAAAGTCCAGGATCTAGCCATCTAGTACGAGAAATATGCGAAAGAATGAGCCTGATAAGAGCAAATCCCAGACCTAACCTAGACCTAACACGAATTGTTCTCTAAAATATTGATCGAAACCAGGTTTAATTGACTGTTTCAGTGTGGTCCCACATTACTACGTGATCCAGACCAGAAAAAACCCAGGATCCGTTCAACAAGTATGTGAAGAATGCGAAAGTATGAGTCTGATGAGTGAAAATCCCAGGCCTAACCAAGACCTAACATGCGTTATCCTCAAAAATATTGATCGAAGCCTGGTTTAATCGACTGTTTCAGTGTGGTACCACATTACTATGTGATCCAAACCAGAAAATAACCCAGGATCTGTTCAACGAGTATGTGAAGTGTGCGAAAGTATGAGCCTGATGAGGGCAAATCCCAGACCTAACTCAAACCTAACATGCGTTATCCTCTAAAATATTTATCGAGACCAGGTTTAATTGATTGTTTCAGTGTGGTCCCACATTACTACGTGATCCAATCCAGAAAAAGCCCAGGATCTAGCCATCAAGTATGAGTAATATGCGAAAGTATGAGCCTGATGAGAGTAAATCCCAGACCTAACCTAGACCTAACATGCGTTATCCTCTAAAGTATTGATCCAAACCTGGTTTAATCGACTGTTTCAGTGTGGTACCACATTACTATGTGATCCAAACCAGAAAATTACCCAGGATCTGTTCAAGGAGTATGTGAGTGTGCGAAAGTATGAGCCTGGTGAGGGCAAATCCTAGACCTAACTCAAACCTAACATGCGTTATCCTCTAAAATATTTATCAAGACCAGGTTTAATTGACTGTTTCAGCGTGGTACCACATTACTACGTGATACAATCCAGAAACAGCCCAGGATCTAGCCATGAAGTATGAGAAATATGCGAAAGTACGAGCCTGATGAGGGCAAATCCTAGACCTAACCCAGACCTAACATGCGTTATCCTCTAAAATATTTATCGAAACCAGGTTTAATTGACTGTTTCAGTGTTGTACTTCATTACTACGTGATGCAATCCAGAAAAAGCCCAGGATCTAGCCATCAAGTATGAGAAATATGCGAAAGAATGAGCCTGATGCGGGCAAATCCTAGACCTAACCCAGACCTAACATGCGTTATCCTCTAAAATATTTATCAAGACCAGGTTTAATTGAATGGTTCAGTGTGGTACCACATTACTACGTGATCCAAACCAGTAAGAACCCAGGATCCGTTCAACATGTATGTGAAAAATGCGAAAGTATGAGTCTGATGAGTGAAAATCCAAGACCTAGCCTAGACCTAACATGCGTTATCCTCTAAAATATTGATCCAAACCAGGTATAATGGACTGTTTCAGTGTGGTACCACACTACTACGTGATCCAAACCAGAAAAAACCCAGGATCTGTTCAACAAGTATGTGAAAAACGCGAAAGTATGAGTCTGATGAGGTCAAATCCCAGACCAATCCCAGACTTAACTTGCGTTATCCTCTAAAATATTGATCGAAACCAGGTTTAATCGTCTGTTTCGGCGTGGTACCACATTACTACGTGATACAATCCAGAAACAGCCCAGGATCTAGCCATGAAGTATGAGAAATATGCGAAAGTATGAGCCTGATGAGGGCAAATCCTAGACCTAACCCAGACCTAACATGCGTTATCCTCTATAATATTTATCAAGACCAGGTTTAATTGATTGTTTCGGTGTGGTTCCACATTACTACGTGATGCAAACCAGAAAAAACTCAGGATCTGTTCAACGAGTATGTGAAGTGTGTGAAAGTATGAGTCTCATGAGGGCAAATCCCCGACCTATCCCAGACTTAACTTGCGTTATCCTCTAAAATATTGATCGAAACCAGGTTTAATCGACTGTTTCAGTGTGGTACCACATTACTACGTGATCCAAACCAGAAAAAACCCAGGATCAGTTCAACAAGTATGTGAAGAATGCGAAAGTATGAGTCTGATGAGTGAAAATCCCAGGGCTAACCTAGATCTAACATGCGTCATCCTCAAAAATATTGATCGAAACCTGGTTTAATCGACTGTTTCAGTGTGGTACCACATTACTATGTGATCCAAACCAGAAAATAACCCAGGATCTGTTCAACGAGTATGTGAAGTGTGCGAAAGTATGAGTCTGATGAGGGCAAATCCCAGACCTATCCCAGACCTAACATGCGTTATCCTCAAAAATATTGATCGAAACCAGGTTTAATCGACTATTTCAGTGTGGTACCACATTACTATGTGATCCAAACCAGAAAAAACCCAGGATCTGTTCAACAAGTATGTGAAAAACGCGAAAGTATGAGTCTGATGTGGTCAAATCCCAGACCTATCCCAGACTTAACTTGCGTTATCCTCTAAAATATTGATCGAAACCAGGTTTAATCGACTGTTTCAGCGTGGTACCACATTACTACGTGATACAATCCAGAAAAAGCCCAGGATCTAGCCATCAAGTTTGACAAATATGCGAAAGAATGAGCCTGATGAGGGCAAATCCTAGACCTAATCCAGACCTAACATGCGTTATCCTCTAAAATATTGATCGAAACCAGGTTTAATCGACTGTTTCAGCGTGGTACCACATTACTACGTGATACAATCCAGAAAAAGCCCAGGATCTAGCCATCAAGTTTGACAAATATGCGAAAGAATGAGCCTGATGAGGGCAAATCCTAGACCTAACCTATTCCTAGCATGCGTTATCCTCTAAAATATTGATCGAAACCAGGTTTAATTGATTGTTTCAGTGTGGTCCCACATTACTACGTGATCCAATCCAGAAAAAGCCCAGGATCTAGCCATCAAGTATGAGAAATATGCGAAAGTATGAGCCTGACGAGGGCTAATCCTAGACCTAACCTAGACCTAACATGAATTATTTTCTAAAATATTTATCAAGACCAGGTTTAATTGAATGTTTCAGTGTGGTACCACATTACTACGTGATCCAAACCAGAAAAAACCCAGGATCTGTTCAACAAGTATGTGAAAAACGCGAAAGTATGAGTCTGATGAGGTCAAATCCCAGACCTATCCCAGACTTAACTTGCGTTATCCTCTAAAATATTGTTATAAACCAGGTTTAATCGACTGTTGCAGCGTGGTACCACATTACTACGTGATACAATCCAGAAACAGCCCAGGATCTAGCCATGAAGTATGAGAAATATGCGAAAGTATGAGCCTGATGAGGGCAAATCCTAGACCTAACCCAAACCTAACATGCGTTATCCTCTAAAATATTTATCAAGGCCAGGTTTAATTGAACGTTTCAGTGTGGTACCACATTACTACGTGAACCAAACCAGAAAAAACCCAGGATCCGTTCAACAAGTATGTTAAAACTGCAACAGCATGACCCTGATGAGGGCAAATCCCAGGCCCAACCTAGACCTAACATGCGTTGTCCTCTAAAATATTGATGGAAACCAGGTTTAATTGACTGTTTCAGTGTTGTACTTCATTACTACGTGATGCAATCCAGAAAAAGCCCAGGATCTAGCCATCAAGTATGAGAAATATGCGAAAGAATGAGCCCGATGAGAGCAAATCCCAGACCTAACCTAGACCTAACATGAATTATTCTCTAAAATATTGATCGAAAACAGGTTTAATTGACTGTTCCAGTGTTATACCACATTACTATGTGATCCAAACCAGAAAATAACCCAGGATCTGTTCAACGAGTATGTGAAGTGTGCGAAAGTATGAGTCTGATGAGGTCAAATCCCAGACCAAACCTAGACCTAACATGAATTATTCTCTAAAATATTTATCAAGACCAGGTTTAATCGACTGTTTCAGCGTGGTACCACATTACCACGTGATACAATCCAGAAACAGCCCAGGATCTAGCCATGAAGTATGAGAAATATGCGAAAGTATGAGCCTGATGAGGGCAAATCCTAGACCTAACCCAAACCTAACATGCGTTATCCTCTAAAATATTTATCAAGACCAGGTTTAATTGAATGTTTCAGTGTGGTACCACATTACTACGTGAACCAAACCAGAAAAAACCCAGGATCCGTTCAACAAGTATGTTAAAACTGCGACAGTATGACCCTGATGAGGGCAAATCCCAGGCCTAACCTAGACCTAACATGCGTTGTCCTCTAAAATATTGATGGAAACCAGGTTTAATTGACTGTTTCAGTGTTGTACTTCATTACTACGTGATGCAATCCAGTAAAAGCCCAGGATCTAGCCATCAAGTATGAGAAATATGCGAAAGAATGAGCCTGATGAGAGCAAATCCCAGACCTAACCTAGACCTAACATGAATTATTCTCTAAAATATTGATCGAAAACAGGTTTAATTGACTGTTTCAGTGTTGTACCACATTACTATGTGATCCAAACCAGAAAATAACCCAGGATCTGTTCAACGAGTATGTGAAGTGTGCGAAAGTTTGAGTCTGATGAGGTCAAATCCCAGACCTATCCCAGACCTAACTTGCGTTATCCTCTAAGATATTGATCGAAACCAGGTTTAATCGACTGTTTCAGTGTGGTACCACATTACTACGTGATCCAAACCAGAAAAAAGCCAGGATCTGTTCAACAAGTATGTGAAAAACGCGAAAGTATGAGTCTGATGAGGTCAAATCCCAGACCTATCCCAGACTTAACTTGCGTTATCCACTAAAATATTGATCGAAACCAGGTTTAATCGACTGTTTCAGCGTGGTACCACATTACTACGTGATACACTCCAGAAACAGCCCAGGATCTAGCCATGAAGTATGAGAAATATGCGAAAGTATGAGCCTGATGAGGGCAAATCCTAGACCTAACCCAAACCTAACATGCGTTATCCTCTAAAATATTTATCAAGACCAGGTTTAATTGAATGTTTCAGTGTGGTACCACATTACTACGTGATCCAATCCAGAAAAAACTCAGGATCTGTTCAACGAGTATGTGAAGTGTGTGAAAGTATGAGTCTCATGAGGGCAAATCCCCGACCTATCCCAGACTTAACTTGCGTTATCCTCTAAAATATTGATCGAAACCAGGTTTAATCGACTGTTTCAGTGTGGTACCACATTACTACGTGATCCAAACCAGAAAAAACCCAGGATCAGTTCAACAAGTATGTGAAGAATGCGAAAGTATGAGTCTGATGAGTGAAAATCCCAGGGCTAACCTAGATCTAACATGCGTCATCCTCAAAAATATTGATCGAAACCAGGTTTAATCGACTGTTTCAGTGTGGTACCACATTACTATGTGATCCAAACCAGAAAATAACCCAGGATCTGTTCAACGAGTATGTGAAGTGTGCGAAAGTATGAGTCTGATGAGGGCAAATCCCAGACCTATCCCAGACCTAACATGCGTTATCCTCAAAAATATTGATCGAAACCAGGTTTAATCGACTGTTTCAGTGTGGTACCACATTACTATGTGATCCAAACCAGAAAAAACCCAGGATCTGTTCAACAAGTGTGTGAAAAACGCGAAAGTATGAGTCTGATGTGGTCAAATCCCAGACCTATCCCAGACTTAACTTGCGTTATCCTCTAAAATATTGATCGAAACCAGGTTTAATCGACTGTTTCAGCGTGGTACCACATTACTACGTGATACAATCCAGAAAAAGCCCAGGATCTAGCCATCAAGTTTGACAAATATGCGAAAGAATGAGCCTGATGAGGGCAAATCCTAGACCTAATCCAGACCTAACATGCGTTATCCTCTAAAATATTGATCGAATCCAGGTTTAATCGACTGTTTCAGCGTGGTACCACATTACTACGTGATACAATCCAGAAAAAGCCCAGGATCTAGCCATCAAGTTTGACAAATATGCGAAAGAATGAGCCTGATGAGGGCAAATCCTAGACCTAACCTATTCCTAGCATGCGTTATCCTCTAAAATATTGATCGAAACCAGGTTTAATTGATTGTTTCAGTGTGGTCCCACATTACTACGTGATCCAATCCAGAAAAAGCCCAGGATCTAGCCATCAAGTATGAGAAATATGCGAAAGTATGAGCCTGACGAGGGCTAATCCTAGACCTAACCTAGACCTAACATGAATTATTTTCTAAAATATTTATCAAGACCAGGTTTAATTGAATGTTTCAGTGTGGTACCACATTACTACGTGATCCAAACCAGAAAAAACCCAGGATCTGTTCAACAAGTATGTGAAAAACGCAAAAGTATGAGTCTGATGAGGTCAAATCCCAGACCTATCCCAGACTTAACTTGCGTTATCCTCTAAAATATTGTTATAAACCAGGTTTAATCGACTGTTGCAGCGTGGTACCACATTACTACGTGATACAATCCAGAAACAGCCCAGGATCTAGCCATGAAGTATGAGAAATATGCGAAAGTATGAGCCTGATGAGGGCAAATCCTAGACCTAACCCAAACCTAACATGCGTTATCCTCTAAAATATTTATCAAGACCAGGTTTAATTGAATGTTTCAGTGTGGTACCACATTACTACGTGAACCAAACCAGAAAAAACCCAGGATCCGTTCAACAAGTATGTTAAAACTGCAACAGTATGACCCTGATGAGGGCAAATCCCAGGCCCAACCTAGACCTAACATGCGTTGTCCTCTAAAATATTGATGGAAACCAGGTTTAATTGACTGTTTCAGTGTTGTACTTCATTACTACGTGATGCAATCCAGAAAAAGCCCAGGATCTAGCCATCAAGTATGAGAAATATGCGAAAGAATGAGCCTCATGAGAGCAAATCCCAGACCTAACCTAGACCTAACATGAATTATTCTCTAAAATATTGATCGAAAACAGGTTTAATTGACTGTTCCAGTGTTATACCACATTACTATGTGATCCAAACCAGAAAATAACCCAGGATCTGTTCAACGAGTATGTGAAGTGTGCGAAAGTATGAGTCTGATGAGGTCAAATCCCAGACCAAACCTAGACCTAACATGAATTATTCTCTAAAATATTTATCAAGACCAGGTTTAATCGACTGTTTCAGCGTGGTACCACATTACCACGTGATACAATCCAGAAACAGCCCAGGATCTAGCCATGAAGTATGAGAAATATGCGAAAGTATGAGCCTGATGAGGGCAAATCCTAGACCTAACCCAAACCTAACATGCGTTATCCTCTAAAATATTTATCAAGACCAGGTTTAATTGAATGTTTCAGTGTGGTACCACATTACTACGTGAACCAAACCAGAAAAAACCCAGGATCCGTTCAACAAGTATGTTAAAACTGCGACAGTATGACCCTGATGAGGGCAAATCCCAGGCCTAACCTAGACCTAACATGCGTTGTCCTCTAAAATATTGATGGAAACCAGGTTTAATTGACTGTTTCAGTGTTGTACTTCATTACTACGTGATGCAATCCAGTAAAAGCCCAGGATCTAGCCATCAAGTATGAGAAATATGCGAAAGAATGAGCCTGATGAGAGCAAATCCCAGACCTAACCTAGACCTAACATGAATTATTCTCTAAAATATTGATCGAAAACAGGTTTAATTGACTGTTTCAGTGTTGTACCACATTACTATGTGATCCAAACCAGAAAATAACCCAGGATCTGTTCAACGAGTATGTGAAGTGTGCGAAAGTTTGAGTCTGATGAGGTCAAATCCCAGACCTATCCCAGACCTAACTTGCGTTATCCTCTAAGATATTGATCGAAACCAGGTTTAATCGACTGTTTCAGTGTGGTACCACATTACTACGTGACCCAAACCAGAAAAAAGCCAGGATCTGTTCAACAAGTATGTGAAAAACGCGAAAGTATGAGTCTGATGAGGTCAAATCCCAGACCTATCCCAGACTTAACTTGCGTTATCCACTAAAATATTGATCGAAACCAGGTTTAATCGACTGTTTCAGCGTGGTACCACATTACTACGTGATACACTCCAGAAACAGCCCAGGATCTAGCCATGAAGTATGAGAAATATGCGAAAGTATGAGCCTGATGAGGGCAAATCCTAGACCTAACCCAAACCTAACATGCGTTATCCTCTAAAATATTTATCAAGACCAGGTTTAATTGAATGTTTCAGTGTGGTACCACATTACTACGTGATCCAATCCAGAAAAAGCCCAGGATCTAGCCATCAAGTATGAGAAATATGCGAAAGCATTAGCCTGATAAGGGCAAATCCCAGACCTAACCTAGACCTAACATGAATTATTCTCTAAAATATTTATCAAGACCAGGTTTAATTGAATGTCTCAGTGTGGTACCACATTACTACGTGATCCAAACCAGAAAAAAGCCAGGATCTGTTCAACAAGTATGTGAAAAACGCGAAAGTATGAGTCTGATGAGGTCAAATCCCAGACCTATCCCAGACTTAACTTGCGTTATCCACTAAAATATTGATCGAAACCAGGTTTAATCGACTGTTTCAGCGTGGTACCACATTACTACGTGATACAATCCAGAAACAGCCCAGGATCTAGCCATGAAGTATGAGAAATATGCGAAAGTATGAGCCTGATGAGGGCAAATCCTAGACCTAACCCAAACCTAACATGCGTTATCCTCTAAAATATTTATCAAGACCAGGTTTAATTGAATGTTTCAGTGAGGTACCACATTACTACGTGAACCAAACCAGAAAAAACCCAGGATCCGTTCAACAAGTATGTTAAAACTGCGACAGTATGACCCTGATGAGGGCAAATCCCAGGCCTAACCTAGACCTAACATGCGTTGTCCTCTAAAATATTGATGGAAACCAGGTTTAATTGACTGTTTCAGTGTTGTACTTCATTACTACGTGATGCAATCCAGAAAAAGCCCAGGATCTAGCCATCAAGTATGAGAAATATGCGAAAGAATGAGCCTGATGAGAGCAAATCCCAGACCTAACCTAGACCTAACATGAATTATTCTCTAAAATATTGATCGAAAACAGGTTTAATTGACTGTTTCAGTGTTGTACCACATTACTATGTGATCCAAACCAGAAAATAACCCAGGATCTGTTCAACGAGTATGTGAAGTGTGCGAAAGTATGAGTCTGATGAGGTCAAATCCCAGACCTATCCCAGACCTAACTTGCGTTATCCTCTAAAATATTGATCGAAACCAGGTTTAATCGACTGTTTCAGTGTGGTACCACATTACTACGTGATCAAAACCAGAAATAGCCCAGGATCTAGCCATGAAGTATGAGAAATATGCGAAAGTATGAGCCTGACGAGGGCTAATCCTAGACCTAACCCAGACCTAACATGCGTTATCCTCAAAAATATTGATCGAAACCTGGTTTAATCGACTGTTTCAGTGTGGTACCACATTACTATGTGATCCAAACCAGAAAATAACACAGGATCTGTTCAACGAGTATGTGAAGTGTGCGAAAGTATGAGCCTGATGAGGGCAAATCCCAGACCTATCCCAGACCTAACTTGCGTTGTCCTCTAAGATATTGATGGAAACCAGGTTTAATTGACTGTTTCAGTGTTGTACTTCATTACTACGTGATGCAATCGAGAAAAAGCCCAGGATCTAGCCATCAAGTATGAGAAATATGCGAAAGTATGAGCCTGATGAGGGCAAATCCTAGACTTAACCCAAACCTAACATGCGTTATCCTCTAAAATATTTATCAAGACCAGGTTTAATTGAATGTTTCAGTGTGGTACCACATTACTACGTGAACCAAACCAGAAAAAACCCAGGATCCGTTCAACAAGTATGTTAAAACTGCGACAGTATGACCCTGATGAGGGCAAATCCCAGGCCTAACCTAGACCTAACATGCGTTGTCCTCTAAAATATTGATGGAAACCAGGTTTAATTGACTGTTTCAGTGTTGTACTTCATTACTACGTGATGCAATCCAGTAAAAGCCCAAGATCTAGCCATCAAGTATGAGAAATATGCGAAAGAATGAGCCTGATGAGAGCAAATCCCAGACCTAACCTAGACCTAACATGAATTATTCTCTAAAATATTGATCGAAAACAGGTTTAATTGACTGTTTCAGTGTTGTACCACATTACTATGTGATCCAAACCAGAAAATAACCCAGGATCTGTTCAACGAGTATGTGAAAAACGCGAAAGTATGAGTCTGATGAGGTCAAATCCCAGACCTATCCCAGACTTAACTTGCGTTATCCACTAAAATATTGATCGAAACCAGGTTTAATCGACTGTTTCAGCGTGGTACCACATTACTACGTGATACAAACCAGAAAAAACCCAGGATCTGTTCAACAAGTATGTGATAAACGCGAAAGTATGAGCCTGATGAGGGCAAATCCCAGACCTATCCCAGACCTAACTTGCGTTGTCCTCTAAGATATTGATGGAAACCAGGTTTAATTGACTGTTTCAGCGTGGTACCACATTACTACGTGATACAATCCAGGAAAAGCTCAGTATCTAGCCATGAAGTATCAGAAATATGCGAAAGTATGAGCCTGACGAGGGCTAATCCTAAACCTAACCCAGACCTAACTTGCGTTATCCTCTAAAATATTGATCGAAACCTGGTTTAATCGACTGTTTCAGTGTGCTACCACATTACTATGTGATCCAAACCAGAAAATAACCCAGGATCTGTTCAACGAGTATGTGAACTGTGCGAAAGTATGAGTCTGATGAGGTCAAATCCCAGACCTATCCCAGACCTAACTTGCGTTATCCTCTAAAATATCGATCGAAACCAGGTTTAATCGACTGTTTCAGTGAGGTACCACATTACTACGTGATCCAAACCAGAAATAGCCCAGGATCTAGCCATGAAGTATGAGAAATATGCGAAAGTATGAGCCTGATGAGGGCTAATCCTAGACCTAACCCAGACCTAACATGCGTTATCCTCTAAAATATTTATCAAGACCAGGTTTAATTGATTGTTTCAGTGTGGTTCCACATTACTACGTGATCCAAACCAGAAAAAACCCAGGATCTGTTCAACGAGTATGTGAAGTGTGCGAAAGTATGAGTCTGATGAGGGCAAATCCCCGACCTACCCCAGACCTAACATGCGTTATCCTCTAAAATATTTATCAAGACCAGGTTTAATTGATTGTTTCTGTGTGGTCCCACATTACTACGTGATCCAAACCAGAAAAAACCCATGATCCGTTCACAAGTATGTGAAGAATGCGAAAGTATGAGTCTGATGGGTGAAAATCCCAGACCTAACCTAGACCTAACTTGCGTTATCCTCTAAAATATTGATCGAAACCTGGTTTAATCGACTGTTTCAGTGTGCTACCACATTACTATGTGATCCAAACCAGAAAATAACCCAGCATCTGTTCAACGAGTATGTGAAGTGTGCGAAAGTATGAGTCTGATGAGGTCAAATCCCAGACCTATCCCAGACCTAACTTGCGTTATCCTCTAAAATATCGATCGAAACCAGGTTTAATCGACTGTTTCAGTGAGGTACCACATTACTACGTGATCCAAACCAGAAATAGCCCAGGATCTAGCCATGAAGTATGAGAAATATGCGAAAGTATGAGCCTGATGAGGGCTAATCCTAGACCTAACCCAGACCTAACATGCGTTATCCTCTAAAATATTTATCAAGACCAGGTTTAATTGATTGTTTCAGTGTGGTTCCACATTACTACGTGATCCAAACCAGAAAAAACCCAGGATCTGTTCAACGAGTATGTGAAGTGTGCGAAAGTATGAGTCTGATGAGGGCAAATCCCCGACCTATCCCAGACCTAACATGCGGTATCCTCTAAAATATTTATCAAGACCAGGTTTAATCGACTGTTTCAGTGAGGTACCACATTACTACGTGATCCAAACCAGAAATAGCCCAGGATCTAGCCATGAAGTATGAGAAATATGCGAAAGTATGAGCCTGATGAGGGCTAATCCTAGACCTAACCCAGACCTAACATGCGTTATCCTCAAAAATATTGATCGAAACCTGGTTTAATCGACTGTTTCAGTGTGGTACCACATTACTATGTGATCCAAACCAGAAAATAACCCAGGATCTGTTCAACGAGTATGTGAAGTGTGCGAAAGTATGAGCCTGATGAGGGCAAATCCCAGACCTATCCCAGACCTAACTTGCGTTGTCCTCTAAGATATTGATGGAAACCAGGTTTAATTGACTGTTTCAGTGTTGTACTTCATTACTTCGTGATGCAATGCAGAAAGAGCCCAGCATCTAGCCATCAAGTATGAGAAATATGCGAAAGAATGAGCCTGATGAGAGCAAATCCCAGAACTAACCTAGACCTAACATGAATTATTCTCTAAAATATTGATCGAAACCAGGTTTAATTGACTGTTTCAGTGTGGTCCCACATTATTACGTGATCCAAACCAGAAAAAACCCAGGATCCGTTCAACAAGTATGTGAAGAATGCGAAAGTATGAGTCTGATGAGTGAAAATCCCAGGCCTAACCTAGAGCTAACATGAATTATCCTCAAAAATATTGATCGAAACTTGGTTTAATCGACAGTTTCAGTGTGGCACCACATTACTATGCGATCCAAACCAGAAAATAATCCAGGATCCGTTCAACAAGTATGTGAAGAATGCGAAAGTATGAGTCTGATGAGTGAAAATCCCAGACCTAACCAAGACCTAACATGCGTTATCCTCGAAAATATTGACCGAAACCTGGTTTAATCGACTGTTTCAGTGTGGTACCACATTACTATGTGATCCAAACCATAAAATAACCCAGGATCTGTTCAACGAGTATGTGAAGTTTGCGAAAGTATGAGCCTGATGAGGGCAAATCCCAGACCTATCCCAGACCTAACTTGCGTTGTCCTCTAAGATATTGATGGAAACCAGGTTTAATTGACTGTTTCAGTGTTGTACTTCATTACTACGTGATGCAATCCAGAAAAAGCCCAGCATCTAGCCATCAAGTATGAGAAATATGCGAAAGAATGAGCCTGATGAGTGAAAATCCCAGGGCTAACCTAGACCTAACATGCGTTATCCTCTATAATATTGATCCAAACCCGGTTTAATGGACTGTTTCAGTGTGGTACCACACTACTACGTGATCCAAACCAGAAAAAACCCAGGATCCGTTCAACAAGTATGTGAAGAATGCGAAACTATGAGCCTGATGAGGTCAAATCCCAGACCTATCCCAGACCTAACTTGCGTGATCCTCTAAAATATTGATCGAAACCAGGTTCAATCGACTGTTTCTGTGTGGTACCACATTACTATGTGATCCAAACCAGAAAATAACCCAGGATCTGTTCAACGAGTATGTGAAGTGTGCGAAAGTATCAGTCTGATGAGGGCAAATCCCCGACCTATCCCAGAACTAACATGCGTTGTCCTCTAAAATATTTATCAAGACCAGGTTTAATTGATTGTTTCAGTGTGGTCCTACATTACTATGTGATCCAAACCGGAAAATAACCCAGGATCTGTTCAACAAGTATGTGAAGAATGCGAAAGTATGAGTCTGATGAGTGAAAATCCCAGGCCTAACCTAGAGCTAACATGCGTTATCCTCAAAAATATTGATCGAAACTTGGTTTAATCGACTGTTTCAGTGTGGCACCACATTACTATGCGATCCAAACCAGAAAATAATCCAGGATCCGTTCAACAAGTATGTGAAGAATGCGAAAGTATGAGTCTGATGAGTGAAAATCCCAGACCTAACCAAGACCTAACATGCGTTATCCTCAAAAATATTGATCGAAACCTGGTTTAATCGACAGTTTCAGTGTGGTACCACATTACTACATGATCCAAACCAGAAAAAACCCAGGATCAGTTCAACATGTATGTGAAGAATGCGAAAGTATGAGTCTGATGAGTGAAAATCCCAGACCTAACCAAGACCTAACATGCGTTATCCTCAAAAATATTGATCGAAACTTGGTTTAATCGACAGTTTCAGTGTGGCACCACATTACTATGCGATCCAAACCAGAAAATAATCCAGGATCCGTTCAACAAGTATGTGAAGAATGCGAAAGTATGAGTCTGATGAGTGAAAATCCCAGACCTAACCAAGACCTAACATGCGTTACCCTCAAAAATATTGATCGAAACTTGGTTTAATCGACTGTTTCAGTGTGGCACCACATTACTATGCGATCCAAACCAGAAAATAAGCCAGGATCCGTTCAACAAGTATGTGAAGAATGCGAAAGTATGAGTCTGATGAGTGAAATTCCCAGACCTAACCAAGACCTAACATGCGTTATCCTCAAAAATATTGATCGAAACTTGGTTTAATCGACTGTTTCAGTGTGGCACCACATTACTATGCGATCCAAACCAGAAAATAATCCAGGATCCGTTCAACAAGTATGTGAAGAATGCGAAAGTATGAGTCTGATGAGTGAAAATCCCAGACCTAACCAAGACCTAACATGCGTTATCCTCAAAAATATTGATCGAAACCTGGTTTAATCGACTGTTTCAGTATGGTACCACATTACTATGTGATCCAAACCAGAAAATAACCCAGGATCTGTTCAACGAGTATGTGAAGTGTGCGAAAGTATGAGTCTGATGAGGGCAAATCCCCGACCTATCCCAGACCTAACATGCGTTATCCTCTAAAATATTTATCAAGACCAGGTTTAATTGATTGTTTCAGTGTGGTCCTACATTACTATGTGATCCAAACCGGAAAATAACCCAGGATCTGTTCAACGAGTATGTGAAGTGTGCGAAAGTATGAGTCTGATGAGGTCAAATCCCAGACCTATCCCAGACCTAACTTGCGTTATCCTCTAAAATATTGATCGAAACCAGCTTCAATCGACTGTTTCTGTGTGGTACCACATTACTACATGATCCAAACCAGAAAAAACCCAGGATCAGTTCAACATGTATGTGAAGAATGCGAAAGTATGAGTCTGATGAGTGAAAATCCCAGGGCTAACCTAGACCTAACATGCGTCATCCTCTAAAATATTGATCCAAACCCGGTTTAATGGACTGTTTCAGTGTGGTACCACACTACTACGTGATACATACCAGAAAAAACCCAGGATCTGTTCAACAAGTATGTGAAAAACGCGAAAGTATGAGCCTGATGAGGGCAAATCCCAGACCTATCCCAGACCTAACTTGCGTTGTCCTCTAAGCTATTGATGGAAACCAGGTTTAATTGACTGTTTCAGTGTTGTACTTCATTACTACGTGATGCAATCCATAAAAAGCCCAGGATCTAGCCATCAAGTATGAGAAATATGCGAAAGAATGAGCCTGATGAGAGCAAATCCCAGACCTAACCTAGACCTAACATGAATTATTCTCTAAAATATTGGTCGAAACCAGGTTAAATTGACTGTTTCAGTGTGGTCCCACATTACTACGTGATCCAAACAAGAAAAAACCCAGGATCCGTTCAACAAGTATGTGAAGAATGCGAAAGTATGAGTCTGATGAGTGAAAATCCCAGACCTAACCAAGACCTAACATGCGTTATCCTCTAAAATATTTATCAAGACCAGGTTTAATTGATTGTTTCAGTGTGGGCCCACATTACTACGTGATCCAAACCAGAAAAAACCCAGGATCCGTTCAACAAGTATGTGAAGAATGCGAAAGTATGAGTCTGATGAGTGAAAATCCCAGACCTAACCTAGACCTAACATGCGTTATCCTCTAAAATATTGATCCAAACCAGGTTTAATGGACTGTTTCAGTGAGGTACCACACTACTACGTGATCCAAACCAGAAACCCTGGATCTGTTCAAAAAGTATGTGAAAAACGCGAAAGTATGAGCCTGATGAGGGCAAATCCAAGACCTATCCCAGACCTAACTTGCGTTGTCCTCTAAGATATTGATGGAAACCAGGTTTAATTGACTGTTTCAGTGTGGTACCACTTTGCTACGTGATCTAATCCAGAAATACCCCAGGATCTAGCCATGAAGTATGAGAAATATGCGAAAGTATGAGCCTGATGAGGGCAAATCCTAGACCTAACCCAGACCTAACATGCGTTATCATCTAAAATATTTATCAAGACCTGGCTTAATTGATTGTTTCAGTGTGGTCCCACATTACTACGTGATCCAAACCAGAAAAAACCCATGATCCGTTCAACAAGTATGTGAAGAATGCGAAAGTATGAGTCTGATGAGTGAAAATCCCAGACCTAACCAAGACCTAACATGCGTTATCCTCAAAAATATTGATCGAAACCTGGTTTAATCGACTGTTTCAGTGTGGTACCACATTACTATGTGATCCAAACCAGAAAATAACCCAGGATCTGTTCAACGAGTATGTGAAGTGTGCGAAAGTATGAGCCTGATGAGGGCAAATCCCAGACCTATCCCAGACCTAACTTGCGTTGTCCTCTAAGATATTGATGGAAACCAGGTTTAATTGACTGTTTCAGTGTTGTACTTCATTACTACGTGATCCAATCCAGAAAATAACCCAGGATCTGCCAAACGAGTATGTGAAGTGTGCGAAAGTATGAGCCTGATGAGAGCAAATCCCAGACCTAACCTAGACCTAACATGAATTATTCTCTAAAATATTGATCGAAACCAGGTTTAATTGACTGTTTCAGTGTGGTCCCACATTACTACCTGATCCAAACCTGAAAAAACACAGGATCCGTTCAACAAGTATGTGAAGAATGCGAAAGTATGAGTCTGATGAGTGAAAATCCCAGGCCTAACCTAGACCTAACATGCGTTATCCTCAAAAATTTTGATCGAAGCCAGGTTTAATCGACTGTTTCAGTGTGGTACCACATTACTATGTGATCCAAACCAGAAAATAACCCAGGATCTGTTCAACGAGTATGTGAAGTGTGCGAAAGTATGAGTCTGATGAGGTCAAATCCCAGACCAATCCCAGACTTAACTTGCGTTATCCTCTAAAATATTGATCGAAACCAGGTTTAATCGACTGTTTCAGTGTGGTACCACATTACTACGTGATCCAAACCAGAAAAAACCCAGGATCAGTTCAACAAGTATGTGAAGAATGCGAAAGTATGAGTCTGATGAGTGAAAATCCCAGGGCTAACCTAGACCTAACATGCGTTATCCTCTAAAATATTGATCGAAACCAGGTTTAATCGACTGTTTCAGTGTGGTATCACACTACTACGTGACCCAAACCAAAAAAAACTCATGATCTGTTCAACAAGTATGTGAAAAACGCGAAAGTATGAGCCTGATGAGGGCAAATCCCAGACCTATCCCAGACCTAACATGCGTTATCCTCTAAAATATTGAGCGAAACCAGGTTTAATGAACTGTTTCAGTGTGGTCCCACATTTCTACGTGATCCAAACCAGAAAAAACCCAGGGTCCGTTCAACAAGTATGTGAAGAATGCGAAAGTATGAGTCTGATGTGGTCAAATCCCAGACCTATCCCAGACTTAACTTGCGTTATCCTCTAAAATATTGATCGAAACCAGGTTTAATCGACTGTTTCAGCGTGGTACCACATTACTACGTGATACAATCCAGAAAATGCCCAGGATCTAGCCATCAAGTTTGACAAATATGCGAAAGTATGAGTCTGATGAGGTCAAATCCCAGACCTATCCCAGACTTAACTTGCGTTATCCTCTAAAATATTGTTCGAAACCAGGTTTAATCGACTGTTGCAGCGTGGTACCACATTACTACGTGATACAATCCAGAAACAGCCCAGGATCTACCCATGAAGTATGAGAAATATGCGAAAGTATGAGCCTGATGAGGGCAAATCCTAGACCTAACCCAAACCTAACATGCGTTATCCTCTAAAATATTTATCAAGACCAGGTTTAATTGAATGTTTCAGTGTGGTACCACATTACTACGTGAACCAAACCAGAAAAAACCCAGGATCCGTTCAACAAGTATGTTAAAACTGCAACAGTATGACCCTGATGAGGGCAAATCCCAGGCCTAACCTAGACCTAACATGCGTTGTCCCTTAAAATATTGATGGAAACCAGGTTTAATCGACTGTTTCAGTGTGGTACCACATTACTATGTGATCCAAACCAGAAAATAACCCAGGATCTGTTCAACGAGTATGTGAAGTGTGCGAAAGTATGAGTCTGATGAGGTCAAATCCCAGACCAATCCCAGACTTAACTTGCGTTATCCTCTAAAATATTGATCGAAACCAGGTTTAATCGACTGTTTCAGTGTGGTACCACATTACTACGTGATCCAAACCAGAAAAAACCCAGGATCAGTTCAACAAGTATGTGAAGAATGCGAAAGTATGAGTCTGATGAGTGAAAATCCCAGGGCTAACCTAGACCTAACATGCGTAATCCTCTAAAATATTGATCAAAACCAGGTTTAATCGACTGTTTCAGTGTGGTATCACACTACTACGTGACCCAAACCAAAAAAAATCCATGATCTGTTCAACAAGTATGTGAAAAACGCGAAAGTATGAGCCTGATGAGGGCAAATCCCAGACCTATCCCAGACCTAACATGCGTTATCCTCTAAAATATTGAGCGAAACCAGGTTTAATGAACTGTTTCAGTGTGGTCCCACATTACTACGTGATCCAAACCAGAAAAAACCCAGGGTCCGTTCAACAAGTATGTGAAGAATGCGAAAGTATGAGTCTGATGAGTGAAAATCCCAGACCTAGCCTAGACCTAACATGCGTTATCCTCTAAAATATTGATCCAAACCAGGTATAATGGACTGTTTCGGTGTGGTACCACACTACTACGTGATCCAAACCAGAAAAAACCCAGGATCTGTTCAACAAGTATGTGAAAAACGCGAAAGTATGAGTCTGATGTGGTCAAATCCCAGACCTATCCCAGACTTAACTTGCGTTATCCTCTAAAATATTGATCGAAACCAGGTTTAATCGACTGTTTCAGCGTGGTACCACATTACTACGTGATACAATCCAGAAAATGCCCAGGATCTAGCCATCAAGTTTGACAAATATGCGAAAGTATGAGTCTGATGAGGTCAAATCCCAGACCTATCCCAGACTTAACTTGCGTTATCCTCTAAAATATTGCTCGAAACCAGGTTTAATCGACTGTTGCAGCGTGGTACCACATTACTACGTGATACAATCCAGAAACAGCCCAGGATCTACCCATGAAGTATGAGAAATATGCGAAAGTATGAGCCTGATGAGGGCAAATCCTAGACCTAACCCAAACCTAACATGCGTTATCCTCTAACATATTTATCAAGACCAGGTTTAATTGAATGTTTCAGTGTGGTACCACATTACTACGTGAACCAAACCAGAAAAAACCCAGGATCCGTTCAACAAGTATGTTAAAACTGCAACAGTATGACCCTGATGAGGGCAAATCCCAGGCCTAACCTAGACCTAACATGCGTTGTCCCTTAAAATATTGATGGAAACCAGGTTTAATTGACTGTTTCAGTGTTGTACTTCATTACTACGTGATGCAATCCAGAAAAAGCCCAGGATCTAGCCATCAAGTATGAGAAATATGCGAAAGAATGAGCCTGATGAGAGCAAATCCCAGACCTAACCTAGACCTAACATGAATTATTCTCTAAAATATTGATCGAAAACAGGTTTAATTGACTGTTTCAGTGTTGTACCACATTACTATGTGATCCAAACCAGAAATAGCCCAGGATCTAGCCATGAAGTATGTGAAGAATGCGAAAGTATGAGTCTGATGAGTGAAAATCCCAGGGCTAACCTAGACCTAACATGCGTAATCCTCTAAAATATTGATCAAAACCAGGTTTAATCGACTGTTTCAGTGTGGTACCACACTACTACGTGATCCAAACCAGAAAAAACCCAGGATCCGTTCAACAAGTATGTGAAGAATGCGAAAGTATGAGCCTGATGAGGTCAAATCCCAGACCTATCCCAGACCTAACTTGCGTGATCCTCTAAAATATTGATCGAAACCAGGTTCAATCGACTGTTTCTGTGTGGTACCACATTACTATGTGATCCAAACCAGAAAATAACCCAGGATCTGTTCAACGAGTATGTGAAGTGTGCGAAAGCATCAGTCTGATGAGGGCAAATCCCCGACCTATCCCAGACCTAACATGCGTTGTCCTCTAAAATATTTATCAAGACCAGGTTTAATTGATTGTTTCAGTGTGGTCCTACATTACTATGTGATCCAAACCGGAAAATAACCCAGGATATGTTCAACAAGTATGTGAAGAATGCGAAAGTATGAGTCTGATGAGTGAAAATCCCAGACCTAACCAAGACCTAACATGCGTTATCCTCAAAAATATTGATCAAAACCTGGTTTAATCGACTGTTTCAGTGTGGTACCACATTACTACATGATCCAAACCAGAAAAAACCCAGGATCAGTTCAACATGTATGTGAAGAATGCGAAAGTATGAGTCTGATGAGTGAAAATCCCAGACCTCACCAAGACCTAACATGCGTTATCCTCAAAAATATTGATCGAAACTTGGTTTAATCGACTGTTTCAGTGTGGCACCACATTACTGTGCGATCCAAACCAGAAAATAATCCAGGATCCGTTCAACAAGTATGTGAAGAATGCGAAAGTATGAGTCTGATGAGTGAAAATCCCAGACCTAACCAAGACCTAACATGCGTTATCCTCAAAAATATTGATCGAAACTTGGTTTAATCGACTGTTTCAGTGTGGCACCACATTACTATGCGATCCAAACCAGAAAATAATCCAGGATCCGTTCAACAAGTATGTGAAGAATGCGAAAGTATGAGTCTGATGAGTGAAAATCCCAGACCTAACCAAGACCTAACATGCGTTATCCTCAAAAATATTGATCGAAACCTGGTTTAATCGACTGTTTCAGTGTGGTACCACATTACTATGTGATCCAAACCAGAAAATAACCCAGGATCTGTTCAACGAGTATGTGAAGTGTGCGAAAGTATGAGTCTGATGAGTGAAAATCCCAGGGCTAACCTAGACCTAACATGCGTTATCCTCTAAAATATTGATCGAAACCAGGTTCAATCGACTGTTTCTGTGTGGTACCACATTACTACATGATCCAAACCAGAAAAAACCCAGGATCAGTTCAACATGTATGTGAAGAATGCGAAAGTATGAGTCTGATGAGGGCAAATCCCCGACCTATCCCAGACCTAACATGCGTTATCCTCTAAAATATTTATCAAGACCAGGTTTAATTGATTGTTTCAGTGTGGTCCCACATTACTACGTGATACAATCCAGAAACAGCCCAGGATCTAGCCATGAAGTATGAGAAATATGCGAAAGTATGAGCCTGGTGAGGGCAAATCCTAGACCTAACCCAGACCTAACATGCGTTATCCTCTAAAATATTTATCAAGACCAGGTTTAATTGATTGTTTCAGTGTGGTCCTACATTACTATGTGATCCAAACCGGAAAATAACCCAGGATCTGTTCAACGAGTATGTGAAGTGTGCGAAAGTATGAGTCTGATGAGGTCAAATCCCAGACCTATCCCAGACCTAACTTGCGTTATCCTCTAAAATATTGATCGAAACCAGGTTCAATCGACTGTTTCTGTGTGGTACCACATTACTACATGATCCAAACCAGAAAAAACCCAGGATCAGTTCAACATGTATGTGAAGAATGCGAAAGTATGAGTCTGATGAGTGAAAATCCCAGGGCTAACCTAGACCTAACATGCGTTATCCTCTAAAATATTGATCCAAACCCGGTTTAATGGACTGTTTCAGTGTGGTACCATACTACTAAGTGATACAAACCAGAAAAAACCCAGGATCTGTTCAACAAGTATGTGAAAAACGCGAAAGTATGAGCCTGATGAGGGCAAATCCCAGACCTATCCCAGACCTAACTTGCGTTGTCCTCTAAGATATTGATGGAAACCAGGTTTAATTGACTGTTTCAGTGTTGTACTTCATTACTACATGATGCAATCCATAAAAAGCCCAGGATCTAGCCATCAAGTATGAGAAATATGCGAAAGAATGAGCCTGATGAGAGCAAATCCCAGACCTAACCTAGACCTAACATGAATTATTCTCTAAAATATTGGTCGAAACCAGGTTAAATTGACTGTTTCAGTGTGGTCCCACATTACTACGTGATCCAAACAAGAAAAAACCCAGGATCCGTTCAACAAGTATGTGAAGAATGCGAAAGTATGAGCCTGATGAGTGAAAATCCCAGACCTATGCCAGACATAACATGCGTTGTCCTCAAAAATATTGGTCGAAACATGGTGTAATCGATTGTTTCAGTGTGGTACCACATTACTATGTGATCCAAACCAGAAAATAACCCAGGATCTGTTCAACGAGTATGTGGAGTGTGCGAAAGTATGAGTCTGATGAGGGCAAATCCCAGACTTATCCCAGACCTAACATGCGTTATCCTCTAAAATATTTATCAAGACCAGGTTTAATTGATTGTTTCAGTGTGGTCCCACGTTACTACGTGATCCAATCCAGAAAAAGCCCAGGATCTAGCCATCAAGTATGAGAAATATGCGAAAGAATGAGCCTGACGAGGGCTAATCCTAGACCTAACCTAGACCTAACATGAATTATTTTCTAAAATATTTATCAAGACCAGGTTTAATTGAATGTTTCAGTGTGGTACCACATTACTACGTGATCCAAACCAGAAAAAACCCAGGATCTGTTCAACAAGTATGTGAAAAACGCGAAAGTATGAGTCTGATGAGGTCAAATCCCAGACCTATCCCAGACTTAACTTGCGTTATCCTCTAAAATATTGTTCGAAACCAGGTTTAATCGACTGTTGCAGCGTGGTACCACATTACTACGTGATACAATCCAGAAACAGCCCAGGATCTAGCCATGAAGTATGAGAAATATGCGAAAGTATGAGCCTGATGAGGGCAAATCCTAGAACTAACCCAAACCTAACATGCGTTATCCTCTAAAATATTTATCAAGACCAGGTTTAATTGAATGTTTCAGTGTGGTACCACATTACTACGTGAACCAAACCAGAAAAAACCCAGGATCCGTTCAACAAGTATGTGAAAAACGCGAAAGTATGAGTCTGATGAGGTCAAATCCCAGACCTATCCCAGACTTAACTTGCGTTATCCTCTAAAATATTGATGGAAACCAGGTTTAATTGACTGTTTCAGTGTTGTACTTCATTACTACGTGATGCAATCCAGAAAAAGCCCAGGATCTAGCCATCAAGTATGAGAAATATGCGAAAGAATGAGCCTGATGAGAGCAAATCCCAGACCTAACCTAGACCTAACATGAATTATTCTCTAAAATATTGATCGAAAACAGGTTTAATTGACTGTTTCAGTGTTATACCACATTACTATGTGATCCAAACCAGAAAATAACCCAGGATCTGTTCAACGAGTATGTGAAGTGTGCGAAAGTATGAGTCTGATGAGGTCAAATCCCAGACCTAACCTAGACCTAACATGAATTATTCTCTAAAATATTTATCAAGACCAGGTTTAATTGAATGTCTCAGTGTGGTACCACATTACTACGTGATCCAAACCAGAAAAAAGCCAGGATCTGTTCAACAAGTATGTGAAAAACGCGAAAGTATGAGTCTGATGAGGTCAAATCCCAGACCTATCCCAGACTTAACTTGCGTTATCCACTAAAATATTGATCGAAACCAGGTTAAATCGACTGTTTCAGCGTGGTACCACATTACTACGTGATACAATCCAGAAACAGCCCAGGATCTAGCCATGAAGTATGAGAAATATGCGAAAGTATGAGCCTGATGAGGGCAAATCCTAGACCTAACCCAAACCTAACATGCGTTATCCTGTAAAATATTTATCAAGACCAGGATTAATTGAATGTTTCAGTGTGGTACCACATTACTACGTGAACCAAACCAGAAAAAACCCAGGATCCGTTCAACAAGTATGTTAAAACTGCGACAGTATGACCCTGATGAGGGCAAATCCCAGGCCTAACCTAGACCTAACATGCGTTGTCCTCTAAAATATTGATGGAAACCAGGTTTAATTGACTGTTTCAGTGTTGTACTTCATTACTACGTGATGCAATCCAGAAAAAGCCCAGGATCTAGCCATCAAGTATGAGAAATATGCGAAAGAATGAGCCTGATGAGAGCAAATCCCAGACCTAACCTAGACCTAACATGAATTATTCTCTAAAATATTGATCGAAAACAGGTTTAATTGACTGTTTCAGTGTTGTGCCACATTACTATGTGATCCAAACCAGAAAATAACCCAGGATCTGTTCAGCGAGTATGTGAAGTGTGCGAAAGTATGAGTCTGATGAGGTCAAATCCCAGACCTATCCCAGACCTAACTTGCGTAATCCTCTAAAATATTGATCGAAACCAGGTTTAATCGACTGTTTCAGTGAGGTACCACGTTACTACGTGATCCAAACCAGAAATAGCCCAGGATCTAGCCATGAAGTATCAGAAATATGCGAAAGTATGAGCCTGATGAGGGCTAATCCTAGACCTAACCCAGACCTAACATGCGTTATCCTCTAAAATATTTATCAAGACCAGGTTTAATTGATTGTTTCAGTGTGGTTCCACATTACTACGTGATCCAAACCAGAAAAAACCCAGGATCTGTTCAACGAGTATGTGAAGTGTGCGAAAGTATGAGTCTGATGAGGGCAAATCCCCGACCTATCCCAGACCTAACATGCGTTAACCTCTAAAATATTTATCAAGACCAGGTTTAATTGATTGTTTCAGTGTGGTCCCACATTACTACGTGATCCAAACCAGAAAAAACCCATGATCCGTTCAACAAGTATGTGAAGAATGCGAAAGTATGTGTCTGATGAGTGAAAATCCCAGACCTAACCAAGACCTAACATGCGTTATCCTCAAAAATATTGATCGAAACCTGGTTTAATCGACTGTTTCAGTGTGGTACCGCATTACTATGTGATCCAAACCAGAAAATAACCCAGGATCTGTTCAACGAGTATGTGAAGTGCGCGAAAGTATGAGCCTGATGAGGGCAAATCCCAGACCTATCCCAGACCTAACTTGCGTTGTCCTCCAAGATATTGATGGAAACCAGGTTTAATTGACTGTTTCACTGTTGAACTTCATTACTACGTGATGCAATGCAGAAAAAGCCCAGCATCTAGCCATCAAGTATGAGAAATATGCGAAAGAATGAGCCTGATGAGAGCAAATCCCAGACCTAACCTAGACCTAACATGAATTATTCTCTAAAATATTGATCGAAACCAGGTTTAATTGACTGTTTCAGTGTGGTCCCACATTACTACGTGATCCAAACCAGAAAAAACCCAGGATCCGTTCAACAAGTATGTGAAGAATGCGAAAGTATGAGTCTGATGAGTGAATATCCCAGGCCTAACCTAGAGCTAACATGAATTATCCTCAAAAATATTGATCGAATCTTGGTTTAATCGACTGTTTCAGTGTGGCACCACATTACTATGCGATCCAAACCAGAAAATAATCCAGGATCCGTTCAACAAGTATGTGAAGAATGCGAAAGTATGAGTCTGATGAGTGAAAATCCCAGACCTAACCAAGACCTAACATGCGTTATCCTCAAAAATATTGATCGAAACCTGGTTTAATCGACTGTTTCAGTGTGGTACCACATTACTATGTGATCCAAACCATAAAATAACCCAGGATCTGTTCAACGAGTATGTGAAGTGTGCGAAAGTATGAGCCTGATGAGGGCAAATCCCAGACCTATCCCAGACCTAACTTGCGTTGTCCTCTAAGATATTGATGGAAACCAGGTTTAATTGACTGTTTCAGTGTTGTACTTCATTACTACGTGATGCAATCCAGAAAAAGCCCAGCATCTAGCCATCAAGTATGAGAAATATGCAAAAGAATGAGCCTGATGAGTGAAAATCCCAGGGCTAACCTAGACCTAACATGCGTTATCCTCTAAAATATTGATCCAAACCCGGTTTAATGGACTGTTTCAGTGTGGTACCACACTACTACGTGATCCAAACCAGAAAAAACCCAGGATCCGTTCAACAAGTATGTGAAGAATGCGAAAGTATGAGCCTGATGAGGTCAAATCCCAGACCTATCCCAGACCTAACTTGCGTGATCCTCTAAAATATTGATCGAAACCAGGTTCAATCGACTGTTTCTGTGTGGTACCACATTACTATGTGATCCAAACCAGAAAATAACCCAGGATCTGTTCAACGAGTATGTGAAGTGTGCGAAAGTATCAGTCTGATGAGGGCAAATCCCCGACCTATCCCAGACCTAACCCAGACCTAACATGCGTTATCCTCTAAAATATTTATCAAGACCAGGTTTAATTGATTGTTTCAGTGTAGTTCCACATTACTACGTGATCCAAACCAGTAAAAACCCAGGATCTGTTCAACGAGTATGTGAAGTGTGCGAAAGTATGAGTCTGATGAGTGAAAATCCCAGACCTAACCTAGACCTAACATGCGTTATCCTCTAAAATATTGATCCAAACCAGGTTTAATGGACTGTTTCAGTGAGGTACCACACTACTACGTGATCCAAACCAGAAACCCAGGATCTGTTCAAAAAGTATGTGAAAAACGCGAAAGTATGAGCCTGATGAGGGCAAATCCAAGACCTATCCCAGACCTAACTTGCGTTGTCCTCTAAGATATTGATGGAAACCAGGTTTAATTGACTGTTTCAGTGTGGTACCACTTTGCTACGTGATCTAATCCAGAAATAGCCCAGGATCTAGCCATGAAGTATGAGAAATATGCGAAAGTATGAGCCTGACGAGGGCAAATCCTAGACCTAACCCAGACCTAACCCAGACCTAACATGCGTTATCCTCTAAAATATTTATCAAGACCAGGTTTAATTGATTGTTTCAGTGTAGTTCCACATTACTACGTGATCCAAACCAGTAAAAACCCAGGATCTGTTCAACGAGTATGTGAAGTGTGCGAAAGTATGAGTCTGATGAGGGCAAATCCCCGACTTATCCCAGACCTAACATGCGTTATATATGAGTAAGGTATTGATGGAAACCAGGTTTAATTGACTGTTTCAGTGTTGAACTTCATTACTACGTGATGCAATGCAGAAAAAGCCCAGCATCTAGCCATCAAGTATGAGAAATATGCGAAAGAATGAGCCTGATGAGAGCAAATCCCGGACCTAACCTAGACCTAACATGAATTATTCTCTAAAATATTGATCGAAACCAGGTTTAATTGACTGTTTCAGTGTGGTCCCACATTACTACGTGATCCAAACCAGAAAAAACCCAGGATCCGTTCAACAAGTATGTGAAGAATGCGAAAGTATGAGTCTGATGAGTGAAAATCCCAGGCCTAACCTAGAGCTAACATGAATTATCCTCAAAAATATTGATCGAAACTTGGTTTAATCGACTGTTTCAGTGTGGCACCACATTACTATGCGATCCAAACCAGAAAATAATCCAGGATCCGTTCAACAAGTATGTGAAGAATGCGAAAGTATGAGTCTGATGAGTGAAAATCCCAGACCTAACCAAGACCTAACATGCGTTATCCTCAAAAATATTGATCGAAACCTGGTTTAATCGACTGTTTCAGTGTTGTACTTCATTACTACGTGATGCAATCCAGAAAAAGCCCAGCATCTAGCCATCAAGTATGAGAAATATGCGAAAGAATGAGCCTGATGAGTGAAAATCCCAGGGCTAACCTAGACCTAACATGCGTTATCCTCTAAAATATTGATCCAAACCCGGTTTAATGGACTGTTTCAGTGTGGTACCACACTACTACGTGATCCAAACCAGAAAAAACCCAGGATCCGTTCAACAAGTATGTGAAGACTGCGAAAGTATGAGCCTGATGAGGTCAAATCCCAGACCTATCCCAGACCTATCTTGCGTGATCCTCTAAAATATTGATCGAAACCAGGTTCAATCGACTGTTTCTGTGTGGTACCACATTACTATGTGATCCAAACCAGAAAATAACCCAGGATCTGTTCAACGAGTATGTGAAGTGTGCGAAAGTATCAGTCTGATGAGGGCAAATCCCCGACCTATCCCAGACCTAACCCAGACCTAACATGCGTTATCCTCTAAAATATTTATCAAGACCAGGTTTAATTGATTGTTTCAGTGTAGTTCCACATTACTACGTGATCCAAACCAGTAAAAACCCAGGATCTGTTCAACGAGTATGTGAAGTGTGCGAAAGTATGAGTCTGATGAGGGCAAATCCCCGACTTATCCCAGACCTAACATGCGTTATATATGAGTAAGGTATTGATGGAAACCAGGTTTAATGGACTGTTTCAGTGAGGTACCACACTACTACGTGATCCAAACCAGAAACCCAGGATCTGTTCAAAAAGTATGTGAAAAACGCGAAAGTATGAGCCTGATGAGGGCAAATCCAAGACCTATCCCAGACCTAACTTGCGATGTCCTCTAAGATATTGATGGAAACCAGGTTTAATTGACTGTTTCAGTGTAGTACCACTTTGCTACGTGATCTAATCCAGAAATAGCCCAGGATCTAGCCATGAAGTATGAGAAATATGCGAAAGTATGAGCCTGACGAGGGCAAATCCTAGACCTAACCCAGACCTAACCCAGACCTAACATGCGTTATCCTCTAAAATATTTATCAAGACCAGGTTTAATTGATTGTTTCAGTGTAGTTCCACATTACTACGTGATCCAAACCAGTAAAAACCCAGGATCTGTTCAACGAGTATGTGAAGTGTGCGAAAGTATGAGTCTGATGAAGGCAAATCCCCGACTTATCCCAGACCTAACATGCGTTATCCTCTAAAATATTTATCAAGACCAGGTTTAATTGATTGTTTCAGTGTGGTCCCACATTACTACGTGATCCAAACCAGAAAAAACCCATGATCCGTTCAACAAGTATGTGAAGAATGCGAAAGTATGAGTCTGATGAGTGAAAATCCCAGACCTAACCAAGACCTAACATGCGTTATCCTCAAAAATATTGATCGAAGCCAGGTTTAATCGACTGTTTCAGTGTGGTACCACATTACTATGTGATCCAAACCAGAAAATAACCCAGGATCTGTTCAACGAGTATGTGAAGTGTGCGAAAGTATGAGTCTGATGAGGTCAAATCCCAGACCAATCCCAGACTTAACTTGCGTTATCCTCTAAAATATTGATCGAAACCAGGTTTAATCGACTGTTTCAGTGTGGTACCACATTACTACGTGATCCAAACCAGAAAAAACCCACGATCAGTTCAACAAGTATGTGAAGAATGCGAAAGTATGAGTCTGATGAGTGAAAATCCCAGGGCTAACCTAGACGTAACATGCGTTATCCTCTAAAATATTGATCGAAACCAGGTTTAATCAACTGTTTCAGTGTGGTATCACACTACTACGTGACCCAAACCAGAAAAAACCCATGATCTGTTCAACAAGTATGTGAAAAACGCGAAAGTATGAGCCTGATGAGGGCAAATCCCAGACCTATCCCTGACCTAACATGCGTTATCCTCTAAAATATTGAGCGAAACCAGGTTTAATGAACTGTTTCAGTGTGGTCCCACATTACTACGTGCTCCAAACCAGAAAAAACCCAGGGTCCGTTCAACAAGTATGTGAAGAATGCGAAAGTATGAGTCTGATGAGTGAAAATCCCAGATCTAGCCTAGACCTAACATGCGTTATCCTCTAAAATATTGATCCAAACCAGGTATAATGGACTGTTTCGGTGTGGTACCACACTACTACGTGATCCAAACCAGAAAAAACCCAGGATCTGTTCAACAAGTATGTGAAAAACGCGAAAGTATGAGTCTGATGTGGTCAAATCCCAGACCTATCCCAGACTTAACTTGCGTTATCCTCTAAAATATTGATCGAAACCAGGTTTAATCGACTGTTTCAGCGTGGTACCACATTACTACGTGATACAATCCAGAAAATGCCCAGGATCTAGCCATCAAGTTTGACAAATATGCGAAAGAATGAGCCTGATGAGGGCAAATCCTAGACCTAATCCAGACCTAACATGCGTTATCCTCTAAGATATTGATCGCAACCAGGTTTAATTGACTGTTTCAGTGTGGTCCCACATTACTACGTGATCCAAACCAGAAAAAACCCAGGATCCGTACAACAAGTATGTGAAGAATACGAAAGTATGAGTCTGATGAGTGAAAATCCCAGGCCTAACCTATTCCTAGCATGCGTTATCCTCTAAAATATTGATCGAAACCAGGTTTAATTGATTGTTTCAGTGTGGTCCCACGTTACTACGTGATCCAATCCAGAAAAAGCCCAGGATCTAGCCATCAAGTATGAGAAATATGCGAAAGAATGAGCCTGACGAGGGCTAATCCTAGACCTAACCTAGACCTAACATGAATTATTTTCTAAAATATTTATCAAGACCAGGTTTAATTGAATGTCTCAGTGTGGTACCACATTACTACGTGATCCAAACCAGAAAAAAGCCAGGATCCGTTCAACAAGTATGTTAAAACTGCAACAGTATGACCCTGATGAGGGCAAATCCCAGGCCTAACCTAGACCTAACATGCGTTGTCCTCTAAAATATTGATGGAAACCAGGTTTAATTGACTGTTTCAGTGTTGTACTTCATTACTACGTGATGCAATCCAGAAAAAGCCCAGGATCTAGCCATCAAGTATGAGAAATATGCGAAAGAATGAGCCTGATGAGAGCAAATCCCAGACCAAACCTAGACCTAACATGAATTATTCTCTAAAATATTGATCGAAAACAGGTTTAATTGACTGTTTCAGTGTTATACCACATTACTATGTGATCCAAGCCAGAAAATAACCCAGGATCTGTTCAACGAGTATGTGAAGTGTGCGAAAGTATGAGTGTGATGAGGTCAAATCCCAGACCTAACCTAGACCTAACATGAATTATTCTCTAAAATATTTATCAAGACCAGGTTTAATTGAATGTCTCAGTGTGGTACCACATTACTACGTGATCCAAACCAGAAAAAAGCCAGGATCTGTTCAACAAGTATGTGAAAAACGCGAAAGTATGAGTCTGATGAGGTCAAATCCCAGACCTATCCCAGACTTAACTTGCGTTATCCACTAAAATATTGATCGAAACCAGGTTTAATCGACTGTTTCAGCGTGGTACCACATTACTACGTGATACAATCCAGAAACAGCCCAGGATCTAGCCATGAAGTATGAGAAATATGCGAAAGTATGAGCCTGATGAGGGCAAATCCTAGACCTAACCCAAACCTAACATGCGTTATCCTCTAAAATATTTATCAAGACCAGGTTTAATTGAATGTTTCAGTGTGGTACCACATTACTACGTGAACCAAACCAGAAAAAACCCAGGATCCGTTCAACAAGTATGTTAAAACTGCGACAGTATGACCCTGATGAGGGCAAATCCCAGGCCTAACCTAGACCTAACATGCGTTGTCCTCTAAAATATTGATGGA
Organism: Colletes latitarsis; assembly: GCF_051014445.1. Classification (NCBI taxonomy): domain Eukaryota; kingdom Metazoa; phylum Arthropoda; class Insecta; order Hymenoptera; family Colletidae; genus Colletes; species Colletes latitarsis. The sequence goes on along the minus strand of NW_027488368.1, from coordinate 7,702,688 downwards.
AACCAGGTTTAATTGACTGTTTCAGTGTTGTACTTCATTACTACGTGATGCAATCCAGAAAAAGCCCAGGATCTAGCCATCAAGTATGAGAAATATGCGAAAGAATGAGCCTGATGAGAGCAAATCCCAGACCTAACCTAGACCTAACATGAATTATTCTCTAAAATATTGATCGAAAACAGGTTTAATTGACTGTTTCAGTGTTGTACCACATTACTATGTGATCCAAACCAGAAAATAACCCAGGATCTGTTCAACGAGTATGTGAAGTGTGCGAAAGTATGAGCCTGATGAGTGAAAATCCCAGGGCTAACCTAGACCTAACATGCGTTATCCTCTGTAATATTGATCCAAACCCGGTTTAATGGACTGTTTCAGTGTGGTACCACACTACTACGTGATCCAAACCAGAAAAAACCCAGGATCCGTTCAACAAGTATGTGAAGAATGCGAAAGTATGAGCCTGATGAGGTCAAATCCCAGACCTATCCCAGACCTATCTTGCGTGATCCTCTAAAATATTGATCGAAACCAGGTTCAATCGACTGTTTCTGTGTGGTACCACATTACTATGTGATCCAAACCAGAAAATAACCCAGGATCTGTTCAACGAGTATGTGAAGTGTGCGAAAGTATCAGTCTGATGAGGGCAAATCCCCGACCTATCCCAGACCTAACCCAGACCTAACATGCGTTATCCTCTAAAATATTTATCAAGACCAGGTTTAATTGATTGTTTCAGTGTAGTTCCACATTACTACGTGATCCAAACCAGTAAAAACCCAGGATCTGTTCAACGAGTATGTGAAGTGTGCGAAAGTATGAGTCTGATGAGTGAAAATCCCAGACCTAACCTACACCTAACATGCGTTATCCTCTAAAATATTGATCCAAACCAGGTTTAATGGACTGTTTCAGTGAGGTACCACACTACTACGTGATCCAAACCAGAAACCCAGGATCTGTTCAAAAAGTATGTGAAAAACGCGAAAGTATGAGCCTGATGAGGGCAAATCCAAGACCTATCCCAGACCTAACTTGCGTTGTCCTCTAAGATATTGATGGAAACCAGGTTTAATTGACTGTTTCAGTGTGGTACCACTTTGCTACGTGATCTAATCCAGAAATAGCCCAGGATCTAGCCATGAAGTATGAGAAATATGCGAAAGTATGAGCCTGACGAGGGCAAATCCTAGACCTAACCCAGACCTAACCCAGACCTAACATGCGTTATCCTCTAAAATATTTATCAAGACCAGGTTTAATTGATTGTTTCAGTGTAGTTCCACATTACTACGTGATCCAAACCAGTAAAAACCCAGGATCTGTTCAACGAGTATGTGAAGTGTGCGAAAGTATGAGTCTGATGAGGGCAAATCCCCGACTTATCCCAGACCTAACATGCGTTATCCTCTAAAATATTTATCAAGACCAGGTTTAATTGATTGTTTCAGTGTGGTCCCACATTACTACGTGATCCAAACCAGAAAAAACCCATGATCCGTTCAACAAGTATGTGAAGAATGCGAAAGTATGAGTCTGATGAGTGAAAATCCCAGACCTAACCAAGACCTAACATGCGTTATCCTCAAAAATATTGATCGAAGCCAGGTTTAATCGACTGTTTCAGTGTGGTACCACATTACTATGTGATCCAAACCAGAAAATAACCCAGGATCTGTTCAACGAGTATGTGAAGTGTGCGAAAGTATGAGTCTGATGAGGTCAAATCCCAGACCAATCCCAGACTTAACTTGCGTTATCCTCTAAAATATTGATCGAAACCAGGTTTAATCGACTGTTTCAGTGTGGTACCACATTACTACGTGATCCAAACCAGAAAAAACCCAGGATCAGTTCAACAAGTATGTGAAGAATGGGAAAGTATGAGTCTGATGAGTGAAAATCCCAGGGCTAACCTAGACGTAACATGCGTTATCCTCTAAAATATTGATCGAAACCAGGTTTAATCAACTGTTTCAGTGTGGTATCACACTACTACGTGACCCAAACCAGAAAAAACCCATGATCTGTTCAACAAGTATGTGAAAAACGCGAAAGTATGAGCCTGATGAGGGCAAATCCCAGACCTATCCCTGACCTAACATGCGTTATCCTCTAAAATATTGAGCGAAACCAGGTTTAATGAACTGTTTCAGTGTGGTCCCACATTACTACGTGCTCCAAACCAGAAAAAACCCAGGGTCCGTTCAACAAGTATGTGAAGAATGCGAAAGTATGAGTCTGATGAGTGAAAATCCCAGACCTAGCCTAGACCTAACATGCGTTATCCTCTAAAATATTGATCCAAACCAGGTATAATGGACTGTTTCGGTGTGGTACCACACTACTACGTGATCCAAACCAGAAAAAACCCAGGATCTGTTCAACAAGTATGTGAAAAACGCGAAAGTATGAGTCTGATGTGGTCAAATCCCAGACCTATCCCAGACTTAACTTGCGTTATCCTCTAAAATATTGATCGAAACCAGGTTTAATCGACTGTTTCAGCGTGGTACCACATTACTACGTGATACAATCCAGAAAATGCCCAGGATCTAGCCATCAAGTTTGACAAATATGCGAAAGAATGAGCCTGATGAGGGAAAATCCTAGACCTAATCCAGACCTAACATGCGTTATCCTCTAAGATATTGATCGCAACCAGGTTTAATTGACTGTTTCAGTGTGGTCCCACATTACTACGTGATCCAAACCAGAAAAAACCCAGGATCCGTTCAACAAGTATGTGAAGAATACGAAAGTATGAGTCTGATGAGTGAAAATCCCAGGCCTAACCTATTCCTAGCATGCGTTATCCTCTAAAATATTGATCGAAACCAGGTTTAATTGATTGTTTCAGTGTGGTCCCACGTTACTACGTGATCCAATCCAGAAAAAGCCCAGGATCTAGCCATCAAGTATGAGAAATATGCGAAAGAATGAGCCTGACGAGGGCTAATCCTAGACCTAACCTAGACCTAACATGAATTATTTTCTAAAATATTTATCAAGACCAGGTTTAATTGAATGTTTCAGTGTGGTACCACATTACTACGTGAACCAAACCAGAAAAAACCCAGGATCCGTTCAACAAGTATGTTAAAACTGCAACAGTATGACCCTGATGAGGGCAAATCCCAGGCCTAACCTAGACCTAACATGCGTTGTCCTCTAAAATATTGATGGAAACCAGGTTTAATTGACTGTTTCAGTGTTGTACTTCATTACTACGTGATGCAATCCAGAAAAAGCCCAGGATCTAGCCATCAAGTATGAGAAATATGCGAAAGAATGAGCCTGATGAGAGCAAATGCCAGACCTAACCTAGACCTAACATGAATTATTCTCTAAAATATTGATCGAAAACAGGTTTAATTGACTGTTTCAGTGTTATACCACATTACTATGTGATCCAAGCCAGAAAATAACCCAGGATCTGTTCAACGAGTATGTGAAGTGTGCGAAAGTATCAGTCTGATGAGGGCAAATCCCCGACCTATCCCAGACCTAACATGCGATGTCCTCTAAGATATTGATGGAAACCAGGTTTAATTGACTGTTTCAGTGTGGTACCACTTTGCTACGTGATCTAATCCAGAAATAGCCCAGGATCTAGCCATGAAGTATGAGAAATATGCGAAAGTATGAGCCTGACGAGGGCAAATCCTAGACCTAACCCAGACCTAACCCAGACCTAACATGCGTTATCCTCTAAAATATTTATCAAGACCAGGTTTAATTTGACCCCCGGCTGCTGGAGGACGTGGTCAATACACTCTTCCCAATTGGGGAGAGGGGACCGCGTCCTCCGGCGGCGGCGGCTGTCCCAGTGGAGTGGACGGCCGAGCTGGGGGTCACGCAGGAGGAGCTGGCAGCGGCCATCAGACGGCTCGGGGTTCGTAACACGGCCCCGGGTCCGGATGGTGTGCCCGGCCGGGTTTGGGTCTTGACCCAGGGCGTCCTTGGGGCCGACCTCAGGCGGTTGTTCGACCGCTGCCTGAGGGACGGGCGATTCCCCCCCAGTTGGAAGGTGGCGAGGATGGTCCTCCTCCGGAAGGAGGGTCGGCCCGCGGAGTCTCCCTCCGCATACCGGCCCATTTGTCTCCTCGACGAGGTGGGCAAGCTCTTCGAGCGGGTGATTGCTGCCCGCCTCGTCGAGCACCTGTCGCGGGGTGATCCCGGTCTGGCCGACTGCCAGTTCGGTTTCCGGGGGGGCCGATCGACTATCGACGCGATAGGTCGTGTGAGGGCCCTCTCGGAGGCGGCCGTCTCCCGGGGAGGGGTGGCATTGGCAATATCCTTGGATATTGCCAATGCCTTTAACACCCTCCCCTGGGAAGAGATAAGGAGGGGGCTCGAATATCATCGAGTCCCCCCTTGTCTCAGGGCGGTCGTCGGGGATTATCTCCGCGGCAGGTGGATCGAGTATCCGGGCCGGGATGGTGATATGCGGAGGGAGGTGTACTGCGGTGTTCCGCAGGGGTCGGTCCTCGGGCCACTCCTGTGGAACATCGCGTACGACTCGGTGTTGCGGGCCGGCCTCCCCGACGGCGTCAGCACGGTGTGTTATGCGGATGACACACTGGTGCTGGCCGTCGGGGCGCACTGGGGGAGGGCCATGCGTCGCGCGGAGGAGGGGTCGCAACGCGTCGTCGACCGGATCAGGGGGATGGGGATGACGGTGGCGGTCCATAAGACCGAGGTGATTGCGTTTCATACACCTCGGCAGGATCCGCCACCCCCTCTGATTCGGGTGGGTGGGGCTGACATCGAGGTGAAGCCCCAGATCAGGTATCTGGGGCTGATCCTCGATAGCCACTGGCGTTTCGAGAAGCATTTCCGCTGCCTGGTCCCCCGGTTGGAAAGGATGGTTGCGGCTCTGGGCCGGATCCTGCCCAACCTGGGGGGCCCGGCGGGCCGAGTTCGTCGCCTCTATGTGGCAATGGTCCAGTCGGTGGCCCTATACGGGGCCCCCGTCTGGGCGGACGACCTGGCTGCCTCCCGGCGCAGCATGACTATGCTGCGTCGGGTGCAGAGGCGCATGGCGCTCAGGGTCGTCCGCGGGTATCGGACCATGTCACATGAGGCGGCGACGGTTCTAGCGGGGATACCGCCCATGGACCTGCTCGCGCGGTCGCACGCGGTGATGTACCGGCACCGCGTCGACCGTCGCGCGGGGGTGGGGGCGGTCCCGGGCGGGCAGGAACCTGCTTGGGGCGATTTGAAGCGCCAGGCCCGGCAGTCCGTGTTGCTCGCGTGGCAGGAGCGGCTGGCTCTGCCAACCGCGGGGCACCGGACTGTCGGGGCGGTTCGGCCACTCCTGAAGGAGTGGCTGGACAGAGGCCATGGCAGCCTCACCTACCGGATGGCACAGGTATTTTCCGGGCATGGCAGCTTCGGAAGATACCTGTGCCGGATAGGGAAGGAGCCGACGGCGCGTTGCTGCCACTGCGACGCTGAGCAGGACACGGCGGATCATACCCTGGAGGTATGCCCCGCGTGGGAGGGGGAGCGCCGTGTCCTGGTCGGCGTCGTCGGGCGGGATGTCTCGCTGCCGGGCGTGGTGCGCGCCATGCTCGGCAGCGAGGAGAAGTGGAGGGCCGTGGCCTCCTTCTGCGAGAACGTAATGTTGCAGAAGGAGGCCGCGGGGAGGGAGCGCGAGCTTGAGCGGCGTGCTGAAGCTCGCGCTCGTGCGGTGGCCCGAGGTCGTCGCCCGGTCGCGAGGCGTCGCGGGCGGCCGCCTCGGCGTGGCGGATGACCTAGGCTGGGAGGGGGGTCCTGAGGGGACCCTCCTCCCGCCAGGCGGCGCCGGGTCGGACCGGTTGGGGGTAGGAGTGCCTCCCCCTACCGGTCCGACGCAAGGGGAGGCACCCTCGGCGGTCTGGTGCGGCCATGAACGCCCGGCCGCCGAGGGGTGGAAAGGGGGTCGCGGGCGGTTGCGAGTTGGGGCTCGCAGCCGCCACTAAACGCGGCCCCGGGACGGATAGCGGCGGGATGGAGTGGCCCCGTCCCGCCGCTATGAGGCAGTGTGTCTACTGGGGGGACCGATTGTCCCGCCGGGGGATGGGCGCGAAAGCGCGGGCACGGGGAGGATACCGGAAGAATGCTTCGAGCGATTCCCGGTATCCTCCCAAAGCGTGCCGAAGGGTCACCGTGGGGTTTTTAGTGGGTAGGTCCCGCGCCTGTCGTTGTACGGGCGCGGGGAATCCCACACACCCCTCCCACCTCTCCCCAAGGAGGTGGGAGGGAGTCTTTCGAAGATTTTCCCCACGACAAAAAAAAAAAAAAAAAAAAAAGAAAAAAAAAGACCAGGTTTAATTGATTGTTTCAGTGTAGTTCCACATTACTACGTGATCCAAACCAGTAAAAACCCAGGATCTGTTCAACGAGTATGTGAAGTGTGCGAAAGTATGAGTCTGATGAGGGCAAATCCCCGACTTATCCCAGACCTAACATGCGTTATCCTCTAAAATATTTATCAAGACCAGGTTTAATTGATTGTTTCAGTGTGGTCCCACATTACTACGTGATCCAAACCAGAAAAAACCCATGATCCGTTCAACAAGTATGTGAAGAATGCGAAAGTATGAGTCTGATGAGTGAAAATCCCAGACCTAACCAAGACCTAACATGCGTTATCCTCAAAAATATTGATCGAAGCCAGGTTTAATCGACTGTTTCAGTGTGGTACCACATTACTATGTGATCCAAACCAGAAAATAACCCAGGATCTGTTCAACGAGTATGTGAAGTGTGCGAAAGTATGAGTCTGATGAGGTCAAATCCCAGACCAATCCCAGACTTAACTTGCGTTATCCTCTAAAATATTGATCGAAACCAGGTTTAATCGACTGTTTCAGTGTGGTACCACATTACTACGTGATCCAAACCAGAAAAAACCCACGATCAGTTCAACAAGTATGTGAAGAATGCGAAAGTATGAGTCTGATGAGTGAAAATCCCAGGGCTAACCTAGACGTAACATGCGTTATCCTCTAAAATATTGATCGAAACCAGGTTTAATCAACTGTTTCAGTGTGGTATCACACTACTACGTGACCCAAACCAGAAAAAACCCATGATCTGTTCAACAAGTATGTGAAAAACGCGAAAGTATGAGCCTGATGAGGGCAAATCCCAGACCAATCCCTGACCTAACATGCGTTATCCTCTAAAATATTGAGCGAAACCAGGTTTAATGAACTGTTTCAGTGTGGTCCCACATTACTACGTGCTCCAAACCAGAAAAAACCCAGGGTCCGTTCAACAAGTATGTGAAGAATGCGAAAGTATGAGTCTGATGAGTGAAAATCCCAGATCTAGCCTAGACCTAACATGCGTTATCCTCTAAAATATTGATCCAAACCAGGTATAATGGACTGTTTCGGTGTGGTACCACACTACTACGTGATCCAAACCAGAAAAAACCCAGGATCTGTTCAACAAGTATGTGAAAAACGCGAAAGTATGAGTCTGATGTGGTCAAATCCCAGACCTATCCCAGACTTAACTTGCGTTATCCTCTAAAATATTGATCGAAACCAGGTTTAATCGACTGTTTCAGCGTGGTACCACATTACTACGTGATACAATCCAGAAAATGCCCAGGATCTAGCCATCAAGTTTGACAAATATGCGAAAGAATGAGCCTGATGAGGGCAAATCCTAGACCTAATCCAGACCTAACATGCGTTATCCTCTAAGATATTGATCGCAACCAGGTTTAATTGACTGTTTCAGTGTGGTCCCACATTACTACGTGATCCAAACCAGAAAAAACCCAGGATCCGTACAACAAGTATGTGAAGAATACGAAAGTATGAGTCTGATGAGTGAAAATCCCAGGCCTAACCTATCCCTAGCATGCGTTATCCTCTAAAATATTGATCGAAACCAGGTTTAATTGATTGTTTCAGTGTGGTCCCACGTTACTACGTGATCCAATCCAGAAAAAGCCCAGGATCTAGCCATCAAGTATGAGAAATATGCGAAAGAATGAGCCTGACGAGGGCTAATCCTAGACCTAACCTAGACCTAACATGAATTATTTTCTAAAATATTTATCAAGACCAGGTTTAATTGAATGTCTCAGTGTGGTACCACATTACTACGTGATCCAAACCAGAAAAAAGCCAGGATCCGTTCAACAAGTATGTTAAAACTGCAACAGTATGACCCTGATGAGGGCAAATCCCAGGCCTAACCTAGACCTAACATGCGTTGTCCTCTAAAATATTGATGGAAACCAGGTTTAATTGACTGTTTCAGTGTTGTACTTCATTACTACGTGATGCAATCCAGAAAAAGCCCAGGATCTAGCCATCAAGTATGAGAAATATGCGAAAGAATGAGCCTGATGAGAGCAAATCCCAGACCAAACCTAGACCTAACATGAATTATTCTCTAAAATATTGATCGAAAACAGGTTTAATTGACTGTTTCAGTGTTATACCACATTACTATGTGATCCAAGCCAGAAAATAACCCAGGATCTGTTCAACGAGTATGTGAAGTGTGCGAAAGTATGAGTGTGATGAGGTCAAATCCCAGACCTAACCTAGACCTAACATGAATTATTCTCTAAAATATTTATCAAGACCAGGTTTAATTGAATGTCTCAGTGTGGTACCACATTACTACGTGATCCAAACCAGAAAAAAGCCAGGATCTGTTCAACAAGTATGTGAAAAACGCGAAAGTATGAGTCTGATGAGGTCAAATCCCAGACCTATCCCAGACTTAACTTGCGTTATCCACTAAAATATTGATCGAAACCAGGTTTAATCGACTGTTTCAGCGTGGTACCACATTACTACGTGATACAATCCAGAAACAGCCCAGGATCTAGCCATGAAGTATGAGAAATATGCGAAAGTATGAGCCTGATGAGGGCAAATCCTAGACCTAACCCAAACCTAACATGCGTTATCCTCTAAAATATTTATCAAGACCAGGTTTAATTGAATGTTTCAGTGTGGTACCACATTACTACGTGAACCAAACCAGAAAAAACCCAGGATCCGTTCAACAAGTATGTTAAAACTGCGACAGTATGACCCTGATGAGGGCAAATCCCAGGCCTAACCTAGACCTAACATGCGTTGTCCTCTAAAATATTGATGGAAACCAGGTTTAATTGACTGTTTCAGTGTTGTACTTCATTACTACGTGATGCAATCCAGAAAAAGCCCAGGATCTAGCCATCAAGTATGAGAAATATGCGAAAGAATGAGCCTGATGAGAGCAAATCCCAGACCTAACCTAGACCTAACATGAATTATTCTCTAAAATATTGATCGAAAACAGGTTTAATTGACTGTTTCAGTGTTGTACCACATTACTATGTGATCCAAACCAGAAAATAACCCAGGATCTGTTCAACGAGTATGTGAAGTGTGCGAAAGTATGAGCCTGATGAGTGAAAATCCCAGGGCTAACCTAGACCTAACATGCGTTATCCTCTGTAATATTGATCCAAACCCGGTTTAATGGACTGTTTCAGTGTGGTACCACACTACTACGTGATCCAAACCAGAAAAAACCCAGGATCCGTTCAACAAGTATGTGAAGAATGCGAAAGTATGAGCCTGATGAGGTCAAATCCCAGACCTATCCCAGACCTATCTTGCGTGATCCTCTAAAATATTGATCGAAACCAGGTTCAATCGACTGTTTCTGTGTGGTACCACATTACTATGTGATCCAAACCAGAAAATAACCCAGGATCTGTTCAACGAGTATGTGAAGTGTGCGAAAGTATCAGTCTGATGAGGGCAAATCCCCGACCTATCCCAGACCTAACCCAGACCTAACATGCGTTATCCTCTAAAATATTTATCAAGACCAGGTTTAATTGATTGTTTCAGTGTAGTTCCACATTACTACGTGATCCAAACCAGTAAAAACCCAGGATCTGTTCAACGAGTATGTGAAGTGTGCGAAAGTATGAGTCTGATGAGTGAAAATCCCAGACCTAACCTACACCTAACATGCGTTATCCTCTAAAATATTGATCCAAACCAGGTTTAATGGACTGTTTCAGTGAGGTACCACACTACTACGTGATCCAAACCAGAAACCCAGGATCTGTTCAAAAAGTATGTGAAAAACGCGAAAGTATGAGCCTGATGAGGGCAAATCCAAGACCTATCCCAGACCTAACTTGCGTTGTCCTCTAAGATATTGATGGAAACCAGGTTTAATTGACTGTTTCAGTGTGGTACCACTTTGCTACGTGATCTAATCCAGAAATAGCCCAGGATCTAGCCATGAAGTATGAGAAATATGCGAAAGTATGAGCCTGACGAGGGCAAATCCTAGACCTAACCCAGACCTAACCCAGACCTAACATGCGTTATCCTCTAAAATATTTATCAAGACCAGGTTTAATTGATTGTTTCAGTGTAGTTCCACATTACTACGTGATCCAAACCAGTAAAAACCCAGGATCTGTTCAACGAGTATGTGAAGTGTGCGAAAGTATGAGTCTGATGAGGGCAAATCCCCGACTTATCCCAGACCTAACATGCGTTATCCTCTAAAATATTTATCAAGACCAGGTTTAATTGATTGTTTCAGTGTGGTCCCACATTACTACGTGATCCAAACCAGAAAAAACCCATGATCCGTTCAACAAGTATGTGAAGAATGCGAAAGTATGAGTCTGATGAGTGAAAATCCCAGACCTAACCAAGACCTAACATGCGTTATCCTCAAAAATATTGATCGAAGCCAGGTTTAATCGACTGTTTCAGTGTGGTACCACATTACTATGTGATCCAAACCAGAAAATAACCCAGGATCTGTTCAACGAGTATGTGAAGTGTGCGAAAGTATGAGTCTGATGAGGTCAAATCCCAGACCAATCCCAGACTTAACTTGCGTTATCCTCTAAAATATTGATCGAAACCAGGTTTAATCGACTGTTTCAGTGTGGTACCACATTACTACGTGATCCAAACCAGAAAAAACCCAGGATCAGTTCAACAAGTATGTGAAGAATGGGAAAGTATGAGTCTGATGAGTGAAAATCCCAGGGCTAACCTAGACGTAACATGCGTTATCCTCTAAAATATTGATCGAAACCAGGTTTAATCAACTGTTTCAGTGTGGTATCACACTACTACGTGACCCAAACCAGAAAAAACCCATGATCTGTTCAACAAGTATGTGAAAAACGCGAAAGTATGAGCCTGATGAGGGCAAATCCCAGACCTATCCCTGACCTAACATGCGTTATCCTCTAAAATATTGAGCGAAACCAGGTTTAATGAACTGTTTCAGTGTGGTCCCACATTACTACGTGCTCCAAACCAGAAAAAACCCAGGGTCCGTTCAACAAGTATGTGAAGAATGCGAAAGTATGAGTCTGATGAGTGAAAATCCCAGACCTAGCCTAGACCTAACATGCGTTATCCTCTAAAATATTGATCCAAACCAGGTATAATGGACTGTTTCGGTGTGGTACCACACTACTACGTGATCCAAACCAGAAAAAACCCAGGATCTGTTCAACAAGTATGTGAAGAATACGAAAGTATGAGTCTGATGAGTGAAAATCCCAGGCCTAACCTATTCCTAGCATGCGTTATCCTCTAAAATATTGATCGAAACCAGGTTTAATTGATTGTTTCAGTGTGGTCCCACATTACTACGTGATCCAAACCAGAAAAAACCCAGGATCCGTTCAACAAGTATGTGAAGAATACGAAAGTATGAGTCTGATGAGTGAAAATCCCAGGCCTAACCTATTCCTAGCATGCGTTATCCTCTAAAATATTGATCGAAACCAGGTTTAATTGATTGTTTCAGTGTGGTCCCACGTTACTACGTGATCCAATCCAGAAAAAACCCAGGATCCGTTCAACAAGTATGTGAAGAATACGAAAGTATGAGTCTGATGAGTGAAAATCCCAGGCCTAACCTATTCCTAGCATGCGTTATCCTCTAAAATATTGATCGAAACCAGGTTTAATTGATTGTTTCAGTGTGGTCCCACGTTACTACGTGATCCAATCCAGAAAAAACCCAGGATCTGTTCAACAAGTATGTGAAGAATACGAAAGTATGAGTCTGATGAGTGAAAATCCCAGGCCTAACCTATTCCTAGCATGCGTTATCCTCTAAAATATTGATCGAAACCAGGTTTAATCGACTGTTTCAGCGTGGTACCACATTACTACGTGATACAATCCAGAAAATGCCCAGGATCTAGCCATCAAGTTTGACAAATATGCGAAAGAATGAGCCTGATGAGGGCAAATCCTAGACCTAATCCAGACCTAACATGCGTTATCCTCTAAGATATTGATCGCAACCAGGTTTAATTGACTGTTTCAGTGTGGTCCCACATTACTACGTGATCCAAACCAGAAAAAACCCAGGATCCGTTCAACAAGTATGTGAAGAATACGAAAGTATGAGTCTGATGAGTGAAAATCCCAGGCCTAACCTATTCCTAGCATGCGTTATCCTCTAAAATATTGATCGAAACCAGGTTTAATTGATTGTTTCAGTGTGGTCCCACGTTACTACGTGATCCAATCCAGAAAAAGCCCAGGATCTAGCCATCAAGTATGAGAAATATGCGAAAGAATGAGCCTGACGAGGGCTAATCCTAGACCTAACCTAGATCTAACATGAATTATTTTCTAAAATATTTATCAAGACCAGGTTTAATTGAATGTTTCAGTGTGGTACCACATTACTACGTGAACCAAACCAGAAAAAACCCAGGATCCGTTCAACAAGTATGTTAAAACTGCAACAGTATGACCCTGATGAGGGCAAATCCCAGGCCTAACCTAGACCTAACATGCGTTGTCCTCTAAAATATTGATGGAAACCAGGTTTAATTGACTGTTTCAGTGTTGTACTTCATTACTACGTGATGCAATCCAGAAAAAGCCCAGGATCTAGCCATCAAGTATGAGAAATATGCGAAAGAATGAGCCTGATGAGAGCAAATCCCAGACCTAACCTAGACCTAACATGAATTATTCTCTAAAATATTGATCGAAAACAGGTTTAATTGACTGTTTCAGTGTTATACCACATTACTATGTGATCCAAGCCAGAAAATAACCCAGGATCTGTTCAACGAGTATGTGAAGTGTGCGAAAGTATGAGTCTGATGAGGTCAAATCCCAGACCTAACCTAGACCTAACATGAATTATTCTCTAAAATATTTATCAAGACCAGGTTTAATTGAATGTCTCAGTGTGGTACCACATTACTACGTGATCCAAACCAGAAAAAAGCCAGGATCTGTTCAACAAGTATGTGAAAAACGCGAAAGTATGAGTCTGATGAGGTCAAATCCCAGACCTATCCCAGACTTAACTTGCGTTATCCACTAAAATATTGATCGAAACCAGGTTTAATCGACTGTTTCAGCGTGGTACCACATTACTACGTGATACAATCCAGAAACAGCCCAGGATCTAGCCATGAAGTATGAGAAATATGCGAAAGTATGAGCCTGATGAGGGCAAATCCTAGACCTAACCCAAACCTAACATGCGTTATCCTCTAAAATATTTATCAAGACCAGGTTTAATTGAATGTTTCAGTGTGGTACCACATTACTACGTGAACCAAACCAGAAAAAACCCAGGATCCGTTCAACAAGTATGTTAAAACTGCGACAGTATGACCCTGATGAGGGCAAATCCCAGGCCTAACCTAGACCTAACATGCGTTGTCCTCTAAAATATTGATGGAAACCAGGTTTAATTGACTGTTTCAGTGTTGTACTTCATTACTACGTGATGCAATCCAGAAAAAGCCCAGGATCTAGCCATCAAGTATGAGAAATATGCGAAAGAATGAGCCTGATGAGAGCAAATCCCAGACCTAACCTAGACCTAACATGAATTATTCTCTAAAATATTGATCGAAAACAGGTTTAATTGACTGTTTCAGTGTTGTACCACATTACTATGTGATCCAAACCAGAAAATAACCCAGGATCTGTTCAACGAGTATGTGAAGTGTGCGAAAGTATGAATCTGATGAGGTCAAATCCCAGACCTATCCCAGACCTAACTTGCGTTATCCTCTAAAATATTGATCGAAACCAGGTTTAATCGACTGTTTCAGTGAGGTACCACATTACTACGTGATCCAAACCAGAAATAGCCCAGGATCTAGCCATGAAGTATGAGAAATATGCGAAAGTATGAGCCTGATGAGGGCTAATCCTAGACCTAACCCAGACCTAACATGCGATATCCTCTAAAATATTTATCAAGACCAGGTTTAATTGACTGTTTCAGTGTTGTACCACATTACTATGTGATCCAAACCAGAAAATAACCCAGGATCTGTTCAACGAGTATGTGAAGTGTGCGAAAGTATGAGTCTGATGAGGTCAAATCCCAGACCTATCCCAGACCTAACTTGCGTTATCCTCTAAAATATTGATCGAAACCAGGTTTAATCGACTGTTTCAGTGAGGTACCACATTACTACGTGATCCAAACCAGAAAAAGCCCAGGATCTAGCCATCAAGTATGAGAAATATGCGAAAGAATGAGCCTGATGAGAGCAAATCCCAGACCTAACCTAGAGCTAACATGAATTATCCTCAAAAATATTGATCGAAACTTGGTTTAATCGACTGTTTCAGTGTGGCACCACATTACTATGCGATCCAAACCAGAAAAAACCCAGGATCCGTTCAACAAGTATGTGAAGAATGCGAAAGTATGAGTCTGATGAGTGAAAATCCCAGGCCTAACCTAGAGCTAACATGAATTATCCTCAAAAATATTGATCGAAACTTGGTTTAATCGACTGTTTCAGTGTGGCACCACATTACTATGCGATCCAAACCAGAAAATAATCCAGGATCCGTTCAACGAGTATGTGAAGTGTGCGAAAGTATGAGCCTGATGAGGGCAAATCCCAGACCTATCCCAGACCTAACTTGCGTTGTCCTCTAAGATATTGATGGAAACCAGGTTTAATTGACTGTTTCAGTGTTGTACTTCATTACTACGTGATGCAATCCAGAAGAAGCCCAGCATCTAGCCATCAAGTATGAGAAATATGCGAAAGAATGAGCCTGATGAGGGCAAATCCCAGACCTATCCCAGTCCTAACTTGCGTTGTCCTCTAAGATATTGATGGAAACCAGGTTTAATTGACTGTTTCAGTGTTGTACTTCATTACTACGTGATGCAATCCAGAAAAAGCCCAGCATCTAGCCATCAAGTATGAGAAATATGCGAAAGAATTAGCCTGATAAGTGAAAATCCCAGGGCTAACCTAGACCTAACATGCGTTATCCTCTAAAATATTGATCCAAACCCGGTTTAATGGACTGTTTCAGTGTGGTACGACACTACTACGTGATCCAAACCAGAAAAAACCCAGGATCCGTTCAACAAGTATGTGAAGAATGCGAAAGTATGAGCCTGATGAGGTCAAATCCCAGACCTATCCCAGACCTAACTTGCGTGATCCTCTAAAATATTGATCGAAACCAGGTTCAATCGACTGTTTCTGTGTGGTACCACATTACTATGTGATCCAAACCAGAAAATAACCCAGGATCTGTTCAACGAGTATGTGAAGTGTGCGAAAGTATCAGTCTGATGAGGGCAAATCCCCGACCTATCCCAGACCTAACATGCGTTGTCCTCTAAAATATTTATCAAGACCAGGTTTAATTGATTGTTTCAGTGTGGTCCTACATTGCTATGTGATCCAAACCGGAAAATAACCCAGGATCTGTTCAACAAGTATGTGAAGAATGCGAAAGTATGAGTCTGATGAGTGAAAATCCCAGGCCTAACCTAGAGCTAACATGCGTTATCCTCAAAAATATTGATCGAAACTTGGTTTAATCGACTGTTTCAGTGTGGCACCACATTACTATGCGATCCAAACCAGAAAATAATCCAGGATCCGTTCAACAAGTATGTGAAGAATGCGAAAGTATGAGTCTGATGAGTGAAAATCCCAGACCTAACCAAGACCTAACATGCGTTATCCTCAAAAATATTGATCGAAACCTGGTTTAATCGACTGTTTCAGTGTGGTACCACATTACTATGTGATCCAAACCAGAAAATAACCCAGGATCTGTTCAACGAGTATGTGAAGTGTGCGAAAGTATGAGTCTGATGAGGGCAAATCCCCGACCTATCCCAGACCTAACATGCGTTATCCTCTAAAATATTTATCAAGACCAGGTTTAATTGATTCTTTCAGTGTGGTCCCACATTACTACGTGATACAATCCAGAAACAGCCCAGGATCTAGCCATGAAGTATGAGAAATATGCGAAAGTATGAGCCTGGTGAGGGCAAATCCTAGACCTAACCCAGACCTAACTTGCGTTGTCCTCTAAGATATTGATGGAAACCAGGTTTAATTGACTGTTTCAGTGTTGTACTTCATTACTACGTGATGCAATCCAGAAATAGCCCAGGATCTAGCCATCAAGTATGAGAAATATGCGAAAGAATGAGCCTGATGAGAGCAAATCCCAGACCTAACCTAGACCTAACATGAATTATTCTCTAAAATATTGATGGAAACCAGGTTTAATTGACTGTTTCAGTGTTGTACTTCATTACTACGTGATGCAATCCAGAAATAGCCCAGGATCTAGCCATCAAGTATGAGAAATATGCGAAAGAATGAGCCTGATGAGAGCAAATCCCAGACCTAACCTAGACCTAACATGAATTATTCTCTAAAATATTGATCGAAAACAGGTTTAATTGACTGTTTCAGTGTTGTACCACATTACTATGTGATCCAAACCAGAAAATAACCCAGGATCTGTTCAACGAGTATGTGAAGTGTGCGAAAGTATGAGTCTGATGAGGTCAAATCCCAGACCTATCCCAGACCTAACTTGCGTTGTCCTCTAAGATATTGATGGAAACCAGGTTTAATTGACTGTTTCAGTGTTGTACTTCATTACTACGTGATGTAATCCAGAAATAGCCCAGGATCTAGCCATCAAGTATGAGAAATATGCGAAAGAATGAGCCTGATGAGAGCAAATCCCAGACCTAACCTAGACCTAACATGAATTATTCTCTAAAATATAGATCGAAACCAGGTTTAATTGACTGTTTCAGTGTGGTACCACATTACTACGTGATCCAAACCAGAAAAAGCCTAGGATCAGTTCAACCAGTATGTGAAAAACGCGAAAGTATGAGTCTGATGAGGGCGAATCCCAGACCTATGCCAGACATAACTTGCGTTATCCTGTAAAATATTGATCGAAACCTGGTTTAATCGACTGTTTCAGTGTGGTACCACATTACTATGTGATCGAAACCAGAAAATAACCCAGGATCTGTTCAACGAGTATGTGAAGTGTGCGAAAGTATGAGTCTGATGAGGTCAAATCCCAGACCAATCCCAGACTTAACTTGCGTTATCCTCTAAAATATTGATCGAAACCTGGTTTAATCGACTGTTTCAGTGTCGTACCACATTACTACGTGATCCAAACCAGAAAAAACCCAGGATCAGTTCAACAAGTATGTGAAGAATGCGAAAGTATGAGTCTGATGAGTGAAAATCCCAGGGCTAACCTAGACCTAACATGCGTTATCCTCTAAAATATTGATCGAAACCAGGTTTAATCGACTGTTTCAGTGTGGTACCACATTACTACGTGATCCAAACCAGAAAAAACCCAGGATCAGTTCAACAAGTATGTGAAGAATGCGAAAGTATGAGTCTGATGAGTGAAAATCGCAGGGCTAACCTAGACCTAACATGCGTTATCCTCTAAAATATTGATCGAAACCAGGTTTAATCGACTGTTTCAGTGTGGTATCACACTACTACGTGACCCAAACCAGAAAAAACCCATGATCTGTTCAACAAGTATGTGAAAAACGCGAAAGTATGAGCCTGATGAGGGCAAATCCCAGACCTATCCCAGACCTAACTTGCGTTATCCTCTAAAATATTGATCGAAACCAGGTTCAATCGACTGTTTCAGTGTGGTACCACATTACTGCGTGATCCAAACCAGAAAAAACCCAGGATCAGTTCAACATGTATGTGAAGAATGCGAAAGTATGAGTCTGATGAGTGAAAATCCCAGGGCTAACCTAGACCTAACATGCGTTATCCTCTAAAATATTGATCCAAACCCGGTTTAATGGACTGTTTCAGTGTGGTACCACACTACTACGTGATACAAACCAGAAAAAACCCAGGATCTGTTCAACAAGTATGTAAAAAACGCGAAAGTATGAGCCTGATGAGGGCAAATCCCAGACCTATCCCAGACCTAACTTGCGTTGTCCTCTAAGATATTGCTGGAAACCAGGTTTAATTGACTGTTTCAGTGTGGTACCACATTACTACGTGATCTAATCCAGAAATAGCCCAGGATCTAGCCATGAAGTATGAGAAATATGCGAAAGTATGAGCCTGACGAGGGCAAATCCTAGACCTAACCCAGACCTAACCCAGACCTAACATGCGTTATCCCCTAAAATATTTATCAAGACCAGGTTTAATTGATTGTTTCAGTGTAGTTCCACATTACTACGTGATCCAAACCAGTAAAAACACAGGATCTGTTGAACGAGTATGTGAAGTGTGCGAAAGTATGAGTCTGATGAGGGCAAATCCCCGACTTATCCCAGACCTAACATGCGTTATCCTCTAAAATATTTATCAAGACCAGGTTTAGTTGATTGTTTCAGTGTGGTCCCACATTACTACGTGATCCAAACCAGTAAAAACCCAGGATCTGTTGAACGAGTATGTGAAGAATGCGAAAGTATGAGTCTGATGAGTGAAAATCCCAGACCTAACCAAGACCTAACATGCGTTATCCTCAAAAATATTGATCGAAACCTGGTTTAATCGACTGTTTCAGTGTGGTACCACATTACTATGTGATCCAAACCAGAAAATAACCCAGGATCTGTTCAACGAGTATGTGAAGTGTGCGAAAGTATGAGCCTGATGAGGGCAAATCCCAGACCTATCCCAGATCTAACTTGCGTTGTCCTCTAAGATATTGATGGAAACCAGGTTTAATTGACTGTTTCAGTGTTGTACTTCATTACTACGTGATGCAATCCAGAAGAAGCCCAGCATCTAGCCATCAAGTATGAGAAATATGCGAAAGAATGAGCCTGATGACAGCAAATCCCAGACCTAACCTAGACCTAACATGAATTATTCTCTAAAATATTGATCGAAACCAGGTTTAATTGACTGTTTCAGTGTGGTCCCACATTACTACGTGATCCAAACCAGAAAAAACCCAGGATCCGTTCAACAAGTATGTGAAGAATGCGAAAGTATGAGTCTGATGAGTGAAAATCCCAGGCCTAACCTAGAGCTAACATGGGTTATCCTCAAAAATATTGATCGAAACTTGGTTTAATCGACTGTTTCAGTGTGGCACCACATTACTATGCGATCCAAACCAGAAAATAATCCAGGATCTGTCAAACGAGTATGTGAAGTGTGCGAAGGTATGACCCTGATGAGAGCAAATCCCAGGCCTAACCTAGACCTAACATGCGTTGTCCTCTAAAATATTGATGGAAACCAGGTTTAATTGATTGTTTCACTGTGGTCCCACATTACTACGTGATCCAAACCAGAAAAAACCCATGATCCGTTCAGCAAGTAAGATAAAACTGCGACAGTATGACCCTTATGAGAGCAAATCCCAGACCTAACCTAGACCTGACATGCGTTGTCCTCTAAAATATTGATGGAAACCAGGTTTAATTTACTGTTTCAGTGTTGTACTTCATTACTACGTGTTGCAATCCAGAAAAAGCCCAGGATCTAGCCATCAAGTATGACAAATATCCGAAAGAATGAGCCTGATGGGAGCAAATCCCAGACCTAACCTAGACCTAACATGAATTATTCTCTAAAATATTGATCGAAACCAGGTTTAATTGACTGTTTCAGTGTTGTACTTCATTGCTACGTGATGCAATTCAGAAAAAGCCCAGGATCTAGCCATCAAGTATGAGAAATATGCGAAAGAATAAGCCTGATGTGGGCAAATCCTAGACCTAACCCAGACCTAACATGCGTTATCCTCTAAAATATTGATCGCAACCAGGTTTAATGGACTGTTTCAGTGTGGTACCACACTACTACGTGATCCAAACCAGAAAAAACCCAGGATCTGTTCAACAAGTAAGTGAAAAATGCGAAAGTATGAGTCTGATGAGGTCAAATCCCAGACCTATCCCAGACTTAACTTGCGTTATCCTCTAAAATATTGATCGAAACCAGGTTTAATCGACTGTTTCAGCGTGGTACCACATTACTATGTGATACAATCCAGAAACAACCCAGGATCTAGCCATGAAGTGTGAGAGATATGCGAAAGTATGAGCCTGATGAGGGCAAATCCTAGACCTAACCCAAACGTAACATGCGTTATCCTCTAAAATATTTATCAAGACCAGGTTTAATTGAATGTTTCAGTGTGGTACCACATTACTACGTGAACCAAGCCAGAAAAAACCCAGGATCCGTTCAACAAGCAAGTTAAAACTGCGACAGTATGACCCCTATGAGAGCAAATCCCAGACCTAACCTAGACCTGACATGCGTTGTCCTCTAAAATATTGATGGAAACCAGGTTTAATTGACTGTTTCAGTGTTGTACTTCATTACTACGTGTTGCAATCCAGAAAAAGCCCAGCATCTAGCCATCAAGTATGAGAAATATGCGAAAGAATGAGCCTGATGAGAGCAAATCCCTGACCTAACCTAGACCTAACATGAATTATTCTCTAAAATATTGATCAAAACCAGGTTTAATTGACTGTTTCAGTGTGGTACCACATTAATATGTGATCCAATCCAGAAATAGCCCAGGATCCAGCCATGAAGTATGAGAAATATGCGAAAGGAGGAGCCTGATGTGGGCAAATCCTAGACCTAACCCAGACCTAACATGCGTTATCCTCTAAAATATTTATCAAGACCAGGTTTAATTGAATGTTTCAGTGTGGTACCACATTACTATGTGATCCAAACCAGAAAATAACCCAGGATCTGTTCAACGAGTATGTGAATTGTGCGAAAGTTTGAGTCTGATGAGGGCATATCCCAGACCTAACCTAGACCTAACTTGCGTTATCCTCTAAAATATTTATCAAGCCCAGGTTTAATTGAATGTTTCAGTGTGGTACCACATTACTACGTGTACCAAACCGGAAAAAACCCAGGATCCGTTCAACAAGTATGTGAAGAATGCGAAAGTATGAGTCTGAAGAGTGAAAATCCCAGGCCTAACCTAGACCTAACATGCGTTACCCTCTAAAATATTGATCGATACCAGGTTTAATGGACTGTTTCAGTGTGGTACCACTTTACTACGTTATCCAAAGCAGAAAAAACCCTCGATCAGGTCAACATGTATGTTAAAACTGCGAAAGTATGACCCTGATGAAAGCAAATCCCAGGCCTATCCTAGACCTAACATGCGTTGTCCTCTAAAATATTGATGGAAACCAGGTTTAATTGACTGTTTCAGGGTTGTACTTCATTACTACGTGATGCAATCCAGAGAAAGCCCAGGATCTAGCCGTCAAGTATGAAAAATATGCGAAAGAATGAGCCTGATGAGAGCGAATCCCAGACCTAACCTAGACCTAACATGAATTATTCTCTAAAATATTCATCAAAACCAGGTTTAATTGACTGTTTCAGTGTGGTACCACGTTACTACGTGATCCAATCCAGAAATAGCCCAGGATCCAGCCATGAAGTATGAGACATATGCGAAAGTATGAGCCTGATGAGGGCAAATCCTAGACCTAACCCAGACCTAACATGCGTTATCCTCTAAAATATTTATCAAGACCAGGTTTAATTGAATGTTTCAGTGTGGTACAACATTACTACGTGATCCAAACCGGTAAAAACCCAGGATCCGCTCAACAAGTATGAGAAGAATGCGAAAGTATGAGTCTGATGAGTGAAAATCCCCGGCCTAACCTAGACCTAACATGCGTTATCCTCAAAAATATAGATCCAAACAAGGTTTAATGGACTGTTTCAGTGTGGTACCACACTACTACGTGATCCGAACCAGAAAAAACCCAGGATCTGTTCAACAAGTATGTGAAAAACGCGAAAGTATGAGTCTGATGAGGGCAAATCCGAGACCTAACCTAGACCTAACATGCGTTATCCTCTAAAATATAGATCCAAACCAGGTTTAATGGACTGTTTCAGTGTGGTACCACACTACTACGTGATCCAAACCAGAAACAGCCCAGGATCTAGCCATCAAGTATGAGAAATATGCGAAAGAATGAGCCTGATGAGAGCAAATCCCAGACATAACCTAGACCTAACATGAATTATTCTCTAAAATATAGATCGAAGCCAGGTTTAATTGACTGTTTCAGCGTGGTACCACATTACTACGTGATACAACCCAGAAACAGCCCAGGATCTAGCCATGAAGTATGAGAAATATGCGAAAGTATGAGCCTGATGAGGGCAAATCCTAGACTTAACCCAAACTTAACATGCGTTGTCCTCTAAAATATTTATCAAGATCAGGTTTAATTGAATGTTTCAGTGTGGTACCACATTACTACGTGAACCAAACCAGAAAAAACCCAGGATCCGTTCAGCAAGTAAGATAAAACTGCGACAGTTTGACCCTTATGAGAGCAAATCCCAGACCTAACCTAGACCTGACATGCGTTGTCCTCTAAAATATTGATGGAAACCAGGTTTAATTGACTGTTTCAGTGTTGTACTTCATTACTACGTGTTGCAATCCAGAGAAAGCCCAGGATCTAGCCGTCAAGTATGAGAAATATGCGAAAGAATGAGCCTGATGAGAGCGACTCCCAGACCTAACCCAGACCTAACATGAATTATTCTCTAAAATATTCATCAAAACCAGGTTTAATTGACTGTTTCAGTGTGGTACCACATTACTACGTGATAGAATCCAGAAATAGCCCAGGATCTAGCCATGAAGTATGAGAAATATGCGAAAGTATGAGCCTGACGAGGGCAAATCCTAGACCTAACCCAGACCTAACATGCGTTATCCTCTAAAATATTTATCAAGACCAGGTTTAATTGATTGTTTCTGTGTGGTCCCACATTACTACGTGATCCAAACCAGAAAAAACCCAGGATCCGTTCAACATGTATCAGAAGAATGTGAAAGTATGAGTCTGACGAGTGAAAATCCCGGGCCTCACCTAGACCTAACATGCGTTATACTCAAAAATATTGATCGAAACCTGGTTTAATCGACTGTTTCAGTGTGGTACCACATTACTATGTGATCCAAACCAGAAAATAACCCAGGATCTGTTCAACGAGTATGTGAAGTGTGCGAAAGTATGAGTCTGATGAGGGTAAATCCCAGACCTATCCCAGACCTAACATGCGTTATCCTCTAAAATATATATCAAGACCAGGTTCAATTGATTGTTTCGGTGTGGCCCCACATTACTACGTGATCCAAACCAGAAAAAACCCAGGATCCGTTCAACAAGTATGTGAAGAATGCGAAAGTATGAGTCTGATGAGTGAAAATCCCAGACCTAACATGCGTTATCCTCTAAAATATTGATCCAAATCAGGTTTAATGGACTGTTTCAGTGTGGTACCACACTACTACGTGATCCAAACCAGAAAAAACCCAGGATCTGTTCAACAAGTATGTGAAAAACGCGAAAGTATGAGCCTGATGTGGGCAAATCCCAGACCTAACCTAGACCTAACTTGCGTTATCCTCTAAAATATTGATCGAAACCAGGTTTAATAGACTGTTTCAGTGTGGTACCACATTACTACGTGATCCAAACCAGAAAAAACCCAGGATCAGTTCAACAAGTATGTGGAAAACGCGATAGTATGAGCCTGATGAGGGCGAATCCCAGGCCTATCTCAGACCTAACTTGCGCTATCCTCTAAAATATTGGTCGAAACCAGGTTTAATTGACTGTTTCAGCGTGGTACCACATTACTACGTGATCCAAACCAGAAAAAAACCCAGGATCTGTTCAACGAGTATGTGAAGTGTGCGAAAGTATGAGTCTGATGAGGCCAAATCTCAGACCTATCCCGGACCTAACTTGCGTTATCCTCTAAAATATTGATCGAAACCAGGTTTAATTGACTGTTTCAGTGTGGTACCACTTTCCTACATGATCCAAAGCAGAAAGAACCCACGATCAGGTCAACATGCATGTTAAGACTGCAAAAGTATGACCCTGATGAGGGCAAATCCCAGGCCTAACCTAGACCTAACATGCGTTATCTTCTAAAATATTGAGCGAAACCGGTTTAATGGACTGTTTCAGTTTGGTACCACAGCACTTCGTGATCCAATCCAGAAAAAACCCAGGATCTGTTCAACAAGTATGTGAAAAACACGAAACTGTGAGCCTGATGAGGGCAAATCTTAGACCTAACCCAGACCTAAGATGCGTTATCCTCTAAAATATATATCCAGACCAGGTTTTATTGAATGTTTCAGTGTGGTACCACTTTACTACGTGATCCAATCCAGAAATAGCCCAGGATCCAGCCATGAAGTATGAGAAATATGCGAAAGTATGAGCCTGATGAGAGCAATTCCCAGACCTAACCCAGACCTAACATGCGTTATCCTCTAAAATATTGATCGAAACCAGGTTTAATGGACAGTTTCAGTGTGGTACCACACTACTACGCAATCCAAACCAGAAAAAAACCCAGGATCTGTTCAACAAGTATGTGAAAAACGCGAAAGGATGAGTCCGATGAGTGAAAATCCCAGGACTAACCTAGACCTAACATGCGTTATCCTCAAAAATATTGATCGAAACCTGGTTTAATTGATTGTTTCGATGTGGTCCCACATTACTACGTGATCCAAACCAGAAAAAACCCAGGATCCGTTCAACAAGTATGTGAAGAATGCGAAAGTATGAGTCTGATGAGTGAAAATCCCAGACCTAACCTAGGCCTAACATGCGTTATCCTCTATAATATTGATCCAAACCAGGTTTAATC
Organism: Colletes latitarsis; assembly: GCF_051014445.1. Lineage (NCBI taxonomy): Eukaryota > Metazoa > Arthropoda > Insecta > Hymenoptera > Colletidae > Colletes > Colletes latitarsis. The sequence goes on along the minus strand of NW_027488368.1, from coordinate 7,677,670 downwards.
GACTGTTTCAGTGTGGTACCACATTACTATGTGATCCAAACCAGAAAATAACCCAGGATCTGTTCAACGAGTATGTGAAGTGTGCGAAAGTATGAGCCTGATGAGGGCAAGTCCCAGACCTATACCAGACCTAACTTGCGTTATCCTCTAGAATATTGATCGATACCAGGTTTAATGGACTGTTTCAGTATGGCACCACTTTGCTACGTGATCCAAAGCAGAAAAAACCCTCGATCAGGTCAACATGTATGTTAAAACTGCGAAAGTATGACCCTCATGTGGGCAAATCCCAGGGCTAACCTAGACCTAACATGCGTTGTCCTCTACAATATTGATGGAAACCAGGTTTAATTGACTGTTTCAGTGTCGTACATCATTACTACGTGAAGCAATCCAGAAAAAGCCCCGGATCTAGCCATCAAGTATGAGAAATGTGCGAAAGAATGAGCCTCATGAGAGCAAATCCCAGACCTATACCAGACATAACTTGCGTTATCTTCTAAAATATTGATCGAAACCAGGTTTAATTGACTGTTTCGGTGTGGTACAACATTACTACGTGATCCAATCCAGAAATAGCCCAGGATCTATACATGAAGTATAAGAAATATGCGAAAGTATGAGCCTGATGAGGGCAAATCCTAGACCTAACCCAGTCCTAACATGCGTTATCCTCTAAAATATTGATCGAAACCAGGTTAAATGGACAGTTTCAGTGTGGTACCACACTACTACGTGATCCAAACCAGAAAAAAACCCAGGATCTGTTCAACAAGTATGTGAAAAACGCGAAAGTATTAGTCTGATGAGTGAAAATCCCAGGCCTAACCTAGACCTAACATGGGTTATCCTCAAAAATATTGATCGAAACCTGGTTTAATCGACTGTTTCAGTGTGGTACCACATTACTATGCGTTCCAAACCAGAAAATAACCCAGGATCTGACAAACGAGTATGTGAAGTGTGCGAAAGTATGAGCCTGATGAGTGCAAATCCCAGACCTAACCTAGACCTAACATGAATTATTCTCTAAAATATAGATCGAAACCAGGTTTAATTGACTGTTTCAGTGTGGTACCACATTACTACGTGATCCAAACCAGAAAAAGCCCAGGATCAGTTCAACAAGTATGTGAAAAACGCGAAAGTATGAGCCTGATGATGTCGAATCCCAGACCAATGCCAGACCTAACTTGCGTTATCCTCTAAAATATTGATCGAAACCGGGTTCAATTGACTGTTTCTGCGTGGTACCACGTTGCTACGTGATACAATCCAGAAGCAGCCCAGGATCTAGCCATGAAGTATGAGAAATATGCGAAAGTATGAGCCTGATGAGGGCAAATCCTAGACTTAACCCAGCCCTAAAACATGCGTTATCCTCAAAAATATTTATCAAGACCAGGTTTAACTGAATGTTTCAGTGTGGTACCACATTACTACGTTATCCATACAAGAAAAAACCCAGGATCTGTTCAACAAGTATGTGAAAAATGCGAAAGCATGAGTCTGATGAGGGCAAATCCCAGGCCTAACCTAGACATAACTTTCGTTATCCTCTAAAATATTGATCGAAACCAGGTTTAGTGGGCTGTTTCAGTGTGGTACCATATTACTGCGCGATCCAAACCAGAAAAAACCCAGGATCTGTTCAACAAGTATGTGAAAAATGCGAAAGTATGACCCTGATGTGGGCAAATCCCAGAACTAACCCAGACGTAACATGAATTATTCTCTAAAATATTGATCGAAACCAGGTTTAATTGACTGTTTCAGTGTGGTACCACATTACTACGTGATCCAATCCAGTAATAGCCCAGGATCCAGCCATGAAGTATGAGAAATATACGAAAGCATGAGCCTGATGAGGGCAAATCCTAGACCTAACCCAGACCTAACATGCGTTATCCTCTAAAATATTTATCAACACCAGGTTTAATTGATTGTTTCAGTGTGGTACCACATTACTACGTGATCCACACCAGAGAAAACCCAAGATCCGTTCAAAAAGTATGTGAAGAATGCGAAAGTATGAGTGTGATGAGTGAAAATCCCAGGCCTAACCTAGACCTAACGTGCGTTATCCTCTAAAATATTGATCGAAACCAGGTTTAATCGTCTGTTTCAGCGTGGTACCACATTACTATGTGATACAATCCAGAAACAGCCCAGGATCTAGCCATGAAGTAGGAGAAATATGCGAAAGTGTGAGCCTGATGAGGGCAAATCCTAGATCTAACCCGGACCTAACATGCGTTATCCTCTAAAATATTTATCAACCAGGTTTAATTGAATGTTACAGCGTGGTACCACATTACTACGTGAACCAAACCAGAAAAAACCCAGAATCCGTTCAAAAAGTAAGTTAAAGCTGCGACAGTATGACCCTGATGAGAGCAAATTCCAGACCTAACGTAGACCTGACATGCGTTGTCCTCTAAAATATTGATGGAAACCAGGTTTAATTGACTGTTTCAGTGTTGCACTTCATTACTACGTGATGCAATCCAGAAAAAGCCCAGGATCTAGCCATCAAGTATGAGAAATATGCGAAAGAAAGAGCCTGATGAGAGCAAATCCCAGACCTAACCTAGACCAAACATGAATTATTCTCTAAAATATTGATCAAAACCAGGTTTAATTGACTGTTTCAGCGTGGTACCACATTACTACGTGATCCACTCCAGAAAAAACTCAGGATCTAGCCGTCAAGTATGAGATATATGCGAAAGAATGAGCCTGATGAGAGCAAATCCCGGACCAAACCTAAACCTAACATGAATTATTCTCTAAAATATTCATCAAAACCAGGTTTAATTGACCGTTTCAGTGTGGTACCACATTACTACGTGATGCAATCCAGAAATAGCCCAGGATCCGTTCAACAAGTATGAGAAGTATGCGGAAGTATGAGTCTGATGAGTGAAAATCCCCGGCCTAACCTAGACCTAACATGCGTTATCCTCAAAAATATTGATCGAAACCTGGTTTAATCGACAGTTTCAGTGTGGTACCACATTACTACGTGACCGAAACCAGAAAAAACCCAGGACCTGTTCAACGAGTATGTGAAGTGTGCGAAAGTATGAGTCTGATGAGGGCAAATCCCAGACCTATCCCAGACCTAACATGCGTTATCCTCGAAAATATTTATCAAGACCAGGTTTAACTGAATGTTTCAGTGTGGTCCCACATTACTACGTGATCCATACCAGAAAAAACCCAGGATCTGTTCAACAAGTATGTGAAAAATGCGAAAGCATGAGTCTGATGAGGGCAAATCCCAGGCCTAACCTAGACAAAACTTTCGTTATCCTCTATAATATTGATCGAAACCAGGTTTAGTGGGCTGTTTCAGTGTGGCACCACATTACTGCGCGATCCAAACCAGAAAAAACCCAGGATCTGTTCAACAAGTATGTGAAAAATCCGAAAGTATGACCCTGATGTGGGCAAATCCCAGACCTATCCCAGACCTAACATGCGTTATCCTCTAAAATATTTATCAAGACCAGGTTTAATTGATTGTTTCAGTTTGGTCCCACATTACTACGTGATCCAAACCAGAAAAAACCCAGGATCCGTTCAACAAGTATGTGAAGAATGCGAAAGAATGAGTCTGATGAGTGAAAATCCCAGGCCTAACCTAGACCTAACATGCGTTATCCGCAAAGATATTGATCGAAACCTGGTTTAATCGACTGTTTCATTGTGGTACCACATTACTATGTGATCCAAACCAGAAAATAGCCCAGGATCTATCCATGAAGTATAAGAAATATGCGAAAGTATGACCCTGATGAGGGCAAATCCCAGGACTAACCCAGACCTAACATGCATTATCCTCTAAGATATTGATGGAACCCAGGTTTAATTGACTGTTTCAGTGTTGTACTTCATTACTACGTGATGCGATCCAGAAAAAGCCCAGGATCTAGCCATCAAGTTTGAGAAATATGCGAAAGTATGAGCCTGACGAGAGCAAATCCTAGACCTAACCCAGACCTAACATGCGTTATCCTCTAAAATATTTATCAAGACCAGGTTTAATTGATTGTTTCAGTGTAGTCCCACATTACTACGTGATCCAAACCAGAAAAAACCCAGGATCCGTTCAACAGGTATGTGAAGAATGCGAAAGAATGAGTCTGATGAGTGAAAATCCCAGGCCTTACCTAGACCTAACATGCGTTATCCTCAAGAATATTGATCCAAACCAGGTTTAGTGGGCTGTTTCAGTGTGGTACCACATTACTGCCCGATCCAAACCAGAAAAAACCCAGGATCTGTACAACAAGTATGTGAAAAACGCGAAGGTATGAGCCTGATGAGGGCGAATCCCAGACCTATCCCAGACCTAACATGCGTTATCCTCTCAAAAATTTATCAAGACCAGGTTTAATTGATTGTTTCAGTGTGGTCCCACATTACTACGTGATCCAAACCAGAAAAAACTCAGGATCCGTTCAACAAGTATGTGAAGAATGCGAAAGAATGAGTCTAATGAGTGAAAATCCCAGGCCTAACCTTGACCTAACATGCGTTATCCGCAAAAATATTGATCGAAACCTGGTTTAATCGACTGTTTCATTGTGGTACCACATTACTATGTGATCCAAACCAGAAAAAACCCAGGATCTGTTCAACAAGTATGTGAAAAATGCGAAAGCATGAGTCTGATGAGAGCAAATCCCAGGCCTAACCTAGACATAACTTTCGTTATCCTCTAAAATATTGATCGAAACCAGGTTTAGTGGGCTGTTTCAGTGTGGTACCATATTACTGCCCGATCCAAACCAGAAAAAACCCAGGATCTGTACAACAAGTATGTGAAAAACGCGAAGGTATGAGCCTGATGAGGGCGAATCCCAGACCTATCCCAGACCTAACATGCGTTATCCTCTCAAATATTTATCAAGACCTGGTTTCACTGAATGTTTCAGTATGGTACCACATTAATACGTGAACCATACCAGAAAAAACCCAGGATCCGTTCAACAGGTATCTGAAGAATGCGAAAGTATCAGTCTGATGAGTGAAAATCTCAGGGCTAACCTAGACCTAACATGCATTATCCTCTAAAATATTGATCCAAACCAGGTTTAGTGGGCTGTTTCAGTGTGGTACCACTTTACTACGTGATCCAAAGCAGAAAAAACCCTCGATCAGGACAACATGTATGTTAGAACTGCCAAAGTATGACCCTGATGAGGGCAAATCCCAGGCCTAACCCAGACCTAATATGCGTTATCCTCAAAAATATTTATCAAGACCTGGTTTCACTGAATGTTTCAGTATGGTACCACATTAATACGTGAACCATACCAGAAAAAACCCAGGATCCGTTCAACAGGTATCTGAAGAATGCGAAAGTATGAGTCTGATGAGTGAAAATCTCAGGGCTAACCTAGACCTAACATGCATTATCCTCTAAAATATTGATCCAAACCAGGTTTAGTGGACTGTTTCAGTGTCGTACCACTTTACTACGTGATCCAAAGCAGAAAAAACCCTCGATCAGGTCAACATGTATGTTAGAACTGCGAAAGTATGACCCTGATGAGGGCAAATCCCAGGCCTAACCCAGACCTAACATGCGTTATCCTCTAAAATATTTATCAAGACCAGGTTTAATTGATTGTTTCAGTGTGGTCCCACATTACTACGTGATCCAAACCAGAAAAAACCAGGATCCGTTCAACAGGTATGTGAAGAATGCGAAAGAATGAGCCTGACGAGGGCAAATCCTAGACCTAACCCAGACCTAACATGCGTTATCCTCAAAAATATTTATCAAGACCAGGTTTATTTGAATGTTTCAGTGTGGTACCACATTACTACGTGATCCAAACTAGAAAAAACCCAGGTTCCGTTCAACAAGTATGTGAAAAACGAAACGTATGAGTCTGATGAGGGCAAATCCCAGACCTATCCCAGACCTAACTTGCGTTGTCCTCTAAGATATTGATGGAAACCAGGTTTAATTGACTGATTCAGCGTGGTACCACATTACTACGTGATACAATCCAGAAACAGCGCAGGATCTAGCCATGAAGTATGAGAAATATGCGAAAGTATGAGCCTGACGAGAGCAAATCCTAGACCTAACACAGACCTAACATGCGTTATCCTCTAAAATATTTATCAAGACCTGGTTTAATTGATTGCTTCAGTGTGGTACCACATTACTACGTGAACCATACCAGAAAAAACCCAGGATCTGTTCAACAAGTATGTGAAAAATGCGAAAGTATGAGTCTGATGAGTGAAAATCCTCGGCATAACCTAGACCTAACATGCGTTATCCTCAAAAATATTGATCGAAACCTGGTTTAATCCACTGTTTCAGTGTGGTACCACATTACTATGTGATCCAAACCAGAAAATAGCCCAGGATCTATCCATGAAGTATAAGAAATATGCGAAAGTATGAGCCTGATGAGGGCAAATCCTAGACCTAACCCAGACCTAACATGCGTTATCCTCTAAAATATTTATCAAGACCTGGTTTAATTGATTGCTTCAGTGTGGTACCACATTACTACGTGAACCATACCAGAAAAAACCCAGGATCTGTTCAACAAGTATGTGAAAAATGCGAAAGTATGACCCTGATGTGGGCAAATCCCAGACCTATCCCAGACCTAACTTGCATTGACCTCTAACATATTGATCGAAACCAGGATTAATTGACTGTTTCAGTGTGGTACCACATTACTACGTGATGCAATCCAGAAATAGCCCAGGATCTAGCCATGAAGTATGAGAAATATGCGAAAGTATGAGCCTGATGAGGGCAAATCCTAGACCTAACCCAGACCTAACATGCGTTATCATCTAAAATATTTATCAAGACCTGGTTTAATTGATTGCTTCAGTGTGGTACCACATTACTACGTGAACCATACCAGAAAAAACCCAGGATCCGTTCAACAAGTATCTGAAGAATGCGAAAGTATGAGTCTGATGAGTGAAAATCCTCGGCATAACCTAGACCTAACATGCGTTATCCTCAAAAATATTGATCGAAACCAGGTATAATAGACTGTTTCAGCGTGGTACCACATTACTACGTGATACAATCCTGAAACAGCCCAGGATCTAGCCATGAAGTGTGAGAGATATGCGAATGTATGAGCCTGATGAGAGCAAATCCCAGACCTAACCCAGACCTAACATGCGTTATCCTCTAAAATATTGATCGAAACCAGGTTTAATGGACAGTTTCAGTGTGGTACCACACTACTACGTCATCCAAACCAGAAAAAAACCCAGGATCTGTTCAACAAGTACGTGAAAAACGCGAAAGTATGAGTCTGATGAGTGAAAATCCCTGGCCTAACCTAGACCTAACATGCGTTATCCTCAAAAATATTGATCGAAACCTGGTTTAATCGACTGTTTCAGTGTGGTACCACATTACTATGTGATCCAAACCAGAAAATAACCCAGGATCTGTTCAACGAGTATGTGAAGTGTGCGAAAGTATGAGTCTGATGAGGGCAAATCCCAGACCTATCCCAGACCTAACATGCGTTATCCTCTAAAATATATATCAAGACCAGGTTTAATTGATTGTTTCGATGTGGTCCCACATTACTACGTGATCCAAACCAGAAAAAACCCAGGATCCGTTCAACAAGTATGTGAAGAATGCGAAAGTATGAGTCTGATGAGTGAAAATCCCAGACCTAACCCAGACCTAACATGCGTTATCCTCTAAAATATTGATCGAAACCAGGTTTAATGGACAGTTTCAGTGTGGTACCACACTACTACGTCATCCAAACCAGAAAAAAACCCAGGATCTGTTCAACAAGTACGTGAAAAACGCGAAAGTATGAGTCTGATGAGTGAAAATCCCTGGCCTAACCTAGACCTAACATGCGTTATCCTCAAAAATATTGATCGAAACCAGGTTTAATCGACTGTTTCAGTGTGGTACCACACTACTACGTGATCCAAACCAGAAAAAAAACCAGGATCTGTTCAACAAGTATGTGAAAAATTCGAAAGTATGAGCCTGAAGAGGGCAAATCCCAGACCTATCCCAGACCTAACTTGCGTTATCCTCTAAAATATTGATCGGAACCAGGTTTAATTGACTGTTTCAGTGTGGTCCCACATTACTACGTGATCCAAACCAGAAAAAACCCAGGGTCCGTTCAACAAGTATGTGAAGAATGCGAAAGTATGAGCCTGATGAGTGAAAATCCCAGGCCTAACCTAGACCTAACATGCGTTATCCTCTAAAATATTGATCGATACCAGGTTTAATGGACTGTTTCAGTATGGTACCACATTACTAGGTGATGCAAACCAGAAAATAACCCAGGACCTGTTCAACGAGTATGTGAAGTGTGCGAAAGTATGAGTCTGATAAGGTCAAATCCCAGACCTATCCCAGACCTAACTTGCGTTATCCTCTAAGATATTGATCGAAACCAGGTTTAATCGACTGTTTCAGTGTGGTACCACACTACTACGTGATCCAAACCAGAAAAAAACCCAGGATCTGTTCAACAAGTATGTGAAAAATTCGAAAGTATGAGCCTGAAGAGGGCAAATCCCAGACCTATCCCAGACCTAACTTGCGTTATCCTCTAAAATATTGATCGGAACCAGGTTTAATTGATTGTTTCAGTGTGGTCCCACATTACTACGTGGTCGAAACCAGAAAAAACCCAGGGTCCGTTCAACAAGTATGTGAAGAATGCGACAGTATGAGTCTGATGAGTGAAAATCCCAGGCCTAACCTAGACCTAACATGCGTTATCCCCTAAAATATTGATCGATACCAGGTTTAATGGACTGTTTCAGTATGGTACCACTTTACTACGTGATCCAAAGCAGAAAAAACCCTCGATCAGGTCAACATGTATGTTAAAACTGCGAAAGTATGACCCTGATGTGGGCAAATCCCAGGCCTAACCTAGACCTAACATGCGTTGTCCTCTACAATATTGATGGAAACCAGGTTTAATTGACTGTTTCAGTGTCGTACATCATTACTACGTGAAGCAATCCAGAAAAAGCCCCGGATCTAGCCATCAAGTATGAGAAATGTGCGAAAGAATGAGCCTGATGAGAGCAAATCCCAGACCTATACCAGACATAACTTGCGTTATCTTCTAAAATATTGATCGAAACCAGGTTTAATTGACTGTTTCGGTGTGGTACAACATTACTACGTGATCCAATCCAGAAATAGCCCAGGATCTATGCATGAAGTATAAGAAATATGCGAAAGTATGAGCCTGATGAGGGCAAATCCTAGACCTAACCCAGTCCTAACATGCGTTATCCTCTAAAATATTGATCGACACCAGGTTAAATGGACAGTTTCAGTGTGGTACCACACTACTACGTGATCCAAACTAGAAAAAAACCCAGGATCTGTTCAACAAGTATGTGAAAAACGCGAAAGTATGAGTCTGATGACTGAAAATCCCAGGCCTAACCTAGACCTAACATGCGTTATCCTCAAAAATATTGATCGAAACCTGGTTTAATCGACTGTTTCAGTGTGGTACCACATTACTATGCGATCCAAACCAGAAAATAACCCAGGATCTGACAAACGAGTATGTGAAGTGTGCGAAAGTATGAGCCTGATGAGAGCAAATCCCAGACCTATCCCAGACCTAACATGTGTTATCCTCAAAAATATTTATCAAGACCAGGTTTAACTGAATGTTTCAGTGTGGTCCCACATTACTACGTGATCCATACCAGAAAAAACCCAGGATCTGTTCAACAAGTATGTGAAAAATGGGAAAGCATGAGTCTGATGAGGGCAAATCCCAGGCCTAACCTAAACAAAACTTTCGTTATCCTCTAAAATATTGATCGAAACCAGGTTTAGTTGGCTGTTTCAGTGTGGTACCACATTACTGCGCGATCCAAACCAGAAAAAACCCAGGATCTGTTCAACATGTATGTGAAAAATGCGAAAGTATGACCCTGATGTGGGCAAATCCCAGACCTATCCCAGACCTAACCTGCGTTATCCTCTAAAATATTTATCAAGACCAGGTTTAATTGATTGTTTCAGTGTGGTACCACATTACTACGTGATCCAAACCAGAAAAAACCCAGGATCCGTTCAACGAGTATGTGAAGAATGCGAAAGAATGAGTCTGATGAGTGAAAATCCTAGGCCTAACCTAGACCTAGCATGCGTTATCCGCAAAAATATTGATCAAAACATGGTTTAATCGACTGTTTCATTGTGGTACCACATTACTATGTGATCCAAACCAGAAAATAGCCCAGGATCTATCCATGAAGTATAAGAAATATGCGAAAGTATGACCCTGATGAGGGCAAATCCCAGGACTAACCCAGACCTAACATGCGTTATCCTCAAAAATATTTATCAAGACCAGGTTTAACTGAATGTTTCAGTATGGTACCACAATACTACGTGAACCATACCAGAAAAAACCCAAGATCCGTTCAACAGGTATCTGAAGAATGCGAAAGTATGACCCTGATGTGGGCAAATCCCAGACCTATCCCAGACCTAACATGCATTATCCTCTAAGATATTGATGGAAACCAGGTTTAATTGACTGTTTCAGTGTTGTACTTCATTACTACGTGATGCAATCCAGAAAAAGCCCAGGATCTAGCCATCAAGTTTGAGAAATATGCGAAAGTATGAGCCTGACGAGAGCAAATCCTAGACCTAACCCAGACCTAACATGCGTTATCCTCTAAAATATTTATCAAGACCAGGTTTAATTGATTGTTTCAGTGTGGTCCCACATTACTACGTGATCCAAACCAGAAAAAACCCAGGATCCGTTCAACAGGAATGTGAAGAATGCGAAAGAATGAGCCTGACGAGGGCAAATCCTGGACCTAACCCAGACCTAACATGCGTTATCCTCAAAAATATTTATCAAGACCAGGTTTAACTCAATGTTTCAGTATGGTACCACATTACTACGTGATCCATACCAGAAAAAACCCAGGATCTGTTCAACAAGTATGTGAAACATGCGAAAGTATGACCCTGATGTGGGCAAATCCCAGACCTATCCCAGACCTAACTTGCGTTATCCTCTAAAATATTGATCGAAACAGGGTTTAATTGACTGATTCAGCGTGGTACCACATTACTACGTGATACAATCCAGAAACAGCCCAGGATCTAGCCATGAAGTATGAGAAATATGCGAAAGTATGAGCCTGATGTGGGCAAATCCTAGACCTAACCCAAACCTAACATGCGTTATCCTCTAAAATATTTATCAAGACCAGGTTTATTTGAATGTTTCAGTGTGGTACCACATTACTATGTGATCCAAACCAGAAAAAACCCAGGTTCCGTTCAACAAGTATGTGAAAAACGAAACGTATGAGTCTGTTGAGGGCAAATCCCAGACCTATCCCAGACCTAACTTGCGTTGTCCTCTAAGATATTGATGGAAACCAGGTTTAATTGACTGATTCAGCGTGGTACCACATTACTACGTGATACAATCCAGAAACAGCACAGGATCTAGCCATGAAGTATGAGAAATATGCGAAAGTATGAGCCTGACGAGAGCAAATCCTAGACCTAACCCAGACCTAACATGCGTTATCCTCTAAAATATTTATCAAGACCAGGTTTAATTGATTGTTTCAGTATGGTACCACATTACTACGTGAACCATACCAGAAACAACCCAGGATCCGTTCAACAGGTATCTGAAGAATGCGAAAGTATGAGTCTTATGAGTGAAAATCTCAGGGCTAACCTAGACCTAACATGCATTATCCTCTAAAATATTGATCCAAACCAGGTTTAGTGGACTGCTTCAGTGTGGTACCACTTTACTACGTGATCCAAAGCAGAAAAAACCCTCGATCAGGTCAACATGTATGTTAGAACTGCGAAAGTATGACCCTGATGAGGGCAAATCCCAGGCCTAACCCAGACCTAACATGCGTTATCCTCTAAAATATTTATCAAGACCAGGTTTAATTGATTGTTTCAGTGTGGTCCCACATTACTACGTGATCCAAACCAGAAAAAACCCAGGATCCGTTCAACAGGAATGTGAAGAATGCGAAAGAATGAGCCTGACGAGGGCAAATCCTGGACCTAACCCAGACCTAACATGCGTTATCCTCAAAAATATTTATCAAGACCAGGTTTAACTCAATGTTTCAGTATGGTACCACATTACTACGTGATCCATACCAGAAAAAACCCAGGATCTGTTCAACAAGTATGTGAAACATGCGAAAGTATGACCCTGATGTGGGCAAATCCCAGACCTATCCCAGACCTAACTTGCGTTATCCTCTAAAATATTGATCGAAACAGGGTTTAATTGACTGATTCAGCGTGGTACCACATTACTACGTGATACAATCCAGAAACAGCCCAGGATCTAGCCATGAAGTATGAGAAATATGCGAAAGTATGAGCCTGATGTGGGCAAATCCTAGACCTAACCCAAACCTAACATGCGTTATCCTCTAAAATATTTATCAAGACCAGGTTTATTTGAATGTTTCAGTGTGGTACCACATTACTATGTGATCCAAACCAGAAAAAACCCAGGTTCCGTTCAACAAGTATGTGAAAAACGAAACGTATGAGTCTGTTGAGGGCAAATCCCAGACCTATCCCAGACCTAACTTGCGTTGTCCTCTAAGATATTGATGGAAACCAGGTTTAATTGACTGATTCAGCGTGGTACCACATTACTACGTGATACAATCCAGAAACAGCGCAGGATCTAGCCATGAAGTATGAGAAATATGCGAAAGTATGAGCCTGACGAGAGCAAATCCTAGACCTAACCCAGACCTAACATGCGTTATCCTCTAAAATATTTATCAAGACCAGGTTTAATTGATTGTTTCAGTATGGTACCACATTACTACGTGAACCATACCAGAAACAACCCAGGATCCGTTCAACAGGTATCTGAAGAATGCGAAAGTATGAGTCTTATGAGTGAAAATCTCAGGGCTAACCTAGACCTAACATGCATTATCCTCTAAAATATTGATCCAAACCAGGTTTAGTGGACTGCTTCAGTGTGGTACCACTTTACTACGTGATCCAAAGCAGAAAAAACCCTCGATCAGGTCAACATGTATGTTAGAACTGCGAAAGTATGACCCTGATGAGGGCAAATCCCAGGCCTAACCCAGACCTAACATGCGTTATCCTCTAAAATATTTATCAAGACCAGGTTTAATTGATTGTTTCAGTGTGGTCCCACATTACTACGTGATCCAAACCAGAAAAAACCCAGGATCCGTTCAACAGGAATGTGAAGAATGCGAAAGAATGAGCCTGACGAGGGCAAATCCTGGACCTAACCCAGACCTAACATGCGTTATCCTCAAAAATATTTATCAAGACCAGGTTTAATTGATTGTTTCAGTGTGGTCCCACATTACTACGTGATCCAAACCAGAAAAAACCCAGGATCCGTTCAACAGGTATGTGAAGAATGCGAAAGAATGAGTCTGATGAGTGAAAATCCCAGGCCTTCCCTAGACCTAACATGCGTTATCCTCAAGAATATTGATCGAAACCTGGTTTAATCGACTGTTTCAGTGTGGTACCACATTACTGTATGATCCAAACCAGAAAATAGCCCAGGATCTATCCATGAAGTATAAGAAATATGCGAAAGTATGAGCCTGATGAGGGCAAATCCTAGACCTAACCCAGACCTAACATGCGTTATCCTCTAAAATATTTATCAAGACCAGGTTTAACTGAATGTTTCAGTGTGGTACCACGTTACTACGTGATCCATACCAGAAAAAACCCAGGATCTGTTCAACAAGTATGTGAAAAATGCGACAGCACGAGTCTGATGAGAGCAAATCCCAGGCGTAACCTAGACATAACTTTCGTTATCCTCTAAAATATTGATCGAAACCAGGTTTAGTGGGCTGTTTCAGTGTGGTACCACATTTCTGCCCGATCCAAACCAGAAAAAACCCAGGATCTGTTCAACAAGTATGTGAAAAATGCGAAAGTATGACCCTGATGTGGGCAAATCCCAGACCTATCCCAGACCTAACTTGCATTGACCTCTAACATATTGATCGAAACCAGGTTTAATTGACTGTTTCAGTGTGGTACCACATTACTACGTGATGCAATCCAGAAATAGCCCAGGATCTAGCCATGAAGTATGAGAAATATGAGAAAGTATGAGCCTGATGAGGGCAAATCCTAGACCTAACCCAGACCTAACATGCGTTATCATCTAAAATATTTATCAAGACCTGGTTTAATTGATTGCTTCAGTGTGGTACCACATTACTGCGTGAACCATACCAGAAAAAACCCAGGATCCGTTCAACAAGTATCTGAAGAATGCGAAAGTATGAGTCTGATGAGTGAAAATCCTCGGCATAACCTAGACCTAACATGCGTTATCCTCAAAAATATTGATCGAAACCAGGTTTAATAGACTGTTTCAGCGTGGCACCACATTACTACGTGATACAATCCTGAAACAGCCCAGGATCTAGCCATGAAGTGTGAGAGATATGCGAAAGTATGAGCCTGATGAGGGCAAATCCTAGACCTAACCCAAACGTAACATGCGTTATCCTCTAAAATATTTATCAAGACCAGGTTTAATTGAATGTTTCAGTGTGGTACCACATTACTACGTGAACCAAACCAGAAAAAACCCAGGATCCGTTCAACAAGCAAGTTAAAACTGCGACAGTATGACCCCTATGAGAGCAAATCCCAGACCTAACCTAGACCTGACATGCGTTGTCCTCTAAAATATTGATGGAAACCAGGTTTAATTGACTGTTTCAGTGTTGTACTTCATTACTACGTGATGCAATCCAGAAAATGCCCTGGATCTAGCCATCAAGTATGAGAAATATGCGAAAGAATGAGCCAGATGAGAGCAAATCCCTGACCTAACCTAGACCTAACATGAATTATTCTCTAAAATATTGATCAAAACCAGGTTTAATTGACTGTTTCAGTGTGGTACCACATTACTATGTGATCCAATCCAGAAATAGCCCAGGATCCAGCCATGAAGTATGAGAAATATGCGAAAGGAGGAGCCTGATGAGGGCAAATCCTAGACCTAACCCAGACCTAACATGCGTTATCCTCTAAAATATTTATCAAGACCAGGTTTAATTGATTGTTTCTGCGTGGTCCCACATTACTACGTGATCCAAACCAGAAAAAACCCAGGATCCGTTCAACAAGTATGTGAAGAATGCGAAAGTATGAGTCTGATGAGTGAAAATCCCCGGCCTAACCTAGACCTAACATGCGTTATCCTCAAAAATATTGATCCAAACCAGGTTTAATGGACTGTTTCAGTGTGGTACCACTTTACTACGTGATCCAAAGCAGAAAAAACCCTCGATCAGGTCAACATGTATGTTAGAACTGCGAAAGTATGACCCTGATGAGGGCAAATCCCAGGCCTAACCCATACCTAACATGCGTTATCCTCTAAAATATTTATCAAGACCAGGTTTAATTGATTGTTTCAGTGTGGTCCCACATTACTACGTGATCCAAACCAGAAAAAACCCAGGATCCGTTCAACAGGAATGTGAAGAATGCGAAAGAATGAGCCTGACGAGGGCAAATCCTGGACCTAACCCAGACCTAACATGCGTTATCCTCAAAAATATTTATCAAGACCAGGTTTAACTCAATGTTTCAGTATGGTACCACATTACTACGTGATCCATACCAGAAAAAACCCAGGATCTGTTCAACAAGTATGTGAAACATGCGAAAGTATGACCCTGATGTGGGCAAATCCCAGACCTATCCCAGACCTAACTTGCGTTATCCTCTAAAATATTGATCGAAACAGGGTTTAATTGACTGATTCAGCGTGGTACCACATTACTACGTGATACAATCCAGAAACAGCCCAGGATCTAGCCATGAAGTATGAGAAATATGCGAAAGTATGAGCCTGATGTGGGCAAATCCTAGACCTAACCCAAACCTAACATGCGTTATCCTCTAAAATATTTATCAAGACCAGGTTTATTTGAATGTTTCAGTGTGGTACCACATTACTATGTGATCCAAACCAGAAAAAACCCAGGTTCCGTTCAACAAGTATGTGAAAAACGAAACGTATGAGTCTGTTGAGGGCAAATCCCAGACCTATCCCAGACCTAACTTGCGTTGTCCTCTAAGATATTGATGGAAACCAGGTTTAATTGACTGATTCAGCGTGGTACCACATTACTACGTGATACAATCCAGAAACAGCGCAGGATCTAGCCATGAAGTATGAGAAATATGCGAAAGTATGAGCCTGACGAGAGCAAATCCTAGACCTAACCCAGACCTAACATGCGTTATCCTCTAAAATATTTATCAAGACCAGGTTTAATTGATTGTTTCAGTATGGTACCACATTACTACGTGAACCATACCAGAAACAACCCAGGATCCGTTCAACAGGTATCTGAAGAATGCGAAAGTATGAGTCTTATGAGTGAAAATCTCAGGGCTAACCTAGACCTAACATGCATTATCCTCTAAAATATTGATCCAAACCAGGTTTAGTGGACTGCTTCAGTGTGGTACCACTTTACTACGTGATCCAAAGCAGAAAAAACCCTCGATCAGGTCAACATGTATGTTAGAACTGCGAAAGTATGACCCTGATGAGGGCAAATCCCAGGCCTAACCCAGACCTAACATGCGTTATCCTCTAAAATATTTATCAAGACCAGGTTTAATTGATTGTTTCAGTGTGGTCCCACATTACTACGTGATCCAAACCAGAAAAAACCCAGGATCCGTTCAACAGGAATGTGAAGAATGCGAAAGAATGAGCCTGACGAGGGCAAATCCTGGACCTAACCCAGACCTAACATGCGTTATCCTCAAAAATATTTATCAAGACCAGGTTTAACTCAATGTTTCAGTATGGTACCACATTACTACGTGATCCATACCAGAAAAAACCCAGGATCTGTTCAACAAGTATGTGAAACATGCGAAAGTATGACCCTGATGTGGGCAAATCCCAGACCTATCCCAGACCTAACTTGCGTTATCCTCTAAAATATTGATCGAAACAGGGTTTAATTGACTGATTCAGCGTGGTACCACATTACTACGTGATACAATCCAGAAACAGCCCAGGATCTAGCCATGAAGTATGAGAAATATGCGAAAGTATGAGCCTGATGTGGGCAAATCCTAGACCTAACCCAAACCTAACATGCGTTATCCTCTAAAATATTTATCAAGACCAGGTTTATTTGAATGTTTCAGTGTGGTACCACATTACTATGTGATCCAAACCAGAAAAAACCCAGGTTCCGTTCAACAAGTATGTGAAAAACGAAACGTATGAGTCTGTTGAGGGCAAATCCCAGACCTATCCCAGACCTAACTTGCGTTGTCCTCTAAGATATTGATGGAAACCAGGTTTAATTGACTGATTCAGCGTGGTACCACATTACTACGTGATACAATCCAGAAACAGCGCTGGATCTAGCCATGAAGTATGAGAAATATGCGAAAGTATGAGCCTGACGAGAGCAAATCCTAGACCTAACCCAGACCTAACATGCGTTATCCTCTAAAATATTTATCAAGACCAGGTTTAACTGAATGTTTCAGTGTGGTACCACGTTACTACGTGATCCATACCAGAAAAAACCCAGGATCTGTTCAACAAGTATGTGAAGAATGCGACAGCACGAGTCTGATGAGAGCAAATCCCAGGCGTAACCTAGACATAACTTTCGTTATCCTCTAAAATATTGATCGAAACCAGGTTTAGTGGGCTGTTTCAGTGTGGTACCACATTTCTGCCCGATCCAAACCAGAAAAAACCCAGGATCTGTTCAACAAGTATGTGAAAAATGCGAAAGTATGACCCTGATGTGGGCAAATCCCAGACCTATCCCAGACCTAACTTGCATTGACCTCTAACATATTGATCGAAACCAGGTTTAATTGACTGTTTCAGTGTGGTACCACATTACTACGTGATGCAATCCAGAAATAGCCCAGGATCTAGCCATGAAGTATGAGAAATATGAGAAAGTATGAGCCTGATGAGGGCAAATCCTAGACCTAACCCAGACCTAACATGCGTTATCATCTAAAATATTTATCAAGACCTGGTTTAATTGATTGCTTCAGTGTGGTACCACATTACTGCGTGAACCATACCAGAAAAAACCCAGGATCCGTTCAACAAGTATCTGAAGAATGCGAAAGTATGAGTCTGATGAGTGAAAATCCTCGGCATAACCTAGACCTAACATGCGTTATCCTCAAAAATATTGATCGAAACCAGGTTTAATAGACTGTTTCAGCGTGGCACCACATTACTACGTGATACAGTCCTGAAACAGCCCAGGATCTAGCCATGAAGTGTGAGAGATATGCGAAAGTATGAGCCTGATGAGGGCAAATCCTAGACCTAACCCAAACGTAACATGCGTTATCCTCTAAAATATTTATCAAGACCAGGTTTAATTGAATGTTTCAGTGTGGTACCACATTACTACGTGAACCAAACCAGAAAAAACCCAGGATCCGTTCAACAAGCAAGTTAAAACTGCGACAGTATGACCCCTATGAGAGCAAATCCCAGACCTAACCTAGACCTGACATGCGTTGTCCTCTAAAATATTGATGGAAACCAGGTTTAATTGACTGTTTCAGTGTTGTACTTCATTACTACGTGATGCAATCCAGAAAATGCCCTGGATCTAGCCATCAAGTATGAGAAATATGCGAAAGAATGAGCCAGATGAGAGCAAATCCCTGACCTAACCTAGACCTAACATGAATTATTCTCTAAAATATTGATCAAAACCAGGTTTAATTGACTGTTTCAGTGTGGTACCACATTACTATGTGATCCAATCCAGAAATAGCCCAGGATCCAGCCATGAAGTATGAGAAATATGCGAAAGGAGGAGCCTGATGAGGGCAAATCCTAGACCTAACCCAGACCTAACATGCGTTATCCTCTAAAATATTTATCAAGACCAGGTTTAATTGATTGTTTCTGCGTGGTCCCACATTACTACGTGATCCAAACCAGAAAAAACCCAGGATCCGTTCAACAAGTATGTGAAGAATGCGAAAGTATGAGTCTGATGAGTGAAAATCCCCGGCCTAACCTAGACCTAACATGCGTTATCCTCAAAAATATTGATCCAAACCAGGTTTAATGGACTGTTTCAGTGTGGTACCACTTTACTACGTGATCCAAAGCAGAAAAAACCCTCGATCAGGTCAACATGTATGTTAAAACTGCGAAAGCATGACCCTGATGAGAGCAAATCCCAGGCCTAACCTAGACCTAACATGCGTTGTCCTCTAAAATATTGATGGAAACCTGGTTTAATTGACTGTTTCTGTGTTGTACTTCATTACTACGTGATGCAATCCAGAGAAAGCCCAGGATCGAGCTATCAAGTATGAGAAATATGCGAAAGAATGAGCCTGATGAGAGCAAATCCCAGACCTAACCTAGACCTAACATGAATTATTCTTTAAAATATTGATCGAAACCAGGTTTAATTGACTGCTTCAGTGTTGTACTTCATTACTACGTGATGCAATCCAGAAAAAGCCCAGGATCTAGCCATGAAGTATGAGAAATATGCGAAAGTATGAGCCTGACGAGGGCAAATCCTAGACCTAACCCAGAGCTAACATGCGTTATCCTCTAAAATATTTGTCAAGACCAGGTTTAATTGATTGTTTCTGCGTGGTCCCACATTACTACGTGATCCAAACCAGAAAAAACCCAGGATCCGTTCAACAAGTATGTGAAGAATGCGAAAGTATGAGTCTGATGAGTGAAAATCCCAGACCTAACATGCGTTATCCTCTAAAATATTGATCGAAACCTGGTTTAATCGACTGTTTCAGTGTGGTACCACATTACTATGTGATCCAAACCAGAAAATAACCCAGGATCTGTTCAACGAGTATGTGAAGTGTGCGGAAGTATGAGTCTGATGAGGGCAAATCCCAGACCTATCCCAGACCTATCATGCGTTATCCTCTAAAATATATATCAAGACCAGGTTCAATTGATTGCTTCGGTGTGGCCCCACATTACTACGTGTTCCAAACCAGAAAAAACCCAGGATCCGTTCAACAAGTATGTGAAGAATGCGAAAGTATGAGTCTGATGAGTGAAAATCCCAGACCTAACATGCGTTATCCTCTAAAATATTGATCCAAATCAGGTTTAATGGACTGTCTCAGTGTGGTACCACACTACTACGTGATCAAAACCAGAAAAAACCCAGGATCTGTTCAACAAGTATGTGGAAAACGCGAAAGTATGAGCCTGATGTGGGCAAATCCCAGACCTATCCCAGACCTAACTTGCGTTGTCCTCTAAGATATTGATGGAAACCAGGTTGAGTTGACTGTTTCAGTGTTGTACTTCATTACTACGTGATGCAATCCAGAAAAAGCCCAGGATCTAGCCATCAAGTATGAGAAATATGCGAAAGAATGAGCCAGAAGGGAGCAAATCCCAGACCTAACCTAGACCTAACATGCGTTATCCTCAAAAATATTGATCGAAAGCTGGTTTAATCGACTGTTTCAGTGTGGTACCACATTACTATGTGATCCAAACCAGAAAATAACCCAGGATCTGTTCAACGAGTATGTGAATTGTGCGAAAGTTTGAGTCTGATGAGGGCATATCCCAGACCTAACCTAGACCTAACTTGCGTTATCCTCTAAAATATTGATCGAAACCAGGTTTAATAGACTGTTTCAGTGTGGTACCACATTACTACGTGATCCAAACCAGAAAAAACCCAGGATCAGTTCAACAAGTATGTGGAAAACGCGATAGTATGAGCCTGATGAGGGCGAATCCCAGGCTTATCTCAGACCTAACTTGCGCTATCCTCTAAAATATTGATCGAAACCAGGTTTAATTGACTGTTTCAGCGTGGTACCACATTACTACGTGATCCAAACCAGAAAAAACCCAGGATCCGTTCAACAAGTAAGTTAAAACTGCGACAGTATGACCCTGATGAGAGCAAATTCCAGACCTAACCTAGACCTGACATGCGTTGTCCTCTAAAATATTGATGGAAACCAGGTTTAATTGACTGTTTCAGTGTTGCACTTCATTACTACGTGATGCAATCCAGAAAAAGCCCAGGATCTAGCCATCAAGTATGAGAAATATGCGAAAGAATGAGCCTGATGAGAGGAAATCCCAGACCTAACCTAGACCAAACATGAATTATTCTCTAAAATATTGATCAAAACCAGGTTTAATTGACTGTTTCAGTGTGGTACCACATTACTACGAGATCCAAACCAGAAATAGCCCAGGATCCAGCCATGAAGTATGAGAAGTATGCGAAAGTGGAGCCTGATGAGGGCATATCCTAGATCTAACCCAAACCTAACATGCGTTATCCTCTAAAATATTTATCAAGACCAGGTTTAATTGAGTGTTTCAGTGTTGTACTTCATTACTACGTGATGCAATCCAGAGAAAGCCCAGGATCCGTTCAACAGGTATGTGAAGAATGCGAAAGAATGAGTCTGATGAGTGAAAATCCCAGGCCTTCCCTAGACCTAACATGCGTTATCCTCAAGAATATTGATCGAAACCTGGTTTAATCGACTGTTTCAGTGTGGTACCACATTACTGTATGATCCAAACCAGAAAATAGCCCAGGATCTATCCATGAAGTATAAGAAATATGCGAAAGTATGAGCCTGATGAGGGCAAATCCTAGACCTAACCCAGACCTAACATGCGTTATCCTCTAAAATATTTATCAAGACCAGGTTTAACTGAATGTTTCAGTGTGGTACCACGTTACTACGTGATCCATACCAGAAAAAACCCAGGATCTGTTCAACAAGTATGTGAAAAATGCGACAGCACGAGTCTGATGAGAGCAAATCCCAGGCGTAACCTAGACATAACTTTCGCTATCCTCTAAAATATTGATCGAAACCAGGTTTAGTGGGCTGTTTCAGTGTGGTACCACATTTCTGCCCGATACAAACCAGAAAAAACCCAGGATCTGTTCAACAAGTATGTGAAAAATGCGAAAGTATGACCCTGATGTGGGCAAATCCCAGACCTATCCCAGACCTAACTTGCATTGACCTCTAACATATTGATCGAAACCAGGTTTAATTGACTGTTTCAGTGTGGTACCACATTACTACGTGATGCAATCCAGAAATAGCCCAGGATCTAGCCATGAAGTATGAGAAATATGAGAAAGTATGAGCCTGATGAGGGCAAATCCTAGACCTAACCCAGACCTAACCTGCGTTATCATCTAAAATACTTATCAAGACCTGGTTTAATTGATTGTTTCAGTGTGGTACCACATTACTACGTGCACCATACCGGAAAAAACCCAGGATCCGTTCAACAGGTATCTGTAGAATGCGAAAGTATGAGTCTGATGAGTGAAAATCTCAGGGCTAACCTAGACCTAACATACATTATCCTCTAAAATATTGATCCAAACCAGGTTTAGTGGACTGTTTTAGTGTGGTACCACACTACTACGTGATCCAATCCAGAAATAGCCCAGGATCTAGCCATGAGGTATGAGAAATATGCGAAAGTATGAGCCTGACGAGAGCAAATCCTAGACCTAACCCAGACCTAACATGCGTTATCCTCTAAAATATTTATCAAGACCAGGTTTAACTGAATGTTTCAGTGTGGTCCCACATTACTACGTGATCCATACCAGAAAAAACCCAGGATCTGTTCATCAAGTATGTGAAAAATGCGAAAGTATGACCCTGATGTGGGCAAATCCCAGACCTATCCCAGACCTAACTTGCATTGTCCTCTAAAATATTGATCGAAACCAGGTTTAATTGACTGTTTCAGTGTGGTACCACATTACTACGTGATCCAATCCAGAAATAACCCAGGATCTAGCCATGAAGTATGAGAAATATGCGAAAGTATGAGCCTGATGAGGGCAAATCCTAGACCTAACCCAGACCTAACATGCGTTATCATCTAAAATATTTATCAAGACCTGGTTTAATTGATTGTTTCAGTGTGGTACCACATTACTACGTGAACCATACCAGAAAAAACCCAGGATCCGTTCAACAGGTATCTGTAGAATGCGAAAGTATGAGTCTGATGAGTGAAAATCTCAGGGCTAACCTAGACCTAACATGCATTATCCTCTAAAATATTGATCCAAACCAGGTTTAGTGGACTGTTCCAGTGTGGTACCACTTTACTACGTGATCCAAAGCAGAAAAAACCCTCGATCAGGTCAACATGTATGTTAGAACTGCGAAAGTATGACCCTGATGAGGGCAAATCCCAGGCCTAACCCAGACCTAACATGCGTTATCCTCAAAAATATTTATCAAGACCAGGTTTAATTGATTGTTTCAGTGTGGTCCCACATTACTACGTGATCCAAACCAGAAAAAACCCAGGATCCGTTCAACAAGTATGTGAAGAATGCGAAAGAATGAGTCTGATGAGTGAAAATCCTAGACCTAACCCAGACCTAACATGCGTTATCCTCAAAAATATTTATCAAGTCCAGGTTTAACTGAATGTTTCAGTATGGTACCACATTACTACGTGAACCATACCAGAAAAAACCCAGGATCTGTTCAACAAGTATGTGAAAAATGCGAAAGCATGAGTCTGATGAGGGCAAATCCCAGACCTATCCCAGACCGAACTTGCGTTATCCTCTAAAATATTGATCGAAACAAGGTTCAATTGACTGATCCGGCGTGGTACCACATTACTACGTGATACAATCCAGAAACAGCCCAGGATCTAGCCATGAAGTATGAGAAATATGCGAAAGTATGAGCCTTATGTGGGCAAATCCTAGACCTAACCCAAACCTAACATGCGTTATCCCCTAAAATATTTATCAAGACCAGGTTTATTTGAATGTTTCAGTGTGGTACCACATTACTACGTGATCCAAACCAGAAAAAACCCAGGATCCGTTCAACAAGTATGTGAAGAATGCGAAAGTATGAGTCTGATGAGTGAAAATCCTCGGCCCAACCTAGACCTAACATGCGTTATCCTCAAAAATATTGATCGAAACCAGGTTTAATGGACAGTTTCAGTGTGGTACCACACTACTACGTGATCCAAACCAGAAAAAAACCCAGGATCAGCTCAACAAGTATGTGAAGAATGCGAAAGTATGACCCTGATGTGGGCAAATCCCAGACCTATCCCAGACCTAACTTGCATTGTCCTCTAAAATATTGATCGAAATCAGGTTTAATTGCCTGTTTCAGTGTGGTTCCACATTACTACGTGATCCAATCCAGAAATAGCCCAGGATCTAGCCATGAAGTATGAGAAATATGCGAAAGTATGAGCCTGATGAGGGCAAATCCTAAACCTAACCCAGACCTAACATGCGTTATCATCTAAAATATTTATCAAGACCTGGTTTAATTGATTGTTTCAGTGTGGTACCACATTACTACGTGAACCATACCAGAAAAAAACCAGGATCCGTTCAAGAGGTATCTGTAGAATGCGAAAGTATGAGTCTGATGAGTGAAAATCTCAGGGCTAACCTAGACCTAACATGCATTATCCTCTAAAATATTGATCCAAACCAGGTTTAGTGGACTGTTTCAATGTGGTACCACATTACTACGTGATCCAATCCAGAAATAGCCCAGGATCTAGCCATGAGGTATGAGAAATATGCGGAAGTATGAGCCTGACGAGAGCAAATCCTAGACCTAACCCAGACCTAACATGCGTCATCCTCTAAAATATTTATCAAGACCAGGTTTAATTGATTGTTTCAGTGTGGTCCCACATTACTACGTGATCCAAACCAAAAAAAACCCTGGATCCGTTCAACAAGTATGTGAAAAACGCGAACGTATGAGTCTGATGAGGGCAAATCCCAGACCTATCCCAGACCTAACTTGCGTTGTCCTCTAAGATATTGATGGAAACCAGGTTTAATTGACTGTTTCAGTGTTGTACTTCATTACTACGTGATGCAATCCAGAAAAAGCCCAGGATCCGTTCAACAAGTATGTGAAGAATGCGAAAGTATGAGTCTGATGAGTGAAAATCCCAGGCCTAACCTGGACCTAACATGCGATATCCTCAAAAATATTGATCGAAACCTGGTTTAATCGACTGTTTCAGTGTGGTACCACATTACTACGTGACTCAAACCAGAAAAAACCCAGGATATGTTCAACAAGTATGTGAAAAACGCGAAAGTATGAGCCTGATGAGGGCAAATCCCAGCCCTATCCCAGACCAACTTGCGTTGTCCTCTAAAATAATGATCGAAACCAGGTTTAATCGACTCTTTCAGTGTGGTACTTCATTACTACGTGATGCAATCCAGAAAAATCCAAGGATCTAGCCATCAAGTATGAGAAGTATGCGAAAGTGGAGCCTGATGAGGGCATATCCTAGATCTAACCCAAACCTAACATGCGTTATCCTCTAAAATATTTATCAAGACCAGGTTTAATTGAGTGTTTCAGTGTTGTACTTCATTACTACGTGATGCAATCCAGAGAAAGCCCAGGATCCGTTCAACAGGTATGTGAAGAATGCGAAAGAATGAGTCTGATGAGTGAAAATCCCAGGCCTTCCCTAGACCTAACATGCGTTATCCTCAAGAATATTGATCGAAACCTGGTTTAATCGACTGTTTCAGTGTGGTACCACATTACTGTATGATCCAAACCAGAAAATAGCCCAGGATCTATCCATGAAGTATAAGAAATATGCGAAAGTATGAGCCTGATGAGGGCAAATCCTAGACCTAACCCAGACCTAACATGCGTTATCCTCTAAAATATTTATCAAGACCAGGTTTAACTGAATGTTTCAGTGTGGTACCACGTTACTACGTGATCCATACCAGAAAAAACCCAGGATCTGTTCAACAAGTATGTGAAAAATGCGACAGCACGAGTCTGATGAGAGCAAATCCCAGGCGTAACCTAGACATAACTTTCGCTATCCTCTAAAATATTGATCGAAACCAGGTTTAGTGGGCTGTTTCAGTGTGGTACCACATTTCTGCCCGATACAAACCAGAAAAAACCCAGGATCTGTTCAACAAGTATGTGAAAAATGCGAAAGTATGACCCTGATGTGGGCAAATCCCAGACCTATCCCAGACCTAACTTGCATTGACCTCTAACATATTGATCGAAACCAGGTTTAATTGACTGTTTCAGTGTGGTACCACATTACTACGTGATGCAATCCAGAAATAGCCCAGGATCTAGCCATGAAGTATGAGAAATATGAGAAAGTATGAGCCTGATGAGGGCAAATCCTAGACCTAACCCAGACCTAACCTGCGTTATCATCTAAAATACTTATCAAGACCTGGTTTAATTGATTGTTTCAGTGTGGTACCACATTACTACGTGCACCATACCGGAAAAAACCCAGGATCCGTTCAACAGGTATCTGTAGAATGCGAAAGTATGAGTCTGATGAGTGAAAATCTCAGGGCTAACCTAGACCTAACATACATTATCCTCTAAAATATTGATCCAAACCAGGTTTAGTGGACTGTTTTAGTGTGGTACCACACTACTACGTGATCCAATCCAGAAATAGCCCAGGATCTAGCCATGAGGTATGAGAAATATGCGAAAGTATGAGCCTGACGAGAGCAAATCCTAGACCTAACCCAGACCTAACATGCGTTATCCTCTAAAATATTTATCAAGACCAGGTTTAACTGAATGTTTCAGTGTGGTCCCACATTACTACGTGATCCATACCAGAAAAAACCCAGGATCTGTTCATCAAGTATGTGAAAAATGCGAAAGTATGACCCTGATGTGGGCAAATCCCAGACCTATCCCAGACCTAACTTGCATTGTCCTCTAAAATATTGATCGAAACCAGGTTTAATTGACTGTTTCAGTGTGGTACCACATTACTACGTGATCCAATCCAGAAATAGCCCAGGATCTAGCCATGAAGTATGAGAAATATGCGAAAGTATGAGCCTGATGAGGGCAAATCCTAGACCTAACCCAGACCTAACATGCGTTATCATCTAAAATATTTATCAAGACCTGGTTTAATTGATTGTTTCAGTGTGGTACCACATTACTACGTGAACCATACCAGAAAAAACCCAGGATCCGTTCAACAGGTATCTGTAGAATGCGAAAGTATGAGTCTGATGAGTGAAAATCTCAGGGCTAACCTAGACCTAACATGCATTATCCTCTAAAATATTGATCCAAACCAGGTTTAGTGGACTGTTCCAGTGTGGTACCACTTTACTACGTGATCCAAAGCAGAAAAAACCCTCGATCAGGTCAACATGTATGTTAGAACTGCGAAAGTATGACCCTGATGAGGGCAAATCCCAGGCCTAACCCAGACCTAACATGCGTTATCCTCAAAAATATTTATCAAGACCAGGTTTAATTGATTGTTTCAGTGTGGTCCCACATTACTACGTGATCCAAACCAGAAAAAACCCAGGATCCGTTCAACAAGTATGTGAAGAATGCGAAAGAATGAGTCTGATGAGTGAAAATCCTAGACCTAACCCAGACCTAACATGCGTTATCCTCAAAAATATTTATCAAGTCCAGGTTTAACTGAATGTTTCAGTATGGTACCACATTACTACGTGAACCATACCAGAAAAAACCCAGGATCTGTTCAACAAGTATGTGAAAAATGCGAAAGCATGAGTCTGATGAGGGCAAATCCCAGACCTATCCCAGACCGAACTTGCGTTATCCTCTAAAATATTGATCGAAACAAGGTTCAATTGACTGATCCGGCGTGGTACCACATTACTACGTGATACAATCCAGAAACAGCCCAGGATCTAGCCATGAAGTATGAGAAATATGCGAAAGTATGAGCCTTATGTGGGCAAATCCTAGACCTAACCCAAACCTAACATGCGTTATCCCCTAAAATATTTATCAAGACCAGGTTTATTTGAATGTTTCAGTGTGGTACCACATTACTACGTGATCCAAACCAGAAAAAACCCAGGATCCGTTCAACAAGTATGTGAAGAATGCGAAAGTATGAGTCTGATGAGTGAAAATCCTCGGCCCAACCTAGACCTAACATGCGTTATCCTCAAAAATATTGATCGAAACCAGGTTTAATGGACAGTTTCAGTGTGGTACCACACTACTACGTGATCCAAACCAGAAAAAAACCCAGGATCAGCTCAACAAGTATGTGAAGAATGCGAAAGTATGACCCTGATGTGGGCAAATCCCAGACCTATCCCAGACCTAACTTGCATTGTCCTCTAAAATATTGATCGAAATCAGGTTTAATTGCCTGTTTCAGTGTGGTTCCACATTACTACGTGATCCAATCCAGAAATAGCCCAGGATCTAGCCATGAAGTATGAGAAATATGCGAAAGTATGAGCCTGATGAGGGCAAATCCTAAACCTAACCCAGACCTAACATGCGTTATCATCTAAAATATTTATCAAGACCTGGTTTAATTGATTGTTTCAGTGTGGTACCACATTACTACGTGAACCATACCAGAAAAAAACCAGGATCCGTTCAAGAGGTATCTGTAGAATGCGAAAGTATGAGTCTGATGAGTGAAAATCTCAGGGCTAACCTAGACCTAACATGCATTATCCTCTAAAATATTGATCCAAACCAGGTTTAGTGGACTGTTTCAATGTGGTACCACATTACTACGTGATCCAATCCAGAAATAGCCCAGGATCTAGCCATGAGGTATGAGAAATATGCGGAAGTATGAGCCTGACGAGAGCAAATCCTAGACCTAACCCAGACCTAACATGCGTCATCCTCTAAAATATTTATCAAGACCAGGTTTAATTGATTGTTTCAGTGTGGTCCCACATTACTACGTGATCCAAACCAAAAAAAACCCTGGATCCGTTCAACAAGTATGTGAAAAACGCGAACGTATGAGTCTGATGAGGGCAAATCCCAGACCTATCCCAGACCTAACTTGCGTTGTCCTCTAAGATATTGATGGAAACCAGGTTTAATTGACTGTTTCAGTGTTGTACTTCATTACTACGTGATGCAATCCAGAAAAAGCCCAGGATCCGTTCAACAAGTATGTGAAGAATGCGAAAGTATGAGTCTGATGAGTGAAAATCCCAGGCCTAACCTGGACCTAACATGCGATATCCTCAAAAATATTGATCGAAACCTGGTTTAATCGACTGTTTCAGTGTGGTACCACATTACTACGTGACTCAAACCAGAAAAAACCCAGGATATGTTCAACAAGTATGTGAAAAACGCGAAAGTATGAGCCTGATGAGGGCAAATCCCAGCCCTATCCCAGACCAACTTGCGTTGTCCTCTAAAATAATGATCGAAACCAGGTTTAATCGACTCTTTCAGTGTGGTACTTCATTACTACGTGATGCAATCCAGAAAAATCCAAGGATCTAGCCATCAAGTATGAGAAGTATGCGAAAGTGGAGCCTGATGAGGGCATATCCTAGATCTAACCCAAACCTAACATGCGTTATCCTCTAAAATATTTATCAAGACCAGGTTTAATTGAGTGTTTCAGTGTTGTACTTCATTACTACGTGATGCAATCCAGAGAAAGCCCAGGATCCGTTCAACAGGTATGTGAAGAATGCGAAAGAATGAGTCTGATGAGTGAAAATCCCAGGCCTTCCCTAGACCTAACATGCGTTATCCTCTAAAATATTGATCGAAACCAGGTTTAATTGACTGTTTCAGTGTGGTACCACATTACTGCGCGATCCAAACCAGAAAAAGCCAGGATCTGTTCAACAAGTATGCGAAAAATGCGAAAGTATGAGCCTGATGAGGGCAAATACTAGACCTAACCCAAACCTAACATGCGTTATCCTCTAAAATATTGATCAAGACCAGGTTTAACTGAATGTTTTAGTGTGGTACCACATTACTACGTGAACCAAACCAGAAAAAACCCAGGATCTGTTCAACAAGTATGTGAAAAATGCGAAAGCATGAGTCTGATGAGAGCAAATCCCAGGCCTAACCTAGACATAACTTTCGTTATCCTCTAAAATATTGATCGAAACCAGGTTTAATTGACTGTTTCAGTGTGGTACCACATTACTACGTGATCCATACCAGAAACAACCCAGGATCTGTTCAACAAGTATGTGAAAAATGCGAAAGAATGAGTCTGATGAGGGCAAATCCCAGACCTATCCCAGACCTAACTTGCATTGACCTCTAACATATTGATCGAAACCAGGTTTAATTGACTGTTTCAGTGTGGTACCACATTACTACGTGATGCAATCCAGAAATAGCCCAGGATCTAGCCATGAAGTATGAGAAATATGAGAAAGTATGAGCCTGATGAGGGCAAATCCTAGACCTAACCCAGACCTAACCTGCGTTATCATCTAAAATACTTATCAAGACCTGGTTTAATTGATTGTTTCAGTGTGGTACCACATTACTACGTGCACCATACCGGAAAAAACCCAGGATCCGTTCAACAGGTATCTGTAGAATGCGAAAGTATGAGTCTGATGAGTGAAAATCTCAGGGCTAACCTAGACCTAACATACATTATCCTCTAAAATATTGATCCAAACCAGGTTTAGTGGACTGTTTTAGTGTGGTACCACACTACTACGTGATCCAATCCAGAAATAGCCCAGGATCTAGCCATGAGGTATGAGAAATATGCGAAAGTATGAGCCTGACGAGAGCAAATCCTAGACCTAACCCAGACCTAACATGCGTTATCCTCTAAAATATTTATCAAGACCAGGTTTAACTGAATGTTTCAGTGTGGTCCCACATTACTACGTGATCCATACCAGAAAAAACCCTCGATCAGGTCAACACGTATGTTAGAACTGCGAAAGTATGACCCTGATGAGGGCAAATCCCAGGCCTAACCTAGACCTAACATGAATTATTCTGTAAAATATTTATCGAAACCAGGTTTAATTGACTCTTTCAGTGTTGTACTTCATTACTACGTGATGCAATCCAGAAAAAGCCCAGGATCTAGACATCAAGTATGAGAAATATGCGAAAGAATGAGCCTGATGAGAGCAAATCCCAGACCTAACCTAGACCTAACATGTATTATTCTCTAAAATATTGATCGAAACCAGGTTTAATTGACTGTTTCAGTGTGGTACCACATTACTACGTGATCCAAACCAGTAAAAACCCAGGATCCGTTCAACAAGTATGTGAAGAATGCGAAAGTATGAGTCTGATGAGTGAAAATCCTCGGCCTAACCTAGACCTAACATGCGTTATCCTCAAAAATATTGATCGAAACCAGGTTTAATCGACTGTTTCGGTGTGGTACCACATTACTACGTGATCCAAACCAGAAAAAAACCCAGGATCTATCCATGAAGTATAAGAAATATGCGAAAGTATGAGCCTGATTAGGGCAAATCCTAGACCTAACCCAGACCTAACATGCGTTATCCTCAAAAATATTTATCAAGACCAGGTTTAACTGAATGTTTCAGTGTGGTACCACATTACTGCGTGATCCATACCAGAAAAAACCCAGGATCTGTTCAACAAGTATGTGAAAAATGCGAAAGTATGACCCTGATGTGGGCAAATCCCAGACCTATCCCAGACCTAACTTGCATTGTCCTCTAAAATATTGATCGAAACCAGGTTTAATTGACTGTTTCAGTGTGGTACCACATTACTACGTGATCCAATCCAGAAATAGCCCAGGATCTAGCCATGAAGTATGAGAAATATGCGAAAGTATGAGCCTGATGTGGGCAAATCCTAGACCTAACCCAGACCTAACATGCGTTATCATCTGAAATATTTATCAAGACCTGGTTTATTTGAATGTTTCAGTGTGGTACCACATTACTACGTGATCCAAACCAGAAAAAACCCAGGATCCGTTCAACAAGTATGTGAAAAACGCGAACGTATGAGTCTCATGAGGGCAAATCCCAGACCTAACCCGGACCTAACATGCGTTATCCTCAAAAATATTTATCAAGACCAGGTTTAACTGAATGTTTCAGTGTGGTACCACATTACTATGTGATCCATACCAGAAAAAACCCAGGATCTGTTCAACAAGTATGTGAAAAATGCGAAAGCATGAGTCTGATGAGAGCAAATCCCAGGCCTAACCTAGACATAACTTTCGTTATCCTCTAAAATATAGATCGAAACCAGGTTTAATTGACTGTTTCAGTGTGGTACCACATTACTACGTGATCCAATCCAGAAATTGCCCAGGATCTAGCCATGAAGTATGAGAAATATGCGAAAGTATGAGCCTGATGAGGGCAAATCCTAGACCTAACCCAGACCTAACATGCGTTATCATCTAAAATATTTATCAAGACCTGGTTAAATTGATTGTTTCAGTGTGGTACCACATTACTAAGTGAACCATACCAGAAAAAAACCCAGGATCCGTTCAACAAGTATCTGAAGAATGCGAAAGTATGAGTCTGATGAGTGAAAATCTCAGGGCTAACCTAGACCTAACATGCATTATCCTCTAAAATAGTGATCCAAACTAGGTTTAGTGTACTGTTTCAGTGTGGTACCACTTTACTACGTGATCCAAAGCAGAAAAAACCCTCGATCAGGTCAACACGTATGTAAGAACTGCGAAAGTATGACCCTGATGAGGGCAAATCCCAGGCCTAACCTAGACCTAACATGAATTATTTTCTAAAATATTTATCGAAACCAGGTTTAATTGACTGTTTCAGTGTTGTACTTCATTACTACGTGATGCAATCCAGAAAAAGCCCAGGATCCGTTCAACAAGTATGTGAAGAATGCGAAAGTATGAGTCTGATGAGTGAAAATCCCAGGCCTAACCTGGACCTAACATGCGTTATCCTAAAAAATATTGATCGAAACCTGGTTTAATCGACACTTTCAGTGTGGTACCACATTACTACGTGACCCAAACCAGAAAAAACCCAGGATCTGTTCAACAAGTATGTGAAAAACGCGAAAGTATGAGCCTGATGGGGGCAAATCCCAGACCTATCCCAGACCAAACTTGCGTTAACCTCTAAAATATTGATCGAAACCAGGTTTAATCGACTGTTTCAGTGTTGTACCAAATTGCTACGTGATCCAAACCAGAAAAAACCCAGGATCAGTTCAACAAGTATGTGAAAAACGCGAAAGTATGAGCCTGATGAGGGCGAATCCCAGACCTATCCCAGACCTAACTTGCGTTATCCTCTAAAATATTGATCGAAACCAGGTTTAATTGACTGTTTCAGCGTGGTACCACATTACTACGTGATACAAACCAGAAACAGCCGAGGATCTAGCCATGAAGTATGAGAAATATGCGAAAGTATGAGCCTGATGTGGGCAAATCCTAGACCTAACCCAAACCTAACATGCGTTATACTCTAAAATATTTATCAAGACCAGGTTTATTTGAATGTTTCAGTATGGTACCACATTACTACGTGATCCATACCAGAAACAACCCAGGATCTGTTCAACAAGTATGTGAAAAATGCGAAAGCATGAGTCTGATGAGCGCAAATCCCAGGCCTAACCTAGACATAACTTTCGTTATCCTCTAAAATATTGATCGAAACCAGGTTTAGTGTACAGTTTCAGTGTGGTACCACTTTACTACGTGATCCAAAGCAGAAAAAACCCTCGATCATGTCAACACGTATGTTAGAACTGCGAAAGTATGACCCTGATGAGGGCAAATCCCAGGCCTAACCTAGACCTAACATGAATTATTCTGTAAAATATTTATCGAAACCAGGTTTAATTGACTGTTTCAGTGTTGTACTTCATTACTACGTGATGCAATCCAGAAAAAGCCCAGGATCTAGCCATGAAGTATGAGAAATATGCGAAAGTATGTGCCTGATGAAGGCAAATCCTAGACCAAACCCAGACCTAACATGCGATATCCTCTAAAATATTTATCAAGACCAGGTTTAATTGAATGTTTCAGTATGGCACCACATTACTACGTGATCCATACCAGAAAAAACCCAGGATCTGTTCAACAAGTATGTGATAAATGTGGAAGCATGAGTCTGATGAGGGCAAATCCCAGGCCTAACCTAGACATAACTTTCGTTATCCTCTATAATATTGATCGAAACCAGGTTTAGTGGGCTGTTTCAGTGTGGTACCACATTACTGCGCGATCCAAACCAGAAAAAGCCAGGATCTGTTCAACAAGTATGCGAAAAATGCGAAAGTATGAGCCAGATGAGGGCAAATCCTAGACCTAACCCAAACCTAACATGCGTTATCCTCTAAAATATTGATCAAGACCAGGTTTAACTGAATGTTTCAGTGTGGTACCACATTACTACGTGAACCAAACCAGAAAAAACCCAGGATCTGTTCAACAAGTATGTGAAAAATGCGAAAGCATGAGTCTGATGAGAGCAAATCCCAGGCCTAACCTAGACCTAACATGAATAATTCTCTAAAATATTTATCGAAACCAGGTTTAATTGACTGTTTCAGTGTTGTACTTCATTTCTACGTGATGCAATCCAGAAAAAGCCCAGGATCCGTTCAACAAGTATGTGAAGAATGCGAAAGTATGAGTCTGATGAGTGAAAATCCCAGGCCTAACCTGGACCTAACATGCGTTATCCTCAAAAATATTGATCGAAACCTGGTTTAATCGACTCTTTCAGTGTGGTACCACATTACTACGTGACTCAAACCAGAAAAAACCCAGGATCTGTTGAACAAGTATGTGAAAAACGCGAAAGTATGAGACTGATGAGGGCAAATCCCAGACCTATCCCAGACCAAACTTGCGTTATCCTCTAAAATATTGATCGAAACCAGGTTTAATCGACTGTTTCAGTGTTGTACCAAATTGCTACGTGATCCAAACCAGAGAAAACCCAGGATCAGTTCAACAAGTATGTGAAAAACGCGAAAGTATGAGCCTGATGAGGGCGAATCCCAGACCTATCCCAGACCTAACTTGCGTTATCCTCTAAAATATTGATCGAAACCAGGTTTAGTGTACTGTTTCAGTGTGGTACCACTTTACTACGAGATCCAAAGCAGAAAAAACCCTCGATCATGTCAACACGTATGTTAGAACTGCGAAAGTATGACCCTGATGAGGGCAAATCCCAGGCCTAACCTAGACCTAACATGAATTATTCTGTAAGATATTTATCGAAACCAGGTTTAATTGACTGTTTCAGTGTTGTACTTCATTACTACGTGATGCAATCCAGAAAAAGCCCAGGATCTAGCCATGAAGTATGAGAAATATGCGAAAGCATGAGTCTGATGAGGGCAAATCCCAGGCCTAACCTAGACATAACTTTCGTTATCCTCTAAAATATTGTTCGAAACCAGGTTTAGTGGGCTGTTTCAGTGTGGTACCACATTACTGCGCGATCCAAACCAGAAAAAGCCAGGATCTGTTCAACAAGTATGCGAAAAATGCGAAAGTATGAGCCTGATGAGGGCAAATCCTAGACCTAACCCAAACCTAACATGCGTTATCCTCTAAAATATTGATCAAGACCAGGTTTAACTGAATGTTTCAGTGTGGTACCACATTACTACGTGAACCAAACCAGAAAAAACCCAGGATCTGTTCAACAAGTATGTGAAAAATGCGAAAGCATGAGTCTGATGAGAGCAAATCCCAGGCCTAACCTAGACATAACTTTCGTTATCCTCTAAAATATTGATCGAAACCAGGTTTAATTGACTGCTTCAGTGTGGTACCACATTACTACGTGATCCAATCCAGAAATTGCCCAGGATCTAGCCATGAAGTATGGGAAATATGCGAAAGTATGAGCGTGATGAGGGCAAATCCTAGACCTAACCCAGACCTAACATGCGTTATCATCTAAAATATTTATCAAGACCTGGTTTAATTGATTGTTTCAGTGTGGTAACACATTACTACGTGAAACATACCAGAAAAAAACCCAGGATCCGTTCAACAAGTATCTGAAGAATGCGAAAGTATGAGTCTGATGAGTGAAAATCTCAGGGCTAACCTGGACCTAACATGCATTATCCTCTAAAATATTGATCCAAACCAGGTTTAGTGTACTGTTTCAGTGTGGTACCACTTTACTACGTGATCCAAAGCAGAAAAAACCCTCGATCAGGTCAACACGTATGTAAGAACTGCGAAAGTATGACCCTGATGAGGGCAAATCCCAGGCCTAACCTAGACCTAACATGAATTATTCTCTAAAATATTTATCGAAACCAGGTTTAATTGACTGTTTCAGTGTTGTACTTCATTTCTACGTGATGCAATCCAGAAAAAGCCCAGGACCCGTTCAACAAGTATGTGAAGAATGCGAAAGTATGAGCCTGATGAGGGCAAATCCCAGACCTATCCCAGACCAAACTTGCGTTATCCTCTAAAATATTGATCGAAACCAGGTTTAATCGACTGTTTCAGTGTTGTACCAAATTGCTACGTGATCCAAACCAGAAATAACCCAGGATCAGTTCAACAAGTATGTGAAAAACGCGAAAGTATGAGCCTGATGAGGGCGAATCCCAGACCTATCCCAGACCTAACTTGCGTTATCCTCTAAAATATTGATCGAAACCAGGTTTAATTGACTGTTTCAGCGTGGTACCACATTACTACGTGATACAATCCAGAAACAGCCCAGGATCTAGCCATGAAGTATGAGAAATATGCGAAAGTATGAGCCTGATGTGGGCAAATCCTAGACCTAACCCAAACCTAACATGCGTTATCCTCTAAAATATTTATCAAGACCAGGTTTATTTGAATGTTTCAGTATGGTACCACATTACTACGTGATCCATACCAGAAGCAACCCAGGATCAGTTCAACAAGTATGTGAAAAACGCGAAAGTATGAGCCTGATGAGGGCGAATCCCAGACCTATCCCAGACCTAACTTGCGTTATCCTCTAAAATATTGATCGAAACCAGGTTTAGTGTACTGTTTCAGTGTGGTACCACTTTACTACGTGATCCAAAGCAGAAAAAACCCTCGATCAGGTCAACACGTATGTAAGAACTGCGAAAGTATGACCCTGATGAGGGCAAATCCCAGGCCTAACCTAGACCTAACATGAATTATTCTCTAAAATATTTATCGAAACCAGGTTTAATTGACTGTTCCAGTGTTGTACTTCATTTCTACGTGATGCAATCCAGAAAAATCCCAGGACCCGTTCAACAAGTATGTGAAGAATGCGAAAGTGTGAGTCTGATGAGTGAAAATCCCAGGCCTAACCTGGACCTAACATGCGTTATCCTCAAAAATATTGATCGAAACCTGGTTTAATCGACTCTTTCAGTGTGGTACCACATTACTACGTGACTCAAACCAGAAAAAACCCAGGATCTGTTGAACAAGTATGTGAAAAACGCGAAAGTATGAGACTGATGAGGGCAAATCCCAGACCTATCCCAGACCAAACTTGCGTTATCCTCTAAAATATTGATCGAAACCAGGTTTAATCGACTGTTTCAGTGTTGTACCAAATTGCTACGTGATCCAAACCAGAGAAAACCCAGGATCAGTTCAACAAGTATGTGAAAAACGCGAAAGTATGAGCCTGATGAGGGCGAATCCCAGACCTATCCCAGACCTAACTTGCGTTATCCTCTAAAATATTGATCGAAACCAGGTTTAGTGTACTGTTTCAGTGTGGTACCACTTTACTACGAGATCCAAAGCAGAAAAAACCCTCGATCATGTCAACACGTATGTTAGAACTGCGAAAGTATGACCCTGATGAGGGCAAATCCCAGGCCTAACCTAGACCTAACATGAATTATTCTGTAAGATATTTATCGAAACCAGGTTTAATTGACTGTTTCAGTGTTGTACTTCATTACTACGTGATGCAATCCAGAAAAAGCCCAGGATCTAGCCATGAAGTATGAGAAATATGCGAAAGCATGAGTCTGATGAGGGCAAATCCCAGGCCTAACCTAGACATAACTTTCGTTATCCCCTAAAATATTGTTCGAAACCAGGTTTAGTGGGCTGTTTCAGTGTGGTACCACATTACTGCGCGATCCAAACCAGAAAAAGCCAGGATCTGTTCAACAAGTATGCGAAAAATGCGAAAGTATGAGCCTGATGAGGGCAAATCCTAGACCTAACCCAGACCTAACATGCGTTATCATCTAAAATATTTATCAAGACCTGGTTTAATTGATTGTTTCAGTGTGGTACCACATTACTACGTGAAACATACCAGAAAAAAACCCAGGATCCGTTCAACAAGTATCTGAAGAATGCGAAAGTATGAGTCTGATGAGTGAAAATCTCAGGGCTAACCTAGACCTAACATGAAGTATCCTCTAAAATATTGATCCAAACCAGGTTTAGTGTACTGTTTCAGTGTGGTACCACTTTACTACGTGATCCAAAGCAGAAAAAACCCTCGATCAGGTCAACACGTATGTAAGAACTGCGAAAGTATGACCCTGATGAGGGCAAATCCCAGGCCTAACCTAGACCTAACATGAATTATTCTCTAAAATATTTATCTAAACCAGGTTTAATTGACTGTTTCAGTGTTGTACCACATTACTACGTGATACAATCCAGAAACAGCCCAGGATCTAGCCATGAAGTATGAGAAATATGCGAAAGTATGAGCCTGATGTGGGCAAATCCTAGACCTAACCCAAACCTAACATGCGTTATCCTCTAAAATATTTATCAAGACCAGGTTTATTTGAATGTTTCAGTATGGTACCACATTACTACGTGATCCATACCAGAAACAACCCAGGATCAGTTCAACAAGTATGTGAAAAACGCGAAAGTATGAGCCTGATGAGGGCGAATCCCAGACCTATCCCAGACCTAACTTGCGTTATCCTCTAAAATATTGATCGAAACCAGGTTTAGTGTACTGTTTCAGTGTGGTACCACTTTACTACGTGATCCAAAGCAGAAAAAACCCTCGATCATGTCAACACGTATGTTAGAACTGCGAAAGTATGACCCTGATGAGGGCAAATCCCAGGCCTAACCTAGACCTAACATGAATTATTCTGTAAGATATTTATCGAAACCAGGTTTAATTGACTGTTTCAGTGTTGTACTTCATTACTACGTGATGCAATCCAGAAAAAGCCCAGGATCTAGCCATGAAGTATGAGAAATATGCGAAAGTATGAGCCTGATGAGGGCAAATCCTAGACCTAACCCAGACCTAACATGCGATATCCTCTAAAATATTTATCAAGACCAGGTTTAATTGAATGTTTCAGTATGGTACCACATTACTACGTGATCCATACCAGAAAAAACCCAGGATCTGTTCAACAAGTATGTGAAAAAGGCGAAAGTATGAGCCTGATGAGGGCAAATCCTAGACCTAACCCAAACCTAACATGCGTTATCCTCTAAAATATTGATCAAGACCAGGTTTAACTGAATGTTTCAGTGTGGTACCACATTACTACGTGATACAATCCAGAAACAGCCGAGGATCTAGCCATGAAGTATGAGAAATATGCGAAAGTATGAGCCTGATGTGGGCAAATCCTAGACCTAACCCAAACCTGACATGCGTTATCCTCTAAAATATATATCAAGACCTGGTTTAATTGATTGTTTCAGTGTGGTACCACATTACTACGTGAACCATACTAGAAAAAACCCAGGATCTGTTCAACAAGTAAGTGAAAAACGCGAAAGTATGAGCCAGATGAGGGCAAATCCCAGACCTATCCCAGACCAAACTTGCGTTATCCTCTAAAATATTGATCGAAGCCAGGTTTAATCGACTGTTTCAGTGTTGTACCAAATTGCTACGTGATCCAAACCAGAAAAAACCCAGGATCAGTTCAACAAGTATGTGAAAAACGCGAAAGTATGAGCCTGATGAGGGCGAATCCCAGACCTATCCCAGACCTAACTTGCGTTATCCTCTAAAATATTGATCGAAACCAGGTTTAATTGACTGTTTCAGCGTGGTACCACATTACTACGTGATACAATCCAGAAACAGCCCAGGATCTAGCCATGAAGTATGAGAAATATGCGAAAATATGAGCCTGATGTGGGCAAATCCCAGACCTAACCCAAACCTAACATGCGTTATCCTCTAAAATATTTATCAAGACCAGGTTTATTTGAATGTTTCAGTATGGTACCACATTACTACGTGATCCATACCAGAAACAACCCAGGATCTGTTCAACAAGTATGTGAAAAATGCGAAAGCATGAGTCTGATGAGGGCAAATCCCAGGCCTAACCTATACATAACTTTCGTTATCCTCTAAAATATTGATCGAAACCAGGTTTAGTGTACTGTTTCAGTGTGGTACCACTTTACTACGTGATCCAAAGCAGAAAAAACCCTCGATCAGGTCAACACGTATGTTAGATCTGCGAAAGTATGACCCTGATGAGGGCAAATCCCAGGCCTAACCTAGACCTAACATGAATTATTCTGTATAATATTTATCGAAACCAGGTTTAATTGACCGTTTCAGTGTTGTACTTCATTACTACGTGATGCAATCCAGAAAAAGCCCAGGATCTAGCCATGAAGTATGAGAAATATGCGAAAGTATGAGCCTGATGTGGGCAAATCCTAGACCTAACCCAAACCTAACATGCGTTATCCTCTAAAATATTTATCAAGACCAGGTTTATTTGAATGTTTCAGTATGGTACCACATTACTACGTGATCCATACCAGAAACAACCCAGGATCAGTTCAACAAGTATGTGAAAAACGCGAAAGTATGAGCCTGATGAGGGCGAATCCCAGACCTATCCCAGACCTAACTTGCGTTATCCTCTAAAATATTGATCGAAACCAGGTTTAGTGTACTGTTTCAGTGTGGTACCACTTTACTACGAGATCCAAAGCAGAAAAAACCCTCGATCATGTCAACACGTATGTTAGAACTGCGAAAGTATGACCCTGATGAGGGCAAATCCCAGGCCTAACCTAGACCTAACATGAATTATTCTGTAAGATATTTATCGAAACCAGGTTTAATTGACTGTTTCAGTGTTGTACTTCATTACTACGTGATGCAATCCAGAAAAAGCCCAGGATCTAGCCATGAAGTATGAGAAATATGCGAAAGCATGAGCCTGATGTGGGCAAATCCTAGACCTAACCCAGACCTAACATGCGTTATCATCTAAAATATTTATCAAGACCTGGTTTAATTGATTGTTTCAGTGTGGTAACACATTACTACGTGAAACATACCAGAAAAAAACCCAGGATCCGTTCAACAAGTATCTGAAGAATGCGAAAGTATGAGTCTGATGAGTGAAAATCTCAGGGCTAACCTTGACCTAACATGCATTATCCTCTAAAATATTGATCCAAACCAGGTTTAGTGTACTGTTTCAGTGTGGTACCACTTTACTACGTGATCCAAAGCAGAAAAAACCCTCGATCAGGTCAACACGTATGTAAGAACTGCGAAAGTATGACCCTGATGAGGGCAAATCCCAGGCCTAACCTAGACCTAACATGAATTATTCTCTAAAATATTTATCGAAACCAGGTTTAATTGACTGTTTCAGTGTTGTACTTCATTTCTACGTGATGCAATCCAGAAAAAGCCCAGGACCCGTTCAACAAGTATGTGAAGAATGCGAAAGTATGAGCCTGATGAGGGCAAATCCCAGACCTATCCCAGACCAAACTTGCGTTATCCTCTAAAATATTGATCGAAACCAGGTTTAATCGACTGTTTCAGTGTTGTACCAAATTGCTACGTGATCCAAACCAGAAATAACCCAGGATCAGTTCAACAAGTATGTGAAAAACGCGAAAGTATGAGCCTGATGAGGGCGAATCCCAGACCTATCCCAGACCTAACTTGCGTTATCCTCTAAAATATTGATCGAAACCAGGTTTAATTGACTGTTTCAGCGTGGTACCACATTACTACGTGATACAATCCAGAAACAGCCCAGGATCTAGCCATGAAGTATGAGAAATATGCGAAAGTATGAGCCTGATGTGGGCAAATCCTAGACCTAACCCAAACCTAACATGCGTTATCCTCTAAAATATTTATCAAGACCAGGTTTATTTGAATGTTTCAGTATGGTACCACATTACTACGTGATCCATACCAGAAACAACCCAGGATCAGTTCAACAAGTATGTGAAAAACGCG
Organism: Colletes latitarsis; assembly: GCF_051014445.1. Classification (NCBI taxonomy): domain Eukaryota; kingdom Metazoa; phylum Arthropoda; class Insecta; order Hymenoptera; family Colletidae; genus Colletes; species Colletes latitarsis. The sequence goes on along the minus strand of NW_027488368.1, from coordinate 7,635,532 downwards.
AAAGTATGAGCCTGATGAGGGCGAATCCCAGACCTATCCCAGACCTAACTTGCGTTATCCTCTAAAATATTGATCGAAACCAGGTTTAGTGTACTGTTTCAGTGTGGTACCACTTTACTACGTGATCCAAAGCAGAAAAAACCCTCGATCAGGTCAACACGTATGTAAGAACTGCGAAAGTATGACCCTGATGAGGGCAAATCCCAGGCCTAACCTAGACCTAACATGAATTATTCTCTAAAATATTTATCGAAACCAGGTTTAATTGACTGTTCCAGTGTTGTACTTCATTTCTACGTGATGCAATCCAGAAAAATCCCAGGACCCGTTCAACAAGTATGTGAAGAATGCGAAAGTGTGAGTCTGATGAGTGAAAATCCCAGGCCTAACCTGGACCTAACATGCGTTATCCTCAAAAATATTGATCGAAACCTGGTTTAATCGACTCTTTCAGTGTGGTACCACATTACTACGTGACTCAAACCAGAAAAAACCCAGGATCTGTTGAACAAGTATGTGAAAAACGCGAAAGTATGAGACTGATGAGGGCAAATCCCAGACCTATCCCAGACCAAACTTGCGTTATCCTCTAAAATATTGATCGAAACCAGGTTTAATCGACTGTTTCAGTGTTGTACCAAATTGCTACGTGATCCAAACCAGAGAAAACCCAGGATCAGTTCAACAAGTATGTGAAAAACGCGAAAGTATGAGCCTGATGAGGGCGAATCCCAGACCTATCCCAGACCTAACTTGCGTTATCCTCTAAAATATTGATCGAAACCAGGTTTAGTGTACTGTTTCAGTGTGGTACCACTTTACTACGAGATCCAAAGCAGAAAAAACCCTCGATCATGTCAACACGTATGTTAGAACTGCGAAAGTATGACCCTGATGAGGGCAAATCCCAGGCCTATCCTAGACCTAACATGAATTATTCTGTAAGATATTTATCGAAACCAGGTTTAATTGACTGTTTCAGTGTTGTACTTCATTACTACGTGATGCAATCCAGAAAAAGCCCAGGATCTAGCCATGAAGTATGAGAAATATGCGAAAGCATGAGTCTGATGAGGGCAAATCCCAGGCCTAACCTAGACATAACTTTCGTTATCCCCTAAAATATTGTTCGAAACCAGGTTTAGTGGGCTGTTTCAGTGTGGTACCACATTACTGCGCGATCCAAACCAGAAAAAGCCAGGATCTGTTCAACAAGTATGCGAAAAATGCGAAAGTATGAGCCTGATGAGGGCAAATCCTAGACCTAACCCAGACCTAACATGCGTTATCATCTAAAATATTTATCAAGACCTGGTTTAATTGATTGTTTCAGTGTGGTACCACATTACTACGTGAAACATACCAGAAAAAAACCCAGGATCCGTTCAACAAGTATCTGAAGAATGCGAAAGTATGAGTCTGATGAGTGAAAATCTCAGGGCTAACCTAGACCTAACATGAAGTATCCTCTAAAATATTGATCCAAACCAGGTTTAGTGTACTGTTTCAGTGTGGTACCACTTTACTACGTGATCCAAAGCAGAAAAAACCCTCGATCAGGTCAACACGTATGTAAGAACTGCGAAAGTATGACCCTGATGAGGGCAAATCCCAGGCCTAACCTAGACCTAACATGAATTATTCTCTAAAATATTTATCTAAACCAGGTTTAATTGACTGTTTCAGTGTTGTACCACATTACTACGTGATACAATCCAGAAACAGCCCAGGATCTAGCCATGAAGTATGAGAAATATGCGAAAGTATGAGCCTGATGTGGGCAAATCCTAGACCTAACCCAAACCTAACATGCGTTATCCTCTAAAATATTTATCAAGACCAGGTTTATTTGAATGTTTCAGTATGGTACCACATTACTACGTGATCCATACCAGAAACAACCCAGGATCAGTTCAACAAGTATGTGAAAAACGCGAAAGTATGAGCCTGATGAGGGCGAATCCCAGACCTATCCCAGACCTAACTTGCGTTATCCTCTAAAATATTGATCGAAACCAGGTTTAGTGTACTGTTTCAGTGTGGTACCACTTTACTACGTGATCCAAAGCAGAAAAAACCCTCGATCATGTCAACACGTATGTTAGAACTGCGAAAGTATGACCCTGATGAGGGCAAATCCCAGGCCTAACCTAGACCTAACATGAATTATTCTGTAAGATATTTATCGAAACCAGGTTTAATTGACTGTTTCAGTGTTGTACTTCATTACTACGTGATGCAATCCAGAAAAAGCCCAGGATCTAGCCATGAAGTATGAGAAATATGCGAAAGTATGAGCCTGATGAGGGCAAATCCTAGACCTAACCCAGACCTAACATGCGATATCCTCTAAAATATTTATCAAGACCAGGTTTAATTGAATGTTTCAGTATGGTACCACATTACTACGTGATCCATACCAGAAAAAACCCAGGATCTGTTCAACAAGTATGTGAAAAAGGCGAAAGTATGAGCCTGATGAGGGCAAATCCTAGACCTAACCCAAACCTAACATGCGTTATCCTCTAAAATATTGATCAAGACCAGGTTTAACTGAATGTTTCAGTGTGGTACCACATTACTACGTGATACAATCCAGAAACAGCCGAGGATCTAGCCATGAAGTATGAGAAATATGCGAAAGTATGAGCCTGATGTGGGCAAATCCTAGACCTAACCCAAACCTGACATGCGTTATCCTCTAAAATATATATCAAGACCTGGTTTAATTGATTGTTTCAGTGTGGTACCACATTACTACGTGAACCATACTAGAAAAAACCCAGGATCCGTTCAACAAGTATCTGAAGAATGCGAAAGTATGAGTCTGATGAGTGAAAATCTCAGGGCTAACCTAGACCTAACATGCATTATCCTCTAAAATATTGATCCAAACCAGGTTTAGTGTACTGTTTCAGTGTGGTACCACTTTACTACGTGATCCAAAACAGAAAAAAGCCTCGATCAGGTCAACACGTATGTAAGAACTGCGAAAGTATGACCCTGGTGAGGGCAAATCCCAGGCCTAACCTAGACCTAACATGAATTATTCTCTAAAATATTTATCGAAACCAGGTTTAATTGACTGTTTCAGTGTTGTACTTCATTACTACGTGATGCAATCCAGAAAAAGCCCAGGATCCGTTCAACAGGTATGTGAAGAATGCGAAAGTATGAGCCTGATGAGTGAAAATCCCAGGCCTAACCTGGACCTAACATGCGTTATCCTCAAAAATATTGATCGAAACCTGGTTTAATCGACTCTTTCAGTGTGGTACCACATTACTACGTGACTCAAACCAGAAAAAACCCAGGATCTGTTCAACAAGTAAGTGAAAAACGCGAAAGTATGAGCCAGATGAGGGCAAATCCCAGACCTATCCCAGACCAAACTTGCGTTATCCTCTAAAATATTGATCGAAGCCAGGTTTAATCGACTGTTTCAGTGTTGTACCAAATTGCTACGTGATCCAAACCAGAAAAAACCCAGGATCAGTTCAACAAGTATGTGAAAAACGCGAAAGTATGAGCCTGATGAGGGCGAATCCCAGACCTATCCCAGACCTAACTTGCGTTATCCTCTAAAATATTGATCGAAACCAGGTTTAATTGACTGTTTCAGCGTGGTACCACATTACTACGTGATACAATCCAGAAACAGCCCAGGATCTAGCCATGAAGTATGAGAAATATGCGAAAATATGAGCCTGATGTGGGCAAATCCCAGACCTAACCCAAACCTAACATGCGTTATCCTCTAAAATATTTATCAAGACCAGGTTTATTTGAATGTTTCAGTATGGTACCACATTACTACGTGATCCATACCAGAAACAACCCAGGATCTGTTCAACAAGTATGTGAAAAATGCGAAAGCATGAGTCTGATGAGGGCAAATCCCAGGCCTAACCTATACATAACTTTCGTTATCCTCTAAAATATTGATCGAAACCAGGTTTAGTGTACTGTTTCAGTGTGGTACCACTTTACTACGTGATCCAAAGCAGAAAAAACCCTCGATCAGGTCAACACGTATGTTAGATCTGCGAAAGTATGAGCCTGATGAGGGCAAATCCTAGACCTAACCCAGACCTAACATGCGATATCCTCTAAAATATTTATCAAGACCAGGTTTAATTGATTGTTTCAGTGTGGTCCCACATTACTACGTGATCCAAACCAGAAAACACCCAGGATCCGCTCAACAAGTATGTGAAGAATGCGAAAGAATGTGTCTGATGAGGGCAAATCCCAGGCCTAACCTAGACATAACTTTCGTTATCCTCTAAAATATTGATCGGAACCAGGTTTAGTGGGCTGTTTCAGTGTGGTACCACATTACTGCGCGATCCAAACCAGAAAAAGCCAGGATCTGTTCAACAAGTATGCGAAAAATGCGAAAGTATGAGCCTGATGAGGGCAAATCCTAGACCTATCCCAGACCTAACATGCGTTATCATCTAAAATATTTATCAAGACCTGGTTTATTTGAATGTTTCAGTGTGGTACCACATTGCTATGTGATCCAAACCAGAAAAAACCCAGGATGCGTTCAACAAGTATGTGAAAAACGCGAACGTATGAGTCTGATGAGGGCAAATCCCAGGCCTAACCTAGACATAACTTTCGTTATCCTCTAAAATATTGATCGAAACCAGGTTTAGTGGGCTGTTTCAGTGTGGTACCACATTACTGCGCGATCCAAACCAGAAAAAGCCAGGATCTGTTCAAGTATGTGAAAAATGCGAAAGTATGAGCCTGGTGAGGGCAAATCCTAGACCTAACCCAAACCTAACATGCGTTATCCTCTAAAATATTGATCAAGACCAGGTTTAACTGAATGTTTCAGTGTGATACCACATTACTACGTGAGCCAAACCAGAAAAAACCCAGGATCTGTTAAACGAGTCTGTGAAGTGTGCGAAAGTATGAGCCTGATGAGGGCGAATCCCAGACCTATCCCAGACCTAACATGCGTTATCCTCAAAAATATTTATCAAGACCAGGTTTAACTGAATGTTTCAGTATGGTACCACATTACTACGTGATCCATACCAGAAAAAACCCAGGATCTGTTCAACAAGTATGTGAAAAATGCGAAAGCATGAGCCTGATGAGGGCAAATCCTAGACCTAACCCAAACCTAACATGCGTTATCCTCTAAAATATTGATCGAAACAAGGTTTAATTGACTGTTTCAGCGTGGTACCACATTACTACGTGATACAATCCAGAAACAGCCCAGGATCTAGCCATGAAGTATGAGAAATATGCGAAAGTATGAGCCTGATGTGGGCAAATCCTAGACCTAACCCAAACCTAACATGCGTTATCCTCTAAAATATTTATCATGACCTGGTTTATTTGAATGTTTCAGTGTGGTACCACATTACTACATGATCCAAACCAGAAAAAACCCAGGATCCGTTCAACAAGTATGTGAAAAACGCGATCGTATGAGTCTGATGAGGCCAAATCCCAGACCTATCCCAGACCTAACTTGCGTTGTCCTCTAAGATATTGATGGAAACCAGGTTTAATTGACTGTTTCAGTGTTGTACTTCATTACTACGTGATGCAATCCAGAAAAAGCCCAGGATCTAGACATCAAGTATGAGAAATATGCGAAAGAATGAGCCTGATGAGAGCAAATCCCAGACCTAACCTAGACCTAACATGTATTATTCTCTAAAATATTGATCGAAACCAGGTTTAATTGACTGTTTCAGTGTGGTACCACATTACTACGTGATCCAAACCAGTAAAAACCCAGGATCCGTTCAACAAGTATGTGAAGAATGCGAAAGTATGAGTCTGATGAGTGAAAATCCTCGGCCTAACCTAGACCTAACATGCGTTATCCTCAAAAATATTGATCGAAACCAGGTTTAATCGACTGTTTCAGTGTGGTACCACATTACTACGTGATCCAAACCTGAAACAAACCCAGGATCTATCCATGAAGTATAAGAAATATGCGAAAGTATGAGCCTGATTAGGGCAAATCCTAGACCTAACCCAGACCTAACATGCGTTATCCTCAAAAATATTTATCAAGACCAGGTTTAACAGAATGTTTCAGTGTGGTACCACATTACTGCGTGATCCATACCAGAAAAAACCCAGGATCCGTTCAACAAGTATGTGAAAAACGCGAACGTATGAGTCTCATGAGGGCAAATCCCAGACCTATCCCAGACCTAACTTGCGTTGTCCTCTAAGATATTGATGGAAACCAGGTTTAGTTGATTGTTTCAGTGTTGTACTTCATTACTACGTGATGCAATCCAGAAAAAGCCCAGGATCTAGCCATCAAGTATGAGAAATATGCGAAAGTATGAGCCAGATGAGGGCAAATCCTAGACCTAACCCAGACCTAACATGCGATATCCTCTAAAATATTTATCAAGACAAGGTTTAATTGATTGTTTCAGTGTGGTCCCACATTACTACGTGATCCAAACCAGAAAAAACCCAGGATCCGTTCAACAAGTATGTGAAGAATGCGAAAGAATGAGTCTGATGAGTGAAAATCCCAGGCCTAACCTAGACCTAACATGCGTTATCCTCAAAAATATTGATCGAAACCTGGTTTAATCGACTGTTTCAGTGTGGTACCACATTACTATGTGATCCAAACCAGAAAATAGCCCAGGATCTATCCATGAAGTATAAGAAATATGCGAAAGTATGAGCCTGATGAGGGCAAATCCTAGACCTAACCCAGACGTAACATGCGTTATCCTCAAAAATATTTATCAAGACCAGGTTTAACTGAATGTTTCAGTATGGTACCACATTACTACGTGATCCATACCAGAAAAAACCCAGGATCTGTTCAACAAGTATGTGAAAAATGCGAAAGCATGACACTGATGCGGGCAAATCCCAGGCCTAACCTAGACATAACTTTCGTTATCCTCTAAAATATTGATCGAAACCAGGTTTAGTGGGCTGTTTCAGTGTGGTACCACATTACTGCGCGATCCAAACCAGAAAAAGCCAGGATCTGTTCAACAAGTATGTGAAAAATGCGAAAGTATGAGCCTGATGAGGGCAAATCCTAGACCTAACCCAAACCTAACATGCGTTATCCTCTAAAATATTGATCAAGACCAGGTTTAACTGAATGTTTCAGTGTGGTACCACATTACTACGTGAACCAAACCAGAAAAAACCCAGGATCTGTTAATCGAGTCTGTGAAGTGTGCGAAAGTATGAGCCTGATGAGGGCGAATCCCAGACCTATCCCAGACCTAACATGCGTTATCATCTAAAATATTTATCAAGACCTGGTTTATTTGAATGTTTCGGTGTGGTACCACATTACTACGTGATCCAAACCAGAAAAAACCCAGGATCCGTTCAACAAGTATGTGAAAAACGCGAACGTATGAGTCTGATGAGGGCAAATCCCAAGCCTAACCTAGACATAACTTTCGTTATCCTCTAAAATATTGATCGAAACCAGGTTTAGTGGGCTGTTTCAGTGTGGTACCACATTACTGCGCGATCCAGACCAGAAAAAGCCAGGATCTGTTCAACAAGTATGTGAAAAATGCGAAAGTATGAGCCTGATGAGGACAAATCCTAGACCTAACCCAAACCTAACATGCGTTATACCCTAAAATATTGATCAAGACCAGGTTTAACTGAATGTTTCAGTGTGGTACCACATTACTACGTGAACCAAACCAGAAAAGACCCAGGATCTGTTAAACGAGTCTGTGAAAAATGCGAAAGCATGAGTCTGATGAGGGCAAATCCCAGGCCTAACCTAGACCTAACATGAATTATTCTCTAAAATATTTATCGAAACCAGGTTTAATTGACTGTTTCAGTGTTGTACTTCATTACTACGTGATGCAATCCAGAAAAAGCCCAGGATCCGTTCAACAAGTATGTGAAGAATGCGAAAGTATGAGTCTGATGAGTGAAAATCCTTGGCCTAACCTGGACCTAACATGCGTTATCCTCAAAAATATTGATCGAAACCTGGTTTAATCGACTCTTTCAGTGTGGTACCACATTACTACGTGACTCAAACCAGAAAAAACCCAGGATCTGTTCAACAAGTATGTGAAAAACGCGAAAGTATGAGCCTGATGAGGTCAAATCCCAGACCTATCCCAGACCAAACTTGCGTTATCCTCTAAAATATTGATCGAAACCAGGTTCAATCGACTGTTTCAGTGTTGTACCAAATTGCTACGTGATCCAAACCAGACAAAACCCAGGATCAGTTCAACAAGTATGTGAAAAACGCGAAAGTATGAGCCTGATGAGGGCGAATCCCAGACCTATCCCAGACCTAACTTGCGTTATCCTCTAAAATATTGATCCAAACCAGGTTTAATTGACTGTTTCAGCGTGGTACCACATTACTACGTGATACAATCCAGAAACAGCCCAGGATCTAGCCATGAAGTATGAGAAATATGCGAAAATATGAGCCTGATGTGGGCAAATCCCAGACCTAACCCAAACCTAACATGCGTTATCCTCTAAAATATTTATCAAGACCAGGTTTATTTGAATGTTTCAGTATGGTACCACATTACTACGTGATCCATACCAGAAACAACCCAGGATCTGTTCAACAAGTATGTGAAAAATGCGAGAGCATGAGTCTGATGAGAGCAAATCCCAGGCCTAACCTATACATAACTTTCGTTATCCTCTAAAATATTGATCGAAACCAGGTTTAGTGTACTGTTTCAGTGTGGTACCACTTTACTACGTGATCCAAAGCAGAAAGAACCCTCGATCAGGTCAACACGTATGTTAGAACTGCGAAAGTATGACCCTGATGAGGGCAAATCCTAGGCCTAACCTAGACCTAACATGAATTATTCTGTAAAATATTTATCGAAACCAGGTTTAATTGACTGTTTCAGTGTTGTACTTCATTACTACGTGATGCAATCCAGAAAAAGCCCAGGATCTAGCCATGAAGTATGAGAAATATGCGAAAGTATGAGCCTGATGAGGGCAAATCCTAGACCTAACCCAGACCTAACATGCGATATCCTCTAAAATATTTATCAAGACCAGGTTTAATTGATTGTTTCAGTGTGGTCCCACATTACTACGTGATCCAAACCAGAAAAAACCGAGGATCCGCTCAACAAGTATGTGAAGAATGCGAAAGAATGTGTCTGATGAGGGCAAATCCCAGGCCTAACCTAGACATAACTTTCGTTATCCTCTAAAATATTGATCGGAACCAGGTTTAGTGGGCTGTTTCAGTGTGGTACCACATTACTGCCCGATCCAAACCAGAAAAAGCCAGGATCTGTTCAACAAGTATGCGAAAATTGCGAAAGTATGACCCTGATGAGGGCAAATCCTAGACCTATCCCAGACCTAACATGCGTTATCATCTAAAATATTTATCAAGACCTGGTTTATTTGAATGTTTCAGTGTGGTACCACATTGCTATGTGATCCAAACCAGAAAAAACCCAGGATGCGTTCAACAAGTATGTGAAAAACGCGAACGCATGAGTCTGATGAGGGCAAATCCCAGGCCTAACCTAGACATAACTTTCGTTATCCTCTAAAATATTGATCGAAACCAGGTTTAGTGGGCTGTTTCAGTGTGGTACCACATTACTGCGCGATCCAAACCAGAAAAAGCCAGGATCTGTTCAACAAGTATGTGAAAAATGCGAAAGTATGAGCCTGATGAGGGCAAATCCTAGACCTAACCCAAACCTAACATGCGTTATCCTCTAAAATATTGATCAAGACCAGGTTTAACTGAATGTTTCAGTGTGATACCACATTACTACGTGAACCAAACCAGAAAAAACCCAGGATCTGTTAAACGAGTCTGTGAAGTGTGCGAAAGTATGAGCCTGATGAGGGCGAATCCCAGACCTATCCCAGACCTAACATGCGTTATCCTCAAAAATATTTATCAAGACCAGGTTTAACTGAATGTTTCAGTATGGTACCACATTACTACGTGATCCATACCAGAAAAAACCCAGGATCTGTTCAACAAGTATGTGAAAAATGCGAAAGCATGAGCCTGATGAGGGCAAATCCTAGACCTAACCCAAACCTAACATGCGTTATCCTCTAAAACATTGATCAAGACCAGGTTAAACTGAATGTTTCAGTGTGGTACCACATTACTGTGTGATCCAAACCAGAAAATAGCCCAGGATCTATCCATGAAGTATAAGAAGTGTGCGCAAGTATGAGCCTGATGAGGGCAAATCCTAGACCTATCCCAGACCTAACTTGCGTTATCCTCTAAAATATTGATCGAAACAAGGTTTAATTGACTGTTTCAGCGTGGTACCACATTACTACGTGATACAATCCAGAAACAGCCCAGGATCTAGCCATGAAGTATGAGAAATATGCGAAAGTATGAGCCTGATGTGGGCAAATCCTAGACCTAACCCAAACCTAACATGCGTTATCCTCTAAAATATTTATCAAGACCTGGTTTATTTGAATGTTTCAGTGTGGTACCACATTACTACGTGATCCAAACCAGAAAAAACCCAGGATCCGTTCAACAAGTATGTGAAAAACGCGAACGTATGAGTCTGATGAGGGCAAATCCCAGACCTATCCCAGACCTAACTTGCGTTGTCCTCTAAGATATTGATGGAAACCAGGTTTAATTGACTGTTTCAGTGTTGTACTTCATTACTACGTGATGCAATCCAGAAAAAGCCCAGGATCTAGACATCAAGTATGAGAAATATGCGAAAGAATGAGCCTGATGAGAGCAAATCCCAGACCTAACCTAGACCTAACATGTATTATTCTCTAAAATATTGATCGAAACCAGGTTTAATTGACTGTTTCAGTGTGGTACCACATTACTACGTGATCCAAACCAGTAAAAACCCAGGATCCGTTCAACAAGTATGTGAAGAATGCGAAAGTGTGAGTCTGATGAATGAAAATCCTCGGCCTAACCTAGACCTAACATGCGTTATCCTCAAAAATATTGATCGAAACCAGGTTTAATCGACTGTTTCACTGTGGTACCACATTACTACGTGATCCAAACCAGAAAAAAACCCAGGATCTATCCATGAAGTATAAGAAATATGCGAAAGTATGAGCCTGATTAGGGCAAATCCTAGACCTAACCCAGACCTAACATGCGTTATCCTCAAAAATATTTATCAAGACCAGGTTTAACTGAATGTTTCAGTGTGGTACCACATTACTGCGTGATCCATACCAGAAAAAACCCAGGATCTGTTCAACAAGTATGTGAAAAATGCGAAAGTATGACCCTGATGTGGGCAAATCCCAGACCTATCCCAGACCTAACTTGCATTGTCCTCTAAAATATTGATCGAAACCAGGTTAAATTGACTGTTTCAGTGTGGTACCACATTACTACGTGATCCAATCCAGAAATAGCCCAGGATCTAGCCATGAAGTATGACAAATATGCGAAAGTATGAGCCTGATGAGGGCAAATCCTAGACCTAACCCAGACCTAACATGCGTTATCATCTGAAATATTTATCAAGACCTGGTTTATTTGAATGTTTCAGTGTGGTACCACATTACTACGTGATCCAAACCAGAAAAAACCCAGGATCCGTTCAACAAGTATGTGAAAAACGCGAACGTATGAGTCTCATGAGGGCAAATCCCAGACCTATCCCAGACCTAACTTGCGTTGTCCTCCAAGATATTGATGGAAAGCAGGTTTAATCAACTGTTTCAGTGTGGTACCACATTACTATGTGATCCAAACCAGAAAATAGCCCAGGATCTATCCATGAAGAATAAGAAATATGCGAAAGTATGAGCCTGAAGAGGGCAAATCCTAGACCTAACCCGGACCTAACATGCGTTATCCTCAAAAATATTTATCAAGACCAGGTTTAACTGAATGTTTCAGTATAGTACCACATTACTACGTGATCCATACCAGAAAAAACCCAGGATCTGTTCAACAAGTATGTGAAAAATGCGAAAGCATGAGTCTGATGCGGGCAAATCCCAGGCCTAACCTAGACATAACTTTCGTTATCCTCTAAAATATTGATCGAAACCCGGTTTAGTGGGCTGTTTCAGTGTGGTACCACATTACTGCGCGATCCAAACCAGAAAAAGCCAGGATCTGTTCAACAAGTATGTGAAAAATGCGAAAGTATGAGGCAGATGAGGGCAAATCCTAGACCTAACCCAAACCTAACATGCGTTATCCTCTAAAATATTGATCAAGACCAGGTTTAACTGAATGTTTCAGTGTGGTACCACATTACTACGTGAACCAAACCAGAAAAAACCCAGGATCTGTTAATCGAGTCTGTGAAGTGTGCGAAAGTATGAGCCTGATGAGGGCGAATCCCAGACCTATCCCAGACCTAACATGCGTTATCCTCAAAAATATTTATCAAGACCAGGTTTAACTGAATGTTTCAGTGTGGTACCACATTACTACGTGAACCAAACCAGAAAAGACCCAGGATCTGATAAGCAAGTCTGTGAACTGTGCGAAAGTATGAGCCTGATGAGGGCGAATCCCAGACCTATCCCAGACCTAACTTGCGTTATCCTCTAAAATATTGATCGAAACAAGGTTTAATTGACTGTTTCAGCGTGGTACCACATTACTACGTGATACAATCCAGAAACAGCCCCGGATCTAGCCATGAAGTATGAGAAATATGCGAAAGTATGAGCCTGATGTGGGCAAATCCTAGACCTAACCCAAACCTAACATGCGTTATCCTCTAAAATATTTATCAAGACCTGGTTTATTTGAATGTTTCAGTGTGGTACCACATTACTACGTGATCCAAACCTGAAAAAACCCAGGATCCGTTCAACAAGTATGTGAAAAACGCGAACGTATGAGTCTGATGAGGGCAAATCCCAGACCTATCCCAGACCTAACTTGCGTTGTCCTCTAAGATATTGATGGAAACCAGGTTTAATTGACTGTTTCAGTGTTGTACTTCATTACTACGAGATGCTATCTAGAAAAAGCCCAGGATCTAGCCATCAAGTATGAGAAATATTCGAAAGTATGAGCCTGACGAGAGCAAATCCTAGACCTAACCCAGACCTAACATGCGTTATCCTCTAAAATATTTATCAAGACCAGGTTTAATTGATTGTTTCAGTGCGGTCCCACATTACTACGTGATCCAAACCAGAAAAAACCCTGGATCCGTTCAACACGTATGTGAAGAATGCGAAAGAATGAGTCTGATGAGTGAAAATCCCAGGCCTTACCTAGACCTAACATGCGTTATCCTCAAGAATATTGATCGAAACCTGGTTTAATCGACTGTTTCAGTGTGGTACCACATTACTATGTGATCCAAACCAGAAAATAGCCCAGGATCTATCCATGAAGTATCAGAAATATGCGAAAGTATGAGCCTGATGAGGGCAAATCCTAGACCTAACCCAGACCTAGCATGCGTTATCCTCAAAAATATTTATCGAGACCAGGTTTAACTGAATGTTTCAGTGTCGTACCACATTACTGCGTGATCCATACCAGAAAAAACCCAGGATCCGTTCAACAAGTATGTGAAAAATGCGAAAGTATGACCCTGATGTGGGCAAATCCCAGACCTATCCCAGACCTAACTTGCATTGTCCTCTAAAATATTGATCGAAACCAGGTTTAAGTGACTGTTTCAGTGTGGTACCACATTACTACGTGATCCAATCCAGAAATAGCCCAGGATCTAGCCATGAAGTATGAGAAATATGCGAAAGTATGAGCCTGATGAGGGCAAATCCTAGACCTAACCCAGACCTAACATGCGTTATCATCTAAAATATTTATCAAGACCTGGTTTATTTGAATGTTTCGGTGTGGTACCACATTACTGCGTGATCCAAACCAGAAAAAACCCAGGATCCGTTCGACAAGTATGTGAAAAACGCGAACGTATGAGTCTGATGAGGGCAAATCCCAGACCTATCCCAGACCCAACCTGCGTTGTCCTCTAAGATATTGATGGAAACCAGGTTTAATTGATTGTTTCAGTGTTGTACTTCATTACTACGTGATGCAATCCAGAAAAAGCCCAGGATCTAGCCATCAAGTACGAGAAATATGCGAAAGAATGAGCCTGACGAGAGCAAATCCCAGACCTAACCCAGACCTAACATGAATTATTCTCTAAAATATTGATTGAAACCAGGTTTAATTGACTGTTTCAGTGTGGTACCACATTACTACGTGATCCAAACCAGTAATAGCCCAGGATCCAGCCATGAAGTATGAGAAATATGCGAAAGTATGAGCCTGATGAGGGTAAATCCTAGACCTAACCGAGACCTAACATGCGTTATCCTCTAAAATATTTATCAAGACCAGGTTTAATTGATTGTATCAGTGTGGTACCACATTACTACGTGATCCACACCAGAAAAAACCCAAGATCCGTTCAACAAGTATGTGAAGAATGCGAAAGTATGAGTCTGATGAGGGCAAATCCCAGACCTATCCCAGACCTAACTTGCGTTGTCCTCTAAGATATTGATGGAAACCAGGTTTAATTGACTGTTTCAGTGTTGTACTTCATTACTACGTGATGCAATCCAGAAAAAGCCCAGGATCCGTTCAACAAGTATGTGAAGAATGCGAAAGTATGAGTCTGATGAGTGAAAATCCTAGACCTAACCCACACCTAACATGCGTTATCCTCTAAAATATTGATCAAGACCAGGTTTAACTGAATGTTTCAGTGCGGTACCACATTACTACGTGATCCAAACCAGAAAAAACCTAGGATCCGTTCAACAGGTATGTGAAGAATGCGAAAGAATGAGTCTGTGTGTGAAAATCCCAGGCCTTACCTAGACCTAACATGCGTTATCCTCAAGAATATTGATTGAAACCTGGTTTAATCGACTGTTTCAGTGTGGTACCACATTACTACGTGATCCAAACCAGAAAAAACCCAGGATCCGTTCAACAAGTATGTGAAAAACGCGAACGTATGAGTCTGATGAGGGCAAATCCCAGGCCTAACCTAGACATAACTTTCGTTATCCTCTAAAATATTGATCGAAACCAGGTTTAGTGGGCTGTTTCAGTGTGGTACCACATTACTGCGCGATCCAAACCAGAAAAAGCCAGGATCTGTTCAACAAGTATGTGAAAAATGCGAAAGTATGAGCCTGATGAGGGGAAATCCTAGACCTAACCCAAACCTAACATGCGTTATACCCTAAAATATTGATCAAGACCAGGTTTAACTGAATGTTTCAGTGTGGTACCACATTACTACGTGAACCAAACCAGAAAAAACCCAGGATCTGTTAAACGAGTCTGTGAAGTGTGCGAAAGTATGAGCCTGATGAGGGCGAATCCCAGACCTATCCCAGACCTAACATGCGTTATCCTCAAAAATATTTATCAAGACCAGGTTTAACTGAATGTTTCAGTTTGGTACCACATTACTACGTGATCCATACCAGAAAAAACCCAGGATCTGTTCAACAAGTATGTGAAAAATGCGAAAGCATGAGTCTCATGAGGGCAAATCCCAGGCCTAACCTACACATAACTTTCGTTATCCTCTAAAATATTGATCGAAACCAGGTTTAGTGGGCTGTTTCAGTGTGATACCACATTACTGCGCGATCCAAACCAGAAAAAGCCAGGATCTGTTCAACAAGTATGTGAAAAATGCGAAAGTATGAGCCTGATGAGGGCAAATCCTAGACCTAACCCAAACCTAACATGCGTTATCCTCTAAAATATTGATCAAGACCAGGTTTAACTGAATGTTTCAGTGTGGTACCACATTACTATGTGATCAAAACCAGAAAAAACCCAGGATCTGTTAAACGATTCTGTGAAGCGTGCGAAAGTATGAGCCTGATGAGGGCGAATCCCAGACCTATCTCAGACCTAACTTGCGTTGTCCTCAAAAATACTTATCAAGACCAGGTTTAACTGAATGTTTCAGTGTGGTACCACATTACTGCGTGATCCAAACCAGAAAAAACCCAGGATCCGTTCAACAAGTATGTGAAAAACGCGAACGTATGAGTCTGATGAGGGCAAATCCCAGACCTATCCCAGACCAAACTTGCGTTGTCCTCTAAGATATTGATGGAAACCAGGTTTAATTGACTGTTTCAGTGTTGTACTTCATTACTGCGTGATGCAATCCAGAAAAAGCCCAGGATCAGTTCAACAAGTATGTGAAAAACGCGAAAGTATGAGCCTGATGAGGGCGAATCCCAGACCTATCCCAGACCTAACTTGCGTTATCCTCTAAAATATTGATCGAAACCAGGTTTAATTGACTGTTTCAGCGTGGTACCACATTACTACGTGATACAATCCAGAAAAAGCCCAGGATCTAGCCATGAAGTATGAGAAATATGCGAAAGTATGAGCCTGATGTGGGCAAATCCTAGACCTAACCCAAACCTAACATGCGTTATCCTCTAAAATATTGATCCAAACCGGGTTTAGTGGACTGCTTCAGTGTGGTACCACTTTACTACGTGATCCAAAGCGGAAAAAACCCTCGATCTGGTCAACATGTATGTTAAAACTGCGAAAGTATGACTCTGATGAGGGCAAATCCCAGGCCTAACCTAGACCTAACATGCGTTGTCCTCTAAAATATTGATGGAAACCAGGTTTAATTGACTGTTCCAGTGTTGTACTTCATTACTACGTGATGCAATCCAGAAAAAGCCCAGGATCTAGCCATGAAGTATGAGAAATATGCGAAACTATGAGCATGATGAGGGCAAATCCTAGACCTAACCCAAACCTAACATGCGTTATCCTCTAAAATATTGATCCAAACCGGGTTTAATGGACTGCTTCAGTGTGGTACCACTTTACTACGTGATCCAAAGCGGACAAAACCCTCGATCAGGTCAACATGTATGTTAAAACTGCGAAAGTATAACCCTGATGAGGGCAAATGCCAGGCCTAACCTAGACCTAGCATGCGTTGTCCTGTAAAATATTGATCGAAACCAGGTTTAATCGTCTGTTTCAGTGTGGTACCACATTACTACGTGATCCAAACCAGAAAAAAACCCAGGATCTGTTCAACAAGTATGTGAAGTATGCGAAAGTATGAGTGTGATGAGGGCAAATCCCAGGCCTAAACTAGACATAACTTTCGTTATCCTCTCAAATATTGATCGAAACCAGGTTTAATTGACTGTTTTGGTTGCGGCACAACTTTATTACGTGATCCAAAGTTGAAAAAACCCCCGAACAGGTCAACATGCATGTTAAAACTGCGAAAGTATGAGCCTGATGTGGGCAAATCCTAGACCTAACCCAAACCTAACATGCGTTATCCTCTAAAATATTTATCAAGACCTGGTTTATTTGAATGTTTCAGTGTGGTACCACATTACTACGTGATCCATACCAGAAAAAACCCAGGATCTGTTCAACAAGTATGTGAAAAATGCGAAAGTATGACCCTGATGTGGGCAAATCCCAGACCTATCCCAGACCTAACTTCCATTATCCTCTAAAATATTGATCGAAACCAGGTTTAATTGACTGTTTCAGTGTGGTACCACATTACTACGTGATCCAATCCAGAAATAGCCCAAGATCTAGCCATCAAGTATGAGAAATATGCGAAAGTATGAGCCTGATAAGGGCAAATCCTAGACCTAACCCAGACCTAACATGCGTTATCATCTAAAATATTTATCAAGACCTGGTTTATTTGAATGTTTCAGTATGGTACCACATTACTACGTGATCCAAACCAGAAAAAACCCAGGATCCGTTCAACAAGTATGTGAAAAACGCGAACGTATGAGTCTGATGAGGGCAAATCCCAGACCTATCCCAGACCTAACTTGCGTTGTCCTCTAAGATATTGATGGAAACCAGGTTTAATTGATTGTTTCAGTGTTGTACTTCATTACTACGTGATGCAATCCAGAAAAAGCCAAGGATCTAGCCATCAAGTATGAGAAATATGCGAAAGTATGAGCCTGACGAGAGCAAATCCTAGACCTAACCCAGACCTAACATGCGTTATCCTCTAAAATATTTATCAAGACCAGGTTTAATTGATTGCTTCAGTGTGGTCCCACATTACTACGTGATCCAAACCAGAAAAAACCCAGGAACCGTTCAACAGGTATGTGAAGAATGCGAAAGAATGAGTCTGATGAGTGAAAATCCCAGGACTTACCTAGACCTAACATGCGTTATCCTCAAGAATGTTGATCGAAACCTGGTTTAATCGACTGTGTCAGTGTGGTACCACATTACTATGTGGTCCAAACCAGAAAATAGCCCAGGATCTATCCATGAAGTATAAGAAATGTGCGAAAGTATGAGCCTGATGAGGCCAAATCCTAGACCTAACCCAGACGTAACATGCGTTATCATCTAAAATATTTATCAAGACCTGGTTTAATTGTTTGTCTCAGTGTGGTACCACATTACTACGTGAACCATACCAGAAGAAACCCAGGATCCGTTCAACAAGTATCTGAAGAATGCGAAAGCATGAGTCTGATGAGGGCAAATCCCAGACCTATCCCAGACCAAACTTGCGTTATCCTCTAAAATATTGATCCAAACCAGGTTTAGAGGACTGTTTCAGTGTGGTACCACTTTACTACGTGATCCAAAGCAGAAAAAACCCTCGATCATGTCAACATGTATGTTAGAACTGCGAAAGTATGACCCTGATGAGGGCAAATCCCAGGCCTAACCTAGACCTAGCATGAATTATTCTCTAAAATATTTATCGAAACCAGGTTTAATTGACTGTTTCAGTGTTGTACTTCATTCCTACGTGATGCGATCCAGAAAAAGCCCAGGATCTAGCCATGAAGTATGAGAAATATGCGAAAGTATGAGCCTGATGAGGGCAAATCCTAGACATAACCCAAACCTAACATGCGTTATCCTCTAAAATATTGATCCAAACCGGGTTTAATGGACTGCTTCCGTGTGGTACCACTTTACTACGTGATCCAAAGCGGAAAAAACCCTCGATCAGGTCAACATGTATGTTAAAACTGCGAAAGTATGACCCTGATGAGGGCAAATCCCAGGCCTAACCTAGACCTAACATGCGGTGTCCTGTAAAATATTGATGGAAACCAGGCTTAATTGACTGTCTCAGTGTTGTACTTCATTACTACGTGATGCAATCCAGAAAAAGTCCAGGATCTAGACATCAAGTATGAGAAATATGCGAAAGAATGAGCCTGATGAGAGCAAATCCCAGACCTAACCTAGACCTAACAGGAATTATTCTCTAAAATATTGATCGAAACCAGGTTTAATTGACTGTTTCAGTGTGGTACCACATTACTACGTGATACAAACCAGTAAAAACCCAGGATCCGTTCAACAAGTATGTGAAGAATGCGAAGGTATGAGTCTGATGAGTGAAAATCCTCGGCCTAACCTAGACCCAACATGCGTTATCCTCAAAAATATAGATCGAAACCAGGTTTAATCGACTGTTTCAGTGTGGTACCACATTACTACGTGATACAAACCAGAAAAAAACCCAGGATCTGTTCAACAAGTATGTGAAATATGCGAAAGTATGAGTCTGATGAGGGCAAATCCCAGGCCTAAACTAGACATAACTTTCGTTATCCTCTAAAATATTCATCGAAACCAGGTTTAATTGACTGTTTTAGTGAGGTACCACTTTGCTACGTGATACAAAGCAGAAAAAACCCTCGATCAGGTCAACATGCATGTTAAAACTGCGAAAGTATGAGCCTGATGAGGGCAAATCCCTGATCTATCCCAGACCTAACATGCGCTACCCTCAAAAATATTAATCGAAACCAGGTTTAATCGGCTGTTTCACTGTGGTCCCACATTACTACGTGATCCAAACCAGAAAAAACCCAGGATCCGTTCAACAAGTATGTGAAGAATGCGAAAGTGTGAGGCTGATGCGTGAAAATCCCAGGCCTAACCTAGACCTGACATGCGTTATCCTCTAAAATATTGATCGAAACCAGGTTTAATTGACTGTTTCAGCGTGGTACCACATTACTACGTGATACAATCCAGAAAAAGCCCAGGATCTAGCCATGAAGTATGAGAAATATGCGAAAGTATGAGCCTGATGAGGGCAAATCCTAGACCTAACCCAGACCTAACATGCGTTGTCCTCTAAAATATTTATCAAGACCAGGTTTAATCGGCTGTTTCAGTGTGGTCCCACATTACTACGTGATCCAAACCAGAAAAAACCCAGGATCCGTTCAACAAGTATGTGAAGGATGCGAAAGTATGAGACTGATGCGTGAAAATCCCAGGCCTAACCTAGACCTAACATGCGTTATCCTCAAAAATATTGATCGAAACCTGGTTTAATCGACTGTTTCAGTGTGGTACCACATTACTACGTGACCCAAACCAGAAAAAACCCAGGATCCGTTCTACATGTATGTGAAAAACGCGAACGTATGAGTCTGATGAGGGCAAATCCCAGACCTATCCCAGACCAAACTTGCGTTGTCCTCAAAAATATTTATCAAGACCAGGTTTAACTGAATGTTTCAGTGTGGTACCACATTACTGCGTGATCCAAACCAGAAAAAACCCAGGATCCGTTCAACAAGTATGTGAAAAACGCGAACGTATGAGTCTGATGAGGGCAAATCCCAGACCTATCCCAGACCAAACTTGCGTTGTCCTCTAAGATATTGATGGAAACCAGGTTTAATTGACTGTTTCAGTGTTGTACTTCATTACTGCGTGATGCAATCCAGAAAAAGCCCAGGATCAGTTCAACAAGTATGTGAAAAACGCGAAAGTATGAGCCTGATGAGGGCGAATCCCAGACCTATCCCAGACCTAACTTGCGTTATCCTCTAAAATATTGATCGAAACCAGGTTTAATTGACTGTTTCAGCGCGGTACCACATTACTACGTGATACAATCCAGAAAAAGCCCAGGATCTAGCCATGAAGTATGAGAAATATGTGAAAGTATGAGCCTGATGTGGGCAAATCCTAGACCTAACCCAAACCTTACATGCGTTATCCTCCAAAATATTGATCCAAACCGGGTTTAGTGGACTGCTTCAGTGTGGTACCACTTTACTACGTGATCCAAAGCGGAAAAAACCCTCGATCAGGTCAACATGTATGTTAAAACTGCGAAAGTATGACTCTGATGAGGGCAAATCCCAGGCCTAACCTAGACCTAACATGCGTTGTCCTCTAAAATATTGATGGAAACCAGGTTTAATTGACTGTTCCAGTGTTGTACTTCATTACTACGTGATGCAATCCAGAAAAAGCCCAGGATCTAGCCATGAAGTATGAGAAATATACGAAACTATGAGCATGATGAGGGCAAATCCTAGACCTAACCCAAACCTAACATGCGTTATCCTCTAAAATATTGATCCAAACCGGGTTTAATGGACTGCTTCAGTGTGGTACCACTTTACTACGTGATCCAAAGCGGACAAAACCCTCGATCAGGTCAACATGTATGTTAAAACTGCGAAAGTATAACCCTGATGAGGGCAAATGCCAGGCCTAACCTAGACCTAGCATGCGTTGTCCTGTAAAATATTGATCGAAACCAGGTTTAATCGTCTGTTTCAGTGTGGTACCACATTACTACGTGATCCAAACCAGAAAAAAACCCAGGATCTGTTCAACAAGTATGTGAAGTATGCGAAAGTATGAGTGTGATGAGGGCAAATCCCAGGCCTAAACTAGACATAACTTTCGTTATCCTCTCAAATATTGATCGAAACCAGGTTTAATTGACTGTTTTGGTTGCGGCACAACTTTATTACGTGATCCAAAGTTGAAAAAACCCCCGATCAGGTCAACATGCATGTTAAAACTGCGAAAGTATGACCCTGATGAGGGCAAATCCCAGGGCTAACCTAGTACCTAACTTGCGTTATCCTCTAAAATATTGATCGAAACCAGGTTTAATTGACTGCTTCAGCGTGGTACCACATTACTACGTGATACAATCCAGAAAAAGCCCAGGATCTAGCCATGAAGTATGAGAAATATGCGAAAGTATGACCCTGATGAGGTCAAATCCCAGACCTAACCCAGACCTAACATGCGTTGTCCTCTAAAATATTTATCAAGACCAGGTTTAATCGACTGTTTCAGTGTGGTTCCACATTACTACGTGATCCAAACCAGAAAAAACCCAGGATCCGTTCAACAAGTATGTGAAGAATGCGAAAGTATGAGTCTGATGCGTGAAAATCCCAGGCCTAACCTAGACCTAACATGCGTTATCCTCAAAAATATTGATCGAAACCTGGTTTAATTGACTGTTTCAGTGTGGTACCACATTACTACGTGACCCAAAGCAGAAAAAACCCAGGATCTGTTCAACAAGTATGTGAAAAACGCGAAAGTATGAGCCTGATGAGGGCAAATCCCAGACCTCTCCCAGACCAAACTTGCGTTATCCTCTAAAATATTGATCGAAACCAGGTTTAATCGACTGTTTCAGTGTGGTCCCACATTACTACGTGATCCAAACCAGAAAAAACCCAGGATCCGTTCAACAAGTATGTGAAGAATGCGAAAGTATGAGTCTGATGCGTGAAAATCCCAGGCCTAACCTAGACCTAACACGCGTTATCCTCAAAAATATTGAACGAAACCTGGTTTAATCGACTGTTTCAGTGTGGCACCACATTACTACGTGACCCAAACCAGAAAAAACCCAGGATCTGTTCAACAAGTATGTGAAAAACGCGAAAGTATGAGCCTGATTAGGGCAAATCCTAGATCTAACCCAGACCTAACATGCGTTGTCCTCTAAAATATTTATCAAGACCAGGTTTAATCGACTGTTTCAGTGTGGTCCCGCATTACTACGTGATCCAAACCAGAAAAAACCCAGGATCCGTTCAACAAGTATGTGAAGAATGCGAAAGTATGAGTCTGATGCGTGAAAATCCCAGGCCTAACCTAGACCTAACATGCGTTATCCTCAAAAATATTGATCGAAACCTGGTTTAATCGACTGTTTCAGTGTTGTACCACATTACTACGTGACCCAAACCAGAAAAAACCCAGGATCTGTTCAACAAGTATGTGAAGAATGCGAAAGTATGAGTCTGATGAGGGCAAATCCCAGACCTATCCCAGGACAAACTTGCGTTATCCTCTAAAATATTGATCGAAACCAGGTTTAATCGACTGTTTCAGTGTGGTCCCACATTACTACGTGTTCCAAACCAGAAAAAACACAGGATCCGTTCAGCAAGTATGTGAAGAATGCGAAAGTATGAGTCTGATGAGAGCTAATCCCAGACCTATCCCAGACCTAACTTGCGTTATCCTCTAAAATACTGATCGAAACCAGGTTTAATTGACTGTTTTAATTGTGGTACCACTTTACTACGTGATCCAAAGCAGAAAAAACCCTCGATGAGGTCAACATGCATGTTAAAACTGCGAAAGTATGACCCTGATGAGGTCAAATCCCAGACCCATCCCAGACCTGACATGCGTTATCCTCTAAAATATTTATCAAGACCAGGTTTAATTGATTGTTTCGGTGTGGTCCCACATTACTACGTGATCCAAACCAGAAAAAACCCAGGATCCGTTCAACAAGTATGTGAAGAATGCGAAAGTATGAGTCTGATGAGTGAAAATCCCAGGCCTAACCTAGACCTAACATGCGTTATCCTCAAAAATATTGATCGAAACCTGGTTTAATCTACTGTTTCAGTGTGGTACCACATTACTATGTGATCCAAACCAGAAAATAACCCAGGATCTGTTCAACGAGTATGTGAAGTGTGCGAAAGTGTGAGACTGATGAGATCAAATCCCAGACCTATCCCAGACTTAACTTGCGTTATCCTCTAAAATATTGATCGAATCCGGGTTTAGTCGACTGTTTCAGTGTGGTACCACATTACTACGTGACCCAAACCAGAAAAAACCCAGGATCCGTTCTACATGTATGTGAAAAACGCGAACGTATGAGTCTGATGAGGGCAAATCCCAGACCTATCCCAGACCAAACTTGCGTTGTCCTCAAAAATATTTATCAAGACCAGGTTTAACTGAATGTTTCAGTGTGGTACCACATTACTGCGTGATCCAAACCAGAAAAAACCCAGGATCCGTTCAACAAGTATGTGAAAAACGCGAACGTATGAGTCTGATGAGGGCAAATCCCAGACCTATCCCAGACCAAACTTGCGTTGTCCTCTAAGATATTGATGGAAACCAGGTTTAATTGACTGTTTCAGTGTTGTACTTCATTACTGCGTGATGCAATCCAGAAAAAGCCCAGGATCAGTTCAACAAGTATGTGAAAAACGCGAAAGTATGAGCCTGATGAGGGCGAATCCCAGACCTATCCCAGACCTAACTTGCGTTATCCTCTAAAATATTGATCGAAACCAGGTTTAATTGACTGTTTCAGCGCGGTACCACATTACTACGTGATACAATCCAGAAAAAGCCCAGGATCTAGCCATGAAGTATGAGAAATATGTGAAAGTATGAGCCTGATGTGGGCAAATCCTAGACCTAACCCAAACCTTACATGCGTTATCCTCCAAAATATTGATCCAAACCGGGTTTAGTGGACTGCTTCAGTGTGGTACCACTTTACTACGTGATCCAAAGCGGAAAAAACCCTCGATCAGGTCAACATGTATGTTAAAACTGCGAAAGTATGACTCTGATGAGGGCAAATCCCAGGCCTAACCTAGACCTAACATGCGTTGTCCTCTAAAATATTGATGGAAACCAGGTTTAATTGACTGTTCCAGTGTTGTACTTCATTACTACGTGATGCAATCCAGAAAAAGCCCAGGATCTAGCCATGAAGTATGAGAAATATACGAAACTATGAGCATGATGAGGGCAAATCCTAGACCTAACCCAAACCTAACATGCGTTATCCTCTAAAATATTGATCCAAACCGGGTTTAATGGACTGCTTCAGTGTGGTACCACTTTACTACGTGATCCAAAGCGGACAAAACCCTCGATCAGGTCAACATGTATGTTAAAACTGCGAAAGTATAACCCTGATGAGGGCAAATGCCAGGCCTAACCTAGACCTAGCATGCGTTGTCCTGTAAAATATTGATCGAAACCAGGTTTAATCGTCTGTTTCAGTGTGGTACCACATTACTACGTGATCCAAACCAGAAAAAAACCCAGGATCTGTTCAACAAGTATGTGAAGTATGCGAAAGTATGAGTGTGATGAGGGCAAATCCCAGGCCTAAACTAGACATAACTTTCGTTATCCTCTCAAATATTGATCGAAACCAGGTTTAATTGACTGTTTTGGTTGCGGCACAACTTTATTACGTGATCCAAAGTTGAAAAAACCCCCGATCAGGTCAACATGCATGTTAAAACTGCGAAAGTATGACCCTGATGAGGGCAAATCCCAGGGCTAACCTAGTACCTAACTTGCGTTATCCTCTAAAATATTGATCGAAACCAGGTTTAATTGACTGCTTCAGCGTGGTACCACATTACTACGTGATACAATCCAGAAAAAGCCCAGGATCTAGCCATGAAGTATGAGAAATATGCGAAAGTATGACCCTGATGAGGTCAAATCCCAGACCTAACCCAGACCTAACATGCGTTGTCCTCTAAAATATTTATCAAGACCAGGTTTAATCGACTGTTTCAGTGTGGTTCCACATTACTACGTGATCCAAACCAGAAAAAACCCAGGATCCGTTCAACAAGTATGTGAAGAATGCGAAAGTATGAGTCTGATGCGTGAAAATCCCAGGCCTAACCTAGACCTAACATGCGTTATCCTCAAAAATATTGATCGAAACCTGGTTTAATTGACTGTTTCAGTGTGGTACCACATTACTACGTGACCCAAAGCAGAAAAAACCCAGGATCTGTTCAACAAGTATGTGAAAAACGCGAAAGTATGAGCCTGATGAGGGCAAATCCCAGACCTCTCCCAGACCAAACTTGCGTTATCCTCTAAAATATTGATCGAAACCAGGTTTAATCGACTGTTTCAGTGTGGTCCCACATTACTACGTGATCCAAACCAGAAAAAACCCAGGATCCGTTCAACAAGTATGTGAAGAATGCGAAAGTATGAGTCTGATGCGTGAAAATCCCAGGCCTAACCTAGACCTAACACGCGTTATCCTCAAAAATATTGAACGAAACCTGGTTTAATCGACTGTTTCAGTGTGGCACCACATTACTACGTGACCCAAACCAGAAAAAACCCAGGATCTGTTCAACAAGTATGTGAAAAACGCGAAAGTATGAGCCTGATTAGGGCAAATCCTAGATCTAACCCAGACCTAACATGCGTTGTCCTCTAAAATATTTATCAAGACCAGGTTTAATCGACTGTTTCAGTGTGGTCCCGCATTACTACGTGATCCAAACCAGAAAAAACCCAGGATCCGTTCAACAAGTATGTGAAGAATGCGAAAGTATGAGTCTGATGCGTGAAAATCCCAGGCCTAACCTAGACCTAACATGCGTTATCCTCAAAAATATTGATCGAAACCTGGTTTAATCGACTGTTTCAGTGTTGTACCACATTACTACGTGACCCAAACCAGAAAAAACCCAGGATCTGTTCAACAAGTATGTGAAGAATGCGAAAGTATGAGTCTGATGAGGGCAAATCCCAGACCTATCCCAGGACAAACTTGCGTTATCCTCTAAAATATTGATCGAAACCAGGTTTAATCGACTGTTTCAGTGTGGTCCCACATTACTACGTGTTCCAAACCAGAAAAAACACAGGATCCGTTCAGCAAGTATGTGAAGAATGCGAAAGTATGAGTCTGATGAGAGCTAATCCCAGACCTATCCCAGACCTAACTTGCGTTATCCTCTAAAATACTGATCGAAACCAGGTTTAATTGACTGTTTTAATTGTGGTACCACTTTACTACGTGATCCAAAGCAGAAAAAACCCTCGATGAGGTCAACATGCATGTTAAAACTGCGAAAGTATGACCCTGATGAGGTCAAATCCCAGACCCATCCCAGACCTGACATGCGTTATCCTCTAAAATATTTATCAAGACCAGGTTTAATTGATTGTTTCGGTGTGGTCCCACATTACTACGTGATCCAAACCAGAAAAAACCCAGGATCCGTTCAACAAGTATGTGAAGAATGCGAAAGTATGAGTCTGATGAGTGAAAATCCCAGGCCTAACCTAGACCTAACATGCGTTATCCTCAAAAATATTGATCGAAACCTGGTTTAATCTACTGTTTCAGTGTGGTACCACATTACTATGTGATCCAAACCAGAAAATAACCCAGGATCTGTTCAACGAGTATGTGAAGTGTGCGAAAGTGTGAGACTGATGAGATCAAATCCCAGACCTATCCCAGACTTAACTTGCGTTATCCTCTAAAATATTGATCGAATCCGGGTTTAGTCGACTGTTTCAGTGTGGTACCACATTACTACGTGATCCAAACCAGAAAAAACCCAGGATCAGTTCAACAAGTTTGTGAAAAACGTGAAAGTATGAGCCTGATGAGGGCGAATCCCAGACCTATCCCAGACCTAACTTGCGTCATCCTCTAAAATATTGATCGAAACCAGGTTTAATTGACTGCATCAGCGTGGTACCACATTACACCGTGATACAATCCAGAAACAGCCCAGGATCTAGCCATGAAGTATGAGAAATATGCGAATGTATGAGCCTGATGAGGGCAAATCCTAGACCTAACCCAAACCTAACATGCGTTATCCTCTAAAATATTTATCAAGACCAGGTTTAATTAGATGTTTCAGTGTGGTACCACATTACTACGTGAACCAAACCAGAAAAAACCCAGGATCCGTTCAACAAGTATGTGAAGAATGCGAAAGTATGAGTCTGATGAGTGAAAATCCCAGGGCTAACCTAGACCTAACATGCGTTGTCCTCTAAAATATTGATCCAAACCAGGTTTAATGGACTGTTCCAGTGTGGTACCACTTTACTACGTGAGCCAAAGCATTAAGAACCCTCGATCAGGTCAACATGTATGTTAAAACCGCGAAAGTATGGGTCTGATGCGTGAAAATCCCAGGCCTAACCTAGACCTAACATGCGTTATCCTCAAAAATATTGATCGAAACCTGGTTTAATCGACTGTTTCAGTGTGGTACCACATTACTACGTGACCCAAAGCAGAAAAAACCCAGGATCTGTTCAACAAGTATGTGAAGAATGCGAAAGTATGAGTCTGATGCGTGAAAATCCCAGGCCTAACCTAGACCTAACATGCGTTATCCTCAAAAATAATGATCGAAACCTGGTTTAATCGACTGTTTCAGTGTTGTACCACATTACTACGTGACCCAAACCAGAAAAAACCCAGGATCTGTTCAACAAGTATGTGAAGAATGCGAAAGTATGAGTCTGATGAGGGCAAATCCCAGACCTATCCCAGAACAAACTTGCGTTATCCTCTAAAATATTGATCGAAACCAGGTTTAATCGACTGTTTCAGTGTGGTCCCACATTACTACGTGTTCCAAACCAGAAAAAACACAGGATCCGTTCAGCAAGTATGTGAAGAATGCGAAAGTATGAGTCTGATGAGGGCTAATCCCAGACCTATCCCAGACCTAACTTGCGTTATCCTCTAAAATAATGATCGAAACCAGGTTTAATTGACTGTTTTAGTTGCGGTACCACTTTACTACGTGATCCAAAGCAGAAAAAACCCTCGATGAGGTCAACATGCATGTTAAAACTGCGAAAGTATGACCCTGATGAGGTCAAATCCCAGACCCATCCCAGACCTGACATGCGTTATCCTCTAAAATATTTATCAAGACCAGGTTTAATTGATTGTTTCGGTGTGGTCCCACATTACTACGTGATCCAAACCAGAAAAAACACAGGATCCGTTCAACAAGTATGTGATGAATGCGAAAGTATGAGTCTGGTGAGTGAAAATCCCAGACCTAACCTAGACCTAACATGCGTTATCCTCTAAAATATTGATCCAAACCAGGTTTAATGGACTGTTTCAGTGTGGTACCACTTTACAACGTGATCCAAAGCAGAAAAAACACTCGATCAGGTCAACATGTATGTGAGAACTGCGAAAGTTTGACCCTGATGAGGGCAAATCCCAGACCTATCCCAGACCTAACTTGCGTTGTCCTCTGTGATATTGATGGAAACCAGGTTTAATTGACTGTTTCAGTGTTGTACTTCATTACTACGTGATGCAATCCAGAAAAAGCCCAGGATCTAGCCATCAAGTATGAGAAATATGCGAAAGAATGAGCCTGATGAGAGCAAATCCCAGACCTAACCTAGACGAAACATGAATTATTCTCTAAAATATTGATCGAAACCAGGTTTAATCGACTGTTTTAGTTGTGGTACCACTTGACTACGTGATCCAAAGCAGAAAAAACCCTCGATGAGGTCAACATGCATGTTAAAACTGCGAAAGTATGACCCTGATGAGGTCAAATCCCAGACCCATCCCAGACCTGACATGCGTTATCCTCTTAAATATTTATCAAGACCAGGTTTAATTGATTGTTTCGGTGTGGTCCCACATTACTACGTGATCCAAACCAGAAAAAACCCAGGATCCGTTCAACAAGTATGTGAAGAATGCGAAAGTATGAGTCTGATGAGTGAAAATCCCAGGCCTAACCTAGACCTAACATGCGTTATCCTCTAAAATATTGATCGGAACCAGGTTTAATTGACTGTTTCAGCGTGGTACCACATTACTACGTGATACAATCCAGAAACAGCCCAGGATCTAGCCATGAAGTATGAGAAATATGCGAATGTATGAGCCTGATGAGGGCAAATCCTAGACCTAACCCAAACCTAACATGCGTTATCCTCTAAAATATTTATCAAGACCAGGTTTAATTGAATGTTTCAGGGTGGTACCACATTACTATGTGATCCAAACCAGTAAATACCCAGGATCCGTTCAACAAGTATGTGAAGAATGCGAAAGTACGAGTCTGCTGAGTGAAAATCCCCGGCCTAACCTAGACCTAACATGCGTTATCCTCAAAGATATTGATCGAAACCAGGTTTAATCGACTGTTTCAGTGTGGTACCACATTACTATGTGATCCAAACCAGAAAATAACCCAGGATCTGTTCAACGAGTATGTGAAGTGTGCGAAAGTATGAGTCTGATGAGGGCAAATGTCAGACCTATCCCAGACCTAACATGCGTTATCCTCTAAAATGTTGATCCAAACCAGGTTTAATCGACTGTTTCAGTGTGGTACCACATTACTACGTGATCCAATCCAGAAATAGCCGAGGATCTAGCCATGAAGTATGAGAAATATGCGAAAGTATGATCCTGACGAGGGCAAATCGTAGACCTAACCAAGACCTAACATGCGTTATCCTCTAAAATATTTATCATGACCAGGTTTAATTGATTGTTTCAGTTTGGTCCCACACTACTACGTGACCCTACCCGGAAAAACCCAGGATCTGTTAAACAAGTATGTGAAAAACGCGAAAGTATGAGCCTGACGAGGGCAAATCCCAGACCTATCCCAGACCTAACTTGCGTTATCCTTAAAAATATTGATCGAAACCTGGTTTAATCGAGTGTTTCAGTGTGGTACCACATTACTACGTGATCCAATCCAGAAATAGCCCAGGATCTAGCCATGAAGTATGAGAAATATGCGAAAGTATGAGCCTGACGAGGGCAAATCCTAGACCTAACGCAGACCTAACATGCGTTATTCTCCAAAATATTTATCAAGACCAGGTTTATTTGATTGTTTCAGTGTGGTCCCTCATTACTACGTAATCCAAACCAGAAAAAACCCAGGATCCGTTCAACAAGTATGTGAAGAATACGAAAGTATGAGTCTGATGAGTGAAAATCCCAGGCCTAACCTAGACCTAACATGCGTTATCCTCAAAAATATTGATCGAAACCTGGTTTAATCGACTGTTTCAGTGTGGTACCACACTACTACGTGACCCAAACCGGAAAAACCCAGGATCCGTTCAACAAGTATGTGAAAAACGCGAAAGTATGAGCCTGATGAGGGCAAATCCCAGACCTATCCCAGACCAAACTTGCGTTATCCTCTAAAATATATGATCGAAACCAGGTTTAATCGACTGTTTCAGTGTGGTACCACATTACAACGTGATCCAAACCAGTAAAAACCCGGGATCCGTTCAACAAGTATATGAAGAATGCGAAAGTATGAGTCTGCTGAGTGAAAATCCCAGGGCTAACCTAGACCTAACATGCGTTATCCTCAAAAATATTGATCGAAACCAGGTTTAATCAGCTGTTTCAGTCTGGTACCACACTACTACTTGACCCAAACCGGAAAAAACCCAGGATCTGTTCAACAAGTATGTGAAAAACGCGAAAGTATGAGCCTGATGAGGGCAAATCCCAGACCTATCCCAGACCTAACTTGCGTTATCCTCAAAAATATTGATCGAAACCTGGTTTAATCGACTGTTTCAGTGTGGTATCACCTTACTACGTGATCCAATCCAGAGATAGCCCAGGATCTAGCCATGAAGTATGAGAAATATGCGAAAGTATGAGCCTGACGAGGGCAAATCCTAGACCTAACGCAGACCTAACATGCGTTATCCTCTAAAATATTTATCAAGACCAGGTTTATCTGATTGTTTCAGTGTGGTCCCACATTAATACGTAATCCAACCCAGAAAAAACCCAGGATCCGTTCAACAAGTATGTCAAGTGTGCGAAAGTATGAGTCTGATGAGTGAAAATCCCAGGCCTAACCTAGACCTAACATGCGTTATCCTCAAAAATATTGATCGCAACCTGGTTTAATCGACTGTTTCAGTGTGGTACCACATTACTATGTGATCCAAACCAGAAAATAACACAGGATCTGTTCAACGAGTACGTGAAGTGTGCGAAAGTATGAGTCTGATGAGGGCAAATCCCAGACCTATCCCAGACCTAACATGCGTTATCCTCAAAAATATTGATCGAAACCTGGTTTAATGGTCTGTTTCAGTGTGGTACCACACTACTACGTGATCCAAACCAGAAAAAACCCAGGATCTGTTCAACAAGCATGTGAAAAACGCGAAAGTATGAGCCTGATGAGGGCAAATCCCAGACCTATCCCAGACCTAACTTGCGTTATCCTCTAAAATATTGAACGAAACCAGGTTTAATTGACTGTTTCAGCGTGGTACCACATTACTACGTGATACAATCCAGAAACAGCCCAGGATCTAGCCATGAAATATGAGAAATATGCGAAAGTATGAGCCTGATGAGGGCAAATCCTAGACCTAACCCAAACCTAACATGCGTTATCCTCTAAAATATTTATCAAGACCAGGTTTAATCGACTGTTTCATTGTGGTCCCACATTACTACGTGACCCAAACCAGAAAAAACCCAGGATCCGTTCAACAAGTATGTGAAAAACGCGAAAGTATGAGCCTGATGAGGGCAAATCCCAGACCTATCCCAGACCAAACTTGCGTTATCCTCTAAAATATATGATCGAAACCAGGTTTAATCGACTGTTTCAGTGTGGCACCACATTACAACGTGATCCAAACCAGTAAAAACCCGGGATCCGTTCAACAAGTATGTGAAGAATGCGAAAGTATGAGTCTGCTGAGTGAAAATCCCAGGGCTAACCTAGACCTAACATGCGTTATCCTCAAAAATATTGATCGAAACCAGGTTTAATCAGCTGTTTCAGTCTGGTACCACACTACTACTTGACCCAAACCGGAAAAACCCAGGATCTGTTCAACAAGTATGTGAAAAACGCGAAAGTATGAGCCTGATGAGGGCAAATCCCAGACCTATCCCAGACCTAACTTGCGTTATCCTCAAAAATATTGATCGAAACCTGGTTTAATCGACTGTTTCAGTGTGGTATCACCTTACTACGTGATCCAATCCAGAAATAGCCCAGGATCTAGCCATGAAGTATGAGAAATATGCGAAAGTATGAGCCTGACGAGGGCAAATCCTAGACCTAACGCAGACCTAACATGCGTTATCCTCTAAAATATTTATCAAGACCAGGTTTATCTGATTGTTTCAGTGTGGTCCCACATTAATACGTAATCCAAACCAGAAAAAACCCAGGATCCGTTCAACAAGTATGTCAAGTGTGCGAAAGTATGAGTCTGATGAGTGAAAATCCCAGGCCTAACCTAGACCTAACATGCGTTATCCTCAAAAATATTGATCGCAACCTGGTTTAATCGACTGTTTCAGTGTGGTACCACATTACTATGTGATCCAAACCAGAAAATAACACAGGATCTGTTCAACGAGTACGTGAAGTGTGCGAAAGTATGAGTCTGATGAGGGCAAATCCCAGACCTATCCCAGACCTAACATGCGTTATCCTCTAAAATATTGATCCAAACCAGGTTTAATGGACTGTTTCAGTGTGGTACCACTTTACTACGTGATCCAAAGCAGAGGAAACCCTCGATCACGTCAACATGTATGTTAAAACTGCGAAAGTATGACCCTGATGAGGGCAAATCCCAGGCCTAACCTAGACCTAACATGCGTTGTCCTCTAAAATATTGATGGAAACCATGTTGAATTGACTGTTTCAGTGTTGTACTTCATTACTACGTGATGCAATCCGGAAAAAGCCCAGGATCTAGCCATCAAGTATGGGAAATATGCGAAAGAATGAGCCTGATGAGAGCAAATCCCAGACCTAACCTAGACCTGACATGAATTATTCTCTAAAATATTGAACGAAACCAGGTTTAATTGACTGTTTCAGCGTGGTACCACATTACTACGTGATACAATCCAGAAACAGCCCAGGATCTAGCCATGAAGTATGAGAAATATGCGAAAGTATGAGCCTGATGAGGGCAAATCCTAGACCAAACCCAAACCTAACATGCGTTATCCTCTAAAATATTTATCAAGACCAGGTTTAATAGAATGTTCCAGTGTGGTATCACATTACTACGTGAACCAAAGCAGAAGAAACCCAGGATCCGTTCAACAAGTATGTGAAGATTGCGAAAGTATGAGTCTGATGAGTGAAAATCCCAGGGCTAACCTAGACCTAACATGCGTTATCCTCTAAAATATTGATCCACCCCAGGTTTAATGGACTGTTTCAGTGTGGTACCTTTTACTACGTGATACAAAGCAGACAAAACCCTCGAACACGTCAACATGTATGTTAAAACTGCGAAAGTATGACCCTGATGAGGGCAAATCCCAGGCCTAACCTAGACCTAACATGCGTTGTCCTCTAAAATATTGATGGAAACCATGTTGAATTGACTGTTTCAGTGTTGTACTTCATTACTACGTGATGCAATCCGGAAAAAGCCCAGGATCTAGCCATCAAGTATGGGAAATATGCGAAAGAATGAGCCTGATGAGAGCAAATCCCAGACCTAACCTAGACCTGACATGAATTATTCTCTAAAATATTGAACGAAACCAGGTTTAATTGACTGTTTCAGCGTGGTACCACATTACTACGTGATACAACCCAGAAACAGCCCAGGATCTAGCCATGAAGTATGAGAAATATGCGAAAGTATGAGCCTGATGAGGGCAAATCCTAGACCAAACCCAAACCTAACATGCGTTATCCTCTAAAATATTTATCAAGACCAGGTTTAATAGAATGTTCCAGTGTGGTATCACATTACTACGTGAACCAAAGCAGAAGAAACCCAGGATCCGTTCAACAAGTATGTGAAGAATGCGAAAGTATGAGTCTGATGAGTGAAAATCCCAGGGCTAACCTAGACCTAACATGCGTTACCCTCTAAAATATTGATCCACCCCAGGTTTAATGGACTGTTTCAGTGTGGTACCTTTTACTACGTGATACAAAGCAGACAAAACCCTCGAACACGTCAACATGTATGTTAAAACTGCGAAAGTATGACCCTGATGAGGGCAAATCCCAGGCCTAACCTAGACCTAACAAGCGTTGTCCTCTAAAATATTGATGGAAACCAGGCTTAATTGACTGTTTCAGTGTTGTACTTCATTACTACGTGATGCAATCCGGAAAAAGCCCAGGATCTAGCCATCAAGTATGAGAAATATGCGAAAGAATGAGGCCGACGAGAGCAAATCCCAGACCTAACCTGGACCTAACATGAATTATTCTCTAAAATATTGATCAAAACCAGGCTTAATTGACTGTTTCAGTGTGGTACCACATTACTACGTGATACAATCCAGAAACAGCCCAGGATCTAGCCATGAAGTATGAGAAATATGCGAAAGTATGAGCCTGATGAGGGCAAATCCCAGACCTATCCCAGACATAACATGCGTTATCCTCTAAAATATTTATCAAGACCAGGTTTAATTGAATGTTTCAGTGTGGTACCACATTACTACGTGATCCAAACCAGTAAAAACACAGGATCCGTTCAACAAGTATGTGAAGAATGCGAAAGTATGAGTTTGATGAGTGAAAATCCCCGGCCTAACCTAGACCTAACATGCGTTATCCTAAAAAATATTGTTCGAAACCAGGTTTAATCGACTGTTTCAGTGTGGTATCACACTACTACGCGACCCAAACCGGAAAAAACCCAGGATCTAGCCATCAAGTATGAGAAATATGCGAAAGTATGAGCCTGATGAGGGCGAATCCCAGACCTATCCCAGACCTAACTTACGTTATCCTCTAAAATATTGATCGAAATCAGGTTTAATTGACTGTTTCAGCGTGGTACCACATTACTACGTGATACAATCCAGAAACAGCCCAGGGTCTAGCCATGAAGTATGAGAGATATGCGAAAGTATGGGACTGATGGGGGCAAATCCAAGACCTAACCCAAACCTAACATGCGTTAACCTCTAAAATATTTATCAAGACCAGGTTTAATTGAATGTTTCAGTGTGGTACCACATTACTACGTGATCCAAACCAGTAAAAACCCAGGATCCGTTCAACAAGTATGTGAAGAATGCGAAAGTATGAGTTTGATGAGTGAAAATCCCCGGCCTAACCTAGACCTAACATGCGTTATCCTAAAAAATATTGTTCGAAACCAGGTTTAATCGACTGTTTCAGTGTGGTACCACACTACTACGCGACCCAAACCGGAAAAAACCCAGGATCTAGCCATCAAGTATGAGAAATATGCGAAAGTATGAGCCTGATGAGGGCGAATCCCAGACCTATCCCAGACCTAACTTGCGTTATCCTCAAAAATATTGATCGAAACCTGGTTTAATCGACTGTTTCAGTGTGGTACCACATTACTACGTGATCCAATCCAGAAATAGCCCAGGATCTAGCCATGAAGTATCAGAAATATGCGAAAGTATGAGCCTGACGAGGGCAAATCCTAGACCTAACGCAGACCTAACATGCGTTATCCTCTAAAATATTTATCAAGACCAGGTTTATTTGATTGTTTCAGTGTGGTCCCTTATTACTACGTAATCCAAACCAGAAAAAACCCAGGATCCGTTCAACAAGTATGTGAAGAATACGAAAGTATGAGCCTGATGAGGGCAAATCCCAGACCTATCCCAGACCTAACTTGCGTTATCCTCTAAAATATTTATCAAGACCAGGTTTAATAGAATGTTCCAGTGTGGTATCACATTACTACGTGAACCAAACCAGAAGAAACCCAGGATCCGTTCAACAAGTATGTGAAGAATGCGAAAGTATGAGTCCGATGAGTGAAAATCCCAGGGCTAACTTAGACCTGACATGCGTTATCCTCTAAAATATTGATCCACCCCAGGTTTAATGGACTGTTTCAGTGTGGTACCTTTTTACTACGTGATACAAAGCAGAAAAAACCCTCGAACACGTCAACATGTATGTTAAAACTGCGAAAGTATGACCCTGATGAGGGCAAATCCCAGGCCTAACCTAGACCTAACAAGCGTTGTCCTCTAAAATATTGATGGAAACCAGGCTTAATTGACTGTTTCAGTGTTGTACTTCATTACTACGTGATGCAATCCGGAAAAAGCCCAGGATCTAGCCATCAAGTATGAGAAATATGCGAAAGAATGAGCCCGACGAGAGCAAATCCCAGACCTAACCTGGACCTAACATGAATTATTCTCTAAAATATTGATCAAAACCAGGCTTAATTGACTGTTTCAGTGTGGTACCACATTACTACGTGATACAATCCAGAAACAGCCCAGGATCTAGCCATGAAGTATGAGAAATATGCGAAAGTATGAGCCTGATGAGGGCAAATCCCAGACCTATCCCAGACCTAACATGCGTTATCCTCTAAAATATTTATCAAGACCAGGTTTAATTGAATGTTTCAGTGTGGTACCACATTACTATGTGATCCAAACCAGTAAATTCCCAGGATCCGTTCAACAAGTATGTGAAGAATGCGAAAGTACGAGTCTGCTGGGTGAAAATCCCCGGCCTAACCAAGACCTAACATGCGTTATCCTCAAAAATATTGATCGAAACCAGGTTTAATGGACTGTTTCAGTGTGGTACCACATTGCTACGTGATACAATCTAGAAACAGCCCAGGATCTAGCCATGAAGTATGAGAAATATGCGAAAGTATGAGCCTGATGAGGGCAAATCCCAGACCTATCCCAGACATAACATGCGTTATCCTCTAAAATATTTATCAAGACCAGGTTTAATTGAATGTTTCAGTGTGGTACCACATTACTACGTGATCCAAACCAGTAAAAACACAGGATCCGTTCAACAAGTATGTGAAGAATGCGAAAGTATGAGTTTGATGAGTGAAAATCCCCGGCCTAACCTAGACCTAACATGCGTTATCCTAAAAAATATTGTTCGAAACCAGGTTTAATCGACTGTTTCAGTGTGGTATCACACTACTACGCGACCCAAACCGGAAAAAACCCAGGATCTAGCCATCAAGTATGAGAAATATGCGAAAGTATGAGCCTGATGAGGGCGAATCCCAGACCTATCCCAGACCTAACTTACGTTATCCTCTAAAATATTGATCGAAATCAGGTTTAATTGACTGTTTCAGCGTGGTACCACATTACTACGTGATACAATCCAGAAACAGCCCAGGGTCTAGCCATGAAGTATGAGAGATATGCGAAAGTATGGGACTGATGGGGGCAAATCCAAGACCTAACCCAAACCTAACATGCGTTAACCTCTAAAATATTTATCAAGACCAGGTTTAATTGAATGTTTCAGTGTGGTACCACATTACTACGTGATCCAAACCAGTAAAAACCCAGGATCCGTTCAACAAGTATGTGAAGAATGCGAAAGTATGAGTTTGATGAGTGAAAATCCCCGGCCTAACCTAGACCTAACATGCGTTATCCTAAAAAATATTGTTCGAAACCAGGTTTAATCGACTGTTTCAGTGTGGTACCACACTACTACGCGACCCAAACCGGAAAAAACCCAGGATCTAGCCATCAAGTATGAGAAATATGCGAAAGTATGAGCCTGATGAGGGCGAATCCCAGACCTATCCCAGACCTAACTTGCGTTATCCTCAAAAATATTGATCGAAACCTGGTTTAATCGACTGTTTCAGTGTGGTACCACATTACTACGTGATCCAATCCAGAAATAGCCCAGGATCTAGCCATGAAGTATCAGAAATATGCGAAAGTATGAGCCTGACGAGGGCAAATCCTAGACCTAACGCAGACCTAACATGCGTTATCCTCTAAAATATTTATCAAGACCAGGTTTATTTGATTGTTTCAGTGTGGTCCCTTATTACTACGTAATCCAAACCAGAAAAAACCCAGGATCCGTTCAACAAGTATGTGAAGAATACGAAAGTATGAGCCTGATGAGGGCAAATCCCAGACCTATCCCAGACCTAACTTGCGTTATCCTCTAAAATATTTATCAAGACCAGGTTTAATAGAATGTTCCAGTGTGGTATCACATTACTACGTGAACCAAACCAGAAGAAACCCAGGATCCGTTCAACAAGTATGTGAAGAATGCGAAAGTATGAGTCCGATGAGTGAAAATCCCAGGGCTAACTTAGACCTGACATGCGTTATCCTCTAAAATATTGATCCACCCCAGGTTTAATGGACTGTTTCAGTGTGGTACCTTTTTACTACGTGATACAAAGCAGAAAAAACCCTCGAACACGTCAACATGTATGTTAAAACTGCGAAAGTATGACCCTGATGAGGGCAAATCCCAGGCCTAACCTAGACCTAACAAGCGTTGTCCTCTAAAATATTGATGGAAACCAGGCTTAATTGACTGTTTCAGTGTTGTACTTCATTACTACGTGATGCAATCCGGAAAAAGCCCAGGATCTAGCCATCAAGTATGAGAAATATGCGAAAGAATGAGCCCGACGAGAGCAAATCCCAGACCTAACCTGGACCTAACATGAATTATTCTCTAAAATATTGATCAAAACCAGGCTTAATTGACTGTTTCAGTGTGGTACCACATTACTACGTGATACAATCCAGAAACAGCCCAGGATCTAGCCATGAAGTATGAGAAATATGCGAAAGTATGAGCCTGATGAGGGCAAATCCCAGACCTATCCCAGACCTAACATGCGTTATCCTCTAAAATATTTATCAAGACCAGGTTTAATTGAATGTTTCAGTGTGGTACCACATTACTATGTGATCCAAACCAGTAAATACCCAGGATCCGTTCAACAAGTATGTGAAGAATGCGAAAGTACGAGTCTGCTGGGTGAAAATCCCCGGCCTAACCAAGACCTAACATGCGTTATCCTCAAAAATATTGATCGAAACCAGGTTTAATGGACTGATTCAGTGTGGTACCACATTGCTACGTGATACAATCTAGAAACAGCCCAGGATCTAGCCATGAAGTATGAGAAATATGCGAAAGTATGAGCCTGATGAGGGCAAATCCTAGACCAAACCCAAACCTAACATGCGTTATCCTCTAAAATATTTATCAAGACCAGGTTTAATAGAATGTTCCAGTGTGGTATCACATTACTACGTGAACCAAACCAGAAGAAACCCAGGATCCGTTCAACAAGTATGTGAAGAATGCGAAAGTATGAGTCTGATGAGTGAAAATCCCAGGGCTAACTTAGACCTAACATGCGTTATCCTCTAAAATATTGATCCACCCCAGGTTTAATGGACTGTTTCAGTGTGGTACCTTTTTACTACGTGATACAAAGCAGAAAAAACCCTCGAACACGTCAACATGTATGTTAAAACTGCGAAAGTATGACCCTGATGAGGGCAAATCCCAGGCCTAACCTAGACCTAACAAGCGTTGTCCTCTAAAATATTGATGGAAACCAGGCTTAATTGACTGTTTCAGTGTTGTACTTCATTACTACGTGATGCAATCCGGAAAAAGCCCAGGATCTAGCCATCAAGTATGAGAAATATGCGAAAGAATGAGCCCGACGAGAGCAAATCCCAGACCTAACCTGGACCTAACATGAATTATTCTCTAAAATATTGATCAAAACCAGGCTTAATTGACTGTTTCAGTGTGGTACCACATTACTACGTGATACAATCCAGAAACAGCCCAGGATCTAGCCATGAAGTATGAGAAATATGCGAAAGTATGAGCCTGATGAGGGCAAATCCCAGACCTATCCCAGACCTAACATGCGTTATCCTCTAAAATATTTATCAAGACCAGGTTTAATTGAATGTTTCAGTGTGGTACCACATTACTACGTGATCCAAACCAGTAAAAACCCAGGATCCGTTCAACAAGTATGTGAAGAATGCGAAAGTATGAGTTTGATGAGTGAAAATCCCCGGCCTAACCTAGACCTAACATGCGTTATCCTAAAAAATATTGTTCGAAACCAGGTTTAATCGACTGTTTCAGTGTGGTACCACACTACTACGTGACCCAAACCGGAAAAAACCCAGGATCTAGCCATCAAGTATGAGAAATATGCGAAAGTATGAGCCTGATGAGGGCGAATCCCAGACCTATCCCAGACCTAACTTACGTTATCCTCTAAAATATTGATCGAAATCAGGTTTAATTGACTGTTTCAGCGTGGTACCACATTACTACGTGATACAATCCAGAAACAGCCCAGGGTCTAGCCATGAAGTATGAGAGATATGCGAAAGTATGAGACTGATGAGGGCAAATCCAAGACCTAACCCAAACCTAACATGCGTTAACCTCTAAAATATTTATCCAGACCAGGTTTAATTGAATGTTTCAGTGTGGTACCACATTACTACGTGATCCAAACCAGAAAAAAACCCAGGATCTTGTCAACGAGTATGTGAAGTGTGCGAAAGTATGAGTCTGATGAGTGAAAATCCCAGGCCTAACCTAGACCTAACATGCGTTATCCTCTAAAATATTAATCGAAACCAGGTTTAATCGACAGTTTCAGTGTGTTACCACATTACTACGTGAACCAAACCAGAAAAAACCCTGTATCTGTTCAACAAGTATGTGAAGAATGCGAAAGTATGAGTCTGATGAGTGAAAATCCCAGGGCTAACCTAGACCTATCATGCGCTATCCTCAAAAATATTGATCCAAACCAGGTTTAATGGACTGTTTCAGTGTGGTACCACTTTACTGCGTTATCCAAAGCAGAAAAAACCCTCGATCAGGTCAACATGTATGTTAAAACTGCGAAAGTATGACCCTGATGTGGGCAAATCCGAGGCCTAACCTAGACCTAACATGCGTTGTCCTCTAAACTATTGATGGAAACCAGGTTTAATTGACTGTTTCAGTGTTGCACTTCATTACTACGTGATCCAAGGCAGAAAAAACCCTCGATCAGGTCAACATGCATGTTAAAACTGCGAAAGTATGAGTCTGATGAGTGAAAACCCCAGGCCTAACCTAGACCTAACATGCGTTATCCTCTAAAATATTGATCCAAACCAGGTTTAATGGACTGTTTCAGTGTGGTACCACACTACTGCGTGATCCAAACCAGAAAAAACCGAGGATCTGTTCAACAAGTATGTGAAGAATGCGAAAGTATGAGTCTGATGAGTGAAAATCCCAGGCCTAACCTAGACCTAACATGCGTTATCCTCAAAAATATTGATCCAAACAAGGT
Organism: Colletes latitarsis; assembly: GCF_051014445.1. Lineage (NCBI taxonomy): Eukaryota > Metazoa > Arthropoda > Insecta > Hymenoptera > Colletidae > Colletes > Colletes latitarsis. The sequence continues at coordinate 7,593,549 of NW_027488368.1, read as the reverse complement.
TTAATGGACTGTTTCAGTATGGTACCACTTTACAACGTGATCCAAAGCAGAAAAAACCCTCGATCACGTCAACATGTATGTTAAAACTGCGAAAGTATGACCCTGATGAGGGCAAATCCCAGGCCTAACCTAGACCTAACATGCGTTGTCCTCTAAAATATTGATGGAAACCAGGTTTAATTGACTGTTTCAGTGTTGTACTTCATTACTACGTGATGCAATCCAGAAAAAGCCCAGGATCTAGACATCAAGTATGACAAATATGCGAAAGTATGAGTCTGATGAGGGCAAATCCCAGAACTATCCCAGACCAAACTTGCGATATCCTCTAAAATATTGATCGAAACCTGGTTTAATGGACTGTTTCAGTGTGGTACCACATTACTATGTGATCCAAACCAGAAAATAACACAGGATCTGTTCAACGAGTATGTGAAGAAAGCGAAAGTATGAGTCTGATGAGGGCTAATCCCAGACCTATCCCAGACCTAGCTTGCGTTATCCTCTAAAATATTTATCCAGACCTGGTTTCATTGAATGTTTCAGTGTGGTACCACATTACTACGTGATCCATACCAGAAAAAAACCCAGGATCTGATCAACGAGTATTGCAAGTGTGCGAAAGTGTGAGTCTGATGAGGGCAAATCCCAGAACTATCCCAGACCAAACTTGCGATATCCTCTAAAATATTGATCGAAACCTGGTTTAATGGACTGTTTCAGTGTGGTACCACATTACTATGTGATCCAAACCAGAAAATAACACAGGATCTGTTCAACAAGTATGTGAAAAACGCGAAAGTATGAGCCTGATGAGGGCAAATCCCAGACCTATCCCAGACCTAACTTGCGTTGTCATCTAAAATATTGATGGAAACCAGGTTTAATTGATTGTTTCAGTGTGGTCCCACATTACTACGTGATCCAAACCAGAAAAAACCCAGGATCTGTTCAACATGTATGAGAAATATGCGAAAGAATGAGCCTGACGAGAGCAAATCCCAGACCTAACCTAGACCTAACATGAATTATTCTCTACAATATTGATCGAAACCAGGTTTAATTGACTGTTTCAGTGTGGTCTCACATTACTACGTGATCCAAACCAGAAAAAACCCAGGATCCGTACAACAAGTATGTGAAGAATGCGAAAGTATGAGTCTGATGAGTGAAAATCCCAGGCCTAACCTAGACCTAACATGCGTTATCCTCTAAAATATTGATCGAAACCTGGTTTAATCGACTGTTTCAGTGTGGTACCACATTACTATGTGATCCAAACCAGAAAATAACCCAGGATCTGTTCAAGGAGTATGTGAAGTGTGCGAAAGTATGAGTCTGATGAGGTCAAATCCCAGACCATTCCCAGACTTAACTTGCGTTATCCTCTAAGATATTGATCGAAACCAGGTTTAATCGTCTGTTTCAGTGTGGTACCACATTACTACGTGATACAATCCAGAAATAGCCCAGGATCTAGCCATGAAGTATGAGAGATATGCGAAAGTATGAGCCTGCTGAGGGCAAATCCTAGACCTAACCCAAACCTAACATGCGTTATCCTCTAAAATATTTATCAAGACCAGGTTTAATTGATTGTTTCAGTGTGGTCCCACATTACAACGTGATCCAAACCAGAAAAAACCCAGCATCCGTTCAACAAGTATGTGAAGAATGCGAAAGCATGAGTCTGATGAGTGAAAATCCCAGGCCTAACCTAGACCTAACATGCGTTATCCTCAAAAATATTGTTCGAAACCTGGTTTAATCAACTGTTTCAGTGTGGTACCACATTACTATGTGATCCAAACCAGAAAATAACCCAGGATCTGTTCAACGAGTATGTGAAGTGTGCGAAAGTTTGAGTCTGATGACGGCAAATCCCATACCTATCCCAGACCTAACATGCGTTATCCTCAAAACAATTGATCCAAACCAGGTTTAATGGACTGTTTCAGTGTGGTACCACACTACTACGTGATACAAACCAGAAAAAACCCACGATCTGTTCAACAAGTATGTGAAAAACGCGAAAGTATGGGCCTGATGAGGGCGAATCCCAGACCTATGCCAGACCTAACTTGCGTTGTCCTCTAAAATATTGATCGAAACCAGGTTTACTTGACTGTTTCAGCGTGGTACCACATTACTACGTGATACAAACCAGAAACAGCCCAGGATCTAGCCATGAAGTATGAGAAATATGCGAAGGTATGAGCCTGCTGAGGGCAATTCCTAGACCTAAGCCAAACCTAACATGCGTTATCCTCTGAAATAGTTATCAAGACCAGGTTTAATTGAATGTTTCAGTGTGGTACCACATTACTACATGAACCAAACCAGAAAAAACCCAGGATCCGTTCAACAAGTATGTGAAGAATGCGAAAGTATGAGTCTCATGAGCGAAAATCCCAGACCTAACCTAGACCTAACATGCGTTATCCTCTAAATTATTGATCCAAACCAGGTTTAATGGACTGTTTCAGTGTGGTACCACTTTACTGCGTGATCCAAAGCAGAAAAAACCCTCGATCAGGTCAACATGTATGTTAAAACTGCGAAAGTATGACCCTGATCAGGGCAAATCCCAGGCCTAACCTAGACCTAACATGCGCTGTCCTCTAAAATATTGATGGAAACCAGGTTTAATTGACTGTTTCAGTGTTGTACTTCATTACTACGTGATCCAATCCAGAAAAAGCTCAGGATCTAGCCATCAAGTATGAGAAACATGCGAAAGAATGAGCCTGATGAGAGAAAATCCCAGGACTGACCTAGACCTAACATGCGTTATCCTCTAAAATATTGAGCGAAACCAGGTTTAATGGAGTGTTTCAGTGTGGTACCACACTACTACGTGATCCAAACCAGAAAAAACCCAGGATCCGTTCAACAAGTATGTGAAAAACGCGAAAGTATGAGCCTGACGAGGGCAAATCCCAGACCTATCCCAGACCTAACTTGCGTTATCCTTAAAAATATTGATCGAAACCTGGTTTAATCGAGTGTTTCAGTGTGGTACCACATTACTACGTGATCCAATCCAGAAATAGCCCAGGATCTAGCCATCAAGTATGAGAAATATGCGAAAGTATGAGCCTGACGAGGGCAAATCCTAGACCTAACGCAGACCTAACATGCGTTATTCTCCAAAATATTTATCAAGACCAGGTTTATTTGATTGTTTCAGTGTGGTCCCTCATTACTACGTAATCCAAACCAGAAAAAACCCAGGATCCGTTCAACAAGTATGTGAAGAATACGAAAGAATGAGTCTGATGAGTGAAAATCCCAGGCCTAACCTAGACCTAACATGCGTTATCCTCAAAAATATAGATCGAAACCTGGTTTAATCGACTGTTTCAGTGTGGTACCACATTACTATGTGATCCAAACCAGAAAATAACCCAGGATCTGTTCAACGAGTATGTGAAGTGTGCGAAAGTATGAGTCTGATGAGGGCAAATGCCAGACCTATCCCAGACCTAACATGCGTTATCCTCTAAAATATTGATCCAAACCAGGTTTAATCGACTGTTTCAGTGTGGTACCACATTACTACGTGATCCAATCCAGAAATAGCCGAGGATCTAGCCATGAAGTATGAGAAATATGCGAAAGTATGATCCTGACGAGGGCAAATCCTAGACCCAACGCAGACCTAACATGCGTTATCCTCTAAAATATTTATCAAGACCAGGTTTATTTGATTGTTTCAGTGTGGTCCCTCATTACTACGTAATCCAAACCAGAAAAAACCCAGGATCCGTTCAACAAGTATGTGAAGAATACGAAAGAATGAGTCTGATGAGTGAAAATCCCAGGACTGACCTAGACCTAACATGCGTTATCCTCTAAAATATTGAGCGAAACCAGGTTTAATGGAGTGTTTCAGTGTGGTACCACACTACTACGTGATCCAAACCAGAAAAAACCCGGGATCCGTTCAACAAGTATGTGAAAAACGCGAAAGAATGGGCCTGACGAGGGCAAATCCCAGACCTATCCCAGACCTAACTTGCGTTATCCTCAAAAATATTGATCGAAACCTGGTTTAAGCGACTGTTTCAGTGTGGTACCTCATTACTACGTGATCCAATCCAGAAATAGCCCAGGATCTAGCCATGAAGTATGAGAAATATGCGAAAGTATGAGCCTGACGAGGGCAAATCCTAGAACTAACGCAGACCTAACATGCGTTATCCTCTAAAATATTTATCAAGACCAGGTTTATTTGATTGTTTCAGTGTGGTACCACATTACTACGTGATCCAAACCAGAAAAAAACCCAGGATCTGATCAACGGGTATTGCAAGTGTGCGAAAGTGTGAGTCTGATGAGGGCAAATCCCAGAACTATCCCAGACCTAACTTGCGATATCCTCTAAAATATTGATCGAAACCAGGTTTAATTGACTGTTTTATTGTGGTATCACACTACTACGGGATCCAAACCAGAAAAAACCCAGGATCTGTTCAACAAGTATGTGAAAAACGCGAAAGTATGAGCCTGATGAGGGCAAATCCCAGACCTATCCCAGACCTAACTTGCGTTGTCATCAAAAATATTGATGGAAACCAGGTTTAATTGATTGTTTCAGTGTGGTCCCACATTACTACGTGATCCAAACCAGAAAAAACCCAGGATCTGTTCAACATGTATGAGAAATATGCGAAAGAATGAGCCTGACGAGAGCAAATCCCAGACCTAACCTAGACCTAACATGAATTATTCTCTACAATATTGATCGAAACCAGGTTTAATTGACTGTTTCAGTGTGGTCCCACATTACTACGTGATCCAAACCAGAAAAAACCCAGGATCCGTACAACAAGTATGTGAAGAATGCGAAAGTATGAGTCTGATGAGTGAAAATCCCAGGCTTAACCTAGACCTAACATGCGTTATCCTTTAAAATATTGATCGAAACCTGGTTTAATCGACTGTTTCAGTGTGGTACGACATTACTGTGTGATCCAAACCAGAAAATAACCCAGGATCTGTTCAACGAGTATGTGAAGTGTGCGAAAGTATGAGTCTGATGAGGTCAAATCCCAGACCATTCCCAGACTTAACTTGCGTTATCCTCTAAGATATTGATCGAAACCAGGTTTAATCGTCTGTTTCAGTGTGGTACCACATTACTACGTGATCCAAACCAGGAAAAACCCAGGATCAGTTCAACAAGTATGAGAAGAATGCGAAAGTATGAGTCTGATGAGTGGAAATCCCAGGGCTAACCTAGACCTTACATGCGTTATCCTCTAAAATATTCATCCAAACCAGGTTTAATGGACTGTTTTGAGTGTGGTACCACACTACTACGTGATACAAACCAGAAAAAACCCAGGATCTGTTCTACAAGTATGTGAAAAACGCGAAAGAATGAGCCTGATGAGGGCGAATCCCAGACCTATGCCAGACCTAACTTGCGTTATCCTCTAAAATATTGATCGAAACCAGGTTTAATTGACTGTATCAGCGTGGTACCACATTACTACGTGATACAATCCAGAAATAGCCCAGGATCTAGCCATGAAGTATGAGAGATATGCGAAAGTATGAGCCTGCTGAGGGCAAATCCTAGACCTAACCCAAGCCTAACATGCGTTATCCTCTAAAATATTTATCAAGACCAGGTTTAATTGATTGTTTCAGTGTGGTCCCACATTACAACGTGATCCAAACCAGAAAAAACCCAGCATCCGTTCAACAAGTATGTGAAGAATGCGAAAGTATGAGTCTGATGAGTGAAAATCCCAGGCCTAACCTAGACCTAACATGCGTTATCCTCAAAAATATTGTTCGAAACCTGGTTTAATCGACTGTTTCAGTGTGGTACCACATTACTATGTGATCCAAACCAGAAAATAACCCAGGATCTGTTCAACGAGTATGTGAAGTGTGCGAAAGTATGAGTCTGATGAGGGCAAATCCCATACCTATCCCAGACCTAACATGCGTTATCCTCTAAACAATTGATCCAAACCAGGTTTAATGGACTGTTTCAGTGTGGTACCACACTACTACGTGATACAAACCAGAAAAAACCCACGATCTGTTCAACAAGTATGTGAAAAACGCGAAAGTATGAGCCTGATGAGGGCGAATCCCAGACCTATGCCAGACCTAACTTGCGTTGTCCTCTAAAATATTGATCGAAACCAGGTTTAATTGACTGTTTCAGCGTGGTACCACATTACTACGTGATACAAACCAGAAACAGCCCAGGATCTAGCCATGAAGTATGAGAAATATGCGCAAGTATGAGCCTGATGAGAGAAAATCCCAGGACTGACCTAGACCTAACATGCGTTTGCTCTAAAATATTGAGCGAACCAGGTTTAATGGAGTGTTTCAGTGTGGTCCCACATTACTACGCGACCCAAACCAGAAAAAACCCAGGATCCGTTCAACAAGTATGTGAAGAATACGAAAGCATGAGTCTGATGAGTGAAAATCCCAGGCCTAACCTAGACCTAACATGCGTTATCCTCAAAAATATAGATCGAAACCTGGTTTAATCGACTGTTTCAGTGTGGTACCACATTACTATGTGATCCAAACCAGAAAATAACCCAGGATCTGTTCAACGAGTATGTGAAGTGTGCGAAAGTATGAGTCGGATGAGGGCAAATGCCAGACCTATCCCAGACCTAACATGCGTTATCCTCTAAAATATTGATCCAAACCAGGTTTAATCGACTGTTTCAGTGTGGTACCACATTACTACGTGATCCAATCCAGAAATAGCCGAGGATCTAGCCATGAAGTATGAGAAATATGCGAAAGTATGATCCTGACGAGGGCAAATCCTAGACCCAACGCAGACCTAACATGCGTTATCCTCTAAAATATTTATCAAGACCAGGTTTATTTGATTGTTTCAGTGTGGTCCCTCATTACTACGTAATCCAAACCAGAAAAAACCCAGGATCCGTTCAACAAGTATGTGAAGAATACGAAAGTATGAGTCTGATGAGTGAAAATCCCCGGCGTAACCTAGACCTAACATGCGTTATCCTCAAAAATATTGATCCAAACCAGGTTTAATCGACTGTTTCAGTGTGGTACCACACTACTACGTGACCCAAACCGGAAAAACCCAGGATCTGTTAAACAAGTATGTGAAAAACGCGAAAGAATGGGCCTGACGAGGGCAAATCCCAGACCTATCCCAGACCTAACTTGCGTTATCCTCAAAAATATTGATCGAAACCTGGTTTAAGCGACTGTTTCAGTGTGGTACCTCATTACTACGTGATCCAATCCAGAAATAGCCCAGGATCTAGCCATGAAGTATGAGAAATATGCGAAAGTATGAGCCTGACGAGGGCAAATCCTAGAACTAACGCAGACCTAACATGCGTTATCCTCTAAAATATTTATCAAGACCAGGTTTATTTGATTGTTTCAGTGTGGTACCACATTACTACGTGATCCAAACCAGAAAAAAACCCAGGATCTGTTCAACGAGTATTGCAAGTGTGCGAAAGTGTGAGTCTGATGAGGGCAAATCCCAGAACTATCCCAGACCTAACTTGCGATATCCTCTAAAATATTGATCGAAACCAGGTTTAATTGACTGTTTTATTGTGGTATCACACTACTACGGGATCCAAACCAGAAAAAACCCAGGATCTGTTCAACAAGTATGTGAAAAACGCGAAAGTATGAGCCTGATGAGGGCAAATCCCAGACCTATCTCAGACCTAACTTGCGTTGTCATCTAAAATATTGATGGAAACCAGGTTTAATTGATTGTTTCAGTGTGGTCCCACATTACTACGTGATCCAAACCAGAAAAAACCCAGGATCTGTTCAACATGTATGAGAAATATGCGAAAGAATGAGCCTGACGAGAGCAAATCCCAGACCTAACCTAGACCTAACATGAATTATTCTCTACAATATTGATCGAAACCAGGTTTAATTGACTGTTTCAGTGTGGTCCCACATTACTACGTGATCCAAACCAGAAAAAACCCAGGATCCGTACAACAAGTATGTGAAGAATGCGAAAGTATGAGTCTGATGAGTGAAAATCCCAGGCTTAACCTAGACCTAACATGCGTTATCCTTTAAAATATTGATCGAAACCTGGTTTAATCGACTGTTTCAGTGTGGTACGACATTACTATGTGATCCAAACCAGAAAATAACCCAGGATCTGTTCAACGAGTATGTGAAGTGTGCGAAAGTATGAGTCTGATGAGGTCAAATCCCAGACCATTCCCAGACTTAACTTGCGTTATCCTCTAAGATATTGATCGAAACCAGGTTTAATCGTCTGTTTCAGTGTGGTACCACATTACTACGTGATCCAAACCAGGAAAAACCCAGGATCAGTTCAACAAGTATGAGAAGAATGCGAAAGTATGAGTCTGATGAGTGGAAAACCCAGGGCTAACCTAGACCTTACATGCGTTATCCTCTAAAATATTCATCCAAACCAGGTTTAATGGACTGTTTTGAGTGTGGTACCACACTACTACGTGATACAAACCAGAACAAACCCAGGATCTGTTCTACAAGTATGTGAAAAACGCGAAAGAATGAGCCTGATGAGGGCGAATCCCAGACCTATGCCAGACCTAACTTGCGTTATCCTCTAAAATATTGATCGAAACCAGGTTTAATTGACTGTATCAGCGTGGTACCACATTACTACGTGATACAATCCAGAAATAGCCCAGGATCTAGCCATGAAGTATGAGAGATATGCGAAAGTATGAGCCTGTTGAGGGCAAATCCTAGACCTAACCCAAGCCTAACATGCGTTATCCTCTAAAATATTTATCAAGACCAGGTTTAATTGATTGTTTCAGTGTGGTCCCACATTACAACGTGATCCAAACCAGAAAAAACCCAGCATCCGTTCAACAAGTATGTGAAGAATGCGAAAGTATGAGTCTGATGAGGGCAAATCCCATACCTATCCCAGACCTAACATGCGTTATCCTCTAAACAATTGATCCAAACCAGGTTTAATGGACTGTTTCAGTGTGGTACCACACTACTACGTGATACAAACCAGAAAAAACCCACGATCTGTTCAACAAGTATGTGAAAAGCGCGAAAGTATGAGCCTGATGAGGGCGAATCCCAGACCTATGCCAGACCTAACTTGCGTTGTCCTCTAAAATATTGATCGAAACCAGGTTTAATTGACTGTTTCAGCGTGGTACCACATTACTACGTGATACAAACCAGAAACAGCCCAGGATCTAGCCATGAAGTATGAGAAATATGCGCAAGTATGAGCCTGATGAGAGAAAATCCCAGGACTGACCTAGACCTAACATGCGTTTGCTCTAAAATATTGAGCGAACCAGGTTTAATGGAGTGTTTCAGTGTGGTACCACACTACTACGTGATCCAAACCAGAAAAAACCCAGGATCCGTTCAACAAGTATGTGAAGTGTGCGAAAGTATGAGCCTGATGAGAGCAAATCCCAGACCTAACCTAGACCTAACATGAATTATTCTCTAAAATATTGGTCGAAACCAGGTTTAATTGACTGTTTCAGTGTGGTCCCACATTAGTACGCGACCCAAACCAGAAAAAACCCAGGATCCGTTCAACAAGTACGTGAAAAACGCGAAAGTATGAGCCTGATGAGGGCAAATCCCAGACCTATCCCAGACCTAACTTGCGTTATCCTCTAAAATATTGATCGAAGCCAAGTCTAATCGACTGTTTCAGTGTGGAACCACATTACTACGTGATCCAAGCCAGAAAAAAACCCAGGATCTTGTCAACGAGTATGTGAAGTGTGCGAAAGTATGAGCATGATGAGGGCAAATTCTAAACCTAACCCAGACCTAACATGCGTTATCCTCTAAAATATTTATCAAGACCAGGTTCAATTGGCTGTTTCAGTGTGGTCCCACATTACTACGTGATCCTAACCAGAAAAAACCCAGGATCCGTTCTACAAGTATGTGAAGAATGCGAAAGTATGAGTCTGATGAGTGAAAATCCCAGGCCTAACCTAGACCTAACATGCGTTATCCTCAAAAATATTGATCGAAACCTGGTTTAATCGACTGTTTCGGTGTGGTACCACATTACTATGTGCTCCAAACCAGAAAGTAACCCAGGATCTGTTCAACGAGTATGTGAAGTGTGCGAAAGTATGAGTCTGATGAGGTCAAATCCCAGACCAATCCCAGACTTAACTTGCGTTATCCTCTAAAATATTGATCGAAACCAGGTTTAATCGACGGTTTCAGTGTGGTACCACATTACTACGTGATCCAAGCCAGAAAAAAACCCAGGATCTTGTCAACGAGTATGTGAAGTGTGCGAAAGTATGAGCATGATGAGGGCAAATTCTAGACCTAACCCAGACCTAACATGCGTTATCCTCTAAAATATTTATCAAGACCAGGTTTAATTGACTGATTCTGTGTGGGCCCACATTACTACGTGATCCAAACCAGAAAAAACCCAGGATCCGTTCAACAAGTATGTGAAGAATGCGAAAGCATGAGTCTGATGAGTGAAAATCCCAGGCCTAACTTAGACCTAACATGCGTTATCCTCAAAAATATTGATCGAAACGTGGTTTAATCGACTGTTTCAGTGTGGTGCCACATTACTACGTGATCCAAACCAGAAAAAACCCAGGATCAGTTTAGCAAATATAAGAAGAATGCGAAAGTATGAGTCTGATGAGTGAAAATCCCAGGACTGACCTAGACCTAACATGCGTTATCCTCTAAAATATTGAGCGAAACCAGGTTTAATGGACTGTTTCAGTGTGGTACCACACTACTACGTGATCCAAACCAGAAAAAACCCAGGATCCGTTCAACAAGTATGTGAAGTGTGCGAAAGTATGAGCCTGATGAGAGCAAATCCCAGACCTAGCCTAGACCTAACATGAATTATTCTCTAAAATATTGGTCGAAACCAGGTTTAATTGACTGTTTCAGTGTGGTCCCACATTACTACGTGACCCAAACCAGAAAAAACCCAGGATCCGTTCAACAAGTATGTGAAAAACGCGAAAGTATGAGCCTGATGAGGGCAAATCCCAGACCTATCCCAGACCTAACTTGCGTTATCCTCTAAAATATTGATCGAAACCAGGTTTAATCGACGGTTTCAGTGTGGTACCACATTACTACGTGATCCAAGCCAGAAAAAAACCCAGGATCTTGTCAACGAGTATGTGAAGTGTGCGAAAGTATGAGCATGATGAGGGCAAATTCTAGACCTAACCCAGACCTAACATGCGTTATCCTCTAAAATATTTATCAAGACCAGGTTTAATTGACTGATTCTGTGTGGGCCCACATTACTACGTGATCCAAACCAGAAAAAACCCAGGATCCGTTCAACAAGTATGTGAAGAATGCGAAAGCATGAGTCTGATGAGTGAAAATCCCAGGCCTAACTTAGACCTAACATGCGTTATCCTCAAAAATATTGATCGAAACGTGGTTTAATCGACTGTTTCAGTGTGGTGCCACATTACTACGTGATCCAAACCAGAAAAAACCCAGGATCAGTTTAGCAAATATAAGAAGAATGCGAAAGTATGAGTCTGATGAGTGAAAATCCCAGGACTGACCTAGACCTAACATGCGTTATCCTCTAAAATATTGAGCGAAACCAGGTTTAATGGACTGTTTCAGTGTGGTACCACACTACTACGTGATCCAAACCAGAAAAAACCCAGGATCCGTTCAACAAGTATGTGAAGTGTGCGAAAGTATGAGCCTGATGAGAGCAAATCCCAGACCTAGCCTAGACCTAACATGAATTATTCTCTAAAATATTGGTCGAAACCAGGTTTAATTGACTGTTTCAGTGTGGTCCCACATTACTACGTGACCCAAACCAGAAAAAACCCAGGATCCGTTCAACAAGTATGTGAAAAACGCGAAAGTATGAGCCTGATGAGGGCAAATCCCAGACCTATCCCAGACCTAACTTGCGTTATCCTCTAAAATATTGATCGAAGCCAAGTTTAATCGACTGTTTCAGTGTGGAACCACATTACTACGTGATCCAAGCCAGAAAAAAACCCAGAATCTTGTCAACGAGTATGTGAAGTGTGCGAAAGTATGAGTCTGATGAGGGCTAATCCCAGACCTATCCCAGACCTAGCTTGCGTGATCCTCTAAAATATTGATCGAAACCAGGTTTAATTGACCGTTTTAGTGTGGTACCACATTACTACGTGATCCAAACCAGAAAAAACACAGGATCTGTTTAACAAGTATGTGAAAAACGCGAAACTGTGAGCCTGATGAGGGCAAATCTTAGACCTAACCCAGACCTAAGATGCGTTATCCGCTGAAATATTTATCCAGAACAGGTTTCATTGAATGTTTCAGTGTGGTACCACTTTACTACGTGATCCAATCCAGAAATAGCCCAGGATCTAGCCATGAAGTATGAGAAATATGCGATAGTAAGAGCCTGATGAGGGCAAATCCTAGAACTATCCCAGACCTAACTTGCGTTATCCTCTAAAATATTGATCGAAACCAGGTTTAATTGACTGTTTCAGCGTGGTACCACATTACTACGTGATACAATGCAGAAACAGCCCAGGATCTAGCCATGAAGTATGAGAAATATGCGAAAGTATGAGCCTGATGAGGGCAAATCCTAGACGTAACCCAGACCTAACATGCGTTATCCTCTAAAATATTTATCAAGACCAGGATTAATTGAATGTTTCAGTGTGGTATCACATTACTACGTGATCCAAACCAGAAAAAACCCAGGATCCGTTCAACAAGTATGTGAAGAATGCGATTGTATGAGACTGATCAGTGAAAATCTCAGGCCTTACCTAGACCTAACTTGCGTTGTCCTCTAAAATATTGATGGAAACCAGGTTTCATTGACTGTTTCAGTGTGGTACTACATTACTACGTGATGCAATCCAGAAAAAGCCCAGGATCCGTTCAACAAGTATGTGAAGAAAGCGAAAGTATGAGTCTGATGAGGGCTAATCCCAGACCTAACATGCGTTATCCTCAAAAATATTGATCGAAACCGGGTTTAATCGACTGTTTCAGTGTGGTACCACATTACTGCGTGATCGAAACTAGAAAAAAACCCAGGATCTCGTCAACGAGTATGTGAAGTGTGCGAAAGTATGAGTCTGATGAGGGCTAATCCCAGACCTATCCCAGACCTAACATGCGTTATCCTCTAAAATATTTATCAAGACCAGGTTTAATTGAATGTTTCAGTGTGGTGCCACATTACTACGTGATCCAAACCACAAAAAACCCAGGATCTGTTCGACAAGTATGTGAAAAACGCGAAACTGTGAGCCTGATGAGGGCAAATCCTAGACGTAACCCAGACCTAACATGCGTTATCCTCTAAAATATTTATCAAGACCAGGATTAATTGAATGTTTCAGTGTGGTACCACATTACTACGTGATCCAAACCAGAAAAAGCCCAGAATCCGTTCAACAAGTATGTGAAGAAAGCGAAAACATGAGTCTGATGAGGGCTAATCCCAGACCTATCCCAGACCTAACATGCGTTATCCTCAAAAATATTGATCGAAACCAGGTTTAATCGACTGTTTCAGTGTGGTACTACATTACTACGTGATGCAATCCAGAAAAAGCCCAGGATCCGTTCAACAAGTATGTGAAGAAAGCGAAAGTATGAGTCTGATGCGGGCTAATCCCAGACCTATCCCAGACCTAACATGCGTTATCCTCAAAAATATTGATCGAAACCAGGTTTAATCGACTGTTTCAGTGTGGTACCACATTACTGCGTGATCCAAACTAGAAAAAAACCCAGGATCTCGTCAACGAGTATGTGAAGTGTGCGAAAGTATGAGTCTGATCAGGGCTAATCCCAGACCTATCCCAGACCTAACATGCGTTATCCTCTAAAATATTTATCAAGACCAGGTTTAATTGAATGTTTCAGTGTGGTACCACATTACTACGTGATCCATACCACAAAAAACCCAGGATCTGTTCGACAAGTATGTGAAAAACGCGAAACTGTGAGCCTGATGAGGGCAAATCTTAGACCTAACCTTGACCTAACATGCGTTATCCTCTAGAATTTTTATCCAGACCAGGTTTCATTGAATGTTTCAGTGTGGTACCACTTTACTACGTGATCCAATCCAGAAATAGCCCAGGATCTAGCCATGAAGTACGAGAAATATGCGAAAGTATGAGCCTGATGAGTGCAAATCCTAGACCTAACCCAGACCTAACATGCGTTATTCTCTAAAATATTTACCAAGACCAGGTTTAATTGACTGTTTCAGTGTGGTCCCACATTACTACGTGACCCAATCCAGAAAAAACCCAGGATCCGTTCAACAAGTACGTGAAAAACGCGAAAGTATGAGCCTGATGAGGGCAAATCCCAGACCTATCCCAGACCTAACTTGCGTTATCCTCTGAAATATTGATCGAAGCCAAGTTTAATCGACTGTTTCAGTGTGGAACCACATTACTACGTGAACCAAGCCAGAAAAAAACCCAGGATCTTGTCAACGAGTATGTGAAGTGTGTGAAAGTATGAGTCTGATGAGGGCTAATCCCAGACCTATCCCAGACCTAACATGCGTGATCCTCTAATATATTGATCGAAACCAGGTTTAATTGACTGTTTTAGTGTGGTACCACATTACTACGTGATCCAAACCAGAAAAAACCCGGGATCTGTTTAACAAGTATGTGAAAAACGCGAAACTGTGAGCCTGATGAGGGCAAATCTTAGACCTAACCTTGACCTAACATGCGTTATCCTCTAAAATTTTTATCCAGACCAGGTTTCATTGGATGTTTCAGTGTGGTACCACTTTACTACGTGACCCAATCCAGAAATAGCCCAGGATCTAGCCATGAAGTATGAGAGATATGCGAAAGTATGAGCCTGATGAGGGCAAATCCTAGACCTAACCCAGACCTAACATGCGTTATTCTCTAAAATATTTATCAAGACCAGGTTTAATTGAATGTTTCAGTGTGGTACCACATTACTACGTGTTCCAAACCAGAAAAAACCCAGGATCCGTTCAACGAGTATGTGAAGTGTGCGAAAGTATGAGTCTGATGAGGGCAAATCCCAGACCTATCCCAGACCTAACTAGCGTTATCCTCTAAAATATTGATCGAAGCCAATTTTAATCGACTGTTTCAGTGTGGAACCACATTACTACGTGATCCAAGCCAGAAAAAAACCCAGAATCTTGTCAACGAGTATGTGAAGTGTGCGAAAGTATGAGTCTGATGAGGGCTAATCCCAGACCTATCCCAGACCTAGCTGGCGTGATCCTCTAAAATATTGATCGAAACCAGGTTTAATTGACTGTTTTAGTGTGGTACCACATTACTACGTGATCCAAACCAGAAAAAACACAGGATCTGTTTAACAAGTATGTGAAAAACGCGAAACTGTGAGCCTGATGAGGGCAAATCTTAGACCTAACCCAGACCTAAGATGCGTTATCCTCTAAAATATTTATCCAGAACAGGTTTCATTGAATGTTTCAGTGTGGTACCACTTTACTACGTGATCCAATCCAGAAATAGCCCAGGATCTAGCCATGAAGTATGAGAAATATGCGAAAGTATGAGTCTGATGAGGGCTAATCCCAGACCTATCCCAGACCTAACATGCATTATCCTCAAAAATATTGATCGAAACCAGGTTTAATCGACTGTTTCAGTGTGGTACTACATTACTACGTGATGCAATCCAGAAAAAGCGCAGGATCCGTTCAACAAGTATGTGAAGAAAGCGAAAGTATGAGTCTGATGAGGGCTAATCCCAGACCTATCCCAGACCTAACATGCGTTATCCTCTAAAATATTTATCAAGTGCAGGTTTAATTGAATGTTGCAGTATGGTACCACATTACTACGTGATCCAAACCACAAAAAACCCAGGATCTGTTCGACACGTACGTGAAAAACGCGAAAGTATGAGCCTGATGAGGGCAAATCCCAGACCTATCCCAGACCTAACTTGCGTTATCCTCTAAAATATTGATCGAAGCCAAGTTTAGTCGACTGTTTAAGTGTGGAACCACATTACTACGTGATCCAAGCCAGAAAAAAACCCAGGATCTTGTCAACGAGTATGTGAAGTGTGCGAAAGTATGAGTCTGATGAGGGCTAATCCCAGACCTATCCCAGACCTAACATGCGTTATCCTCTAAAATATTTATCAAGTGCAGGGTTAATTGAATGTTTCAGTGTGGTACCACATTACTACGTGATCCAAACCACAAAAAACCCAGGATCTGTTCGACAAGTACGTGAAAAACGCGAAAGTATGAGCCTGATGAGGGCAAATCCCAGACCTATCCCAGACCTAACTTGCGTTATCCTCTAAAATATTGATCGAAGCCAAGTTTAATCGACTGTTTCAGTGTGGAACCACATTACTACGTGATCCAAGCCAGAAAAAAACCCAGGATCTTGTCAACGAGTATGTGAAGTGTGCGAAAGTATGAGTCTGATGAGGGCTAATCCCAGACCTATCCCAGACCTAACATGCGTGATCCTCTAAAATATTGATCGAAACCAGGTTTAATTGACTGTTTTAGTGTGGTACCACATTACTACGTGATCCAAACCAGAAAAAACCCAGGATCATTTTAACAAGTATGTGAAAAACGCGAAACTGTGAGCCTGATGAGGGCAAATCTTAGACCTAACCCAGACCTAAGATGCGTTATCCTCTAAAATATTTATCCAGAACAGGTTTCATTGAATGTTTCAGTGTGGTACCACTTTACTACGTGATCCAATCCACAAATAGCCCAGGATCTAGCCATGAAGTATGAGAAATATGCGATAGTAAGAGTCTGATGAGGGCAAATCCTAGACCTATCCCAGACCTAACTTGCGTTATCCTCTAAAATATTGATCGAAACCAGGTTTGATTGACTGTTTCACTGTGGTACCACATTACTACGTGATACAATGCAGAAACAGCCCAGGATCTAGCCATGAAGTATGAGAAATATGCGAAAGTATGAGCCTGATGAGGGCAAATCCTAGACGTAACCCAGACCTAACGTGCGTTATCCTCTAAAATATTTATCAAGACCAGGTTTAATTGAATGTTTCAGTGTGGTACCACATTACTACGTGATCCAAACCAGAAAAAGCCCAGGATCCGTTCAACAAGTATGTGAAGAATGCGAAAGTATGAGTCTGATGAGTGAAAATCCGTGACCTAACCCAAACCTAACATGCGTTATCCTCTAAAATATTGATCGAAACCAGGTTAAATTCGCTGTTTCAGCGTGGTACCACATTACTACGTCATACAATCCAGAAACAGCCCAGGATCTAGCCATCAAGTATGAGAAATATGCGAAAGAATGAGCCTGATGAGGGCAAATCCCAGACCAATCCCAGACCTAACTTGCGTTGTCCTCTAAGATATTGATGGAAACCAGGTTTAATTGACTGTTTCAGTGTTGTACTTCATTACTACGTGATGCAATCCAGAAAAAGCCCAGGATCTAGCCATCAAGTATGAGATGAATGCGAAAGTATGAGTCTGATGAGTGAAAATCCCAGACCTAACCTAGACCTAACATGCGTTATCCTCTGAAATATTGATCGAAACCAGGTTTAATTGACTGTTTCAGCGTGGTACCACATTACTACGTGATACAATCCAGAAAGTAACCCAGGATCTGTTCAACGAGTATGTGAAGTGTGCGAAAGTATGAGTCTGATGAGGTCAAATCCCAGACCAATCCCAGACTTAACTTGCGTTATCCTCTAAAATATTGATCGAAACCAGGTTTAATCGACGGTTTCAGTGTGGTACCACATTACTACGTGATCCAAGCCAGAAAAAAACCCAGGATCTTGTCAACGAGTATGTGAAGTGTGCGAAAGTATGAGCATGATGAGGGCAAATTCTAGACCTAACCCAGACCTAACATGCGTTATCCTCTAAAATATTTATCAAGACCAGGTTTAATTGACTGATTCTGTGTGGGCCCACATTACTACGTGATCCAAACCAGAAAAAACCCAGGATCCGTTCAACAAGTATGTGAAGAATGCGAAAGCATGAGTCTGATGAGTGAAAATCCCAGGCCTAACTTAGACCTAACATGCGTTATCCTCAAAAATATTGATCGAAACGTGGTTTAATCGACTGTTTCAGTGTGGTGCCACATTACTACGTGATCCAAACCAGAAAAAACCCAGGATCAGTTTAGCAAATATAAGAAGAATGCGAAAGTATGAGTCTGATGAGTGAAAATCCCAGGACTGACCTAGACCTAACATGCGTTATCCTCTAAAATATTGAGCGAAACCAGGTTTAATGGACTGTTTCAGTGTGGTACCACACTACTACGTGATCCAAACCAGAAAAAACCCAGGATCCGTTCAACAAGTATGTGAAGTGTGCGAAAGTATGAGCCTGATGAGAGCAAATCCCAGACCTAGCCTAGACCTAACATGAATTATTCTCTAAAATATTGGTCGAAACCAGGTTTAATTGACTGTTTCAGTGTGGTCCCACATTACTACGTGACCCAAACCAGAAAAAACCCAGGATCCGTTCAACAAGTATGTGAAAAACGCGAAAGTATGAGCCTGATGAGGGCAAATCCCAGACCTATCCCAGACCTAACTTGCGTTATCCTCTAAAATATTGATCGAAACCAGGTTTAATCGACGGTTTCAGTGTGGTACCACATTACTACGTGATCCAAGCCAGAAAAAAACCCAGGATCTTGTCAACGAGTATGTGAAGTGTGCGAAAGTATGAGCATGATGAGGGCAAATTCTAGACCTAACCCAGACCTAACATGCGTTATCCTCTAAAATATTTATCAAGACCAGGTTTAATTGACTGATTCTGTGTGGGCCCACATTACTACGTGATCCAAACCAGAAAAAACCCAGGATCCGTTCAACAAGTATGGGAAGAATGCGAAAGCATGAGTCTGATGAGTGAAAATCCCAGGCCTAACTTAGACCTAACATGCGTTATCCTCAAAAATATTGATCGAAACGTGGTTTAATCGACTGTTTCAGTGTGGTGCCACATTACTACGTGATCCAAACCAGAAAAAACCCAGGATCAGTTTAGCAAATATAAGAAGAATGCGAAAGTATGAGTCTGATGAGTGAAAATCCCAGGACTGACCTAGACCTAACATGCGTTATCCTCTAAAATATTGAGCGAAACCAGGTTTAATGGACTGTTTCAGTGTGGTACCACACTACTACGTGATCCAAACCAGAAAAAACCCAGGATCCGTTCAACAAGTATGTGAAGTGTGCGAAAGTATGAGCCTGATGAGAGCAAATCCCAGACCTAGCCTAGACCTAACATGAATTATTCTCTAAAATATTGGTCGAAACCAGGTTTAATTGACTGTTTCAGTGTGGTCCCACATTACTACGTGACCCAAACCAGAAAAAACCCAGGATCCGTTCAACAAGTATGTGAAAAACGCGAAAGTATGAGCCTGATGAGGGCAAATCCCAGACCTATCCCAGACCTAACTTGCGTTATCCTCTAAAATATTGATCGAAGCCAAGTTTAATCGACTGTTTCAGTGTGGAACCACATTACTACGTGATCCAAGCCAGAAAAAAACCCAGAATCTTGTCAACGAGTATGTGAAGTGTGCGAAAGTATGAGTCTGATGAGGGCTAATCCCAGACCTATCCCAGACCTAGCTTGCGTGATCCTCTAAAATATTGATCGAAACCAGGTTTAATTGACCGTTTTAGTGTGGTACCACATTACTACGTGATCCAAACCAGAAAAAACACAGGATCTGTTTAACAAGTATGTGAAAAACGCGAAACTGTGAGCCTGATGAGGGCAAATCTTAGACCTAACCCAGACCTAAGATGCGTTATCCGCTGAAATATTTATCCAGAACAGGTTTCATTGAATGTTTCAGTGTGGTACCACTTTACTACGTGATCCAATCCAGAAATAGCCCAGGATCTAGCCATGAAGTATGAGAAATATGCGATAGTAAGAGCCTGATGAGGGCAAATCCTAGAACTATCCCAGACCTAACTTGCGTTATCCTCTAAAATATTGATCGAAACCAGGTTTAATTGACTGTTTCAGCGTGGTACCACATTACTACGTGATACAATGCAGAAACAGCCCAGGATCTAGCCATGAAGTATGAGAAATATGCGAAAGTATGAGCCTGATGAGGGCAAATCCTAGACGTAACCCAGACCTAACATGCGTTATCCTCTAAAATATTTATCAAGACCAGGATTAATTGAATGTTTCAGTGTGGTATCACATTACTACGTGATCCAAACCAGAAAAAACCCAGGATCCGTTCAACAAGTATGTGAAGAATGCGATTGTATGAGACTGATCAGTGAAAATCTCAGGCCTTACCTAGACCTAACTTGCGTTGTCCTCTAAAATATTGATGGAAACCAGGTTTCATTGACTGTTTCAGTGTGGTACTACATTACTACGTGATGCAATCCAGAAAAAGCCCAGGATCCGTTCAACAAGTATGTGAAGAAAGCGAAAGTATGAGTCTGATGAGGGCTAATCCCAGACCTAACATGCGTTATCCTCAAAAATATTGATCGAAACCGGGTTTAATCGACTGTTTCAGTGTGGTACCACATTACTGCGTGATCGAAACTAGAAAAAAACCCAGGATCTCGTCAACGAGTATGTGAAGTGTGCGAAAGTATGAGTCTGATGAGGGCTAATCCCAGACCTATCCCAGACCTAACATGCGTTATCCTCTAAAATATTTATCAAGACCAGGTTTAATTGAATGTTTCAGTGTGGTGCCACATTACTACGTGATCCAAACCACAAAAAACCCAGGATCTGTTCGACAAGTATGTGAAAAACGCGAAACTGTGAGCCTGATGAGGGCAAATCCTAGACGTAACCCAGACCTAACATGCGTTATCCTCTAAAATATTTATCAAGACCAGGATTAATTGAATGTTTCAGTGTGGTACCACATTACTACGTGATCCAAACCAGAAAAAGCCCAGAATCCGTTCAACAAGTATGTGAAGAAAGCGAAAACATGAGTCTGATGAGGGCTAATCCCAGACCTATCCCAGACCTAACATGCGTTATCCTCAAAAATATTGATCGAAACCAGGTTTAATCGACTGTTTCAGTGTGGTACTACATTACTACGTGATGCAATCCAGAAAAAGCCCAGGATCCGTTCAACAAGTATGTGAAGAAAGCGAAAGTATGAGTCTGATGCGGGCTAATCCCAGACCTATCCCAGACCTAACATGCGTTATCCTCAAAAATATTGATCGAAACCAGGTTTAATCGACTGTTTCAGTGTGGTACCACATTACTGCGTGATCCAAACTAGAAAAAAACCCAGGATCTCGTCAACGAGTATGTGAAGTGTGCGAAAGTATGAGTCTGATCAGGGCTAATCCCAGACCTATCCCAGACCTAACATGCGTTATCCTCTAAAATATTTATCAAGACCAGGTTTAATTGAATGTTTCAGTGTGGTACCACATTACTACGTGATCCATACCACAAAAAACCCAGGATCTGTTCGACAAGTATGTGAAAAACGCGAAACTGTGAGCCTGATGAGGGCAAATCTTAGACCTAACCTTGACCTAACATGCGTTATCCTCTAGAATTTTTATCCAGACCAGGTTTCATTGAATGTTTCAGTGTGGTACCACTTTACTACGTGATCCAATCCAGAAATAGCCCAGGATCTAGCCATGAAGTACGAGAAATATGCGAAAGTATGAGCCTGATGAGTGCAAATCCTAGACCTAACCCAGACCTAACATGCGTTATTCTCTAAAATATTTACCAAGACCAGGTTTAATTGACTGTTTCAGTGTGGTCCCACATTACTACGTGACCCAATCCAGAAAAAACCCAGGATCCGTTCAACAAGTACGTGAAAAACGCGAAAGTATGAGCCTGATGAGGGCAAATCCCAGACCTATCCCAGACCTAACTTGCGTTATCCTCTGAAATATTGATCGAAGCCAAGTTTAATCGACTGTTTCAGTGTGGAACCACATTACTACGTGAACCAAGCCAGAAAAAAACCCAGGATCTTGTCAACGAGTATGTGAAGTGTGTGAAAGTATGAGTCTGATGAGGGCTAATCCCAGACCTATCCCAGACCTAACATGCGTGATCCTCTAATATATTGATCGAAACCAGGTTTAATTGACTGTTTTAGTGTGGTACCACATTACTACGTGATCCAAACCAGAAAAAACCCGGGATCTGTTTAACAAGTATGTGAAAAACGCGAAACTGTGAGCCTGATGAGGGCAAATCTTAGACCTAACCTTGACCTAACATGCGTTATCCTCTAAAATTTTTATCCAGACCAGGTTTCATTGGATGTTTCAGTGTGGTACCACTTTACTACGTGACCCAATCCAGAAATAGCCCAGGATCTAGCCATGAAGTATGAGAGATATGCGAAAGTATGAGCCTGATGAGGGCAAATCCTAGACCTAACCCAGACCTAACATGCGTTATTCTCTAAAATATTTATCAAGACCAGGTTTAATTGAATGTTTCAGTGTGGTACCACATTACTACGTGTTCCAAACCAGAAAAAACCCAGGATCCGTTCAACGAGTATGTGAAGTGTGCGAAAGTATGAGTCTGATGAGGGCAAATCCCAGACCTATCCCAGACCTAACTAGCGTTATCCTCTAAAATATTGATCGAAGCCAATTTTAATCGACTGTTTCAGTGTGGAACCACATTACTACGTGATCCAAGCCAGAAAAAAACCCAGAATCTTGTCAACGAGTATGTGAAGTGTGCGAAAGTATGAGTCTGATGAGGGCTAATCCCAGACCTATCCCAGACCTAGCTGGCGTGATCCTCTAAAATATTGATCGAAACCAGGTTTAATTGACTGTTTTAGTGTGGTACCACATTACTACGTGATCCAAACCAGAAAAAACACAGGATCTGTTTAACAAGTATGTGAAAAACGCGAAACTGTGAGCCTGATGAGGGCAAATCTTAGACCTAACCCAGACCTAAGATGCGTTATCCTCTAAAATATTTATCCAGAACAGGTTTCATTGAATGTTTCAGTGTGGTACCACTTTACTACGTGATCCAATCCAGAAATAGCCCAGGATCTAGCCATGAAGTATGAGAAATATGCGAAAGTATGAGTCTGATGAGGGCTAATCCCAGACCTATCCCAGACCTAACATGCATTATCCTCAAAAATATTGATCGAAACCAGGTTTAATCGACTGTTTCAGTGTGGTACTACATTACTACGTGATGCAATCCAGAAAAAGCGCAGGATCCGTTCAACAAGTATGTGAAGAAAGCGAAAGTATGAGTCTGATGAGGGCTAATCCCAGACCTATCCCAGACCTAACATGCGTTATCCTCTAAAATATTTATCAAGTGCAGGTTTAATTGAATGTTGCAGTATGGTACCACATTACTACGTGATCCAAACCACAAAAAACCCAGGATCTGTTCGACACGTACGTGAAAAACGCGAAAGTATGAGCCTGATGAGGGCAAATCCCAGACCTATCCCAGACCTAACTTGCGTTATCCTCTAAAATATTGATCGAAGCCAAGTTTAGTCGACTGTTTAAGTGTGGAACCACATTACTACGTGATCCAAGCCAGAAAAAAACCCAGGATCTTGTCAACGAGTATGTGAAGTGTGCGAAAGTATGAGTCTGATGAGGGCTAATCCCAGACCTATCCCAGACCTAACATGCGTTATCCTCTAAAATATTTATCAAGTGCAGGGTTAATTGAATGTTTCAGTGTGGTACCACATTACTACGTGATCCAAACCACAAAAAACCCAGGATCTGTTCGACAAGTACGTGAAAAACGCGAAAGTATGAGCCTGATGAGGGCAAATCCCAGACCTATCCCAGACCTAACTTGCGTTATCCTCTAAAATATTGATCGAAGCCAAGTTTAATCGACTGTTTCAGTGTGGAACCACATTACTACGTGATCCAAGCCAGAAAAAAACCCAGGATCTTGTCAACGAGTATGTGAAGTGTGCGAAAGTATGAGTCTGATGAGGGCTAATCCCAGACCTATCCCAGACCTAACATGCGTGATCCTCTAAAATATTGATCGAAACCAGGTTTAATTGACTGTTTTAGTGTGGTACCACATTACTACGTGATCCAAACCAGAAAAAACCCAGGATCATTTTAACAAGTATGTGAAAAACGCGAAACTGTGAGCCTGATGAGGGCAAATCTTAGACCTAACCCAGACCTAAGATGCGTTATCCTCTAAAATATTTATCCAGAACAGGTTTCATTGAATGTTTCAGTGTGGTACCACTTTACTACGTGATCCAATCCACAAATAGCCCAGGATCTAGCCATGAAGTATGAGAAATATGCGATAGTAAGAGTCTGATGAGGGCAAATCCTAGACCTATCCCAGACCTAACTTGCGTTATCCTCTAAAATATTGATCGAAACCAGGTTTGATTGACTGTTTCACTGTGGTACCACATTACTACGTGATACAATGCAGAAACAGCCCAGGATCTAGCCATGAAGTATGAGAAATATGCGAAAGTATGAGCCTGATGAGGGCAAATCCTAGACGTAACCCAGACCTAACGTGCGTTATCCTCTAAAATATTTATCAAGACCAGGTTTAATTGAATGTTTCAGTGTGGTACCACATTACTACGTGATCCAAACCAGAAAAAGCCCAGGATCCGTTCAACAAGTATGTGAAGAATGCGAAAGTATGAGTCTGATGAGTGAAAATCCGTGACCTAACCCAAACCTAACATGCGTTATCCTCTAAAATATTGATCGAAACCAGGTTAAATTCGCTGTTTCAGCGTGGTACCACATTACTACGTCATACAATCCAGAAACAGCCCAGGATCTAGCCATCAAGTATGAGAAATATGCGAAAGAATGAGCCTGATGAGGGCAAATCCCAGACCAATCCCAGACCTAACTTGCGTTGTCCTCTAAGATATTGATGGAAACCAGGTTTAATTGACTGTTTCAGTGTTGTACTTCATTACTACGTGATGCAATCCAGAAAAAGCCCAGGATCTAGCCATCAAGTATGAGATGAATGCGAAAGTATGAGTCTGATGAGTGAAAATCCCAGACCTAACCTAGACCTAACATGCGTTATCCTCTGAAATATTGATCGAAACCAGGTTTAATTGACTGTTTCAGCGTGGTACCACATTACTACGTGATACAATCCAGAAACAGCCCAGGATCTAGCCATGAAGTATGAGAGATATGCGAAAGCATGAGCCTGCTGAGGGCAAATCCTAGACCTAACCCAAACCTAACATGCGTTATCCTCTAAAATATTTATCAAGACCAGGTTTAATTGCTTGTTTCAGTGTGGTCCCACACTACAACGTGATCCAAACCAGAAAAAACCCAGGATCCGTTCAACAAGTATTTGAAGAATGCGAAACTATGAGTCTGAGAAAATCCCAGGCCTTACCTAGACCTAACATGCGTTATCCTCAAAAATATTGATCGAAACCTGGTTTAATCGACTGTTTCAGTGTGGTACCACATTACTACGTGATCCAAACCAGAAAAAACGCAGGATCCGTTCAACAAGTATGTGAAGAATGCGAAAGTATGAGTCTGATGAGTGAAAATCCCAGGCCTGACCTAGACCTAACATGCGTTATCCTCTAAAATATTGAGCGAAACCAGGTTTAATGGACTGTTTCAGTGTGGTACCACACTACTACGGGATCCAAACCAGAAAAAACTCAGGATCTGTTCAACAGGTATGTGAAGTGTGCGAAAGTATCAGTCTGATGAGGTCAAATCCCCGACCAATCCCAGACTTAACTTGCGTTATCCTCCAAAATATTGATCGGAACCAGGTTTAATCGACTGTTTCAACGTGGTACCACATTACTACGTGATACAATCCAGAAATAGCCCAGGATCTAGCCATGATGTATGAGAAAGATGCGAAAGTATGAGCATGATGAGAGCAAATTCTAGACCTGACCCAGACCTAACATGCGTTATCCTCTAAAATATTTATCAAGACCAGGTTTAATTGACTGTTTCAGTGTGGTCCCACATTACTACGTGATCCAAACCAGAAAAAACCCAGGATCCGTTCTACAAGTATGTGAAGAATGCGAAAGTATGAGTCTGATGAGTGAAAATCCCAGGCCTAACCTAGACCTAACATGCGTTATCCTCTAAAATATTGATCGAAACCAGGTTTAATCGACTGTTTCAGTGTGGTACCACATTACTACGTGATCCAAACCAGAAAAAACCCAGGATCAGTTCAACAAGTATGAGAAGAATGCGAAAGTATGAGTCTGATGAGTGAAAATCCCAGGGCTAACCTAGACCTAACAAGCGTTATCCTCTAATATATTGATCCAGACCAGGTTTAATGGACTGTTTCAGTGTGGTACCACACTACTACGTGATACAAACCAGAAAAAACCCAGGATCTGTTCAACAAGTATGTGAAAAACGCGAAAGTATGAGCCTGATGAGGGCGAATCCCAGACCTATGCCAGACCTAACTTGCGTTATCCTCTAAAATATAGATCGAAACCAGGTTTAATTGACTGTTTCAGCGTGGTACCACATTACTACGTGATACAATCCAGAAACAGTCCAGGATCTAGCCATGAAGTATGAGAAATATGCGAAAGTATGACCCTGATGATGGCAAATCCCAGGCCTAACCTAGACCTAACTTGCGTTATCCTCTAAAATATTGATCGAAACCAGGTTTAATTCGCTGTTTCAGCGTGGTACCACATTACTACGTCATACAATCCAGGAACAGCCCAGGAACTAGCCATCAAGTATGAGAAATATGCGAAAGAATGAGCCTGATGAGAGCAAATCCCAGACCTAACCTAGACCTAACATGAATTATTCTCTAATATATTGATGGAAACCAGGTTTAATCGACTGCTTCAGTGTGGTACCACATTACTATGTGATCCAAACCAGAAAATAACCCAGGATCTGTTCAACGAGTATGTGAAGTGTGCGAAAGTATGAGTCTGATGAGGTCAAATCCCAGACCAATCCCAAACCTAACTATGCGTTATCTTCTTAAATATTGATCAAAACCAGGTTTAATCGACTGTTTCAGTGTGGTACCACATTACTACGTGATCCAAACCAGAAAAAACCCAGGATCCGTTCAACAAGTATGTGAAGAATGCGAAAGTATGAATCTGAAGAGTGAAAATTCCAGACCTAACCTAGACCTAACATGCGTTATCCTCTAAAATATTGATCCAAACCAGGTTTAATGGACTGTTTCAGTGTGGTACCACACTACTACGTGATCCAAACCAGAGAAAAGCCAGGATCTGTTCAACAAGTATGTGAAAAACGCGAAAGTATGAGCCTGATGAGGGCAAATCCCAGACCTATCCCAGACCTAAATTGCGTTGTCCTCTAAGATATTGATGGAAACCAGGTTTAATTGACTGTTTCAGTGTTGTACTTCATTACTACGTGATGCAATCCAGAAAAAGCCCGGGATGTAGCAATCAAGTATGAGAAATATGCGAAAGAACGAGCCTGATGAGAGCAAATCCCAGACCTAACCTAGACCTAACATGAATTATCCTCAAAAATATTGATCGAAACCAGGTTTAATTGACTGTTTCAGTGTGGTACCACATTACTACGTGATCCAAACCAGAAAAAACCCAGGATCCGTTCAACGAGAATGTGAAGTGTGCGAAAGTATGAGTCTGATGAGATCAAATCCCAGACCTATCCCAAACCTAACTATGCGTTATCCTCTAAAATATTGATCAAAACCAGGTTTTATCGACTGTTTCAGTGTGGTCCCACATTACTACGTGATCCAAACCAGAAAAAACCCAGGATCCGTTCTACAAGTATGTGAAGAATGCGAAAGTAAGAGTCTGATGAGTGAAAATCCCAGGCCTAACCTAGACCTAACATGCGTTATCCTCAAAAATATTCATCGAAACCTGGTTTAATCGACTGTTTCAGTGTGGTACCACATTACTATGTGATACAAACCAGAAAGTAACCCAGGATCTGTTCAACGAGAATGTGAAGTGTGCGAAAGTATGAGTCTGATGAGATCAAATCCCAGGCCTATCCCAAACCTAACTATGCGTTATCCTCTAAAATATTGATCGAAACCAGGTTTAATTGACTGTTTCAGTGTGGTACCACATTACTACGTGATCCAAACCAGAAAAAACCCAGGATCCGTTCAACAAGTATGTGAAGAATGCGAAAGTATGAGGCTGATGAGTGAAAATCCCAGGCCTAACCTAGAGCTAACATGAATTATTCTCTAAAATATTGATCGAAACCAGGTTTAATTGACAGTTTCAGTGTGGTACCACACTACTGCGTGATACAAACCAGAAAAAACCCAGGATCTGTTCAACAAGTATGTGAAAAACGCGAAAGTATGAGCCTGATGAGGTCGAATCCCTGACCTATGCCAGACCTAACTTGCGTTATCCTCTAAAATATTGATCGAAACCAGGTTTAATTGACTGTTTCAGCGTGGTACCACATTACTATGTGATCCAAACCAGAAAATAACCCAGGATCTGTTAAACGAGTATGTGAAGTGTGCGAAAGTATGAGTCTGATGAGGTCAAATCCCAGACCTATCCCAGACCTAACTTGCGTTGTCCTCTAAGATATTGATGGAAACCATGTTTAATTGACTGTTTCAGTGTTGTACTTCATTACTACGTGATGCAATCCAGAAAAAGCCCACGATCTAGCCATCAAGTATGAGAAATATGCGAAAGAACGAGCCTGATGAGAGCAAATCCCAGACCTACCCTAGACCTAACATGAATTATTCTTTAAAATATTGATCGAAACCAGGTTTAATCGACTGTTTCAGTGTGGTACCACATTACTATGTGATCCAAACCAGAAAATAACCCAGGATCTGTTCAACGAGTATGTGAAGTGTGCGGAAGTATGAGTCTGATGAGGTCAAATCCCAGACCTATCCCAAACCTAACTATGCGTTATCCTCTAAAATATTGATCATAACCAGGTTTAATGGACTGTTTCAGTGTGGTACCACACTACTACGTGATACAAACCTGAAAAAACCCACGATCTGTTCAACAAGTATGTGAAAAACGCGAAAGTATGAGCCTGATGAGGGCGAATCCCAGACCTATGCCAGACCTAACTTGCGTTATCCTCTAAAATATTGATCGAAACCAGGTTTAATTGACTGTTTCAGCGTGGTACCACATTACTACGTGATACAAACCAGAAACAGCCCAGGATCTAGCCATGAAGTATGAGAAATATGCGAAAGTATGAGCCTGCTGAGGGCTAATCCCAGACCTATCCCAGACCTAACATGCGTTATCCTCTAAAATATTTATCAAGACCAGGTTTAATTGAATGCTTCAGTGTGGTACCACATTATTACGTGATCCAAACCACAAAAAACCCAGGATCTGTTCGACAAGTATGTGAAAAACGCGAAACTGTGAGCCTGATGAGGGCAAATCTTAGACCTAACCTTGACCTAACATGCGTTATCCTCTAAAATTTTTATCCAGACCAGGTTTCATTGAATGTTTCAGTGTGGTACCACTTTACTACGTGATCCAATCCAGAAATAGCCCTGGATCTAGCCATGATGTATGTGAAGAATGCGAAAGTATGAGGCTGATGAGTGAAAATCCCAGGCCTAACCTAGACCTAACATGCGTTATCCTCAATAATATTGATCGAAACCTGGTTTAATCGACTGTTTCAGTGTGGTACCACATTACTATGTGATCCAAACCAGAAAGTAACCCAGGATCTGTTCAACAAGTATGTGAAGAATGCGAAAGTATGAGGCTGATGAGGGCAAATCCCAGACCTATCCCAGACCTAACTTGCGTTGTCCCCTAAGATATTGATGGAAACCAGGTTTAATTGACTGTTTCAGTGTTGTACTTCATTACTACGTGATGCAATCCAGAAAAAGCCCAGGATCTAGCCATCAAGTATGAGAAATATGCGAAAGAACGAGCCTGATGAGAGCAAATCCCAGACCAAACCTAGACCTAACATGAATTATTCTCTAAAATATTGATCGAAACCAGGTTTAATTGACTGTTTCAGTGTGGTACCACATTACTATGTGATACCAACCAGAAACAGCCCATGATCTAGCCATGAAGTATGACAAATATGCGAAAGTATGAGCCTGCTGAGGGCAAATCCTAGACCTAACCCAAACCTAACATGCGCTATCCTCTAAAATATTTATCAAGACCAGGTTTAATTGAATGTTTCAGTGTGGTACCACATTACAACCTGAACCAATCCAGGAAAAGCCCAGGATCTAGCCATCAAGTATGAGAAGAATGCGAAAGTATGAGTCTGATGAGTGAAAGTCCCAGGGCTAACCTAGACCTTACATGCGTTATCCTCTAAAATATTCATCCAAACCAGGTTTAATGGACTGTTTCAGTGTGGTACCACACTACTACGTGATCCAAACCAGAGAAAACCCAGGATCTGTTCAACAAGTATGTGAAAAACGCGAAAGTATGAGCCTGATGAGGGCGAATCCCAGACCTATGCCAGACCTAACTTGCGTTATCCTCTAAAATATTCATCGAAACCAGGTTTAATTGACTGTTTCAGCGTGGTACCACATTACTACGTGATACAATCCAGAAACAGCCCAGGATCTAGCCATCAAGTATGAGAAATATGCGAAAGAACGAGCCTGATGAGAGCAAATCCCAGACCTAACCTAGACCTAACATGAATTGTTGTCTAAAATATTGATCGAAACCAGGTTTAATCGACTGTTTCAGTGTGGTACCACATTACTATGTGATCCAAACCAGAAAATAACCCAGGATCTGTTCAACGAGTATGTGAAGTGTGCGAAAGTATGAGTCTGATGAGGTCAAATCCCAGACCTATCCCAAACCTAACTATGCGTTATCCACTAAAATATTGATCAAAACCAGGTTTAATCGACTGTTTCAGTGTGGCACCACATTACTACGTGATCCAAACCAGAAAAAACCCAGGATCCGTTCAACAAGTATGTGAAGAATGCGAAAGTATGAGGCTGATGAGTGAAAATTCCAGACCTAACCTTGACCTAACATGCGTTATCCTCTAAAATATTGATCCAAACCAGGTTTAATGGACTGTTTCAGTGTGGTACCACACTACTACGTGATCCAAACCAGAGAAAACCCAGGATCTGTTCAACAAGTATGTGAAAAACGCGAAAGTATGAGCCTGATGAGGGCAAATCCCAGACCTATCCCAGACCTAACTTGCGTTGTCCCCTAAGATATTGATGGAAACCAGGTTTAATTGACTGTTTCAGTGTTGTACTTCATTACTACGTGATGCAATCCAGAAAAAGCCCAGGATCTAGCCATCAAGTATGAGAAATATGCGAAAGAACGAGCCTGATGAGAGCAAATCCCAGACCAAACCTAGACCTAACATGAATTATTCTCTAAAATATTGATCGAAACCAGGTTTAATTGACTGTTTCAGTGTGGTACCACATTACTATGTGATACAAACCAGAAACAGCCCATGATCTAGCCATGAAGTATGACAAATAGGCGATAGTATGAGCCTGCTGAGGGCAAATCCTAGACCTAACCCAAACCTAACATGCGCTATCCTCTAAAATATTTATCAAGACCAGGTTTAATTGAATGTTTCAGTGTGGTACCACATTACTACCTGAACCAAACCAGAAAAAACCCAGGATCCGTTCAACAAGTATGTGAAGAATGCGAAAGTATGAGTCTCATGAGCGAAAATCCTAGACCTAACCTAGACCTAACATGCGTTATCCTCTAAAATATTGATCCAAACCAGGTTTAATGGACTGTTTCAGTGTGGTACCACACTACTACGTGATCCAAACAAGAAAAAACCCAGGATCTGTTCAACAAGTATGTGAAAAACGCGAAAGTATGAGCCTGATGAGGGCAAATCCCAGACCAATCCCAGACCTAACTTGCGTTGTCCTCTAAGATATTGATGGAAACCAGGTTTAATTGACTGTTTCAGTGTTGTACTTCATTACTACGTGATGCAATCCAGGAAAAGCCCAGGATCTAGCCATCAAGTATGAGAAGAATGCGAAAGTATGAGTCTGATGAGTGAAAGTCCCAGGGCTAACCTAGACCTTACATGCGTTATCCTCTAAACAATTGAGCCAAACCAGGTTTAATGGACTGTTTCAGTGTGGTACCACAATATTACGTGATACAAACCAGAAAAAACCCAGGATCTGTTCAACAAGTATGTGAAAAACGCGAAAGTATGAGCCTGATGAGGGCGAATCCCAGACCTATGCCAGACCTAACTTGCGTTATCCTCTAAGATATTGATCGAAACCAGGTTTAATCGTCTGTTTCAGTGTGGTACCACATTACTACGTGATCCAAGCCAGAAGAAAGCCAGGATCAGTTCAACAAGTATGAGAAGAATGCGAAAGTATGAGTCTGATGAGTGAAAATCCCAGGGCTAACCTAGACCTAACTTGCGTTATCCTCTAAAATATTGATCGAAACCAGGTTTAATTGACTGTTTCAGCGTGGTACCACATTACTACGTGATACAATCCAGAAACAGCCCAGGATCTAGCCATGAAGTATGAGAGATATGCGAAAGTATGTGCCAGCTGAGGGCAAATCCTAGACCTAACCCAAACCTAACATGCGTAATCCTCTAAAATATTTATCAAGACCAGGTTTAATTGATTGTTTCAGTGTGGTCCCACACTACAACGTGATCCAAACCAGAAAAAACCCAGGATCCGTTCAACAAGTATGTGAAGAATGCGAAAGTATGAGTCTGATGAGTGAAAATCCCTGGCCTAACCTAGACCTAACATGCGTTATCCTCAAAAATATTGATCGAAACCTGGTTTAATCGACTGTTTCAGTGTGGTACCACATTACTATGTGATCCAAACCAGAAAATAACCCAGGATCTGTTCAACGAGTATGTGAAGTGTGCGAAAGTATGAGTCTGATGAGGGCAAATCCCATATCTATCCCAGACCTAACATGCGTTATCCTCTAGAATATTTATCAAGACCAGGTTTAATTGATTGTTTCAGTGTGGACCCACATTACTACGTGATCCAAACCAGAAAAAACCCAGGATCCGTTCAACAAGTATGTGAAGAATGCGAAAGTATGAGTCTGATGAGTGAAAATCCCAGGCCTGACCTGGACCTAACATGCGTTATTCTCTAAAATATAGAGCGAAACCAGGTTTAATGGACTGTTTCAGTGTGGTACCACACTACTACGGCATCCAAACCAGAAAAAACCCAGGATCTGTTCAACAAGAATGTGAAGTGTGCGAAAGTATGAGTCTGATGAGGTCAAATCCCAGACCAATCCCAGACATAACTTGCGTTATCCTCTAAAATATTGATCGGAACCAGGTTTAATCGACAGTTTCAGCGTGGTACCACATTACTACGTGATACAATCCAGATATAGCCCAGGATCTAGCCATGATGTATGAGAAAGATGCGAAAGTATGAGCATGATGAGGGCAAATCTTAGACCTAACCTTGACCTAACATGCGTTATCCTCTAAAATTTTTATCCAGACCAGGTTTCATTGAATGTTTCAGTGTGGTACCACTTTACTACGTGATCCAATCCAGAAATAGCCCTGGATCTAGCCATGATGTATGTGAAGAATGCGAAAGTATGAGGCTGATGAGTGAAAATCCCAGGCCTAACCTAGACCTAACATGCGTTATCCTCAATAATATTGATCGAAACCTGGTTTAATCGACTGTTTCAGTGTGGTACCACATTACTATGTGATCCAAACCAGAAAGTAACCCAGGATCTGTTCAACAAGTATGTGAAGAATGCGAAAGTATGAGGCTGATGAGGGCAAATCCCAGACCTATCCCAGACCTAACTTGCGTTGTCCCCTAAGATATTGATGGAAACCAGGTTTAATTGACTGTTTCAGTGTTGTACTTCATTACTACGTGATGCAATCCAGAAAAAGCCCAGGATCTAGCCATCAAGTATGAGAAATATGCGAAAGAACGAGCCTGATGAGAGCAAATCCCAGACCAAACCTAGACCTAACATGAATTATTCTCTAAAATATTGATCGAAACCAGGTTTAATTGACTGTTTCAGTGTGGTACCACATTACTATGTGATACCAACCAGAAACAGCCCATGATCTAGCCATGAAGTATGACAAATATGCGAAAGTATGAGCCTGCTGAGGGCAAATCCTAGACCTAACCCAAACCTAA
This sequence comes from Colletes latitarsis, assembly GCF_051014445.1. Classification (NCBI taxonomy): domain Eukaryota; kingdom Metazoa; phylum Arthropoda; class Insecta; order Hymenoptera; family Colletidae; genus Colletes; species Colletes latitarsis. The sequence goes on along the minus strand of NW_027488368.1, from coordinate 7,559,250 downwards.
CATGCGCTATCCTCTAAAATATTTATCAAGACCAGGTTTAATTGAATGTTTCAGTGTGGTACCACATTACAACCTGAACCAATCCAGGAAAAGCCCAGGATCTAGCCATCAAGTATGAGAAGAATGCGAAAGTATGAGTCTGATGAGTGAAAGTCCCAGGGCTAACCTAGACCTTACATGCGTTATCCTCTAAAATATTCATCCAAACCAGGTTTAATGGACTGTTTCAGTGTGGTACCACACTACTACGTGATCCAAACCAGAGAAAACCCAGGATCTGTTCAACAAGTATGTGAAAAACGCGAAAGTATGAGCCTGATGAGGGCGAATCCCAGACCTATGCCAGACCTAACTTGCGTTATCCTCTAAAATATTCATCGAAACCAGGTTTAATTGACTGTTTCAGCGTGGTACCACATTACTACGTGATACAATCCAGAAACAGCCCAGGATCTAGCCATCAAGTATGAGAAATATGCGAAAGAACGAGCCTGATGAGAGCAAATCCCAGACCTAACCTAGACCTAACATGAATTGTTGTCTAAAATATTGATCGAAACCAGGTTTAATCGACTGTTTCAGTGTGGTACCACATTACTATGTGATCCAAACCAGAAAATAACCCAGGATCTGTTCAACGAGTATGTGAAGTGTGCGAAAGTATGAGTCTGATGAGGTCAAATCCCAGACCTATCCCAAACCTAACTATGCGTTATCCACTAAAATATTGATCAAAACCAGGTTTAATCGACTGTTTCAGTGTGGCACCACATTACTACGTGATCCAAACCAGAAAAAACCCAGGATCCGTTCAACAAGTATGTGAAGAATGCGAAAGTATGAGGCTGATGAGTGAAAATTCCAGACCTAACCTTGACCTAACATGCGTTATCCTCTAAAATATTGATCCAAACCAGGTTTAATGGACTGTTTCAGTGTGGTACCACACTACTACGTGATCCAAACCAGAGAAAACCCAGGATCTGTTCAACAAGTATGTGAAAAACGCGAAAGTATGAGCCTGATGAGGGCAAATCCCAGACCTATCCCAGACCTAACTTGCGTTGTCCCCTAAGATATTGATGGAAACCAGGTTTAATTGACTGTTTCAGTGTTGTACTTCATTACTACGTGATGCAATCCAGAAAAAGCCCAGGATCTAGCCATCAAGTATGAGAAATATGCGAAAGAACGAGCCTGATGAGAGCAAATCCCAGACCAAACCTAGACCTAACATGAATTATTCTCTAAAATATTGATCGAAACCAGGTTTAATTGACTGTTTCAGTGTGGTACCACATTACTATGTGATACAAACCAGAAACAGCCCATGATCTAGCCATGAAGTATGACAAATAGGCGATAGTATGAGCCTGCTGAGGGCAAATCCTAGACCTAACCCAAACCTAACATGCGCTATCCTCTAAAATATTTATCAAGACCAGGTTTAATTGAATGTTTCAGTGTGGTACCACATTACTACCTGAACCAAACCAGAAAAAACCCAGGATCCGTTCAACAAGTATGTGAAGAATGCGAAAGTATGAGTCTCATGAGCGAAAATCCTAGACCTAACCTAGACCTAACATGCGTTATCCTCTAAAATATTGATCCAAACCAGGTTTAATGGACTGTTTCAGTGTGGTACCACACTACTACGTGATCCAAACAAGAAAAAACCCAGGATCTGTTCAACAAGTATGTGAAAAACGCGAAAGTATGAGCCTGATGAGGGCAAATCCCAGACCAATCCCAGACCTAACTTGCGTTGTCCTCTAAGATATTGATGGAAACCAGGTTTAATTGACTGTTTCAGTGTTGTACTTCATTACTACGTGATGCAATCCAGGAAAAGCCCAGGATCTAGCCATCAAGTATGAGAAGAATGCGAAAGTATGAGTCTGATGAGTGAAAGTCCCAGGGCTAACCTAGACCTTACATGCGTTATCCTCTAAACAATTGAGCCAAACCAGGTTTAATGGACTGTTTCAGTGTGGTACCACAATATTACGTGATACAAACCAGAAAAAACCCAGGATCTGTTCAACAAGTATGTGAAAAACGCGAAAGTATGAGCCTGATGAGGGCGAATCCCAGACCTATGCCAGACCTAACTTGCGTTATCCTCTAAGATATTGATCGAAACCAGGTTTAATCGTCTGTTTCAGTGTGGTACCACATTACTACGTGATCCAAGCCAGAAGAAAGCCAGGATCAGTTCAACAAGTATGAGAAGAATGCGAAAGTATGAGTCTGATGAGTGAAAATCCCAGGGCTAACCTAGACCTAACTTGCGTTATCCTCTAAAATATTGATCGAAACCAGGTTTAATTGACTGTTTCAGCGTGGTACCACATTACTACGTGATACAATCCAGAAACAGCCCAGGATCTAGCCATGAAGTATGAGAGATATGCGAAAGTATGTGCCAGCTGAGGGCAAATCCTAGACCTAACCCAAACCTAACATGCGTAATCCTCTAAAATATTTATCAAGACCAGGTTTAATTGATTGTTTCAGTGTGGTCCCACACTACAACGTGATCCAAACCAGAAAAAACCCAGGATCCGTTCAACAAGTATGTGAAGAATGCGAAAGTATGAGTCTGATGAGTGAAAATCCCTGGCCTAACCTAGACCTAACATGCGTTATCCTCAAAAATATTGATCGAAACCTGGTTTAATCGACTGTTTCAGTGTGGTACCACATTACTATGTGATCCAAACCAGAAAATAACCCAGGATCTGTTCAACGAGTATGTGAAGTGTGCGAAAGTATGAGTCTGATGAGGGCAAATCCCATATCTATCCCAGACCTAACATGCGTTATCCTCTAGAATATTTATCAAGACCAGGTTTAATTGATTGTTTCAGTGTGGACCCACATTACTACGTGATCCAAACCAGAAAAAACCCAGGATCCGTTCAACAAGTATGTGAAGAATGCGAAAGTATGAGTCTGATGAGTGAAAATCCCAGGCCTGACCTGGACCTAACATGCGTTATTCTCTAAAATATAGAGCGAAACCAGGTTTAATGGACTGTTTCAGTGTGGTACCACACTACTACGGCATCCAAACCAGAAAAAACCCAGGATCTGTTCAACAAGAATGTGAAGTGTGCGAAAGTATGAGTCTGATGAGGTCAAATCCCAGACCAATCCCAGACATAACTTGCGTTATCCTCTAAAATATTGATCGGAACCAGGTTTAATCGACAGTTTCAGCGTGGTACCACATTACTACGTGATACAATCCAGATATAGCCCAGGATCTAGCCATGATGTATGAGAAAGATGCGAAAGTATGAGCATGATGAGGGCAAATTCTAGACCTGACCCAGACCTAACATGCGTTATCCTCTAAAATATTTATCAAGACCAGGTTTAATTGACTGTTTCAGTGTGGCCCCACATTACTACGTGATCCAAACCAGAAAAAACCCAGGATCCGTTCAACAAGTATGTGAAGAATGCGAAAGTATGAGTCTGATGAGTGAAAATCCCAGGCCTAACCTAGACCTAACATGCGTTATCCTCAAAAATATTGATCGAAACCTGGTTTAATCGACTGTTTCAGTGTGGTACCACATTACTATGTGATCCAAACCAGAAAGTAACCCAGGATCTGTTCAACAAGTATGAGAAGAATTGGTTGCGGCTCTGGGCCGGATCCTGCCCAACCTGGGGGGCCCGGCGGGCCGAGTTCGTCGCCTCTATGTGGCAATGGTCCAGTTGGTGGCCCTATACGGGGCCCCCGTCTGGGCGGACGACCTGGCTGCCTCCCGGCGCAGCATGACTATGCTGCGTCGGGTGCAGAGGCGCATGGCGCTCAGGGTCGTCCGCGGGTATTGGACCATGTCACATGAGGCGGCGACGGTTCTAGCGGGGATGCCGCCCATGGACCTGCTCGCGCGATCGCACGCGGTGATGTACCGGCACCGCGTCGACCGTCGCGCGGGGGTGGGGGCGGTCCCGGGCGGGCAGGAACCTGCTTGGGGCGATTTGAAGCGCCAGGCCCGGCAGTCCGTGTTGCTCGCGTGGCAGGAGCGGCTGGCTCTGCCAACCGCGGGGCACCGGACTGTCGGGGCTGTTCGGCCACTCCTGAAGGAGTGGCTGGACAGAGGCCATGGCAGCCTCACCTACCGGCTGGCACAGGTATTTTCCGGGCATGGCAGCTTCGGAAGATACCTGTGCCGGATAGGGAAGGAGCCGACGGCGCGTTGCTGCCACTGCGACGCTGAGCAGGACACGGCGGATCATACCCTGGAGGTATGCCCCGCGTGGGAGGGGGAGCGCCGTGTCCTGGTCGGCGTCGTCGGGCGGGATGTCTCGCTGCCGGGCGTGGTGCGCGCCATGCTCGGCAGCGAGGAGAAGTGGAGGGCCGTGGCCTCCTTCTGCGAGAACGTAATGTTGCAGAAGGAGGCCGCGGGGAGGGAGCGCGAGCTTCAGCGGCGTGCTGAAGCGCGCGCTCATGCGGTGGCCCGAGGTCGTCGCCCGGTCGCGAGGCGTCGCGGGCGGCCGCCTCGGCGTGGCGGATGACCTAGGCTGGGAGGGGGGTCCTGAGGGGTCCCTCCTCCCGCCAGGCGGCGCCGGGTCGGACCGGTTGGGGGTAGGAGTGCCTCCCCCTACCGGTCCGACGCAAGGGGAGGCACCCTCGGCGGTCTGGTGCGGCCATGAACGCCCGGCCGCCGAGGGGTGGAAACGGGGTCGCGGGCGGTTGCGAGTTGGGGCTCGCAGCCGCCACTAAACGCGGCCCCGGGACGGATAGCGGCGGGATGGAGTGGCCCCGTCCCGCCGCTATGAGGCAGTGTGTCTACTGGGGGGACCGATTGTCCCCCCGGGGGATGGGCGCGAAAGCGCGGGCACGGGGAGGATACCGGAAGAATGCTTCGAGCGATTCCCGGGATACTCCCAAAGCGTGCCGAAGGGTCACCGTGGGGTTTTTAGTGGGTAGGTCCCGCGCCTGTCGTTGTACGGGCGCGGGGAATCCCACACACCCCTCCCACCTCTCCCCAAGGAGGTGGGAGGGAGTCTTTCGAAGATTTTCCCCACGACAAAAAAAAAAAAAAAAAAAAAAAAGTATGAGCCTGATGAGGGCAAATCCCAGACCTATCCCAGACCTAACCTGCGTTGTCCTCTAAGATATTGATGGAAACCAGGTTTAGTTGACTGTTTCAGTGTTGTACTTCATTACTACGTGATGCAATCCAGAAAAAGCCCAGGATCTAGCCATGAAGTATGAGAAATATGCGAAAGAACGAGCCTGATGAGAGCAAATCCCAGACCTAACCTAGACCTAACATGAATTATTCTCTAAAATATTGATCGAAACCAGGTTTAATTGACTGTTTCAGTGTGGTACCACATTACTATGTGATCCAAACCAGAAAATAACCCAGGATCTGTTCAGCGAGTATGTGAAGTGTGCGAAAGTATGAGTCTGATGAGATCAAATCCCAGACCTATCCCAAACCTAACTATGCGTTATCCTCTAAAATATTGATCAAAACCAGGTTTAATCGACTGTTTCAGTGTGGTACCACATTACTACGTGATCCAAACCAGAAAAAACCCAGGATCCGTTCAACAAGTATGTGAAGAATGCGAAAGTATGAGGCTGATGAGTGAAAATCCCAGGCCTAACCTAGAGCTAACATGAATTATTCTCTAAAATATTGATCGAAACCAGGTTTAATTGACTGTTTCAGTGTGGTACCACATTACTACGTGATCCAAACCGGAAAAAACCCAGGATCCGTTCAACAAGTATGTGAAGAATGCGAAAATATGAGGCTGATGAGTGAAAATCCCAGGCCTAACCTAGACCTAACATGCGTTATCCTCAAAAATATTGATCGAAACCTGGTTTAATCGACTGTTTCAGTGTGGTACCACATTACTATGTGATCCAAACCAGAAAATAACCCAGGATCTGTTCAACGAGTATGTGAAGTGTGCAAAAGTATGAGTCTGATGAGGTCAAATCCCAGAACAATCCCAGACTTAACTTGCGTTATCCTCTAAGATATTGATCGAAACCAGGTTTAATCGACTGTTTCAGCGTGGTACCACATTACAACGTGATACAAACCAGTAACAGCCCAGGATCTAGCCATGAAGTAAGAGAAATATGCGAAAGTACGAGCCTGCTGAGGGCAAATCCTAGATCTAACCCAAACCTCACATGCGTTATCCTCTAAAATATTTATCAAGACCAGGTTTAATTGAATGTTTCAGTGTGGTACCACATTACTACCTGAACCAAACCAGAAAGTAACCCAGGATCTGTTCAACAAGTATGAGAAGAATGCGAAAGTATGAGTCTGATGAGTGAAAATTCCAGACCTAACCTAGACCTAACATGCGTTATCCTCTAAAATATTGATCCAAACCAGGTTTAATGGACTGTTTCAGTGTGGTACCACACTACTACGTGATCCAAACAAGAAAAAACCCAGGATCTGTTCAACAAGTATGTGTAAAACGCGAAAGTATGAGCCTGATGAGGGCAAATCCCAGACCAATCCCAGACCTAACTTGCGTTGTCCTCTAAGATATTGATGGAAACCAGGTTTAATTGACTGTTTCAGTGTTGTACTTCATTACTACGTGATGCAATCCAGAAAAAGCCCAGGATCTAGCCATCAAGTATGAGAAGAATACGAAAGTATGAGTCTGATGAGTGAAAGTCCCAGGGCTAACCTAGACCTTACATGCGTTATCCACTAAAATTTTCATCCAAACCAGGTTTAATGGACTGTTTCAGTGTGGTACCACAATACTGCGTGATACAAACCAGAAAAAACCCAGGATCTGTTCAACAAGTATGTGAAAAACGCGAAAGTATGAGCCTGATGAGGTCAAATCCCAGACCAATCCCAGACTTAACTTTCGTTATCCTCTAAGATATTGATCGAAACCAGGTTTAACCGTCTGTTTCTGTGTGGTACCACATTACTACGTGATCCAAACCAGAAGAAACCCAGGATAAGTTCAACAAGTATGAGAAGAATGCGAAAGTATGAGTCTGATGAGTGAAAATCCCAGGGCTAACCTAGACCTTACATGCGTTATCCTCTAAAATATTCATCCAAACCAGGCTTAATGGACTGTTTCAGTGTGGTACCACACTACTGCGTGATACAAACCAGAAAAAATCCAGGATCTGTTCAACAAGTATGTGAAAAACGCGAAAGTATGAGCCTGATGAGGGCGAATCCCAGACCTATGCCAGACCTAACTTGCGTTATCCTCTAAAATATTGATCGAAACCAGGTTTAATTGACTGTTTCAGCGTGGTACCACATTACTACGTGATACAATCCAGAAACAGCCCAGGATCTAGCCATGAAGTATGAGAGATATGCGAAAGTATGAGCCTGCTGAGGGCAAATCCTAGACCTAACCCAAACCTAACATGCGTTATCCTCTAAAATATTGATCCAAACCAGGTTTAATGGACTGTTTCAGTGTTGTACTTCATTACTACGTGATGCAATCCAGAAAAAGCCCAGGATCTAGCCACCAAGTATGAGAAATATGCGAAAAAACGAGCCTGATGGGAGCAAATCCCAGACCTAACCTAGACCTACCATGAATTATTCTCGAAAATATTGATCGAAACCAGGTTTAATTGACTGTTTCAGTGTGGTACCACATTACTATGTGATCCAAACCAGAAAATAACCCAGGATCTGTTCAACGAGCATGTGAAGTGTGCGAAAGTATGAGTCTGATGAGATCAAATCCCAGACCTATCCCAATCCTAACTATGCGTTATCCTCTAAAATATTGATCAAAACCAGGTTTAATCGACTGTTTCAGTGTGGTACCACATTACTACGTGAACCAAACCAGAAAAAACCCAGGATCCGTTCAACAAGTATGTGAAGAATGCGAAAGTATGAGGCTGATGAGTGAAAATCGCAGGCCTAACCTAGACCTAACATGCGTTATCCTCAATAATATTGATCGAAACCTGGTTTAATCGACTGTTTCAGTGTGGTACCACATTACTATGTGATCCAAACCAGAAAGTAACCCAGGATCTGTTCAACAAGTATGAGAAGAATGCGAAAGTATGAGTCTGATGAGTGAAAATTCCAGACCTAACCTAGACCTAACATGCGTTATCCTCAAAAATATTTATCCAAACCAGGTTTAATGGACTGTTTCAGTGTGGTACCACACTACTACGTGATCCAACCAGAGAAAACCCAGGATCTGTTCAACAAGTATGTGAAAAACGCGAAAGTATGAGCCTGATGAGGGCAAATCCCAGACCTATCCCAGACCTAACCTGCGTTGTCCTCTAAGATATTGATGGAAACCAGGTATAATTGACTGTTTCAGTGTTGTACTTCATTACTACGTGATGCAATCCAGAAAAAGCCCAGGATCTAGCCATCAAGTATGAGAAATATGCGAAAGAACGAGCCTGATGAGAGCAAATCCCAGACCTAACCTAGACCTAACATGAATTATTCTCTAAAATATTGATCGAAACCAGGTTTAATTGACTGTTTCAGTGTGGTACCACATTACTACGTGATCCAAACCGGAAAAAACCCAGGATCCGTTCAACAAGTATGTGAAGAATGCGAAAATATGAGGCTGATGAGTGAAAATCCCAGGCCTAACCTAGACCTAACATGCGTTATCCTCAAAAATATTGATCGAAACCAGGTTTAACCGTCTGTTTCAGTGTGGTACCACACTACTACGTGATCCAACCAGAGAAAACCCAGGATCAGTTCAACAAGTGTGAGAAGAATGCGAAAGTATGAGTCTGATGAGTGAAAATCCCAGGGCTAACCTAGACCTAACATGCGTTATCCTCTAAACAATTGATCGAAACCAGGTTTAATGGACTGTTTCTGTGTGGTACCACACTACTACGTGATACAAACCGGAAAAAACCCAGGATCTGTTCAACAAGTATGTGAAAAACGCGAAAGTATGAGCCTGATGAGGGCGCATCCCAGACCTATGCCAGACCTAACTTGCGTTATCCTCTAAAATATTGATCGAAACCAGGTTTAATTGACTGTTTCAGCGTGGTACCACATTACAACGTGATACAAACCAGTAACAGCCCAGGATCTAGCCATGAAGTATGAGAAATATGCGAAAGTACGAGCCTGCTGAGGGCAAATCCTAGACCTAACCCAAACCTCACATGCGTTATCCTCTAAAATATTTATCAAGACCAGGTTTAATTGAATGTTTCAGTGTGGTACCACATTACTACCTGAACCAAACCAGAAAGTAACCCAGGATCTGTTCAACAAGTATGAGAAGAATGCGAAAGTATGAGTCTGATGAGTGAAAATTCTATACCTAACCTAGACCTAACATGCGTTATCCTCTAAAATATTGATCGAAACCAGGTTTAATTGACTGTTTCAGCGTGGTACCACATTACTACGTGATACAATCCAGAAACAGCCCAGGATCTAGCCATGAAGTATGAGAGATATGCGAAAGTATGAGCCTGCTGAGGGCAAATCCTAGACCTAACCCAAACCTAACATGCGTTATCCTCTAAAATATTGATCCAAACCAGGTTTAATGGACTGTTTCAGTGTTGTACTTCATTACTACGTGATGCAATCCAGAAAAAGCCCAGGATCTAGCCATCAAGTATGAGAAATATGCGAAAGAACGAGCCTGAGGAGAGCAAATCCCAGACCTAACCTAGACCTAACATGAATTATTCTCTAAAATATTGATCGAATCCAGGTTTAATTGACTGTTTCAGTGTGGTACCACATTACTATGTGATCCAAACCAGAAAATAACCCAGGATCTGTTCAACGAGTATGTGAAGTGTGCGAAAGTATGAGTCTGATGAGATCTAATCCCAGACCTATCCCAATCCTAACTATGCGTTATCCTCTAAAATATTGATCAAAACCAGGTTTAATCGACTGTTTCAGTGTGGTACCACATTACTACGTGATCCAAACCAGAAAAAACCCAGGATCCGTTCAACAAGTATGTGAAGAATGCGAAAGTATGAGGCTGATGAGTGAAATTCCCAGGCCTAACCTAGACCTAACATGCGCTATCCTCAAAAATATTGATGGAAACCTGGTTTAATCGACTGTTTCAGTGTGGTACCACATTACTATGTGATCCAAACCAGAAAATAACCCAGGATCTGTTCAACGAGTATGTGAAGTGTGCGAAAGTATGAGTCTGATGAGGTCAAATCACAGACCAATCCCAGACTTAACTTGCGTTATCCTCTAAGATATTGATCGAAACCAGGTTTAATCGACTGTTTCAGTGTGGTACCACATTACTACGTGATCCAAACCAGAAAAAACCCAGGATCAGTTCAACAAGTATGAGAAGAATGCGAAAGTATGAGTCTGATGAGTGAAAATCCCAGGGCTAACCTAGACCTAACATGCGTTATCCTCTAAACAATTGATCCAAACCAGGTTTAATGGACTGTTTCAGTGTGGTACCACACTACTACGTGATACAAACCAGAAAAAACCAAGGTTCTGTTCAACAAGTATGTGAAAAACGCGAAAGTATGAGCCTGATGAGGGCGAATCCCAGACCTATGCCAGACCTAACATGCGTTGTCCTCTAAGATATTGATGGAAACCAGGTTTAATTGACTGTTTCAGTGTTGTACTTCATTACTACGTGATGCAATCCAGAAAAAGCCCAGGATCCAGCCATCAAGTATGAGAAGAATGCGAAAGTATGAGTCTGATGAGTGAAAGTCCCAGGGCTAACCTAGACCTTACATGCGTTATCCTCTAAAATATTCATCCAAACCAGGTTTAATGGACTGTTTCAGTGTGGTACCACACTACTGCGTGATACAAACCAGAAAAAAACCCAGGATCTGTTCAACAAGTATGTGAAAAACTCGAAACTGTGAGCCTGATGAGGGCAAATCTTAGACCTAACCTTGACCTAACATGCGTTATCCTCTAAAATATTGAGCGAAACCAGGTTTGATGGACTGTTTCAGTGTGGTACCACACTACTACGGGATCCAAACCAGAAAAAACCCAGGATCTGTTCAACAAGAATGTGAAAAACTCGGAAGTATGAGCCTGATGAGGTCAAATCCCAGACCAATCCCAGACATAACTTTCGTTATCCTCTAAGATATTGATCGAAACCAGGTTTAATCGTCTGTTTCAGTGTGGTACCACATTACTACGTGATCCAAGCCAGAAGAAACCCAGGATCAGTTCAACAAGAATGTGAAAAACTCGGAAGTATGAGCCTGATGAGGTCAAATCCCAGACCAATCCCAGACATAACTTTCGTTATCCTCTAAGATATTGATCGAAACCAGGTTTAATTGACTGTTTCAGTGTTGTACTTCATTACTACGTGATGCAATCCAGAAAAAGCCCAGGATCCAGCCATCAAGTATGAGAAGAATGCGAAAGTATGAGTCTGATGAGTGAAAATCCCAGGGCTAACCTAGACCTAACTTGCGTTATCCTCTAAAATATTGACCGAAACCAGGTTTAATTGACTGTTTCAGCGTGGTACCACATTACTACGTGATACAAACCAGAAACAGCCCAGGATCTAGCCATGAAGTATGAGAGATATGCGAAAGTATGTGCCAGCTGAGGGCAAATCCGAGACCTAACCCAAACCTAACATGCGTTATCCTCTAAAATATTTATCAAGACCAGGTTTAGTTGATTGTTTCAGTGTGGTCCCACACTACAACGTGATCCAAACCAGAAAAAACCCAGGATCCGTTCAACAAGTATGAGAAGAATGCGAAAGTATGAGTCTGATGAGTGAAAATCCCAGGGCTAACCTAGACCTTACATGCGTAATCCTCTAAAATATTCATCCAAACCAGGTTTAATGGACTGTTTCAGTGTGGTACCACAATACTGCGTGATACAAACCAGAAAAAACCCAGGATCTGTTCAACAAGTATGTGAAAAACGCGAAAGTATGAGCCTGATGAGGGCGAATCCCAGACCTATGCCAGACCTAACTTGCGTTATCCTCTAAAATATTGATCGAAACCAGGTTTAATTGACTGTTTCAGCGTGGCACCACATTACTACGTGATACAATCCAGAAACAGCCCAGGATCTAGCCATGAAGTATGAGAGATATGCGAAAGTATGAGCCTGCTGAGGGCAAATCCTAGACCTAACCCAAACCTAACATGGGCTATCCTCCAAAATATTTATCAAGACCAGGTTTAATTGATTGTTTCAGTGTGGTCCCACACTACAACGTGATCCAAACCAGAAAAAACCCAGGATCCGTTCAACAAGTATGTGAAGAATGCGAAAGTATGAGTCTGATGAGTGAAAATCCCAGGCCTGACCTAGACCTAACATGCGTTATTCTCTAAAATATTGAGCGAAACCAGGTTTAATGGACTGTTTCAGTGTGGTACCACACTACTACGGGATCCAAACCAGAAAAAACCCAGGATCTGTTCAACAAGAATGTGAAGTGTGCGAAAGTATGAGTCTGATGAGGTCAAATCCCAGACCAATCCCAGACTTAACTTGCGTCATCCTCTAAAATATTGATCGGAACCAGGTTTAATCGACTGTTTCAGCGTGGTACCACATTACTACGCGATACAATCCAGAAATAGCCCAGGATCTAGCCATGATGTATGAGAAAGATGCGAAAGTATGAGCATGATGAGGGCAAATTCTAGACCTGACCCAGACCTAACATGCGTTATCCTCTAAAATATTTATCAAGACCAGGTTTAATTGACTGTTTCAGTGTGGCCCCACATTACTACGTGATCCAAACCAGAAAAAAACCAGGATCCGTTCTACAAGTATGTGAAGAATGCGAAAGTATGAGTCTGATGAGTGAAAATCCCAGGGCTAACCTAGACCTAACATGCGTTATCCTCTAAAATATTGATCCAAACCAGGTTTAGTGGACTGTTTCAGTGTGGTACCACACTACTACGTGATACAAACCAGAAAAAACCCAGGATCTGTTCAACAAGTATGTGAAAAACGTGAAAGTATGAGCCTGATGAGGGCGAATCCCAGACCTATGCCAGACCTAACTTGCGTTATCCTGTAAAATATTGATGGAAACCAGGTTTAATTGACTGTTTCAGTGTTGTACTTCATTACTACGTGATGCAATCCAGAAAAAGCCCAGGATCTGGCCATCAAGTATGAGAAGAATGCGAAAGTATGAGTCTGATGAGTGAAAATCCCAGGGCTAACCTAGACCTTACATGCGTTATCCTCTAAAATATTCATCCAAACCAGGTTTAATGGACTGTTTCAGTGTGGTACCACACTACTGCGTGATACAAACCAGAAAAAACCCAGGATCTGTTCAACAACTATGTGAAAAACTCGAAACTGTGAGTCTGATGAGTGAAAATCCCAGGGCTAACCTTGACCTAACATGCGTTATCCTCTAAAATATTGAGCGAAACCAGGTTTGATGGACTGTTTCAGTGTGGTACCACACTACTACGGGATCCAAACCAGAAGAAACCCAGGATCTGTTCAACAAGTATGTGAAAAACGCAAAAGTATGAGTCTGATGAGTGAAAGTCCCAGGGCTAACCTAGACCTTACATGCGTTATCCACTAAAATTTTCATCCAAACCAGGTTTAATGGACTGTTTCAGTGTGGTACCACAATACTGCGTGATACAAACCAGAAAAAACCCAGGATCTGTTCAACAAGTATGTGAAAAACGCGAAAGTATGAGTCTGATGAGGTCAAATCCCAGACCAATCCCAGACTTAACTTGCGTTATCCTCTAAAATATTGATGGAAACCAGGTTTAATCGACTGTTTCAGTGTGGTACCACATTACTACGTGATCCAAACCAGAAAAAGCCCAGGATCTGGCCATCAAGTATGAGAAGAATGCGAAAGTATGAGTCTGATGAGTGAAAATCCCAGGGCTAACCTAGACCTTACATGCGTTATCCTCTAAAATATTCATCCAAACCAGGTTTAATGGACTGTTTCAGTGTGGTACCACACTACTGCGTGATACAAACCAGAAAAAACCCAGGATCTGTTCAACAACTATGTGAAAAACTCGAAACTGTGAGACTGATGAGTGAAAATCCCAGGGCTAACCTTGACCTAACATGCGTTATCCTCTAAAATATTGAGCGAAACCAGGTTTGATGGACTGTTTCAGCGTGGTACCACATTACTACGTGATACAAACCAGAAACAGCCCAGGATCTAGCCATGAAGTATGAGAAATATGCGAAAGTATGAGCCTGCTGAGGGCAAATCCTAGACCTAACCCAAACCTAACATGCGTTATCCTCTAAAATATTTATCAAGACCTGGTTTAATCGACTGTTTCAGTGTGGTACCACATTACTATGTGATCCAAACCAGAAAATAACCCAGGAACTGTTCAACGAGTATGTGAAGTGTGCGAAAGTATGAGTCTGATGAGGTCAAATCGCAGACCAATCCCAGACTTAACTTGCGTTATCCTCTAAGATATTGATCGAAACCAGGTTTAATCGACTGTTTCAGTGTGGTACCACATTACTACGTGATCCAAACCAGAAAAAACCCAGGATCAGTTCAACAAGTATGAGAAGAATGCGAAAGCATGAGCCTGATGAGTGAAAATCCCATGGCTAACCTAGACCTAACATGCGTTATCCTCTAAACAATTGATCCAAACCAGGTTTAATGGACTGTTTCAGTGTGGTACCACACTACTACGTGATACAAACCAGAAAAAACCCAGGATCTGTTCAACAAGTATGTGAAAAACGCGAAAGTATGAGCCTGATGAGGGAGAATCCCAGACCTATGCCAGACCTAACTTGCGTTATCCTCTAAAATATTGATCGAAACCAGGTTTAATTGACTGTTTCAGCGTGGTACCACATTACTACGTGATACAAACCAGAAACAGCCCAGGATCTAGCCATGAAGTATGAGAAATATGCGAAAGTATGAGCCTGCTGAGGGCAAATCCTAGACCTAACCCAAACCTAACATGCGTTATCCTCTAAAATATTTATCAAGACCAGGTTTAATTGAATGTTTCAGTGTGGTACCACATTACTACCTGAACCAAACCAGAAAAAACCCAGGATCCGTTCAACAAGTATGCGAAGAATGCGAAAGTATGAGTCTCATGAGCGAAAATCCCAGACCTAACCTAGACCTAACATGCGTTATCCTCTAAAATATTGATTCAAACCAGGTTTAATGGACTGTTTCAGTGTGGTACCACACTACTACGTGATCCAAACAAGAAAAAACCCAGGATCTGTTCAACAAGTATGTGAAAAACGCGAAAGTATGAGCCTGATGAGGGCAAATCCCAGACCAATCCCAGACCTAACTTGCGTTGTCCTCTAAGATATTGATGGAAACCAGGTTTAATTGACTGTTTCAGTGTTGTACTTCATTACTACGTGATACAATCCAGAAATAGCCCAGGATCTAGCCATGATGTATGAGAAAGATGCGAAAGTATGAGCATGATGAGAGCAAATTCTAGACCTGACCCAGACCTAACATGCGTTATCCTCTAAAATATTTATCCAAACCAGGTTTAATGGACTGTTTCAGTGTGGTACCACACTACTGCGTGATACAAACCAGAAACAGCCCAGGATCTAGCCATCAAGTATGAGAAATATGCGAAAGAATGTGCCTGATGAGGGCAAATCTTAGACCTAACCTTGACCTAACATGCGTTATCCTCTAAAATTTTTATCCAGACCAGGTTTCATTGAATGTTTCAGTGTGGTACCACTTTACTACGTGATCCAATCCAGAAATAGCCCAGGATCTAGCCATGAAGTATGAGAAATATGCGAAAGTATGAGCCTGATGAGGGCAAATCCTAGACCTAACCCAGTCCTAACATGCGTTATTCTCTAAAATATTTATCAAGACCAGGTTTAATTGATTGTTTCAGTGTGGTCCCACACTACAACGTGATCCAAACCAGAAAAAACCCAGGATCCGTTCAACAAGTATGTGAAGAATGCGAAAGTATGAGTCTGATGAGTGAAAATCCCAGGCCTGACCTAGACCTAACATGCGTTATTCTCTAAAATATTGAGCGAAACCAGGTTTAATGGACTGTTTCAGTGTGGTACCACACTACTTCGTGATGCAAACCAGAAAAAACCCAGGATCTGTTTAACAGGTATGTGAAAAACTCGAAACTGTGAGCCTGATGAGGGCAAATCTTAGACCTAACCTTGACCTAACATGCGTTATCCTCTAAAATATTGAGCGAAACCAGGTTTGATGGACTGTTTCAGTGTGGTACCACACTACTACGGGATCCAAACCAGAAAAAACCCAGGATCTGTTCAACAAGTATGTGAAAAACGCGAAAGTATGAGCCTGATGAGGTCAAATCCCAGACCAATCCCAGACTTAACTTGCGTTATCCTCTAAAATATTGATCGAAACCAGGTTTAATCGACTGTTTCAGTGTGGTACCACATTACTACGTGATCCAAACCAGAAAAAACCCAGGACCCGTTCAACAAGTATGTGAAGAATGCGAAAGTATGAGTCTGAAGAGTGAAAATCCCAGACCTAACCTAGACCTAACATGCGTTATCCTCAAAAATATTGATCGAAACCTGGTTTAATCGACTGTTTCAGTGTGGTACCACATTACTATGTGATCGAAACCAGAAAGTAACCCAGGATCTGTTCAACGAGTATGTGAAGTGTGCGAAAGTATGAGTCTGATGAGGTCAAATCCCAGACCAATCCCAGACTTAACTTGCGTTATCCTCTAAAATATTGATCGAAACCAGGTTTAATCGACTGTTTCAGTGTGGTACCACATTACTACGTGATCCAAACCAGAAAAAACCCAGGATCAGTTCAACAAGTATGAGAAGAATGCGAAAGTACGAGTCTGATGAGTGAAAATCCCAGGGCTAACCTAGACCTAACATGCGTTATCCTCTAAGATATTGATCCAAACCAGGTTTAATGGACTGTTTCAGTGTGGTACCACACTACTACGTGATACAAACCAGAAAAAACCCAGGATCTGTTCAACAAATATGTGAAAAACGCGAAAGTATGAGCCCGATGAGGGCGAATCCCAGACTTATGCCAGACCTAACTTGCGTTGTCCTCTAAGATATTGATGGAAACCAGGTTTAATTGACTGTTTCAGTGTTGTACTTCATTACCACGTGATGCAATCCAGAAAAAGCCCAGGATATAGCCATCAAGTATGAGAAATATGCGAAAGAATGAGCCTGATGAGAGCAAATCCCAGACCTAACCTAGACCTAACATGCGTTATCCTCTAAAATATTTATCAAGACCAGGTTTAATTGAATGTTTCAGTGTGGTACCACTTTACTACGTGATCCAAACCAGAAAAAACCCTCGATCAGGCCAACATGTATGTTAAAACTGCGAAAGTACGACCCTGATGAGGGCAAATCCCTGGCCTAACCTAGACCTAACTTGCGTTATCCTCTAAAATATTGATCGAAACCAGGTTTAATTCGCTGTTTCAGCGTGGTACCACATTACTACGTCATACAATCCAGAAACAGCCCAGGATCTAGCCATCAAGTATGAGAAATATGCGAAAGAATGAGCCTGATGAGAGCAAATCCCAGACCTAACCTAGACCTAACATGAATTATTC
Source organism: Colletes latitarsis (assembly GCF_051014445.1). Taxonomy (NCBI): domain Eukaryota; kingdom Metazoa; phylum Arthropoda; class Insecta; order Hymenoptera; family Colletidae; genus Colletes; species Colletes latitarsis. The sequence goes on along the minus strand of NW_027488368.1, from coordinate 7,541,606 downwards.
TCTAAAATATTGATCGAAACCAGGTTTAATCGACTGTTTCAGTGTGGTACCACATTACTATGTGATCCAAACCAGAAAATAACCCAGGATCTGTTCAACGAGTATGTGAAGTGTGCGAAGTATGAGTCTGATGAGATCAAATCCCAGACCTATCCCAAACCTAACTATGCGTTATCCTCTAAAATATTGATCAAAACCAGGTTTAATCGACTGTTTCAGTGTGGTACCACATTACTACGTGATCCAAACCAGAAAAAACCCAGGACCCGTTCAACAAGTATGTGAAGAATGCGAAAGTATGAGTCTGAAGAGTGAAAATCCCAGACCTAACCTAGACCTAACATGCGTTATCCTCTAAAATATTGATCCAAACCAGGTTTAATGGACTGCTTCAGTGTGGTACCACACTACTACGTGATCCAAACCAGAGAAAACCCAGGATCTGTTCAACAAGTATGTGAAAAACGCGAAAGTATGAGCCTGATGAGGGCAAATCCCAGACCTATCCCAGACCTAACTTGCGTTGTCCTCTAAGATATTGATGGAAACCAGGTTTAATTGACTGTTTCAGTGTTGTACTTCATTACTACGTGATGCAATCCAGAAAAAGCCCAGGATCTAGCCATCAAGTATGAGAAATATGCGAAAGAACGAGCCTGATGAGAGCAAATGCCAGACCTAACCTAGACCTAACATGAATTATTCTCTAAAATATTGATCGAAACCAGGTTTAATCGACTGTTTCAGTGTGGTACCACATTACTATGTGATCCAAACCAGAAAATAACCCAGGATCTGTTCAACGAGTATGTGAAGTGTACGAAAGTATGAGTCTCATGAGGGCAAATCCCAGACCTATCCCAGACCTAACATGCGTTATCCTCTAATATATTTATCAAGACCAGGTTTAATTGACAGTTTTAGTGTGGTACCACATTACTACGTGATCCAAACCAGAAAAAACTCAGGATCCGTTCAACAAGTATGTGAAGAATGCGAAAGTATGAGTGCGATGAGTGAAAATCCCAGGCCTGCCCTAGACCTAACATGCGTTATCCTCTAAAATATTGAGCGAAACCAGGTTTAATTGATTGTTTCAGTGTGGACCCACGTTACTACGTGATCCAAACCAGAAAAAACCCAGGATCCGTTCAACAAGTATGTGAAGAATGCGAAAGTATGAGTCTGATGAGTGAAAATCCCAGGCCTGACCTAGACCTAACATGCGCTATTCTCTAAAATATTGATCGAAACCAGGTTTAATTCGCTGTTTCAGCGTGGTACCACATTACTACGTCATACAATCCAGAAACAGCCCAGGATCTAGCCATCAAGTATGAGAAATATGCGAAAGAATGAGCCTGATGAGAGCAAATCCCAGACCTAACCTAGACCTAACATGAATTATTCTCTAAAATATTGATCGAAACCAGGTTTAATCGACTGTTTCAGTGTGGTACCACATTACTATGTGATCCAAACCAGAAAACAACCCAGGATCTGTTCAACGAGTATGTGAAGTGTGCGAAAGTATGAGTCTGATGAGGTCAAATCCCAGACCTATCCCAAACCTAACTATGCGTGATCCTCTAAAATATTGATCAAAACCAGGTTTAATCGACTGTTTCAGTGTGGTACCACATTACTACGTGATCCAAACCAGAAAAAACCCAGGACCCGTTCAACAAGTATGTGAAGAATGCGAAAGTATGAGCCTGAAGAGTGAAAATCCCAGACCTAACCTAGACCTAACATGCGTTATCCTCTAAAATATTGATCCAAACCAGGTTTAATGGACTGTTTCAGTGTGGTCCCACACTACAACGTGATCCAAACAAGAAAAAACCCAGGATCCGTTCAACAAGGATTTGAAGAATGCGAAACTATGAGTCTGATGAGTGAAAATCCCAGGCCTAACCTAGACCTAACATGCGTTATCCTCTAAAATATTGAGCGAAACCAAGTTTAATGGACTATTTCAGTGTGGTACCACACTACTACGTGATCCAAACCAGAGAAAACCCAGGATCTGTTCAACAAGTATGTGAAAAACGCGAAAGTATGAGCCTGATGAGGGCAAATCCCAGACCTATCCCAGACCTAACTTGCGTTGTCCTCTAAAATATTGATCGGAACCAGGTTTAATCGACTGTTTCAGCGTGGTACCACATTACTACGTGATACAATCCAGAAATAGCCCAGGATCTAGCCATGATGTATGAGAAAGATGCGAAAGTATGAGCATGATGAGCGCAAATTCTAGACCTGACCCAGACCTAACATGCGTTATCCTCTAAAATATTTATCGAGACCAGGTTTAATTGACTGTTTCAGTGTGGCCCCACATTACTACGTGATCCAAACCAGAAAAAACCCAGGATCCGTTCTACAAGTATGTGAAGAATGCGCAAGTATGAGTCTGATGAGGTCAAATCCCAGACCAATCCCAGATTTAACTTGCGTTATCCTCTAAAATATTGATCGAAACCAGGTTTAATCGACTGTTTCAGTGTGGTACCACATTACTACGTGATCCAAACCAGAAAAAACCCAGGATCAAGCCATGAAGTATGAGAAATATGCGATAGTAAGAGCCTGATGAGGGCAAATCCTAGACCTATCCCAGACCTAACTTGCGTTATCCTCTAAAATATTGATCGAAACCAGGTTTAATTGACTGTTTCAGCGTGGTACCACATTACTACGTGATACAATGCAGAAACAGCCTAGGATCTAGCCATGAAGTATGAGAAATATGCGAAAGTATGAGCCTGATGAGGGCAAATCCTAGACGTAACCCAGACCTAACATGCGTTATCCTCTAAAATATTTATCAAGACCAGGTTTAATAGAATGTTTCAGTGTGGTACCACATTACTACGTGATCCAAACCAGAAAAAACCCAGGATCCGTTCAACAAGTATGTGAAGAATGCGAATGTATGAGTCTGATCAGTGAAAATCTCTGGCCTTACCAAGACCTAACTTGCGTTCTCCTCTGAAATATTGATGGAAACCAGGTTTCATTGACTGTTTCAGTGTGGTACTACATTACTACGTGATGCAATCCAGAAAAAGCCCAGGATCTAGCCATCAAGTATGAGAAATATGCGAATGAATGAGCCTGATGAGAGCAAATCCCAGACCTAACCTAGACCTAACATGCGTTATCCTCTAAAATATTGAGCGAAACCAAGTTTAATGGACTATTTCAGTGTGGTACCACACTACTTCGTGATCCAAACCAGAAAAAACCCAGGATCTGTTCAACAAGTATGTGAAAAACGCGAAACTGTGAGCCTGATGAGGGCAAATCTTAGACCTAACCCAGACCTAAGATGCGTTATCCTCTAAAATATTTATCCAGACCAGGTTTCATTGAATGTTTCAGTGTGGTACCACCTTACTACGTGATCCAATCCAGAAATAGCCCAGGATCCGTTCAACAAGTATGTGAAGAATGCGAAAGTATGAGTCTGATGAGTGAAAATCCCATGCGTAACCTAGACTTAACATGCGTTACCCTCAAAAATATTGATCGAAACCTGGTTTAATCGTCTGTTTCAGTGTGGTACCACATTACTATGTGATCCAAACCAGACAATAACCCAGGATCTGTTCAACGAGTATGTGAAGTGTGCGAAAGTATGCGTCTGATGAGGGCAAATCCCAGACCTATCCCAGACCTAACATGCGTTATCCTCTAAAATATTTATCAAGACCAGGTTTAGTTGATTGTATCAGTGTGGACCCATATTACTACGTGATCCAAACCAGAAAAAACACAGGATCCGTTCAAGAAGTATGTGAAGAATGCGAAAGTATGAGTCTGATGAGTGAAAAAACCAGGCCTGACCTAGACCTAACATGCGTTATCCTCTAAAATATTGAGCGAAACCAGGTTTAATTGACTGTTTCAGTGTTGTACTTCATTACTACGTGATGCAATCCAGAAAAAGCCCAGGATCTAGCCATCAAGTATGAGAAATATGCGAAAGAATGAGCCTGATGAGAGCAAATCCCAGACCTAACCTAGACCTAACATGAATTATTCTCTAAAATATTGGTCGAAACCAGGTTTAATTGACTGTTTCAGTGTGGTCCCACATTACTACGTGATCCAAACCAGAAAAAACCCAGGATCCGTTCAACAAGTATGTGAAGAATGCGAAAGTATGAGTCTGATGAGTGAAAATCCCAGGCCTAACCTAGACCTAACATGCGTTATCCTCAAAAATATTGATCGAAACCTGGTTTAATTGAATGTTTCAGTGTGGTACCACATTACTACGTGATCCAAACCAGAAAAAACCCAGGATCCGTTCAAGAAGTATGTGAAGAATACGAAAGTATGTGTCCGATGAGTGAAAATCCCAGGCCTGACCTAGACCTAACATGCGTTATCCTCGAAAATATTGAGCGAAACCAGGTTTAATCGACTGTTTCAGTGTGGTACCACATTACTATGTGATCCAAACCAGAAAATAACCCAGGATCTGTTCAACGAGTATGTGAAGTGTGCGAAAGTATGCGTCTGATGAGGGCAAATCCCAGACCTATCCCAGACCTAACATGCGTTATCCTCTAAAATATTTATCAAGACCAGGTTTAGTTGATTGTATCAGTGTGGACCCATATTACTACGTGATCCAAACCAGAAAAAACACAGGATCCGTTCAAGAAGTATGTGAAGATTGCGAAAGTATGAGTCTGATGAGTGAAAATCCCAGGCCTAACCTAGACCTGACATGCGTTATCCTCAAAAATATTGATCGAAACCTGGTTTAATTGAATGTTTCAGTGTGGTACCACATTACTACGTGATCCAAACCAGAAAAAACCCAGGATCCGTTCAAGAAGTATGTGAAGAATGCGAAAGTATGAGTCCGATGAGTGAAAATCCCAGGCCTGACCTAGACCTAACATGCGTTATCCTCGAAAATATTGAGCGAAACCAGGTTTAATCGACTGTTTCAGTGTGGTACCACATTACTATGTGATCCAAACCAGAAAATAACCCAGGATCTGTTCAACGAGTATGTGAAGTGTGCGAAAGTATGAGTCTCATGAGGGCAAATCCCAGACCTATCCCAGACCTAACATGCGTTATCCTCTAATATATTTATCAAGACCAGGTTTAATTGACAGTTTTAGTGTGGTACCACATTACTACGTGATCCAAACCAGAAAAAACCCAGGATCCGTTCAACAAGTATGTGAAGAATGCGAAAGTATGAGTGCGATGAGTGAAAATCCCAGGCCTGCCCTAGACCTAACATGCGTTATCCTCTAAAATATTGAGCGAAACCAGGTTTAATGGACTGTTTCAGTATGGTACAACACTACTACGGGATACAAACCAGAAAAAACCCAGGATCTGTTCAACAAGTATGTGAAAAACGCGAAAGTATGAGCCTGATGAGGGCAAATCCCAGACCTATCCCAGACCTAACTTGCGTTGTCCTCTAAAGTATTCATGGAAACCAGGTTTAATTGACTGTTTCAGTGTTGTACTTCATTACTACGTGATGCAATCCAGAAAAAGCCCAGGATCTAGCCATCAAGTATGAGAAATATGCGAAAGAATGAGCCTGATGAGAGCAAATCCCAGACCTAACCTAGACCTAACATGAATTATGCTCTAAAATATTGGTCGAAACTAGGTTTAATTGACTGTTTCAATGTGGTCCCACATTACTACGTGATCCAAACCAGAAAAAACGCAGGATCCGTTCAACAAGTATGTGAAGAATGCGAAAGTATGAGTCTGATGAGTGAAAATCCCAGGCCTAACCTAGACCTAACATGCGTTATCCTCAAAAATATTGATCGAAACCTGGTTTAATCGACTGCTTCAGTGTGGAACCACATTACTACGCGTTCCAAACCAGAAAAAACCCAGGATCAATTCAACAAGTATGTGAAAAACGCGAAAGTATTAGCCTGATGAGGGCAAATCCTAAACGTAACCCAGACCTAACATACGTTATCCTCTAAAATATTTATCAAGACCAGGTTTAATTGAATGTTTCAGCGTGGTACCACATTACTACGTGATACAATCCAAAAATAGCCCAGGATCTAGCCATGAAGTATGAGAAATATGCGAAAGTATGAGCCTGATGAGGGCAAATCCTAGACGTAACCCAGACCTAACATGCGTTATCCTCTAAAATATTGATCGCAACCAGGTTTAATGGACTGTTTCTGTGTGGTGCCACACAACTACGTGATCCAAACCAGAAAAAACCCAGGATCTGTTCAACAAGTATGTGAAAAACGCGAAAGTATGAGCCTGATGAGGGCAAATCCCAGACCTATCCCAGACCTAACTTGCGTTATCCTCTAATATATTGATCGAAGCCAGGTTTAATTGACAGTTTCAGTGTGGTACCACATTACTACGTGATCCAATCCAGAAATAGCCCAGGATCTAGCCATGAAGTATGAGAAATATGCGAAATTATGAGCCTGACGAGGGCAAATCCTAGACCTATCCCAGACCTAACATGCGTTTTCCTCTAAAATATTGATCGAAACCTGGTTTGATCGACTGTTTCAGTGTGGTACCACATTACTATGTGATCCAAACCAGAAAATAACCCAGGATCTGTTCAAAGAGTATGTGAAGTGTGCGAAAGTATGAGTCAGATGAGGGCAAATCCCAGACCTAACCTAGACCTAACATGTGTTATCCTTTAAAATATTGATCCAAACCAGGTTTAATGGAATGTTTCAGTGTGGTACCACATTACTATGTGATCCAAACCAGAAAATAACCCAGGATCTGTTCAAAGAGTATGTGAAGTGTGCGAAAGTATGAGTCAGATGAGGGCAAATCCCAGACATAACCTAGACCTAACATGTGTTATCCTTTAAAATATTGATCCAAACCAGGTTTAATGGAATGTTTCAGTGTGGTACCACATAACTATGTGATCCAAACCAGAAAATAACGCAGGATCTGTTCAACGAGTATGTGAAGTCTGCGAAAGTATGATGAAATATGCCTGATGAGGGCAAATCCCAGACCTATCCCAGACCTAACATGCGTTATCCTCTAAAATATTTATCAAGACCAGGTTTAATTGATTGTTTCAGTGTGGACCCACATTACTACGTGATCCAAACCAGAAAAAACCCAGGATCCGTTCAACAAGTATGTGAAGAATGCGAAAGTATGAGTCTGATGAGTGAAAAAACCAGGCCTGACCTAGACCTAACATGCGTTATCCTCTAAAATATTGAGCGAAACCAGGTTTAATTGACAGTTTCAGTGTGGTACCACATTACTACGTGATCCAATCCAGAAATAGCCCAGGATCTAGCCATGAAGTATGAGAAATATGCGAAATTATGAGCCTGACGAGGGCAAATCCTAGACCTAACCCAGACCTAACATGCGTTTTCCTCTAAAATATTTATCAAGACCAGGTTTAATTGAATGTTTCAGCGTGGTACCACATTACTACGTGATACAATCCAAAAAAAGCCCAGGTTCTAGCCATCAAGTATGAGAAATATGCGAAAGAATGAGCCTGATGAGAGCAAATCCCAGACCTAACCTAGACCTAAAATGAATTATGCTCTAAAATATTGGTCGAAACCAGGTTTAATTGACTGTTTCAATGTGGTCCCACATTACTACGTGATCCAAACCAGAAAAAACGCAGGATCCGTTCAACAAGTATGTGAAGAATGCGAAAGTACGAGTCTGATGGGTGAAAATCCCAGGCCTAACCTAGACCTAACTTGCGTTGTCCTCTAAAGTATTGATGGAAACCAGGTTTAATTGACTGTTTCAGTGTTGTACTTCATTACTACGTGATGCAATCCAGAAAAAGCCCAGGTTCTAGCCATCAAGTATGAGAAATATGCGAAAGAATGAGCCTGATGAGAGCAAATCCCAGACCTAACCTAGACCTAAAATGAATTATGCTCTAAAATATTGGTCGAAACCAGGTTTAATTGACTGTTTCAATGTGGTCCCACATTACTACGTGATCCAAACCCGAAAAAACGCAGGATCCGTTCAACAAGTATGTGAAGAATGCGAAAGTATGAGTCTGATGGGTGAAAATCCCAGGCCTAACCTAGACCTAACATGCGTTATCCTCAAAAATATTGATCGAAACCTGGTTTAATCGACTGCTTCAGTGTGGAACCACATTACTACGCGATCCAAACCAGAAAAAACCCAGGATCAATTCAACAAGTATGTGAAAAACGCGAAAGTATTAGCCTGATGAGGGCAAATCCTAAACGTAACCCAGACCTAACATACGTTATCCTCTAAAATATTTATCAACACCAGGTTTAATTGAATGTTTCAGCGTGGTACCACATTACTACGTGATACAATCCAAAAATAGCCCAGGATCCAGCCATGAAGTATGAGAAATATGCGAAAGTATGAGCCTGATGAGGGCAAATCCTAGACCTAACTCAGACCTAACATGCGTTATCCTCTAAAATATTTATCAAGACCAGGTTTAATTGAATGTTTCAGTGTGGTACCACATTACTACGTGAACCAAACCAGAAAAAAACCCAGGATCTGATCAACGAGTATGTGAAGTGTGCGAAAGTATGAGTCTGATGAGGGCAAATCCCAGACCTATCCCAGACCTAACTTGCGATATCCTCTAAAATATTGATCGAAACCAGGTTTAATTGACAGTTTTAGTGTGGTACCACTTTACTACGTGATCCAAAGCAGAAAAAACCCTCGATCAGGTCAGCATGCATGTTAAAACTTGCGAAAGTATGAGCCTGATGAGGGCAAATCCCAGACCTATCCCAGACCTAACATGCGTTATCCTCTAAAATACTTATCAAGACCAGGTTTAATTGACAGTTTCAGTGTGGTACCACATTACTACGTGATCCAATCCAGAAATAGCCCAGGATCTAGCCATGAAGTATGAGAAATATGCGAAATTATGAGCCTGACGAGGGCAAATCCTAGACCTAACCCAGACCTAACTTGCGTTATCCTCTAAAATATTGATCGAAACCAGGTTTAATCGACTGTTTCAGTGTGGAACCACATTACTACGTGATCCAATCCAGATAAAAACCCAGGATCTTGTCAACGAGTATGTGAAGTGTGCGAAAGTATGAGTCTGTTGAGGGCTAATCCCAGACCTATCCCAGACCTAGCCTGCGTTATCCTCTAAAATATTGATCGAACCCTGGTTTAATCGACTGTTTCAGTGTGGTACCACATTACTATGTGATCCAAACCAGAAAATAACCCAGGATCTGTTCAAAGAGTATGTGAAGTGTGCGAAAGTATGAGTCAGATGAGGGCAAATCCCAGACCTAACCTAGACCTAACATGTGTTATCCTCTAAAATATTGATCCAAACCAGGTTTAATGGAATGTTTCAGTGTGGTACCACATAACTATGTGATCCAAACCAGAAAATAACGCAGGATCTGTTCAACGAGTATGTGAAGTGTGCGAAAGTATGATGAAATATGCCTGATGAGGGCAAATCCCAGACCTATCCCAGACCTAACATGCGTTATCCTCTAAAATATTTATCAAGACCAGGTTTAATTGATTGTTTCAGTGTGGACCCACATTACTACGTGATCCAAACCAGAAAAAACCCAGGATCCGTTCAACAAGTATGTGAAGAATGCGAAAGTATGAGTCTGATGAGTGAAAAAACCAGGCCTGACCTAGACCTAACATGCGTTATCCTCTAAAATATTGAGCGAAACCAGGTTTAATGGACTGTCTCAGTGTGGTACCACACTACTACGGGATCCAAACCAGAAAAATCCAGGATCTGTTCAACTAGTATGTGAAAAACGCAAAAGTATGAGCCTGATGAGGGCAAATCCCAGACCTATCCCAGACCTAACTTGCGTTATCCTCTAAAATATTGATCGAAACCAGGTTTAATCGACTGTTTCAGTGTGGAACCACATTACTACGTGATCCAATCCAGATAAAAACCCAGGATCTTGTCAACGAGTATGTGAAGTGTGCGAAAGTATGAGTCTGTTGAGGGCTAATCCCAGACCTATCCCAGACCTAGCCTGCGTTATCCTCTAAAATATTGATCGAAACCAGGTTTAATGGACTGTTTCAGTGTGGTACCACACTACTACGGGATCCAAACCAGAAAAAACCCAGGATCTGTTCAACTAGTATGTGAAAAACGCGAAAGTATGAGCCTGATGAGGGCAAATCCCAGACCTATCCCAGACCTAACTTGCGTTATCCTCTAAAATATTGATCGAAACCAGGTTTAATCGACTGTTTCAGTGTGGAACCACATTACTACGTGATCCAAACCAGAAAAAACCCAGGATCTGTTTAACACGTAGGTGAAAAACGCGAAACTGCGAGCCTGATGAGGTCAAATCTTAGACCTAACCCAGACCTAAGATGCGTTATCCTCTAAAATATTTATCCAAAACAGGTTTCATTGAATGTTTCAGTGTGGTACCACTTCACTACGTGATCCAATCCAGAAATAGCCCAGGATCTAGCCATGAAGTATGAGAAATATGCGATAGTAAGAGCCTGATGAGGGCAAATCCTAGACCTATCCCAGACCTAACTTGCGTTATCCTCTAAAATATTGATCGAAACCAGGTTTAATTGACTGTTTCAGCGTGGTACCACATTACTACGTGATACAATACAGAAACAGCCCAGGATCTAGCCATGAAGTATGAGAAATATGCGAAAGTATGAGCCTGATGAGGGCAAATCCTAGACGTAACCCAGACCTAACATGCGTTATCCTCTAAAATATTTATCAAGACCAGGTTTAATAGAATGTTTCAGTGTGGTACCACATTACTACGTGATCCAAACCAGAAAAAACCCAGGATCCGTTCAACAAGTATGTGAAGAATGCGAATGTATGAGTCTGATCAGTGAAAATCTTTGGCCTTACCAAGACCTAACTTGCGTTATCCTCTAAAATATTGATCGAAACCAGGTTTAATTGACTGTTTCAGTGTTGTACTTCATTACTACGTGATGCAATCCAGAAATAGCCCATGATCTAGCCATGAAGTATGAGAAATATGCGAAATTATGAGCCTGACGAGGGCAAATCCTAGACCTAACCCAGACCTAACATGCGTTTTCCTCTAAAATATTGATCGAAACCTGGTTTAATCGACTGTTTCAGTGTGGTACCACATTACTATGTGATCCAAACCAGAAAATAACCCAGGATCTGTTCAAAGAGTATGTGAAGTGTGCGAAAGTATGAGTCAGATGAGGGCAAATCCCAGACCTAACCTAGACCTAACATGTGTTATCCTCTAAAATATTGATCCAAACCAGGTTTAATGGAATGTTTCAGTGTGGTACCACATAACTATGTGATCCAAACCAGAAAATAACGCTGGATCTGTTCAACGAGTATGTGAAGTGTGCGAAAGTATGATGAAATATGCCTGATGAGGGCAAATCCCAGACCTATCCCAGACCTAACATGCGTTATCCTCTAAAATATTTATCAAGACCAGGTTTAATGGACTGTTTCAGTGTGGTACCACACTACTACGTGATCCAAACCAGAAAAAACCCAGGATCCGTTCAACAAGTATGTGAAGTGTGCGAAAGTATGAGCCTGATGAGAGCAAATCCCAGACCTAACCTAGACCTAACATGAATTATTCTCTAAAATATTGGTCGAAACCAGGTTTGATTGACTGTTTCAGTGTGGTCCCACATTAGTACGTGACCCAAACCAGAAAAAACCCAGGATCCGTTCAACAAGTATGTGAAGAATGCGAAAGTATGAGTCTGATGAGTGAAAAAACCAGGCCTGACCTAGACCTAACATGCGTTATTATCTAAAATATTGAGCGAAACCAGGTTTAATCGACTGCTTCAGTGTGGAACCACATTACTACGTGATCCAAAAGAGAAAAAAACCCAGGATCTTGTCAACGAGTATGTGAAGTGTGCGAAAGTATGAGTCTGATGAGGGCTAATCCCAGACCTATCCCAGACCTAGCTTGCGTTATCCTCTAAAATATTGATCGAAACCAGGTTTAATTGACTGTTTTAGTGTGGTACCACATTACTACGTGATCCAAACCAGAAAAAACCCAGGATCTGTTTAACAAGTAGGTGAAAAACGCGAAACTGCGAGCCTGATGAGGGCAAATCTTAGACCTAACCTAGACCTAAGATGCGTTATCCTCTAAAATATTTATCCAAAACACGTTTCATTGAATGTTTCAGTGTGGCACCACTTTACTACGTGATCCAATCCAGAAATAGCCCAGGATCTAGCCATGAAGTATGAGAAATATGCGATAGTAAGAGCCTGATGAGGGCTGATCCTAGACCTATCCCAGACCTAACTTGCGTTATCCTTTAAAATATTGATCGAAACCAGGTTTAATTGACTGTTTCAGCGTGGTACCACATTACTACGTGATACAATGCAGAAACAGCCCAGGATCTAGCCATGAAGTATGAGCAATATGCGAAAGTATGAGCCTGATGAGGGCAAATCCTAGACGTAACCCAGACCTAACATGCGTTATCCTCTAAAATATTTATCAAGACCAGGTTTAATAGAATGTTTCAGTGTGGTACCATATTACTACGTGATCCAAACCAGAAAAAACCCAGGATCCGTTCAACAAGTATGTGAAGAATGCGAATGTATGAGTCTGATCAGTGAAAATCTCTGGCCTTACCAAGACCTAACTTGCGTTGTCCTCTAAAATATTGATGGAAACCAGGTTTCATTGACTGTTTCAGTGTGGTACTACATTACTACGTGATGCAATCCAGAAAAAGCCCAGGATCTAGCCATCAAGTATGAGAAATATGCGAAAGAATGAGCCTGATGAGAGCAAATCCCAGACCTAACCTAGACCTAACATGCGTTATCCTCTGAAATATTGAGCGAAACCAGGTTTAATGGACTATTTCAGTGTGGTACCACACTACTTCGTGATCCAAACCAGAAAAAACCGAGGATCTGTTCAACAAGTATGTGAAAAACGCGAATCTGTGAGCCTGATGAGGGCAAATCTTAGACCTAACCCAGACCTAAGATGCGTTATCCTCTAAAATATTTATCCAGACCAGGTTTCATTGAATGTTTCAGTGTGGTACCACCTTACTACGTGATCCAATCCAGAAAAAAACCCAGGATCTTGTCAACGAGTATGTGAAGTGTGCGAAAGTATCAGTCTGATGGGTGAAAATCCCAGGCCTAACCTAGACCTAACATGCGTTATCCTCAAAAATATTGATCGAAACCTGGTTTAATCGACTGCTTCAGTGTGGAACCACATTACTACGCGATCCAAACCAGAAAAAACCCAGGATCAATTCAACAAGTATGTGAAAAACGCGAAAGTATTAGCCTGATGAGGGCAAATCCTAAACGTAACCCAGACCTAACATACGTTATCCTCTAAAATATTTATCAAGACCAGGTTTAATTGAATGTTTCAGCGTGGTACCACATTACTACGTGATACAATCCAAAAATAGCCCAGGATCCAGCCATGAAGTATGAGAAATATGCGAAAGTATGAGCCTGATGAGGGCAAATCCTAGACCTAACCCAGACCTAACATGCGTTATCCTCTAAAATATTTATCAAGACCAGGTTTAATTGAATGTTTCAGTGTGGTACCACACTACTACGGGTTCCAAACCAGAAAAAACCCAGGATCTGTTCAACTAGTATGTGAAAAACGCGAAAGTATGAGCCTGATGAGGGCAAATCCCAGACCTATCCCAGACCTAACTTGCGTTATCCTCTAAAATATTGATCGAAACCAGGTTTAATCGACTGTTTCAGTGTGGAACCACATTACTACGTGATCCAATCCAGAAAAAAACCCAGGATCTTGTCAACGAGTATGTGAAGTGTGCGAAAGTATGAGTCTGTTGAGGGCTAATCCCAGACCTATCCCAGACCTAGCCTGCGTTATCCTCTAAAATATTGATCGAAACCAGGTTTAATGGACTGTTTCAGTGTGGTACCACACTACTACGGGATCCAAACCAGAAAAAACCCAGGATCTGTTCAACTAGTATGTGAAAAACGCGAAAGTATGAGCCTGATGAGGGTAAATCCCAGACCTATCCCAGACCTAACTTGCGTTATCCTCTAAAATATTGATCGAAACCAGGTTTAATCGACTGTTTCAGTGTGGAACCACATTACTACGTGATCCAAACCAGAAAAAACCCAGGATCTGTTTAACACGTAGGTGAAAAACGCGAAACTGCGAGCCTGATGAGGTCAAATCTTAGACCAAACCCAGACCTAAGATGCGTTATCCTCTAAAATATTTATCCAAAACAGGTTTCATTGAATGTTTCAGTGTGGTACCACTTCACTACGTGATCCAATCCAGAAATAGCCCAGGATCTAGCCATGAAGTATGAGAAATATGCGATAGTAAGAGCCTGATGAGGGCAAATCCTAGACCTATCCCAGACCTAACTTGCGTTATCCTCTAAAATATTGATCGAAACCAGGTTTAATTGACTGTTTCAGCGTGGTACCACATTACTACGTGATACAATACAGAAACAGCCCAGGATCTAGCCATGAAGTATGAGAAATATGCGAAAGTATGAGCCTGATGAGGGCAAATCCTAGACGTAACCCAGACCTAACATGCGTTATCCTCTAAAATATTTATCAAGACCAGGTTTAATAGAATGTTTCAGTGTGGTACCACATTACTACGTGATCCAAACCAGAAAAAACCCAGGATCCGTTCAACAAGTATGTGAAGAATGCGAATGTATGAGTCTGATCAGTGAAAATCTTTGGCCTTACCAAGACCTAACTTGCGTTATCCTCTAAAATATTGATCGAAACCAGGTTTAATTGACTGTTTCAGTGTTGTACTTCATTACTACGTGATGCAATCCAGAAATAGCCCATGATCTAGCCATGAAGTATGAGAAATATGCGAAATTATGAGCCTGACGAGGGCAAATCCTAGACCTAACCCAGACCTAACATGCGTTTTCCTCTAAAATATTGATCGAAACCTGGTTTAATCGACTGTTTCAGTGTGGTACCACATTACTATGTGATCCAAACCAGAAAATAACCCAGGATCTGTTCAAAGAGTATGTGAAGTGTGCGAAAGTATGAGTCAGATGAGGGCAAATCCCAGACCTAACCTAGACCTAACATGTGTTATCCTCTAAAATATTGATCCAAACCAGGTTTAATGGAATGTTTCAGTGTGGTACCACATAACTATGTGATCCAAACCAGAAAATAACGCTGGATCTGTTCAACGAGTATGTGAAGTGTGCGAAAGTATGATGAAATATGCCTGATGAGGGCAAATCCCAGACCTATCCCAGACCTAACATGCGTTATCCTCTAAAATATTTATCAAGACCAGGTTTAATGGACTGTTTCAGTGTGGTACCACACTACTACGTGATCCAAACCAGAAAAAACCCAGGATCCGTTCAACAAGTATGTGAAGTGTGCGAAAGTATGAGCCTGATGAGAGCAAATCCCAGACCTAACCTAGACCTAACATGAATTATTCTCTAAAATATTGGTCGAAACCAGGTTTAATTGACTGTTTCAGTGTGGTCCCACATTAGTACGTGACCCAAACCAGAAAAAACCCAGGATCTGTTCAACAAGTATGTGAAAAACGCTAAACTGTGAGCCTGATGAGGGCAAATCTCAGACCTAACCCAGACATAAGATGCGTTATCCTCTAAAATATTTATCCAGACCAGGATTCATTGAATGTTTCAGTGTGGTACCACTTTACTACGTGATCCAATCCAGAAACAGCCCAGGATCTAGCCATGAAGAATGAGAAATATGCGAAAGTAAGAGCCTGATGAGGGCAAATCCTAGACCTATCCCAGACCTAACTTGCGTTATCCTCTAAAATATTGATCGAAACCAGGTTTAATTGACTGTTTTAGTGTGGTACCACATTACTACGTGATCCAAACCAGAAAAAACCCAGGATCTGTTTAACAAGTAGGTGAAAAACGCGAAACTGCGAGCCTGATGAGGGCAAATCTTAGACCTAACCTAGACCTAAGATGCGTTATCCTCTAAAATATTTATCCAAAACAGGTTTCATTGAATGTTTCAGTGTGGCACCACTTTACTACGTGATCCAATCCAGAAATAGCCCAGGATCTAGCCATGAAGTATGAGAAATATGCGATAGTAAGAGCCTGATGAGGGCTGATCCTAGACCTATCCCAGACCTAACTTGCGTTATCCTTTAAAATATTGATCGAAACCAGGTTTAATTGACTGTTTCAGCGTGGTACCACATTACTACGTGATACAATGCAGAAACAGCCCAGGATCTAGCCATGAAGTATGAGCAATATGCGAAAGTATGAGCCTGATGAGGGCAAATCCTAGACGTAACCCAGACCTAACATGCGTTATCCTCTAAAATATTTATCAAGACCAGGTTTAATAGAATGTTTCAGTGTGGTACCATATTACTACGTGATCCAAACCAGAAAAAACCCAGGATCCGTTCAACAAGTATGTGAACAATGCGAAAGTATGAGTGCGATGAGTGAAAATCCCAGACCTAACCCAGACCTAAGATGCGTTTTCCTCTAAAATAATTATCCAAAACAGGTTTCATTGAATGTTTCAGTGTGGTACCACTTTACTACGTGATCCAATCCAGAAATAGCCCAGGATCTAGCCATGAAGTATGAGAAATATGCGATAGTAAGAGCCTGATGAGGGCAAATCCTAGACCTATCCCAGACCTAACTTGCGTTATCCTCTAAAATATTGAGCGACACCAGGTTTAATCGACTGTTTCAGTGTGGTACCACATTACTATGTGATCCAAACCAGAAAATAACCCAGGATCTGTTCAACGAGTATGTGAAGTGTGCGAAAGTATGAGTCTGATGAGTGAAAATCCCAGGCCTAACCTAGACCTAACATGCGTTATCCTCAAAAATATTGATCGAAACCTGGTTTAATCGACTGTTTCAGTGTGGTACCACTTAACTACGTGATCCAATCCAGAAATAGCCAAGGATCTAGCCATGAAGTATGAGAAATATGCGAAAGTATGAGCCTGATGAGGGCAAATCCTAGACCTAACCCAGACCTAACATGTGTTATCCTCTAAAATATTTATCAAGACCAGGTTTAATTGAATGTTTCAGTGTGGTACCACATTACTACGTGATCCAAACCAGAAAAAACCCAGGATCCGTTCAAGAAGTATGTGAAGAATGCGAAAGTATGAGTGCGATGAGTGAAAATCCCAGGCCTGACCTAGACCTAACATGCGTTATCCTCTAAAATATTGAGCGAAACCAGGTTTAATCGACTGTTTCAGTGTGGTACCACATTACTATGTGATCCAAACCAGAAAATAACCCAGGATCTGTTCAACAAGTATGTGAAAAACGCGAAAGTATGAGCCTGATGAGGGCAAATCCCAGACCTATCCCAGACCTAACTTGCGTTGTCCCCTAAAGTATTGATGGAAACCAGGTTTAATTGACTGTTTCAGTGTTGTACTTCATTACTACGTGATGCAATCCAGAAAAAGCCCAGGATCTAGCCATCAAGTATGAGAAATATGCGAAAGAATGAGCCTGATGAGAGCAAATCCCAGACCTAACCTAGACCTAACATGAATTATGCTCTAAAATATTGGTCGAAACCAGGTTTAATTGACTGTTTCAATGTGGTCCCACATTACTACGTGATCCAAACCAGAAAAAACGCAGGATCCGTTCAACAAGTATGTGAAGAATGCGAAAGTATGAGTCTGATGAGTGAAAATCCCAGGCCTAACCTATACCTAACATGCGTTATCCTCAAAAATATTGATCGAAACCTGGTTTAATCGACTGTTTCAGTGTGGAACCACATTACTACGTGATCCAAACCAGAAAAAACCCAGGATCAGTTCAACAAGTATGTGAAAAACGCGAAAGTATTAGCCTGATGAGGGCAAATCCTAAACGTAACCCAGTCCTAACATACGTTATCCTCTAAAATATTTATCAAGACCAGGTTTAATTGAATGTTTCAGCGTGGTACCACATTACTACGTGATACAATCCAAAAATAGCCCAGGATCTAGCCATGAAGTATGAGAAATATGCGAAAGTATGAGCCTGATGAGGGCAAATCCTAGACCTAACCCAGACCTAACATGCGTTATCCTCTAAAATATTTATCAAGACCAGGTTTAATTGAATGTTTCAGTGTGGTACCACATTACTACGTGAACCAAACCAGAAAAAAACCCAGGATCTGATCAACGAGTATGTGAAGTGTGCGAAAGTATGAGTGCGATGAGTGAAAATCCCAGGCCTGCCCTAGACCTAACTTGCGTTATCCTCTAAAATATTGATCGAAACCAGGTTTAATTGACTGTTTCAGTGTGGTACCACATTACTACGTGAACCAAACCAGAAAAAAACCCAGGATCTGATCAACGAGTATGTGAAGTGTGCGAAAGTATGAGTCTGATGAGGGCAAATCCCAGACCTATCCCAGACCTAACTTGCGATATCCTCTAAAATATTGATCGAAACCAGGTTTAATTGACAGTTTTAGTGTGGTACCACATTACTACGTGATCCAAAGCAGAAAAAACACTCGATCAGGTCAGCATGCATGTTAAAACTTGCGAAAGTATGAGCCTGATGAGGGCAAATCCCAGACCTAACCCAGACCTAACATGCGTTATCCTCTAAAATATTGAGCGAAACCATGTTTAATGGACTGTTTCAGTGTGGTACCACACTACTACGGGATCCAAACCAGAAAAAACCCAGGATCTGTTCAACAAGTATGTGAAAAACGCGAAAGTATGAGCCTGATGAGGGCAAATCCCAGACCTATCCCAGACCTAACTTGCGTTGTCCTCTAAAGTATTGATGGAAACCAGGTTTAATTGACTGTTTCAGTGTTGTACTTCATTACTACGTGATGCAATCCAGAAAAAGCCCAGGATCTAGCCATCAAGTATGAGAAATATGCGAAAGAATGAGCCTGATGAGAGCAAATCCCAGACCTAACCTAGACCTAACATGCGTTATCCTCTAAAATATTGATCGCAACCAGGTTTAATGGACTGTTTCTGTGTGGTACTACACTACTACGTGATCCAAACCAGAAAAAACCCAGGATCTGTTCAACAAGTATGTGAAAAACGTGAAAATATGAGCCTGATGAGGTCAAATCCCAGACCTATCCCAGACCTAACTTGCGTTATCCTCTAAAATATTGATCGAAACCAGGTTTAATTGACTGTTTCAGTGTGGTCCCACATTACTACGTGATGCAAACCAGAAAAAACCCAGGATCCGTTCAACAAGTATGTGAAGAATGCGAAAGTATGAGTTTGATGAGTGAAAATCCCAGGCCTAACCTAGACCTAACATGCGTTATCCTCAAAAATATTGATCGAAACCTGGTTTAATCGACTGTTTCAGTTTGGTACCACATTACTATGTGATCCAAACCAGAAAATAACCCAGGATCTGTTCAACGAGTATGTGAAGTGTGCGTAAGTATGAGTCTGATGAGGGCAAATCCCAGACCTATCCCAGACCTAACTTGCGTTATCCTCTATAATATTTATCAAGACCAGGTTTAATTGAATGTTTCAGCGTGGTACCACATTACTACGTGATACAATCCAGAAATAGCCCAGGATCTAGCCATGAAGTATGAGGAATATGCGTGTTAGGGGGAGGAGGTTTGAAAATATCGAGGGGCAATCAACTCGAATTAAACTCTGTCGTGGTAAACCTTCACGCACAAGAGTGTTCACTCTTTTCCCGTTCCAATCAGCCTCGTTTCGATCCGGCTCGAAGGACCTTATGTTAGGGGGAGGAGGTTTGAAAATACCTCGCCTAACGGGGGTCCGGATCTCGAGGGAAGGAACAGACGGAGAATAAGCGAGACAATTATAATTTTGTTTTCGCCGGATCGCCTTATGCGGCCGAGCCGTTTATTTGGTCGGTGTAGGTTTTTTGACAATCGGCCGTCTGGCAGACGATCTGTGTTGCGGCCCGTGTTGTTACCCTGAAACAGAAAGAGATACGACTAGGCGTTAAATACCTGTCGACGTGAGTCACGTCGCTTGTCTTTCTCTCTTTGGTACGCTCCTGGTCGGTGCTTGTCGCACCTAGGAGCGGGAATCTCTGCCGCCGCGATACGCAGCTAAGCTAGTGGACTGTACGTGTGTGAGCGTTCCCTTTAAACCGGGAATCGCTCGCTTTCTTCCAATTAGGGAATTTCCTCTCGGTTTTCTGTTCGACTGCAACACTTGATTGTCGCAGGAGAGGCTGCCTAGAGGGAGGTTGTAAGGCTCCAACCGTCACCCGGTCCTCGGCCCCTTACCGTCTTCGTATGCGTGTGTACGGAACACGATGCGGTGCAGTCTTTCAATGGCGTATAGGACGTCTTACTATTGAGACTGGCACCACGACGCCTTGTGAGTCGCGTTCTACGCGCAGTGACCGTACAAGACTGGCGATCAGAGAACAACGCTCTGGCATTCGCCGGAAGCTGGGCTTAGAATAACTCGTCCCACGCTCCGACTGGAAGGCGGCATGTCCACCCAAGGTATTTACGCCAATAAGGCTCCTTTAGGTGGTTGTAAGACCGTTCGATTGAATCAAGGGAGGATCGAGTCTTAATCTCGATACCTCTCGCACGACCGCTGTTTGCAGCGATACGCGGAAAATTCGGGAACTCGATGATACCAAAGAGTTTCCCGCAGTCTTTAATCGGGTCGTACTCACGACCGAATCGATTAACTGGTTTGATTCGACAACCGGAATTACACGCAGTTTACTGGGGGCAGTTTGCTTACGCAAGCTAATCCCGTAAAGCTGCGGCTATACGTCGGTTGCCCGCTTTGTGAAAGTTCGAATAACTCGAACTTTCAACGTCGCGTGGGAATCAACCGCTAGAACCCGAGAATTTTCTTTATGCCTTTTTTTTCGTAATTTTTTCGAATGCTCGAATAACTCGAAGCAATTCGAATATTGTGAGGGCCTGTTGAATTTCAACGAATGCTCGAATAACTCGAAGCAATTCGGAATATTTTAAATTAGGTAAAGCGTGATCGTTTATCGATTCGCGCTTGGCAGGCTCTCGTTTGCAAGTGACGGACGAGCACGAGCTGCCGAAAAGTACGCGTAAGAGAGGGGGAATCCTCCGACGCGCGGCGCTGTCGCCGTGGCTCTCGTCCGTCTTTTTCTAACATGTAATTATCGCACCTTCTCTATGGTCGAGCGTTTAACCGAAAAGTTCGAAATCGAACGTTACTGTACTGCTCGCGTGACTTACAGAAAAACTCAAGGAGCGAGAGTTTTTCTGCTGCCTTCTGTTTCGAGTCGCGGACGCGTCGACCTAAAATGTTCTGGTCGGTCGCGTATATTGAAAACAAAGCGGATTAACGGCTAATTACGGGTTTAAATAAATCCAATTAACTCGATCTTTAAACAATGCGAAAGTATGAGCCCGATGAGGGCAAATCCTAGACCTAACCCAGACCTAACATGCGTTATCCTCTAAAATATTTATCAAGACCAGGTTTAATTGAATGTTTCAGTGTGGTACCACATTACTACGTGAACCAAACCAGAAAAAAACCCAGGATCTGATCAACGAGTATGTGAAGTGTGCGAAAGTATGAGTCTGATGAGGGCAAATCACAGACCTATCCCAGACCTAACTTGCGATATCCTCTAAAATATTGATCGAAACCAGGTTTAATTGACAGTTTTAGTGTGGTACCACTTTACTACGTGATCCAAAGAAGAAAAAACCCTCGATCAGGTCAGCATGCATGTTAAAACTGCGAAAGTATGAGCCTGATGATGGCAAATCCCACACCTATCCCAGACCTAACATGCGTTATCCTCTAAAATATTTATCAAGACCAGGTTTAATTGAATGTTTCAGTGCGGAACCACATTACTACGTGATGCAATCCAGAAAAAGCCTAGGATCTAGCCATCAAGTATAAGAAATATGCGAAAGAATGAGCCTGATGAGGGCAAATCCTAGACCTAACGCAGACCTAACATGCGTTATCCTCTAAAATATTGAGCGAAACCAGGTTTAATGGACTGTTTCTGTGTGGTACCACACTACTACGTGATCCAAACCAGAAAAAACCCAGGATCTGTTCAACAAGTATGTGAAAAACGCGAAAGTATGAGCCTGATGAGGGCAAATCCCAGACCTATCCCAGACCTAACTTGCGTTATCCTCTAAAATATTGATCGAAACCAGGTTTAATTGACTGTTTCAGTGTGGTCCCACATTACTACGTGATGCAAACCAGAAAAAACCCAGGATCTGTTCAACAAGTATGTGAAAAACGCGAAAGTATGAGCCTGATGAGGGCAAATCCCAGACCTATCCCAGACCTAACTTGCGTTATCCTCTAAAATATTGATCGAAACCAGGTTTAATTGACTGTTTCAGTGTGGTCCCACATTACTACGTGATGCAAACCAGAAAAAACCCAGGATCCGTTCAACAAGTATGTGAACAATGCGAAAGTATGAGTTTGATGAGTGAAAATCCCAGGCCTAACCTAGACCTAACATGCGTTATCCTCAAAAATATTGATCGAAACCTGGTTTAATCGACTGTTTCAGTGTGGTACCACATTACTATGTGATCCAAACCAGAAAATAACCCAGGATCTGTTCAACGAGTATGTGAAGTGTGCGAAAGTATGAGTCTGATGAGGGCAAATCCCAGACCTATCCCAGACCTAACATGCGTTATCCTCTAAAATATTTATCAAGACCAGGTTTAGTTGATTGTTTCAGTGTGGTCCCACATTACTACGCGATCCAAACCAGAAAAAACCCAGGATCCGTTCAACAAGTATGTGAAGAATGCGAAAGTATGGGTCTGATGAGTGAAAATCCCAGACCTAACCTAGACCTAACATGCGTTATCCTCTAAGATATTGATCCAAACCAGGTTTAGTGGACTGTTTCAGTGTGGAAACACACTACTACGTAATCCAAACCAGAAAAAACCCAGGATCTGTTCAACAAGTATGTGAAAAACGCGAAAGTATGAGCCTGATGAGGGCATATCCCAGACCTATCCCAGACCTAACTTGCGTTATCCTCTAAAATATTGATCGAAACCAGGCTTAATTGACAGTTTCAGTGTGGTACCACATTACTACGTGATCCAATCCAGAAATAGCCCAGGATCTAGCCATGAAGTATGAGAAATATGCGAAAGTATGAGCCTGACGAGGGCAAATCCTAGACCTAACCCAGACCTAACATGCGTTATCCTCTAAAATATTTATCAAGAACAGGTTTAAATGAATGTTTCAGTGTGGTACCACAATACTACGTGAACCAAACCAGAAAAAAACCCAGGATCTGATCAACGAGTATGTGAGGTGTGCGAAAGTATGAGTCTGATGAGGGCAAATCACAGACCTATCCCAGACCTAACTTGCGATATCCTCTAAAATATTGATCGAAACCAGGTTTAATTGACAGTTTTAGTGTGGTACCACTTAACTACGTGATCCAAAGCAGAAAAAACCCTCGATCAGGTCAGCATGCGTGTTAAAACTGCGAAAGTATGAGCCTGATGATGGCAAATCCCACACCTATCCCAGACCTAACATGCGTTATCCTCTAAAATATTTATCAAGACCAGGTTTAATTTCCCTCAGGGGCTGCCAGCCTTTCAGCTGCAGTACGGGCTTAACGAACCCGGGGTACCCGAGTCATACACACACCGTAAGCCTCCTGTTGGTCGTCACAACGACCCATTCACAATTCCCTATTGGTTTTGTGAATGGTACGTGACGGCAGGAGGAACGGGGGTCTTGGCTTAACCGCCTGGGCCACGAGTATGGCGACTCTATAAAATCGCCCTCCAATCCTAAGCTATGGTGCGCGGCGATGGGATGCATGGTTGGGGGAGAAGGCCCAATCCCAAGCGACCACCTCCGGGGAACCTGCCGAACCCCCGGAGTATTAGGCTTACCCGGGTAAGGCGGCTCTGCCCGGGTGGACCTTTATTTCCGACCATCTCGTGGGACTATTATGGACACAGAAAATAAAATGGGGATGGGGCGGGTTTTGTCGGTTGGGGAGGACGGAGACGGGGTTGGGGTTAGGGTGGCGGCGCTCGCGCCCCACTCAGCGCCAGGTCCGGCTTCGTGGAGGGTGGAGGAGGACGACGAGACGGCGTCGGTCTCGTCCTTCTCCTCCAGCACGAGCCACATAGGCTCTAAGAGGAAGAGGACGGGGCAGGCCGTCGTCGAGGTGGGCGGGGCGATGAGCCCGTCGGTGAGGCTGAGTTGCCTCAGGGACGAGGTGACCGAGGAGATATCGGAGAGGATCTCCTCGTCCCTGAGGCGGGTGGAGAAAGTCGCCGCTGCCTGCGCCTTTAAGGGGCAGAAAAGCGGTGGCGCGGAGGCCCTGAA
The DNA here is from genome assembly GCF_051014445.1 of Colletes latitarsis. Lineage (NCBI taxonomy): Eukaryota > Metazoa > Arthropoda > Insecta > Hymenoptera > Colletidae > Colletes > Colletes latitarsis. The sequence continues at coordinate 7,517,142 of NW_027488368.1, read as the reverse complement.
GGCCGCGGCGGAGGAAATGAGGGAGGCGGCGCGGGAGCTCAGAGGGCGGAACGCCCGTCTGCAGCTCCTGTTGGAGGAGGAGCGACAGGGGAGGAGGAGGGCAGAGGCGCTGTGGAACAGCGCGGCCCTCCCTCCCATCCTCCCTCCTCCTCCACCGCCGCGTCCCTCGGCGGAGGTAAATAAGCGGAGTGCGGCGGCAGTGGTGCGGGGCACCGCGGGCCCCTCCACCCGCACTCCGCCCGTGAAGAAGTCCCCGTCCTCCTCAGAAGACGATCTTCTGAGGAGGATTGGGGACATGATTGATGGCAAGCTGGCCGCCTTCCGGGAGGAGCTCCTCGCCGGAAGAGCGGTCAGCACGAAGGCGGTGCCTCCCCGACCTGTTCCGGTACAGTCGGGGAAGGCAAAGAAGGGCGGAGTGAAGGCTCCGCCCAGCGTTGCGGCACCAGGGCCCCGGGTCGCGACCCCCAAGGGGGGTGGTGTACCCGTGGTCGCGGTGGTCGCGTCCTCCACAGCACCCTTCCAAGGGGGGGTGGCGTGGAGTGAGGTGGTGGGGCGGAAGGCGAAGCGGGCGGCGAGGAAGGCCTCGCAACCGCAGCCTCCGCCGCCGCAGCCGGCGGCCAAGGTAAAGGCCGCGAAGGTCGGGAAGGCACGACCAGGTCGTCCCCCAAAAACGGCAGCGGTGACGCTGACCGTTGCGCAGGGGGGCGACCTGACCCTCGCGGAGGCGATGCGGCTCGCCAGGGAGAATATCTCCCTGGAAGAGCTGGGCATCGCCTCCGTGAGGGCGAAGAGGGCCGTGACCGGGGGTCTCTTGCTGGAGATCCCCGGTGCAGAAAGCGGCGCGAAGGCGGATCGTCTCGCCCAGAGGCTCCGGGAGCAGCTGGGCGAGCGAGGTGTCCGGGTCGCCCGGCCCACGAAGCGCACGGAGATGCGCGTTTGTGGGCTGGACGACTCGGTCAGCGCACAGGATGTGTCCCGTGCCCTTGCGAGGGCGGGGGACTGTCCTGTGGAGGACCTGCGGATCGGAGAGATCCGCAGGTCGCCCTCCGGCCTCGGGTCGGTGTGGGCCCGGTGCCCCCTCTCCGCCGCCCGTAAGGTGGCGGAATCCGGGAGGGTGTTGGTGGGGTGGGTTTCGGCGCGAGTGGAAATCCTCGCGCCGCGCCCGCTCCAGTGTCACCGCTGCCTCGAATTGGGGCACGTGAGGCAGTGGTGCACCTCGCCGGTGGACCGCAGCGGTCAGTGTTACCGCTGCGGTGCCAAAGAGCACCGTGCGAGCCAGTGCTCGGCGGCCACCCACTAACCGCTGTGTGCGGACATGGGGAGGCCAGCCGATCACAGGGTGGGGAGCAAGAAGTGCTCCCCCCCCTCCCGGAAGGAGAGGAAGAGGCGGGCTGCACCGGCTCCGGTGCCGAGGGCGGTGGCATCGTCCTCCATGGAGGTGGACGGTGCTACGGGGACGGACGGCCGGGAGGAGGCTGGCGCGGCCATTAATTAATGCTGCCCCGCCTCCTCCTCCAGGCCAACCTCAACCACTGCCGCGCGGCACAGGACTTGATGTCCCAAGTCCTCGCGGAGTGGGGGTTGGCCTGGCGGTCGCCGCCGAGCCGTACCGCGTCCCTGATCACCCTCATTGGGTGGGCGACGCGGACGGCTTGGTGGCGACGGTATGGGGAGGGGGCGACGGGTCCCCACTGTTCTCATTGTTGGAGCGCGGTCGGGGATTCGTCGCCGTGGACTGGGGGGGAGTCGCTGTGGTGGGGTGCTACATTTCGCCCCGTAGCGGTCACGCTGCGTTCGAGCTGTACTTGGCCGAGGTCGCGGGTTGCGTGCAGCGCTACGCGGCCCGGCCGGTGCTGGTCCTGGGAGATTTTAATGCCAAGTCGGTGGCTTGGGGATCCCCCAGGACCTCCGTTCGCGGCGGGATCCTGGGCGATTGGGCGGCGGGGCTCGACCTCCGGGTATTGAACCGGGGGTCGGAGCACACATGCGTACGGCGATATGGGGGGTCCATCGTGGATGTTGGATTCGCGACCCCCAACGCCGTGCGCATGGTGTCAGGTTGGCATGTGGTCGCGGGGGCAGAGACACTCTCCGATCACCGGTACATCCGGATGGAGGTCTCTGCCGCCGCGAGTGCATCCCGACACGGCCGCCTGCGTGGCACCCCACCACGCCGCTGGGCGCTTCGGCGCCTGGACAAGGACGCCCTGATGGCAGCTGCCCTCACTGCAACTTGGCCGCAGGGAGCGGCCGAGTTGCCGAGCATAGAGGAGGAGGTCGCCCGGCTCGGAGCATTGGTCGCGGGTATTTGCGACGCGGCGATGCCTCGGGTCGGGCGGGCTTCTCCTCGTCGGGCGGTGTACTGGTGGTCGGACGCGATCGCGGAGTTGCGAGTCGCGACTGTCCGCGCCCGACGCCAGTACACCCGCGCGCGCCGTCGTCAACGTACAGGCGACGGCGTGGCGCGAGCGAGGGCAGCTGATGACCTGTATGGAGCATACCGCGAGGCGCGGGTTGCTCTGCAGGTCGCCATCAAACGGGCCAAGACCCAGGCATGGAAGGAGCTCCTCCAGACCCTTGATGACGATCCATGGGGGCGCCCATATAAGGTGGTGCTGAATAAGCTCCGCCCGTGGGCGCCCCCCCACACCGAGGGTCTTGACCCCCGGCTGCTGGAGGACGTGGTCAATACACTCTTCCCAATTGGGGAGAGGGAACCGCGTCCTCCGGCGGCGGCGGCTGTCCCAGTGGAGTGGACGGCCGAGCTGGGGGTCACGCAGGAGGAGCTGGCAGCGGCCATCAGACGGCTCGGGGTTCGTAACACGGCCCCGGGTCCGGATGGTGTCCCCGGCCGGGTTTGGGTCTTGACCCAGGGCGTCCTTGGGGCCGACCTCAGGCGGTTGTTCGACCGCTGCCTGAGGGACGGGCGATTCCCCCCCAGTTGGAAGGTGGCGAGGATGGTCCTCCTCCGGAAGGAGGGTCGGCCCGCGGAGTCTCCCTCCGCATACCGGCCCATTTGTCTCCTCGACGAGGTGGGCAAGCTCTTCGAGCGTGTGATTGCTGCCCGCCTCGTCGAGCACCTGTCGCGGGGTGATCCCGGTCTGGCCGACTGCCAGTTCGGTTTCCGGGGGGGCCGATCGACTATCGACGCGATAGGTCGTGTGAGGGCCCTCTCGGAGGCGGCCGTCTCCCGGGGAGGGGTGGCATTGGCAATATCCTTGGATATTGCCAATGCCTTTAACACCCTCCCCTGGGAAGAGATAAGGTGGGGACTCGAATATCATAGAGTCCCCCCTTGTCTCAGGGCGGTCGTCGGGGATTATCTCCGCGGCAGGTGGATCGAGTATCCGGGCCGGGATGGTGATATGCGGAGGGAGGTGTACTGCGGTGTTCCGCAGGGGTCGGTCCTCGGGCCACTCCTGTGGAACATCGCGTACGACTCGGTGTTGCGGGCCGGCCTCCCCGACGGCGTCAGCACGGTGTGTTATGCGGATGACACACTGGTGCTGGCCGTCGGGGCGCACTGGGGGAGCGCCATGCGTCGCGCGGAGGAGGGGTCGCAACGCGTCGTCGACCGGATCAGGGGGATGGGGATGACGGTGGCGGTCCATAAGACCGAGGTGATTGCGTTTCATTCACCTCGGCAGGATCCGCCACCCCCTCTGATTCGGGTGGGTGGGGCTGACATCGAGGTGAAGCCCCAGATCAGGTATCTGGGGCTGATCCTCGATGACCACTGGCGTTTCGAGAAGCATTTCCGCTGCCTGGTCCCCCGGTTGGAAAGGATGGTTGCGGCTCTGGGCCGGATCCTGCCCAACCTGGGGGCCCGGCGGGCCGAGTTCGTCGCCTCTATGTGGCAATGGTCCAGTCGGTGGCCCTATACGGGGCCCCCGTCTGGGCGGACGACCTGGCTGCCTCCCGACGCAGCATGACTATGCTGCGTCGGGTGCAGAGGCGCATGGCGCTCAGGGTCGTCCGCGGGTATCGGACCATGTCACATGAGGCGGCGACGGTTCTACCGGGGATGCCGCCCATGGACCTGCTCGCGCGGTCGCACGCGGTGATGTACCGGCACCGCGTCGACCGTCGCGCGGGGCTGGGGGCGGTCCCGGGCGGGCAGGCACCTGCTTGGGCCGATTTGAAGCGCCAGGCCCGGCAGTCCGTGTTGCTCGCGTGGCAGGAGCGGCTGGCTCTGCCAACCGCGGGGCACCGGACTGTCGGGGCTGTTCGGCCACTCCTGAAGGAGTGGCTGGACAGACGCCATGGCAGCCTCACCTACCGGCTGGCACAGGTATTTTCCGGGCATGGCAGCTTCGGAAGATACCTGTGCCGGATAGGGAAGGAGCCGACGGCGCGTTGCTGCCACTGCGACGCTGAGCAGGACACGGCGGATCATACCCTGGAGGTATGCCCCGCGTGGGAGGGGGAGCGCCGTGTCCTGGTCGGCGTCGTCGGGCGGGATGTCTCGCTGCCGGGCGTGGTGCGCGCCATGCTCGGCAGCGAGGAGAAGTGGAGGGCCGTGGCCTCCTTCTGCGAGAACGTAATGTTGCAGAAGGAGGCCGCGGGGAGGGAGCGCGAGCTTCAGCGGCGCGCTGAAGCTCGCGCACGTGCGGTGGCCCGAGGTCGTCGCCCGGTCGCGAGGCGTCGCGGGCGGCCGCCTCGGCGTGGCGGATGACCTAGGCTGGGAGGGGGGTCCTGAGGGGACCCTCCTCCCGCCAGGCGGCGCCGGGTCGGGCCGGTTGGGGGTAGGAGTGCCTCCCCCTACCGGTCCGACGCAAGGGGAGGCACCCTCGGCGGTCTGGTGCGGCCATGAACGCCCGGCCGCCGAGGGGTGGAAACGGGGTCACGGGCGGTTGCGAGTTGGGGCTCGCAGCCGCCACTAAACGCGGCCCCGGGACGGATAGCGGCGAGATGGAGTGGCCCCGTCCCGCCGCTATGAGGCAGTGTGTCTACTGGGGGGACCGATTGTCCCCCCGGGGGATGGGCGCGAAAGCGCGGGCACGGGGAGGATACCGGAAGAATGCTTCGAGCGATTCCCGGTATCCTCCCAAAGCGTGCCGAAGGGTCACCGTGGGGTTTTTAGTGGGTAGGTCCCGCGCCTGTCGTTGTACGGGCGCGGGGAATCCCACACACCCCTCCCACCTCTCCCCAAGGAGGTGGGAGGGAGTCTTTCGAAGATTTTCCCCACGACAAAAAAAAAAAAAAAAAAAAAAAAAAGACCAGGTTTAATTGAATGTTTCAGTGTGGTACCACATTACTACGTGATGCAATCCAGAAAAAGCCTAGGATCTAGCCATCAAGTATAAGAAATATGCGAAAGAATGAGCCTGATGAGGGCAAATCCTAGACCTAACCCAGACCTAACATGCGTTATCCTCTAAAATATTGATCGCAACCAGGTTTAATGGACTGTTTCTGTGTGGTACCACACTACTACGTGATCCAAACCAGAAAAAACCCAGGATCCGTTCAACAAGTATGTGAAGAATGCGAAAGTATGAGTTTGATGAGGGAAAATCCCAGGCCTAACCTGGACCTAACATGCGTTATCCTCAAAAATATTGATCGAAACCTGGTTTAATCGACTGTTTCAGTGTGGTACCACATTACTATGTGATCCAAACCAGAAAATAACCCAGGATCTGTTCAACGAGTATGTGAAGAATGCGAAAGTATGGGTCTGATGAGTGAAAATCCCAGACCTAACCTAGACCTAACATGCGTTATCCTCTAAAATATTGGTCCAAACCAGGTTTAATGGACTGTTTCAGTGTGGAACCACACTACTACGTGATCCAAACCAGAAAAAACCCAGGATCTGTTCAACAAGTATGTGAAAAACGCGAAAGTATGAGCCTGATGAGGGCAAATCCCAGACCTATCCCAGACCTAACTTGCGTTGTCCTCTAAGATATTGATGGAAACCAGGTTTAATTGACTGTTTCAGTGTTGTACTTCATTACTACGTGATGCAATCCAGAAAAAGCCCAGGATCTAGCCACCAAGTTTGAGAAATATGCGAAAGAATGAGCCTGATGAGAGCAAATCCCAGACCTAAACTAGACCTAACATGAATTATTCTCTAAAATATTGATCGAAACCAGGTGTAATTGATTGTGTCAGTGTGGTCCCACATTACTACGTGATCCAAACCAGAAAAAACCCAGGATCCGTTCAACAAGTATGTGAAGAATGCGAAAGTATGAGTCTGATGAGTGAAAATACCAGACCTAACCTAGACCTAACATGCGTTATCCTCAAAAATACTGATCCAAACCAGGGGTAATTGATTGTTTCAGTGTGGTCCCACATTACTACGTGATCCAAACCAGAAAAAACCCAGGATCCGTTCAACAAGTATGTGAAGAATGCGAAAGTATGAGTCTGATGAGGGCAAATCCCATACCTATCCCAGACCTAATTTGCGTTGTCCTCTAAAATATTGTTCGAAACCAGGTTTAATCGACTGTTTCAGTGTGGTACCTCATTACTACGTGATCCAAACCAGAAGAAACCCAGGATCAGTTCAACAAGTATGTGAAAAACGCGAATGTATGAGCCTGATGAGGGCCAATCCCAGACCTATCCCAGACCTAACTTTTTTTTTTTCTTTTTTTTTTTTTGTCGTGGGGAAAATCTTCGAAAGACTCACTCCCGCCTCTTTGGGGAGAGGCGGGAGGGTTGTGTGGGATTCCCAGCGCCCGTAGAATGACGGGCACGGGACCTACCCACTAAAAACCCCACGGTGACCCTTCCGCACGATTTGGGAGGATACCGGGAATCGCTCGAAGCATTCTTCCGGTATCCTTCCCGTGCCCGCGCTTTGCGCCCATCCCCGGGGGGGGGGGACAAACGGTCCACCCGGTAGACACTCTGTTTCATAGCGGCAGGACGGGGCCACTCCATCCCACCGCGATCCGTCCCGGGGCCGCATTTAGTGGCGGGCTGCGAGCCCCAACTCGCAACCGCCTGCGACCCCGTTTCTACCCCTCGGCGGCCGGGAGCTCATGGCCGCTCCAGGCCACCGAGGGTGCCTCCCCGTGGGCCGAACCCACCCGGTCCGACCCATCGCCGCCTGGCGGGAGGAGGCTCCCCTCAGGGCCCCCCTCCCAGCCAGGGTCATCCGCCGCGCAAAGGCCGTCGCCCGCGACGCCTGGCGCCCGGGCGACGCCCTCGCGCCACCATACGAGCGCGAGCCTCAGCGCGCCGCTGAAGCTTGCGCTCCCTTCCCGCGGCCTCCTTCTGCAGCATTACGGTCTCGCAGAAGGAGGCCACGGCCCTCCACCTCCTCTCGCTGCCGAGCATGGCGCGCACCACACCCGACAGCGAGACATCCCGCCCTATGACGCCGACCAGGACACGGCGCTCCCCCTCCCACGCTGGGCATACCTGGAGGGTATGATCAGCCGTGTCCTGCTCGGCGTCACAATGGCAGCAACGCGCCGTCGGCTCCTTCCCTATCCGGCTCAGGTACCTTCCGAAGCTTCCATGCCCGGAAAATACCTGTGCCATCCGGTAAGTAAGGCTTCCATGGCCTCTGTCCAGCCACTCACACAGCAGTGGCCGAACAGCCCCGACTGTCCGGTGCCCCGCAGTTGGCACGGCCAACCGCTCCTGCCACGCGAGCACCACGAACTGCCGGGCCTGGCGCTTCAAATCGCCCCAAGCAGGTTCCTGCTCTCCCGGGACCGCCCCCACTCCCGCGCGACGGTCGACACGATGGCGATACATCATCGCGTGCGACCGCGCGAGGAGATCCATGGGCGGCATCCCTGCAAGGACCGTCGCCGCCTCATGCGACACGGTCCGGTAGCCGCGGACGACCCTCAGCGCCATCCGCCTCTGCACCCGACGCAGCATCGTCATGCTGCGCCGGGAGGCCGCCAGGTCGTCCGCCCAGACGGCGGCCCCGTATAGGGCCACCGACTGAACCATTGCCACATAGAGGCGGCGAACTCGTCCCGCCGGGCCCCCCAGGTTGGGGAGGATCCGGCCTAAAGCCGAGACCATCCTGTCCAACCGGGGAACCAGGCAGCGGAAATGCTCCTCGAAGCGCCAGTGGCTATCGAGGATCAACCCCAGATACCTCATCCGGGGCTTCACCTCGATATCAGCCCCACCCACCCGGATCAGAGGGGGTGGCGGATCCTGCCGAGGTGAGTGGAACGCTATCACCTCGGTCTTATGGACCGCCACCGTCATCCCCATCCCCCTGATCCGGTCGACGACGCGTTGAGCCCCCTCCTCGGCGAGGCGCTTGGCCCTCCCCCACTGAGCCCCGACGGCCAGCACCAGTGTGTCATCTGCGTAACACACGGCACTGACGCCGTCGGGGAGGTCGGCCCGCAACACCGCGTCGTACGCGATGTTCCACAGGAGTGGCCCAAGGACCGACCCCTGCGGAACCCCGCAGTAGACCTCCCTTCGCATATCACCATTCCGGCCCGGATACTCGATCCACCTGCCGCGGAGATAATCCCCGACGACTGCCCTGAGACACGGGGGTACCCGATGATATTCGAGCCCCCTCCGTATCTCCCCCCAGGGAAGGGTGTTAAACGCGTTGGCAATATCCAGCGATACCGCCAATGCCACCCCTCCCCGGGAGACGGCCGACTCCAAGAGGACCCTGACCCGACTGATCGCGTCGACCGTCGACCGGACCCCCCGGAAACCGTACTGGCAGTCGGCCAGGCCCGGAGCACCCCGTGACAGGTGCTCGACGAGGCGGGCAGCAATCACTCGCTCGAAGAGCTTGCCCACCTCGTCGAGGGGACAGATGGGCCGGTATGCGGATGGAGACTCCGCGGGCCGACCCTCCTTCCGGAGGAGGACCATCCTCGCCACCTTCCAACTGGGGCGGAATCGCCCGTCCCTCAGGCATCGGTTAAACAACCGCCTGAGGTCGGCCCCAAGGACGCCGTGGGTTAAGACCCAAACCCGGCCAGGCACACCATCCGGACCCGGGGCCGTGTTACGCGCCCCGAGCCGTATGATTGCTGCGGCCAGCTCCCCCTGCGTGACCCCCGGCTCGGCCACCCACTCCAACGGGGCCGTCGCCTCTGCCGGAGGACGTGGTCCCATCTCCCCAATTGGGAAGAGAGTATTGACCACGCCCTCCAGCAGCCGGGGGTCAAGACCCTCGGTGACGGGGGGCGCCCACGGGCGGAGCTTGTTCAGCACCACCTCATAAGGGCGCCCCAAAGGGTCGTCATCAAGGGTCTCGAGGAGCTCCTTCCATGCCCGGGTCTTGGCCCGTTTGATGGCGAGCTGCAGAGCCATCCGCGACATGCGGTATGCCTCATACAGGTCATCTGTCCTCGCTCGCGCCACGCTATCGTCTCTCCGTAGACGACGGCGCGCGCGGGTGTACTGGCGTCGGGCGCGGACACTCGCGTCTCGCATTTCTGCGATCGCGGCCGACCACCAGTACACCGCCCGGCGAGGTGAAGCGCGCCCGATCCGGGGCATCGCCGCGTCACATATGTTCGCGACCATCCCCCCGAGCCGGGCGACCTCCTCCTCTATACTCGGCAACTCGGCCGCCCTCTGCGGCCAAGTTGCAGCGAGGGCAGCTGCCATCAGGGCATCCTTGTTCAGGCGCCGAAGCGCCCAGCGGCGCGGTGGGTAACCACCCGGACGGTGGTGTCGGGATGCATCCCCCGCGGCGGCAGAGACCTCCATCCGGATATACCGGTGATCCGAGAGTGTCTCTGCCCCCGCGACCACGTGCCATCCCGACACCATGTGCACGGCGTTGGGGGTCGCGAATCCAACATCCACGATAGACCCCCCATATCGCCGCACACACGTGTGCTCCGACCCCCGGTTTAGTAACCGAAGGTCGAGTCCGGCCGCCCAGTCGCCCAGGATCCCGCCGCGAACGGAAGTCCTGGGGGACCCCCACGCCACCGACTTGGCGTTGAAGTCTCCCAGGACCAGCACCGGCCGGGCCGCGCAGCGCTGCACGCATGCCGCGACCTCGGCTAGGTACTGCTCGAACGCGACGTGACCGCTGCGAGGCGATATGTAGCACCCCACCACGGCGACTCCCCCCCAGTCCACGGCGACGAATCCTCGACCGCGTTCCAGCATGGAGAACGGCGGGGACCCGTCGCCACCTCCCCATACCGTCGCCACCAAGCCGTCCGCGTCGCCCACCCAATGAGGGTGATCAGGGACGCGGTACGGCTCGGCGGCGACAGCCAGGCCAACCCCCACTCCGCGAGGACTTGGGACATCATATCCTGTGCCGCGCGGCAGTGGTTGAGGTTGGCCTGGAGGAGGAGGCGGGGCGCCATTAATTACCGACCGCCCCAGCCTCCTCCCGGCTGTCCGTACCCGTGGCACCGTCCACCTCCATGGTGGACGATGCCACCGCCCGCGGCGCCGGAGTCAGGACGGCCCGCCTCTTCCTCTCCTTCCGGGAGGGGGGAGAGCACTTCCTGCTCCCCACTCTGTGGTCGGCTGGCATCCCCCTGTCCGCACATAGCGGGCAGTGGAGGGCCGCCGAGCACTGGCTCGCGCGGTGGTCCTCTGCCCCGCAACGGTAACATTGACCGCTGCGGTCCACCGACGAGGTGCACCACTGCCTCACACGCCCCAATTCGAGGCAGCGGTGACACTGGAGCGGGCGCGGCGCGAGTATCTCCATTCGCGCCGAAACCCACCCCACCAAATCCCTCCCGGATTCCGCCAATTTATGGGCAACGGGGAGGGGGCAGCGGGCCCACACGGACCCCAGGCCGGAAGGAGATCTGCGGATCTCCCCGACCCGCAAATCCCCCTCAGGGCAATCCCCCGCCCTTGCTAGGGCACGCGCCACGTCCTCCGCGGTGGCCGAGTCGTCCAGCCCACACACGCGCATCTCCGTGCGCTTCGTGGGCCGGGTGACCCGGACACCCCGCTCGCCCAGCTGCTCCCGGAGCCTCTGGGCGAGTCGGTCGGCCTTCACGCCGCCGTCTGGACCGGGGATCTCCAGCAGGAGACCCCCAGTCACGGCCCGCTTCGCCCTGACGGAAGCGATGCCAAGCTCTTCAGGGACACATAGTCCCTGGCGAGCCGCATCGCCTCCGCGAGGGTCAGGTCGCCCCCCTGCGCAGCGGTCAGCGCTACCGTTGCCGTTTTAGGGGGGCGGTCTAGTCGCGCCTTCGCGGCCTTTCCTTTGGCCGCGGGTGGCGGGGGCGGAGGCAGCGCCTGCGAGGCCTTCCTCGACGCCCTCCTCGCCCTTCGCCCCACCACCTCGCTCCACGACACCCCCCCTTGGGGCGGTGCCGCGGAGGATGCGGGAACCGGGACCACGGGTACGCTTCCCCCCTTGGGGGTCACGATCCGAGGCCCCGGAGCCGCCACGGTGGGCGGAGCCATCGCTCCCCCCACCTTCGCCTTCCCCGGCCGTGCTGGCACTGGTCGGGGTGGCACCACCCTCCCACCGACCGCTCTTCCGGGGAGGAGCTCCTCCCGGAAGGCGGCCAGCTTCTTCTCAATCATGTCCCCTATCTTCCTCAGGAGATCGTCCTCTGAGGAGGACGGGGACCTCTGCGCGGGCGGAGTGCGTGTGGAAGGGCCCGTGGAGGCCCGCACCACCTCTGCCGCACTCCGCTTTCTAACGGCCGCAGGAGGGCGCGGCGTAGGAGGAGGGAGGACAGGAGGGAGGGTCGCGCTGTTCCAGCGCGCCTCTGCCCTCATCCTCCCACGTCGCTCCTCCTCCAACAGGAGCTGCAGACGGGCGTTCCGCCCGCTTAGCTGCCGCGCCGCGTCCCTCATCATTTGGGCAGCCTCCCTCAGAGTCTCTGCCCCGCCGCTGTTCTGCCCCTTAAAAGAGCAGGCAGCGGCCACTTTCTCCACTCGTCTCAGGGACGAGGATATCCTCTCCGATATCTCCTCGGTCACCTCGTCCCTGAGGCAGCTCATCCGGACAACCGGGCTAATCGCCCTGCCCACTTCAATGACGGCCTGCCCCGTCATCTTTCTCTTGGAGCCTATAAGGCTCCTGGTGGAGGAGAAGGACGAGACTAACGCAGTCTCGTCGTCCGCCTCCACCCTCCACGAAGCCGGGCCAGGCGCTGGAGGCGGCGCGAGCGCCGTCACTCCAGTCCCAACACCGCTTTCCTCCTCCCCCTCTGACTTACCCCGTCCCATCCCCGTTTTAATTTTATACTCCATATTATTATCCCAGACCTAACTTGCGTTATCCTCTAAAATATTGATCGAAACCAGGTTTAATTGACTGTTTCATTGTGGTACTACATCACTACGTGATGCAATCCAGAAAAAGCCCAGGATCTAGCCATCAAGTATGAGAAATATGCGAAAGAATGAGACTGATGAGGGCAAATCCCAGACCTAAACTAGACCTAACATGAATTATTTTCTAAAATATTGATCGAAACCAGGTGTAATTGATTGTTTCAGTGTGGTCCCACATTACTACGTGATCCAAACCAGAAAAAACCCAGGATCCGTTCAACAAGTATGTGAAGAATGCGAAAGTATGAGTCTGATGAGGGCAAATCCCAGACCTATCCCAGACCTAACTTGCGTTGTCCTCTAAAATATTGTTCGAAACCAGGTTTAATCGACTGTTTCAGTGTGGTACCACACTACTACGTGACTCAAACCAGAAAAATCCCAGGATCTGTTCAACAAGTATGTGAAAAACGCGAAAGTATGAGCCTGATGAGGGCAAATCCCAGACCTATCCCAGACCTAACTTGCGTTATCCTCTAAAATATTGATCGAAACCTGGTTTAATCGACTGTTTCAGTGTGGTACCACATTACTAAGTGATCCAAACCAGAAAAAACCCAGGATCCGTTCAACAAGTATGTGAAGAATGCGAAAGTATGAGTCTGATTAGTGAAAATCCCAGACCTAACCTAGACCTAACATGCGTTATCCTCTAAAATATTGATGGAAACCAGGTTTGATTGACTGTTTCATTGTGGTACTACATCACTACGTGATGCAATCCAGAAAAAGCCCAGGATCTAGCCATCAAGTATGAGAAATATGCGAAAGAATGAGCCTGATGAGGGCAAAGCCTAGACCTATCCCAGACCTAACTTGCGTTATCCTCTAAAATATTGATCGAAACCTGGTTTAATCGACTGTTTCAGTGTGGTACCACATTACTAAGTGATCCAAACCAGAAAAAACCCAGGATCCGTTCAACAAGTATGTGAAGAATGCGAAAGTATGAGTCTGATGAGTGAAAATATCAGACCTAACCTAGACCTAACATGCGTTATCCTCTAAAATATTGATCCAAATCAGGTTTAATGGACTGTTTCAGTGTGGTACCACAATACTACGTGATCCAAACCAGAAAAAACCCAGGATCTGTTCAACAAGTATGTGAAAAACGCGAAAGTATGAACCTGATGAGGGCAAATCCTAGACCTAACCCAGACCTAACATGCGTTATCCTCTAAAATATTTATCAAGACCAGGTTTAAGTGATTGTTTCAGTGTGGTACCACATTACTACGTGATCCAAACCAGAAAAAACCCAGGATCTGTTCAACATGTATGAGTAATATGCGAAAGAATGAGCCTGATGAGAGTAAATCCCAGACCTAACCAAGACCTAACATGAATTATTCTCTAAGATATTGATCGAAACCAGGTTCAATTGACTGTCTCAGTGTGGTCCCACATTACTACGTGATCCAAACCAGAAAAAACCCAGGATCTGTTCAACATGTAGGAGTAATATGCGAAAGAATGAGCCTGATGAGGGCAAATCCCAGACCTATCCCAGACCTAACATGCGTTATCCTCTAAATTATTGATCGAAACCAGGTTTAACTGACTGTTTCATTGTGGTACCACATTACTATGTGATCCAAACCAGAAAATAACCCAGGATCTGTTCAACGAGTATGTGAAGGGTGCGAAAGTATGAGTCTGACGAGGTCAAATCCCAGACCTATCCCAGACCTAACTTGCGTTATCCTAAAAAATATTGATCGAAACCAGGTTTAATCGACTGTTTCAGTGTGGTACCACATTACTACGTGATCCAAACCAGAAAAAACCCAGGATCAGTTCAACAAGTATGTAAAAAACGCGAAAGTATGAGCCTGATTAGGGCGAATCTCAGACCTATCCCAGACCTAACTTGCGTTATCCTCTAAAATATTGATCGAAACCAGGTTTAATTGACTGTTTCAGCGTGGTACCACATTACTACGTGACACAATCCAGAAACAGCCCAGGATCTAGCCATGAAGTATGAGAAATATGCGAAAGTATGAGCCTGATGAGGGTAAATCCTAGACCTAACCCAAACCTAACATGCGTTATCCTCTAAAATATTTATCAAGACCAGGTTTAATTGAATATTTCAGTGTGGTACCACATTACTACGTGAACCAAACCAGAAAAAACCCAGGATCCGTTCAACAAGTATGTGAAGAATGCGAAAGTATGAGTCTGATGAGTGAAAATCCCAGGCCTAACCTAGACCTAACATGCGTTGTCTTCTAAAATATTGATGGAAACCAGGTTTAATTGACTGTTTCAGTGTTGTACTTCATTACTACGTTATGCAATCCAGAAAAAGCCCAGGATCTAGCCATCAAGTATGAGAAATATGCGAAAGAATGAGCCTGATAAGAGCAAATCCCAGACCTAACCTAGGCCTAACATGAATTATTCTCTAATATATTGATCGAAACCAGGTTTAATTGACTGTTTCAGTATGGTCCCACATTACAACGTGGTCCAAACCAGAAAAAAACCCAGGATCCGTTCAACAAGTATGTGAAGAATGCGAAAGTATGTGTCTGATGAGGGCAAATCCTAGACCTATCCCAGACCGAACTTGCGTTATCCTCTAAAATATTGATCGAAACCAGGTTTAGTCGACTGTTTCAGTGTGGTACCACATTACTACGTGATCCAAACCTGAAAAAACCCAGGATCCGTTCAACAAGTATGTGAAGAATGCGAAAGTATGAGTCTGATGAGTGAAAATCCCTGACCTAACCTAGACCTAACATGAATTATTCTCTAAAATATTGATCGAAACCAGGTTTAATTGACTGTTTCAGTATTGTACTTCATTACTACGTGATGCAATCCAGAAAAAGCCCAGGATCTAGCCATCAAGTATGAGAAATATGCGAAAGTATGAGCCTGATGAGGGCAAATCCTAGACCTAACCCAGACCTAACATGCGTTATCCTCTAAAATATTTATCAAGACCAGGTTTAATAGATTGTTTCAGTGTGGTCCCACATTACTACGTGATCCAAAACAGAAAAAACCCAGGATCTGTTCTACATGTATGAGAAATATGCGATAGAATGTGCCTGATGAGAGCAAATCCCAGACCTAACCTAGACCTAACATGAATTATTCTCTAAAATATTGATCGAAACCAGGTTTAATTGACTGTTTCAGTATTGTACTTCATTACTACGTGATGCAATCCAGAAAAAGCCCAGGATCTAGCCATCAAGTATGAGAAATATGCGAAAGTATGAGCCTGATGAGGGCAAATCCTAGACCTAACCCAGACCTAACATGCGTTATCCTCTAAAATATTTATCAAGACCAGGTTTAATTGAATGTTTCAGTGTGGTACCACATTACTACGTGATCCAATCCAGAAATAGCCCAGGATCTAGCCATGAAGTATGAGAAATATGCGAAAGTATGAGTCTGATGAGTGAAAATCCCAGGCCTAACCTAGAGCTAACACGCGTTATCCTCAATAATATTGATCGATACCAGGTTTAATCGACTGTTTCAGTGTGGTACCACATTACTACGTGATCCAAACCAGAAAAAAACCCAGGATCTGATCAACGAGTATGTCAAGTGTGCGACAGTATGACCCTGTGAGGGCTAATCCCAGACCTATCCCAGACCTAACATGCGTTATCCTCTAAAATATTGATCGAAAGCAGGTTTAATTGACTGTTTTAGTGTGGTACCACTTTACTACGTGATCCAAAGCAAAAAAAACCCTCGATCAGGTCAACATGCATGTTAAAACTGCGAAAGTATGACCCTGATGAGGGCAAATCACAGACCTAACCCAGATCTAACATGCGTTATCCTCTAAAATATTATATCAAGACCAGGTTTAATTTAATGTTTCAGTGTGGTACCACATTACTACGTGATCCAAACCAGAAAAAACCCTGGATCTGTTCAACAAGTATGTGAAAAACGCGAAACTGTGAGCCTGATGAGGGCAAATCTTAGACCTAACCTTGACCTAACATGCGTTATCCTCTAAAATATTTATCCAGACCAGGTTTCATTGAATGTTTCAGTGTGGTACCACTTTACTACGTGATCCAATCCAGAAACAGCCCATGATCTAGCCATGAAGTATGAGCAATATGCGAAAGTATGAGCCTGATGAGGGCAAATCCTAGACCTAACCCAGACCTCACATGCGTTATCCTCTAAAATATTTATCAAGACCAGGTTTAATTGATTGTTGCAGTGTGGTCCCACATTACTACGTGATCCAAAACAGAAAAAACCCAGGATCTGTTCTACATGTATGAGAAATATGCGAAATAATGAGCCTGATGAGAGCAAATCCCAGGCCTAGCCTAGACCTAACATGCGTTGTCCTCTAAAATATTGATGGAAACCAGGTTTAATTGACTATTTCAGTGTTGTACTTCATTACTACGTTATGCAATCCAGGAAAAGCCCAGGATCTAGCCATCAAGTATGAGAAATATGCGAAAGAATGAGCCTGATAAGGGCAAATCCCAGACCTAACCTAGACCTAACATGAATTGTTCTCTAAAATATTGATCGAAACCAGGTTTAATTGACTGTGTCAGTGTGGCCCCACATTACTACGTGATCCAAACCAGAAAAAACCCAGGATCCGTTCAACAAGTATGTGAAGAATGCGAAAGTATGAGTCTGATGAGGGCTAATCCTAGACATAACCCAGACCTAACATGCGTTATCCTCTAAAATATTTATCAAGACCAGGTTTAATCGACTGTTTCAGCGTGGTATCACATTACTACGTGATACAATCCAGAAACAGTCCAGGATTTAGCCATGAAGTATGAGAAATATGCGAAAGTATGAGCCTGATGAGGGCAAATCCTAGACCAAACCGAAACCTAACATGCGTTATCCTCTAAAATATTTATC